>NC_053389.1:575823582-577319343 GCF_905171765.1 Bufo bufo
TTCCCCCAGGGCCCCAGCCAGGCCCGAGCCGCGGACCGCCCACGCCCCGCCCACTACACTGGGCGGGCGGTCGGGCCTGGCTGCATGTGAGTGTGAGTGTATTAATAAAAAAATAAAAAAAAATTTAAAAAAAATTATGCAGTCCGGACGGGCCCCCAGTGGCGTAGGGCCCCATAGCCACTGCTATGGTTGCTATGGCGATCCCTACGCCACTGGATTGTTCCTAGAGGCGCCACTGCCGCGGGCACTGGCAATTTTACTTGCATCCCTGTTCTCTAAAGGGGCGGTTTTAGGGGGCGGTCCTAGGGGTGGGTAGGTGCGTGGCCAGGGGAGGGGGGGGGGTGAGTTCCACCACCTTTTCTCTGTGAAAAAAAGCCCTGCATAGAAGTGGCCACAATCACACATCAAAACATATACTACATAAGTACTTCTACAGTTTATGAAATTAGTGATCCTTTTTGTGATGGGACATATTTTGACAATCTTTTTTTGGCAGTTATGTTCACATAGCGAACAACTGCCACATTTATAGTTATCAGCCGGCAACCTCAACTGTAACCAATTAGTCTTTTTTTCTCCCAAAAATCTGCTTCTCACAATCCTGTATTTTATTGTGTGACTGCGTCTATACGTGACTAACGGTTTATCATCCACTATGCCTCTCAGACTCCCATCTTTTTTCAGGATGTCCCAGTGCTTAAATATTGCTGTGCGTATAGAATTAGCCATTGGGCTAAATTTAAATGAAAATACACATCTCTTTTTGTTGTTATTTTTATTAATATTTTCCTGTTGCCCATTCCTACCAATCCCTCTTTTTCCTGCTAATAACTCATCTTGGGACAATTTCTCAACCTCTTTTATGTTCTCATCCAATAAATGTTCAGGATAGCCTCTCTGCAATAACCGTTCTTTCAAATGCAGTGCTTGTTTTATATATCCTTCATCTTTGCTATTTATGCGCCTCAACCTGATAAATTGCCCATAAGGCACCGATTTCTTGACGGGATATGGATGGAAACTGTCGTGGTGTAGCAGAGAGTTGGTCGCCGTGGGCCTGCGATAGACCTCCGTGACCAACTCTCCGCCACAAACCGCGACAGACACATCCAAAAATTCCAAACGTGGACCCCCGAAATTCATCGTGAATTTTATCGCCATACAATTCTCTTCATTGAGGTGCTGTACAAATTCCCTACACATGTTCTCTGTCCTGGAGCAAACTATAAAAACATTGTCCACAAACCGTAGGAACAATTTAATGTGCTGTAGGTAAGGATTACTGGTATTGAAAATACACTTATCTTCCAATCTAGCGAGGTACATATTCGCAAAAGTACAGGAGACAGGAGTCCCCATTGCAGTACCGATTTTTTGTCTTTACCAGTCCATTCCAAACCTAAAGACATTGTTCTCTAGAATAAACAACAAGGCTTCCTGCACAAAGTCACAGTAAAGAGGGCTCTTTCCTGCTTGTTGTAAAACCTCAATCACTGCTGTAAACCCTTCAGTGTGTGGTATACGTGTGTATTAACTCTCCACATCCAGGGACACTAGTTGATAACCCTCCTGCCAATGAAATTGCTTAAAAGAGAGGAGGAAATCATTAGTGTCCCTGATGTAGGCTGGGGCACTACTTAATATTGGTCTTAATAACCAGTCAACATACTGGGACAATGGTTCTGTCACTGAGCCAATCCCGGCCACAATAGGGCGACCCGGGGGATGGCTCATTGACTTATGCACCTTGGGTATGAAATACCATGAGGGTTTCATAGGATGAGGAGGTATCAATTTTTCCAAGAACTTACTTGGGAGAAAACCCATGGCAACGTACTTGAATACCAACTGTTTTAACTCACTCTGAATGCATGCAACTGGATCCTGTTTTAATCTTTCATAGGTGAGCTGATCACTTAGCTGTCTGATAGCCTCTGACACATAATAATCCCTGGTCATAAGGACCACGTTGCCCCCCTTGTCGGCTGGCTTCACAATAATATTATCAAGTGATTTTAACCAATCGAGGGCTCTTTTCTCCCCATTTGTGATATTTTCCTGTACCTGGGGGTAAACAATAGCCATTATTTCTTGGAAAACATGCTGGTGAAAATTGTCAATAACACTGCCAGCGGGCATAGGGGGACAAAACGTGAATCCAACACCTCCTTTAAAATGCCCTGGATTCGTCTCGACCGGGTTATCAAAATTAGTCCCAGTCAGAAACTCCAGGCATGATAGTTCATTCTCATCAAGCTGTGTATTAATGCTAAAGGCTAGTGGATCAGATTGCAATGGGATTTCACCTTCTTTTTTCGGGACCTCTGATTATTGCAGAGAGGCTATCCTGAACATTTATTGGATGAGAACATAAAAGAGGTTGAGAAATTGTCCCAAGATGAGTTATTAGCAGGAAAAAGAGGGATTGGTAGGAATGGGCAACAGGAAAATATAAATAAAAATAACAACAAAAAGAGATGTGTATTTTCATTTAAATTTAACCCAATGGCTAATTCTATACGCACAGCAATATTTAAGCACTGGGACATCCTGAAAAAAGATGGGAGTCTGAGAGGCATAGTGGATGATAAACCGTTAGTCACGTATAGACGCAGTCACACAATAAGGCCCCTTGCAGATGAGTGTGTCCGGATTAGGTCCGGATGCGTCCCGGTGCATTGCGGCAGACCCGCGCGAGTAGGTACGCAATTGCAGTCAGTTTTGACTGGGATTGCGTTCCGTTGTTCAGTTTTTATCACGCGGGCGCAATGCGTTTTGCACGTGCGTGATAAAAAACTGAATGTGGTACCCAGACCTGAACTTCTTCACAGAAGTTAAGGTTTGGGTTCAAGGTTGTGTAGATTGTATTATTTTCCCTTATAACATGGTTATAAGGGAAAATAATAGCATTATGAATACAGAATGCATAGTACAATAGGGCTGGTGAAAAACGCACAAAGAGGAGCATGCTGCGATTTTCACGCAACGCACCGCTCATGTGCACAGCCCCATAGAAATGAATGGGTCCGGATTCAGTGCGGTTGCAATGCGTTCACCTCACGCATTGCACCCACGCGGAAATCTCGCCTGTGTGAAAGGGGCCTAAAAGATAGGATTGTGAGAAGCAGATTTTTGGGAGAAAAAAAGACTAATTGGTTACAGTTGAGGTTGCCGGCTGGTAACTATAAATGTGGCAGTTGTTCGCTATGTGAACATAACTGCCCAAAAAAGATTGTCAAAATATGTCCCATCACAAAAAGGATCACTAATTTCATAAACTGTAGAAGTACTTATGTAGTATATGTTTTGATGTGTGATTGTGGCCACTTCTATGTGGGAAAGACCATCAGATGTTTATTTGAGAGGATCAGGGAACACTTTAACTCTATAAAGACGGGAAAAGGTTGCACCAGACTAATTGACCATGTGAGAAAGGTACATGGAGGCAATGTGAAAGCACTGAAGTTTGCTGGGATAGAGACTGTCCCATACCCAGTTCAGGGAGGAGACAGACACCGCACCCTTTTGCAAAAAGAAGCAAAGTGGATCATTTGTACAGGAGCAACAGGTCAGCTTGGTCTGAATGACCGCAATGATTTAAATGCGTTTTTGTAATATTGTATCTCTTTGTTGTAACATGTTTATCAATGATCTCTTGTGTGCACGGCGCCTGGTTGTTGTGGGTTACCATGGCAACCTGATGCCGGGGTATAAGAGGTCAGCACGTATGGGCGTGCACCTGTAGTGGCCTGAGGAAGCACGATCACTCGTGTGCAAAACGGCCATCGCCACTGGTATGTGAATCTGGCTAACTGCTACCTTGCTGCATGAAGCACTTGTCTGCTTGAAATAAAGAAGCAAAATAAACCTGGTGTCCTGAAGCTGTATCTCTGAGGATGATCCCCTGAAAGAAAGCTACCCCTCACTATATATATATATATATATATATATATATATATATATACACTCACCTAAAGAATTATTAGGAACACCATACTAATACGGTGTTGGACCCCCTTTTGCCTTCAGAACTGCCTTAATTCTACGTGGCATTGATTCAACAAGGTGCTGATAGCATTCTTTAGAAATGTTGGCCCATATTGATAGGATAGCATCTTGCAGTTGATGGAGATTTAAGGGATGCACATCCAGGGCACGAAGCTCCCGTTCCACCACATCCAAAGATGCTCTATTGGGTTGAGATCTGGTGACTGTGGGGGCTATTTTAGTACAGTGAACTCATTGTCATGTTCAAGAAACCAATTTGAAATGATTCGAGCTTTGTGATATGGTGCATTATCCTGCTGGAAGTAGCCATCAGAGGATGAGTACATGGTGGTCATGAAGGGATGGACATGGTCAGAAACAATGCTCAGGTAGCCCGTGGCATTTTAACGATGCCCAATTGGCACTAAGGGGCCTAAAGTGTGCCCAGAAAACATCCCCCACACCATTACACCACCACCACCAGCCTGCACAGTGGTAACAAGGCATGATGGATACATGTTCTCATTCTGTTTACGCCAAATTCGGACTCTACCATTTGAATGTCTCAACAGAAATCAAGACTCATCAGACCAGGCAACATTTTTCCAGTCTTCAACAGTCCAATTTTGGTGAGCTCGTGCAAATTGCAGCCTCTTTTTCCTACTTGTAGTGGAGATGAGTGGTACCCGGTGGGGTCTTCTGCTGTTGTAGCCCATCCACCTCAAGGTTGTGCGTGTTGTGGCTTCACAAATACTTTGCTGCATACCTCGGTTGTAACGAGTGGTTATTTCAGTCAACGTTGCTCTTCTATCAGCTTGAATCAGTCGGCCCATTCTCCTCTGACCTCTAGCATCCACAAGGCATTTTCGCCCACAGGACTGCCGCATACTGGATGTTTTTCCCTTTTCACACTATTCTTTGTAAACCCTAGAAATGGTTGTGCGTGAAAATCCCAGTAACTGAGCAGATTGTGAAATACTCAGACCGGCCCGTCTGGCACCAACAACCATGCCACGCTCAAAATTGCTTAAATCACCTTTCTTTCCCATTCTGACATTCAGTTTGGAGTTCAGGAGATTGTCTTGACCAGGACCACACCCCTAAATGCATTGAAGCAACTGCCATGTGATTGGTTGACTAGATAATTGCATTAATGAGAAATAGAACAGGTGTTCCTAATAATTCTTTAGGTGAGTGTATATATATAATATATAAATGTATGTATATATATACAGTACAGACCAAAAGTTTGGACACACCTTCTCATTCAAAGAGTTTTCTTTATTTTCATGACTATGAAAATTGTAGTTTCACACTGAAGGCATCAAAACTATGAATTAACACATGTGGAATTATATACATAACAAACATATCATATTCTGTCATATAACCTGTCATATTCTAGGTTCTTCAAAGTAGCCACCTTTTGCTTTGATTACTGCTTTGCACACTCTTGGCATTCTCTTGATGAGCTTCAAGAGGTAGTCCCCTGAAATGGTTTTCACTTCACAGGTGTGCCCTGTCAGGTTTAATAAGTGGGATTTCTTGCCTTATAAATGGGGTTGGGACCATCAGTTGCGTTGAGGAGGAGTCAGGTGGATACACAGCTGAGTTGTTATGGAAACCTGGAGTAAAACTGTGTTTATGGCAGTTGGGATTTGAAGAGAAAGACTTGCAGGCTTGTATTGGCTAATGTGGGTCATTTTTTGGGAATGTCCTAGAGAGCTGAGACCCAGTCTAAAACCTTTCCGGACACCTGATATACCTGTGTGCCAAATTTGGTGAAGATCGGTCCAGTCGTTTGGTCGCGCATAAAGAACAGACAGACAGACAGACAGACAGAAACTCATTTTTATATATATAAGATATATATATATATCTTGGGGTCACTTAGCTCTCCAGGATCATTGTCTTCTCAGCTTAGACGGTTGACACTGTCCAAGAAGCCACTCCAAGTACAGAAGTTAACCCCTTAAGGACCCATGACGTACATGTACGTTATTTCTTTGCGGGGCTTAAAGACCCGTGATGTACATGTACTTCATGGAAATCGGGCGGGTGCAGGAACTGTGCCCGCCCGATCCACAGCAGGGGTTCGGCAGTCACTGATAGCCCGACCCCTGCTGCATGCCAAAGCCGGCGCATTAACTCTTCATGTGCCGCGGTCAGCGCTGACCGCGGCAAATGCGATGTCCGGCGGGGATCGGCTCTGCCATTGGGTCCCCGTGCTGCTGTGACGGGGACCCCATGGCATGGAAGGCAGCGCGATGCCTTCCTTAAGCATCTTAGCTGCCTTTCGGTTGAGAGCCTGTGAGATCCAGCCCCCTGGATCTCACAGGCAGGAAGCTGTATGAGTAATACACACTGTATTACTCATACAGCCAATGCATTCCAATACAGAAGTATTGGAATGCATTGTAAAGGGGATCAGACCCCCAAAAGTTGAAGTCCCAAAGTGGGACAAAAAATAGAGTGAAAAAAAGTTGACAAAATAAAGTTTTCCCCCAAAAAATTTAAAGTTTCAAGTAAAAAAAAAAAAAAGTCATTTTCCCCAAATAAAGTAAAAATATAGATTTTTTTTAAATAGGGAAAAAAAGAAATTTGGGAGAGGGCACTTCTCTCTTCTTTAGTAGCATTGTGATGTATGTGAAAATCGCCCTGTTTAAATCTCCCAAGTAATGTAGACAAATCCCGTTGTACTACACTGACAAATATTTCAATAGGATGATATATTTTCGGAGGTACAAATTTGCTTTTTACTTTCAAGTCAAACTGTGCCAAGGTGAGAGTATCGCCGCTGTCCCTCTCCGTAGACACAGATGCATGTTTATTACACAGAAGTGTGTTTTTAATCGTACCTTGCGAAAAAACCTTTGCATGTCCATATCCAAGCTAAATGTATCTATAGTGTCCGTAGGGCTAAAGGACAAACCCTTCTGTAAAATCTTCATTTGTGTTGGGCTTAAGTTCTTAGAGGAAAGATTCAATACTAATGTCTTTGGCATACCTGCGATCTGGTCGTCCTGGGTGCGTCTGCTTCCCCGATAATGACGACCGGCTCTCCTTGTATTTGTTTTCTTTGTCGGCTGCGTCTGCATGATGCGTTGACCAGTGGTAGAATCGCTGCCAGAACCGGAGGAGGCAGAGCCTGTCCTGCGGCCAAACATGCATGCTTGTGGAATTGCCGTGCCTGTAGTCTTGCCATTTATACACACGCTTTGCTGAGTAATCCTCAGAATCTCTTGTAAATTTTCCACGTTTAGTGCTTTCGATGTTACCAAGTAAATTAGAGCAGTGTTTGTTGATTTTTTCTTTCAGGCTAGTCAATTTCTCTAGCTTTAAGCAGTCTTTCAATTGTGTCTCGATAGAGAAAATAGTTGATTTACACCTGTTAATTGAAGCTGTCAGATGTTCAATAGTTAACACTATAAGATCCAGTGAACATTTGTTCAATATATTCGCAAACCGGGTGTAATAGTCAAGGTTTTCACCAAACAGTGTGGGTCGTAGATTAACCCGTAATCCCCGTGGTATTTGCTGCTTCCGATGGTATTCAGCCAATGTGGCCGGGTGTAACTCCAAGGGTGGTTTGTAATGTGTTCATTACTGTTTGACAAAGACACCTGCAAGTGTCGAAACGCATCACAGGACTATGTGACAATAAACAGAATTATTGAAGATAACTGCTAGTGAGTGCCGGCCCTTCTTTGCTGATATTTTATGGGATGCCAATCCTAGGACGCGAGCACCACGAAAACTTACCTGTAGTGCCGACCTATTGGACATAATATTTGCATTGGATTCAGGTGCGAGCACGCTTAACACATCAACGATTATATCAATGAATACCTTCGCATACGAGGAACAGGCACGCAAAATCGTATCACAGGTTAGTGCCTCATCAGATTTCCTGATGGTTCCGCCTAGCGAATTCAGGAGCAGAAACCTGGAGAAAGAATCCAAACACCTGATCTCCTTGGAGTTACACACGGCCACATTGGCTGTATACCATCGGAAGCAGCAAATACCACGGGGATTACAGGTTAACCTACTACCCACACTGTTTGGTGAAAACCTTAACTATTGCACCCGGTTTGCGAATATATTGAACAAATGTTCACTGGATCTTATAGTGTTAACTATTGAACATCTGACAGCTTCAATTAACAGGTGTAAATCAACTATTTCTTCTATCTAGACACAGTTGAAAGACTGCTTAAAGCTAGAGGAATTGACTAGCCTGAAAGAAAAAATCAACAAACACTGCTCTAATTTACTTGGTAACATCGAAAGCACTAAACGTGCAAAGTTTATAAGAGATTCTGAGGATTACTCAGCAAAGCGTGTGTATAAATGGCAAGACTACAGGCAAGGCAATTCCACAAGCATGCATGTTTGGCCGCAGGACAGGCTCTGCCTCCTCCGGTTCTGGCAGCGATTCTACCACTGGTCAACACAACAGGCAGACGCAGCCGACAAAGAAAACAAATACAAAGAGAGCCGGCCGCTGTGGCGTAACCAACCTCGCCACTGGGTGCTGGAGAAGCCTGGTTGCCAGCCTCTTGCCCCAGGATTATGGGCCCTCTCATCGGCCCATGCTAAACTTAAACCCCATGGCGATTTGACTGTGTTTGTGGCATCTGAGCACTGTTTGGATATATTGAGCGCTCAGATCCAAGCCATCTGGGTATATGTTAAATGTCTATGTTACTGTAATGGTTGGGACATTGTATATTTGAATAGTGATGTCTGTCCTATTGTCTCTACGTGTGTATTGGCGATTTCCCTTTGTCCTGAGAGATAATTGAATTAATCCTCGGTTGTCTCCAGGACAGAAGACATTGTGTATTCTCCTGCCTGTGATAATTACATCAACCCATTGCGTAAGGTAATTGTATCACAGGCAGAGGGGAGAATTTTGTGTGGGAGTGTTTTACTGTATTGTATGTGTTTATTGGTTGTTTTTACAAAACTCTGTGGGTGGTACTAATGTGTACCAATGTTATATAAGAACAATAAAGACACAGCTCTGGGTGACCACTGCTTGACCCTCAACACGGAGCCTCATCTCGTTCTTGGGAGGATTCACTGTATGCTGTTAGAGACTGATTGCTAGGAGTGTAAGCCGCTTGGGTGCATTTCCTATTCGTCTGCTAGCAGCTATTCATGAGGTTCCATTCGGAGTTTGGAGCATTCCCTTGTATGCCGTTACAGCCGCCATTATCGGGGAAGCAGACGCACCAAGGATGAACAGATCGCAGGTATGCCAGAGACATTAGTACTGAATCTTTCCTCTAAGAACTTAAGCCCAACACAAATGAAGATTTTACAGAAGGGTTTGTCCTTAAGGGCTCTTTCACACTTGCGTTCTTTTCTTCCGGCATAGAGTTCCGTCGTCGGGGCTCTATGCCGGAAGAATCCTGATCAGGATTATCCCAATGCATTCTGAATGGAGAGAAATCCGTTCAGGATGCATCGGGATGCCTTCAGTTCCGGAACGGAACGTTTTTTGGCCAGAGAAAATACCGCAGCATGCTGCGCTTTTTGCTCCGGCCAAAAATCCTGAACACTTGCCGCAAGGCCGGATCCGGAATTAATGCCCATTGAAAGGCATTAATCCGGATCCGGCCTTAAGCTAAACGTCGTTTCGGCGCATTGCCGGATCCGATGTTTAGCTTTTTCTGAATGGTTATCATGGCTGCCAAGACGCTAAAGTCCTGGCAGCCATGGTAAAGTGTAGAGGGGAGCGGGGGAGCAGTATACTTACCGTCCGTGCGGCTCCCCGGGCGCTCCAGAGTGATGTCAGGGCGCCCCACGCTCATGGATGACGTGATCGCATGGACACGTCATCCATGCGCATGGGGCTCTCTGACGTCATTCTGGAGCGCCCCGGGAGCCGCACGGACTGTAAGTATACTGCTCCCCCGCTCCCCACTACTACTATGGCAACCAGGACTTTAATAGCGTCCTGGGTGCCATAGTAACACTGAAAGCATTTTGAAGACGGATCCGTCTTCAAATGCTTTCAGTTCACTTGCGTTTTTCCAGATCCGGCGTGTAATTCCGGCAAATGGAGTACACGCCGGATCCGGACAACGCAAGTGTGAAAGAGCCCTTAGCCCTACAGACACTATAGATACATTTAGCTTGGATATGGACATGCAAAGTTTTTTTTCGCAATGTACGATTAAAAACATGCTTCTCTGGTAATAAACATGCATCAGTGTCTATGGAGAGGGACAGCGGCGATACTCTCACCTTGACAAAGTTTGACTTGAAAGTGAAAAGCAAGTTTGTACCTCCGAAAATATATCATCCTATTGAAACATTTGTCAGTGTAGTACAACGGGATTTGTCTACATTACTTGGGAGATTTAAACAGGGTGATTTTCACATACATCACAATGTTACTAAAGAAGAGAGAAGTGCCGTCTCCCAACTAATGGAGGACAAATCCCTTGTATTCAAGCCTACAGATAAGGGGGGTGCCTTAGTAATCCTTGACAAATCATATTATGTCTCAGAGATTATGGGTCAACTACAAAACAGGGCTACATACCGTGTTTTGTAGTCAGACCCCACAGGACACATTAAACACATGAGAGAATGGAACGATAGAAGCCAAGCTGGGCGATTTTTTTTTAAATGAATCAACACCCTATTATACCAGTGTTCTACACCTTACCTAAGGTCCACAAATCTATGACTTATCCGCCAGGCCTCCCCATACTGGCAGCTACCGATTCCATTCTCTCTCCTCCAGCGATACTTTTGGATAAAGTATTAACTCCACTCACAAGAGCAGCACCGTCCTACCTGAGAGACACTCAGCATTTTTTGGCTGAGGTTAAATCGGTGCAACTTGACACGGATTGCATTTTAGCAACATTCGATGTTTGTAGTCTCTATGTGGCAATCACACACACAAAGGGCTTAGAAGCAGTGAGAGGTTTATTGGAGGGTAGCACATATAAAAAGGAAAAAAAAGATTTTTTCGTTTCACTTTTAACCATTGTATTGGAGCAGAATTATTTTCTGTTCCAAGACACTTTCTACCAACAGCAATGTGGGACCGCGATGGGTTCGAATGCCGTACCGCCATATGCAAATTGTTATATGGCCCAGTTTGAACACAATTTTATTTATTCAAATCCACTGTATATACAGTATTGTATTTTTTGCCGTCGATTTATGGCGGTGCGACATTCCTACCCTTATGCGGTTCTCGGAGGCCATTAATTTGTTGTAGCCAGAGTTACAGTTTACTAAACATTTTGATAGACATCGGATCTCCTTCCTTGATACGTGGGTGATGAAAAGTGCGGACAATAGGATCGTGACTGATCTATATATAAAAGACACTGACCGAAATAGCATACTGTTCTATACCAGTAACCACCCCATCAACACAAAAAGGCCACTACCATACTCCTAATACCAACGGGTGAGACGTATTGTGGGGGATTCCGAACAATGCGAAATTAGACTAAATGAGAAGTCAGCTAAGTTTGAGGAAAGAGGATATTCCCCACATTTACTTAAAGAAGAAAGAGAATCCCACAGACCATTGAGAAAAAGGACAAAAAGCCCTTTATTCCTCTTGTAATAAAATATCACCTGTGGGTACATAAAGTCAGAACAATAGTGAACAAACATTGGCACATCATTAGTGAATCTTACCCTACAATCGAAGAATTGCAACATCGACCCATGGTATGCTATAAGAGAACGGAAAATATTTGTGACAAAATCGTCAAAGCGGACATCGGGAGTGACAGAAGGGATTTGAAGCAAAAAACGCTAGCGACTCTGAGACAGGGAACTTTTCCCTGCCTCGGGTGCGTACATTGCTCCAGTGTCATTAAAGGCCCCTACATCACTCACCCACGATCAGGGGAACATATCCCTATAAGAGGTTTCTTCACTTGTGACAGTAATTATGTCATATATATTTTAAAGTGTCCATGTGGTCTTTTATATGTAGGGAGAAATTCAGATCATCAAGGGTGTAGCACAACCAAGGAGAGGAGGGGATAGGAATTTACTATTGAGGAAAAGAGAGGCATATTGGATCCATAGACTCCAAACTTTGGAACCTATGGGTCTAAACCGTGACTACGAATTAGGCTACTTTCACACTAGCGTTCGGGTGTCCGCTCGTGCGCTCTGTTTGAAGGGGCTCACGAGCGGCCCCGAACGCATCCGTCTGGCCCTAATGCATTCTCAGTGGAGGCGGATCCACTGAGAATGCATCCGCCTGCCAGCGCTCAGCCTCCGCTCCGCTCAGTGAGCGGACACCTGAACGCTGCTTGCAGCGTTCGGGTGTCCGCCTGGCCGTGCGGAGGCGAGCGGATCCGTCCAGACTTACAATGTAAGTCAATGGGGACGGATCCGCTTGAAGATGACACCATATGGCTCAATCTTCAAGCGGATCCGTTCCCCATTGACTTTCAATGTAAAGTATGAACGGATCCGCTCAGACAACTTTCAGACTTAGAAAATTTTCTAAGTAATAATGCAGACGGATCCGTTCTGAACGGATGCAAACGTCTGCATTATCGGAGCGGATCCGTCTGATGAAACATCAGACGGATCCGCTCCGAACACTAGTGTGAAAGTAGCCTTAAACAGTTTTTTGTAAAACACATTTTTTTCTCTTTTTTTCGATTTCATTTACAGATTTTTTTTTTTTTCAGATTTCATTCACATTTTTGTTTAGGTAATATGGACAGGTTTTCAAGATATATTCATATATGTTTCTCTATAGGTGAAATGATGCGAAATTACGCTGCATACTAAGAATGAAACAGGAGAAGATCTTGTCCATGATGAGA
The DNA here is from genome assembly GCF_905171765.1 of Bufo bufo. Taxonomy (NCBI): domain Eukaryota; kingdom Metazoa; phylum Chordata; class Amphibia; order Anura; family Bufonidae; genus Bufo; species Bufo bufo. Next base: position 575,836,404 of record NC_053389.1, read on the forward strand.
ACTAATGTTTGCAACAATTGTTTGAATTGTGTGTCTATATGTTTGGGGTGTGTGTCTTATGACATCATGATCACGCGATATGCACACTTTGATGAGGGATTTGATTATTTAAGGGTGGTTTTTTAATGTTTTCATTACTGTTTGACAAAGACACTTGCGAGTGTCGAACCTTGTCACAGGACTATGTGACAATAAACAGAATTATTGAAGATAACGGCTAGTGAGTGCCGTCCCTTCTTTGCAGATATTTTATGGGATGCCAAGCTCGCGTCCTAGGACGCGAGCACCACGAAAACTTACCTGCAGTGCTGACCTGTTGGACATAATGTCCACTTATCTGTGACCTCCACTGTTCCCTGCCCCCTTAACAGAGTCCTGCACAGCACCCGTCCCTTTAAAAGGGACCGCCACAGTACCCCGTATCCCTTAACAGTGATCTCCACAGCGCCCTGCCCCTTTAACGCTAGGGCTACACGACGACATGTGTCGCTCAACATTTTGTCTCAACAATTTAATGATAGGCTATGGTAGGGCTGGCCAACCTGCGGCTTTCGTTGCAAAACTCCCACCATGCCCAGACAGCCTACAGCTATCAGTCTACAGCAGTTTACAACAGCTGGAGAGCTGCAGGTTGGCCAGCCCTGCGCTATGGTGTCGCACTGCAACATGCTGCCACATGACAGTCGCAAAAAAATTATCCAAGATGTGCCCTATGTGTCGTGCGACCTACAGGTATATTTCATCTATTTCATTTAATGTCTGTGTGGGTCGATAAAAGATATTGACAGTATCCCCCATAACAGTGACCTCTACAGCACCCCGCCCCCTTAAAGTTAACTTCACAGCCACCCAACCCTTACCACTGCCCCGCCTCCACAGCAGCCCATCCCCTTAACTTTGACCTTCACAGCAGCCCGCCCCTTTATTGACCTCATAGTACCCTGCTGCCTTAAGGCCTTATTCACACGTCCGTTGTTTCTTTCCTGATCTGTTCCGTTTTTTGCGGAACAGATCTGGACCAGATCTGGACCCATTCATTTTCAATGGGTCCTGAAAAAAAACGGACAGCTCAATGTCAGATTTTTTTTCAGGACCCATTGAAAATGAATGGGTCCAGATCTGGTCCAGATCTGTTCCGCAAAAAACGGAACAGATCAGGAAAAAGACAACGGACGTGTGAATGGACCCTAACAGTAACTTCCACAGCAGTTGCCCCTTTAATAGTGGCCCCTGCCCCCTTAACAGTCACCTCTGCAGTGCCCGGCCCTTTAACAGTGAGCTTCACAGAAACTGCCCCTTTAATAGTGGCCCCTGTCCCCTTAACAGTGACCTCCACAGCTACTGCCTTTTTAAGGCTAGGGCTACACAACGAAATGTGTCGCACAATATTTTGTCGCACCAATGTCTCGCAACAATTTTTATAATAATAGTCTATTGTGTCGCACTGCGACATGCTGCGACACGATAGTAGCAAAAAATCCATCCAAGATGAATTTTTCTGTGACTGTGGCGTCACAGTCGCATCATGTCACATGTCGCAATTCAACACCTAAGACTATCATTATAAAAATTATCCTGTGACATCAATGTGACAGTGTAGTTGTGCCATATGTGTCATTGTGTAGCCCTAGCCTAAAGCTGGACTAGAGCAGCGAAGAAAAATAGCTGGGTTGTTATGGAAATCGGGAGTAAAACAGTGTATGTGTGGAGACTAAGGTCCTGCAAGCTTCTATTGGCTGATAAGGGTCATGTGACCGTGTGTATGGCAGTAGGGATATGAAGAGAAAGACTTGCAGGCTTGTATTGGCTAATGCAGTAGTGTTAATCGAGCACCAAAGTGCTCTGGTTCTCTGGTTAAAAACATCGGGATGCTCGGGTGCTCTTCCAAGCACCTGAGTATAATTGAAGTCAATGGGAGAAGCCAAGCATTAAACCAGACACCCCCTGCTCTGAAGAGGGGAGGGTGCCTGATTCATAGGAAAAGGTCAGAAAATGATGGAAACGCCACCTAAATGGTTTGGAAACAGCATGGGGAGGATGTCTCAATGCATCTTGGACTCCCAGGTCACTGCTGGGAATAATGTCTGATTAGTACGCCACTTTTACATACTGACAATAATACGCAACAAACCGAAGAAAAAAAACGATTTTAGAGTAAAAATTGTTAGGAAACATTCTTTCCTATATATTTACTTGTATATAAAGTGGAAGTGCTGCCAAAAATTACAAGGAAGAGACACTCCAATACAACCTGTATATCACATAAAGGAGGGCCTCATTCATATTGTGGTACAATTGTTCAGGTAGTGGAACTCCTACACTCATAAAGCCTATGCATTTGTCACGGATGAATTTGCAGATAGCTGGAACTTATAAATAAACGACCGACTGGCTTGATCCCAAACTAAGGAGCATATAGGTGAGCCCTATAAAACCCTAAGAGCTCTCCCTGACTGCTATGCACATGCAAGGGTCTCAATGGTAGACGATTGCATGCCCACGTACCTAAGACTGTGTGACACCTTAAAACCCTATAATAGTGAGGGGACACGACCACCGGCTCCCTGCACTTAATACGGACGGAGTCAGGGTCACACTTCATCCAGGAAGTAGTATAAACCGCAAAGTGAGGCAGTATGGGAGGGAATATAAAGGCAGACGATTAGTCGAAATAAGTTACACCTGGCAGAAGGAAAGGAGATGACAAAGTGAAACCAAAGCAAAGAATGTCATACAAGAGGTAGAGAAGAACGTCTGTCAGACCTTCTCACAGAACTGGCGGTGACAGCACTAAGTGAAAGGGCTGCCAAAAATTACAAGGAACCGGCACTCCAATACACTCTTACACATAAAGAAGGTCATCATACACAGCCTTGAAAAATTATGATTGATGGCCTGCGTGTGACCCTCAAAAACATTTGGAGCAAGGGCCTGCTGATCTGACCATCTAAAAAATTATGGGCGAGGGCCTGCTGCCGCTTTGGTCACTCTAGGTAAAGGCCTGCTGGTGAGCTGACACTGTAAAAAATTATATGCGAGGGCCTGCTGGTGAGCTGACCCTGTAAAAAATTATATGCAAGGGCCTTCAGGTGAGCTAACCCTGTAAAAGGTTGTAGGTGAGGGCCTGCAGGTGAACTGACCCTCTAGAAAATTATATGCGAAAACCATGCTGGTGAGCTGACCCTCTAAAAAATTATATGCGAGGGCCTGCTGGTGAACTGACCCTCTAAAACATTGTAGGTGAGGGCCTGCTGATGAGCTGACCCTCTAAAACATTATATGTGAAGGGCATATATGCGAAGGCATTATATGCGACAAATAAGCATGTGTTGATATGATGGAAGAGGAGAAGGAGGATGAGAAAAAGAAGATTCACCCATATAGCCTTGTTTGTGGTGGAAGGGGTGCATGGGATTACAGTGTATTCAGTACATTATAAACAACACATTTAAAATGCCTTTATGTTCATCAGCTTTCCTTTGGTAGAGTCAAGAAGTCATAGTCAATCCAGGCCTTGTTCATTTTTAAAAGAGTCAACCTGTCTGCATTTTCAGTTGACAGAAGGATACGCTTATCTGTTATAATGTCATTAGCAGCACCAAACGCTGGCGGCAGGGCAGGCCAGCACCTCCAAGGCGTAGAGCGCCAGTTTGTGCCACGTGTCCAGCTTGGACACCCAGTAGTTGTAAGGCACTGAAGGATCATTGAGGACGCTGACAGGGTCTGCTATGTACTCCTTCACCATATTCCAAAATGTTTCCCTCCTTCTGACACTAGGCAGCGCATTAGGGTGAGGGTATTGGCGGGGTGTAATTAAACTGTCCCAGGCTTTGGAGAGTGTTGGCCTGCCTCTGTTGGAACTGCTGTGTGTTCCCCTTTTCTCCCCTCCTCGGTTGGCCAAGGAACAACCGACTCTGCCGCCAGCATTGTCAGATGAAAATTTTTGTAGCAATTTTTCAACAAGGATCTTCTGGTATTAATGGTTTTGCTCGTCCTCTCCACCAGAGGAAAGTGAGATGAGAAGTTATATTTGTAGCGGGGTCGAGAAGGGTGAACAACCAGTAATCCGTGTTGTCTAAAATGCGTATAACGCATGGGTAGCAGGAAAGACAACCTATCATGAAGTCAGCCATGTGTGCCAGAGTACCAACAGGAAAGACTTCCCTGTCGTCACCAGGAGGATCACTCTCAATCTCCTCATCCTTTTCTTCCTCTTCTGCCCACCCACGCTGAACAGATGGAATTAAACTTCCATGGTACTACCCTCTGTAGCGGAGGCAACTGTCTCCTGCTCCTCCTCCTCTTGATCAACCAATTCGCGCTGAGAAGACGAGCTAAGGGTGGTCTGGCTATCACCCTGTGTAATGTCTTCGCCCATTTCCACCTTTTCCAAATGCAAAGTGTCGTCCTTAATTGTGAGCAACGAGCATTTGAGTAGGCACAGAAGTGGGATGGTTACACTCATAATAGCGTTATCGCCGCTCAACATGTGTGTTGATTCCTCAAAGTTTCTTAAAACCTTACAGAGGTCAGACATCCATGCCCACTCCTCACTTGTGAATAGCGGAAGCTGACTGGAAAGGCAACGACTAGTGATGGCCTTGCGGTTCGCCCGGCGGTCGGTTCGCGGCAAACTTTGCTCGTTTACGATTCGCCAAACATGCGAACATATGGCGATATTCGCGCCCGCCATATTCTTTTACATTGTGAAGAACTTTGACCCATGACACATCCATCAGGTGGTACAGGACAGCAAATTGAAAAGTTTCAGCACATGGACATACCCCCTACCTTATAAATTGACCCGATCTGGCCGCCATTTTACATTCAGTCTTTTGTCAGTGTAGGGGAAGGTTGCTGTGTGGAGCAGGGACAGACTGTTAGGGACAAAAACGCTATCAAATATGTCCACAAAAGTCCTTTTAAGGACTGGTATAGGTGTACTCTTGATAGGTGTGCAGTACAGAGGGGTGTAATACACTTATAATATACTTTCTAACATAGAAAGCATATTATAGTGGATTTGTATTGCGCAGCCGCGGTGAGCGGTTCTGCAGCGATACTGCAGCTACACAGAGTAACAAACACAATTAGAAAAAACAATTATAACTGGTGTGATATACCAGTCGCCCCCCCCCCCCCAATAAAACTGATAGAAGCGGGGTGTTATATACCAATAATATACTTTCTATATAGTGCATTTGGGTACAGCGGTTTTGCTGCTTTCCCTCTGCTACACACAGTGACAAACGGTATTGGAAAAAATAATTATAACTGGTGTGCGCATGCATGTATGCAGAAATTATATTGCCGATAGTTTGCATTTAAAAAAATAATGAATGGAGATAGCAAACTCGAATAATACATGTGGTATGTCACTGTCTATGTTGTGGGACTATTTGGCCACTTCTAGTAATTATTTCTTGGCTGCAAATATGAGCTGAAGGTTTTTCAGGTTCGCCTGCCATTAAAATGAATGGGACCTGCCGCAAACTTGCGGTTCGCGAACATTTGATCGCCTTAGTGAACCGTCTTGGCAGATGTTCGTCCATCACTAGCGACGACCATGTTGCAGCTGGTATTCCACTACTGCCCTCTGCTGTTCACAAAACCTGGCCAACATGTGGAATGTGGAGTTCCAGCTGGTGAGCTGGCAATTTCAAGCGCTGCTGCAGTGTTGCCAGACCGGCTGAAGCTGTCGATGACTTGCGGAAATATGCACACACGTGGCGCACCTTCAACAGTAGCTCAGGCAAATTAGGGTAGGTTTTGATAAACCGCTGAACCACAAGGTTGACCACATGGGCTAGGCATGGGATGTGTCTGAGCTTGCTGAGCTCCAAAGCCGCTATCAAGTTACAGCCATTATCAGACACAACCATGCCTGGCTGTAGGTTGAGTGGCGAGAGCTACAGCTCAGTCTGGTCTCTTATCCCCTGCCATAGCTCTGCGGCAGTGTGGTGTTTGTCCCCTAAGCATATTCGCTTCAGCACGGCCTGTTGCCTCCTCCACACTACAGTGCTGCACTGCTTCCAGCTAGCAACTGATGACTGACTGGTGCTGCACGCGGATAATTTGGAGGTGGAAGTGGAGGAGGAGAAGAAGTGGGGTTTGGAGTTACTAACAAAGATGCTTACGAAAACACTAATCGATGTAGGGCCCTCAATCCTTGGCATCAGTAGCACCTGTGCCATCCCAGGGTATGACTCGCTCCCAGCCTCCACAACATTCACCCAGTGTGCCATCTGGGAAATGTAGCGTCCTTGGCCGAATGCACTTGTCTGTGTGTCCGTGGTAAAGTGGACCTTCACAGTAAATGCGTTGGTCAGGGCATGTGTGATGTTACGGAACACATGCTGGTGTAAGACACACCTTGAAAAATAGTGGCGGCTGGGGCTGTATAACGCGGGACGGCCGCCGACATCAGGCTGCAGAGGGCCTCAGTGTCTACAATCCTAAATGGCAACATTTCCAGGGCCAGTCATTTGAAATAGCATGTGGGTTGATGGCTAGGTATTTTCACTTCCGTTTAAAGGCCTGGGGTATTTTCACACGTTCAAAGGCCTGGGGTATGGAAATTCGGACGCTGCGCTTGGATACGGAAGTGGATGTGTTCGTAAATGGTGCTTGCGAAGGTCCAGGTGCAGAGCGGGAGGCATCCGGGTCTGCGCCTTCGACAGAGGGTTGGTAAGCTTGTAACAGTGGAAAAGGAGGCAGTGGTGTGACCCACAGACACAGATTGTGGACCCAGGCGTTCATCCCACTTATTACGGTGCTTGGATGCCATGTGGCGGATAATGCTGGTGGTGGTGAGGTTGCTAGTGTTTACTAGTGTTGATCACGAATATTCGAATTTCAAATTTTTAGCGCGAATATAGGTACTTCGAAAATTCGCGAAAATTTCGAATATAGTTATATATATTCGTAATTTCGAATATTCAAATTTTTTTATTTTATTTATTATTTTTGTTTTTTTTATCAGTACACATGATCCCTCACTGCTTCTAGCTTGTGGGCCAATAAGAAGGCTGCAATATACTTGACTTTAGGAGTAGTAGTGCCTGCGAATTTTGCTCTATATTCGTTTTTTTTGAATATTCGCTATATTGCTATATATTCTTGTTTTAGAATATTACGAATATTCGAAAAAACTAAGTTATAGCAATATAGAGAATATTCGAAAAAAATCGAATAGAGCAATTTAGCTAATATAGTGCTATAATCTTCTTTGTCTAATAGTTGCAAGCTGAAAAATTTGCAATGAAAAATTTGAATCCGAAAATTCGCATATTACACAATCATTACCTTTCCGATTTTTTGAGTAAAAAAAAAATCGTGAATTTTCGAATTTGCAAATTTTCGACGAATATTCTACAAAATATTCGCGAAATATCGCGAATTCGAATATGACTCCTGCCGCTCATCACTAGTGTTTACGCCACGGCTCATTTTCGTATGGCACAGGTTGCAAACTACTTTTCTTTTGTTGTCCGCACTTTCCTCAAAAAAGTGCCATACTGCGGAACGTCTACCTCGTGGCAAGGGAGATGTCCGCAACTCGGGCCTGTTTGGTGTGGCCCGCCTTCTCCCTTTTGGCACCCCACTGCCTCTTCCAGCCTGTTGCAGTGCTGCAGATCCCTCCACCTCTGTACTGCTGTCCTCTCTCTCTTTCCACCTTCCCAGGTTGGGTCAGTGACCTCATCTCCCACCACCTCCTCTTCCACTTCCTCACTCTGATCATCCTCCTGATTTGTTGACCTAACCACAACCTTAGTGATTGACAACTGTGTCTCTTCATCTTCATCAACCTCTTGAGACAGTAATTGCGGTTGACTCATTGGCAACTCGTTGGCAACTGTGTCTCATCATCATCCACCTCATTAAACACTAATTGCCATTCCCCACCGTCAAGTTCAGTGTTTTATTCACACTTCACCACATAGCAAGCCTTCATCCAGACACAAGGCTCCCAGATCCCAACACAGAGCCTCTGCCACACTCTCCAGGATCACACTTCCCAGGATCCTACACTCCACCCTCTCTCACTCTGAGGTTTCTTTTATTTTCAGGTGATTGTGGCACATGGTATTGTTTCAGGCCTGGCAACTTATGGGGAAGATATGGAAAATCCTGACATACACCTCCACTAACAGCCATGAGGCCTGTCACTGCCATATATGTATACAGGGTGGGCCATTTATATGGATACACCTTAATAAAATGGGAATGGTTGTTGATATTAACTTCCTGTTTGTGGCACATTAGTATATGTGAGGGGGGAAACTTTTCAAGATGGGTGGTGACCATGGCGGCCATTTTGAAGTCGGCCATTTTGAATCCAACTTTAGTTTTTTCAATAGGAAGAGGGTCATGTGACACATCAAACTTATTGGGAATTTCACACGAAAAACAATGGTGTGCTTGGTTTTAACGTAACTTTATTCTTTCATGAATTATTAACAAGTTTCTGACCACTTATAAAATGTGTTCAATGTGCTGCCCATTGTGTTGGATTGTCAATGCAACCCTCTTCTCCCACTCTTCACACACTGATAGCAACACCGCAGGTGAAATGCTTGCACAGGCTTCCAGTATCCGTAGTTCAGGTGCTGCACCATTGATGGTATGGTGTGGTATATGGGGTACAAAGATAGTGGGGCCATTCTTCATCAATGGAAACCTCAAGGCCACTGGATATGCAAAATTGCTACATGATGATGTGTTTCCCTCTTTATGCACTGAAGCTGGCACGTTCCCTGAGATTTTCCAGCAAGATGGTGCACCACCACATTATGGGTGTCAGGTCCGAGCATTCCTAGATGAACAGTTTCCTGGAAAGTGGATTGGTTGTCGTGGGCCAGTTGAATGGCCCCCAAGGTCTCCCGATCTGACCCCCTTAGACTTTTATCTTTGGGGTCATCTGAAGGCAATTGTCTATGCTGTGAAGATACGAGATGTGCAGCACCTGAAACTACGGATACTGGAAGCCTGTGCTAGCATTTCTCCTGTGGTGTTGCTATCAGTGTGTGAAGAGTGGGAGAAGAGGGTTGCATTGACAATCCAACACAATGGGCAGCACATTGAACACATTTTATAAGTGGTCAGAAACTTGTTAATAACTCATGAAAGAATAAAGTAACGTTAAAACCAAGCACACCATTGTTTTTTGTGTGAAATTCCCAATAAGTTTGATGTGTCACATGACCCTCTTCCTATTGAGAAAACAAAAGTTGGATTCAAAATGGCCAACTTCAAAATGGCCGCCATGGTCACCACCCATCTTGAAAAGTTTTCCCCCTCACATATACTGATGTGCCACAAACAGGAAGTTAATATCACCAACCATTCCCATTTTATTAAGGTGTATCCATATAAATGGCCCACCCTGTATATATATATATATATATATATATATATTATTACCAGAAGGACCCAGCTTCGCACAGGTATATTTCATCTATTTCATTTAATGTTTGTGTGTGTTAAAAGATATTGACAGTATCCTCTATAACAGTAACCTTCACAGCCCCCACCCCTTAACACTGACCGCCCCACAGTACCCCGCTTCCTTAAAATGGGACCTCCACAGCAGCCCACTCCCTTAAATTTAACCTTCACAGCAGCCTGCCCCATTAATAGTGAGTTCCACAGCACTCCACCCCCTTGACAGTGACCTCCACAGGGGCCTGCCCCCTTAACAGTGACCTCTACAGCACCCGCCCCTTAACACTGACCATAGGTTATAGTTCCCTTAATTGTGACCTCCACCATTCCCGGCCCCCTTAACAGAGACCTCCACAGCAACTGCCCCTTTAACAGAGACTGCCACAGTACCCCGCTCTTTTAACAGTGATCTCACATACTCCGCTGCCCCTTTAATAGTGGCCTCCACAGTCCCATCCTCCCTTAACAGTAACATGCACAGCGCCCTCCCCTCTAAGAGTGACCTCCACAGGGGCCGCCCCTTTATTAGTGACCTCCACAGTACCCTGTCTCCTTAACAGTAAACTGCCCCCTTAACTGTGACCACCACAGCCATGCCTGGTTCTAGGTTGAGTGGCAAGAGCCACAGCTCAGTCTGGTCGCTTATCCCCTGCCACAGCACTGCGGTGGCGTGCCATTTGTCATCTAAGCAGATCAGCTTCAGCACAGCCTGCTGAAGCTTCCCCCGTGCAGTGCTACACTGCTTTCAGCTACCAACTGATGACTGACTGGTGCTGCATGCAGATAATTTGGAGGTGGAAGTGGAGCAGGAGGCGGAGGAGGAGAAGTGGGGGTTGGAGCCACTAACATAGGTGGTGGCGGAAACCCTGATGAAATTATGGCCCGCAAACCTTGGCGTCGGTAGCACCTGTGCCATCCCAGGGTACGAGTCGCTCCCGGCCTCCACAACATTCACCCAGTGTCCCGTCTGGGGAAATGTAGCGTCCCTGGCTGAAAGCACTTGTCTATGTGTCCGTGGTTAAGTGGACTTTCCTAGGAGCTGCTTTGGTCAGGGCACGTGTGATGTTAAGGGACACATGTTGGTGTAAGGCTGTCACGGCACACCTTGAAAAATAGAGGCGGCTGGGGACTGCGTAACGAGGTACGGCCGACGACATCGGGCTGCAGAAGGCCTCAGTGTCCACAAGCCTAAATGGCAACATTTCCAGGGCCACTAATTTGGAAAGCTGTGCATTTAGTACTATGGCCTGTGGATGGGTGGCTGGATATTTGCTCTTGCGTTCAAATGCCTGGGGTAATGACATTTGGACACTGTGCTGGGACAGGGAAGTGGATGTGGTCGCTGATGGTGCTTGTGAAGGTCTTATACAGGGGATTGTCCAGCACGGATATGTGTGGGCTGGCATAAGGAAATTCAATTACACGTGGTGTTGAATTTCTCCAATTTCCATGCCTCATTAATTTTTAAAACTGTGAGGCAGTCCACACTGTCGTGAGCTAGACGAGTGCGCTTATTGGTCACGATCCCCCCTGCTTTGCTGAACGTCCTTTTGGACAGGACACTCGACGAGGGGCAAGCCAAGACTTCCATGGCAAATTGTGCCAGCTCTTTCCACAGGTCAAGTCTGCACACCCAGAAGTCAAGGGGTTCCTCGCTTCTCAGAGCGTCCACATAGGCCGTTAACCCGATGTAGTCGGACACCTGTCAGTCTAGGCAGTTGGCTGCAAGAATGATCTCATATCAGAAGGGACTAACACTTCTTCAAACCGCCCACTTTCTGCAGGCGCTGTTGGATTGGTAAACGCACCTGTTTCGCTGTGGGTGGAAATTCCTCTGACAGTGCCCGAAACAGCACAATGCAGCATCTCTCGCATCAAGGGCTGGAAATGCTGCATTCTGACAGCCCTCTGTGATGCTGATAATATGTCTGCCATTTTGTGTTTGTACTGGGGGTACAAGTACGTTGCCACTCAGTACAGGTCCTTGACCTTTATGCTTTTTTTTTTACAGAGGTCCCTTTTCCCATCACCCCGCTGATCTATGTTCTCCCTAAGATACACAAGTGGTTGGTAGACCCCCCCGGGCAGACCCATTGTGTCAGGCAGGGGGTCTATCTTCAGCAATATCGCCATATTTTTGGACAGACTGCTCCGTGTCCACGCAACCTCAGCTCCCTCCTACGTCAGGGACACGGGACACTTTTTAACCAAGTTGAGTGATATCACTCTACCGGTCCACTTCTATTTGGTGAGTTTTGATGTGGTGTCTTTGTATACGTATATATTTTGCACGACTATGGATTAAATGTTGTCGATGTGGCCCTGGCCGGCACAGGACTCACTCTTGATGCGTGCCGTTTTGTCCTCGACGTCCTAGAGTTGGTCCTCAAGAGGAATTATTTTCCCTTTGGCAACCCTTTTTACCAACAGTCACGCGGTGTGGCCATGGGGTCCAACGTGTCACCAACTTATGCCAATATTTTTATGGTGGAGGTCGAAGACAAATTGGTATACGCATCACAGTTTCAACAGTGGGTCCTGTGCTGGTTGCGCTACATCGACAACATTTTTATGATTTGGAGTGGCTCGATGGACTCCTTGAATAAGTTCCACCAACATCTTAATAATGGTGTACCCAGGCTTCAATTTACTGTGACGGCCTCTTCTGAGGAGTTACAGTTTCTTGACGTCAGGGTATACCGTGAAGGAGGTGTATTAACCACCTCAGCTCCCCTAGCTTAAACCCCCTTAATGACCAGACCACTTTTTACAATTCTGCACTACACTAGTTTCACGGTTTATTGCTCGGTCCTACAACTTACCACCCAAATGAATTTTATCTCCTTTTCTTCGCACTAATAGAGCTTTTATTTGGTGGTATTTCATTGCTGCCGACATTTTTACTTTTTTTGTTATTAATCGAAATTGACCGAAATTTTTGCAAAAAAATGAAATTTTTCACTTTCTGTTGTAAAATTTTTCAAACAAAACTACATTTCTATATAAATTTTTCTCTAAATTTATTGTTCTACATGTCTTTGATAAAAAAAAATTCAATAAGTGTATATGTGTTTTGGGGTATCTTTTTACATATACCCATGCTGGGTGAGATAAATATCTCTGTAAAAGACAACTTTTCCCATTTTTTTATACAAAGTTTCATTTTACAGAGATATTTCTCTCAGTCAGCATGGGTATATGTAAAAAGACTCCCAAAACACATTGCCCTACTTCTCCTGAGTACGGTGATACCACATGTGTGACACTTTTTTGCAGCCTAGGTGCGCAAAGGGGCCCAAATTCCAATGAGTACCTTTTAGGAGGGCATTTTTAGGCATTTGGATTCCAGACTTCTTCTCACGCTTTAAGGCCCCTAAAATGCCAGGGCAGTATAAATACCCCACAACTGACCCCATGTTGGAAAGAAGACACCCCAAGGTATTCCGTGAGGGGCATGGCGAGTTCATAGAAGTTTTTTTTTTTTTTGGCACAAGTTAGCGGAAATTGATTATTATTATTTTTTTCTCACAAAGTCTCCCTTTCCGCTAACTTGTGACAAAAAGTTCAATCTTTCATGGACTCAATATGCCCCTCAGTGAATACCTTGGGGTGTCTACTTTCCGAAATGGGGTCATTTGTGGGGTGTGTTTACTGTTCTGGCATTTTGGGCGGGGTTAAATTGTGAGCAACCCTGTAAAGCCTAAAGGTAATCGTTAGACTTTCGGCCCCTTTACGCACATAGGCTGCAAAAAAGTGTCACACATGTGGTATCGCCGTGCTCATGAGAAGATGGACAATGTGTTTTGGGGTGTATTTTTACATATACCCATGCTAGGTTAGAGAAATATCTCTGTAAATTGACAACTTTGTATAAATTATTTTTAAAAGTTGTCATTTACAGAGATATTTCTCACACACAGTATGGGTATATGTAAAAAGACACCACAAAACACATTGCCCTACTTCTCCTGAGTACGGTGATACCACATGTGTGACACTTTTTTGCAGCCTAGGTGCGCAAAGGGGCCCAAATTCCAATGAGTACCTTTTAGGAGGGCATTTTTAGGCATTTGGATTCCAGACTTCTTCTCACGCTTTAAGGCCCCTAAAATGCCAGGGCAGTATAAATACCCCACAACTGACCCCATGTTGGAAAGAAGACACCCCAAGGTATTCCGTGAGGGGCATGGCGAGTTTATAGAAGTTTTTTTTTTTTTGGCACAAGTTAGCGGAAATTGATTATTATTTTTTTTTTCTCACAAAGTCTCCCTTTCCGCTAACTTGTGACAAAAAGTTAAATCTTTCATGGACTCAATATGCCCCTCAGTGAATACCTTGGGGTGTCTACTTTCCGAAATGGGGTCATTTGTGGGGTGTGTTTACTGTTCTGGCATTTTGGGCGGGGCTAAATTGTGAGCAACCCTGTAAAGCCTAAAGGTAATCGTTGGACTTTCGGCCCCTTTACGCACATAGGCTGCAAAAAAGTGTCACACATGTGGTATCGCCATGCTCATGAGAAGATGGACAATGTGTTTTGGGGTGTATTTTTACATATACCCATGCTAGGTTAGAGAAATATCTCTGTAAATTGACAACTTTGTATAAATTATTTTAAAAAGTTGTCATTTACAGAGATATTTCTCACACACAGTATGGGTATATGTAAAAAGACACCACAAAACACATTGCCCTACTTCTCCTGAGTACGGTGATACCACATGTGTGACACTTTTTTGCAGCCTAGGTGCGCAAAGGGGCCCAAATTCCAATGAGTACCTTTTAGGAGGGCATTTTTAGGCATTTGGATTCCAGACTTCTTCTCACGCTTTAAGGCCCCTAAAATGCCAGGGCAGTATAAATACCCCACAACTGACCCCATGTTGGAAAGAAGACACCCCAAGGTATTCCGTGAGGGGCATGGCGAGTTTATAGAATTTTTTTTTTTTTTTGGCACAAGTTAGCGGAAATTGATTATTATTTTTTCTTTCTCACAAAGTCTCCCTTTCCGCTTACTTGTGACAAAAAGTTCAATCTTTCATGGACTCAATATGCCCCTCAGTGAATACCTTGGGGTGTCTACTTTCCGAAATGGGGTCATTTGTGGGGTGTGTTTACTGTTCTGGCATTTTGGGCGGGGCTAAATTGTGAGCAACCCTGTAAAGCCTAAAGGTAATCGTTGGACTTTCGGCCCCTTTACGCACATAGGCTGCAAAAAAGTGTCACACATGTGGTATCGCCATGCTCATGAGAAGATGGACAATGTGTTTTGGGGTGTATTTTTACATATACCCATGCTAGGTTAGAGAAATATCTCTGTAAATTGACAACTTTGTATAAATTATTTTTAAAAGTTGTCATTTACAGAGATATTTCTCACACACAGTATGGGTATTTGTAAAAAGACACCCCAAAACACATTGCCCTACTTCTCCTGAGTACGGTGATACCACATGTGTGACACTTTTTTGCAGCCTAGGTGCGCAAAGGGGCCCAAATTCCAATGAGAATCTTTACGATTTCACAGGGCATTTTTTACGCATTTGGATTCCAAACTACTTCTCACGCTTTAGGGCCCCTAAAATGCCAGGGCAGTATAAATACCCCACAAGTGACCCCATTTTGGAAAGAAGACACCCCAAGGTATTCCATGAGGGGCATGGTGAGTTCCTAGAATATTTATTTTTTGGCGCAAGTTAGCGGAAAAATTATTAGTATTTTTTTCTTACAAAGTCTCATATTCCACTAACTTGTGACAAATAATTTTTTTTTACATGAACTCGCCATGCCCCTCACGAAATACCTTAGGGTGTCTTCTTTCCAAAATGGGGCCACATGTGGGGTATTTTACTGCCCTGGCATTTTAGGGGCCCTAAAGCGGAAGAAGAAGTCTGGAATATACACTCACCTAAAGAATTATTAGGAACACCTGTTCTATTTCTCATTAATGCAATTATCTAGTCAACCAATCACATTGCAGTTGCTTCAATGGATTTAGGGGTGTGGTCCTGGTCAAGACAATCTCCTGAACTCCAAACTGAATGTCAGAATGGGAAAGAAAGGTGATTTAAGCAATTTTGAGCGTGGCATGGTTGTTGGTGCCAGACGGGCCGGTCTGAGTATTTCACAATCTGCTCAGTTACTGGGATTTTCACGCACAACCATTTCTAGGGTTTACAAAGAATGGTGTGAAAAGGGAAAAACATCCAGTATGCGGCAGTCCTGTGGGAGAAAATGCCTTGTTGATGCTAGAGGTCAGAGGAGAATGGGCCGACTGATTCAAGCTGATAGAAGAGCAACGTTGACTGAAATAACCACTCGTTACAACCGAGGTATGCAGCAAAGCATTTGTGAAGCCACAACACGCACAACCTTGAGGCGGATGGGCTACAACAGCAGAAGACCCCACCGGGTACCACTCATCTCCACTACAAATAGGAAAAAGAGGCTACAATTTGCACGACCTCACCAAAATTGGACTGTTGAAGACTGGAAAAATGTTGCCTGGTCTGATGAGTCTCGATTTCTGTTGAGACATTCAAATGGTAGAGTCCGAATTTGGCGTAAACAGAATGAGAACATGTATCCATCCTCTGATGACTACTTCCAGCAGGATAATGCACCATGTCACAAAGCTCGAATCATTTCAAATTGGTTTCTTGAACATGACAATGAGTTCACTGTACTAAAATGGCCCCCACAGTCACCAGATCTCAACCCAATAGAGCATCTTTGGGATGTGGTAGAACGGGAGCTTCGTGCCCTGGATGTGCATCCCTCAAATCTCCATCAACTGCAAGATGCTATCCTATCAGTATGGGCCAACATTTCTAAAGAATGCTATCAGCACCTTGTTGGGTCAATGCCACGTAGAATTAAGGCAGTTCTGAAGGCAAAAGGGGGTCTAACACCGTATTAGTATGGTGTTCCTAATAATTCTTTAGGTGAGTGTAAATGTCTAAAAATGTTTAGCATTTGGATTCTATGAGGGGTATGGTGAGTTCATGTGAGATTTTATTTTTTGTCACAAGTTAGTGGAATATGAAACTTTGTAAGAAAAAAAAATCAATTTCTGCTAACTTGTGCCAAAAAAAAAAAAATCTTCTATGAACTTGCCATGCCCCTCAAAAGTGATCTTTATAGCGCCGCAGCGATTTTACGGTGTTTTTGCAGTGATCAGAAAAAAAAAAATCTGTCACTGCGGTGGGGCGGACTGAACGCAAGTGTGCGCACAAGATCAGGCCTGATCGGGCGAACTCCGCGTTTTTTGTAGAGCCTATAGAGTATAGAACATGTCCTATTCTTGTCCGCAATTGAGGACAAGAAAATACATTTTCTATATAGTTCTGGCAATGTGCGGATCCGCAAAATGTGGAAAGCACATTGCCGGCGTCCGTGTTTTGCGGATCCGCGGATCCGCAAAACACATACGGATGTCTGAATGGAGCCTTACAGGGGGGTGAACAATGACAGGGGGGTGATCAGGGAGTCTATATGGGGTGATCACCCCCCTGTAAGGCTCCATTCAGACGTCCGTATGTGTTTTGCGGATCCGTGGATCCGTGGATCCGCTGATCCGCAAAACACATGCGGACGTCTGAATGGAGCCTTACAGGGGGGTGATCAATGACAGGGGGGTGATCAGTGAGTCTAATATGGGGTGATCAGGGGTTAATAAGGGGTTAATAAGTGACAGGGGGGTGTAGTGTAGTGGTGTTTGGTGCTACTTACAGAGCTGCCTGTGTCCTCTGGTGGTCGATCCAAGCAAAAGGGACCACCAGAGGACCAGGTAGCAGGTATATTAGACGCTGTTAACAAAACAGCGTCTAATATACCTTTTTGGGGTTAAAAAAAAATCGCATCTACAGCCTGCCAGCGAATGATTGCCGCTGGCAGGCTGTAGATCCACTCGTTTACCTCCCGATACTGTGAACGCTCGCTCCTGTGTGCGCTCGTTCACAGGAAATCTTGTCCACTTTTCAAGTCTCTCCTAGGAGAATGAATGCGGGACGCATCCCGTTTGTATCCACCTATGGCAATCACAGTGCTGATATAGCACAGATTTTGAGAAGGGAGTGGCACATTTTACACAGGGGCCTCCCTACAGTAAGTGAATTTGACAATCCGTCATTGATGGCATACAAACGGGGTACCAATTTGCATGACAAACTGATTAAGACTGACACGTGTGATGTTAACAGAGGGGGCCAGACTTATTTGAAGCCCAGAAAGACTGGGAACTTCCCTTGCTTGGGTTGCTGTAATTGTGGGAACATGTTGAAAGGTAATACTTTTGTTCACCCATACAGTGGCAAGAAATATAACATTACAGAATATTACACGTGCCGGTCTAGGTTTGTCATCTACATGATCGTTTGCCCCTGTAGTTTGATCTACGTGGGGGAAACGACCATGGAGATTAGGGAGCGTATCAACAAACACAAATGTACTATAAGGAAAAAAATGATGGACAAGCCAGTGGCTAAACATTTTATTGATTGTGGACACTCTGTCAACCAACTGAGATTCCGGGTCATCGATTCTGTTCAGGTCCATAAGAGAGGAGGGGATAGGGAGCGCATGTTGAGGAAGAAAGAGTTAAAATGGATTTTCACATTACAATCCCTACAACCCCAGGGACTCAACATTGAATTCAATGTAAACAGTGTAGATAGGTAGAATATTTTCATTTATTGTTGTCCGATTCGGTATATAATGTTTTTACATGATACTTTAAGTTATATTTTCAAATTTTGTTTCTGCACTTTAATTATCTATGCCCTTGTGGTACAATTTTTAGGGTTCACTAGCTCCATATTATATGCCGACACCCATTGTCTTATCCATTGCCTTCCGTTTTTTTCCCCTAAGCCGAGGTCCAGTGACAATTAGATTGTCATTGATTTACCCATTTACAACTAGGTGGATCTAGGACCTTTGCCGGTCAGGTGACAATCACGTGGGCTGATGATGCGCTCTGCATGTGACTTGTTGTATGAGCACTTATTGGTTGCAGGTGCTGTAGTCACAGAGAGAGGTGTGGCTGCATCGCTGATGCTCGTGACGGCAGCCCGCCCACATTGAAACGTGATGATGTCACTGACATGTGCAGTGGGTCTGTTGAGACGCTGACTTTGGGAAGCAACATGGCTGAGGCATTTGGATGAGTTTCAATGAGGATCAGGTACACGTAGCTTCTATTTATTATTAGTCTGATTGGAGCTCAGGCCATTTTAATTATTACACATGTGCTGATGAGATTGAGCTTTTAGCTGATTGGCTACACTATGGGTGGCCACTTTAGTGTATACACTATATGACTGCTTACTTTTTTGTATCTGTATACTTGATAAAGGCTACTGCGTAGCTGAAACGTCGTATCTTTTTGTGTGTGCATTCTTGGTTCCCAATAAATAGTCACACCGGACATGCTGCTGTGAACCTCTTTACTCTCTACCGCCACTTACAGACTGTCATTGTGCCACTCTGTGGCCTATTCATGCTTCTGCCACCTCCAGACTCTGTCATTGTGCCACTATGTGGCCTATTCATGCTTCTGCCACCTCCAGACTCTGTTGTTGTGCCACTCTGTGGCCTATTCATGCTGCTGCCACCTACAGACTCGGTCATTGTGTCACTCTGTGGCCTCATCCTGATGCTGCTGCTGCTGCCACATCCAGACTCTGCAATAGTGCCACTCTGTGGCCTATTCATGCTGCTGTCTAGACTTGGTCATTGTGCCACTTGGTGGCCTCCTTATACTGCTGCCACCTCCACACTCAGTCATTGTGCCACTCTGTGGCCTCCTCATGATGCTGCTTCTGCTACCTCCAGACTCGGTCATTGTGCAACTCGGTGGTCTCCTCCTGATGCTGCTGCACCCACCTCTTGACTTGGTCAATGTGCCACTCTGTGGCCTACTCCTGATGCTGCTGCTGCCACCTCCAGTCTCTGTCATTATGCCACTCTGTGGCCTACTTATGCTGCTGCCACCTCCAGACTCGGTCATTGTGCCACTCTGTAGCCTACTCATGCTACTGCCACCTCCAGACTCGGTTATTGAGCCACTCTGCGTACTACTCATGCTGCTGCCACCTCCAGACTCAGTCATTGTGCCACTCGGTGGCCTCCTCATACTGCCGCCACCTCCAGACTCTGTCATTGTGACACTCTGTGGCCTCCTCCTGATGATGCTGCTGCTGCCACCTCCAGACTTTGTCATTGTGCCACTCTGTAGCCTTCTAATGCTGCTGCTGCCGCCAGCTATTTTTTTAGAGCACTGTGTGCCAATAATTGTTGAAGGGGGCACTATCTGTGTGGTAGTAGTATTTCCTGGGCTGTCAGGAACAGCGGGAGCCCTGACGCTGATCGAGCAGGCACAGCTCCTGCACCTGCCCGATCAGCGCCACGTACCTGTACGGCGGCTGTAGGGACATCACTTCTCTGTACATGTACGGCGGTTGTTGGGAAGGGGTTAAAATTACTAACAATTATAATTAATGCAATTGTATTTGCTAAAAATAAATTAGTAACGCTACTTACAGTTCATTAGTATAAAAAACTATATTTAAAACAAGACTCACTATGATTTTACAGTCAATAATCTCAAAATGTGAGCAATCTGTGTATGAAATTAATACTTTAGCTATTTGCTATCCATGCCATTATCCCTTGGTGTGATTGGTAATTATGTACTCAGCATTTTATTATGCTTTACATGACGGTTTATGTTGATTTCTCATCCTCAGCTTACCCTTTCTATTATTCAGCATTTTCACTTCATTCACCATTGTTCTATAGTCTCTAGAAGGCACAGTACACTGCGTGCAGAATTATTAGGCAAATGAGTATTTTGACCACATCATCCTCTTTATGCATGTTGTCTTACTCCAAGCTGTATAGGCTCGAAAGCCTACTACCAATTAAGCATATTAGGTTATGTGCATCTCTGTAATGAGAAGGGGTGTGGTCTAATGACATCAACACCCTATATTAGGTGTGCATAATTATTAGGCAACTTCCTTTCCTTTGGCAAAATGGGTCAAAAGAAGGACTTGACAGGCTCGGAAAAGTCAAAAATAGTGAGATATCTTGCAGAGGGATGCAGCACTCTTAAAATTGCAAAGCTTCTGAAGCGTGATCATCGAACAATCAAGCGTTTCATTCAAAATAGTCAACAGGGTCGCAAGAAGCGTGTGGAAAAACCAAGGCGCAAAATAACTGCCCATGAACTGAGAAAAGTCAAGCGTACAGCTGCCAAGATGCCACTTGCCACCAGTTTGGCCATATTTCAGAGCTGCAACATCACTGGAGTGCCCAAAAGCACAAGGTGTGCAATACTCAGAGACATGGCCAAGGTAAGAAAGGCTGAAAGACGACCACCACTGAACAAGACACACAAGCTGAAACGTCAAGACTGGGCCAAGAAATATCTCAAGACTGATTTTTCTAAGGTTTTATGGACTGATGAAATGAGAGTGAGTCTTGATGGGCCAGATGGATGGGCCCGTGGCTGGATTGGTAAAGGGCAGAGAGCTCCAGTCCGACTCAGACGCCAGCAAGGTGGAGGTGGAGTACTGGTTTAGGCTGGTATCATCAAAGATGAGCTTGTGGGGCCTTTTCGGGTTGAGGATGGAGTCAAGCTCAACTCCCAGTCCTACTGCCAGTTTCTGGAAGACACCTTCTTCAAGCAGTGGTACAGGAAGAAGTCTGCATCCTTCAAGAAAAACATGATTTTCATGCAGGACAATACTCCATCACACGCGTCCAAGTACTCCACAGTGTGGCTGGCAAGAAAGGGTATAAAAGAAGAAAATCTAATGACATGGCCTCCTTGTTCACCTGATCTGAACCCCATTGAGAACCTGTGGTCCATCATCAAATGTGAGATTTACAAGGAGGGAAAACAGTACACCTCTCTGAACAGTGTCTGGGAGGCTGTGGTTGCTGCTGCACGCAATGTTGATGGTGAACAGATCAAAACACTGACAGAATACATGGATGGCAGGCTTTTGAGTGTCCTTGCAAAGAAAGGTGGCTATATTGGTCACTGATTTGTTTTTGTTTTGTTTTTGAATGTCAGAAATGTATATTTGTGAATGTTGAGATGTTATATTGGTTTCACTGGTAAAAATAAATAATTGAAATGGGTATATATTTGTTTTTTGTTAAGTTGCCTAATAATTATGCACAGTAATAGTCACCTGCACACACAGATATCCCCCTAAAATAGCTAAAACTAAAAACAAACTAAAAACTACTTCCAAAAATATTCAGCTTTGATATTAATGAGTTTTTTGGGTTCATTGAGAACATGGTTGTTGTTCAATAATAAAATTAATCCTCAAAAATACAACTTGCCTAATAATTCTGCACTCCCTGTATATGCTTTGGGTTTCTTGTTTATATTCCAGCCAAGTATGCTGTAGAAAATAATGTCTTCAATTTACATAAATTACTAATATTTTTCAGATTATTTATAATTCTATATTCTTGGTTTGCCATAACAAGTGTGTAGATTGAGAAATATGCAAACTAATGATATGTTATATGTCAGCAAAATGTGGTAAGTAAAGAAAATTAACCCTTTAAAGGGAACCTGTCGCCTTAAAAATGAGAAATAATCCACAGACAGCAGTTATAGAGCAGGCGGAGATGAGCAGGTTCATATATAAATTTGTGGGAAAAGATTCAGTATAATTTGTAATTAATTAATTTAAATTTCTGCTCATTCTGGGCTTTGAAGTCAAGGAGACGGTCCTATCAGTGATTGACAGCTACCTCTGTATACAATCATAGAAAGAAAGCTGTCAATCACTGATAGGACTTACTCCTTGACTTGAGTCCATAATGTAATCATTTAATAATAATTATTATTATTTCTCATGAAAACAATAATTTCTCACAAAACTATATATCAATTTGCTCAGCTCCTCCTGCTCTATAGCATGGTGCCTGCAGTTCCGACACCATGTTTAACGTGACAGGTTCCCTCTAAGGGTTCTCACTAGGGATGAGCGAATTTCATATTTTGAAAATCATTTTCGGTTCGCGTTGTGGTATTTACTGAATTGCATTATGGATTCCGTTACCACGGACCATAACGCAATTCAATGACAGAATGCATAACGGAATGCCTTTAGAGGCATTCTGTTATTCATCCCGTCATAATAGAAGTTTATGGCCTGCATAACAGATCTGTCCGGTTTCCGTTATGCAGGAGAGTCCGGATGCAATGCGTTTTTCACTGATGGTTGTAAGAGATGTTGTTTGCAAACCTTCAGTTTTTTATCATGCGCATGAAAAACACATCAAAACTGTTGCACCCGTGCCGAAAAAACAGAGCAACTAAACGCAATCGCAGACAAAACTGACTGAACTTGCTTGTAAAATGGTGTGAGTTTCCCTTAAAGCACCCTTAAAGCATCGGGACTTAATCCATCAGGCTCGTGTGAAAGAGGCCTAAGAACAGTTTGTATAACATTTTTTATTAACCTAATAGGTTCCCTACTTTTTTTAAACAAGTAAATACATCACTTATATCGTCCCTTTAAAGGGTTTCTGTCACCCCACAAAACTCTTCTTTTTTTTTTTTGGATAGTTATATTCCTTATAGCGCGATATAGGAGAATATAATAGTCTTACTTACTTTCATGCGGCCGATTCTTTAGAAAACGAAGTTTTATAATATGCAAATCAGGGCTTTACCAGCAAGTAGGGCGTCTACTTGCTGGTAGCCGCAGCAGAAATCCGCCCCCTCCTCTTGTTGATAGACAGGGCCAGCCGTGATCTCCTCCTCCGGCCGGCCCTGTCAGTATTTCAAAAATCGCGCGCCTCTGGTCTTTCAGCGCAGGCGCTCTCAGATGAGGAGGCTCGTCTCCTCAGCACTTCCTCAGTGCGCCTGCGCCGATGACAAAAGACGTCATCGGCGCAGGTGCACTGAGGGAGTGCTGAGGAGACGAGCCTCCTCATCTCAGAGCGCCTGCGCCGAATGAACAGAGGCGCGCGATTTTTGAAATACTGACAGGGCTGGCCGGAGGAGGAGATCACGGCTGGCCCTGTCAATCAACAAGAGGAGGGGGCGGATTTCTGCTGCGGCTACCAGCAAGTAGACGCCCTACTTGCTGGTAAAGCCCTGATTTGCATATTATAAAACTTCGTTTTCTAAAGAATCGGCCGCATGAAAGTAAGTAAGACTATTATATTCTCCTATATCGCCCTATAAGGAATATAACTATCCAAAAAAAAAAAAAAGAGTTTTGTGGGGTGACAGAAACCCTTTAAGGATGCAACTCTTTTGGGCAGTGTTTTTTGTTAATTGTCACATTTCAAATGTTATAATTGATTTTTTTTGTTTGTTTTTTTCAGACAACATGGTCTTTTTTTTTTTTATGAAGAATGAAATTTAATTTTCATTTCCCACTATTTCAGCATACATTTAACTTAAAAGGGTTTTCCGAGTTTTAAATACTGATGACTTCTCCTCTGCATAGGTAATCAGTATCTTAATGGTGGGGGTTTGACACCCAGGATCCCGCTGATCAGGTGTTCGATAAGGCAGCGGCGCTCACAGTAGCACCATGGCCATCTCACATCTCACAGTGATGACACATGGTCACATGGCCTAGGCTCATCTCATCCCCATAGAAGTGAATGGGGCTGAGCTGCAACACCATGTACAGCCACTATACAATGTACAGCACTGTATTTAGTGACCACAGGAGTGGCAGTGCCTTTTAAAACAGCTGATCAACGGAGGTCCTGGGTGTCGGATCCCCACCCATCAGATACTGATGACCTATTCAGAGGATAGGTCATCAGTATTTAAATCTCAGAAAACCCTTTTAAGGCATCCTGCACATGACCGTATGGCTTTTTCAGTGTTTTGCGGTCCGTTTTTCACTGATCCGTTGTTCCGTTTTTTGTTTACGTTGTGTTTCCGTTTCTGTTCCGTTTTTCCATATGGCATATACAGTATACAGTAACTACATAGAAAAAATTGGGCTGGGCATAACATTTTCAATAGATGGTTCCGCAAAAAACGGAACGGATATGGAAGACTTACAGATGCATTTCCGTATGTGTTCTGTTTTTTTTGCAGACCCATTGACTTGAATGGAGCCACGGAACGTGATTTGCGGGCAGTAGTAGGACATGTTCTATTTTTCAACGGAACGGGAAAACGGAAATACGGAAACAGAATGCATACGGAGTACATTCCGTTTTTTCAGCGGAACCATTGAAATGAATGGTTCCGTGTACGGACCGTATACGGGCTGCAAAAAACGGCCAGTAAACAGGGAGAAAAAATGGTCGTGTGCAGGAGGCCTAAGGATGAGTGAGTTAATTCTAAACTAACTGGATTTGTTATGAATTTCACAACAATTTGTCTAAAAATCAAATCCAAAGCTTTTCTGATTTGCTTCAGATGAATGGTGCAGTACCATTTTACTGTCCATGTTGGCAGGCAAAACCACAAAGAAGGAAGAAGGATGGTCACATGACGCTAGTAAGAAGTGGTAGACAGGGCTCAGAAGCTGAAGGACAGCCTGGATCAGCCAGTCAGGGGGGCAGCAGGCAGGGAGGTGCCTGTGCAGAACGGCTCTGCCAAAAAGCAATTGCAAACAGGAACCACTTATAAATTGTGACAGGGACAGTATAGGAAGGCTATAGGGAGAGAATAGTGTCACGGATCAGCGCGTGTGAACCCACTGTGACACTGACTGGCTATACTCTGGAGGGGCGTGTCTAAGCAACTACCTGGTTTTCACTAGAGCCTCTGATGGTGAAGATAGACTTGAGCCATTAGGGTAGTTGCCAGGGGCTACTCCAGAGCAATCCCAGAGTCAGTGGCAGCTGGTCCGGGTGGACCTAAAGTATAAGCGTAGTCAGGCGAGCAGAGGTGTTACCAAGAGTTGAAGCTGTGAAGCGGAATCCTCAAAAGCAATAACAGCAAGAGGACCACAGCGGTGAAATGAGAAGCATCGGCCACAGATCACCGCTGGGCACAGCGCGCCCGGGACCACGGCGAGAGGCATGGGAACAGCCGTTTACAGCAGCCGCTGTTACAAATAGGGCATATATTTGTTTATTTAGGGTATATTAAGAGTTATAATTAGGAAAAGAGAGTGAGGGAGGGAGAACTAGTCACTATCAGATGTATTTGCTGACGGGTCAGGTCCTATTGACACTTCTACATTTGTCTCAGTCTGTTTCCCACACCAGCAACTTATCCGCCTCCTCCACCTTCTCCCTCATAGACATCCTCTCGTCCCCAGCAGCAGCAGATCACTTCCCTCTCCCTCCTATTACATGTGTAAAGTGAAGGTTTCCCATGAGGTATTAAAGCTGATCAGCTCGGGCAAGAGTAGCCACACAGCCAATTACTTGCTAAAAGGCATCAAGCAGCAAACATCTTTCTGGCTGTCTCCCTGTCAACTCCAAATGGGCAAGCTAGTCAGAAACAATGTTCAGAACATCGTGGCCATACTTCAATTGGGGAAAATAACACATGCTCCCTGCATGGCGCAAGTGATAAACTAAGTGGCAAAACTCTTTTTAAAAAAGTACACTGACATGCAGAGAGTGCTGGCAATGTCTAGGAGACTGTCCTCGCATTTCAGCCATTCTCATGTGGCAAGGAACTCCCTGTTAGACTTGCAGTGACAGGACTGTCTGCCATTACACCACTTAATCCATGATGTTCCAACTCACTGGATAGAGCATCCAGTACGATCTAGAGCATCTGTACGATCAGCGAAAAGTTGTGAATGACTTTGTCATGCACCAGACTACTTCAGGCCACAACTGCAGCATAAAAAATGTAATTCCCCTGATATTTAGCAAGGGATGATGACAGAAGAAGAACAGCTTATGCATTTTTTAGCCAACCTGTAGCAGTTGGGGACCCACAAGGAGAAACTCCCATGAAGGAGGAGGATAAGGATGAGGAGCTGCCACTGGAGGAGGAGGAGTCAGTGGTGAAAGAGCTGGACGATGATGATGACACTGGTCACGACATCCATTCATCTCAGTCAGAATGGAGCTGAAAAGAACTGGGTCCTCGTGCATGCTGGCCAGAATGGCAAGTTATAGGCTTACATTCTTATGTACTGGCAGGCGTATCATTCATATGAAGAAGTATGATTACTTGATAGCCGTGTTTATAGATCAACCCTCCCTATGAAAGCAAAATCAGGGAATGTTTTGCTCTTACAAAAAGGGAGGCCAAATTAATTTATTACCAGAAACACTGTATATGCAGCTTGTTGAAGCTTTCTGAAAACAGTTGCCTGATGCCTGGGTGTCTGAGGCCCCCCTCCTTCCACCCGGGAGAGTCATCTACCTCTCAACATCTCCACTACCACAAGCAGCAGAAGACGCAGCAACCAGTTTAATAGCATCAATGTGATAGAGAAATTTTTCAATATGACATGCCTGGCTGATGCTAATCAGCAAATGGAGACTTACCGCCTCAACACCAAGGTTCAATCCTACCTGGGGTCTGGCCTTTTTCCAACACAAACTGAACCATGTTACCTGACCCCATGGGCTTCTGTGCAGGCAGACTGGAACAGTGGCCCAAACTGGTTTAGTATGCTTTCTCTGTTCTCTCTTGCTCAGCCTCCAGTGTCATCTCAAAGAGTGTTTTCATTATGACACCCAAATAGACGAAGTTGTTCTCTTCCAGTGTCCAAAACACCACCTGCCATCATGCCACTTCCACTGTCTGCCTGCCTACCATCATGTTCTGTAACATAATCCTGCTGTCGCTGCTGCCATCATGTCACTGTCTCCCTTCCTACCATCATTTTCTGTATCTTATGGCTACTACGGCTACTGCTATTATTCCAATACTGCTATCTGCCTGCCTACCATCATATTCCATACCATATGGCTGCTGCTGCCACCATCATGCCACTTACAGTTGCAAGAACAAGTATGTGAACCCTTTGGAATGATATGGATTTCTGCACAAATTGGTCATAATATGTGATCTGATCTTCATCTAAGTCACAACAATAGACAATCACAGTCTGCTTAAACTAATAAAACACAGAGAATTAAATGTTACCATGTTTTTATTGAACACACCATGTAAACATTCACAGTGCAGGTGGAAAAAGTATGTGAACCCTTGGATTTAATAGCTGGTTGAACCTCCTTTGGCAGCAATAACTTCAACCAAACGTTTCCTGTAGTTGCAGATCAGACCTGCACAATGGTCAGGAGTAATTCTTGACCATTCCTCTGTACAGAACTGTTTCAGTTCAGCAATATTCTTGGGATGTCTGGTGTGAATCGCTTCCTTGAGGTAATGCCACAGCATCTCAATCGGGTTGAAGTCAGGACTCTGACTGGGCCACTCTAGAAGGCGTATTTTCTTCTGTTTATGCCATTCTGTTGTTGATTTACTTCTATGCTTTGGGTCGTTGTCCTGTTGCAACACCCATCTTCTGTTGAGCTTCAGCTGGTGGACAGATGGCCTTAAGTTCTCCTGCAAAATGTTTTGATAAACTTAGGAATTCATTTTTCCTTTGATGATAGCAATCCGTCCAGGCCCTGATGCAGCAAAGCAGCCCCAAACCATGATGCCTCCACCACCATACTTCACAGTTGGGATGAGGTTTTGATGTTGGTGTACTGTGCCTCTTTTTATTCACACATAGTGTTGTGTGTTTCTTCCTAACAACTCAACGTTGGTTTCATCTGTCCACAGAATATTTTGCCAGTACTGCTGTGGAATATCCAGGTGCTCTTGTGCAAACTGTAAACGTGCAGCAATGTTTTTTTTGGACAGCAGTGCCTTCCTCTGTGGTATCCTCCCATGAAATCCTTTCTTGTTTAGTGTTTTACGTGTCGTAAAGTCGCTAACAGGGATGTTAGCATATGCCAGAGACTTTTGTAAGTCTTTAGCTGACACTCTAGGATTCTTCTTCACCTCATTGAGCAGTCTGCGCTGTGCTCTTGCAGTTATCTTTACAAGACGGCCACTCCTAGGGAGAGTAGCAGCAGTGCTGAACTTTCTCCATTTATAGACAATTTGTCTTACCATGGACTGATGAACTGCAAGGCTTTTGGAGATACTTTTGTAACCCTTTCCAGCTTTATGCAAGTCAACAAATCTTAATCGTAGGTCTTCTGAGATCTCTTTTGTGCGAGGCATCATTCACATCAGGCAATGCTTCTTGTAAAAAGAAAACCCAGAACTGGTGTGTGTTTTTTATAGGGCAGGGCAGCTGTAACCAACACCTCCAATCTCATCTCATTGATTGGACTCCAGTTGGCTGACACCTCACTCCAATTAGCTCTTGGAGATGTCATTAGTCTAGGGGTTCACATACTTTTTCCACCTGCACTGTGAATGTTTACATGGTGTGTTCAATAAAAACATGGTAACATTTAATTCTTTGTGTGTTATTAGTTTAAGCAGACTGTGATTGTCTATTGTTGTGACTTGATCTTGAAGATCAGATCACATTTTATGACCAATTTGTGCAGAAATCCATATAATTCCAAAGGGTTCACATATTTTTTCTTGCAACTGTATGTTGTGCGCCTGCATACCATCATGTTTCGTACTGTATTGTTGCAGCTTCCATTCCTTGATGCTATTCCCTTACTGCCATTTCCATTAACTTTTTTGCCACTATCCTTACTACTACACAGTTGCCACTACTACTACACACATCTACTTCCTTTTCTGATCCATGCTGTGCTGCTACTGCTGCTAGAACTATTGCAGCCACATATCACGATTACCCTCCCCTTTCCACATCAACACTGTACTGCTACTGCTCAAAATTAAAAGGGAATTTTTCAAGGCTGGTTCATATCAAGCTACTCTTTCATCTAACAATTAAATATGGGCAGGTTTTCTACCCTCGTTAATGTATAATTTTTGGAAGCTTGTGCAGAATGAGTCATTCTTTCTTCTGAAAATTAAGGAGCTGTTCACATCTCGTTTTTACTAGCGGATTTGTTTGTAAACAGATAAAACATATAGAAATGTATTTCTTGATGTACCCATAAAATATGATTGGGCAAATGTAGTTCAAAAGTGCATACTTTTGACTCTGTTTGTCAATGTTTATGTTTCTGTACATTATTTTTTTTGCAAGACTGAATAATAAAGCATACCATGCTTTTCTGCTTTGCAAAAAAAAAAAAAAGTGCATACAATTTTTTTTTTTTACATAGCAGTGAATTTGGAGACAGATGGAAATGTAAGACCATATGTTTCCATCCGTTAAATATATCCATTTATATCCAGATACTTCTTTTGATATATTTAAAATCTTTATTTAAAACGAGAAAGGCAAAAAAAATAAAAAATGACACAAACATATTGAACTGTATGCACATCTGTTTAACTTATACGTTTAAAAAAATGATAGATAACCACAAAATTGCATACATTTGTATACCTTTTTTTTACTGTATTTTTAAATGTATCTACTTGATGTACAGCAAAAACGAGATGTGAACAGTCCCTAAGGCCTCTTGCACACAAATGTTTTTTTTTCTGTTTACGTTCCATTTTTTGCATTCCGTATACGGACCGTATACGGAACCATTCATTTCAATGGATCCGCAAAAAAAAACCAGAAGGTATTCCGTATGCCTTCCGTTTCCATATTTCCGTTTATCCATTCCGTTCAAAGATAGAACATGTCCTATTATTGTCCGCATAATGGACAAGGATAGTACTGTTCTATCAGGGGCCAGCTGTTCCATTCCGCAAAAAATGGAATGCACACGGACGTCATCCGTATTTTTTGCGGACCACAAAATACTGAAGAAGCCATATGGTCGTGTGCAAGAGGCCTCACACTTGTGCATGTATGAATATGGCCAGCAGGGGAGGATTAAATGCATGATAGGCCCGGGGCTGTCTAGCCAACTTGGGCCCCTCCCTCCATTTTAGTTTAGTTTTTTTTTGCATGAAGAGGCTGCGGTGCTTTGTGAGCGCCACAGTCTCTTCCTAGGCCATATGACATCTCCAGACTACGCCCCAAAAATGCCCCAAATTACCCCAAATTGGCTCCTAAACTGAAAAATTTGGTCGCCAAATTGAAAATACATATAATTATCATAAAAAAGACTTGGAGGAGAATACAGCACCACATACCTCTTACATCCAGTGACATCTCCTGTCATGTAGACCTTCTGTTTCCTCTTCTCCTCCGTTAGACTGCCATGACAAATTATTTCAGCCGCATCTCGTCTCTACAGAGTTTGTAATACAGACACGTTAGATTTCCAAATTTTTCCATCAACCTCCCCATCCTAGTGTCCCGACAATGTCATCTTGCTGCCACTCCCAATACTGTGCCCGTGGTGCTCCCCAATGCCCCAGGTACTATACTGCTGAAAAAATAGTGACCCCAGTAGACATAATTGGGGTCATTTCTCAAACTGGTGTATAGTAGAACTGGATTTCCAAAAGAGCTGTCAAAAATGAAAGGTGGAATCTGATTGGTTGCTATGGTCAACTATATATTTTTTAAAATCTTTTTATTGATTTTATAACATGTAATAAAGCAATTACAGACAATGGTATACAAACCAATATTGTACAATGCTCAATAAATGATTGTAAGCAAAGAGAGAGATATGATGCAAATAATTATTTTTAATAGAAGGGCAAAAGCATATATCCTAAATGAGAAAAACTACCTGCATACATGAGGAGGACTTTAATAAATGCCAAAGGAGGAACTATCTATTGGATTAGCATCACTAAGACCAGAATAGACTCCAACATAGTGCAAGCGTGTAGAATCACTCAAATTTAAACGCTTTAGCCTGGAGTATAGACCTGTCTTTCTCATATAAGCAAAACGTTGATCAGTACATATTGGAAGCGTATTCAAATGGGCTAAGTAATCCAACAATGAAAACTGTTGAGAACACAGAAACGGGGGGAGAGGGGGAAGTGAAGGAAGAGGGGGGGGGGTAGGTTTGATTGACAGAACTAGTTGAGTATCTAAATCTTTGGAACCAGTGAGATTTCAGACAGGCATGAAGGGGGTAGCTGTAGAGGCCAGGCAACCAGATTGTAAGGTAATGGCAGATTATATGTATAAATCGCTTCGGTGGTGATGTTAACGAAAAAATATTTAGTGATCTTAGGTGTTAGGAGCTCAAGATATCCAACTCTTTGATTTGGTGAGGGATCATGATATCTCTCCTGGCTGTCCAGGGATGCCATATTCTTGTATATTTATGGTGGGAGCGTAATTCCCAATGTGATAATTCTTCTAGTCTTGCTAGTGCTTCGACTTTCCCTCTCCAATGAGAGATTGATGGGGCTTTGGTTGATTTCCAATTAGAAGCAATTAGTATCCTAGCCGCAGCCAACAAAACTCTCAGGAGGGATAGTTTCAGGTTTGCTAAAGGGTTAGGAATTAGTGTCAGAAGAGCTATTCCTGGACAGCTAGGCAGTAGATCCTCATTTAATTCAAGGATATCTCTTATTATCTTAAAGACCAGGTCCCAAAAGGTTTTGATTTTGAGCCATGACCACCATATGTGTAAAAAGGATCCTTTTTCAGAAAGACATCTCCAGCAACTATTCGAAGTACCTTCATACATCAGGCTCAATCTTACTGGGGTTAAGTACCACCTTGTGAGGACTTTGTAAGCGTTCTCTTGTATGGTTACACATCTGGATATACTCTTGGGAGTACTTAAAATAATCTGAGTTTCTTTATCAGAGAATTTTACATCTAGATCTTTCTCCCATTCCTTTATGAAGTAGGGGGAGGAAGATAGTTCCAATGATATTAGGTTTTTAGATACAATGGAGATAATCTTTGCTGGATACAGCGATTGTGAGACAAGTTTTTCAAACCATGTTAGTGGGAGGGCAGCTTGACCATTTGCTAGAATGGGGTTAATGACGGCTTTCAGGTATGAGAATTGCAACTGGTTGAAGCTTTTTAACTTAAATTTCGCCGCTACGGAGGGGAGATTAAGAAAGGTGCCTTCATTGTCCAGTAATTCATGAGGCGGAAGATTGGAATTACGTAGTTGAGAGGGCAAGATAAGGGAGCTGTCAGTCTTAAGGCTAAGGCAGTCACTAATAGTTAAAAGTGAGGAGGGATATGACAGGCAAGTTCCTCTTATATCTGGATTTTTCCAAATAGACAATGTAGCTGACGCTAAAAGATCTCTTGGAATTGGTTGGATTATCTTATCAGGTTCTGATAATAATAAGGGTCTGATAGAGCATCCTACAAGTTTTTCTTCTAAAGGAATCCAGAGTTTATGTATTGGTTTCCTCAATAGGTCAATGATTCTGTTCATATGCACCGCCTTTTGATATCTTTTGATGGAAGGGAAACCGATACCTCCCTTTAAGAAGGGAAGTAGCAGGATCTTATTTGAGATTCTGGGTTTTGTGTTTCCCCAGATATAAGAGGAACAGATCTTCCTAAAAGAATTAAAGAAACTGCTTGGCAATTTTACCGGGAGAACTTACAATAAATATGTAATCTTGGGAACTATTAGAGAGTTAAAAATGTTACGTCTGCCTATCCAAGAAATAAAAGAGGGGGACCATGAGTTTAATGTTTCGGGTATGGATTTTAGCAGAAGAGGAAAGTTGGTTTCATAAAGTCTATTTAAATCTGGCGTGATATTAATTCCCAGTAATTTTATGTATGAGTGTGTCCATTCAAAGGGGGAGTTTTCTTTGAGTTTCTGTAAAAGCTTGGGTGGGAGATTGATATTCATCGCAACTGATTTGGACAGATTTATCTTGAATTTTGAGATGAAGCCGAAGGTGGAAAAGGTTTTAATAATGGCCGGGAATGCTTTAGTTGGGTTGGAAATCATTAAAAGTAGATCATCGGCATATGCCGCTTGCTTGATCTACATGTTACCACAGATCAAGCCTTTTATCTCTTTATTTTGTCTGATGGATTGTGAAAGAGGTTCAATTGTGAGAATGAAGAGTAGAGGTGATAGGGGGCAACCCTGTCTTGTCCCATTATTTATCTGGACAGGTTTAGAGAGAATATCATTGACTTTAATATTGGCGCTTGGGGAGACATACAATGAAAAAATAGCCTCAACGAAAGGGTCGGGAATCCTAGCTTAGATAGGGTGTTTTTAATGAAGGGCCAAGCCACTCTGTCAAACGCTTTTTCAGCGTCTGTTCCCAAAACCACAAAGGGGGTCCCAGTCTTTTTTGCTAATGCAATACAGTTTATGACTTTATATGTGTTATCTTTACCTTCTCGCCCAGGAATGAATCCTGTTTGGTCCGGATGAATAAGTTCTTTCAATAGAGGTTTAATTCTATTAGCCAATATTTTAGCATACATTTTTATATCTAAGTTTAACAAAGATATAGGTCTGTAGCTGGAGCAAAGGTTAGGGTCCTTTTGTGGTTTGGGAATAAGAGTGATGTGGGCGTTGACAGTCTGCGGAAGAAAAGGCTTACCTGTGAGTGCTTCATTGAAGGAATTAAGTAGGTGGGGCAATAGAATCTCTTTGAAAGAAAGGTAGTATAACATTGGGAGGCCATCAGGACCAGGGGATTTACCTTTAGCCATTTTTTTAATAGTATCAGATAACTCTGAGAGTTTAATTGGAGAGCAAAGACCGATAGCTTGTTCCGATGTTAAAGTCGGAAGATGAATTTTGCTAAGGAACTCTTTGGTCATCTTTATTTTTTTCTCTTTAGGGGCGGCTGAGTCAGACTTTTCTATGTTATATAGCTCTATGGAGAACCGTTGGAAGGCTTCTGCTATCTCGACATCGTTTTTCACTACGATCTTGTTTTCATTTAAAATAGCTGAAATCCCAGATTTTTGTTTACGTTGTTTTATAAGCGCTAGCATGAACCTAGTGGGCTTGTTTCCATGGGCAAAAAACTTCTGTTGGAGGGCTAGGTATACAGGGTGGGCCATTTATATGGATACACCTTAATAAAATGGGAATCGTTGGTGATATTAACTTCCTCTTTGTGGCACATTAGTATATGTGAGGGGGGAAACTTTTCAAGATGGGTGTTGACCATGGCGGCCATTTTGAAGTCGGCCATTTTGAATCCAACTTTTGTTTTTTCAATAGGAAGAGGGTCATGTGACACATCAAACTTATTGGGAATTTCACAAGAAAAACAATGGTGTGCTTGGTTTTTAACATAGCTTTATTCTTTCATGAGTTATTTACAAGTTTCTCTTTGTTTACAGCCATTGACATGTCGCTGAGGTTAACACGTGAGGAGCGGATAGAAATTGTGTTGATGTCTGGTGAACGCAGTAACCGGGGCATTGCAGCAGATTTCAATGCAAGACACCCTACGAGACCACCCATCTCCCATGCTACAGTTAGCAAACTGCTTGCTAAGTTTCGTGAAACTGGTTCAGTGTTGGATTTGCCAAAATGTGGACGCATGAAATCTGTCTCTAATGAAGAAACATCAGTGGCTGTCCTAGCTTCATTCAGCAAGAGCCTACAGTGTAGCACTCGCCGCATGTCACTGGAGAGTGGCATTAGTTGAACATCCCTTCGGCGGATATTAGCTACTCACAAATGGCACCCTTACAAACTCCAGCTACTGCAGCATCTCAACGAGGATGACCCAGATCGGAGAACTCAATTTGCAGAATGGGCAAAACAAAAATTGGAACAGGACCCTCAGTTTACGCAGAAGATTTTGTTCAGTGATGAGGCAAACTTTTATGTGAATGGTGAAGTTAAGAAACAAAAACACCGCTATTGGTCTGACACTAACCCACATTGGATAGATCCCTCCAAGACTGTTGGAACAAAAAAATTGATGGTATGGTGTGCTATATGGGGTACAAAGATAGTGGGGCCATTCTTCATCAATGGAAACCTCAAGGCCACTGGATATGCGAAATTGCTACATGATGATGTGTTTCCCTCTTTATGCACTGAAGCTGGCACGTTCCCTGAGTTTTTCCAGCAAGATGGTGCACCACCACATTATGGGTGTCAGGTCCGAGCATTCCTAGATAAACAGTTTTCTGGAAAGTGGATTGGTTGTCGTGGGCCAGTTGAATGGACTCCAAGGTCTCCCGATCTGACCCCCTTAGATTTTTATCTTTAGGGTCATCTGAAGGCAATTGTCTATGCTGTGAATATACGAGATGTGCAGCACCTGAAACTACGGATACTGGAAGCCTGTGCTAGCATTTCTCCTGCAGTGTTGCTATCAGTGTGTGAAGAGTGGGAGAAGAGGGTTGCATTGACAATCCAACACAATGGGCAGCACATTGAACACATTAAAACCAAGCACACCATTGTTTTTCTTGTGAAATTCCCAATAAGTTTGATGTGTCACATGACCCTCTTCCTATTGAAAAAACAAAAGTTAGATTCAAAATGTCCGACTTCAAAATGGCCGCCATGGTCACCACCCATCTTGAAAAGTTTCCCCCCTCACATATACTAATGTGCCACAAACAGGAAGTTAATATCACCAACCATTCCCATTTTATTAAGGTGTATCCATATAAATGGCCCACCCTGTAGTTTAGCTGACTGTTTATTTAGAAGTTCCTTAAGCTCATCCCTAATTGCAGAAAGTTCCAATAAATGTTGTTTATTTTGTGATTTTTTGTGAGAATATTCCAACTCAGCAATTCTATTATATAACTCGCCACTTTGGCTCGTCTTTGTTTGTTTACGTGAGAAGCAATTGAGATAAAGTCTGATGACAGATTTATAGGCTTCCCATATTAGGTGTGAGGAAGTCGTCTCAGATTTGTTTATAGAGAAAAATTCCCTCAGTTTAGTTTCTACTTTTTCCTTCATTTGTCGGTCATCTAATAATGTCTCATTTAGTCTCCAAATGTATGTTCTACGGGGTGTGTCCGGTGCTTTCCATGTAAGGAATACTGGTGCGTGATCAGAGTGAACTATACTACCGATATGTGTCTCGGTGCAACACTGAATTTGGGGCATGGGGACCAGTATGTAATCTAATCTGTGATATGTGTTATGGGGATGAGAGTAAAAGGAGAAATCTCTTTCACTAGGGTTATTCGCTCTCCAAGGGTCTATGAGGTTATTATTGTGTATTAGTTTTTTTTATGACTGTGAGTGTTTTTGAAGGGAACATTGATTTACTTGCTGAAGTGTCTAATTGGGGATTTAGGGCGATATTAAAGTCACAGCTACAATAGCTATCCCCTCTCTAAATTCCTCAAATAGTTGCCATGTATTTTTAAACCAGACATTATGGGATACATTAGGGGCGTATAAGTTTACAAACGTATACATTTGGGAGTTTATTGTCCCTTTTACTAATAAATAACGGCCTAAGGGGTCTAATTTTACTCCTGTCATGGTGATGTCAATATGTTTATGGAAGCCAATACTCACGCCGAACCTATTAGAATGTTCTGAAGAACTATGATACCACAGATTGTAGTAAGATCTTGACAAGTTTGGAGTCTTATTGTTCTTAAAGTATGTTTCTTGAAGAAAGATCACTTTGGCTTTTTCTTTATGTAGATAGTGTAGGATCTGGGTTCTCTTTACAGGGGGTCTAAGAGAAGCCTCTGACATTGTAAGTAGCTATATGTATATCTGCCATGATGGTGATTGAGAGGGAAGGATGTTGTACTTACATAATGCTGATTGCCTTGTCACATAATAGGTTGCTGGAGTCACTGGAACAAAGTGATTGCAGATGAGGAGGGGAGGGGAGGGGCTATAAGGTAAAGGAAAGAGCATCAACATACAAAGAAAATATTGCAAAAACAATAACAATAACAATCCTCTGCTAGATGTGGAGACTAGGGAGTTTATCGTCCCTTTCTGAGACCTTTCTAGGTCAGATCCTCTATGCGAGGACCAAAGTAACACAGGTGACAAACCCTGAGCACCGTTCAGGGTTGACATATGAGGTGTTAAATTTCAATCTAAACTTAGATTGGTGAAGAAGTGCGTAATTTATGTAATAGCCACATACTCACAGACATAAGCTATTATAACTTATTGAAAGCGGCTAGACTGGTCTTAAAGACATCAAGGACATAGATTGCTAGTTGACTAAACCACATATTCATGTCCACTAGGGCCAAAGGTGACCTCGACAAGTTACAAGAGGGGTGAGAGATAAAATGGAAGTATTATTCAATCAGCAATCATGCCCCCTTATTCATTATATTATCAGTGAACAGGAGAAAAACAAACATTTCTGGAGAACATGGACATGGTCAGTCTTCCTCTGAAATTATGCGTCTAGGAGTGAGTTTCCCTTGCTTTTTCTTAGATTTTTGAGATTTTCCTCCTCCTACTGTTTCCCATGAAGTAGGAGGCAGGATGTCTTGTGGGATCAGAACGTCATTAGTGGCTGACCAGTCGGGTATGTCCACATCTTGTATTTCTAGAGCTGCTAGAATATCTGGGAGGTCTTTGGGAGATCTCAAGATGTACTTCTTTTCCTTGCAGGTAATCAGCATCCCAAATGGAAACAGCCATCTAAAAGCGATGCGTCTTTGTCTTAGGTGATCTGTGAGCGGTTTTAGAGCACGTCTCTTGTTAAGAGTAGCAAGATCTTGGAATAATAGGATTTGGGAACCTTCATACTCCACTTTCTCTGGCTCTTTTCATAACTAAATCCTTCTGCGCAAAGTTTAAAAGCTTGCATATGATGTCCCTTGGGGGGGTCACCAGGTTTAGGTTTAGGACGTAAAGCACGATGGGCTCTTTCAATGGTGATTGGATCCGTATATTCTTCACCCAGTAAGGCTAGGCATATCTCTTTTACTGCAGAGGGTATAGCTTCCATAGCAACAGTCTCTGGGACTCCTCTGATGCGAATATTGTTTCTTCTCCCTCTGTTATACTGATCTTCAATGTAGTCGTACAAATAATTGATGTACTGCTGGTAGACAGAGAGAGCGGTTGAATTTTTACTTGTGTAATCAGCTACCGCGGAATGTGCGGACTCCAAGGCTTCAACTCTCTGACCCACTTGCCTCACCTCTTTCTTAATTTCAGATAGTTCTTCCAAAACAGGATTTAAAGCTTTGGCTAAAGCTTGTGAGATGAATGATCTTGATATTGGGAGATCTGATGCTGTGTCTAATTGATCTTCGTCATCACTTTCTCTTTCTTGATGAGATACTGGTTGCCTTTGAGAGTTACTTTTAGGGGTGGCCAGGGGTGCCCCCTGATTGCACAGGTTTTTCTTCATCATAAATCTGTCCAAATCAGATTGTGATAAGGAAGGCGCTTTTGATTGTTTGTGAGAGTCTTGATAAGCCCCCTGTATCTTCCAACTTTCACCATATGTGCGTATGTATGCAGATTACTCACTTCTTCATATAGTGAGGATAGAATTAACACATCACTGAGTACATAATTGGGTATAAGCTATGCTCCAGTGCCTATGACATACTATGCCCATGAGGATGATGTTACAGCACGGAAGTGCTTAAATCAACTGTGTTACTGGCCCTTTAAATGTGATGGTATAAGGAAAGCCGTACAGTTGAAGCGAATTATCTTCTGGTAAGTCCCCTATGTACCAGGGGTTAGATGCAGGGTAAGCTTTAACTATTTAGCATATCATAAGAGACTGAGGAACTAAGTGCAGTTGCAGAGACAGTATGTGGCTGCAGTGTGATGCGACCGATCCTCCTGTGGCAGCACCGCTAGGATGTCAGCAGGAACCGTTGAACAAAGCTCTCACTAACAGGTAGATATTTTATTTTAATGTACAGTACAGACCAAAAGTTTGGACACAAATTCTCATTCGAAGAGTTTTCTTTATTTTCATGACTATGAAGGCATCAAAACTATGAATTAACACATGTGGAATTATATACATAACAAACAAGTGTGAAACAACTGAAAATATGTCATATTCTAGGTTCTTCAAAGTAGCTACCTTTTGCTTTGATTACTGCTTTGCACACTCTTGGCATTCTCTTGATGAGCTTCAGGAGGTAGTCCCCTGAAATGGTCTTTCAACAGTCTTGAAGGAGTTCCCAAAGATGCTTAGCACTTGTTGGCCCTTTTGCCTTCACTCTGTGGTCCAGCTCACCCCAAACCATCTCGATTGGGTTCAGGTCCGGTGACTGTGGAGGCCAGGTCATCTGGCGCAGTACCCCATCACTCTCCTTCATGGTCAAATAGCCCTTACTTTCAAAGTTTTCCCAATTTTTGGGCTGACTGACTGACCTTCATTTCTTAAAGTAATGATGGCCACTTGTTTTTCTTTACTTAGCTGCTCTTTTCTTGCCATAATACCAATTCTAACAGTCTATTCAGTAGGACTGTCAGCTGTGTATCCACCTGACTTCTCCTCAACGCAACTGATGGTCCCAACCCCATTTATAAGGCAAGAAATCCCACTTATTAAACCTGACAGGGCACACCTGTGAAGTGAAAACCATTTCAGGGGACTACCTCTTGAAGCTCATCAAGAGAATGCCAAGAGTGTGCAAAGCAGTAATCAAAGCAAAGGGTGGCTACTTTGAAGAACCTAGAATATGACATATTTTCAGTTGTTTCACACTTGTTTGTTATGTATATAATTTCACATGTGTTAATTCATAGTTTTTATGCCTTCAGTGTGAATCTACAATTTTCATA
This sequence comes from Bufo bufo, assembly GCF_905171765.1. Lineage (NCBI taxonomy): Eukaryota > Metazoa > Chordata > Amphibia > Anura > Bufonidae > Bufo > Bufo bufo. Next base: position 575,876,436 of record NC_053389.1, read on the forward strand.
GTCATGAAAATAAAGTAAACTCTTTGAATGAGAAGGTGTGTCCAAACTTTTGGTCTGTACTGTAGGTCCAGGGGCTGCTGATGAGTCAGGAGACTAGCAGTATTGACACAGTGCCTAGAACACAAGATGGCGTCTGCTATGCGGTCAGTGTTCTTGCCTCTTATATTGCTGAATTTAGGTGGGCGCTGGTTGTATAAGTGTGCCTTGACAGTCTGTGTTGTAGCCTTAAAGGAGCAGTGCAGCAGAGATAACGTTCCGATGCTAGCTGCGCTCCGGATCCAATCTAGGCCCGGGTCTCTCCTTCTGATTAGTCCTCACTTGTAACTCCGGTTTGGAGCGGTCTTTTTGATGTAAAAGATCTCAAATTGGGGCCGATGTTATTGGCAATCTCCAGAGATTTGAGAGGAGGGCTATATATTTAATAAAATAGGAGAATGCTAGTGCCGCAGGTGACCGATCGTTTAGGTCACTGCATCTGGATCACAAGATGGCGCCAGCTGGTGAAGACGGCCTCCGGTATGGCATTATGACCCTTAATGTTGTCGGGCTGGGGATTGGTACAGTGGATGGTACAGTACCTTGCACCGGACTTGCGATAACTTAAACTCCGCTATCTGTATCCAAGGTGAAGCTCCGGTGACGTCCGCACTCCGATTCAAAATTTAGGCCGGGGATGCCACCTCCGCTAGGCCTCATTTATAACTCCGGAACGGAGCGGTCCAGAAGCCCCAGAAAGGTCTCAGATCAGGGCATATGATGTCCGCTAACACCAGATAGCTGAGTAGAGGATTTTTAAACTTTATATACTGGGCGGATGGCATCCGATTAAGCCTGCTGTGTCAGAGCAGAGGAGAGAGACGTCTTCCTCAGTCGGTAGCTAGCTACGCCCCCCGGTTGCTACGGTCAACTTAGCCAGTTCTACTTTACACCAGTTTGATAAATTACCCCAAATGTCCCTATAGTGTCTACAGCAGCTATAATGTCCCCTAGAGTGCCCCCAGTCATGATAACACCCTATATTGTGCTCCAGGTAATAATCCCTGTACAGTGTCCCCATAAATAATAGATTTGCCCCTACAGTGACTCCCTAATAGCAAGGCTTCCCACGCTACCCCCATATAGTAATTTCCCCTACACTGCCCCATAGTAATTTGCCCCCACACACAGTAATTTCCCCCACACTCCCCATATAGTAGTTTGCCCTCACACAGTAATTTCCACCACATAGTAATTTGCCCCACACTGCCCCATATAGTAGTTTCCCCCACACCGCCCCCATAGAGTAATTTCCCCACACTGCCCCCATACAGGAGTTTCCCCCACACCGCCCCCATACAGTAATTTCCCCCACACTGCCCCCCCAGTAGTTTCCCCTACGCTATCCCCACACAGTAGTTTCCCCACACTGCTCCCACACAGTAGTTTCTCCCACACTGCCCCCACACAGTAGTTTCCCCCACACTGCCCCCACACAGTAGTTTACCCCACACTGACCCCACACAGTAGTTTACCCCACAGTGACCCCACACAGTAGTTTACCCCACACTGCACCCGCGCAGTAATTTCCCCCACACTGCCCCCACACAATAGTTTCCCCCCTTCTTCCACATAGTAATCCCTCCCATAATAATTTCCCCCCACACAGTAGTCCCTCCATATTTTTCCTCCACATAGTAATTTTCCCCCATACTGCAATTTCCCCCCGATGTATTGTCTCTTCACATGTCCTCCTGTGTGTACCCCCCATGTTCCCCAAAGTTGGCACATAAAATAAAAAAATAAAAATAAAAGCTAAATAATCAACTATGTCCAGGCGCGCGATGGCAGGCGCGTACACTTTACTGTGCTGCGTCCATCACAGGCGGCGTGATGACATCATCACACACGCCTGTGCCTACTAGCCCTGAAGCCTATGGTGATCGGTGGCGGGGCAGGTTACTATGCACTCCTGTGCACTGCCGCAGTATTTGGGTGCTCGGGTCTGCATTGCGCCCTCCCAGCAGTTTTGGGCCCGGGGCTGCCGACCCGAATGTCCCTATTGTAATCCGCCACTGATGGCCAGGCATTTTGTCCCTGTTAAGGCATAATTTTTGAACACTTGTGAAGAATGAGCAAATTTTTCTTCTGACACTAACTTTGTGTAGAAACAGAGGCAGGGATCTTTACCTGTTTAGGTATAATTTTTGGATGTTTTGTGCCAACAAGCCACAGTTTTTTCCCATCACACTGTGTGTGTGTTTAAACAACATCTGCCCCTTATAAGGGATAATTTTTGGAAGATTTCTAATATGAAAAGGCATAGCATGGCAGAGTGTGCTTTTAAACACACCGTTTGTTAACACCATCAAGCACGGGTTTACACAGAGCTATATATAGTATGTTAGCGTTACTCTGACATTATTTGCTATTGCTGTCATTTGGTTTAAGAGCATAGGGAGGGGGGGAGAGAAATATAAATTTTTCAGGACAAATGAAGCACCTTCTTTTTTGTACATTTAATTTTTTTTTTTAATATGTAGATTTGGACACAAATTTAACATCTTTATTGATATTTTTACATTTCTGTTCTTCTCTGTAGTATAGATATGTGATCTGATTGCTCATATAAAAAATTGCAGTACTTTAGTATTGCAATCACCCCAATGATTGCATCTTATTAGGCCCTGCTACTGGCAAGATCTAATGAGTGTACAAAGATGGCAGATGTGGAGCTTTCATTGAGGAAAGGCGACGGCCATGTTGCAGCTGGTATTCTACTACTGCCCTCTCCTGCTCACAAAGCCTGGCCAACATGTGGAACGTCGAGTTCCAGCGCGTGCTCATGTCGCACAGCAGTCGGTGAGCTGGCAATTCCAAGCGCTGTTCCAGCGTTGCCAGAACGGCGGAAGCTGATGATAACTTTCGGAAATGGGCACACACGCGGCACACCTTCACCAGTAGCTATTGGGGTAGGTTTTGTGAAACCGCATAACCACTAGGTTGAACACGTGGGCTAGGCATTCTATGTGTGTGAGCTTGCCGAGCTCCAAAGCCGCCACCAAGTTACAGCCATTATCAGACACAACAATGCCTGGTTGTAGGTTGAGTGGCAAGAGCCACAGCTCAGTCTGGTCCCTTATCCCCTGCCACAGCTCTGCGGCCGTGTGCTGTCACCTAAGCAGATCAGTTTAAGCACAGCCTGTTGACGCTTCCCCACTGCAGTGCTACACTGCTTTCAGCTACTGACTGATGTCTGACTGGTGCTGAAAAATGAGAATTCTGGGGTGGAATGGAGGAGGGGGCAGAGGAGGAGAAGGAGGTTTGCATCCACTAACGTAGGTGGGGGCGGAAACCCTTATGGAAGTATGGCATGCAATCCTTGGCGTCGGTAGCACCTGTGTTATACCAGGGTACGACTCGCTCCCGTCCTCCACAACGTTCACCCTGTGTGCCGTCAGGGAAATGTAGCATCCCTGGCCAAAATAACTTGTCAATGTGTCAGTCGTTAAGTGGACCTTCCCAATAACTGCATTGGTCAGGGTACGGGTGATGTTACGGGACACATGCTGGTGTAAGGCTGGGACTGCACACCATGAAAAATATTGGCGGCTAGGGACAAAGTACTGCGGGAAAGCTGCCGCCATCAGGCTGTGGAAAGCCTCAGTGTCCACAAGCCTACATGGTAACATTTCCAAGGCCAGCAATTTGGAAAGGTGCGCATTTAGTGCTATGGTCTGTGAGTGGGTGGCTGGGTATTTGCACTTTTATTCAAAGGCCTGGGGTTTAGATATCTGTATGCTGCGCTGGGACACAGAAGTGGATGTGCTAACTGATGGTGCTTGCTAAGGTCCAGGTGCATAGTGGGAGGCATCCGAGCCTGCGTCTTGGACTGGGGATTAGCCAGCACGTAAGAAAGGGGAAGAGGAGGCAGTGGTGTGACCCGCAGACACTGGTTGTGGACCCAGGCGTTTGCTCCACCTATTAGGGTGCTTTGATGCCATGTGGCGGATCATGCTGGGGGTGGTGAGGTTGCTAGTGTTAACGCCCCTGCTCATTTTGGTACGGCACAGGTTGCAAATGACAATTCTTTTATTGTCCGCTCTTTCCTCAAAAAGCGCTAGACTGCGGATCACTTACCCCTTGGCAAGGGAGATTGCAGCAAGGGGGTGCTCCAGGGAGCAGTTGCCCGCCTTCTCCTTTTTGCCACCCCACTGCCTCTTCCAGCCTGTTGTGGTGCTGCGGATCCCTCCCCCTCTGTACTGCTGTCCTCGTTCGGCTTGCCACCTTCCCAGGTTGGGTCAGTGACTTTATCGTCCAGCGCGTCCTCTTCCACTTCCTCACTCTTGTCATCCTCCTGACCTAACAACAACCTCATTTATTGACAACTGTGTCTCATCCTCATCATGAACCTCTTGAGACTCTAATTGCGGTTGACTTATTGGTAACTGTGTCTCATCATCATCATCCACCTCATGAAACACTAATTGCCATTCCCCACTGTCATCTTCTTCTGACTGTGGATGCTCCAGAGTTTGGGAATCAGGGCACAAGATCTCCTCATGTCCCTCTTCAACCGCGCTTGGTGAAAGGCCCAAATTCCGGAATGGCGATGAAAACAGCTCCACGGAATATCCGAGTGTGAGATCACTTGTTTGCCAAGACTCTCCATGATGGATAGAAGGAGTATCAAGGGGAGAATTCTATTGACCAGACTCTTGGCTACTGAGACTGGACTTTGTGGAAGACAGGGTGGTGCTTAGCCGACTGGAAACATTATCTGCTGCAATACAACCGACTATCTGGTCGCACTGGTCTGATTTCGAGAGTGGTGTCCTGCGCCGCCCTGCAAACTTGGACATGAAGCTAGGTATCGTGGATAAGTGTGTTTATGTGCTCTGGTAGCAGGCACAGTTTCACCGCGTCCAGGGCCACGACCTCTACGTGCACCATCAGCAGCACGGCCGCTTCCCCGTCCCTTTCTGCTTGCCTTGCGCATATTAAATGGTATATATGCTTGCAAGTATGTCACACGTACAGTACCGCATGTTTTGTAAGTGTATGCGCAATAGTGCAAGTAATGTCGCTGTCACCACCGCCTAATAAAAAATTACACTGAATGAATGTCGCAGCTAATGTAACGGTCCGCAGCAGACATGGTCTACGTAAAAAGTACACTGGATGTCATAGATATTTTTAGGCTGCGCAGACGTTACACAGATGTAGAGCAGATAATGTCACTGTCTAAAAATATATATTGCTGCCAGATATAACTATAGTCCTTAAAAGGACTCTTGAGTCTCTAACAAGTTTTAGCAATTTAGCGCAGGTTGCACAAAAAAAATATATAATGCTGCCACACACAATAGTCCTAAAAAGGACTCTTGGGTCTATAACAAGTATAAAAACTAAAATATTGCTGTTTCAATCCCTAGACTACTTCTCCCTTCTGCTCTCCAGCTATCCTTTACTATATAGCACCCGATGACACGTTTTGGCCAGCCAATCCCTGTAATGCCAGCAGCCAACATGGCTACGGCATTACAGTGAATGGTAGTACTTACCTGCATGTTCATTTGCTACGTAGCAGGCAACAAACGTCTGGGGAGGAGACTCAAGCATCGTGCTCGAGCACACACTGTATTCGGCCAAACAGCGTGATGTTACGAGCATCACGATGCTAGAGCCGAACTAGTGTTCGGTCGAGCATGCTCGCCTATCACTAGTAATTACATGATTAGAACATATTTTCCTCCTCTGGATGCAAAGATTGTTCCCATGCACTGACAGGAAGCATATGACATACAAAATATGAATTTTGTTACACAAAATAAAACATAAAATGGCAGAACATTTTTTCATACAGTGGTCGACACATTTACTAATTTAAGTATAGCTGAGCGGACACCTGGATGTTCGGGTTCGACGGGTTCGGCCGAACTTGACCCCGAACCCGAACCCCATTGAAGTCAATGGGGACCCGAACTTTTGAGTACTAAAATGGCTGTAAAAATGTCATGGAAAGGGCTAGAGGGCTGCAAATGGCGTCAAAATGTGGTTCAGAGCATGGCAAGTGCTGGATAGGGAAATGACTTAAAATAACATAAAATACGTAAAAATAAAAAATAATAATCTTCATCTAGGAGGACCAGGTCCATATGGAGAAGGAGGTTGAGGAGGCGGTGGATGTGGCGGTGTAGGTGGAAGTGGCGGTGGAGGAGGAGGTAGCCTACACTGCTTTTTGGTTTTAATTTTTTATTTTTTTTATTAGGGTACACCCCAAAACATTGGGAAATATAACCCTCCAGTCGTGCTAAACACACGTTCAGACAGTACACCGGCTGCAGGGCAGGCCAGCACCTCCAAGGCATAAACCGCAAACTCTGGCCATGTGCCCAATTTGGAGATCCAGAAGTTGCAGGGGCTGACACCTGTCAGTTAGTTCGTGTAGGCGTGTGCATACTTACTGCCCCACCCACCATGTCGCACGTCCCCGTGATGTTCACGATCCAATTTGATATCTGCTCTATCAACTTTCGATGTTTTTTTATGCGCCTACCATGGTGATGGTAAAAAAATTGGGATCAAGAAGAAATATGGGAAAAGTTATTGAGGCGCAAATGTGGGACAAATTACAGAAGCCCAAATGTGGGCCAAAAGAGTCAAGCAGAATTGTGGGAAAAGCTATTGAGGCGCAAATGTTGGCCAAAAGAGTATAGCGGAAATGTGGGACAAAGTATTTAAGCTTAAATGTGGTACAACTTGCTTAAGTTTAAGCATTGAATCAAAGGAGGTGGCGCGCATCAATTAAAGTAGCATTTCAGAAATTTTATTCCCTGTCACCTATGCAGAGCAGGGGTTTATTCACATATAAAATTGTATAATGTTAACCCAAGAATGTAACAGGAAAATTACAGAAATTAGTTAACCTGTCTACTTGGTAGAGCAGGGGTCTATGACAGAAAACAATTGTTTATTGTCAACCGAAAAAGTAAAATAAAAATGAAATTTATTAAGCTGTTAACTAGGTAGAGGAGGGGTATATTACACCCAAAAATAGGTGAATTTGACACAAAAATGTAATTGACAAATGTTATTATTTTTTTTTTACCGGTCTAATAGGTATAGCAGTGGTACATCACACCAAAAAATTGCTGAATTTCACTAGAAAATATAACTGACAAATTTTTTTTTTTTTGTTAATTGGCCTACTAGGTATAGCAGTGGTACATCACACCCAAAAATTAGTGAATTTCACTATAAAATGTAAGAGACAATTTTTTTTATTGTTTATCCCGTCTACTAGGTATAGCAGTGGTACTTCACACAAAAAAAATGTTGAATTTCAACTGAAAATGTAACTGACAAATATATTTTTTTTGTTAACCGGCCTACTAGGTATAGCAGTGGTACTATACACCCATAAATTGGTGAATTTCACCAGAAAATGTTAATGACAATTTATTTTTATTTTTTAACCGGCCTACTAGGTATAGCAGTGGTACTATACACCAAAAAATTGGTTAATTTCACCAGAAAATGTTAATGACAATTTATTTATTTTTTTAAACCGGCCTATTAGGTATAGTAGTGGTACTATACAGCCAGAAATTTGTGAATTTCACCAGAAAATGTTAATGACAATTTTTTTATTTTTTTTAACCATCATACTAGGTTTAGCAGTGGTACTATACACCCAAAAATTGGTGAATTCCCCCAGAAAATGTAAAAGACAAAGTAGTGAAATTATATAAAATAAAACACGTACAAAAAAAAATATATGGATTTATGAGGTGGAATTCCATATGGAGTAGGAGTTTGAGGAGGCGGTGGACGTAGCAGAGTAGGTGGAAGCGGCGGTGGAGGAGGACGAGATAGCCAACACAGGTTTTTGGTTTTAATTTAATTTTGTAAAATTATGGTACACTCCAAAAGAGTGTGAAATATCCAAAATACAAACATGAGCAATTGCGCTGCAGTATAACAATGGCTGCTTAGTGCCGGTATACATGTCTATTCTGCACAAGGTATGGACAAGTCCTGAGGAATCCATGCCTGATTCATTTAAATGAACGTGAGCTTGTCCACATTGGCTGTGGACAGACGGCTGCGCTTGTCTGTGATGACGCCCCCTGCCGTGCTAAACACACGTTCAGATTCTACACTGGCTGCAGGGCAGGCCAGCACCTTCAAGGCGTAAAGGGCAAGCTCAGGCCATGTGCCCAATTTGGAGACCCAGAAGTTGAAGGGGGCAGACCCGTCATTCAGTACGTGCAGGCGTGTGCACACATACTGCTCCACCATGTTGGTGAAATGCTGCCTCCTGCTAAGACGTTCCATATCAGCTGGTGGTGCTGGTTGTTGTGGCGTGCTGACAAAGCTTTTCCACATTTCGGCCATGCTAACCCTGCCTTCTAAAGTGCTGGCGGTGTCCCAGCTGCATTAGCGACCTCTTCCTCGTCCTCTGCCTTCGCCTTGTGCTTCTACTGTGCCCCCGCTGTCAGGTGGGAATGCCACCAGCAGCGCATCTACCAGCGTGTGCTTGTACTCGCGCATCTTACGATCATGCTCCAGTGACGGAATTAAGGATGGTACATTGTGCTTGTAACGGGGATCCAGCAGCGTGGCCACCCAGTAATCAGCACAAGTTAGAATGTGGGCAACTCAGCGGTCGTTGCGGAGACACTGCAGCATGTAATCGCTCATGTGTGCCAGGCTGCCCAGAGGCAACAATAAGCTGTCCTCTGTGGGAGGTGTATCGTCTGTGTCCTCTGTATCCCCCCATCCACGCACCAGTGATGGCCATGAGCTGGTCTGGGTGCAACCCTGCTGTAAACATGGTTCCTCCTCCTCCATCTCCTCCTCCTCATCCTCCACCTCCTCATCCTCCAGAACTGTGCCCTGGCTGGACAATTATGTACCTTAGGTTTGTGGGTGCAGGAACCCACCCTCGGAGCCACTTGGGAATGACTGGCCGGAAACCCTACAAAATGATCCCTCTTCCTCCTCCTCCTCCTGTGCCACATCCTCTTCCATCATCACCAGGAGCGTTTTTTCAAGGAGGCATAGAAGTGGGATAGTAACGCTGAGAACGGCGTAATCGGCACTGGCCATGTTGGTGGAGTACTCGAAACAGCGCAACAAGGAACACTGGTCTCGCATGGAGGTCCAGTCATTGTTTGTGAAGTAGTGCTGTTCCGCCGAGCGACTCACCCGTGCGTGCTGCAGCTGAAATTCCACTATCGCTGCTGCTGCTTGCACAGTCTGGCCAGCATGTGCAAGGTGGACTTCCACCTTGTGGGCACGTCGCATATGAGGCGGTGAGCGGGAAGGTCGAAGTTACGCTGCAGCACTGAGAGGTGAGCAGCAGCAGGGTGAGAACGCCGAAAGCGTGCACAAACGGCCGGCAGTTTATGCAGCAGCTCTGACATGTCGGGGTAATTTTTAAGGAATCTCTGCACCACCAAATTCAGCACATGCGCCAGGCAAGGGATGTGCGTCAAACCGGCTAATCCTAGAGCTGCTACGAGATTTTGCCCATTATCGCACACCACCATGCCGGGCTTGAGGCTGACTGGCACAAACCACTCATCGGTCTGTTGTTCAAGGCCCGTCCACAGCTCCTGCGCGGTGTGGGGTTTGTCCCCCAAACAGATAAGTTTTAAAACTGCCTGCTGCCGTTTACCCCTGGCTGTGCTGAAGTTGGTGGTGAAGGTGTTACGCTGACCGGATGAGGTGCTGGTAGAGGATGACGAAGCAGAGTAGGAGGAGGAAGCAACAGGAGGCAAACTGAAGCGCCCTGCAATCCTCGGTGGTGGAAGGACATGCGCCAAACTGCTATCCGTCTCAGGCCCAGCCGCCACTGCATTTACCCAGTGTGCTGTTATGGAGATATAACGTCCCTGACCGTGCTTACTGGTCCACGTATCCATAGTCAGGTGCACCTTGCCACAGATGGCGTTGCGCAGTGAACACCTGATTTTGTCCCCTACTTGGTTGTGAAGGGAAGGGATGGCTCGCCTGGAAAAATAGTGGCGGATGGGCACGACGTACTGTGGGACAGTCACCGCCATAAGGCCTTTAAAACTATCCGTCTCCACCAGACGGAATGACAGCATTTCAAATGCTAGTAATTTTGAAATGCTGGCATTCAGGGCTAGGGATCGCGGGTGTTAGGGGGGTACTTCCTCTTCCTCTCCAGCGTTTGGGATATGGAGAGCTGAACGCTTCCGTGGGACATTGTGGAGATGCTTGGTGACCTAGGTGTTGGTGTTGCTGGCAGATCCTCTGTTTGTGGGGTGCCAGATGGCACTGTCACTCCAGAGGTGGATGAAGAGGCCGCGACTGCAGCAGAAGAGGTAGCAGGAGGAGCCTGAGACCTTTCTTGGTTTTTGAGGTGTCTACTCCACTGCTGCTCGTGCTTTGCACTTAAATGCCTGGTCATGCAGGTTGTGCTCAGGTTGAGAATGTTTATGCCTCGCTTCAGGCTCTGATTGCACAGCGTGCAAACCACTCGTGTCTTGTCGTCAGCACATTGTCTGAAGAACTGCAATGCCAGGGAACTCCTTGGAGCTGGCTTTGGTGTGCTCGGTCCCTTGCTGCGGTGGGCAGTAGGAGGCGTACTGTATAAAGGACGGCCGCTCCGCTTTTGCACCCTGCTCCCTCTTCTGCTGTGCTGGTGGCTCTGTGCGACCACCGCATCTTCCTCCGAACTACATCGGTCACTCGCATGACCTTGATCCCATGTGGGGTCGAGGACCTCGTCGTCCTCCACATCATCTTCCACCCAGTCTTCACCCCTGACTTCCTTGTCGGTCTGCACACTTTCGAAAGCCCCAGCAGTTGGCACCTGTGTTTCGTCATCATCCGAGACGTGCTGCGATGGTCCTCCCATGTACTCATCTTGAAAAATAAGTGGTTGGGCATCGGTGCACTCAATCTCTTCCACTTCTGGGGCAGGGCTAGGTGGATGGCCCTAGGAAACCCTGCTAACAGAGTCATCAAAAAGCAGAAGAGACTGCTGCATGACTTGGGGCTCAAACTGCTTGGCTGATTTGCAAGGGGGTGAGGTGAAAGACTGATGGACATCGGCTACAGGTGCCAACTGTGGTATTTCAGCAGGAGACTGGGTGGGAGACAATGTGAAGGAACTGGATTCACTGTCATCAACCCAATCTACTATCGCCTGTACTTGTTTAGGCCTCACCATTCGTAGAGCAGCTTTAGGCCCGACCAAATACCGCTGCAGGTTTTTTTCGCCTACTCGCACCTGACGAAGGGGTTTCACTTGTGCGTGTAGCTGGCACATATCGACCATGTCCTCTCCCTGCAACAGGAGCTCCACCAGCAGCAACACGACCTGGGCCATGTCCCTTATTTAACGCTCTCCTCATATTTTTAGAATTTAGGATCTTGCCCTAAATGGATGTTTAATTAATAGTAGAAAAGAACGACAGTATGTAAAGAGGGTATCTCACATGGCCTGAACTAGACTAGGCCTCAAATAAAGATTTCATTGCACAAAATGGCTGTATTTCAAATGGATGTATATTAAATGGCTGATTCAAACCCCTATATGTATAGGGAGGATCACACACGCCCTGAATCAGTGTAGGCCTGAAGAAAATATATCTTTGCACAAAATAGCGATATTTCAAATTGCTGTATTTCAAATGCCTAATTCAAACCCCTGTATGTAGAAGTAGTATCTCAGAGGGCCTGAACCAGTGTAGGCCTGCAGTAAATATATCTTTGCACAAAATACCTATATTTCAAATGGCTGTATTTCAAATGCCTAATTCAAACCCCTGTATGTAGAAGTAGTATCTCAGAGGGCCTGAACCTCTATAGGCCTGAAGTAAATATATCTTTGCACAAAATGGCTTTATTTCAAATGGCTGTATTTCAAATGCCTAATTAAAACCCCTGTATGTAGAGGTAGTATCTCAGAGGGCCTGAACCTCTGTAGGCCTGAAGTAAATATATCTTTGCACAACATAGCTGTATTTCAAATGGCTGTATTTCAAATGCCTGATTTAAACCCCTGTATGTAGGGGGGTATCTCACTTGGTCTGAACCAGTGTAGGCCTTAAGTAATATATCTTTGCACAAAATGGCTGCATTTCAAATGGCTGTATTTCAAATGCCTAATTCAAACCCCTGTATGTAGAGGAAGTATCTCAGAGGGCCTGAACCTCTGTAGGCCTGAAGTAAATATATCTTTGCACAAAATGGCTGTATTTCAAATGGCTGTATTTCAAATGCCTGATTTAAACCCCTGTATGTAGGGGGTATCTCACTTGGTCTGAACCAGTGTAGGCCTTAAGTAAATATATCTTTGCACAAAATGGCTGTATTTCAAATGGCTGTATTTCAAATGCCTAATTCAAACCCCTGTATGTAGAGGAAGTATCTCAGAGGGCCTGAACCTCTGTAGGCCTGAAGTAAATATATCTTTGCACAAAATGGCAGTATTTCAAATGGCTAATTCAAACCCCTCTATGTAAAGGGAGTATCTCAGAGGGGCTGAACCTCTGTAGGCCTGAAGAAAATATAGCTTTGCACAACATAGCTATATTTCAAATGGCTGTATTTCAAATGCCTAATTCAAACCCCTGTATGTAGAGGTAGTATCTCACAGGGCCTGAACCAGTGTAGGCCTGCAGTAAATATATCTTTGCACAATATGCCTATATTTCAAATTGCTGTATTTCAAATGCCTAATTCAAACCCCTGTATGTAGAGTTAGTATCTCACAGGGCCTGAACTTTTGTAGGCCTGCAGTAAATATATCTTTGCACAAAATGGCTGAATTTCAAATGGCTGTAATTTAAATGCCTAATTCAAACCCCTGTATGTAGAGGTAGTATCTCAGAGGGACTGAACCACTGTAGGCCTGAAGTAAATATATCTTTGCACAAAATTGCTGTATTTTATATGGCTGTATTTCAAATGCCTAATTCAAACCCCTGTATGTAGAGGTGGTATCTCAGAGGTCCTGAACCTCTGTAGGCCTGAAGCAAATATATGTTTGCACAAAATGGCTGTATTTCAAATGCCTAATTCAAACCCCTGTATGGAGGGGGGGTATCTCACACGGTCTGAACCAGTGTAGGCCTGAAGTAAATATATCTTTGCACAAAATGGCTGTATTTCAAATGGCTATATTTCAAATGGCTGTATTTCAAATGCCTAATTCAAATCCCTGTATGTAGAGGTAATATCTTACAGGGCCTAAACCAGTGTAGGCCTGCAGTAAATATATCTTTGTACAAAATGGCTGTATTTCAAATGGCTGTATTTCAAATGCCTAATTCAAACCCCTGTATGTAGAGGTGGTATCTCACAGGGCATGAACCTCTGTAGGCCTGAAGTAAATATATCTTTGCACAAAAAGGCTGTATTTCTAATGGCTGTATTTCAAATGCCTAATTCAAACCCCTGTATGTGGAGGTAGTATCTGAGAGGGCCTGAACCTCTGTAGGCCTGCAGTAAATATATCTTTGCACAAAATGGCTGTATTTCAAATGGCTGCATTTCAAATGTCTAATTCAAACCCCTGTATGTAGAGGTAGTATCTCAAAGGGCCTGAACCTTTGTAGGCCTGTAGTAAATATATCTTTGCACAAAATGGCTGTATTTCAAATGGCTGTATTTCAAATAACTAATTCAAACCCCTGTATGTAAAGGTAGTATTTCAGAGGGACTGAACCATTGTAGGCCTGAAGTAAATATATCTTTGCACAAAATGGCTGTATTTCAAATGACTGTATTTCAAATGCCTTATTCAAACCCCTGTATGTAGAGGGGGTATCTCACATGGCCTGAACCTTTGTAGGCCTGCAGTAAATATATCTTTGCACAAAATGGCTGAATTTCAAATGGCTGTATTTCAAATGCCTAATTCAAACCCCTGTAAGTAGAGGTAGTATCTCAGAGGGCCTGAACCTCTGTAGGCCTGCAGTAAATATATATTTGCACAAAATGGCTGTATTTTAAATGGCTGTATTTCAAATGCCTAATTCAAACTCCTGTATGTAGAGGTAGTATATCACAGGGACTCAACCAGTGTAGGCCTGCAGTAAATATATCTTTGCACAAAATGGCTGTATTTCAAAGCCTAATTTAAACCCCTGTATGTAGAGGTAGTATCTTAGAGAGCCTGAACCTTCATTAGGCCTGTAGTAAATATATCTTTGCACAAAATGGCTGTATTTCAAATGGCTGTATTTCAAATGCCTAATTCAAACCCCTGTATGTAGAGGTAGTATCTCACAGGGCCTGAACCAGTGTAGGCCTGCAGTAAATATATCTTTGCACAAAATGGCTGTATTTCAAATGGCTGTATTTCAAATGCCTAATTCAAACCCCTGTATGTAGAGGTAGTATCTCAGAGGGCCTGAACCTCTATAGGCCTGCAGTAAATATATATTTGCACAAAATGGCTGTATTTTAAATGGCATTATTTCAAATGCCTAATTCAAACCCCTGTATGTAGAGGTAGTATATCACTGGGACTCAACCAGTGTAGGCCTGCAGTAAGTATATCTTTGCACAAAATGGCTGTATTTCAAAGCCTAATTTAAACCCCTGTATGTAGAGGTAGTATCTCAGAGAGCCTGAAAATTCATTAGGCCTGTAGTAAATATATCTTTGCACAAAATGGCTGTATTTCAAATGGCTGTATTTCAAATGCCTAATTCAAACCCCTGTATGTAGAGGTAGTATCTCACAGGGCCTGAACCAGTGTAGGCCTGCAGTAAATATATTTTTGCACAAAATGGCTGTATTTCAAATGGCTGTATTTCAAATGCCTAATTCAAACCCCTGTATGTAGAGGTAGTATCTCAGAGGGCCTGAACCTTTGTAGGCCTAAAGTAAATATATCTTTGCACAAAATGGCTGTATTTTAAATGGCTGTATTTCAAATGCAAAATTCAAACCCCTGTATGTAGAGGTGGTAACTCACAGGGCCTGAACCAGTGTAGGCCTGCAGTAAATATATATTTGCACAAAATGGCTGTATTTCAAAGCCTAATTCAAACCCCTGTATGTAGAGGTAGTATCTCAGAGGGCCTGAACCTCTGTAGGCCTGTAGTAAATATATCTTTGCACAAAATAGGTGTATTTCAAATTGGTGTATTTCAAATGCCTAATTCAAACCCCTGTATGTAGAGGTAGTATCTCAGAGGGCCTGAACCTTTGTAGGCCTAAAGTAAATATATCTTTGCACAAAATGGCTGTATTTTAAATGGCTGTATTTCAAATGCCAAATTCAAACCCCTGTATGTAGAGGTAGTTTCTCAGAGGGCCTGAACCTCTGTAGGCCTGAAGTAAATATATATTTGCCAAAAAATGGCTGTATTTCAAATGGCTGTATTTCAAATGCCTAATTCAAACCCCTGTATGTAGAGGTAGTATCTCAGAGGGCCTGAACCTTTGTAGGCCTAAAGTAAATATATCTTTGCAGAAAAAGGCTGTATTTCAAATGCCTAATTTAAACCCCTGTATGTAGAGGTAGTTTCTCAGAGGGCCTGAACCTCTGTAGGCCTGAAGTAAATATACAGTGGGGGAAATAATTATTTGACCCCTCACTGATTTTGTAAGTTTGTCCAATGACAAAGAAATGAAAAGTCTCAGAACAGTATCATTTCAATGGTAGGTTTATTGTAACAGTGGCAGATAGCACATCAAAAGGAAAATCGAAAAAATAACTTTAAATAAAAGATAGCAACTGATTTGCATTTCATTGAGTGAAATAAGTATTTGAACCCCTACCAACCATTAAGAGTTCTGGCTCCCACAGAGTGGTTAGACACTTCTACTCAATTAGTCACCCTCATTAAGGACACCTGTCTTAACTAGTCACCTGTATAAAAGACACCTGTCCACAGAATCAATCAATCAAGTAGACTCCAAACTCTCCAACATGGGAAAGACCAAAGAGCTGTCCAAGGATGTCAGAGACAAAATTGTAGACCTGCACAAGGCTGGAATGGGCTACAAAACCATTAGCAAGAAGCTGGGAGAGAAGGTGACAACTGTTGGTGCGATTGTTCGAAAATGGAAGGAGCACAAAATGACCATCAATCGACCTCGCTCTGGGGCTCCACGCAAGATCTCACCTCGTGGGGTATCAATGGTTCTGAGAAAGGTGAAAAAGCATCCTAGAACTACACGGGAGGAGTTAGTTAATGACCTCAAATTAGCAGGGACCACAGTCACCAAGAAAACCATTGGAAACACATTACACCGCAATGGATTAAAATCCTGCAGGGCTCGCAAGGTCCCCCTGCTCAGGAAGGCACATGTGCAGGCCCGTCTGAAGTTTGCCAATGAACACCTGAATGATTCAGAGAGTGACTGGGAGAAGGTGCTGTGGTCTGATGAGACCAAAATAGAGCTCTTTGGCATTAACTCAACTCGCTGTGTTTGGAGGAAGAAAAATGCTGCCTATGACCCCCAAAACACCGTCCCCACCGTCAAGCATGGGGGTGGAAACATTTTGCTTTGGGGGTGTTTTTCTGCTAAGGGCACAGGACAACTTATTCGCATAAACGGGAAAATGGACGGAGCCATGTATCGTGAAATCCTGAGCGACAACCTCCTTCCCTCTGCCAGGAAACTGAAAATGGGTCGTGGATGGGTGTTCCAGCACGACAATGACCCAAAACATACAGCAAAGGCAACAAAGGAGTGGCTCAAGAAGAAGCACATTAAGGTCATGGAGTGGCCTAGTCAGTCTCCGGACCTTAATCCAATCGAAAACCTATGGAGGGAGCTCAAGCTCAGAGTTGCACAGAGACAGCCTCGAAACCTTAGGGATTTAGAGATGATCTGCAAAGAGGAGTGGACCAACTTTCCTCCTAAAATGTGCGCAAACTTGGTCATCAATTACAAGAAACGTTTGACCTCTGTGCTTGCAAACAAGGGTTTTTCCACCAAGTATTAAGTCTTTTTTTGTTAGAGGGTTCAAATACTTATTTCACTCAATATAATGCAAATCAGTTGCTATCTTTTATTTAAAGTTATTTTTTCGATTTTCCTTTTGATGTGCTATCTGCCACTGTTACAATAAACCTACCATTGAAATGATACTGTTCTGAGACTTTTCATTTCTTTGTCATTGGACAAACTTACAAAATCAGTGAGGGGTCAAATAATTATTTCCCCCACTGTATATTTTCAGAAAAATGGCTGTATTTCAAATGGCTGTATTTCAAATGCCTAATTCAAACTCCTGTATGTAGAGGTAGTATCTCAGAGGGCCTGAACCTCTGTACTACTGAAGTAAATATATCTTTGCACCAAATGGCTATATTTCAAATTGCTGTATTTCAAATGCCTGATTCAAACCCCTGTATGTAGGGGGGTATTTCACACTGTCTGAACCAGTGTAGGCCTGAAGTAAATATATCTTTGCACAAAAAGGCTGCATTTCAAATGGCTGTATTTCAAATGCCAAATTCAAACCCCTGTAAGTAGAGGTAGTATCTCATAGGGCCTGAACCTCTGTAGGCCTGCAGTAAATATATCTTTGCACAAAATGGCTGTATTTCAAATGCCTAATTCAAACCCCTGTATGTAGAGGTAGTATCTCACAGGGCCTGAACCTCTGTAGGCCTGCAGTAAATATATCTTTGCACAAAATGGCTGTATTTCAAATGGCTGTATTTCAAATGCCTAATTCAAACCCCTGTATGTAGAGGTGGTATCTCAGAGGGCCTGAACCTCTGTAGGCCTGCAGTAAATATTTCTTTGCGCAAAAAGGCTGTAGTTCAAATGGCTGTATTTCAAATGCCTAATTCAAACCCCTGTATGTAGAGGTAGTATCTCACACGGTCTGAACCAGTGTAGGCCTGCAGTAAATATATCTTTGCACAAAATGGCTGTATTTCAAATGCCTGTATTTCAAATGCCTAATTCAAACCCCTGTATGTAGAGGTAGTATCTTACAGGGCCTGAACCAGTGTAGCACTGCAGTAAATATATCTTTGCACAAAATAGCTGTAATTCAAATGGCTGTATTTCATATGCCTAATTCAAACCCCTGTATGTAGAGGTAGTATCTTAGAGGGTCTGAACCTCTGTAGGCCTGAAGTAAATATATCTTTGCACAAAATGGCTGTATTTCAAATGGCTGTATTTCAAATGCCTAATTCAAACCCCTGTATGTAGAGGTGGTATCTCACAGGTCCTGAACCTCTGTAGGCCTGAAGTAAATAAATCTTTGCACAAAAAGGCTTTATTTCAAATGGCTGTATTTCAAATGCCTAATTCAAACCCCTGTATGTAGAGGTAGTATCTCACACGGTCTGAACCAGTGTAGGCCTGCAGTAAATATATCTTTGCACAAAATGGCTGTATTTCAAATGCCTGTATTTCAAATGCCTAATTCAAACCCCTGTATGTAGAGGTGGTATCTCAGAGGGCCTGAACCACTGTAGGCCTGAAGTAAAAATATCTTTGCACAAAATGGCTGTATTTCAAATGGCTGTATTTCAAATGCCTGATTCAAACCCCTGTATGTAGAGGGGGTATCTCACAGGGCCTGAACCAGTGTAGGCCTGAATTCAATATTGGTGCACCACATGGTGGTATTTAAAATCTCTGAATGTAACCCAAATGTATGTAGGGTGTATCTCACTATAACATCTGCATCAAAGGCTGCCAACTAAATTTTTTGTGCCCATATGAGTGTTTGTTTAAAAACTGAATTTGACAGCAGAATATAAGTCTGTAATTTCACACATGCTCATGCTGCAAGTAGAGTTGAGCGAACACCTGGATGTTCGGGTTCGACGAGTTCGGCCGAACTTTCTAAAAATGTTCGGGTTCGGGATCCGAACTCGACCCGAATTTCATCCCGAACCCGAACCCCATAGAAGTCAATGGGGACCCGAACTTTTGGGCACTAAAAAGGCTGTAAAACACACCCGGAAAGGGCTAGAGGGCTGCAAAAGGCAGCAAAATGTAGTTAAATCCCCTGCAAACAAATGTAGATAGGGAAATGATGAGTTAACATAAAATAAATAAAAATTAAACAATATTAATTGGAGTGAGGTCCCATAGCACAGAATCAGGCTTCAAGTCACCCACCAATGGAGAAGGTCACTTACTATTATTTTGACCACAGCACCCAGACAAAGGAGAGAGGTCCCACAGCAGAGAACCAGGCATCATATCACCCACCACAGGAGTAGGCCACCATTTAGTTACTTTGACCCCTACACCCAGACGGAGGAGAGAGGTTACACAGCAGAGAATCAGGCATTTAGATCACCCACCACAGGAGTAGGCCACCATTGAATCAGACCCCGGCAACCATGTCAGATGGCACAAGCATAAGCTTTATATCAATCAGCACAGGAGAAGGCGACTTTGACAGACTTTGACCCCTACACCCGGACGTAGGAGAGAGGTTTCAAAGCAGAGAATCAGGCATTTAGATCACCCACCACAGGAGTAGGCCCCAATTTAATGGGACCCCGGCAACCATGTCAGATGGCACAACCATCAGCTTCATATCAATCAGCACAGGAGAAGGCGACTTTGAAAGACTTTGACCCCTACACCCAGACGGAGGAGAGAGGTTTCACAGCAGAGAATCAGGCATTTAGATCACCCACCACAGGAGTAGGCCCCCATTGAATCAGACCCTGGCAACCATGTCAGATGGCACAACCATCAGCTTTATATCAATCAGCACAGGAGAAGGCGACTTTGAAAGACTTTGACCCCTACACCCAGATGGAGGAGAGAGGTTTCACAGCAGAGAATCAGGCATCATATCAACCACCACAGGAGAAGCCACCATTTAGTTACTTTGACCCCTGCACCCAGGAAGAGGAGAGAGGCACCACAGCACATATTCTGGCATCATATCAGCCACCACAGGAGAAGCCACCATTGAGTTACTTTGACCCCCGCACCCAGGAAGAGGAGAGAGGCACCACAGCACATATTCTGGCATCATATCAGCCACCACAGGAGAAGCCACCATTGAGTTACTTTGACCCCCGCACCCAGGAAGAGGAGAGAGGCACCACAGCACATATTCTGGCATCATATCAGCCACCACAGGAGAAGCCACCATTGAGTTACTTTGACCCCTGCACCCAGGAAGAGGAGAGAGGCCCCACAGCACATATTCTGGCATCATATCAGCCACCACAGGAGAAGCCACCATTGAGTTACTTTGACCCCCGCACCCAGGAAGAGGAGAGAGGCACCACAGCACATATTCTGGCATCATATCAGCCACCACAGGAGAAGCCACCATTTAGTTACTTTGACCCCTTCACCCAAACAGAGGAGAGAGGTTCCACATCAGAGAATCAGGCATCATATCAACCACCACAGGAGTAGGCCACAATTTAATGGGACCCCGGCAACCATGTCAGATGGCACAACCATCAGCTTCATATCAATCAGCACAGGAGAAGGCGACTTTGAAAGACTTTGACCCCTACACCCAGACAGAGGAGAGAGGTTTCACAGCAGAGAATCAGGCATCATATCAACCACCACAGGAGAAGCCACCATTTAGTTACTTTGACCCCTGCACCCAGGAAGAGGAGAGAGGCACCACAGCACATATTCTGGCATCATATCAGCCACCACAGGAGAAGCCACCATTGAGTTACTTTGACCCCCGCACCCAGGAAGAGGAGAGAGGCACCACAGCACATATTCTGGCATCATATCAGCCACCACAGGAGAAGCCACCATTTAGTTACTTTGACCCCTTCACCCAAACAGAGGAGAGAGGTTCCACATCAGAGAATCAGGCATCATATCAACCACCACAGGAGTAGGCCACAATTTAATGGGACCCCGGCAACCATGTCAGATGGCACAACCATCAGCTTCATATCAATCAGCACAGGAGAAGGCGACTTTGAAAGACTTTGACCCCTACACCCAGACAGAGGAGAGAGGTTTCACAGCAGAGAATCAGGCATCATATCAACCACCACAGGAGAAGCCACCATTTAGTTACTTTGACCCCTGCACCCAGGAAGAGGAGAGAGGCACCACAGCACATATTCTGGCATCATATCAGCCACCACAGGAGAAGCCACCATTGAGTTACTTTGACCCCCGCACCCAGGAAGAGGAGAGAGGCACCACAGCACATATTCTGGCATCATATCAGCCACCACAGGAGAAGCCACCATTGAGTTACTTTGACCCCCGCACCCAGGAAGAGGAGAGAGGCACCACAGCACATATTCTGGCATCATATCAGCCACCACAGGAGAAGCCACCATTTAGTTACTTTGACCCCTTCACCCAAACAGAGGAGAGAGGTTCCACATCAGAGAATCAGGCATCATATCAACCACCACAGGAGTAGGCCACAATTTAATGGGACCCCGGCAACCATGTCAGATGGCACAACCATCAGCTTCATATCAATCAGCACAGGAGAAGGCGACTTTGAAAGACTTTGACCCCTACACCCAGACGGAGGAGAGAGGTTTCACAGCAGAGAATCAGGCATCATATCAACCACCACAGGAGAAGCCACCATTTAGTTACTTTGACCCCTGCACCCAGGAAGAGGAGAGAGGCACCACAGCACATATTCTGGCATCATATCAGCCACCACAGGAGAAGCCACCATTGAGTTACTTTGACCCCCGCACCCAGGAAGAGGAGAGAGGCACCACAGCACATATTCTGGCATCATATCAGCCACCACAGGAGAAGCCACCATTGAGTTACTTTGACCCCCGCACCCAGGAAGAGGAGAGAGGCACCACAGCACATATTCTGGCATCATATCAGCCACCACAGGAGAAGCCACCATTGAGTTACTTTGACCCCTGCACCCAGGAAGAGGAGAGAGGCCCCACAGCACATATTCTGGCATCATATCAGCCACCACAGGAGAAGCCACCATTTAGTTACTTTGACCCCTTCACCCAAACAGAGGAGAGAGGTTCCACATCAGAGAATCAGGCATCATATCAACCACCACAGGAGTAGGCCACAATTTAATGGGACCCCGGCAACCATGTCAGATGGCACAACCATCAGCTTCATATCAATCAGCACAGGAGAAGGCGACTTTGAAAGACTTTGACCCCTACACCCAGACGGAGGAGAGAGGTTTCACAGCAGAGAATCAGGCATTTAGATCACCCACCACAGGAGTAGACCCCCATTGAATCAGACCCTGGCAACCATGTCAGATGGCACAACCATCAGCTTTATATCAATCAGCACAGGAGAAGCCACCATTGAGTTACTTTGACCCCTGCACCCAGGAAGAGGAGAGAGGCCCCACAGCACATATTCTGGCATCATATCAGCCACCACAGGAGAAGCCACCATTGAGTTACTTTGACCCCCGCACCCAGGAAGAGGAGAGAGGCACCACAGCACATATTCTGGCATCATATCAGCCACCACAGGAGAAGCCACCATTGAGTTACTTTGACCCCTGCACCCAGGAAGAGGAGAGAGGCCCCACAGCACATATTCTGGCATCATACTAACCACCACAGGAGAAGCCACCATTGAGTTACTTTGACCCCTGCACCCAGGAAGAGGAGAGAGGCACCACAGCACATATTCTGGCATCATATCAGCCACCACAGGAGAAGCCACCATTGAGTTACTTTGACCCCCGCACCCAGGAAGAGGAGAGAGGCACCACAGCACATATTCTGGCATCATATCAGCCACCACAGGAGAAGCCACCATTGAGTTGCTTTGACCCCTGCACCCAGGAAGAGGAGAGAGGCCCCACAGCACATATTCTGGCATCATACTAACCACCACAGGAGAAGCCACCATTGAGTTACTTTGACCCCTGCACCCAGGAAGAGGAGAGAGGCCCCACAGCACATATTCTGGCATCATATCAGCCACCACAGGAGAAGCCACCATTGAGTTACTTTGACCCCCGCACCCAGGAAGAGGAGAGAGGCACCACAGCACATATTCTGGCATCATATCAGCCACCACAGGAGAAGCCACCATTGAGTTACTTTGACCCCCGCACCCAGGAAGAGGAGAGAGGCACCACAGCACATATTCAGGCATCATATCACACACCACAGGAGAAGGCCTCTTTCAGTGATTTAGGCCTTTGGACCCAGACAGAGGAGAGAGGCACCACAGCACATATTCTGGCATCATATAAGCCACCACAGGAGAAGCCACCATTGAGTTACTTTGACCCCTGCACCCAGGAAGAGGAGAGAGGCCCCACAGCACATATTCTGGCATCATATCAGCCACCACAGGAGAAGCCACCATTTAGTTACTTTGACCCCTGCACCCAGGAAGAGGAGAGAGGCCCCACAGCACATATTCTGGCATCATATCAGCCACCACAGGAGAAGCCACCATTGAGTTACTTTGACCCCCGCACCCAGGAAGAGGAGAGAGGCACCACAGCACATATTCTGGCATCATATCAGCCACCACAGGAGAAGCCACCATTGAGTTACTTTGACCCCCGCACCCAGGAAGAGGAGAGAGGCACCACAGCACATATTCAGGCATCATATCACACACCACAGGAGAAGGCCTCTTTCAGTGATTTAGGCCTTTGGACCCAGACAGAGGAGAGAGGCACCACAGCACATATTCTGGCATCATATCAGCCACCACAGGAGAAGCCACCATTGAGTTACTTTGACCCCTGCACCCAGGAAGAGGAGAGAGGCCCCACAGCACATATTCTGGCATCATATCAGCCACCACAGGAGAAGCCACCAATTAGTTACTTTGACCCCTGCACCCAGGAAGAGGAGAGAGGCACCACAGCACATATTCTGGCATCATATCAGCCACCACAGGAGAAGCCACCATTTAGTTACTTTGACCCCTTCACCCAAACAGAGGAGAGAGGTTCCACATCAGAGAATCAGGCATCATATCAACCACCACAGGAGTAGGCCACAATTTAATGGGACCCCGGCAACCATGTCAGATGGCACAACCATCAGCTTCATATCAATCAGCACAGGAGAAGGCGACTTTGAAAGACTTTGACCCCTACACCCAGACGGAGGAGAGAGGTTTCACAGCAGAGAATCAGGCATTTAGATCACCCACCACAGGAGTAGGCCCCCATTGAATCAGACCCTGGCAACCATGTCAGATGGCACAACCATCAGCTTTATATCAATCAGCACAGGAGAAGCCACCATTGAGTTACTTTGACCCCTGCACCCAGGAAGAGGAGAGAGGCCCCACAGCACATATTCTGGCATCATATCAGCCACCACAGGAGAAGCCACCATTGAGTTACTTTGACCCCCGCACCCAGGAAGAGGAGAGAGGCACCACAGCACATATTCTGGCATCATATCAGCCACCACAGGAGAAGCCACCATTGAGTTACTTTGACCCCTGCACCCAGGAAGA
Source organism: Bufo bufo (assembly GCF_905171765.1). NCBI lineage: Eukaryota > Metazoa > Chordata > Amphibia > Anura > Bufonidae > Bufo > Bufo bufo. The sequence goes on from NC_053389.1 coordinate 575,900,799, forward strand.
GGAGAGAGGCCCCACAGCACATATTCTGGCATCATACTAACCACCACAGGAGAAGCCACCATTGAGTTACTTTGACCCCTGCACCCAGGAAGAGGAGAGAGGCCCCACAGCACATATTCTGGCATCATATCAGCCACCACAGGAGAAGCCACCATTTAGTTACTTTGACCCCTGCACCCAGGAAGAGGAGAGAGGCACCACAGCACATATTCTGGCATCATATCAGCCACCACAGGAGAAGCCACCATTTAGTTACTTTGACCCCTTCACCCAAACAGAGGAGAGAGGTTCCACATCAGAGAATCAGGCATCATATCAACCACCACAGGAGTAGGCCACAATTTAGTTTATTTGACCCCTGCACCCAGGAAGAGGAGAGAGGCCCCACAGCACATATTCTGGCATCATATCACACACCACAGGAGAAGGCCTCTTTCAGTGATTTAGGCCTTTGGACCCAGACAGAGGAGAGAGGTCAGAGATTAGCTTCATATCCCCCAGCACAGCAGAAGACCGCTTTATTTGACTTAGGCCTCAGCACCCAGACAGAAGACAGAGGTAGCATGGCAGAGGTTATGGCTTCATGTCACCCGTTAGTTTAACCGGCCACTTTCATCTGGTTAGGCCCCGGCGCCCAGACAGAGAAGAGTTTCATTCAACTGTGGGTTTCATAAAATTTGTATCAAATAAAGAAGTGGCCCGTAGCACAACAAGACATGTTTTAGGCAGTTAATAAGGACTACTCTGCACAAGGGAGGGACAGGTCCTGTGGGATCCATGCCTGGTTCATCTTTATGAAGGTCAGCTTGTCCACGTTGGCTGTGGACAGGCGGCTGCGCTTGTCAGTAATGACGCCCCCTGCCGTGCTGAATACGCGTTCAGATAAAACGCTGGCCGCCGGGCAGGAAAGCACCTCCAAGGCATAACATGCTAACTCTGGCCACGTGGACAATTTCGAAACCCAGTAGTTGAATGGGGCCGAACCATCCGTTAGGATGTGGAGGGGTGTGCAGACATACTGTTCAACCATGTTAGTGAAATGCTGCCTCCTGCTAACACGTTCCGTATCAGGTGTCGGTGCAGATAGCTGTGGCGTGGAGACAAAACTTTTCCACATTTCTGCCATGCTAACCCTGCCCTCAGATGAGCTGGCCGTGACACAGCTGCGTTGGCGACCTCTTGCCACTCCTCTGCCTTCACCTTCCACCTGTTCCCCTGTGACATGTGGGAATGCTCTCAAGAGCGCCTCTATCAGCGTGCGCTTGTACTCGCGCATCTTACGGTCGCGCTCCAGTTCAGGAATTAAAGTGGGCACATTGTCTTTATACCGGGGATCCAGCAGGGTGGCCACCCAGTAGTCTGCACACGTTAAAACGTGGGCAACTCTGCTGTCGTTGCGCAGGCATTGGAGCATATATTCGCTCATGTGGGCCAGGCTACCCATGGGTAAGGACAAGCTGTCCTCTGTGGGAGGCGTATCGTCATCGTCCACCGTATCCCCCCAGCCACGCACCAGTGATGGGCCTGGGCTGCCACCCCGCTGTGAACTTGCGTCATCCTCGTCCCCCTCCACCTCCTCCTCCTCCTCATCCTCCTCGTCCTCCAGTACAGTGCCTTGGCTGGCGACTTGTGAACCTGTCCTCTGCTGCTTAAACAAACCTCCCTCTGAGCCACTTCGAACAGACTGGCCCGAAAGTGTTAGAAACGAGCCCTCATCCTCCTCCTCCACCTGGGCCACCTCCTCTAACATCATTGCCCTAAGTGTTTTCTCAAGGAGACATAGAAGTGGTATTGTAACGCTGATAACAGTGTCATCGCCACTGGCCATGTTGGTGGAGTACTCGAAACAGCGCAGCAGGGCACACAGGTCTCGCATGGAGGCCCAATCATTGGTGGTGAAGTGGTGCTGTTCGGCAGTACGACTGACGCGAGCGTGCTGCAGCTGAAACTCCACTATGGCCTGCTGCTGCTCGCACAGTCTCTCCAGCATGTGCAAGGTGGAGTTCCACCGGGTGGGCACGTAGCATATGAGGCGGTGAGCGGGAAGGCCGAAGTTCCGCTGTAGCGCAGACAGGCGAGCAGCGGCAGGATGTGAACGGCGGAAGCGCGCACAGACGGCCGGCACTTTATGCAGCAGCTCTGACATGTTGGGGTAGTGGTGAATGAACCTCTGCACCACCAAGTTCAGCACATGCGCCAGGCAAGGGATGTGCGTCAAACCGGCTAGTCCCAGAGCTGCCACGAGATTTCGCCCATTATCGCATACCACCAGGCCTGGCTTGAGGCCCACCGGCAGAAACCACTCGTCGGTCTGTTGTTCAATACCCCGCCACAACTCCTTTGCGCTGTGGGGCCTGTCCCCCAAACATATGAGTTTCAGAATGGCCTGCTGACGTTTACCCCGGGCTGTGCTGAAGTTGGTGGTGAAGGTGTGTGGCTGACCGGATGAGCTGGTGGAAGCAGTGGAGGAGGAAGCCGAGTAGGAGGCTACAGGAGGCAGAGAATGATGCCCTGCGATCCTAGGGGGCGGAAGGACGTGCGCCAAGGAACTGTCCGCCGGGGGCCCAGCCGCCACTACATTCATCCAGTGTGCAGTTAGTGAGATATAGCGTCCCTGGCCGTGCTTACTGGTCCACGTATCTGTGGTTAGGTGGACCTTGCCACAAATGGCGTTGCGCAGTGCACACTTGATTTTATCGGACACTTGCATGTGCAGGGAAGGCACGGCTGTCTTGGAGAAGTAGTGGCGGCTGGGAACCACATACTGCGGGACAGCCATGGCCATCAGCTGTTTGAAGCTGTCTGTGTCCACCAGCCGGAATGACAGCATTTCAAAGGCCAGCAGTTTAGAAATGCTGGCGTTCAGGCCAAGGGCTCGAGGGTGACTCGGGGGGAATTTGCGCTTCCTCTGTAAGGTTTGAGATATTGAGAGCTGAACGCTGCTGTGTGATATAGTGGAGACGCTAGTTGACGGTGGCGGTGGTGGTGGTGTCGGTGGCACATCCTCTGTTTGCTGCTCGGCAGGTGGCAACATTCCTCTCGAGGCGGAAGCCGAGGCAGCAGCGGTAGAGGGAGCAGGGGGAGCCTCAGCGAGTGCCTGGTTTTTAAGGTGTGTACCCCACTGCAGTTCATGCTTTGCATGTAGATGCCTGGTCATGCAGGTTGTGCTGAGGTTCAGAACGTTAATGCCTCGCCTCAGGCTCTGATGGCAGAGCGTGCAAGTCACTCGGGTCTTGTCGGTAGGACATTGTTTAAAGAAGTGCCATGCCAGGGAACTCTTTGAAGCTGCCTTTGTGGGGCTGGGTCCCTGTTGGCGATGTCCAGTAGCAGGCGAACTCTGGGGGCGGCGGCTCGTCTGCTTTGGCCCCCTGCTCCCTCTTTGGCTTCGCTGTTGTCTCGGTCTCACCACTACCTCTTCCTCTGAACTGTGAAAGTCATCGCCACGACCTTCAGTCCATGTGGGGTCTAAGACCTCATCGTCCTCTGCATCGTCTTCCACCCAGTCTCCCTCCCTGACCTCCTCCTGTTCAGTCTGCACACTGCAAAAAGACGCGGCAGTGGGCACCTGTGTTTCGTCATCATCAGAGAATCGGTGACTCTGCTGTGGTGGTATTCCCATGTCCTCTTCATCTGGAGACATAAGTGGTTGTGCGTCAGTGCATGGTATGTCTTCCTCCACTGGGGAAGGGCTAGGTGGACGCCCCTGGGAAACCCTGGAAGCAGAGTCTTCAAACAGAAGAAGAGACTGCTGCATAACTTGTGGCTCAGACCGTTTCCCTGATATGCTTGGGGGTGATGTGACAGACTGATGGGCTTGGTTTTCAGGTGCCACCTGTGCGCTTTCCGCAGAAGACTGGGTGGAAGACCATGTGGTGAACGTGCTGGAAGCACTGTCGGCCACCCAATCGATTAATGCCTGTACCTGCTCAGGCCTTACCATCCTAAGAGCGGCATTGGGCCCCACGAGATATTGCGGTACATTCTGCCGGCTAGTTGAGGGAGTTCGTTCCCTACTGTGTGCGCCTGGGGCCGAACGGCCACGTCCTCTACCAGCAACAGAGGCTCCACGGACACCACCACGACCGCGTCCTCGTCCCTTAATAGTATTTTTCTTCATTGTTGCGATTCAACTCGCACCACAATGAAATATATTATTTTTTATAAGCAAAATCCCCTCACTGGAATACTTTCAGTCTTTTGACTGTATGGATTACAGATGGAATGACTGTTATATGTGAGTACCGCTTTCTTTGACAGATTCTAGTATGGGTACATATATGTTTTCCCAACCCCAGCACATTAGTTTGCTAATTCCAGATGTATGAAACGCAGGCCTAACTGTATCTAGTATATTGAACGCCAGATAAACTAACTTGGCCTTTTTTAAATAAAAAAATAATTCCCTCACTGGAATACTTTCAGTCTTTTGACTGTATGGATTACAGATGGAATGACTGTTATATGTGAGTACCGCTTTCTTTGACAGATTCTAGTATGGGTACATATATGTTTTCCCAACCCCAGCACATTAGTTTGCTAATTCCAGATGTATGAAACGCAGGCCTAACTGTATCTAGTATATTGAACGCCAGATAAACTAACTTGGCCTTTTTTAAATAAAAAAATAATTCCCTCACTGGAATACTTTCAGTCTTTTGACTGTATGGATTACAGATGGAATGACTGTTATATGTGAGTACCGCTTTCTTTGACAGATTCTAGTATGGGTACATATATGTTTTCCCAACCCCAGCACATTAGTTTGCTAATTCCAGATGTATGAAACGCAGGCCTAACTGTATCTAGTATATTGAACGCCAGATAAACTAACTTGGCCTTTTTTAAATAAAAAAAAAATTACCTCACTGGAATACTTTCAGTCTTTTGACTGTATGGATTACAGATGGAATGACTGTTATACAGTAGGTGTTTGTGATATTGTGCTTTTAGCACGACAGCGTCGCGCTGATACTCGGCGACATGGTGCCGAGATCTCGCACTCACTGGAATAGTGACAGCACATCCCAGCAAGCGCGTCATAGAAGCGACGGGAGATCCGACTTGGATTCCCGCCAATTCTACACGTGTGCGGCGTTTGTTATGAATCCTGAGGGGGGAGTCCCCGCCGGATTTTAAATAAAAATCCGGCATGGGTCCCCCCCTCAGGAGCATACCGGGCCCTTAGGTCTGTTATGGGTTGTAAGGAGAGCCCCCCCTACGCCGAAAAAAACGGCGTAGGGGGTCCCCCTACAATCCATACCAGACCCGTATCCAAAGCACGCTACCCGGCCAGCCAGGAAGGGAGTGGGGACGAGCGAGCGCCCCCCCCCCCCCCCCTCCTGAGCCGTACCAGGCTGCATGCCCTCAACATGGGGGGGTTGGGTGCTCTGGGGCAGGGGGCGCACTGCGGCCCCCCCACCTCAGAGCACCCTGTCCCCATGTTGATGAGGACAGGGCCCCTTCCCGACAACCCTGGCCGTTGGTTGTCGGGGTATGCGGGCGGGAGGCTTATCGGAATCTGGGAGCCCCCTTTAATAAGGGGGCCCCCAGATACCGGCCCCCCACCCTAAGTGAATGAGTATGGGGTACATCGTACCCCTACCCATTCACCTGCAAGAAAAGTGGTAAAAACACAAATAAACCACACAGTGTATTAAAATATTTTATTTTTCTGCTCCGGAGGACGCCCCCTGTCTTCTTTATTAGCTCTTTTACCAGGGGGGGCTCTTCTTCTTCCGCTATCCCGACGGGTCTTCTCCGCTATCCGGGGGGTCTTCTCAACTCTCCGGGGTTCTCCTTCTGTCTTCGCCGCTCTCCGTTGTTGACTCGGCGCACCCCGGTTCTTCGTCTCGCTAAATTTTTATTTAAAATCCGAGATCTCGCGAGACGAAGAACCGGGGTGCGCCGAGTCAACAACGGAGAGCGGCGAAGACAGAAGGAGAACCCCGGAGAGTTGAGAAGACCCCCCCGGATAGCGGAGAAGACCGTCGGGATAGCGGAAGAAGAAGAGCCCCCCCCTGGTAAAAGAGCTAATAAAGAAGACAGGGGGCGGCCTCCGGAGCAGAAAAATAAAATATTTTAATACACTGTGTGGTTTATTTGTGTTTTTACCACTTTTCTTGCAGGTGAATGGGTAGGGGTACGATGTACCCCATACTCATTCACTTAGGGTGGGGGGCCGGTATCTGGGGGCCCCCTTATTAAAGGGGGCTCCCAGATTCCGATAAGCCTCCCGCCCGCATACCCCGACAACCAACGGCCAGGGTTGTCGGGAAGGGGCCCTGTCCTCATCAACATGGGGACAGGGTGCTCTGAGGTGGGGGGGCCGCAGTGCGCCCCCTGCCCCAGAGCACCCAACCCCCCCATGTTGAGGGCATGCAGCCTGGTACGGCTCAGGAGGGGGGGGGGGCGCTCGCTCGTCCCCACTCCCTTTCTGGCTGGCCGGGTAGCGTGCTTTGGATACGGGTCTGGTATGGATTGTAGGGGGACCCCCTACGCCGTTTTTTTTCGGCGTAGGGGGGGCTCTCCTTACAACCCATAACAGACCTAAGGGCCCGGTATGCTCCTGAGGGGGGGACCCATGCCGGATTTTTATTTAAAATCCGGCGGGGACTTCCCCCTCAGGATTCATAACAAACGCCGCACACGTGTAGAATTGGCGGGAATCCAAGTCGGATCTCCCGTCGCTTCTATGACGGCTCTGTCTCCATCGCGGCAAGCCAGCTCGGCGCTGGCTCCCGCGATGGGGCTCGTAGGTGCTCAATCTCGCCGAGAAAGAGAGCGAGATTGACACAAAATCGGGTTCACCTACTGTATGTGAGTACCGCTTTCTTTGACAGATTCTAGTATGGGTACATATATGTTTTCCCAACCCCAGCACATTAGTTTGCTAATTCCAGATGTATGAAACGCAGGCCTAACTGTATCTAGTATATTGAACGCCAGATAAACTAACTTGGCCTTTTTTAAATAAAAAAAAAATTCCCTCACTGGAATACTTTCAGTCTTTTGACTGTATGGATTACAGATGGAATGACTGTTATATGTGAGTACCGCTTTCTTTGACAGATTCTAGTATGGGTACATATATGTTTTCCCAACCCCAGCACATTAGTTTGCTAATTCCAGATGTATGAAACGCAGGCCTAACTGTATCTAGTATATTGAACGCCAGATAAACTAACTTGGCCTTTTTTAAATAAAAAAAAAATTCCCTCACTGGAATACTTTCAGTCTTTTGACTGTATGGATTACAGATGGAATGACTGTTATATGTGAGTACCGCTTTCTTTGACAGATTCTAGTATGGGTACATATATGTTTTCCCAACCCCAGCACATTAGTTTGCTAATTCCAGATGTATGAAACGCAGGCCTAACTGTATCTAGTATATTGAATGCCAGATAAACTAACTTGGCCTTTTTTAAATAAAAAAAAAATTCCCTCACTGGAATACTTTATGGCTTTTCACTGTATGGATTACAGGTGGACTGGTATTAGTAGGGGTGACACAAGCACACCCAAGTCCCTGATGTAGGATTTCTATGGCACAGACCACTATTACAAGTGATTAATGGACGTTGGGAGAGATTGTGCTGCAGCACTAGTCCCAAGATGGCCGCCGCCTATCAGCCCAGTAACATGTGCCACAAAATGGTCTGCACAACCTTTAAAAAAAATAGCCTTGCACTGTGCTGCTAAATCGCTATTGGTCTGAATCCCAGGTGTAGATGTCTGACTTGTTTGGAGCTTTGGAATGCACACTGTGGCAGCTTCTGCTGCAGCACTACAAGTCGCAAAATGGCGGCCGGCGGTCAGCCCAGGTACATGTGGATGGAAAAATCACTCTGGCCACTCTAAAAATAGCCAATCCCTATCAAAAAAGCAGCTCAGCTGCAGTTGTTCAGATGAATCACAGGTGGAGGAGAGAAATTTGCTTCCAGTTATTCAATTATCCCTGCCTATTCTCGCCCTAGCATCAGCTGCGTCTATCCCTGTTCTATTCACATCGGGAGTGAGCACGTCCCGACGTGCACACAAGCTTATAAAGAGGCTGAGTCACATGCTGCACTTGGCCAATCAAAGCCTTGCCAATAGTAGGCATGGCTGCGATGGCATCTTAGGGCAAGTAGTATGATGCATGTTGATTGGCTGCTTTGCAGCCTTTCAAAATGCGCCAAAATACATGCCGAACGACGAACCCGAACTTTTACGAAAAAGTTCGGGTTCGGGTCCGTGTCACGAACACCCCAAAATTCGGTACGGACCCGAACTATGCTCGAACTGTTCGCTCAACACTAGCTGCAAGTCCTGAAAATTGTGTTTTTTGTCAAAAGAATGTATTTTTCAAACCCCAGAAAATGATGGGTGTATTTCTACCTTACATTGTACACTGACTAATACAGATGTTGTAGATTGCCAAAAAAGTCTTTTTTTTTTGGTTACAGAATATGAAAGCTGTATATATTAAACTTGAATTTAACACATGCAGATCTGGAAAATACAGTTTTTTGAAAAAAATAAAATAAAAGCGTGTTTTTCAAACCCCAGAAAATAATGGGTGTATTTCTACCTTAACTTGCACACTGACTAATACAGATGTTGTAGATTGCCCAAAAAGTCTTTTTTTCTAGCAGAATATGAAAACTGTATATATTAAACTTGAATTTAACACTTGCAGATCTGGAAAATACTGTTTTTTGAAAAAAATTGTGTGTTTTTAAAACCCCAAAAAATGATGGGTGTATTTCTACCTTAAATTGCACACTGACTAATCCAGATGTTGCAGTTTGCGCCCAAAAAATGGTGATTTGCAATGTCCCAAAAGCTCAGATGCAGTGCTGGTGCACTGAGCATGCATAAAATGGCCACCGCCGCAGCCACCAACCTAACTAACAGAATTCTAAAAGTTAGTATTTTTTGGTCAATGAGCTCAGGGCAGGGTAAAACGATAGTGCCCTGCACCCACACAACTATTTGTCTGTAGATCGCTAAGTTAGATTCTCTCCTATTCTCTCCCTGAAATCACAAGTCCAGCAGCATCCTCTCCCTACACTTGTAACAGCAGAGCGACGTGCAGCGCTATGTGACTCAAGCTTATATAGAGCCTAGGTCACATGCTGCTCTGGACAATCACAGCCATGCCATTAGTAGGCATGGCTGTGATGGCCTCTTGGGGAAGTAGTATGACTCTTGTTGATTGGCTGCTGTGCAGCCTTTCAAAAAGCGCCAAGAAAGCGCCGAACACCGAACCCGAACTTTTACGGAAATGTTCGGGTTCGGGTCCGGGGTCCAAAAATCCGTTCGCTCAACCCTAAATGTAAGTGCACCTATTTTTTGGCGTAAATTGCATCAAAATATGGCACAATTTGATACAGCTTTGTCCATCTAGATTTAGAAAAATTGTTGCTTATCTGAGAACCGGGCATTGCTAAATCTGTGTAGCTTCATTGGTATAAAGTTAAAATAAAGTGTCTAGCCATGCACCATCCAGCATGAGCCACTGTGATAAACTTGGTGCAGGTCTAGACAGCCTTAGTTGATGCCGTCTATAGGATTAGTAAATCTGCCACAATCAATATGCTTTATTTGCCGAAATTGTAATACCTCTTTAATATTTGGTGAAGAGTTTAGATGTATAGTGAATTAAATACAAAAAACAGAAAGTCAGTCCTGTGTCCCAACACGGACAAGTTACTTGCGCTGCTGCAGGTCCCGAAGTAGTGTGGTAGGTCGTTCACACCGATATAAGCAATTCAAAAGGGTTTTGGAACCGCGCTGCTAGAGACTATGTCTCCCGGTCATCAGTGAATAAAAAAGGGTGTCAGCCCCTCTCCTCAATACCCGCCGGATCCAGTCCTCCCCAGAACTCTCTCACTGCAGGGCTGAAAGGAAATGGGCAGAATAGTGAAGCACCCTTTACACTCTTTTTATAAAAGGTTTTATTCTACTCACAAAGGTTCGTAGACAAAAGGCATAAAATCAATATCAGTCGTCACATTCCTGCCCGACCCGGGTTTCGCTACCTTGCTTCTTCAGGGGCGATAACTGCGCATGCTTGCAGTCAAGCCTCTTAAATAGCCCAGCTGATTAAATTACACAGGCCGGTCTAATTTCGGATCATCACATGATTCTAAAACATCATTAACACAACATGATCTAAAGGCATCATTCACAATTCATACATAATAAAAATACCATCAGTGATCCTTTGACACAATCACATTTCAAACATAAAAAGCATATACAATATAAAACTGCGAGAGGATTTTCTCTCTCTCTTACCAATTAATACACAAATACATATATCTCTCTACCCTTTCGGGTTACCGCAATTCCATATATTCAATCTATGTCTCTAACCTCCTTATAGAAACTCTTATCCCATATTCTAATCATACCATCCAATATCTCAAACGTCATATATTAGGACCACAGTCTCGATATTATACCTTGATATCGGTCTATTCTGAGGACATAGTTCCTATGTTCTCCACCCACCTCTGGGGCGTTTCTTCAGGTGTAATCCACCTACTCCCGTGGCGTCACTCGGGTGTTCCCGACCTCTCCTCCACCCAGACATCCACATCACAAGGCTCCACCGTTCAATCAGACAGTCAAGCCAAAGTGACGTCACTCGAAGGTCCTTAAGAGGTCAGGTAGGGAACAGCCAACTTCACCATCGGTGAGAACAATATTTCTCATGCATTTATCCCAATATAGGTGCCACTACTCCTTAGTTCCCCTCCCTCTCCTGGGGTACCATTTGGATGTCCTTCCCCATTATGTGTCACTCAGGTGTTCTCGACCCCGCCTCCACCCCGTCACCCACATCACAAGGTTCCACCGTCCAATAGGACAGGCAGGCCAATATGACGTGGCTCAAGGTCCTTAAGGGGCCAGGTACAGAACAACCGGTTACTCCACTGTTTGGGAACATTTTATACTAAACACTTTATACCAAACATGGTTTTAGGTCAAATTCGATGTTAAGACCACTGGGTTGTAGGGTCCCTAATTTATAGATCCACTCTACCTCTTTTTTGTTGATCTGTGCCAATGAATCCCCCCCGCGCCAGTGCGGTTTAATTATTTCCACACCAGCAAATTTTAAACCTTGCAGGCTTTTTCCGTGCACCAATTTAAAATGTGCTGATACGCTGTGGGTCATCAGGCCTTTCTTGATGTTCCGTAGGTGTTCTTGTACCCTAACCTTCAGCTTCCTGATAGTCCTACCCACGTACTGGAGCCCACAAGGGCACTCCAGTACATATATGATGCCCTCATTTTCACATGAGCAATTATTCCTTATGCGGAATTCGGCCCCTTTCTTTTTGGATACTATAGAGTTAATACTCCTCTGTCTTTCTTTTTGATTACGGTTTTTACAGCCTGCACAAAATCCGCACCAAGTGAATTTTCCTACTTCTTTTTTCACTTTTATATTTACAGAGGAATGGCACTATGCACAAGTTTTTCTTTAATGCTAGCCGCTTTTTTGAAGATAAAAGGGGGGTTCACTGGTATTATTTTTCCTATTATCGGGTCGTTTCTTAATACTCCCCAGTTCTTTTTTACCATTTTCTTGATGTTACCAGACATGGAACAGAACTTGGTCACAAAGGAAAACCTATAATCCCTATCCTTCTTTTCCATTTTTTCTTTTGTGTGTTCCCTTCTTCCCTCTCTTTCTCTTTCCACATTTTGTATGCACATATCTAGATTGGCCTCGTCATACCCTCTTTCCACAAACCTGTTTTTGAGTACCCCACATTGTGTTCTGTAGTCACTCACTTCTGTACAATTACGAGCCATTCTCTTGAACTGACCTTTCGGTATGTTCTTGAGCCATGGGCCGTAGTGACAGCTCTTCATATCAATGTAAGAGTTTACATCTGTTTCTTTGAAGTATGAAGTTGTTAAAAAGCTACCATTTTCTATCCGAATACATAGATCCAAAAAGTTAACACTACTGTTGCTGATCTCTCCCACAAATCGTAGATTCCAATCATTGACATTCAGCTGGGAAATAAAGGACTCAAGTCCCTCTCTCTCCCCTTCCCACACTAGGAGACAGTCATCAATATACCTCCTCCAGAAGGTCAATTTGCCCCCTGGGGTATCTGCTCCTAGTGTGGGAAGGATCGAGTTTTCCTCCCAAGCCCCCATGAAAATATTAGCAAAGTAAACAATGAGAAATGCAGTAAACAATGTCAAGAATCTGTAGTAAAATCTGAAAAAGAAGTAAGGAGTAAAAAACAGAAAAAATACGCCAAAATCTGTAGTGATTATAAATCGGATATGGTGTATAAATGGAAAAGTAAACAGAAGCATATAGTGGAGACTATGTTAGATACGGCACCGGCGGATGAATGCAGTGTTATTAATCCGAGTTTAGGAAATTACACTGGAGGTTTTAGGAAACACGATAATGGGGTTGGGAAACAAAAGGCTTTTAATTATAATCAGCAAATTAATGAATATATACCGCAACGAAATTATGGAAATGAATATAGAAACCATGAACGTACATACCAACCAAATGAATATACACGGGAGCCACAATTTGGGAGACGGTTTGATAATAGATACCCACAGACCAATGTATACCAGCACAATTATAGAGGACAACAGGAGGGGGGCTGGGGTCAAAACTATGGATATAGAGGAGGGCAAAACAGTGGAAATTATGGACAAAATAATGGATATAGGAGACAACAGTATAGACCACCGTACAGACAGCCGTACCAAGGGGGAGGGTACAAAGGAAAACCCAATTGGAGACCACAAGAGAATTATAATGAGAATTATGGTCCAAACTATCCTGAGAAAGGGGCCCAATATGAAAATAGTAGTTATGGAGAAGATCTAAAAAGAGACAACTGTGAGGGAAATAGACCAAATTTTAAACAACAAGGTGAACAGAATTTTCCCCATCAGAGTATAAAAGGAGTACAGAGGGAGGGAGAAATAAAAGAACAGGCAACGAGGACACCACAAAAAAGAAGTCTGATAGAGGAAAACGGGGAGAAAGTAAAAATAAGCCCAAAAATGAAAAGGTGCAAGGAGACCTAAAAGGAATCTTTAATCTGAGCGATCATAATTTAACAGAAGGGGAAGTGAACGTTCTAAAGAAGGGCCTAAAGTATGCACCAAGTCAAAAAATTAACAAATTTGAGGCATTTCTGGACATACACAAATTTATCCGGAAAATAAACATGGCGAAATATTGGATTAATAACCCGGTAGTACAGAATACTAACCCTGCAGTGATAACTAATGGGTCAAACACAAAAGAGGAGATCCTACACACAAAAATGAAGGAAAAATCCAAATTCTTCCCGAAAAACCCTAATAATGAATGCGTAGAGGCTTTTAAAACCGGGTTACTAAAAGAGCTGGAGGAGATGGATGTAGATAAGGTGGTGTACAATCTCACCTATAAAGAGAGAAAAGCCCTTAAAGACCTAGAAAGGAATCCGGATATTATTATAAAGCCGGCAGATAAAGGGGGGGGGGGGGTTGTTGTAATGAGTAAAGAAAAATATGAGACCGAAATGTCAAGATTAGTTTCTGATACAACAACGTACAGAAAACTAAAGAGCAACCCCACCCAGGAGTACAAACGGATTCTAGATGGTATATTAACTGAGGGTTTTAGGAAAGGAATACTGAACAAAAAAGAGTATGAATATCTCACTATTCCATTTCCCCTGGTACCGGTGATATACCATCTACCTAAGGTCCATAAGAATCCTTTGGATCCCCCAGGGAGGCCAATTATTTCGGGGCTCAACTCTCTGACGTGTAGGATCACGGAGTATATCGATTTTTACCTGCAGGGGTATGTTCTGCAGAATCCCTCACACTTAAAAGATACCGGGTCTATACTAAGCCTTATTAAAGATCTGAATCCCCCTACTGTTAATACATGGATGGCCACAATCGATGTGGCATCCTTATATACAGTTATCCCTAAAAAATTAGGAATGAAGGCGGTGGAGAACAGAATTATGAGGGATGAAAAAATAGGAGATCAGCAAGGAACCTTTATCTTGGAGTGCCTCAGTTATTGCCTTGATTACAATTATTTTTGGTTTAAAGACTCGCATTATGTTCAGTGTATTGGCACGGCGATGGGGGCGAAATTCGCCCCCAGTTTTGCTAATATTTTCATGGGGGCTTGGGAGGAAAACTCGATCCTTCCCAAACTAGGAGCAGATACCCCAGGGGGCAAATTGACCTTCTGGAGGAGGTATATTGATGACTGTCTCCTAGTGTGGGAAGGGGAGAGAGAGGGACTTGAGTCCTTTATTTCCCAGCTGAATGTCAATGATTGGAATCTACGATTTGTGGGAGAGATCAGCAACAGTAGTGTTAACTTTTTGGATCTATGTATTCGGATAGAAAATGGTAGCTTTTTAACAACTTCATACTTCAAAGAAACAGATGTAAACTCTTACATTGATATGAAGAGCTGTCACTACGGCCCATGGCTCAAGAACATACCGAAAGGTCAGTTCAAGAGAATGGCTCGTAATTGTACAGAAGTGAGTGACTACAGAACACAATGTGGGGTACTCAAAAACAGGTTTGTGGAAAGAGGGTATGACGAGGCCAATCTAGATATGTGCATACAAAATGTGGAAAGAGAAAGAGAGGGAAGAAGTGAACACACAAAAGAAAAAATGGAAAAGAAGGATAGGGATTATAGGTTTTCCTTTGTGACCAAGTTCTGTTCCATGTCTGGTAACATCAAGAAAATGGTAAAAAAGAACTGGGGAGTATTAAGAAACGACCCGATAATAGGAAAAATAATACCAGTGAACCCCCCTTTTATCTTCAAAAAAGCGGCTAGCATTAAAGAAAAACTTGTGCATAGTGCCATTCCCCCTGTAAATATAAAAGTGAAAAAAGAAGTAGGAAAATTCACTTGGTGCGGATTTTGTGCAGGCTGTAAAAACCGTAATCAAAAAGAAAGACAGAGGAGTATTAACTCTATAGTATCCAAAAAGAAAGGGGCCGAATTCCGCATAAGGAATAATTGCTCATGTGAAAATGAGGGCATCATATATGTACTGGAGTGCCCTTGTGGGCTCCAGTACGTGGGTAGGACTATCAGGAAGCTGAAGGTTAGGGTACAAGAACACCTACGGAACATCAAGAAAGGCCTGATGACCCACAGCGTATCAGCACATTTTAAATTGGTGCACAGAAAAAGCCCGCAAGGTTTAAAATTTGCTGGTGTGGAAATAATTAAACCGCACTGGCGCGGGGGGGATTCATTGGCACAGATCAACAAAAAAGAGATAGAGTGGATCTATAAATTAGGGACCCTACAACCCAGTGGTCTTAACATCGAATTTGACCTAAAACCATGTTTGGTATAAAGTGTTTAGTATAAAATGTTCCCAAACAGTGGAGTAACCGGTTGTTCTGTACCTGGCCCCTTAAGGACCTTGAGCCACGTCATATTGGCCTGCCTGTCCTATTGGACGGTGGAACCTTGTGATGTGGGTGACGGGGTGGAGGCGGGGTCGAGAACACCTGAGTGACACATAATGGGGAAGGACATCCAAATGGTACCCCAGGAGAGGGAGGGGAACTAAGGAGTAGTGGCACCTATATTGGGATAAATGCATGAGAAATATTGTTCTCACCGATGGTGAAGTTGGCTGTTCCCTACCTGACCTCTTAAGGACCTTCGAGTGACGTCACTTTGGCTTGACTGTCTGATTGAACGGTGGAGCCTTGTGATGTGGATGTCTGGGTGGAGGAGAGGTCGGGAACACCCGAGTGACGCCACGGGAGTAGGTGGATTACACCTGAAGAAACGCCCCAGAGGTGGGTGGAGAACATAGGAACTATGTCCTCAGAATAGACCGATATCAAGGTATAATATCGAGACTGTGGTCCTAATATATGACGTTTGAGATATTGGATGGTATGATTAGAATATGGGATAAGAGTTTCTATAAGGAGGTTAGAGACATAGATTGAATATATGGAATTGCGGTAACCCGAAAGGGTAGAGAGATATATGTATTTGTGTATTAATTGGTAAGAGAGAGAGAAAATCCTCTCGCAGTTTTATATTGTATATGCTTTTTATGTTTGAAATGTGATTGTGTCAAAGGATCACTGATGGTATTTTTATTATGTATGAATTGTGAATGATGCCTTTAGATCATGTTGTGTTAATGATGTTTTAGAATCATGTGATGATCCGAAATTAGACCGGCCTGTGTAATTTAATCAGCTGGGCTATTTAAGAGGCTTGACTGCAAGCATGCGCAGTTATCGCCCCTGAAGAAGCAAGGTAGCGAAACCCGGGTCGGGCAGGAATGTGACGACTGATATTGATTTTATGCCTTTTGTCTACGAACCTTTGTGAGTAGAATAAAACCTTTTATAAAAAGAGTGTAAAGGGTGCTTCACTATTCTGCCCATTTCCTTTCAGCCCTGCAGTGAGAGAGTTCTGGGGAGGACTGGATCCGGCGGGTATTGAGGAGAGGGGCTGACACCCTTTTTTATTCACTGATGACCGGGAGACATAGTCTCTAGCAGCGCGGTTCCAAAACCCTTTTGAATTGCTTAGATGTATAGTGAAACTTTAAATTACTTTTTAAAACGACCTAAATATTATTGTGCTGAACCTTGCCATTTGGCATCAAAGATATTAGGCTACAAATTATTCATAGAACCAATCGCCAGGCTGTTACTAGTGGTCATTAACATTAATAAAAAGTGTCAATGTTGTCTTGTATAAAAGACTAAGAATCCATTCTTTTCTCTTTGATGCAATTTCATAGCACTGGCAAAAAAATAAAATATATATATATATAATTTTATTTCATTTTAAACATAATGTCAGCCAATTTTAGCCATCAATTTAAATGTCAATTCCAATCACCTAGTTGGTGATATTTATTTAATTATTTATTTCACTTTTCTTCCAGCTGAGTGAGTAGTTTTCAGTTTTCAGTTTTTCTCTGAAGTGAATCAGCAGGGGCTTCTGAACTAGGGAGCAACAGTTATCGCAGCTGGCACCCTACAAAATTACTTTAAAGCATACATTCAACAAGTGGTTCTACGTCTTCATTTATTATCTACTAGGTATAAATGAGACAAAAGTGACAGAAAAGTGCTTGGAAATTACTCTCCTCTTATACATATAACTTTATACACTCAAAGGGTTAATTCCATTCTGGCATTTCATTATTCATTCCCTGCTGTCAGTTAATAAAATCTTTTCTTCAGTGCATAAATTGTTATCACAAAGATGCCTCCTACACTCACAAATTGTCATATTTAAATTGAAGTAGAAATGTGTAGGTGTGCAGCACATTAGCAAGTGCACTAAAGACCGTGGCAAGGAAAGTGACGATATTAGGAATACACCTGATTTTCATTTCACATTTAATTTGCTGTCATTAAATCTTTCATAGGTTACAGTTTCTATGGCAAATCAGGGTAATTATCTTAAAACAAAAAGCAGTACTTGTATGACCTTGTACGGAAAAACAAGATGTCCTGTATAGAATATCAGATGAGATCAGGGAAGCTAACCTACTTTAAATCAATTACAGAAATATAACCAAGGTGAAAAGGTAGCAAAATAGCTCTGATGTTATGTAATTTGCTCTGTTCACATGACATTTGTGCCCAACGCCATACTTTTATTGGGTGTGGATGTGCAGTGGTTATCTACCAGAAAGAGCCTAAAAAGAGAATAACTGCTGGATCAACAATAGGGTTATGGGAGTCCAAAGCTTATTCATGTGCATTGGAAATGGCACAATCCCACAGAGGAGCTATTTTAGCTATTTTTTATAGCCATTTTAGCAATAGAATTAATGCAGCCTCCCCACTCTAAAGCCAACTCACTTCTGTTGTTGGTTGCATCAGGTTACCAGGCAATATGACACTCCACTCTTCATTCTATGTTCCCTGGCCGTATCTCTATTCCTGTTTGCCATCCATGTCAGGTTACCACAGTAGCATCTTCAGATGTTGAAGGGTTGAACAAACTATTTAAAAATGCCCTCTGCTGCTAAACACCACCTAGTGATTGAGTTACATCCTTCCTGGCACTGTTTTGTGCATTTGTAATTATATCGCTATTGACTATTTATTCTGATACTGACCTTGGTCTTGGTCCTGGCTATGCTCCCACATTGCCCTTTGGATACCATGCCTGCTTCTAGTTCTATGTAGAGAAGTGAGGAACCGCACTCTGTTCAAGTAGTATCACCGGTGCCGATCAAGGGCTTATAAGGCCGTATCCAAGTGATAAAAATTTGAGGCACTCAGTCTGGAAGTTTTTCAATTCAAATGTGTTTTTTTTTTTTTTTTTTTTTCTGCATCATCCATATGCCCAAGGTAAATTAAGGAATAACAGATTATCTCTGACCAGACGTTTCGGTCACGGTGGACCTTCATCAGTGGTCATGTTATCTGGAACAGTATTAAATACATATTTATATTGTTTTTACATGGATGGCAGAGCATGAAGTCACATAATTAACAATATAACATAACAAGACAATGAATAATTTACAAGCAAAATTTCATAAAGTTATAGCAGCAGAGTGGATAAGTGTCCAGGGGTGGGTGGAGACGTATACGTACAAATTCATGGAAAGTTCCTATATTCATAGTAATCGGATATAATTTGTCAAACATGATTATTTGGATGTGAACAGGAGGAAGTATAATGGGGGGCAAGTGATGAAAGAAGGGAAAAAAAACATGATTCTATAGGAATTTGAAGCATGATTATATAGATCGCTGTAGTATTATCTATGTTAATTGCACAAAAAACATCGCATGTTGGGAGGGCGTCCCAGAAAGTACACCATACTGAGAGAACGTACTGAAAGAATAGGCTATGGACCCCATGGGGGATGTCATATGAACATGTGGATATTCACAGGTACAACATATGTGGAAAACAGGTTATAAATCCCATGGGGAATATGAGACATGTGGGTATTCATAAATATCAACTACTGAAAAACCGGCTATACATCCCATGGGGGATGTCATATCAGCATATGGACATTCACAGTTATGGCATTCCAGATAACATGACCATTGATGAAGGTCCACCGTGACCGAAACGTCTGGTCAGAGATAATCTGTTATTCCTTAATTTACCACGGGCAAATGGATGATGCAGAAAAATGAAAAAATAAAAAAAACACATTTGAATTGCAAAACTTCCAGACTGAGTGCCTCAAATTTTTATCACCTGCTTCTAGTTCTATGTCTGGTTCTGATTTGAGGATATCTCCTGTTTTATGCTGACCACACCCACCCACTAATCCCACTTAATCCCATGCTAGCCAATCTGATTGTGACTTTGAGATTCTACTATCCAGTATGTGATTTGTGACTGTATCACCAATCACCAGACTACAGATTCCTACTGTGTTGCCATGTCTACCCCATTGCATGTTGATGTATATGAATTTGCTGACAAATGACTTAAAAAGGTTTCCATAAACAAGAAGTTAAGGTCTTCCAGAGTATCTGAACTTGTCTGGATGCCTTGCCCCTATCTGCTATAGCTCCATTTAATGTTCCTTTGATCCTGCAAGTGTCCAATGTGACTTATTAACCTGAGTATACTGCATTTTTTCTCTTTTTATTAAAAGTTTTAAGTTATATACATGACATTGACAATGAGTTTAACCCCTTCTACACCTGCCCAGTTCTCACCCTCCTGCCCAGGCCATTTTGAATGTGAGTCACTATAATTTCCCCTTTATTTATGAAAAAATCCCAAATTTACCAAAACATTTTGAAAAATTAGCAATTTTCAAAATTTCTAATTATCTGCTTTTAAAACAAAGTGATACCTCATAAAATATTTATTACTTAATATTCCCCATATGTCTACTTTATGTTGGTACCATTTTGTAAATGTCATTTTATTTTTTTAGGACGTTAGAAGGTTTGCAATTTTAAAAGCAATTCTTAAAGTTTTTAAGTAAATTTCAAAAACCCACTATTTACAGACCAGTTCAGTTCTGAAGTCACTTTGTAGGGCTTACATACAGTTGAAACCAAAGGTTTACATACACTATATAAAAAGACACATATGCATGTTTTTCTTAATATCTGACATGAAATCAGAATAAACCTTTCCTGTTTTTGGTCAATTAGGTTTACCATAATTATTATTATTTGCCAAATGCCAGAATAATTAGAGAGAGAATGTTTTAAGGCATTTTATTACTTTCTGCAATGTCAAAAGTTTGACATACTGTGGGGTTTTCACTCTGGTAGATAGGGTAGGCGGGCCCAGTACAGAGGCAAAATACAAGTTCTTAACTCAACACACCAGTGTTTATTCACACTTGAGTCAATTGCACAAAACAGCATGTAACTTTGCAGTCTTGGTTTTAATTCACACACAATAGAAAGTTCATATAACACAAGTCACCTTGCTGGCAGTTCTGCATCCAGTAGTCCACAGCAGGCTTTAGGGGGCCTGTTTCCCCAGTGTGCACCTCCCAGACCTACAGCACGGCACAAAGCCTCATATCTCAAAAACAGAGACACTCTGCTGAGCCCAGCTGCCTATTTAAGGACACCCAGGTGCTGTCAAAACCCAGACCAGCACTTAAACTCGGTTCCGGTATTTGACCTCACCTGGCTTGCAACCAGCCCAGCCACGCATGCTTGGAGGAAAATACCTGCCATGCCAGACACAACCCCTCACTGTGTCCGAATACACTAAGATCACTATGCCTTTAAACAATTCTAGACTGCCCATATGATGATGTAATGTGTTTGGAAGCTTCTGTTAGGTTTGTTGGAAACATCTGAGTTAATTAGAGACACACTTGTGGATATATTTAAATGCAGACCTAAAACACACTGCTTCTTTGTGTAGCATCATGGGAAAGTCTAAAGAAATCAGCCAAGATATCAGGAAGAGACTTGTGGACTTGCTCAACCTTGGGTGCAATTTCAAGATACCTGAAGGTCCCTCGTTCATCTGTACAAACAATTATACGCAAGTACAAACAAAATGGGAATGTCCAGCCATCATATCGCTCAGGAAGGAGGCGGGTTCTGTGTCCCAGAGATGAATGTGCTTTGGTCCGACATGTGCATATCAACCCAAGAACAAAAGCAAAAGACCTTGCGAAGATGATGGCGGAAGCTGGTAAGATTGTGTTAATATCCACAGTAAAACGAGTACTGTATCAACATAGGCTAAAAGGCTACTCTGCCAGGAAGAAGCCATTACTCCAAAAGAAACATAAAAAAGCCAGATTAATGTTTGCAAAGACCTACATTTTTGGAGACATGTCCTGTGGTCTAACAAAACTAAAATTGAACTTTTTGGCCATAATGACCATCGTTACGTTTAGAAGAAAAAGGGAGAAGCTTGGAAGCCTAAGAACACCATCCCAACTGTGAAACACGGGGTTGGCAGCATCATGTTGTGGGGTTGTTTTGCTGCAGGAGGGACTGGTGCACTTCACTAAATAGATGGCATCATGAGGAAAGAAGATTATGTGGAAATACTGAAGCAACATCTCAAGACATCAGCCAGGAAGTTAAAGCTTGGGTGCAAATGGGTCTTTCAAATGGACAATGACCCGAAGCATACTGCCAAACTGGTTACAAATAGTGATGAGCGGCAGGGGTCATATTCGAATTCGCGATATTTCGTGAATATTTTGTAGAATATTCGTCAAAAAATTGGCAAATTCGAAAATTCACGATTTTTTTTTTACTCAAAAAACCGTAAAGGTAATGACTGTGTAATATGCGAATTTTTGGAATTCGAATTTTCGGATTCAAATTTTGTATTGCGAATTTTTCAACTTACAACTATTAGACAAAGAAGATTATAGCACTATATTAGCTAAATTGCTCTATATTCGATTTTTTTTCGAATATTCTCTATATTGCTATAACTTAGTTTTTTCGAATAATCGTAATATTCTAAAATAAGAATATTTAGCAATATAGCAAATATTTAAAAAAAATTATATAGAGCAAAATTCGCAACACTACTACTCCTAAAGTCAAGTATATTGCAGCCTTCTTATTGGCCCACAAGCTAGAAGCAGTGAGGGATCATGTGTACTGATAAAAAAATAATAATAATTATAATAAAAAAAATGAAATAAAAATGAATATTCGAAATTACGAATATATATAACTATATTAGAAATATTTGCGAATTTTCGAAGTACCTATATTCGCAATAAAAATTCGAAATTCGAATATTCGTGATCAACACTAGTTACAAAGTGGCTTAAGGATAACAAAGTCAATGTTTTGGAGTGGCCATCACAAAGCCATGATCTCAATCCTATTGAAAATTTATAGGCAAAGCTGAAAAGGCAGGTGCGAGCAAGGCGACCAACAAACATGGCTCAGTTACACCAGTTTTTTCAGGACTCAGAAATGGTCCCAAATTCCGACCAACTATTGTGAGAAGATTGTGGAAGGATATCCAAAACGTTTGACCCAAGTCATGCAGTTTAAGGTCAATGGTACCAAATATTAATGAAATGCCTTAAACATTCTCTCTCATTATTCTGGCATTTGGCAAATAATAATAATTATGGTAATCCTAATTGACCAAAAACAGGAAAGGTTTATTCAGATTTCTTGTCAGATATTGAGAAAAACATTCATATGTGTCTTTTTATATAGAGCATGTAAACTTCTGGTTTCAACTGTAGTAGAAACCCCCCATAAATGACCCCATTGTAGAAATTACACCCCTCAAGTTACTCAAAACAGATTTTACAAACGTTGTTAACCTTTAAGTCGTTCCACAAGAATTAAAGGAAAATGGAGATGAAATTTAAAAATTTCACTTTTTTTGGCACATTTTCCATTTTTTTTAACAAATATCTTTTTATTTGTTTTTTATATAAAGTAAATACATGACAATTGTAGCAATACAATTCAAGGAAAAAATAAAGACGTGATATAAAATCGGATAGCAATAATGTGCATATAACATCAAATAAAAAGAGTTACTTGCATAGTAAAAAGATTAAATGTCAGTTTAAATTTACAATAGGCTTGACAAATGTAGTTAAGCTTCTTAGGTTCATGTGAATTAAAACTGTTCACTTTTCACAGTTTAAATACAATCACATTGAAGAGCCATTATTCAATTGTCGGTAATAGTGATAGGTAAAATAACATCTGGAGGAACGATAAGACCTCCATATAACAAATATATCTAACATAACAAGAAGACTACATAGACTGCTCCTAGGTACGAAGATCTATAGACCATGAAAAATGTTATATAGCTTTTAAATTTGTAGATTTGTGCTAAATATGTGACCGTTACAAATCTCAAATAAGGAACACATGTGGATTCATTCCGTCATGTGTTATATATATATATTCAAGAGGCGTTTGTAGATATAATGGGATTGTTTAAGATGTAATACTGTATGGCAAGTGTGTATAAAGCTCAAATTAAGTGAAATTAAATTTGATAGCTGTGATATCTATGTTTTCCTGTGATCAGTCCAGGGTTTCCATAATCTAAGGAATTTGGAGTGCGAGCGGTTGGCCCAGCTGCTGAGTTCCTCCATGAGATACAGTTGGTCAACCTTTGCCTTCCACTGAGAAATTGTAGGAGGGTCCGGATCTAGCCAACGTAGAGGTATCAGTGACCTAGCTGCTTGAACCAGCCATGTGACTAGATCATAGGCTTTAGGGGACCAGCTTTTAACTGGAAGCCATAGAAGTACAGAAGTAGGAGTGAGCTTAAGTGAGGAATTGCAGATATTATTTATTTCATTTTCAATAAGTGACCAAAAACCAGTTATTTTAGGGCATGACCACATTATGTGTCCTAGAGTACCTACACCTTGGAAGCACCGCCAGCATGTGTCTGTCTTTGTCAGACCCATCCTCAGAAGTTTACTAGGGTCGTTATACCACCGAACCATTGTTTTGCATGAATGTTCTTGTATTTTTACGCATCTAGCGAAACCGTGTGATCTTAGATGGATTTGGTCTATTTCTTTTACGCTAAATGATACTCCCAAATCCTTCTCCCACTGGGCAATATAGTCTGGTTTATTCTGTTTTCGTAAGTGGAGCAGGTTTCTATAAATATTGGAAATTGCATGACTAAGAGTTTTTTGTTTTTGTATAATTTTTTCAAACCAAGTTAATTCCTTGTCCATTGCATATTTGCTATGCAATTTAGAGCACGTATCTTTAAACACTTTTATGTCCAAAAAATTGTCCTGCTTTACATGAAGGGAACTTATTGCATCTTTTGCTGAAGTTGTGTTAGTGCTAACCATTAGTTCTCCTATAGTTATGTCTTTAAATGAGTTCCAAAAATCTGGTGGGTTTGTGATGTTAGGGTAGACCAAAAAAGGGCTCAATGGAGAGGGAAGAAAATTGGGGGGGGGGGTCGGATAGCAATTGAGTGTTTTTGGAGATAGTATTGAAGGTTGTGAGGATCCCTTTGGACAGCCCACCAATCGGGTATGCAGATTTCTTTATGCCCCATAGATTTTCTATTTGGCACTTGGTCAGGGATAGGAGTTCTATGTCAGAACCTACAATTCTGAATTTAGGGATGCACAGTTGCAACCATATTTTTAGTTGGATTTCTTTGTAATAGGTCTGCGCATCTGGTAGACCCATGCTCCTTGTGATCTGTCTCTAATTAATTTGTCATACGCTAAGCGTGACTTATTCCCTTTCCAAAGGAAAGAAGAGAATAATGAGCGCGTAGTAGCAAGAAAGGATTGCGGTAGGTGGATGGGAATCATTTGAAGGAGATATAGCAGTCTAGGCATATTATATATCTGAAGAAGGTTTTTTCTGCCTAGCCATGACACGAAGGGAAGAGATAGCGAACCCAGCTGGTCTTTGATATTTTTCAGTAAGGGAGTATAGTTCATGGAATAAAGGGACTTTGTATCATTTGTTAAGAAAATACCAAGATACTTGATTTTTTCTTGTTGCCATACAAATGGGTAAGAAGAGCGTAAAAGTTGGACTTAGGATGATGGGATGGAAATATTAAGTGCTTCTGACTTAGAGTAATTAATTTAAAAAATTGATATTGTTCCAAATTGTTCAAATAAAGTCATAAGTGGTGGGAATGCTTGGATGGGGTTTGTAATTAGGAGAAGAAGATCATCCGCAAAAGCGGCGCATTTATGCTCCTCCAGGTTGGTTTTTATACCTTTGATCTGTGGGTTGTCCCTTATTGCTTGCAATAAGGTCTCCATAGTGATAATGAAAAGAGTGGGGGACAACGGACAACCCTGGCGGGTGCCATTACTTATGTTGAATGGTTTTGATAGCGTGCCGTTGACCCTCACTCTTGCACTAGGTTGGTGGTAAAGAGACATAATCGCATCAACAAAGAGGGGGGGTATACCGAATCTATGAAGAGCCTTTTGCATATATGACCAGTCAACACGGTCAAATGCCTTTTCGGCATCTGTGCCGAGAAGGATGAGAGGACATTTCCTAGATTTCGCTAGTTGTATCGCATGTAGGACTCTACACGAGTGAAAATTTCCTTCTCTGCCCCTAACAAATCCAGCTTGGTCCCAATGGATTATACTTGGAATAATTTTATTGAGTCGATTTGCTAGGATCTTCGCCCAAACCTTAACGTCTAGATTGAGGAGAGAGATTGGTCTATAACTACCGCACTCTGTTTCTTTTTTGCCCTCTTTCGCTATAACTGTGATGGTAGCTTCTAAAGTTTGTTTTGGTGGACGAGTTCCTGACATTAGTGCCTGACACCATGCTGTCATATGAGGAAGAAGAACCGGGAGTAATTTTTTATAATATCCCGCAGGTAGTCCATCAGGACCCGGGGCTTTTCCATTAGGGAGTGCTTTAACAATATCTGTAAGTTCATCCGCTGTTATAGGAGCTAATAGAGATATACTATCTTTTTCGGAAATGCTAGGAAGGTTAAGTTTGGAAAGAAAAGCATCAATTTTTTGTAGCTTCATTTCTATTTGTGAATTTGAGGGTAAATTATATAGTTGACTATAAAAGTGACTGAATTCGGTAGCTATCTCCCTCGTGTCATTGACCAGGTTACCCGAGTGTGTTTTAATGCATTTAATAAACTGTGCATCTTTCCTTTTTTTGATTAGGTAGGATGTTAGTTTGCTCCCCCTGTCTCCGTGTGCATAATGTTTGAATTGTGCATACTGGTACTCTTTAGCACATCTAATATTGAGCATTTCTTTTAATTTATTGCAAAGAGAAATCAGGTCCTCATTCATGATCTTTGCTTTTGAATGTTTCTGTATAGATTCTAGAGCTGCAATTTGTGATAAAAGGGAATTTAACATTTTTTGTCTATCCTTTTTGACCTTAGTACCTAGGGCTATTAATTCTCCTCTAATGAAAGCTTTATGTGCCTCCCAAACTATGGTCTGAGATGTGTCAGACGATTTGTTTTCTTGAAAGTAAAGGGCCAATTTCTTAGATAGATCTGTTAGAGAGCGATCCGTGTCAAGCAGAGTCTCATTTAGCCTCCATGTCCATTCCCTCGCTGGAAGGGAGGAAAGGGACATGCACGCCGAGACCGGTGCGTGATCTGAAATTGTGATAGATCCGATTTCTGCCTTTTCAAGAGTGTTCAAATGCGCGTCTGAGATGAATATGTAATCTATTCTTTGGAAAGAGTGGTGGACTTGTGAGAAATAGGAGTAATCCTTTGCTGAGACATTAAGGGTTCTCCATGTATCTATTAAGTGGGTCTTGGTTAAAAGTTTTTGAATGCTTCCAAGAGTTTTTTGTGCTAGGGCTGAGACACCTCTTGAAGTATCCAAACTGGGGTTAAGGGATACGTTCAAGTCCCCTCCTACTAGCAATAGACCTTAGCAAACGTTTGAAATTTTTCAAGTGTGGTTTTGAGCCACCTAAATAGATTTTTATTTGGTGCATAAATGCTCGCTAGGGATATTAAGGTTTGACCTATCTTACCCTTAACAAAAATAAAACGCCCCTCTAAATCTGAGAGCGTTAAAATGTGTTCAAAGGGTATGTGTTTAGCTATTGCTATGCTGACTCCTCTGGCTGCTTTTTTGTAAGTAGAGTGAAACCATTTGTCATAACGTAAATGTGGTAATTTAGGTATTCTATCAGTTTTTAGATGGGTCTCTTGAAGAAAGCAAATGTCTGAATTGCTCTTCCTCAAGAGAGCTAGTACCTGGGACCTCTTTTGAGGTGAGTTGAATCCTCTGACGTTAAAGGTAGTTGTGGTTACAGATGCCATGGATTTGAGATTTGTAAGGGAATGTAGTCATCAGGAAGAAAATTCCTGGAAGCAGCCTGTAGTAAATCATACATAAAAGAAACAATAACATAGTCATTAACATCTGACTTATAAACAAAGTCATTCAAATCTGACTTATAAACAAAAGTAGGTCCATTAGATGTTATTCTTAGAGTAAGTTTTAAGAAGGACCTAGTTCTTCTACATGATGGAATGGGCCTAGTACGTTGGCCACTGTTGCTCATGTAGAGAGGATATGCGGGGACAGAAGATCCAATGGGATTCCTGATCTGGCACCGTAGACCCGTGTGTGAGGTAGGTAAAGATATGCATTCTATAAACGCCTCATTAGAAACTGTTCAGGGTAATCAAATCTCGAAAAACTGATCAATAGCAACATTAAAAAGCCTAAATGGGAGGATGGGGGTGGAAAAAGAAGGTGGGGAGGGGGGAGGACACACAAACAATGGTAGGGAGGGGGAGAGGATTATAGGAAGAGAGTGGGAAGGTATCCAGTGAAATAGGCTTTCAACGTGACCATAATGAGTATTCATTGAGATATTGATCAGTAAAGGGTTAAGTTATCCCCGAAACAAAATGTGACAATGCATAATCCTTATCCTTAGATATTTATAAAAGGTAAAGACACCAAATAATCTATTGCTAACTGTGATTGTATGTGTTGCAGTAGGTGGATCTGTTATTTGGCCACCAACTGTACACATACCTATTTCTGCATCAAGAAGCTCTAAAATCATGTTAGAACAATGGTATAGCATGAGACAGAAATTACATATATACGTTTAGAGACACGATTAGATAAAGACAAATTAGTGGGTGGGAGAATAGTGAAGAAGATGGAGAAGTACATTATATGAGAAGAAGGGTGTAGATGATAGGGGGTTCAGAGAAACTGCAATCACTCAGATATTATCTAAAAAGTGGAGCGAACTTGCAGAGGTGGAGGGGGGAGGCGCAGGGGAAAGGAAGCGAAGACAAGGAGAAAAGAAGAAGATCGATTAAACAAAGAGAAAATCGTAAAGAATGGAGAGACAGTAAGTGAGACATAAGTGGAGAGAGCGCAGTGCGAATATTACACTGCTTTTGTATCTATGTATGGAGGGGGAGATTATCAGTAATTGACTTAGCAGGTTCACTAAACGAGAACACAATACTTAATTAGCTGGTATTCTTGATAAGTATCTTCTGGATGTGAAGCATTTTTCATCTTCGGGTTGATCTCGAATGTCTGTTTCTGGATGGGGTCGACCACGGTTCCAATCGCGGTAGAGGGGGCATCTGTCTAGAAGAGCTGTCTACAGGCATCCAAGAGTCCACCGGTATAGGATCAATTCCCAGGTGATCCCATAATTCAGGTAGGTCTGCTAAGGTTCGGATCGTGAAGCGTCGGCCATCTTTGTTGAAGGTGAGACCGAAGGGATACAGCCACCTATATAGTATCTTTTGTTCTCTAAGGTGATCCGTTAGTGGTTTCAATAACCTTCTTTTATAAAGCGTAGATGGGGCTATGTCCTGATATAAGGATATTTTCGCATCCTCGTAACGTAGCTCCTTCCTTTTTCTTGCCGCTTGTAATAGGGCCGCGGTGCTTCTGAAACTTAGTAGGCCGCAAATGACATCGCGTGGTGGTTCCCCTTTCTTAGGGACTGGTCGCAGGGATCTATGGATCCTTTCAATAGTAATGTCCTGCGCTTTATCTGCCCCTAATAAATCAATAAAAAGTTGCTCGGCAGTATCTTGAAGATCTGCATTACTCACAGATTCTGGTAGGCCTTTGAATCGGACATTTTTTCTTCTGCTCCGATTCTCCTGGTCTTCAATTAGCATCAGAGCTGTATTGAGCGATTTTTCTTGCATGTCCAGGAGATCGGATACTGCAGACGCTCTATTAGTTAGCAGACTTTGGTTCCCTTCAAGGGACTCGACCCTGTGGCCTAGCGATTTCACATCTTCCCTCATGTCTCTAACTTCCTGGAGCAGCGGCGCCATTGCTTGGGCAAGTGAGTCTTTGAGGAAAGATCTCGTGAGGATGGTATTGTTGTCGTCCGAATGTACGGTATCGACCTCTTCCCCTCCTCCCTCTGCACCTGTGCACTCCTCTCCGTCGTCTTCCTCCGACTCCGGTAGCGAGGGTTGTGGCGCCATTTTGATCAGCCGCGCTGGTGAGAGCGACAGCTTTTTTCTGATAAAACGGTCCATCTCCGTCTAAAACGGTCCATCTCCGTCTGTCCTTTTTTATGTTTTGGGGTTGCCTGATGGTCTCTGGGCTTGTCTCTCCCGATTTTGACCATGTTCATCGGCGTCTGGGTGTCTTTATGTATTGAAACACGGGTCTAAGCGGCAGGAGCTCTGTCTCAGACCTCCATCACGCTCAGCGGTCACGCACATTTTCCATTTTAATCTATTTTTTTTCTTTAACACACCGAGGGTTAACTGCCAAACAAAACTCAATATTTATTACCGCGATTCTATAGTTTACAGAAACACCCCATATGTGGTCGTAAACTGATATATCCCATTTGAAGCCCCCCCTGATGCACCCCTACAGTAGAAACTCCCAAAAGTGACCCCATTTTGGAAACTACGGGATAAGGTAACCGTTTTATGGGTAATATTTTAGGGTACATATGCTTTTTAGGAAAGGTAACCAAAAAATTGCTGTTTTGGCACCATTTTAATTTTTTGTTTTTTACAATGTTCATCTGAAAGGTTAGATCATGTGCTATTTTCATACAGCAATTTGGTACGGTTTTGTGTCTCCATTTTCTGAACGCCATAATTTTTTTATTTTTCCGCCGATCGTCTTGTGCAGGGGCTTGTTTTTTGCAGGAAGAGTTGATGTTTTTATTGGTACCATTTTTGGGTACATATGATTTTTTTGATCATTCAATATCACACTTTATGAGGCAAGGTGACCAAAAAATGTTTTGGCACAGTTTTTATTTATTTATTTTTAGAGTGTTCACCTGAGGGGTTAGGTCATGTGATATTTTTTCAGAGCAGGTCGTTACGGACACAGCAATACCTAATATGTTTACTTTTTGTTATTTAAGTTTTACACAATAATAGCTTTTTTGAAACAAAAAAAAAATGTTTTAGTGTCTCCATAGTCTGAAAGCCATAGCTTTTTTATTTTTCAACCAATTGTCTTAGGTAGGATCTCATTTTTTACAGGGTGAGGTGACAATTTGATTGGTACTGTTTTGGGGGGCATACGCATTTTTGATCAGTTGGTGTTGCACGTAATGTTATGTTAGGTGACAAAAAATGGCTTTTTTGGCACTGTTTTTATTTTTATTTTTTATGGTGTTCATCTGTGGGGTTGGGTCTCGAGTTGAGCGAACCCGAACTGTACCGAACTTTAGGTTTTTCGGCACCCGGATCCGAACCCGAACATTTAAGTAAAAGTTCGGGTTCGGGTTCGGTGTTCGGCACTTTCTTGGCACTTTTTGAAAGGCTGCACAGCAGCCAATCAACAAGCGTCATACTACTTGCCCCAAAAGGCCATCACAGCCATGCCTACTATTGGCATGGCTGTGATTGGCTAACTGCAGCATGTGACCCAGCCTCTATTTAAGCTGGAGTCACATAGCGCCGCCCTTCACTCTGCTCGTATTAGTGTAGGGAGAGGCTGCAGCTGCTGTGCGGGAGAGATCAGGGAGAAATCTTATCAAGAACTGCTTTTTTTACTCAGCGATCTACAGCAAATGTGTTTTGTGGGTGCAGTGCACAATTTTTTTAAGCCTGCCCTGAGCCAACTACTGCTGAAAACAAACTTTTTTTACAGTTTGTCAATATCAATACATAATCGGCAGCCATTTTATGCAACGATAGTGCACCAGCACAGGCTATCTGCATGTCTGCAAGTCCAGAAATACATCTTTTTGCTTACTGGGGTGAAAAAACCCTCTAATATACTGCAAAATCTGGGATAAGACGTGCATAAGTGACTGTCACATTTAGGCCAGAAATACATCTTTTTGCATACTGGGGTGAAAAAACCCTCTAATATACTGCAAAATCTGGGATAAGACGTGCATAAGTGACTGTCACATTTAGGCCAGAAATACATCTTTTTGGTTACTGGGGTGAAAAAACCCTCTAACATACTGCACATCTGGGATTAGACATGCATAAGTTACTGTCACATTTAGGCCAGAAATACGGCTTTTTGGTTACTGGGGTGAAAAAACCCTCTGATATACTGCACATCTGGGATAAGACGTGCATAAGTGAGTGTCACATTTAGGCCAGAAATACATCTTTTTGCTTACTGGGGTGAAAAAACCCTCTAATATACTGCAAAATCTGGGATAAGACGTGCATAAGTGACTGTCACATTTAGGCCACAAATACATCTTTTTGGTTACTGGGGTGAAAAAACCCTCTAATATACTGCACATCTGGGATAAGACGTGCATAAGCGACTGTCTTTTTTAGGCCAGAAATGCGGCTTTTTGGTTACTGGGGTGAAAAAACCCTCTAATATATACTGCACATGTGGGATTAGACGAGCATAAGCAACTGTCTTTTTTAGGCCAGAAATACGGCTTTTTGGTTACTGGGGTGAAAAAAAACCTCTGATATACTGCACATCTGGGATTAGACGTGCATAAGTTACTGTGAAATTTAGGCCACAAATTCCGCTGTCATATAGAGTAAAAAAAAAAAATATTGGAGTTCAATACCCTACATCAGGGTTTTTATTAGCGGTTAATTAATTTTAACAGACTTAACCACTTTTTACTTTGCTTTGTGAACGCTAACTATGAGGCAAACATCTAATAAGGGACGCGGTCATGGTCGTGGTGGTGGTGTTGGTGGAGCCTCTGGTGCAGGGAGAGGACGTGGCCGTTCTGCCACAGCTACACGTCCTACTGAACCTACTACCTCAGGTCCCAGTAGCCGCCAGAATCTACAGCGATATTTGGTCGGGCCTAATGCCGTTCTAAGGATGGTAAGGCCTGAGCAAGTACAGGCGCTAGTCAATTGGGTGGCCGACAGTGGATCCAGCACGTTCACATTATCTCCCACCCAGTCTTCTGCAGAAAGCGCACAGGTGGTGCCTGAAACCCATGCCCATCAGTCTGTCACATCACCCCCGTGCATATCGGGGAACCTGTCTGAGCCTCAAGTCATGCAGCAGTCTCTTATGCTGTTTGAATACTCTGCTGGCAGGGTTTCCCAAGGGCATCCACCTAGCCCTTCCCCAGGGGTGGAAGACATAGAATGCACTGACGCACAACCACTTATGTTTCCTAATGAGGACATGGGAATACCACCTCAGCACATCTCTGATGATGACGAAACACAGGTGCCAATTGCTGCATCTTTCTGCAGTGTGCAGACCGAAAAGGAGGTCAGGGAGGAAGACTGGGTGGAAGACGATGCAGGGGATGATGAGGTCCTAGAACCCACATGGAATGAAGGTCGTCCCACTGACTTTCAGAGTTCGGAGGAAGAGGCAGTGGTGAGACCGAGCCAACAGCGTAGCAAAAGCGGGAACAGGGTGCAAAAGAGGGCAGCCATTGCCAAAACAGTTCGCCTGCTACTGGCCACCGTCACCAGAGACCGAGCACTCCAAAAGCAGCTTCAAGGAGTTCCCTGGCATGGCACTTCTTCACTTCAATGTGCTGATGACAAGACCCGAGTGGTTTGCACGCTGTGCCATCAGAGCCTGAAGCGAGGCATTAACATTCTGAACCTTAGCACAACCTGCATGACCAGACATCTACATGCGAGACACGGGCTGCAGTGGAGTAAGCACCTTCAAAACCAAGAAAGGGTTTAGGCCCCTCCTGCTCCCTCTTCTGCTGCTGCCTCGGCCTCTTCATCCGCCTCTGGAGGAACGTTGGCACCTGCCACCCAGCAAACAGAGGATGTGCCACCAACAACACCACCTCCCTCACCAAGCATCTCCACCATGTCACACGGAAGCGTTCAGCTCTCCATCTCACAAACCTTTGTGAGAAAGCGTAAATTCCCACCTAGCCACCCTCGATCCCTGGCCCTGAATGCCAGCAATTCTAAACTACTGGCCTTTGAAATGCTGTCATTCAGGCTGGTGGAGACGGACAGCTTCAAAAAGCTCATGTCGCTTGCTGTTTCACAGTACGTCGTTCCCAGCCGCCACTACTTCTCCAGGAGAGCCGTGCCCTCCCTTGAACAACCAAGTATCAGATAAAATCAAGTGTGCACTGCGCAACGCCATCTGTGGCAAGGTCCACCTAACCACAGATACGTGGACCAGTAAGCACAGCCAGGGACGCTATATCTCCCTAACTGCACACTGGGTAAATGTAGTGGCGGCTGAGCCCCAGGCAGAGAGCTGTTTGGCGCACGTCCTTCTGCCGCCAAGGATCGCAGGGCATTATTCTTTGCCTCCTGTTGCCTCCTCTTCCTACTCGGCTTCCTCATCCTCTTCTACCACCTCCTCATCCGGTCAGCGACAGACCTTCACCATCAAGTTCAGCACAGCCAGGGGTAAACGTCAGCAGGCTGTTCTGAAACTGATGTGTTTGGGGGACAAACCCCACACCGCGCAGGTGTTGTGGCAGGGTATAGAACAACAGACCGACGAGGAGTTGCTGCCAGTAAGCCTCAAGCCCGGCCTGGTGGTGTGCGATAATGGACGAAATATCGTTGCAGCTCTGGGACTAGCCGGTTTGACGCACATCCCTTGCCTGGCGCATGTGCTGAATTTGGTGGTGCAGAAATTCATTCACAACTACCCCAACATGTCAGGGCTGCTGCGTAAAGTGCGGGCCGTCTGTGCGCGCTTCCGGCGTTCTCATCCTGCCGCCGCTCGGCTGTCTGCGCTACAGCGTAACTTCGGCCTCATATGCGACGTGCCTACCAGGTAGAACTCCACCTTGCACATGCTGGAGAGACTGTGCGAGCAGCAGCAGGCCATAGTGAAGTTTCTGCTGCAGCACGCACGGGTGAGTCGCACTGCGGAACAGCACCACTTCACCCTTCACCACCAATGACTGGGCCTCCATACGAGACCTGTGTGCCCTGTTGCGCTGTTTTAAGTACTCCACCAACATTGCCAGTGGAGATGACGCCGTTATCAGCGTTACAATACCACTTCTATGTCTCCTTGAGAAAACACTTAGGGCGATGATGGAAGAGGATGTGGCCCAGGACGAGGAGGAGGAAGAGGGGTCATCTCTAACACTTTCAGGCCAGTCTTTTTGAACAGGCTCAGAAAGAGGATTTTTGCAACAGCAGAGGCCAGGTACAAATTTGGCCAGCCAGGACCCACTACTGGAGGAGGAGGAGGATGAGGATGAGGAGGAGGATTGGGATGAAGCATGTTCACAGCAGGGTGGCATCCAACGCAGTTCAGGCCCGTCACTGCTGCATGGCTGGGGGGATACGGAGGACGCAGACGATACGCCTCCCACAGAGGACAGCTTGTCCTTACCTCTGGGCAGCTTGGCACACATGAGCGACTACATGCTGCAGTGCCTGCGCAACGACAGCAGAGTTGCCCACATTTTAACGTGTGCTGACTACTGGGTGGCCACCCTGCTGGATACTCGTAACAAAGGCAATGTGCCGTCCTTAATTCCCTCACTGGAGCGTGATCGAAAGATGTGGGACTACAGGCGCACGCTGGTAGACGTGCTCCTGAGAGCATTCCCGACTGACGCCGGGGGACAAGTGGAAGCACAAGGCGAAGGCAGGGGAGGAGGAAGAGGTCACCAATGCAGCTGTGTCAGCGCCAGCACCTCAGAAGGCAGGGTTAGCATGGCTGACATGTGGAAAAGCTTTGTCACTTCGCCGCAACAACCGTCCCCAACTGCTGATATGGAGCGTGTTAGCAGGAGGCAGCATTTGAACAACATGGTGGAACAGTACCTGTGCACACGCCTACACGTACTGACTGATGATTCCGCTCCATTCAACTTCTGTGTCTCCAAATTGTCCACATGGCCAGAGCTTGCCCTGTATGCCTTGGAGGTGCTGGCCTTTCCTGCAGCCAGTGTACTCTCTGAACGTGTATTTAGCATGGCAGGAGGCTTCAATACAGACAGACGCAGCCGCCTGTCCACAGCCAGCCATTAAAATGAACCAGGCTTGGATCCCACAAGACTTGTCTGTACCTTGTTCAGAATAAACATTTATACCACCATCAAACATACATTCTTGTACTCAAGCCAAGTGCAATGATTCTTTGTTCTCTTTTTTTTTTTATTTGTCCCAATATTTTGGGGGCTACCTACCCCAGTAAAAAATAAATAAAAATAAACATTGTTGGCTACCACCTCCTCCTCCATTGCTGCCTCCACCTACAACACCACATTCACCGCCTCCTCAACCTCCGACTCCATATCCACCTCCTTCTCTGAGTTGCAGGTTAATAATTTGTAATTTTTTGCTATTTTATTTCATTTTAAGTTATTTCCCTATCCACATCTGTTTGCAGAGCATTTGCCATGCTCTTAAGCACATTTTACTGCCTTTTACATCCCTCTAGCCTTTTCAAGGACTATTTTAGAGCCATTTTAATGCAAAAAAGTGCCAATTTTAGTGCCTTAAATTGAAAAAAATCTTATTTTCAATTGTCGGGTGACATTTTACCATTTTTGGCGTATACAAACCCCTGCTGTGCCTGGGTGACATGGGCCTAAATCTCTCAAAATTCTCTGTTCTATTGCTGGGTGACATGAACCCCTTTTTGCCGTGAATGAACCCCTGCTGTGCCTGGGTGACAGGGGCCTAAATGTCTCAAAATCCTCTGTTATATTACTGGGTGACATGAACCCCCTTTTGCCGTGAATGAACCCCTGCTGTGCCCGTAGTGACATGGGCCTAAATGTCTCAAAATCCTCTGTTCTATTGCTGGGTGACATGAACCCCCTTTTGCCATTAATGAACCCCTGCTGTGCCTGGGTGACAGGGGCCTAAATCTCTCAAAATCCTCTGTCCTATTGCTGGGTGACATGAACCCCCTTTTGCAGTGAATGAACCCCTGCTGTGCTGGGTGACAGGAGCCTAAATCTCTCAAAATCCTCTGTTCTATTGCTGGGTGACATGAACCCCCTTTTTCCGTGAATGAACCCCTGCTCTGCATTGCTGACAGGGAACTAAATTTAGTGAAAACATCTGTTACTGATCGGAAGATGCGCGACTACAAGCGCACACTGCTGATGGCATTCCCACCTGACAGCGGGGGCACAGTGGAAGCACAAGGAGAAGGCAGAGGAGGAGGAAGAGGTCTCCAACGCAGCTGGGGCACCGCCAGCACCTGAGAAGGCAGGGTTAGCATGGCCCAAATGTGGAAAAGCTTTGTCAGCCTTGGAGGTGCTGACCTGCCCTGCAGCCAGTGTATAGTGTGAACGTGTGTTTAGCACGGCAGAGAGCATTATCACAGGCCAC
The DNA here is from genome assembly GCF_905171765.1 of Bufo bufo. NCBI lineage: Eukaryota > Metazoa > Chordata > Amphibia > Anura > Bufonidae > Bufo > Bufo bufo. The sequence goes on from NC_053389.1 coordinate 575,937,481, forward strand.
AGCCAATGTGGACAAGCCTACATTTATTAAAATGAACCAGGCATGGATCCCACAGGACTTGTCCGTACCTTGTGCAGAATAGACATTTATACCAGCCTCAACCATCCATTCTTGTACTCAAGTGCACTTATTCTTCATTTTATTTTGTTATATGTTCCAATATTTTGTGGGATACCCTAATATAAAAAAATAAAATAACACAAATCAGTGTTGGCTACCTATTCCTCCTTCACCGCCGCTTCCACCTACACCACCACGTCAACCTACACCGCCACATCCACCCATCCACCGCCTCCTCAACCTCCTACTCCTAGATCCAGATTGTTATTTAAAAATTTTATGTATTTTATGCTATTTTAAGTCATTTCCCTATCCACATTTGTTTGCAGGACAGTTGCCATGCTCTTAAGCACATTTTGATGCCTTTTGCAGCCCTCTAGCCTTTTCCAGGACTATTTTAGCCATTTTAGTGCCCAAAAGTTCGGGTCCCCATTGATTTCAATGGGGTTTGGGTTCGGGGTCAAGTTCGGGTCAAGTTCGGGTCCCGAACCCGAATTTTTTTTCAAGTTCGGACGAACTCGTCGAACCCAAACATCCAGGTGTCCGCTTAACTCTAGTTGGGTCATGTGATATTTTTATAGAGCAGGTTGTTACGGACATAACGATACCTAATATGTGGGGGATTGAGTCAGCACAACCTGTATGTAGGTGCACATCACTATGGCGAAATACATATACAAGCGGAAAATACAAATGTGATAGCACTCTGCATCCAGCACTCTGCCCTGCCTCCATGCTGGATGAGGCATTGGTGTACATTTTGGCCAAAGCGTAATAAGCCACTCACCATGTCAAGGTCTCCTCTATTGTGTTAGGGACCACTCAATAGAGGCGACCTTGACGTGGTGAGGGGCTTATTACGCTTTGGCCAAAATGTACACCAATGCCTCATCCAGCATGGAGGCAGGGCAGAGTGCTGGATACCTAATATGTCTATCTTTTTTTAAATTTCACTTTAATACAATAATAGCATTTTTGAAACAAATAAAAATGATGTTTTAGTGTCTCCATATTCTGAGAGCTACAGGTGAAACTCTAAAAATTTGAATATTGTGCAAAGTTAATTTATTTCAGTAATGCAACTTAAAAAGGTGAAACTAATATATGAGATAGACGCATTACATGCAAAGCAAGATGTTTCAAGCCGTTATTTGTTATCATTTGGATGATTATGGCTTATAGCTTATGAAAACCCCAAAGTCACAATCTCAGGTACCCTTTGCTCAGTGGGTATGGATCAATTAGCTGACTTGAGTGTGACACTTTGAGCCTAGAATATTGAACCTTTTCACAATATTCAAATTTTAGGTTGCATTAATGCAACTCCTTTTAAGTTGCATTACTGAATGAACTTTTGCAAGATATTCTAATTTTTCGAGTTTCACCTGTATAGTTTTATTTTTATTTTTTGGGCGATGTGTCTTATCTAGGGGCTCATTTTTTGCGGGATGAGGTGACTGTTTAATTGGTACAATTTTGGGGCGCATACACGTTTTTGATCACTTGGTGTTCCACTTTTTGCGATGTAAGGTGACAAAAATTGCTTTTTTGACACAGTTTTTATTTTAAATTTTTTTATGGTGTTTATCAGATGGAGTGGATCATGTAATTTATAGAGCCGGTCGTTACGGACGCTGTGATACCTAATATATGTGTTTTTTCTTTTTTTTCTACTTTTTCTTATAAAATCTGGGGACAGGGGCGTTTTTTTCTTTTTTTACTTGAAACTTTAATTTTTTTTATTAAAAAAAGGGACATCGGAGCAGTAATCAAGGGGATTTACAATAGACAGTTTTACACTTAACATATATGAATGTATATTGAGATGGATGATCAGCACAAACTAATATGAATAGCCTCAGGCTCAAGTCAGAGAGAGAGAGATAAAGCCACTGCAATGAAGGTGGTAACTAGTCCCATTCCTTTCATAATGTACTATAGTCTGGAGCCATACAGGTGAAAAAGCCCAGAGATAACAAGGTCCCGGAGGGTTTTATATGGAATATATATATAGGATGGTCAGAAGTTAAAAAACAAAGTCATCCCGTTCAGGGATGGCGAAAGGTCCGCCAGGGTGCCCATAGTTGGACAAATTTAGACCGTGTTCTGGTTTCCTCTTCCATCAAATATATCTTGTCCACTTTTGTGTACCACTGTTATAAAGTGGGTAAGGGGGTAGCATTCAGCAAATGTAATGGAATCAGAAACCTGGCTGCTTGGATCAGGAGAATGCCGTTTGCCAATTCTCTGAAGGAAGCCAAAGCAAAACTGATTGGGTACAAATCAACTGCTGCTTTTATGTCTTGTCTTTCTACACCTGTATAGTATGATGGGGATGTGTTTCTTACAGTTCTAGTCTGAATGGACCAGATGTCACCGCCAGTTCTGTGAGAAGGTCTGGCAGACGTTCTTCTCTACCTCTTGCATGACGTTCTTTGTTTTGGTTTCACTTTGTCATCTCCTTTCCTTCTCCCAGGGGTCACCTATTTAGACTAATTGTCTCCCTTTATATTCCCTCCCATACTGCCTCACTTTGCGGTTTATACTACTTCCTGGATGAGGTGTTCACTGCTGGAGACTGCTGCTGCTGTTTCCTCAGATAAGTCTTTTTCCCTTATTTGTGTTTCCTTGCTAGCTTGATTCTAGGTGACCCTGACTCCGTCTGTATTAAGTGCAGGGAGCCGGTGGTCGTGTCCCCTCACTATTATTGGGGTTTCAGGTGTCACACAGTATTAGGTACGTGGGCATGCAATCGTCTACCATAGAGACCCTTGCATGGGCATAGCAGTCAGGGAGAGCTCTAGGGGTTTTATAGGGCTCACCCATATGCTCCTTAGTTTGGGATCAAGACAGTCGGATGTTTATTTATAAGTTCCAGCTTTCTGCAACATCATCCGTGACATTATAAACCGCCATAACCGTCTTAAGCATGGATCCGCCTTGATTGACTGCATGCAAGGTCTTTCGTTGGAGGTAGCACATATCTGTAAAACTGTGTCTCAGTTTCAGGTGACCGGTTCTGCTGGCGTTCATGGAGTTTGTTCCGAGCCTAAGATCTCGCTTCCGGATATAATCTCCGGGGGTAGTGAGAATTTTGTTCGCTTTAGAGAGGCTTGCAAACTCCATTTTCGCCTACTTTCCCATTCCTCTGGTGATGAGGAGCAGTGGGTGGGGATCATCATCTCGCTGCTCAGGGATAACACTTAGTCTTGGGCCTTTTCGCTACCGGTAGGGGCACGGCCCCTCCAAACTGTGGATGAATTTTTTGTAGCCCTGGGGTAGATATATAATGACCCGGATCGTATTGCTCTGGCTGAATCTAAACTGCGTCTTTTATGCCAGGGAAAACAGTCCGCAGAGATATATTATTCTGAATTTCGGAGATGGGCAGCTGATACTGGTTGGAATGATGCTGCACTCCAAAGTCAGTTTTGCCATGGTCTTTCGGAAAGTTTGAAAGATGCATTTGCTTTTCATGAGAGACCAGCCTCGTTAGAGTCTGTCATGTCTCTAGCTGTTCGTATTGACAGGCGTCTTAGAGAGAGAGAGGAGACTACTCCTTCCTGTCATATTCAGCCCAAGGACAGTGGGGCTGTCTCATTCAGTGCGCAGGGGTCTCAGTCTCTCTCAATCCCCTCAGAGGAGGACATGCAGCTGGGTTTGCTTGCCTCTGATAGTAGAGGATTCAGCTCTCAGAGGTTGGTTTATTTCTGTTGTGGGGGTATAAATCATTAGGCTAATGTTTGCCGCTCTCGGAGATTCATGGAGTTTTCTCAGGGTAATAAAAGAAAAACAAAAAGAAAAAAAAACTCTAAAAACTTTCCATTTGCTACTATTGGCAAGGTTGATGTGGAAATTGAAGGTTTGCCGTTTACTTGTAGTTCCCGTTTTCTCTGACCTGCCAGGGTGGCGCTAGACAGCAAGAACATTGTTTGTGAGATTTTTGTAGATAGTGGAGCAGCTGTCAATCTCATTGATAATCAATTTTCAATAACGCATGGTTTCCAGGTATGCACTTTGGAAAAGGATATACCTGTTTTTGCTATCGATTCCGCTCCACTTTCTCAAAGATCGTTAAAGGGCATAGTTCACAATATCCGTTTGACTGTGGGTGACGCTCATGTTGAGGATACGTCGTGTTTCGTCCTAAGTGGATTACCTACTTCTCTAGTGTTGGGGCTACCCTGGCTCACTAAACATAACCCCACCATTGATTGGCAAGCAAGGCAAATAAATGTTTGGAGTGAGCTTTTGCAGAGAGAATTGCCTCATGGCGTCTCTTTCAGAGATTTCTACCAAGACTGTACCATCTTTTCTCTCTGAATTTTCTGATGTGTTTTCCGAGAGTGGTGTCCAGGAGATGCCCCCTCACCGGGAGTACGACTGCCCTATTAATCTCATCCCAGGTGCCAAGCTGCCAAAATCACGTTTATACAATCTCTCCCAACCTGAAAGAGTCGCTATGCGTACTTATATCTCTGAGAGCCTGAGAAAGGGACACATCCGACCCTCGAAGTCACCTGTTGCCGCAGTTTTTTTTTTTGTTAAGAAAAAAGATGGTTCTTTAAGACCTTGTCTGGATTTCAGGGAGCTGAACCGTATCACAATTCGTGACCCATATCCGCTTCCTCTGATCCCGGACCTGTTTAACCAGATTGTTGGGGCTAAAGTTTTTTCTAAGTTGGATTTAAGAGGGGCATACAACCTAGTCAGGGTCAGGGAAGGGGACGAATGGAAGACGGCCTTCAATACCCCTGAGGGTCATTTCGAGAATTTGGTTATGCCCTTTGGTTTGATGAATGCTCCGGCCGTCTTCCAACATTTTGTGAACAGCATTTTTTATCACTTAAGGCCTCATGCACACGGACATTTTTTTCCGTGATTCGTGACCAATTTTTCGTCCGTGGGTCTTCCTTGATTTTGGTGTACGCCTGACCGTGTGGAGCCAAACGGATCCGTCCTGACTTACAATGTAAGTCAATGGGGACGAATCCGTTTGACGTTGACACAATATGGTGCAATTGCAAACGGATCCGTCCCCCATTGACTTTCAATGTAAAGTCAGGAGTCCCTATTATACCATTGGATCGGAGTTTTCTCCAATCCGATGGTATATTTTAACTAGAAGCGTCCCCATCACCATGGGAACGCCTCTATGTTAGAATATACCATCGGATTTGAGTTAGATCGTGAAACTCAGATCCGACAGTATATTCTAACACAGAGGCGTTCCCATAGTGATGGGGACGCTTCAAGTTAGAATATACTGAGAACTGTGTAATACCTGCCCCCTGCTGCCTGGCCGCACCTGAGGGGTTAATTGTGCGTATCATAGCCCCCTGTAAGAGATCAGGTGCTGTCAGGCAGGAGGGGGCACACCCTCCTCCCTCCCCAGTTTTTAATTCATTGGTTGCCAGTGCGGCCCCCCTCCCTCCCCTGTATTACTGTACATTCATTGGTGGCCAGTGGGCCCCCACTCCCTCCCCTGTATTACTGTACATTCATTGGTGGCCAGTGGGCCCCCCTCCCTCCCCTATATTACTGTACATGCATTGGTGGCCAGTGGGCCCCCCCTCCCTCCCCATCCTAATTAAATTCCCCCCCCATCATTGGTGGCAGCGGAGAGTTCCGATCGGAGTCCCAGTTTAATCGCTGGGACTACGATCGGTAACTATGGCAACCAGGACGCTACTGCAGTCCTGGCTGCCATGGTTACTTAGCAATTTTTAGAAGCATTATACTTACCTGCGAGCTGCGATGTCTGTGACCGGCCGGGCGCTCCTCCTACTGGTAAGTGAAAGATAGCACAGACCTGTCACTTACCAGTAGGAGGAGCGCCTGGCCGGTCACATACATCGCAGCTCGCAGGTAAGTATAATGCTTCTAAAACTTGCTAAGTAACCATGGCAACCAGGACTGCAGTAGCGTCCTGGTTGCCATGGTTACCGATCGGAGCCCCAGCGATTAAACTGGGACTCCGATCGGAACTCTCCACTGCCACCAATGATGGGGGGGGATTTTAATTAGGAGGGGGAGGGAGGGTGGGCCACACTGGCCACCAATGAATGTACAGTAATACAGGGGAGGGAGGGGGGGCCCACTGGCCACCAATGAATGTACAGTAATACAGGGGAGGAAGGGGGGCCCACTGGCCACCTATGAATTTAAAACTGGGGAGGGAGGGGGGGTGCCCCCTCCTGCCTGGCAGCACCTGATCTCTTACAGGGGGCTATGATACGCACAATTAACCCCTCAGGTGCGGCACCTGAGGGGTTAATTGTGCGGATCACAGCCCCCTGTAAGAGACCGGGTGCTGCCAGGCAGCAGGGGGCAGTCATGTACACAGTTCGTCGTATATTCTAACTTGAAGCGTCCCCATCACTATGGAAACGCCTCTGTGTTAGAATATACTGTCGGATCTGAGTTTTCATGAAGTGAAAACTCAGCTCTAAAAAAGCTTTTATGCAGACGGATTTGCGGATCCTTCTTTGTGAAAGTAGCCTACGGCCACGGACCACGGACGCGGATGCCAATCTTGTGTGCATCCGTGTTTTTTCACTGACCCATTGACTTGAATGGTCCGTGAACCGTTGTCCGTTAAAAAAATAGGACAGGTCCTATTTTTTGGACGGACAGGAAACACGGATCACGGCCGTGGATGAACAACGGTGCATTTTCCGAGTTTTCAACAGACCCATTGAAAGTCAATGGGTCCGCAGAAAATTACGGAAAATGGAACAACGGCCACGGATGCACACAACGGTCCCCAAATGGGGAAATTTGTACTGGTGTATCTAGATGACATTTTGATTTTTTCTCCTGATTTCAAGACTCATCGAGACCACCTACGTCAGGTCTTGCTGATTCTGCGGGAGAATAAATTGTACGCTAAACTGGAAAAATGTGTGTTTGCGGTCCAGGGGATTCAATTTCTTGGTTTTCTTCTCTCCGCTTCAGGTTTTCGCATGGACCCTGAGAAGGTCCGCGCTGTGCGTGATTGGGAGCTTCCTGAGAATCAGAAGGTGCTGATGCGGTTTTTGGGTTTTGCCAATTATTACAGAAAGTTCATTTTGAATTATTTCTCTGTTAAGCCACTCACTGATATGACTAAAAAGGGGGTAGATTTTTCCTCGTGGTCGGTAGATGCGCTTAAAGCCTTTTCTAGTATCAAAGAGTGTTTTGCTTCTGCTCCCATTTTGGTACAACCTGATGTCTTTCTACCTTTTATTGTTGAGGTGGACGCTTCTGAGGTGGGTTTGGGTGCGGTCTAGTCTCAGGGTCCCTCTCCTGCCAAATGGCGACCGTGTGCCTTTTTCTCAAGGAAACTCTCCTCTGCAGAGAGAAATTACGATGTGGGAGATAGGGAATTGTTGGCCATTTAAATTAGCTTTTGAGGAATGGCACCATTGATTAGAGGGAGCCAGACACCCTATTACCGTGTTTACAGACCATAAGGTATCTGGCCTACTTGGAATCGGCCAAGCGTCTGAACCCGAGAAAGGCCAGATGGTCTTTGTTCTTCTCTAGGTTTAATTTTGTTGTCACGTTCCACCCTGGGGTTAAAAATGTGAAGGCGGATGCCCTGTCACGTTGTTTTTCGGGAGGGGGGAACTTTGAAGACCCGGGTCCCATTTTGGCTGAAGGGGTGGTAGTCTCTGCTCTTTATCCTGATTTGGAGGCAGAGGTTCAGGCAGCCAAGGTAGAGGCTCCTGATCTTTGTCCTCCTGGGAGGTTGTTTGTGCCTCTCGCTTTACGACACAAGGTTTTTAAGGAGCACCACAATACTGTCCTTGCTGGGCACCCGGGGAGTAGAGTCACAGTGGATCTCATTGCTCGGAGATTCTGGTGGCCGGCTTTTCGTAAGACGGTTGAGGGTTTTGTGGCAGCCTGCGAGCCAAGGTCCCTCATTCACGGCCATCGGGTTCTCTCTTCCCGTTACCCATTCTTTCCCGTCCTTGGATGCATCTGTCCATAGACTTCATTATGGACTTGCCTCGTTCCTCGGGGAAGACTGTGATTTTGGTAGTAGTGGACCATTTTAGCAAAATGGTGCATTTCATTCCCTTTCCTCGGTTACCCAATGCTAAGACGTTGGCGCAAGCGTTTGTTGATCACATTGTTAAATTGCATGGCATTCCTTCAGACATCGTTACGTGCTGGCCAATCCCCTGTCCAAGATGCAGGCCCGGATGCCTCCTGCCCTGCACCTGGACCTTCGCACCATCAGCGACCACATCCACTTCCGTGTCCCAGCACAGCGTACAAATGTCCTTGCCTCAGGCTTTTGAACGCAAGTGCAAATACCAAGCCACCCACAGGCAATAGCACTAAATGTGCATCTTTACAAATTAATGGCCCTGGAAATGTTGCCATTTAGGCTTGTAGACCCTGAGGCCTTCCGCAGCCTGATGTCGGTGGCCGTTCCGCGTTATGCAGTCCCCAGCCGCCACTATTTTTCAAAGTGGGCCGTGCCCACCCTACACCAACATGTGTCCCGTAACATCATATGTGCCCTGACCAACACAGTTACTAGGAAGGTCCACTTAACCACAGACACATGGACAAGAGCATTCGGCCAGGGACGCTACATTTCCCTGACGGCACACTGGGTGAATGTTGTGGAGGCCGGGAGCGAGTTGTACCCTGGAATGGCACAGGTGCTACTGACGCCAAGGATTGCGGGCCCTAAGTCAATCAGGTTTTCCACCAGTACCTACGTTAGTGGCTCCAAACCCCACTTTTCCTCCTATGCCTCCTCCTCCACTTCCACCTCAGAATTCTCCGCGTGCAGCACCAGTCAGTCATCAGTCAGTAGCTGGAAGCAGTGTAGCACTGCAGTGGGAAAGCAGCAACAGGCCGTGCTGAAGCAGATATGCTTAGGGGACAAACAGCACACCGCCGCAGAGCTGTAGCAGGGGATAAGAGACCAGACTGAGCTGTGGCTCTCGCCACTCAACCTACAACCAGGCATGGTTGTGTCTAATAATGGCCCTAACTTGGTGGCGACTTTGGAGCTCGGCAAGCTCAGACACATCCCATGCCTAACCCACGTCTAAAACTTAGTGTTTCAGCGGTTTCTCAAAATCTACCCCAATTGGCCAATCTACCCCAATTGGTGAAGGTGCGCCGCGTGTGTGCACATTTCCGCAAGTCATCGACAGCTTCAGCCGGTCTGTCAACGCTGCAGCAGCACTTGAAATTGCCAGCTCACCGGCTGTTGTGCGACGTGAGCACGCGCTGGAACTCCACGTTCCACATGTTGGCCAGGTTTTGTGAGCAGCATTGGACAGTAATGGAATACCAGCTGCAACATGGTCGTCGCCTTTACATTCAGCTTCCGCTGTTCACAAGGGAGGAGTGTTTTCCTCTGTTCACAAGCGAGGAGTGGGCATGGATGTTTGACCCCTGTGAGGTTTTTAGAAACTTTGAGAAATCAACACAAATGGTGATCGGAGATAACGCTATTATCAGTGTAACCATCCCACTTCTGTGTCTACTCAAACGCTCGCTGCTCACAATTAAGGATGACGCTTTGCATGTGGAATAGGTGGAAATGGAGTAAGACATTACATAGGGTGATAGCCAGACCACCCTCAGTTAGTCTTCTAAGCGCAAATTGGACGATGAGGAGAAGAAGGAAGAAGAGCAGGAGACAGTTGCCTCCTCTACAGAGGGTAGTACCCATGGAAGTTTAATTCCATCTGTTCAACGTGGGTGGGAAGAAGAGGAGGAAGAGGATAAGGAGATTGAGAGTGATCCTCCTGATGACGACAGCGAAGTACTCTGGCACACATGGCTGACTTCATGTTAGGCTGCCTTTCCCGCGACCCGCGCGCTATAGGTATTTTAGACAACACGGATTACTGGTTTTTCACCCTTCTCTACCCCTGCTACAAAGAGAACTTCTCATCTCTCATTCCCCTGGTGGAGAGGACGAGCAAAACGGTGCAGAAGATCCTTGTTGAAAAATTGCTCAAAAAATTTTCACCTGACAACGCTGGTGGTAGAGTCTGTAGTTCCTTGGCCAACCGAAAAAGGGAGAAAAAGGGAACACACAGCATTTTCAACAGAGGCAGAGCAACATTCTCCAAAGCCTGGGACAGTTTCATGACACCCCACCAGCACCCTCACTCTGATGAGTGGCCTAGTGTCACAAGAAGGGAAACATTTTGGAATATGGTGTAGGAGTACATATCAGACTGTGTCAGCGTCCTCAATGATCCTTCAGTGCCTTACAACTACTGGGTGTCCAAGCTGAACACGTGGCTCGAAGTGGCGCTCTACGCCTTGGAGGTGCTGGCCTGCCCTGCCGCCAGAGTTTAGTGCTGTTGATGGCATTATAACAGATAAGCGTATACTTCTGTCAACTGAAAATGCAGACAGGTTGACTCTTTTAAAAATGAACAAGGCCTGGATTGACCATGACTTCTCGACTCCACCAAAGGAAAGCTGATGAACATAAAGGCATTTTACATGTGTTGTTTATAATGTGCTGAATACACTGTAATCCCATGCACCCCTTCCACCACAAACAAGGCTATATGGTTGAATCTTCCTTTTCTCATCCCTCTTCCATCATATCAAAATGCTTATTCGTCGCATATAATGCACTCGCATATATGCTCTTCGCATATAATGTTTTACAGGGTCAGCTCAGCTGCAGGCTCTTGTATATAATTTTTTAGAGGGTCAGCTCACCAGCAGGCCCTCACCTACAATGTTTTACAGGGTCAGCTCACCTGCAGGCCTTCACCTACAATCTTTTACAGGGTCAGCTCACCTGAAGGCCCTTGCATATAATTTTTTAGAGGGTCATCTTACCAGTAGGCCCTCGCATATAATTTCTTTACAGGGTCAGCTCACCAGCAGACCCTTACATACAATCTTTTACAGGGTCAGCTCACCTGAAGGCCCTCACATATAATTTTTTAGAGGGTCAGCTCACCAGCAGGCCCGCACCTACAATGTTTTACATGGTCAGCTCACCACCAGGCCCTCGCATATAATTTTTTAGAGGGTCAGCTCACCTGCAGGCCTGCACCTAAAATCATTTACATGGTCAGCTCACCTGCAGACCCTCACCAAATTATACCCGCATACTGCCTTGCTTGGATGTTGTAGCCATAGCCGTTTCTCAGGCTCAGTCTCCGGAAACGAACCATGATTCCCCATTACCCGTGGTCACCATGGTTTGCACAGAAAATAACATTGAAAGTTGATAGGGCAGACATCCGAATGGATCGTCGCCGTCACGGGGACGTGCAATCGGCCCCAGGTTATTTAGAGTCGCCAAAGCGGCAGCAGGCCCTCGCCCATAATGTTTTAGATGGTCAGATCAGCAGGCCCTTGCTCCAATTGTTTTTGAGGTTCACCATCAGTCCATCAATCATAATTTTTCAAGGGTGTGTATGATGCCCTCCTTTATGTGTAATAAAGGGTGTATTGGAGTGCCAATTCCTTGTAATTTTTGGCAGCCCTTTCCCTTATAGCATAAGCTTTGAGTGTAGGAGTCCCACTACATGAACAATTGTTCCACAATGTGAATGAGGCCCTCCTTTATCTGATATACAGGTTGTATCGGAGTGCCTCTTCCATGTAATTATATAAAGTAAATACAGTATATAGGAAAGAATGTTTCCAAACAAATTTTTCCTCCGTCTAAAATCGATTTTATCTTCAGTTTGGTGCGTATTATTGTCAGTCTGTAAAAGTGGCGTACTATTCAGACAACATAGTTCCCAGCAGCGACCTGGGAGTCCAAGATGCATCCAGACATCCTCCCCATGCTGTTACCGAACCATTTTGGTGGTGTTTCCATAAATTTTTGACCTTTTCCTATGAACATGGCACCCTCCCCTCTTCAGAGCAGGGGGTGCCTGGTTTAATTCTCGGGTTCTCCCACTGACTTCCATTATACTTCGAGCACCCGAGCATCCCAATGTGCTCGATCAACACTAGTGACTGCAACTTTGGTGGATGAGGGGGGAATAACCCCGTTGAATGTGATGATTGGGGAGGAGCAGGACTTGCCGCAGGGCCCTGAATTGGCAGACTTGAATGTCTCCGGTGATAATTTTGGTACAGCACAACACAGGGACCAGACATTATCCAGAGTCGGGGAGAATGTGTTAATAATCGATGGAGAACCACAACAACCAGGGGCCGTCGATATTTCCGTGTTTCATGATTTGCTTTATCGGGTCAACCAACTATGGGGGAGAATGTGGAACAGTTGGTAGTGCCCAAGGCTTATTGCAAACTAGTACTAGATCTAGCACACCAACATGTTCTTGGGGGTCATTTGGGATTGCAGAAAACACAGGACTGTATACTACAGCGGTTTTACTGCCCCAGTGTGTTTAAAGAGGTGGAAGAGTTTTGTAAGTATTGCCCGACCTGCCAGATAACTAGCCCCCAGCCCCATTTCCGTAGTCCCTTATTACCTCTCCCGATCATCAAGGTCCCGTTTGAAAGAATCGCTATGGATATCATAGGACCAGTACCAAAGTCCGCTAGAGGGCACCAACACATTCTAGTCATCCTAGACTATGCTACCCAGTACCCAGAGGCAGTGCAACTGCGGCATACATTGGCCAAACTCATAGCTAAAGAGGTAATGGATATATTTTCCCATGTAAGACTACCCAAAGAGGTTTTGACTGACCAAGGGACCCCATTCATGTCCAATGTCATGAGGGATTTGTGCAAGTTGCTGCACATAACAGTTACGGACGTCCGTCTACCATCCACAAACGGACGGGCTGGTAGAAAGGTTTAACCAAACCTAATAAAATATGTTAAAACAGTGGTGTCTAAAGATGGAAGGGACTGGGACCTCCTCCTGCCCTATCTCATGTTCACAGTGCGAGAGGTGCCCCAGGCCTTTTCTGGGGTCTCGCCCTTCGGAACTTCTATATGGCAGACATCCTCGCGGGCTGTTGGACGTAGCCAAGGAGACATGGGAACAACAGCCCACTCAATTTAAAAGTGTTATTGAATACGTCCCCCAGATGCTAGAACGGATAGAGACTGTGTTGCCTCTGGTTCGGGAAGATATGGAGGAGGCTCAGCGAGCCCAGAGCCGAATCTATAACCGTCAGTCTCAAGTCCAGAGATTTAACCCGGGTGATCGTGTCTTGGTTCTGGTACCGACAGTGGACAGTAAGTTCTTTGCTAGGTTGCAGGGGCCCTACGAGGTAATAGAGAAAATTGGACATGTAAATTACAAGGTACACCAGCAAGGGCGGCGAAAGCCAGAGCAGGTCTACCATGTTAATCTACTAAAACTTTGAAAAGATAGGGAGACCTGCGCTGAGGACAGACCGCGGTCGGTTTGTCTAGGGTAAGAGGATTTGGCCCCTCCGTCTGCTGCAGGGGAAGCAGTTGCCGAAATAAGAATTGCTGACAGACTCTCCTCTAAACAGGCTCAGGAAGCTAGGGAGTTTGTTAGTCAGAACACGGATGTGTTCTCCGAACTCCCTGGACGCACTTCCATAATCCAGCATGATGTTTTTACCTAGCCCCAGGCAAAAGTCCGGTCAAAGCTGTACCAGGTGCCCGAGGCTCGGCAAAAAACCATCTCGGAAGAAGTGCAGCTAATGCTGAGGCTGGATGTCATCGAGGAGTCTAAAAGTGAGTGGGCTAGCCCAATAGTTCTAATACCCAAGCCAGACGGGATATTACGGTTCTGTAATGATTTTCGTAAATTAAATGAGATTTCTGAATTTGATGCGTATCCCATTCCCCCGGGTGGATTAGCTAATCGAGCGGTTACGACAGGCAAGGTATTTCTCGGACTTCACGAAAGGGTACTGGCCAGTGCCTTTAACGGAGGCTGCCAAAGTGAAAACTTCCTTCATCACCCCTGAGGGGCTGTATCAGTATAAGGTGTAACCCTTTGGCCTTCATGGTGCCCCAGCCACATTTCAACGATTAATGGACATTGTACTTTGTCCCCATCGTAGGTACGCCTCGGCTTAACTGTATGATATTGTCATTCATAGTACCTACTGGGAGAGTCACCTACCCAAGGTGCAGGCCATAGTGGACTCCCTTTGGAAGGCTGGACTAACCGCTAACCCCAAAAAATGTGAGATAGGGTTAGAGGAGACTAAACACCTATAATATGTCATTGGGCACAAAATAGAGGCGATACAGAACTGGCCCCGACCTGTCACCACTAGGCAAGTAAAGTCGTTCCTGGGAATGGTGGACTATTATATGAGGTTTGTTCCCCATTTTGCCACTTTAGTGGCTCCGTTGACAGGGCTCTTGAAGGGATGGAAGTCCGTGATGGTCCGCTGGAATGAACAGGCGGAAGAGGCTTTTTCCGCATTAAAGCCAGTCCTGTGCGGGTCACCGGTTTTGGTGACGCCCGACTTCAAGAGGGAGTTTATGGTACAGACCGATGCCTCTAAAGTAGGACTCGGAGCTGTACTCTCTGAGAAAATCAATGGGGAGGAACATCCCATTGTTTTCCTGAGCTGCAAACTCACCCAAGTCTAGACTAGGTACAGTATAGCTTAGAGAGAGTGCCTGGCCATCAAATGGGCACTCGAGTCTCCCCGCTATTATCTGTTGGGGAGAAAGTTCCGTCTGGTGACCGACCAAAGAGAGGAATGCTCGGGTCACCAGATGGTTCTTATCCTTACAGAACTTTAAGTTCTCGGTAGAACACTGAGCAGTTGCAGGGAAACACGGATGACCTGTCCCGAGTGCACTGTTTGGCATGTGTTCACCCCCTCAAGGGGGTGACACAGGAAAGGGAGTTGTATGGGGAAGCAGGTATTTTCCTCCCAGTGTGTGCTGCTGGACTGATTAGCGGCCAGGTGGGGTCAAACACCGGACTAGGCTTGTGTGACGCTCCGGGTTTTGACAACACCTAGCTGCCTTTAACCACTTTACATCCGGGCCATTTGCCCCCTTCCTGACCAGATCTAATTTTGCAAATCTAACATATGTCACTTTATGTGGTAATAGCTTTGGAACGCTTTTACTTATCCAAGCCATTCCGAGATTGTTTTCTCATGACACATTGTACTTCATGGTAGTCATAAATTTTTGTCAATATATTTCACCTTTATTTATGAAAAAATCCCAAATTTACCAAATATTTTAAAAAAAATCGCAATTTTAAAAATGTCTAATTCTCTGCTTTTAAAAAAGAAAGTTATTCCTCATAAAATATTTATTACTTAACATTTCCTATATGTCTCCTTTATGTTGGCATTATTGCTTGTAAATGTCATTTTATTTTTTTGGGACATTAGAAGGCTTAAAATTCTAGAAGCAATTCCTAAAAGTTTTAAGAAAATTGCCAAAACCGAGTTTTTAAGGACCAGTTCAGGTCTGAAGTCACTTTGTGGGGCTTACATAGCGGATACCCCCCATAAATGACCCCATTGTAGAAACTACACCCCTCAAGCTACTTAAAACTGATTTTACAAACTTTGTTAACCCTTTAGGTGTTCAACAAGAATTAAAGGAAAATGGAGATCAAATTTTAAAATTTCCCTTTTTTGGCAGATTTTCCATTTTAATCCATTTTGTTCTTTAACACATTGAGGCTTAACAGCCAAACAAAACTCAATATTTATTACCCTGATTCTGCGGTTTACAGAGACTGATGTAAGGGCACACGGCAGGGCGCAGAAGAAAAGGAGCGCCATATGGTTTTTTGAAGGCAGATTTTGCTGAACTGGTTTTTAAATGCCACGTCTCATTTGAAGCCCCCCTGATGCACCCTTACAGTACAAACTCAAAAAAAATGCCCCCATTTTGGAAACTAGGGGATAAGGTGCCAGTTTTATTGGTTCTATTTTGGGGTACATATGATTTTTAATTGCTCTATATTATGTTTTTTTTGAGGCAAGGTATCCAAAAAATTGCTGTTTTGGCACAGTTCTTTTTTTTTTTTTTTTACAACATTCATCTGACAGGGTAGATCATGTGCTATTTTTATAGAGCAGCTTGTTACGGACATAATTATATCAAATGCGGGTGGAGTAGAGTTAACAATTCTGTTTTCTCTGATTTCTGAGTTGTGTTATCTAATCTAAGCAAACACCTTCAATTGCTTTTCAATGGATTTTGTCTCAAAATAACGTGATGAGTTAAGAAATTTGAGTAAAGAGCTGGAGTACTAACCCTGCTACATCTGTATGTCTACTTTCTTTCTTTGTTTCAGTTTTACATAAAAAAATATTTTAAAAAAATATATATGTTTTTGTGTCTCCATATTCTGAACGCCATATTTTTTTATTTTTATGCCGATCGTCTTCTGAAGGGGCTCGTTTTTTGCAGGAAGAGTTGACGTTTTTATTGGTACCATTTTTGGGTACATATGATTTTTTGATCATTCATTATAACACTTTATGGGGCAAGGTGACCAAAAAATTGGTTGTTTTAGCACAGTTTTTATGTATTTATTTTTACAGCATTCACTTGGGGGATTAGATCATGTAACATTTATATAGAGCAGATCGTTATGGACGTGGCAATACCTAATATGTCTACTTTTTCTTATTTATTTAACTTTTACACAATAATAGCATCTTTGAAACAAAAACATTATGTTTTAATGTGTCCATGTTCTGAGAGCTATAGTTTTTTGTAGGATGAGGTGACAGTTTTATTGGTACCATTTTTTGGGACATATGCCTTTTGATCACTTGGTGTTGTACTTTTTGTGATGTAAGGTGACAAAAATTGCTTTTTTTTAAACAGTTTATATAATTTTTTTATGGTGTTTATCGGACTGGGTGGATCATGTGATCTATTTATAGAGCCGGCCGTCACGGACGTGGCAATGCCAAATAGGTCTATTTTATTTTATTTAACTTCACTTTTTTCCCCCCACTATTGATTTCTCCTGTAACTGGGGCTGACATAGTAGCCCCAGTTACAAGAGTAATACACCCCCCAGAGAGTCTGTACAGCACTATACAACGCTGTACAGCCTCTTTCAGGGCTGATCGAGGTCTGTAGAAGACCCGACAGCTCCTGCACTCTCCCGGCCCCGGGACAGGAAGCACATAGCTGTGTCTACAGCGATCTAGAAGGCAGGGACACCTGGGAACTGTCCCTGCCTTCTCTCTGGGTTGCCCTGCTGTCACTGACAGCGGGCAACCCACTCTGAAGCTGCACGATTAGTGGACGTTCATTCATTCAGAAACATTCATTCAGAGATAGAGATCCACCTCCCGGACATTTATAGTCAACGGGTAGATGGGAGGTGGTTAACCTCTTCAGGACATAGGGCGTACAGGTACGCCCTTATGTCCTGGTACTTAAGGACACAGGGCGCACCTGTACGCCCTGTGTATTTCTAATCACCGCCGCGCAGCGAGTGGTGATCGGAATCCGGTGCCTGCTCAAATCATTGAGCAGGAACCTTGGCTAAATGTGCGGGGGGGTCCCGTGACCACCCCATGTCGGCGATCGCCACAAACCGCAGGTCAATTCAGACCTGGGGTTTGCGGCTTTTACCTATTGCGGTGGCGGCGTGTGGCGGTGCCATCGGGTCCCCATGCGGTTGTAGGGGGGACCCGATGGCATGGAAAAAAAAAGTAGAAAAAAATAAAGTTTTTCCCCCAAAAAATTAAAAGTTTCAAGTAAAAATAAACAAAAACGTCATTTTCCTCAAATAAAAAAAAATAATTGGTAAAAAATAGGAGGGGGGGAATTATACATATTAGGTATCGCCGCGCCGCGGCTCTATAAACATATCACATGACCTAACCCCTCAGATGAACACCGTAAAAAATAAAAAAGGCGTTTGCCCACCAAAATAGTACCAATCTAACTGTCACCTCATCCCGCAAAAAATTAGCCCCTACCTGAGACAATCGCCCAAAAAAAATAAATAAATATGGCTCAGAATATGGAGATACTAAAACATAATATTTTTTTTTTAAAAACCTGTTATTGTGTAAAACTTACATAAATAAATAAAAAGTATACATATTAGGTTTCGCCGCTTCCGTATCGACCGGCTCTATAAAGATACCACATGACCTAACCTCTCAGATGAACACCGTAAAAAAATAAAAAATAAAAACTGTGCTAAATAAACCATTTTTTGTCACCTTACATAACAAAAAGTGTAATAGCAATCGATCAAAAAGTCATATGCACCCCAAAATAGTGCAAATCAAACCGTCACCTCATCCCGCAAAAAATTAGACCCTACCTAAGATAATTGCCCAAAAACTGAAAAAACTATGGCTTTCAGAATATGGAGACACTAAAACATGAACGGTGCCAAAACAGCTATTTCTTGTTACCTTGCCTCACAAAAAGTGAAATATAGAGCAACCAAAAATCATATGTACCCTAAACTAGTACCAACAAAACTTCCACCCTATCCCGTAGTTTCTAAAATGGGGTCACTTTTTTGGAGTTTCTACTCTAGGGGTGCATCAGGGGGGCTTCAAATGGGACATGGTGTCAAAAAAAACAGTCCAGCAAAATCTGCCTTCCAAAAACCGTATGGCATTCCTTTCCTTCTGCACCCTGCCGTGTGCCCGTACAGCAGTTTACAACCACATATGGGGTGTTACTGTAAACTACAGAATCAGGGCCATAAATATTGAGTTTTGTTTGGCTGTTAACCCTTACTTTGTTACTGGAAAAAATGGATTAAAATGGAAAATTAGCCCAAAAATTTAAATTTTGAAATTTCATCTCCATTTGCCAATAACTCTTGTGGAACACCTAAAGGGTTAACGACATTTGTAAAATCAGTTTTGAATACCTTGAGGGGTGTAGTGTCTTAGATGGGGTCACTTTTATGGAGTTTCTACTCTAGGGTTGCATCAGGGGGGCTTAAAAATGGGACATGGTGTAAAAAAAAACAGTCCAGCAAAACCTGCCTTCCAAAAACCCTATGACATTCCTTTCCATCTACGCCCTGCCGTGTGCCCGTACAGCGGTTTCCGACCACAAATGGGGTGTTTCTGTAAACTACAGGATTAGGGCCATAAATATTAAGTTTGGTTTGGCTGTTAACCTTTGCTTTGTAACTGGAAAAAAATTATTAAAATGGAAAATCTGCCAAAAAAGTGAAATTCTGAAATTGTATCTCTATTTTCCATTATTTCTTGTGAAACACCTAAAGGGTTAACGAGGTTTGTAAAATCAGTTTTGAATACCTTGAGGGGTGTAGTTTCTTAGATGGGGTCACTTTTATGGAGTTTCTACTCTAGGGGTGCATCAGGGGGGCTTCAAATGGGACTTGGTGTCAAAAAAACCAGTCCAGCAAAACCTGCCTTCCAAAAACCGTATGGCATTCCTTTCCTTCTGCGCCCTGCCGTGTCCCCGTAAAGCGGTTTACGACCACATATGGGGTGTTTCTGTAAACGACAGAATCAGGGCCATAAATATTGAGTTTGGTTTGGCTGTTAACCCTTGCTTTGTAACCGGAAAAAAAAATATTAAAATGGAAAATCTGCAAAAAAGTGAAATTTTGAAATTGTATCTCTATTTTTCTATTAATTCTTGTGGAACACCTAAAGGGTTTAACAAAGTTTGTAAAATCAGTTTTGAATACTTTGAGGGGTGTAGTTTATAGAATGGGGTCATTTTTGGTGGTTTCTATTATGTAAGACTCGCAAAGTGACTTCAGACCTGAACTGGTCCCTAAAAATTGGGTTTTTGAAAATTTTTGAAAAATTTAAAGATTTGCTTCTAAACTTTTAAGCCTTGTAACATCCCCAAAAAATAAAAAATAATTCCCAAAATGATCCAAACATGAAGTAGACATATGGGGAATGTAAAGTAATAACTATTTTTGTAGGTATTACTCTGTATTATAGAAGTAGAAAAATTTTACATTTTTGGTAAATTTGGTATAATTTATAAACATATTTTTTTTTTACTTCATTTTACCAATGTCATGAAGTACAATATGTGACGAAAAAACAATCTCAGAATGGCCTGGATAAGTCAAAGCGTTTTAAAGTTATCACCACTTAAAGTGACATTGGTCAGATTTGCAAAAAATGGGCTGGTCCTTAAGGTGAAATAAGGCTGTGTCCTTAAGGAGTTAAAAGACAGCTGGGTTCAGTAGAAATGATCTATGTATTGGTTTCTGAGGCTTTTGCTGGGCTTGCAGGTTTGAGACCAGTGTGAGGGGAAACAGGCCGCCTAATGTCTGTTCATGGACTCTTTGAGGCAGAACTGCCAGCTGGGTGTAAACTAACTCCAAAACCAAATGTTGACTTTTTCTGTTGAATTGACTTTTTGTTTATGAACTTGCCAAGAGTGTGAATAAGCACTGAACTGTTTGATTTAAGAACTGGTTGGTGCCTCAATACTGCGTCCGCTTATTCTGTCTACCAGAGCGAATCCCCACAATATGTACACTTGAAGGAATATATGACTTTATTTTTAATAATTAAAAATGCATGCTGAAAACATACTTTTTTGTATATTTTCTTGTTTTTGTTATCTACATGATTATAGAATTACCAAAGACATTTGCTAGATAGATAATTGAAAAATCGACTTATGTGGGAGAAAATGCTAATTAGTATGTAAAAATCATTGTTACCTTTAATGACCCTTACCTGTTATGATAATGAGATGACTGTTGATCCTGTCCATATTGTACACAACTGAATGTCTAAAGGGCCTTAGTGATTAACTAAGGCAATACACTCATATAATAACTAATTTCTATCACATTCTGAGACATGATAGCTAAATATTAAATATCACTTTGCACCCCTTTACATTTTTCTTTTTGTTATAAAATTTGCTCCTCCTCTGAACTTTATTTTTACTACAGGCCTTTGGTTGTTGCTTGATGATGACTATATGCTATATAGTTATATTGCTTACAAAACTTGCCAATTTCTTCTTTCTATTTTCTTCCATTTGCCAATAGCTTTTCCCTCTTTGACCTGTTGTGATCATTTTGGGAAAGATAATACATATATAATACATATATAAAAAATACAAATGCAGATATTACATTGTAGTATATATGTAACAAATGGAGAAGTTGGTCCTTCGATGTTCTGTTATTTTTTTATTGTTGATGTTGTTTAATGATGTCCAGTTCTTATCTCAATATTGGCAGCATCTTTTTATTTCTATGTTGCTTTTGTATTTTATTAACACTGTCTTCGACTGTCAACATTGCTGTGCTCTTCATCACAAATTTAAACATGAATGGCTTCATCATATAGCTGTATGCTTCCTCTGCCTCACTGAAAACAAATATTGTCATTCATTACAAAGACAAGTGTCTTGGCTGATGACAAGAAGACAGCAGTAAAATATATTCACAGTCTGCCACACATAGGTTTTCACCAAAATGTGACAAGCTAGAGCTAGATTTTCTTGAATAAATGCAATGTCTCTGACAATAATGTTTTTTGTTATTGTTAATACCAATCCATTAATAGAATAGGCATAATGGAGAACATTGCAAAAGTGTAACATTTATAAATGATAAATTGTGATAAACATTTTTATATAAAGCATATGGTAAATCACAAACATAAATCAAAATTCAATAGATGCGCCCTAAAAATAAAAAGTGGAAAATTGAATTAAACATAAAAATAACATTGTCTCCACGATTTTAATGTTTTGTTTACGATTCTTCATCTTTAAATCCCCCATAAAAACTTGGTATGCCTCAGGCATATTCATACATAGTGGCAAGAACTCCTGGATTGGCCATGAAATAGGCAGTTTACAAGAAACTGAATAGTACTGCCACAAATAAAATCTGCCTTTCATGGGATAGTGTCTGCTCCCCAGTAATGAGGTAGTATTGGCAAAGTCATATGAATAACATCACAACCCTGATTTATTCACTTATGACGCTGTTTTTGACAAGAATTTAGAAGCTATGCAATATTTACTTGATGTTTTTGTTCCTTTATCATGGGGCATATTATGTTGTTGTCACAATTTATACCCATTAGGAATGGTCTGTTAAATTGATGCACTCCATTAGGCTATGTTTAATCTACAAAAATGACTGATACTGCGGCAGAGGAGTTATTGTACATTGCAAAAATGGCATGAATAAAGGAGTCGGGGAGATGGAATTTCTGTAGGGTATATTTGATGAAGGACCAGTCTATGCGGTCGAATACCTTTTCAGCATCAGTGCCGAGAAGTACAAGTGGCTTATTTTTATGAGAGGCATAGTATAAGGTGTCAAGAACTTTGGTGGTATTGTCCTCTCCCTCTCGGCCTCGTACGAATCCCACTTGATCTGGGTGGATCAAAGTTGGGAGAAGTGATTGCAGTCTGGTAGCCAACATTTTCGCTAGTAGTTTCAGATCGATATTCAAAAAGGATATGGGACGGTAGTTTGCACAGGAGGAGGGGTCTTTCCCTTCTTTTGGGATTATCGTAATTAGGGCATTAGTCATTTCAGAAGACAGTGGTATGTTTTGTAGGGCGAGGTTACAGACCGGGAGATAGTGGGGGAGCAGCGAATTTTGGAATGCCATGTAATAATAAGTAGTGAGACCATCAGGTCCAGGGCTTTTGCCTTTTGGGGAGGATCTTAATGCTGTGGTCAGCTCTAGGAGTGTGAATGGTTTTGACAGGGCATTTTTTTGGGTGGGGGTTAGAGTCGGGAGGTCTAAGGAATCTAGGAAGTTATGTACCTCATTGTCTCTTTCTGAGACGGATTGGCCATCTCCCATTGGAGATAGGTTGTAAAGGGACTCATAGAAAAGATTGAACTGTTCAGCTATGGCTTTTGAGGGGAAGATCGGTGGGCCTTGGGAAGGCTTGATAGATGTTACGTGCCTTGCCTGCAGCCTACGTTTGATGCGGCTCATCATGAATTTGGATGCCTGTTGCCGTGGGCAAATAATTTTTGTTGTGATGATAAGTAATATCTTGCTGATTTTTCA
Source organism: Bufo bufo (assembly GCF_905171765.1). Taxonomy (NCBI): domain Eukaryota; kingdom Metazoa; phylum Chordata; class Amphibia; order Anura; family Bufonidae; genus Bufo; species Bufo bufo. The sequence continues at coordinate 575,960,427 of NC_053389.1, forward strand.
TTTAAAAGGTTTTTAAGTTCCGCCCTAAGGGCTTTGAGGTCAGCTAAGTGTTGTTGCGCTAGAGACTAATCATGAAGGGATTCTAGGGCATGAATCTGATCTAGAAGAAAAGATAGGCGTTTCTCCGATTGCTTCTTCATGAAGGAGCATTTACTGATAAAGTGTCCCCTGATAAATACTTTGTGGGCATCCCAGAGAACTTGGGGGGATATTTCTGGTGTGTTATTCGTGGAAAAGTATACATCTAAAAGTGACGAAAAATGTGTCCTATTAGCCTGACTGCTCAGTATGGACTCGTTAAGCCTCCAAAGAGGGGACCTACCAGTGTTAGGCCTCTTTCACACGGGTGTTGCGGAAAAATGTGCGGGTGCGTTGCGGGAACACCCGCAATTTTTCCGCGCGAGTGCAAAACATTGTAATCGCGCGTGTCTGGTACCCAAACCCGAACTTCTTCACAGAAGTTCGGGCTTGGGATCGGTGTTCTGTAAATAGTATTATTTTCCCGTCACTTTCATCATCAGATGCGCCTTCCTCTGTCTCGGCGGGATTGCGTTCATCTTGGATTCTCTGACTGCAGCCGTGCTGGCTTGTTTTTTCAGGTATTTAGCCATCCCTGCTCCAGGATTGTGGGATTTGGGCACTATGGCAGGATCAGTGGTCTTCTGCCCCCCGATCTTTACCATTTTGAAGGTTGTCAGCTAACGTATGCGGGTCCCTAAGCATGTCCTCACAGAACAGGCGCAAGCTCTGCCCCCCGTATACTTTTTTATTTATTTATGTAAGTTTTACACAATAACAGCTTTTTTAAAACAAAACAAATGATGTTTTAGTGTCTCCCTATTCTGAGCCATAGTTTTTTTTATTTTTTGGGCGATTATCTTAGGTAGGGGCTCATTTTTTGCGGGATGAGGTGACGGTTAGATTGGAACTATTTTGGTGTGCAAACGCCTTTTTGATCGCTTGCTGTTGTACTTTTTGTGATGTAAGGTGACAAAAAAATGATTTATTTAGCACAGTTTTTATTTTTTATTTTTTACGGTGTTCATCTGAGAAATTAGGTCATGTGATATGTTTATAGAGCCGGGGGACGTAGCGATACCTAATATGTATACTTTTTTTTTTTCCTATTTTTTACCTTTTTTTTTAACTTTATTTGGGGAAAATTACGTTTTTGTTTATTTTTACTTGATACTTTAAATTTTTCACTTTAATTTTTTCACTTTAATTTTTGTCCCACTTTGGGGCTTGAACTTCTGTATTGGAATGCATTGGCTGTATGAGTAATACCTTAGACATCTCGCTGCCTTCCATGCCATCGGGTCCCCCCCACAGCCGCATGGGGACCCGATGGCACCGCCCGCCGCCGCCGCAACCGCAGGTAAAAGCCGCAAATCGCAGGTCTGAATTGACCTGCGGTTTGCGCTGATCTCCGATACGGGGGGGTCACATGACCCCCCGGCGTTGTGACAGGATGCCCGCTGAATGATTTCAGCGGGCATCCTGTTCCTATTAACCCCCGCCGTGCCGTAATCTACTTTTAAACTTAGGGGTTAAGGGGTTAAACTGAAAAAAGGATTTATAAGTGCAGGGAAAGGATAGGGAGGAATCATTTCACAGCATCATAGTGCAGGGATAGACGTCAGAAGGCGCTAGGGACATTGCTAGGAAAGCGATTTACGAGTGCAAGGAACGATTATTTGGGTATCCAAACAGTCATTAGACAGCTCTATTTTTCCAGCTTTTTGTTCAGCTTTTTATTATTGGGCTGCAAGTGTTACATTGAAAAGCCTTTAGTGGCTTATATCTTAGTATCTTTTTCAGTACGACAAGAAAAATATACACGCATTTCACTTCTGCAGTTATTTCTGTTGAAAGTCTATAGGGGTGTATTTCAGAACTACAGGAACCATACAGTATATACGCACTTAACTCTTTGATTGTTTTCTAGTCAAAGTGTATAGTGGCCTATTTCAGTCCAACAAGAAAAATATATATGCACCACACTGTTGCAGTTATTTCTGTTTAAAGCGTATAGGGGCGTTTACAGTAAAAAAGGAAAAATATATATACACTGCACTGTTGCAGTTATTTCTGTTTAAAGCGTATAGGGGCTAATTACAGTAAAAAAATAAAAATGTATATGCACTGCACTGTTGCAGTTATTTCCGTTTAAAGCGTACAGGGTCATACTTCATTAAAAAAAGAAAATATATACGCACTGCACTGTTGCAGTTATTTCTGGTGAAAGCGTATAGGGGCGTAGTTCAGTACAACAAGAAAAATATATACACATTTCACTTCTGTGGTTATTTTTGGTGAAAGCGTATAGGGGCGTATTTCAGTACTACTAGAAAAATATATTCTCAGCGCATTTCTGCCGTTAATTGTGGTGAAAGAGTTTAGTGGACTATTTTAGTACGAAAATAAAAATATATTTGTCGCTTTTAGGGGTGTTTTAATTTCCATTTAATTTGTGTAGTTCAGCTACAAGTATGTCAGGCAGAGAAGTGCTAGGCCATGCACAGAGGGTTGGAAGAGGCCTGAATGTTTTGGGCGCAAGCAGAGGTCACAGCAGAGTAAGGTGGCGTGGCAGAAGGAGTCGCAGCAAGATGCCTCAGCTCCCGGTGTCATCTAGCGGTCGTGTCTTGACCAGCAACCCAGCAGTTCTTGATTGGTTAACTCGGTCATCCACATCATCCCAAGTGACATCAGACACCCCCAGGCATCAGTCGGTGGGTTTGTCAGACACAACCCTCAGTTGGCATGGCCCGGGAGCATGCCCTGTGCCCTCACCTGTCCTCAACCTGCCTCTGTCCTTTGCTGTTCCCTCAGCCAAAGAAGTGTTGTATGCTGTGGGCTCAGCTCCACTATACAGCGAGGACGAGCTGCTAGAGGACAGTGAGCAGCTACTGCCCAGCCAAGATCTAGAGGAGACATCAGCCGATTCCTCCGCTAGGTGAGCAAGTAGTGATGAGGAGAGTGTTGCAGAAGCTTGTGTTGTGAGCAGTCAGGCTCCTGATCCAGAGACCATTGAGGAGGACATCAGTGACACTACTTGATGATGATGAAGCCGATCGCACTTGGGAGCCGGGCGCCGAAGGGGCTTCATCATCATCAGGAGAAAAGGATGGCAGCTTGCCTGTGAGGCAGCGGCTGAGCCAGCTGCATGGCAGCATGGCTGGGAGTCAACAGGGTGGCAGCAGTTGCAGGTCGGGAGCCAAACATGCCTGGGGTAGACCACCTGCTTCGCAGCAGCCTACCTACCTGGGAAGTAGTGGTGCAGGAGTTTACGGAGGCAACGGCGGTAGCAGTCATTCAGTGCGGACTATTGGGGGGAAAATCACCTACTTGGCGGTGTGGCCAATTTTTTATTAAGCTGCCAGAGGAGGTTAATGTGGCCACATGTAGAATATGTGGGCAGAAGGTAAAGTGTGGCCAGGGTGCCAATGTTGGCACTATGGCCCTGCGTCAACATATGCAGCATCACCATGCAGTGACCTGGGAGAACTGTGGCTCCGATGTGGTGATCCAGCATGCCGCAACAAACGGTGCATCACCCAGTGGCACGCACCCGATTTCAGGCAGTCAAGGTTCCACCAGCTCAGCCAAAGGGAGCTGTCTGTCATTCCCATAATCTGCTGGTCCAGATGTTCCTGCTCCTACTCCTCATCAGTTATTCCGTCAGCAATCGATCACCGAAGCGATTGCCAAGAGACAGCAGTATGCGTGCACGCATCCAACGGCGCAGAAGCTTAACTTGCTCCCGTCCAAGTTGCTTGTGCTGCAGTCCTTCCCTTTCCAAGTGGTGGACTCTGCACCTTTCAGAGAACTGATGGCTTGTGCCAAGGTGGAGAGTCCCAAGACGTCATTTCTTTGGGAAAAAGGCAGTACCAGCCCTGCACAAATATGTCAAACAGAAGGTGGGCAAGTCCTTGAGCCTGTTGGTGTCTGCCAAAGTGCACGGCATCGCCGAAATGTGGAGCTGTAACTACGGTCAGGGACAGTACATGTCCTTTACGGCCACTGGGTGAATGTGGTTCCTGCACAGCCACACCAGCAATTTGGTCAAGTCACGCCACTTCCGCCTTCACGTTGTCACGCCCTTGGTCCTGCAACAATGTCTGCCTCTGCATTCCCATGCTCCACCATGTCCTCAGCCTCCACTGCAGGGACAAGTCACAGTGCCCCTCTAGCATACAGCATGTGCAGGGCTCGGCGGTGTCATACTGTTCTGCACCTGTTTTCCTTGATGAACATAGTTACACAGGGAAGGAACTGCTCCATGTGATGCATCAAGAAATCGAATCCTGACTTTCTCCGCGTCAAATGAAAATCTGAGAAGGAGAAAAAAACTGAGGTATTGGAACCACTTGTTTCGGCGCTGTCAAGCACGATGTTGTAGGCAGGACTTGTCTTTTCACACAAGGTTTTTTTTGGTCAATGCGTTTCAAGGGCTTGCAGCCCCCTTCATCAGGACAATATTCACATGTGATGTGAATACCTACAACATCGTGCTTGACAGCGCCGAAACAAGTGAGGTATTGGAACCTCAGTTTATTTCTCCTTCTCATTTTGTCACTGCACAAAATTCGAAGGAAATTGCAGTTGGGAACCAGGGATGCAGTCACGTGAACCTCCCGGATGCTGGTCGGGATCCAAAAATTACAAGCAAGGTAAATTTAGCTGTTGTGACTTTATCACAACACCTTTCGGTAAGCGCAATCTATTACCTAATTTTACCTATTTGTGAAACAATACCACACATGAGGCGCTGCCTCTTTTCTTTATCTTTTTTATTTGCACAACTAAAAATTGGAACCATGCTAACCGACAACGGGAAGAACATGGTGTCGGCGCTGCATCAAGGAAGGCTGAGCCATGCGCCCTGCATGGCACACGTGCTCAATCTGGTTGTCAAGCGGTTCCGAAAGTCTTCCACCCGTTTGCAAGACATCCTAATAATGGCCAGGAAACTTTGCATGCACTTCAGCCACTCGTACACTGCAAAGCACAACCTCCTTGAGCTGCAGTGGCAGAACGGCATTCCCCATCATGGGCTGATACGTGACGTTTCCACACAATTGGAATTCCACCCTCCATATGTTGGACCAACTATACGAACAGAGAAAGGCGATCAACGATTACTTGATGATGCAAGCGGATAGGAGTACTCCACTGTGTAACTTCGATGTCAGCCAGTGGCAGCTCATGCGTGACACCTGCCATTTGCTTGTGCCCTTTGAGGCAGCCCCTTTATTTGTCAGTCGCCAAGACTGCAGAATGAACAATGTCATTCTACTGCTTCAGGTCCTGGAACAGATGCTAGTAACAATGGCTGGTCAGGGGACAGGAAAAGTGGTGCCTCAAGCTCACGGCCACATGAGCCCTGTGGAGGCTGAACAGGAGGAAGAGGGGGAGGAGGACATAGGAGCACAGGCAATGTGTAGCCAAATGGGTGTTTTTTCTACTCAGCTGACAGGAGAGGAGGAGCAGGAGCAGCCAGACTAGCTACAGGATAATATGGAAGACGAGACAGAGGACCCGTACACACCGTGGCAGTATGCAGTGGAGATGGGGCCAGCGAGTCCCTCCGAGTCACTTGCACAAATGGCACGATGCAAGCTCACTTGCTTGCGTAGTGACAGCCAAATTGTCACCATTTGTCAGAGGGGTGACTTCTGTCTCTCCACCTTGATAGACCCTTGCTACCGGTCCAGAATGGGGGCCTTTTTTACACCCACCGAGAGGGAGGACAAACTGAACTACTAGAGAGACATCCTATGTAGTCGGTTGGCCACTGCCTATATGCACCATCGTCCATCCTCTCGCAGGTCTGACCGGAGGGTCCCCCTGTGCTCACTTTTCACTGACATGGCTGCTGTGGAGGGGTGGGGTGGCAGGAGCAGTACCAGCTCCATCAGCAGCACCCTGAGTCTACAGTCGCTGATGAGTAGCTTCCTTCACCCGCATAGTGAAGAAACTACTCACCAGCAGCAGCAGGTAGACCTGGAGCAGGACCTGAACCAGCAGGTGGTGGCATACTTGGACAGAACCCTGCCACCCAACATTGAAGATCTGCTGGACTACTGGGTAGCCAAACTGGATTTATGGCCGCAACTAGCAGAGCTTGCCCTGGAAAAGCAGTCGTGCCCGGCCAGTAGTGTGGCATTAAAGCAGGTTTTTAGTACGGCAGGGGCCATAGTTACCCTAAGGAGAACTCGCCTGTCCACCCAAAATGTGGAGAGACTAATCCTTGTGAAGATGAATCAGGCATGGATCAGCCAGGATTTCCAACCACCAATTCCTGATGCATCAGATTAGATCATCCATTGTGCCACACCAAGACTTTGATAAAAGAGACCGGTTTCTACTGGCTACCTGACTCAGCTACTACTCTGATACTGCAACCCGCCTTATGCCACACATCTGATGCCAAGTGCTCCTTATTTCACCCTCCTTTGTCAGCGGGTACTGGTATTGCCACCCACCGCCCCACTCTGTTATCGAGTCACTTTGTGGTCTTCTGATGCAGCTGCTGCTGCCATCTCCAGACTATGTCACCTTGCCACTCTGTGGTCTGAAGCTGCTGCTGCTACTGCCATCTCCACACTATGTCACCATGCCACTCAGTGGTCTCAACATGCTGCTGCCAACTCCACACTATGTCACCTTGCCACTCTGTGGCCTCCTGATGCTGTCGCCACCTGCAAACTATGTCACCTTGCCACTCTGTGGTCTCCTGCTGCTGCCATATCCACACTATGTCACCTTGCCACTCTGTGGTCTCCTGCTGCTGCCATATCCACACTATGTCACCTTGCCACTCTTTGGTATCCTGCTGCTGCCATCTCCACATTATGTCACCTTGCCACTCTGTGGTCTCCTCATGCTGCTGCCATATCCACACTATGTCACCTTGCCACTCTGTGGTCTCCTGCTGCCATCTCCACACTATGTCACCTTGCCACTCTGGTCTCCTCATGCTGCTGCCATATCCACATTTTGTCACATTGCCGCTCTGTGGCCTCCTGATGCTGCCTCCACCTCCAAACTATGTCACCTTGCCACTCTGTAGTATCCTGCTGCTGCCATCTCCACATTATGTCACCTTGCCACTCTGTGGTCTCCTCATGCTTCTGCTGCCATCTCCACACTATGTCACCTCGCCACTCTGTGGTCTCCTCATGCTGCTACTGCCATCTCCACACTATGTCACCTTTCCACTCTGTGGCCTCCTGATGCTGCCGCCACCTCCAAACTATGTCACTTTGCCACTCTGTGGTATCCTGCTGCTGCTGCCATCTCCACACTATGTCACCTTTACACTCTGTGGCCTCCTGATGCTGCTGCCACCTCCAAACTATATCACCTTGCCACTCTGTGGTCTCCTCATGCTGCTGCTGCCATCTCCACACTATGTCACATTGCTACTCTGTGGTGTTCTTCTGCTGCTGCTGCCATCTCCACAATATGTCACCTTGCCACTTTGTGGTATCCTCCTGCTGCTGCTGCCATCTCCACAATATGTCACCTTGCCACTCTGTGGCATCCTGATGCTGCTGCCCTCTCCACACTATGTCACTTTGCCACTCCGTGGTCTCCTGCTGCTGCCATCTCCATACTATGTTACCTTGCCACTCTGTGGTCTCCTCATGCTGCTGCCATCTCCCTATTATGTCACCTTGCCTCTCTGTAGTCTCCTCATGCATAAAAGAGAGGAGAAGCAGGCCAACATCAGGGCTTTCCACTTTGAATTGTCCCAAAAATTCAGGATCTGGCACAAAAAGGACGCCATCCAGAAAAAAGCGTGTTTTCATCCCTGACCCAAGCAGCTCACACCAACAGAGGCTACGCTGAAGTGCGCTCGACTCGTAAGTATGCATGGGCCACGGTGCCCTGAGCCAGCCAAAGTTTCTTACGGTAAGTGCAACTCGGGCTCAAGGACAACCGCCGCTCTGGGTTTGTTTCTGGCTGGGCTTGCAGGTCGGGTAGGCCTCCCGCAGCTTTCAAGCACACGGATCATTCTGATCTCCCTCCCCACCTTAAGCTTTCCTTACCTGAACTTGCGGCCACGCCATTGGCTTCCTTGCACGTGCGGCACACTCGCACGGTGGCTGTTTCGTCTGTCTGTTAGTTCGCCACCCTGGTCTCTCATTCACCGCTCCTAGTGTCACAGCTATGGGGTGTCTGCCTCCAGCATTCTCTACCCTATCGGCTATGCTCCCTTGGATCCGTCTGTCTGGCACTCAGGTACCATGTTGTTTCAGCATTGCCAGGAGGAATAATGGAGGGATAGCAACAGTTCTGTTAACGCATAGCTTTTTTTACTGCAGAGCGGTTCTGTCACAAAAAAAAAAAAAAGAGCGGTCTGTGGTGCTTGGGTGAGCTCGTTTTTGTGCTACTGTTTCTATTCATGCCTCGGTTCGTATTCACTCAGCTTGGTCTCCTTGCCTTTGCTAGCCAAAACAATCTGCTTTGATTTACTTCAGCTGAAGCCAATAATACAATAGGAGTGAGTTCCTACTAGGTATAAGGAAGTTTTACTATTCACTTTGTATGTCTTGGTGAAGGGTCATGATTAGCAAAAATGAAATTTGTTTTCTCCTATCTGCGTCTGGATTTTAGTTTTCACAAAAAAAAAAAGGGGGGGGAAATACAGGTAAGATGGCGTTGGGCGTGAGGACGTCACGTCGTAGGGCCTGTGACGTGCGGCGCTGCTACGAAGTGCTTGATTTGTTTCCCCGAGTCGGCCATGCACCGGACACCGATGCGTCGCGGCTTTTCCTCGGACTTCCCAATCTCTCACAGGAGCAGTTCGCACTCCCCGCCCCCGTGTCACTCTCCCGGAGGACGCTGCCGTTCTCCAGGCAGCCGCTCCCCCCTGCCGCCGCCATGGCCACTCCTCCGAGAGTCGAGGCCAATCCCGCTCCAGTCCCAGCCGCTCCTGCTCCAGACCCGGCACTCTCGCTCTAGAACCCGCCATTCCAGATCCCCCGCTCCCCGTTCCGTATTAACGGTACTCAGGCCGGCGCCCTCCCCTCGTGGCCACCTGCAGGAGCAACCAGCTTCGGCGCTCCCCCAGTTACCGCTCCAGTCCAGCCAGTGACCATCATCCTCTGGCCAGCAGAAATGACAGGTATCTTAGGCTACTTTCACACTTGCGTTTGGGGTTCCTCTTGTGAGATCCGTTTGAGGGCTCTCACAAGCAACCCCGAACGGATCCGTTCATCCCCAATAAATTCTGAATGGATAAGGATCTGTTCAGAATGCATCAGTTTGGCTTGCAGCATTTTGGTGTCCGCCTGGCCGTGCGGAGCCAAAGTCAATGGGGACGGATCCGTTTGACGTTGACACAATATGGTGCAATTGCAAACGGATCCGTCCCCCATTGACTTTGAATGTAAAGTCAGGAGTCCCTATTAATATACCATCGGATCAGAGTTTTCTCACTGGCCACCAATGAATTTAAAACTGGGGAGGGTGGGGGATCTGGCCCCCTGCTGCATGGCAGCACCTGATCTCTTACAGGAGGCTATGATACGCACAATTAACCCCTCAGGGGTTAATTGTGCGGATCACAGCCCCCTGTAAGAGATCGGGTGCTGCCAGGCAGCAGGGGGCAGTTATGTACACAGTTCTTAGTATATTCTAACTTGAAGCGTCCCCATCACCATAGGAACGCCTCTGTGTTAGAATATACTGTCGGATCTGAGTTTTCACGATGTGAAAACTCAGATCTGAAAAAGCTGTTTATGCAGACGGATCCATTCTGAACGGATGCAAGCGTTTGCATTATATTATATACCAGACGGATCCACACCGAACGCAAGTGTGAAAGTAGCCTTAGTCTGCAGTCGGTCTCAAGTTGGGCGGGCGCTAGGGCTCAATAACATTGTTTTGCCACCGGGGGCAGCAGTCTGGCAGTCCGTTAATGTGAGTACAGTCGCCTTAAAAAAAAAAAAAAATATATATATATATATAAATATAATTTTAAATTATTTTTACACTCAGAGTTTCTAGCGAGGGTCGTCTTCTTTCCCCTCACATTTGATCAGTTCTCATCACTTGGTAGATTCATCCGGCTCATGTTTTCAAATTATCAATGTTGCCGCCTGTCACGTCGTCAGGATCACGCTTATCACACCGTCCAATGTCTGTTGCCCGGTTGTTTATTCAGGTTTACGTTTATCGATCATTAATGTCTGTCGCCTGTTTACGTCTTTCAGGCAGCGTTCATTGGTCATTGATATCTGCTGCCTATTTACACTATTCAGGCATACGTTTATTATTTAATGTCTGTTGCCTGTTTACATTATTCAGGCTTACGTTTACTAACTTCTAATGTCTGTTGCCTGTTTGCGTTATTCAGGCTTACGTTTATTAATTACTAACGTCTGTTGCCTGTTTACGTTATTCAGGCTTACGTTCACTAACCTCTAATGTCTGCTACCTGTTTACAACCAATGTCTGTTGCCTGTCTACGTTATTCAGGCTTACGTTTACTAACTTCCAATGTCTGTTGTTTGTTTGCGTTATTCAGGCTTACGTTAATTAATTACTAATGTCTGTTGCCTGTTTACGTTATTCAGGCTTACGTTTACTAACTATTAAGGTCTGTTGCCTGTTTACGTTACTTAGGCTTGAGGTTTTTTTTTTTTTTCTAATGTTTGTTGCCTGTTTACATTATTCAGGCTTACATTTATTAATCCCGAATGTCCATTGACTGTTACGTTTATTCAAGCTTATGTTTATCAAATGTCTGTTGCCTGTCACGTTCTTCAGGTTTACTTTTTAAATCACTAATGTCTGACGCTCCCCCGCTACAAGCGTTTTAGAACTCAATGTCCCAGTCGCCCCTTTCATCCAGGGTTCAAGAAGTAAAAAAAATAAAAATTATAATTTTTGCCGCGGCTGCTTTGTCTTGTTTTTAATTCTCCATGCTTTCTTTCAGGTCATGCGGTGGGAGGAACAAGTAGGGCTATCCTCTCCAGCATTTCAGTCTCTGATCACGTTCAAAAGGAGAATTAATTAAGTCTCTCGTGCAAAAGTCTTGGTCTGTTAATGCGGTTAGAAATTACAAAACCGCCTGGAGCATTTATAGCAAAATTGCACTCCTTCACCCACGGGAGGACATTGACAGGACCTTATATATTATGACCTTCTTAGCTTATTGCCATACTGGCCTTAGACTCTCTTACAACACAGTTAAATTGTATTGGGCCTGGGTCCAGCTTTTGGTCTTGCCGTCTCTAGCGATAAAAGTAACCCTCAGGGGCATACATAAGAACAGTTGAGGGACTGTCTCAAGCAGACAGCCAATATCAGGGGAACCATTCAGGAATCTTTCTTCCTCCCTAGATGGTAATCCTTTTTGGGCCTCATTCCAGCATAGTTATAAAGGCGGCCATGTATCTCGGTTTCTTCAGTTCCTGAGACCAGGGAATTCACTAGTACTTTTGATAGCACCAAAGCTTAACCAAGCATCAGTCAGCATGGTGCAATGTCCATTTCACATTGCATCTCCGCTCTTTCAAAACATCGCAGGTCAGTCCACCAGGGGAGGCCAAGTACTTCCGGTTGTTTTGTGTTGGTGCCCAGTTAAGGTTTTCTAATAGTTTATTGTGGGTTCTGGGTGACTCCGCCCCGGATAGCCCACTACTTCCGTTCAAAGTCCTAGCCATCACCTTATCTCAATTCTCCCATGTCTGTTCCCTAGCGGCTAGACCAGGTTCCGACCCCAATGCCATTTCAGATCACTCGTTCCACATTGGGGTAGCATCTGCAGTGTCAAAGCAGCATGTCTCAGGCCACGTCATCAGCAAAATGGGACCTCGGCATTCTTCTTGTTTTGCCCGATACATCCCGAACCCCCCTGCGAAGAATTCTGTCGCTCTTCGCAGTTTGGCTTTGTGATTTGGTTGTACATGCCAATTAGGTTCTTTCCTATACTACACAGCTCGGTTTTTGCCCCCTTATAGGCCTACCCACAGCAATGGCAAAGGAAACATCATCAGCCATTCAGTCAGGTCATCTAAGACACGTCCAGTTAGGTTAGGCTAGTCTTAGTGCTATCTCCTTAGGGTTTCCAGGCATCCCCTTGGCCGTAGCCTTGACCACAAATTTACATAAACTGCAAACATCATTCAGTATTCCGGTGAAAGGCCCCGTCCATTACATACATCCACCACTTAGGCCTCATGCACACGGCTGTTGTTGTGGTCCGCATCAGAGCCGCATTTTCAGTTGAATGTGCTGACAACAAAATCACACAAAAATTAAAAAATGAAAATCAAATTTTTCATCCCATGGAGGTCTAGATTTGGAGTCACACTCAAAATTAAAGTGGAAAAACACACTACAGGCTGATCCAACTTTGATGTAATGTCCTTAAAACAAGTCAAAATGAGGCTCAGTAGTGTGTGTGGCCTCCATGTGCCTGTATGGCCTCCCTACAACGCCTGTGCATGCTCCTGATGAGGTGGCGGACGGTCTCCTGAGGGATCTCCTCCCAGACCTGGACTAAAGCATCTGCCAACTCCTGGACAGTCTGTGGTGCAACGTGACGTTAGTGGATAGAGCGAGACATGATGTCCCAGATGTGCTCAATTGGATTCAGGTCTGGGGAACGGGCGGGCCAGTCCATAGCATCAATGCCTTCCTCTTGCAGGAACTGCTGACACACTCCAGCCACATGAGGTCTAGCATTGTCTTGCATTAGGAGGAACCCAGGGCCAACTGCACCAGCATATGGTCTCACAAGGGGTCTGAGGATCTCATCTCGGTACCTAATGGCAGTCAGGCTACCTCTGGCGAGCACATGGAGGGCTGTGCGGCCCTCCAAAAAAATGCCACCCCACACCATTACTGACTCAATGCCAAACCGGTCATGATGGAGGATGTTGCAGGCAGCAGAACGTTCTCCACGGCGTCTCCAGACTCTGTCACGTCTGTCACATGTGCTCAGTGTGAACCTGCTTTCATCTGTGAAGAGCACAGGGCGTCAGTGGCGAATTTGCCAATCTTGGTGTTCTCTGGCAAATGCCAAACGTCCTGCACGGTGTTGGGCTGTAAGCACAACCCCCACCTGTGGACGTCGGGCCCTCATATCACCCTCATGGAGTCTGTTTCTGATCGTTTGAGCACACACATGCACATTTGTGGCCTGCTGGAGGTCATTTTGCATGGCTCTGGCAGTGCTCCTCCTGTTCCTCCTTGCACAAAGGCAGAGGTAGCGGTTCTGCTGCTGGGTTGTTGCCCTCCTACGGCCTCCTCCACGTCTCCTGATGTACTGGCCTGTCTCCTGGTAGCGCCTCCATGCTCTGGACACTACGCTGACAGACACAGCAAACCTTCTTGCCACAGCTCGCATTGATGTGCCATCCTGGATAAGCTGCTCTACCTGAGCCACTTGTGTGGGTTGTAGACTCCGTCTCATGCTACCACTAGAGTGAAAGCACCGCCAGCATTCAAAAGTGACCAAAACATCAGCCAGGAAGCATAGGAACTGAGAAGTGGTCTATGGTCCCCACCTGCAGAACCACTCCTTTATTGGGGGTGTCTTGCTAATTGGCTATAATTTCCACCTATTGTCTATCCCATTTGCACAACAGCATGTGAAATTGATTGTCACTCAGTGTTGCTTCCTAAGTGGACAGATTGATTTCACAGAAGTGTGATTGACTTGGAGTTACATTGTGTTGTTTAAGTGTTCCCTTTATTTTTTTGAGCAGTGTATATATATATATATATATATATATATATACACACACACACCCCAGTAAATTAACCTCATAAACCACTAATTAAATGCTATATGAAAGTTAAGATTGTAATAGGGGAAAGGTAAGGGAGATCATGATGTTAGTTGTGTAAAATGATCATTTTACATGAAAGACTCTCTTTAACCACTGAATATACCAATGATAAACTCTGCCTAAATAGCATATAAAAATATAGTCAGCTCGCCACCTATTGGCAAGCGACTTTACCCCTCTTTCTAATAAAAAAATGACCGTAACAACTAAATCAACAGGGAGGAAGGGTGGGCTGGCAGCAGATCTTCAAAATGTGGCTTGGCATACAGTATAACGCTGGCAGCCACAAAAAATTATATACCCAACATAACACCATCCAATAACCCCTTATCTAATTTCAAAACTGTTGCTTGGTTTCCCTAAACGTCAATAACCCAGCCACAATACCCTATAGGGTTACTTCATCCTACCTTGTAACTTAGGCTAGTTTTACCCATCTGGAACAATGGTTTTGGCATGTTATATAACCCCAAAATGAGGCAAATACACCATGTGGATAATCATAATCCTATGTAGATCCCTCCATATAGGAATTTCTGGATCTTTACCTTTGTTATGATTTATGGGTTGTTTGTCAAAATTCTTAACATTCTGTGATTACAGGGGTTCCCGTTTCATCGTTCAGACACCGAAGAGCCAAAAAGGATCTTCTGAACTTGGTGGAGTTCTCCACAGATGAGGAAGATTCAGCAGAGCAGGCGGATGGAGAGCAGGCCGGACCCTCCGATAATGGAGCGGCCCCTCCCCCACCTGATGTGGGTGAAATGTCGGAGGTAGAGGCAGAGCAGCCCGAAACTTCCGAGAATGTAGCGGCCCCTCCACCTCCTGATGTGGGTAAAATGTTGGAGGAACAGTCTGGACAGCCCGGACCCTTCCAGCCACGGGATTCCTTTCCCCTACCTACAGAAGACAAGGAGGAGGTCTACACCCCCCACCAGGAGGGTAAGTATGTACACACATCAATATAATTTGGTATACATAACATATTCACAAACATTCCACTATCCCCCCACCACCCTGCCTCTCTGGACTCAGCTGCAATGCACATGTGTAAGAAATCTTAACAATAGCAGCCTTTAGATAACATGTCTGCCTGTTTAGCTGAGCAGCCTATGCACCCCGGTTCCCAATCGATTATTCCTGGGGGCCGGGTGTTTGTTGGTCCATAATAGTACATCCCTGTGCGTCAAATCACATCCCACTGCGGCATACTATTATGGGCCGGTTGTGAATTGTTTAAAAGTGCTAACAATGAGGGGTCAACAGAAACTACATTACTAGAAAACAACAAAACTGCACCCTTAATCCACATGCACACGACCATTGTGTGTTTTGCGGTCCGCAAACTGCGGATCCGCAAAACACTGATGACGTCCGTGTGCGTTCTGAAATTTGCGGAACGGCATGAACAGCCATTAATATAACTGCATATTCTTGTACGCAACACGGACAAGAATCAGACAGGTCATATTTTTTTTGCGGGGCCACAGAAAGGAGAAACTTTTGCGGCCCTATTGAAGTGAATGGGTCCGCATCCAAGCCGCAAAAACTGCGGCTCGGATGCGGACCAAAACAACGGACATGTGCATGAGGCCTAACTCTGTAAAATACCTAAAAACTATTAACTAACCAAATAAATAACATTATACTCTATCAGAAATATCACTAAGAAAACAACACTAAAATTAACATAAACATCTATAACTACAGAATTTAGATGGAAATCAGCAGTGTTTAAACACACACTCCATACAATCCACTAATTGTCTTGTAACATGACGTGCAAACAATTTTTTGTTTGTTTTATGAAAAGCCAGAAGAAGCGCATACACGCGCGAAACGGCTGTTGCTTATTTGCTGCTGTATCTGCAACCCTTGCACCCCCCTCCTGCCATGGAATAAAGTAACCTGCCTATCAACGGTGAGTGCCGCTCGTTTTGTTTTCTTTTTCTTTTTATCACATCTTATAAACAGTAATAAAGAATTGCATCAAACGGCTGGCCCAGATGCAGCGTGACCACCGTAAAACTATGCATGAAATAGAAAATATGCTAATGAAGGTCAACCGAAAGGTTAACCACCTGAATAAACAGCATCTTCAAGGGATGAAGGAAATGGGGGAACTACTTGCCCAACTTAAAAAGTTGCCCTAGATTTTTTTTCTTTTTTTTCTTTATGTTAATAAATCATTTTTGAAGTGTTAAAACGCGTGCTTTGGTATTTTTATACTGTTGTTATGGTGTAATTTTAACCCCTTCCCGACCTATTACATACTACTACGTCATGGGAACCACTGGGTTCCCACAATTTGACGTAATAGTACGTCATAGTGATCGCACGGGTGCAAGATGTATTGTAATGTATTGCATAGGGGATCAGACCCCCAAAAGTGAACATCATAAATAAAGTAAAGAAAAAAAAGTAAAAATTTTTTTTTTATAAAATTACTAAAGCAATAAAATTAATAAAGTAAAAAAGATAAAAAACGCCCTTTTCCCTTATTTTATAATAAAAAACAGAAAAATTAAATAACTCACACATATTAGGTATCGCCGTGTCCGTAATGACCGGATCTATAAATATATCACATGATCCACCCTGTCCAATAAACATCATAAAAAATAAAAACGGTGTAAAAAAAAGACATTTGTCACCTTACATCACAAAAAGTGCAACACCAAGTGATCAAAAAGGCGTATGTCCCACAAAATGGTATCAATAAAACCATCACCTCATCCCGCAAAAAATGAGCCCCTACCTAAGACAATCGCCCAAAAAACAAAAAAATATAGCTCAGAACATAGAGACACTAAAACATAATTTTTTTTTGTTTCAAAACTGCTATTATGCTAAAGTAAAATACATTACATATATACATATTAGTTATCGCCTCGTCCGTAACAACCAGCTCTATAAAAATATCACATGACCTAAACCCTCAGAAAAAGTAGACATATTGGTTATTGCCACGCCCGTAACGATCTGCTCTATAAAAATGTCACATGACCTAAACTCTCAGGTAAACGCTGTAAAAATAAAAAATAGAAGCGGTGCCAAAACATAAATTTTTTGGTTACCTTGCCTCACAAAAAACGTAATATAGATCAATTAAAAATCATATGTACCCCAAAATAGTACCAATAAAACTGGCACCTTATCCCGTAGTTTCCAAAATGTGGTAACTTTTTTGAGTTTCTACTGTAGGGGTGCATCAGGGGGGCTTCAAATGGGACATGGCATCTAAAAACCAGTTCAGCTAAATCTGCCTTCCAAAAACTATATGGTGTTCCTTTCCTACAGCGCCCTTCCGTGTGCCCGTACAGCAGTTTACAATAACATGTGGGGTGTTTCTGTAAACCGCAGAATCAGGGTAATAAATATTGAGTTTTATTTGGCTGTTAACCCTTGCTTTGCTACTGTAAAAAATGGATTAAAATGTAAAATCTAAAGTGACATTCTGAAATGTTATCTCCATTTTCCATTCATTCTTGTAGAGCACCTAAAGGGTTAATAAAGTTTGTAAAATCTGTTTTGTATACCTTGAGGGGTGTAGTTTCTATAATGGGGTTATTTTGGGGTGGTTTCTATTATGCAAGCCTCACAAAGTGACTTCAGACCTGAACTGGTCCTTAAAAAATAGGTTTTGGAAATTTTCCGAAAAATTTCAAGATTTGCTTCCAAACTTCTAAGCCTTCTAACGTCCCCAAAAAATAAAATCTAAATTTCAAAATGATCCAAACATGAAGTAGACATATGGGGAAAGTAAAGTAATTACTATTTTTGGCTGTATTACTATCTATCATAAAGTTAGAGAAATTTAAATCTGCAAATTTGCAAATTTTTCAAAATTTTTGGTAAATTTGGTATTTTTTTATGATTTTTTTTTTACATTATTTTTATTTATTGAAACCACATTAAAAATTATTACTAAATTAACTAGACACGCCGCCTGCATAGGTCTGCTATCAGTTTAGATATCGGGCACATCGAGTCTGTGGCAGAACTCTACGGTAGGGCAGACAGTCTCACCGTGTGCTGATTCCTCCAAGCCGGAGGGCAGGAGGAGTGGCGATGTTTTGCAGCAGTTTTCTCATCCTCCTTTTGTCTGTGAGGAGGAATGGGTACCGCCGCTCTCCCCACCCATACACACACACGCTGTGCTCCGGCCAACGGAGGGACCCATCTGTCCTGTGCCCGTCTGAGCACAGAAGGCAGTGATGAGCCAGCTCGCCTCGGCCAGGATGTGAGAGTGTCCCCTGCTCAGCCACCAAGATTAGTTCACCTTTCTATCGGTGAACACTCGGCCACGGTCCCCGGCTGCTGGCAGGGTCCTCGGCGATTGCCTCCAGTGCGCAGCCCAGATAATCTATCGCAGGTAATGGTGCAGAATAAGCCTTTATATGTGAGGCTTGTCTACACCCAGGGGGTAGTGTCACACAGCCCGGGGCAGACTTAACCAGGAAGGGGCTGACAGGCAAAGTGGAGCACCTTCACTGTCATTCAGCAGAGCACAGTTTAGAGTCTGATCTGAAGGCACCATTTGTTCTGTAGTTACATAGAACTGCCGGTAAAATGTCCCCACATAACAAATGCAGCTGTGCTTAATTTTGGTTGAATTGAAATCGATTTTTTTTTTTCCTTTTAATTTTTACAAAGTACACATCATTGTGATTTCAGTCTTTTCCCGTGTTTGAAGCCAGGACCATGACCGCAGAGCATTATGGAGCAGAAGAATGTCAGTATGGCAGCTGAGGGGGGGAACTATGAGGTGAGTAACACTTATATTTTTATTTTTAAATCATCCGATTCCTGACTATTAAAAAATATGTATTTCCCCAAAACACATTTTTCGCCCTATAAGAGTTTTAGCTTGTGGGCGAATATGTAGAAGATAGTATATTCGACATATTCGCCCACAAGCTAAAAGTAGGGATGGATCAGTATCCGGCGCTATATTACTATATATTCATTTTTTAGAAAAAATTATATATAGCAATATAGCGAATATTCTAAAAAACAAATATAGAGCAATATAGCTAATATATAGTGATATATTAGTTATTTTTTAATAGTTGTAATTTTTTTTCCATTTGAAAGTGAACATGAATGATTCCTCCCTGCTTCTTGCTTGTGGGCCAATTAGTAATTTGCTAATATTCAATAAAACAAATATATAGCACTATATTCTAAATATTCTCAAATTCTCGAAGTTGAGATATTCGAGATAAAAATTTGTAATTCGAATATTCGCGCTCATCACTAGCAGCTGTTAGGCCTGTATGGTCCCATCAGAATTGGCCTATAATTTGGTAGCCAAAAGCAGAAGTGGGTACAAAACACAGAAGACATGCAAATATTCCATTCTCGTGTCATCTCTGTTTTACATCCACTCCTGTTTTTCCTTGGCATTCGCAATACTGATGTATTATTAAGCAAATGCTGACTGAGTGAAGGCGTATGCTCCACAGACTGGGTCTGTTTTTTGTGGGTTATTGTTCTGATGGATCAGAGGAAGGGCAAAATAATCAGTAACGTCACACAAACTTACTGCTGACACCCTCTCCACTCTGTCCGGGTGGGCTCTACTTGTATAAGCGTTTACTAGAACAGGTTCTGTAGACATCTATGTGGAATCAACTGGTGACGGTGTAAAAGGAGTGCGCTTCTTCTTGACCTGTAAGGCTGAGTTCATACTGGAGTTATTTGGTCAGTTTTGGCTCCATAACTGCCCAAATAAGTGAAGTGTGCAGTGATTCTAAGAGCGACGTCTGTCATGTGTCATACTGACTCACAGTATTGTTTCACTACCACAGCAGACTTCCTATGCGTGTTACTGCAAGGCACAGTGTTCTACACCCCTTTAAAGGATCCCTGCAGCCCGGAAATAGCATTTTTTTTATGCGATTTGCTGCAAATAAATTCTGATCGAAGCAAATTTTTCTGAAAAATTCAGCGAACCGGCAGAATCGAATTTTTAAGACATTTGCTCCTCTCTAGTGAGCACCAATAATCAGTTCTCTGAAATGTGCAGAGTCAACTACATGGAAAGTGATGGACTGTACTATCAGCAACTTGGCCTGATGCATGTTGAGCTTTTCCGTCATTGGATGAGTGCACACCTACTGTTGACTTTTTGCAAACGTCTCAGTGTTTGATTGCTGTCGAAACAAGTGAGGAGGAGGAGGAGCGCGAGAAGCAATAGATGATATTGAAGTCGATGGGAAGAAACAACATCTTCCTTCTGCTGGCGTTGACTGCTGGAGATGGGTTGCAGGCCGGTGGGAGATGCATTGGTTGATGCATCAGGCTGTTAGACTAAATGAGTGGCACAGTTTTCCCATGCCACTTTATGGTGATGCTCCATGTGTTGGCGCAGGGCCATTGTGCCAACATTAGTAGCCTGGCTGTGCCTCATAGGTAGTTTCCCGAGTAGCAGATGGTGTACTCCTCCCGTGTTTGGCTCCAGATCTCCCCCTGCTTCAACCCTGCTGTCTCACAAGCATACTGCACCCTCGCCCTCTGATGATGATGATGTCCCCTCTTCATCTGGCTCCCAAGTGTGATCCTTTACATCATCAGTTACTTGTGTCACCCTCACATGTCTCTTGCGCATGTTCCTGACCTCTCACAACATGTGCTCCCATTCAACTGTCAATTTTTCAGAGCTACTTTGGAAAATGAATAAATCAATCTGATTGGTTGCTAGGGGTAACTTAGCCAGTTTTCCTTTGCACTGGTACACCCTATAGCACTTGGTAGCTCTTTCTAAGTTGCCCTAGGAACAGTAAGTGTAGGGACTTAAAGGAGGTTTTCCATGCCTTAATATGTACAAGACAGAGATTAGGGGACTCTCAGGCAGTGATGTTTGTTCTTGATGGTCAGTCACTTTCTGTGTCATTCTGGACAGACTGTGGTTTGTTCCTTGGCTAAGTAGTTCTCCTGCCAGGCTGTAGGCTGTAGCTGGGCTCTCTAGCTCTCCACCTTCACTTTCCAGGCTGCCTCCTATCCATGCTTCCCCCAATCCCTCCTCCTTTTCATATATATGGGTTCATCTGCTCCTTCATTGTTTAATACTGTGAAGTGAACAGGTTTTCTGTTTCTGTCATTTGTTCATATTCTCCCAGTCTCCTGCTGTGTGGTAGTAGGTAAGCCTCTATTAGGTAGTGTTACTTCAGATTTTGGGTTCAGATTTTTACTGAAGTACATTTTCATACTACAGGTTTTTGCATGCACACACAAAACATCTGCTTGTATACAACTGCTGAAACCAATCAGTATCATCCATTCAGGGCCGGATCTAGGTGAAATGGGGCCCTGGGGCGAAAAAAAACAATAGGGGCCTCCCCCCCATGACACTTGCTGACTTTAACATCCCCTATTGACTCTGGATATTTAATTTGTGGACGTTCATACAGAAGAAACTGTATATTGTGTGGCACAGGGTATGCTATATGTGTTTAACAAACATATTTCACATGAAAACTTACAGTTACTTGGCTTGGCCCTTGGGGATCTCGGACACCACTTCAACACTTTGGCTGGGGGGCTCGGTGGAGCTAATGTGTTTTATCTTAAAGATTTCATAATAAGGATTTGGAGAAGGGGCAGAGGGAGAGCAGAGCAGGGACATGCTGGTGCTGCTACTAGGGGGCTCATACCATGGGGGAGTAATAAAGCCCACCATAATGCCCCCCCAGTAGAAATAATTCTCCTTATAATGTGCCAGTATAAAATACCCCTATATAGTGCCCCCAGTAAATGCCCCCATAGTGCTCCTCTCCATCCTCCCTCCTAGTGCCCCCATAATGTACCAGTATAAAATGCCCCGTATATAGTGCCCTAGTAGATGCCCTCAGTGCCCTCCATAATTTGTAAGTATAAAATACCCCTTCTTAGTGCCCCCGTAAATGACCCCATAGTACTCCTCTCCCACCTTCCCCATAGTACCCACCATAATGTGTCACAGTATAAAATGCTACTTACCAGAGCCCCCCATATAAAAAAAAACTTCTTTGTGGCCTCAGTAGATGCCTCTATAGTGCCCACCAATAATGTGCCAGTAAGAAGTGCCCCCATAGTGCCACCCAATAATGTGCCAGTAATAAGTGTCCCCATAGATGTCCCCCAATAATGTTCCAGTAAAATGTGCCCCCATAGATGCCCCAAAAATCATGTGCCAGTAATAAGAGCCCCCCCCACCATCTTGTGCTAGTAACAAGAGCCCCCCCATATCATGTGCCAGTAGCCAGAGGCCCGCCATATAATGTGCCAGTAGCCAGAGCCCCCCATCATGTGCCAGTAGCCAGAGTTCCCCCATAATGTGCCAGTAGCCAGAGCCCCCCCATAATGTGCCAGTAGCAATCTCCCTGTGTGACTGTCCTGCCGCCGCTGCCCCCACTTGCCGCCATGGGGGATGGGGCCCACAAAAATATATTTAGTTGCGGGCCGGTGGGGGCCCCTAAGGACTTGAGGGCCCGGGGCAATTGCCCCCCTTGCCTTAATGGAAGCGCCGGCCCTGTGTGCCAGTAGCCAGAGCCCCCCCATCATGTGCCAGTAGCCAGAGCCCCCCCATCATGTGCCAGTAGCCAGAGCCCCCCATCATGTGCCAGTAGCCAGAGCCCCCCCTATCATGTGCCAGTAGCCATAACCCCCCCAAATCATGTGCCAGTAGCCATAGCCCCCCAAATCATGTGCCAGTAGCCAGAGGCCCCCAAATCATGTGCCAGTAGCCAGAGCCCCCCCAAATCATGTGCCAGTAGCCAGAGCCCCCCAAATCATGTGCTAGTAGCCAGAGCCCCCCCTATCATGTGCCAGTACCCAGAGGCCCCCCTATCATGTGTCAGTAGCCAGAGGCCCCCCCATCATTTGCCAGTAGCCAGAGCCCCCCTCATATCTATAGCTGCCAGTATCGTACAATGTACCGGCCTATGTCCCGTGCTGTACGGATCAGGCGGCGCGATGACGTCATCACGCCGCCTGCGCTGGCCTCTGATAGGCTGCCACGGGGGGGGCACGAAAATATATTTGGTTGCGGGCTAGCGGGGGCCCCTAAGGACTTGCAATTGCCCCCCTTGCCTTAATGGAAGCGCCGGCCCTGCATCCATTTTACTATTTTAGGCTTTTTTTTTTACTGTAGGAAACATTTGTTTCTCTTTTTTTCTTACTACATTTGTATCTTATGTTTTTATTTTATTTCTCTCTGTCCCTTTTTATTTCTAATTTATTACATGCCCCTTCATGTGTAAAAGCACTATATGCACACCCCTGTGAATAAATAAAATTAATATGCACTTACACATGTTGAATCACGCCCTTTGCACAGCCCAATAAAAATAGAAAATGTCCCAATCAACCCAAAGACACATTGCCTCTGATACCAATACAACCAACGAGAGAGGAGCCGATCCTGTATTCCTACTGCCCTCTTTCACTTCATCATCTAGTGATAATAGACCTACAAGAAGGTGCAACATAACAGTAGCTGTGGTATTCCCCCAAAGTGAACCCATATGGATCTCATTCCCTGCAGATTATCAGCCTCAAATTCTTGAGTTTGTGGGCAGCTCAGAAATCCAGCTTCACACTGAGGGCTTCATAGAAGTTGAATTGATTAAAATATTTTTCTCTGAGGATTTTGTAAATTTAATGGTGGTCCAAATGAATTTATATGCCTAGCAATTTCTTGCCTGAAAATCCCACATCATCATACGCTCAACCCCTGATGTGGATCTCAGTAAATGCAGCAGAGATAACGTTTTGGAGGTTTGTGCTACATATATGCCTTGTAAAAAATAAAATAAAACTACTTACAGTAGCTTTAAATAGCAATTCAAGCACAGGATTGTCAAAAGCTGGCTAACACATAGTACACTAACTCATCCATGTCCTGTCCTTAGCTAAAACCCATCACTCTGTCAATCAATTAAATTAATCTATCTAAATCCAGAGATGTTTCCCTATAAGACATTAAACTAGGTGTATCGGTAGTTTGTCTAAAGATAACTTTCTTTCCTTCTTTGCTTTTTGAGTGGCAGAGAGACTCTACTTCATCAATGTCCAAGCTCAGAATGATATAATTTCCTTGTTTTGGATCATTAGTGCCTATGACATATGTCTATTTTGTCCCTATCTTGGCTGAGGTTGACTGCAAGATACAGTATAATAGGGGAGCCTGCTGGCCAGGGACCTACTCGATGTCATGTGCTCCTTCATCCTCATCTTCCCTGCTCATTCAAATACTGTGATCTCTAAAATGGTGGAGCAATTTGTATGAATCCAATCTCAAAAACTCCAGCTTCATCTGGAAGATGAATCTTTAGGAAATTGTAAATGAATTAATGGGTTTTAGACAATTGTTTAAATATGTATAAGCTATATGTCCATTTATCTTTCACAATATTATATGGATAGACCTGATATAAAGCTGACTAAATGTTAAATTAGTTGTGCATTACTATTGTGCTAAAGATGATCACCTTCACTATGTAATTCCAAAATGTGAAACATTGCTGAGGATATTAAAGACGGAAAACATTTTCCTTTAACACAGAATGCCATTATTCTTGCAATTCTGTGGTAATGTTTTCTGTAGCATATTTTCTGCTGCTAAAAATAAATCCTGCATTGTGTCTACTGGCTGGGAATACATTAATGCCCAAACATTGTGTTTAAAACTTTGGTATACCTTGTATAAATCTTCAGAGACTGTATTTTTGTATTACCTCTTAAAGTCAGTAACACAGAGCATTTGTTGTTAATCATGATGGCTGTAGCAAAAAGAACTGGAAATATTCTGGGATTCTTGGCAGTCCCAGAGGCTCTCCTTAAGTCCCAACACAATTATTTTGAAAAGTGATGTTTGTTGTGTCTTTCTAGGTTTTTGTGTCAGCTTGTAGCCTTTGTGGTCTTACAGGCTCTCAAATCTATGCTGGAGGAAGAAAGGATTCTAGCTCCCCAGAGAACTCACATTCTGCACTCATAGCAACCATGTTTAAAAAGCAATAGACTTCAGTACATCTGTCAACATCTTTGACACCTTAACTAAACATAACCTAACTAATGATGGATGAATAGACAGGCAGATGTCAACTGTATGTTACTTCACTGGATCATAGAGTCCAAGAAACTGTCACATGCCAACTAGAAAAATAATAATTATCATATTTAAACCAAAAAATATTCATCTCTTGTATGGCACCAGGTAACTGAAAACAGAATAATGTGCAAATATCATTTTAGGCATTGAAAAACCTTTAGATCACTGCAATAAAGATGAACCTGCAACTTACTTGTATACATATTGTATTTGTTGTGTAGGAAATAAGGTACTGCTTTAACCCATATTAATTTATGTCTATAAATGTGAATACTGGGGCAAATTTAGTAAAATAGTAACATAGTATATAAAGCTGAAAAAATATATTTGCTCATCCAGTTCGGCCTGTTATCCTGCAAGTTGATCCAGAGGAAGGCAAAACACAAACTATGAGGTAGAAGCCAAGTTTCCCCACTTAAGGGGGAAGAAATTCCTTCCCTACTCCAATCAGGCAATCAGAATAATTCCCTGGATCAACGACCCCTCTCTAGTAGCTATAGCCTGTAATAATATTACACTCCAGAAATTCATCCAGGCCCCTCTTGAACTCTTTTAGTGAATTCACCATCCCAACCTCCTCAGGCAGAGAGTTCCATAGTCTCACCTTAAAGAATCCTTTTCTATGTTTGTTTTGAAACTGTCTTTCCTCCAAATGCAGAGGGTGTCCCCTCACCAAAGTCACAGTCCTGGGGATAAATAGATAATGGGGGAGATCTCTGTATTGTCCCCTGATATATTTATACATAGTAATTAGATCTCCCCTCAGTCATTTTTTTTTCTAAAAGTGAATAACCATAATGTTGATAATTTTTCACGGTACTGTAGTTGCCCCATTCCAGTTATTACTTTAGTTGCACTCCTCTGAACCCTCTCCAGCTCTGCTATGTCTGCCTTGTTCACAGGAGCCCAGAACTGTACAGAGTACTCCATGTGTGGTCTGACTAGTGATTTGTAAAGTGGTAGGACTATGTTCTCATGACGGGCATCTATGCCCCTTTTGATGCAAGCCATTATCTTATTGGCCTTGGCAGCAGCTGCCTGACACTGTTTTTTGCAACTTAGTTTGCTATTTATTAAAATTCCTAGGTCCTTTTCCATGTCAGTGTTACCGAGTGTTTTACCATTTAGTATGCACGGGTGACTTGCATTATTCCTTCCCATGTGCATAACCTTACATTTGTCAGTGTTAAACCTCATCTGCCACTTCTCTGCCCAAGCCTCCAATCAATCCAGATCAATCTGTAACATTATACTGTCCTCTTCAGTGTTAATTACTTTACACAGTTTAGTGTCATCTGCAAAAAAATGATATTTTACTGTGCAAGCCTTCTACAAGACCATTAATAAATATATTGAAGAGAATAGGGCCCAATACTGACCCCTGAGGTACCCCACTAGTGACAGTGACCCAATCTGAGTGTGTACCGTTAATAGCCACCCTCTGTTTTCTATCCTTGAGCCAGTTACTTACCCACATACAGACGTTTTCTCCCAGTCCGAGCATTCTCATTTTATATACTAACCTTTTATGTGGTACAGTGTCAAATGCTTTGGAGAAGTCCAGATATACGACATCCATTGATTCACTACTGTCAAGTCTAGAACTTACCTCCTCATAAAAACTGATTAAATTAGTTTGACATGACTGATCCCTCATGAAGCCATGCTGCTATGGCGTTATCTGCTTATTTTCATTGAGGTGCTCCAAGATAGCATCTCTTAGAAACCCTTCAAACAGTTTACCCACAACAGATGTTAAATTTACCCGCCTATAATTTTCGGGGTCTGTTTTTACACCCTTTTTCAATATTAGCACCACATTTGCTATGCGCCAATCCTGTGGAACACTCCCTGTCAGTATAGAGTCTACAAATATCATAAATAAGGGTCTGGCTATGACATTACTTAATTCTCTTAGGATACGGGAGTGTGTACCATCTGGGACTGGCAATTTGTCTATTTAAATCTTTTTAAGTCGCTGTTGTACTTCTTCCTGGGTCAGACAGGGCACTTTTTTAATGGGAAATTTACTTTTAAATTCTGCATTTCATCTGACAGTTTATTTTCCTCAGTGAATACAGTGGAGAGAAAAAATATAATTGCTTTGCTTTCTCCTCGTTGCTCTCTGCAATTGTAACTCCTGTATTTCAGACTGCAAACCACTGATGTGCAATATATGGATACCTTCTGTGTGCACTGTAAATAGAAATGACTCTCTTTGTCAACCATATGGGCCAGAATAGGACATGTCCTATAATATGCAGAACACCCATATAGATCTGCAAAGAAGATACAGATGTGTGGCTGGGCCCATAGAAATGAAAGGGTCAGTGTGCTATCTGCAAAGAATGCTGATAGTACTCAGATGAAAAAAAGACCACTTACATTAAGTCTTAGACAGTGAAAGCCTAGGAGATAATGGGGGACATTTATCAATAATGATGTAATTATAAATCGATTTGTTTCACCTCATATATTAAAAGGTGCACACCACTTTTAAAATGTGACTTTTTTAAATATAAAATTGATTATTTGCCTATCTCTCTTAATTTGTGACATTTTTAACACCGATAGCACGAAAATGCAACAGAAATAGCCATTTCAGCCAACTCAGCCAGACCACACTTGCGACTTTGGAAACATATTTGCGACTTTTGAAGCATATTTTTAGCCATATTTAGTACATGTAGCATTTTTTTTAATGTTGCACAAAAAATTGCAAGTCTACTCTAGTCCTCTGGTGGAGTAGAAACATTGGTGGAGATTTATCATAGTCCAGTTGCGTACGCCAGGCTATGATAACCAGGTGTGCTTCCAGAAGCTGCGCCTGATCATAAATCTGTGCAGCATCTGGCAGTCTGTGCTTCTGAACTAAACTTTTCTACCTAACGTATATTTCAGTGTTCTTCTATGCTACAAAACTGGCATAGAAGATGATAAATGTGATGTAGCCCCTGGGCCCACTCCTCACCACCCTCGCCGCACACCCTTTTTGAAAAAGTGGTGAGGCCTGCAGAGAAACACCACTTATGTGAATTTTTTTGTGCAGGTGGCGTTGAAAAGTCACAAGCACGCAGTTTGCGACTATTTCACGACCGAAAACTGGCATAATCAAATGATAAATCTGGCCCATAATTTTTTACTTATTTTTTTTTTTTTTATTCACATATTCTTATAAAGGCTTGTTTTTTTTGTGGGACAAGTTAGACATTCTAATGGCACCATTTAATGATCCTTATGATATAGTTAAAACTTGAAAAAAAAAATCTAATTGAGAATTGAGAAAAAATACAATACTGCCATTACTTTTCTGACTTCATTTTATGGCCAGTAAAAATGACATGTTACCTATGTTCTACAGGTCAGTATAATTACAGTAATACCAAATATAGATAGCTAGATATACACACACACCATCTTTTTAGCTTTATAAGATACACCTGATAAGATAAACCCCAGGTTTTAGAGGATAAATATCAGGACATTGGCACAGACCCCCCATATCCGGACATCATATCAGACACCCACATCAGATGACAGATCAGCCCTCAATGTCAGACCCCCATCAGACCTTATATTAGCCCTTTGTCAGACCCCCATTAGAACTTACATAAGCCCTTTATGTGAGACCACCATCAGGCCTCAGATCATCCATCAATGCCAGACCTCTGATCAGTTTAAAATAAAAATAAAACTCCAAATGCCTCTCGTGCGCCATGGCTCCTGACCACGTCCGGCAGTCTCTGCAGAAATCACGCTCCTCAGTCTACTCCGGCCCATGTTGCATGTTGCACCACAGTTAGGACAGTGCAGCATCGGGCCCAGGAATAAAGACTAGGGAAGGTGAGTGCCGGAAGCACTAGCAGTGCTTCACTCCCCGCTCCTGGCACCTAATGCATAGTAGTGAGCCACTACTTCCATAACGGATGCCTTCATTAGTATTTGCTTTATAAGACACACTGCCATTTCCCCTCACTTTTGAGGAAAAAAGTGTGTCTTATAGAGCGAGAAATACAATATTGTTTCTTATTTTTAATGCTTTAAAAAAAAAATATCACTAAACGAAAATTATCCACTAAAAAACTATGGCGAACCTTTTACAGACCGAGTGCCCAAACTATAACCCAAATACCATGGCCATTTAACCTGAATACTGCATTCAAATATGCTATATCTTCCATGTACTTTATCATTTAGCTATAATAGCCTGCCTACATTCAATGCGCTGCCTGTTCCATTCATAGCGTGCCCTGCGCTGATAAATGGCATGAAAAGTCTAAGGGTTCATTCACATGTCCGCAGCTCAGGAAAAAAATAGAACATGTCCTATTCTTGTACGCAATTGCGGACAAGAATAGGCAGTTCTATGGGGGTGCTGGTTGGGTGTATTGCGGATCCGCAATTTATAGATCCGCAATGCACCACAGACATGTGAATGGACCCTAAGGCATATTGGTACACCATAGACTTTTTCCAGGGTGCAGGTGCCCACAGAGAGGGCTCTGAGTGTTGCCTCTGGCACCCGTGCTGTAGGTTCACCACCACTGCCCTAAAATATACCTTTTATTAGATCATTAAAATTATGTAAGTAAACCCCCCAAAGAACAATGTTATAATTAGATAGATCACACAAATTATCTAGTGTCCACAAGAAACTGTATGACAACTATGTAAATGTAACAAGGAGGGCACTAGTAGGGACACCTGTACATAAGGCAAAAATGTGATATACTAATGATAAAACAGATATCAAATGAATATCCTCGTTATAACTCACAGTTACTTGGTATCCAGTTGTGTCCAGGGATGCCAAAACGAAAAGTGGAGACGGGAGGTGATAAATTCCCTACAATAGCCTTATGGCTACCCCTGCCTGAAAGTGGAGCACCATCCCTGAAAGGGGAGACCCCACTTATCAGTGGCTAAACCCTGGGATGACACCTAGATGACCCTAGATATATCCTCACAGTTGGCGAAAACAGGCTAGTCCCGATGCGTTTCCCAATTGGCGATATGCAAATGGTTCATCAGGGGACTTAGAATAATAAAATAAAGTAAAGAAAGAAAAAGATGCTGGCAACTTAGATAAAATGAGCACCCATATTATCTAGGTTGCCAGCATATTTTTATTTGTTTATCATTAATTTATTTTATTATTCTAAGTCCCCTGATGAACCATTTGCATATTGCCAACTGGGGAAACGCGTCGGAACTGTCCTGTTTGTGCCAACTGTGAGGAAACGTCCAGGGTCATCTACTGTAGGTGTCATTCCAGGGTTTAACCACTGATAAGTGGGGTCTTCCCTTTTGGGGCGGGTGCTCTGCTTTCAGACAGGGGTAGCCATAGGGCTATTGTAGGGAATTTATCACCTCCCGACTCCACTTTTAGTTTTGGCATCCCTGGACAAAACTGGGTACCAAGTAACCGTGAGTTATAACCAGGATATTCATTTGATATCTGTTTTATCCAAAGTCCTAGACAATGAAAGTCAGAAAGATAATACTCCACCGGAAAAGAAACATGCAAGCCAGTTTTCCTTCCAAAAGAAAAAGACTATTGATTGTCCCCATGTTACACTCTAAATAAGACATGCAAGTCAGTTCTCTATCCAAAAGGAAAGAAAGTGAGAGTCTCAAGAGAAAACTACCCTGGTTAGCTGAGTGACCTTTGTGTTTGTCTTGGAGGTGCCCTTATATGCAAATTAGCACATCTTTCATCTTCTGACATCAGGCTTAATGTTCTTTTCTTTTTTTGAAGGAAAGCTCATTTTAATATATTTTTCAGAAAGCCAAAAGGTATACAAATTAGCTTTCCTTCCAAAAAGAAAAGAATACTGAGCCTCTCTGATGCCAGAAGTTTAGATTTGCTAACTTGCATATATGTTTTCCAGAAATGCAGAGGAGCGTTGGCTGAACTACAATATTCCTCATGCTGGTGGTCTCTTTAATGAGAATGACCATCCATAAGACTGTTACAAAGGCCGCTCAGCTAATGTCACGACCATGGTCATGGTCGTGACTCTGGACCCGCATGTGGTTGCCTGCGGTTTGGTAGTGGTCAACTACATGGTGAGAGCTACTTGTTTCTTGCCTCACGTGTGGTTGCCGCTGGCAACAAGATTGTGTTTGGCGGTATAGCATCCTGAGCGGTTGCTAGGCAGCTTGCTGCCAAGTGCATGCGGTAGCTCCTGGTTTGGTTTGTATGGTGTGCACTGTTACACCTTCCGTCACTTGTGGTTGCCCGTGGCAACGTGTAGTATAGTGTGCGTGTGTGGCAGTGTCTCGGCCTGCTGGCTGATTCCCAGGACATGATTGCCACGCATGCCGTTGCCGGCGGTAACTGGTGCAGTGGGATATTTATGTGGGCACTTTCCCAGTTTGTTGTGTATGAGGTTTAGTTATGTATGCACTTTCCCTTTAAGTGGTTTCACTTCCCTCCTTGGTGTTGGAAGGGTTAATTCCCTTTCCACTGTGTGTCTGTGTGGGTGTGGCCACTTTGGGCTATATAGCCTCAGTTGAGACCAGATGTCTGAGGGGTACTCCAGCCTTGTTTGTAAGCTGGAGGCACCCTCCTGGTCCCTTATACCATCTGCCAGTGAGGGCCACCCTTGTGGTCATAAATGTTTTTATGTGATGTTAAGTTGTTGTGGCTTTCCTTTTGTTATTTAATGCAGCTATGGATCTGGGTTCCTGTCTGTATGTTTTTTGGCTGTGTCATTTTAAGTATTGTGTGGACGTCAGCGTGTCAGCACAGGGATCCAGTCAGCAAGGCTGTGGCAGGTAGGTGGAACTTGTGTAGTTCACCTGCCATATCCATAGGTCTGTTTTTGTACCCCCTTTTCCTTGCAGCTTGGCCAGTGAGACTCCTGTTCCTAAGTGTCCAGGAGGAACGGGCTGTCTACCCAGCTCCTAGCTCAGGGATCGGGGGTGTGTCAGTAGGGATCCGAGGTTCCTGAGCATGAGCCCTCCTACCTTCAAGGTCGGCTCATGCAGCTAGGAGTCAGGGTCAGATTAGGGAAGCTCTAGGAGGTGACCTGCTCCCTATTTCTGTCGTCCTGGCCGAGCAGCCACAAACATCTTCGGGCATCGCACGGCTGAGGGTTTTCTCCATCCTCAGCCGTGACAGCTAAGCATAGCAATTGTCTTCTGAGACACTCAATTTTATTTTTCTTTTGGGAGAAGAACAGACTCGCACATCTCATTTAGGTAAGTGCAATACAGGGGCATTCAGTACTCTTTTCTTTTCGGGAGGAGAACTGGCTTGCATGTTGATCTTAAAGTGGGGTATTACTTGAGGAACTCTCTCTTATGAGAATTAAACAAATCAATCTGAGCCAAAATGTAGCAGCTCTACAGTATATCACCCATAATACTGTTCAGCCAGCCAATCCACAGATAGCCATCCCCTACGATGTCACAACCCTATAAAACCCTTATCCTGCGGGTTCTATGACAGCTTAGCATAGGGAGAGACGTGACAGGCTGCAGGAGGTGCAATATGTTGTCATTTTCTGGCTTTCAGGCTGGCCCACCTGTGGAGCCTGTTTCCTTTGCCAGCTGCCCATCACCCTGAAAGCAAATGGGCAGGCAATAATGATGTCTTCTTATTTTCCTCAAAATGACCATACTCATCTTCTGCTGGCTTTACGTCTTCCAAATCATTCTTCAAAGTCTCTATGTCCTAGAAAAGACAGCAAGATGCAGAGAGAGGAGGGATTGGATGTTCCTGATCACATATTCTCATCGACATTAGATGTTGTTGACAAGGAGGAAAAGTAGATTGCATAAGAAGGGCTCCCAAGAGATTGCAGGCAAGAACATCTATAATATGCACATTGTCCCCGAAACCTAACCAGCCAACCCCTTACCAGCAATGGCGTTTGTTTAAATGTGCCACATGGCCATTAACAATGAAGAAGGATCACACAGTGCAGTCTTCATTCATAAATGAAAAGCAGCTGTGGGAAAATTGGCCGCACGGTCGCAACCCGCTTGCAGCATGGCCGATCCATATAGCTGTACCCTAAGGCAGAGTGGCCTTGTTATACCTGATTTATAACGATTTGTGACAAATTAATTTGTAACAAATCAAATTTCAGAGATGCCGAATCAAATTTTTCAAAAGTTTGCTCATCTCTACCAAGAAGCAATCCTTCAAAATAATCAATAATTTCTCAGAGCAGTTATTGCAGCTGCAAAATTCTTAAAAACTGGACAGATTGCACATTATGGGGGACATTTATCAAACCAGATATGTCAGGTTTTTGTTGTAAAAATGTTGCACAACATGCCATTTGTGACTTGTTTGTTACAATTGTACGACATTTAGGAGATACTCCAATTTTAAAAGTGGTCTATGTTTGAAGGGGTTATCCTATGGCTAATGCAAAAAATAATAATAAATGATATTATATAGTACATGACATTCTCTTTCCAACAATGCTAGAACCAGCCCTGTACCTCACATTAATCCAGAGATCCCCCTGATGTAATATTACTATTAATTGTTGAAGAGCATGTTAGAGCACAAGACAGTAACAAAGAACTCTATATTAACAAGTGAATCTTAAAGAGAAAAAAATGAGCAAATCGTAGTCAAACGAATTGCATTCGATCTAGATTTCAGGAAATTTTTCCTGAAATGGCGGTAACAAAAATACATACTCACCTTATTCATTTGCTCGAGGAAAGGTCATCTTGGCCATCTTGATTGAAGAAAATGTGCAAAATCGTGCGTGTGGGGACGTATGACATCACCACCAGAGATGAGCGAATCGAAGCTGACGAAGTGGAATTCGATCCGAATTTCAGGAAAAATTTGATTTGCAACGAATGCAAATTTCCTCGCGCTTCATGGTAACAAATCACAATTTTCCTAAATTGGCAGCTACAGGGAGTGCAGAATTATTAGGCAAGTTATATTTTTGAGGATTAATTTTATTATTGAACAACAACCATGTTCTCAATGAACCCAAAAAACTCATTAATATCAAAGCTGAATATTTTTGGAAATAGTTTTTAGTTTGTTTTTAGTTTTAGCTATTTTAGGGGGATATCTGTGTGTGCAGGTGACTATTACTGTGCATAATTATTAGGCAACTTAAAAAACAAATATATACCCATTTCAATTATTTATTTTTACCAGTGAAACCAATATAATATCTCAACATTCACAAATATACATTTCTGACATTCAAAAACAAAACAAAAACAAATCAGTGACCAATATAGCCACCTTTCTTTGCAAGGACACTCAAAAGCCTGCCATCCATGGATTCTGTCAGTGTTTTGATCTGTTCACCATCAACATTGCGTGCAGCAGCAACCACAGCCTCCCAGACACTGTTCAGAGAGGTGTACTGTTTTCCCTCCTTGTAAATCTCACATTTGATGATGGACCACAGGTTCTCAATGGGGTTCAAATCAGGTGAACAAGGAGGCCATGTCATTAGATTTTCTTCTTTTATACCCTTTCTTGCCAGCCACGCTGTGGAGTACTTGGACGCGTGTGATGGAGCATTGTCCTGCATGAAAATCATGTTTTTCTTGAAGGATGCAGACTTCTTCCTGTACCACTGCTTGAAGAAGGTGTCTTCCAGAAACTGGCAGTAGGACTGGGAGTTGAGCTTGACTCCATCCTCAACCCGAAAAGGCCCCACAAGCTCATCTTTGATGATACCAGCCCAAACCAGTACTCCACCTCCACCTTGCTGGCGTCTGAGTCGGACTGGAGCTCTCTGCCCTTTACCAATCCAGCCACGGGCCCATCCATCTGGCCCATCAAGACTCACTCTCATTTCATCAGTCCATAAAACCTTAGAAAAATCAGTCTTGAGATATTTCTTGGCCCAGTCTTGACGTTTCAGCTTGTGTGTCTTGTTCAGTGGTGGTCGTCTTTCAGCCTTTCTTACCTTGGCCATGTCTCTGAGTATTGCACACCTTGTGCTTTTGGGCACTCCAGTGATGTTGCAGCTCTGAAATATGGCCAAACTGGTGGCAAGTGGCATCTTGGCAGCTGCACGCTTGACTTTTCTCAGTTCATGGGCAGTTATTTTGCGCCTTGGTTTTTCCACACGCTTCTTGCGACCCTGTTGACTATTTTGAATGAAACGCTTGATTGTTCGATGATCACGCTTCAGAAGCTTTTCCATTTTTAAGAGTGCTGCATCCCTCTGCAAGATATCTCACTATTTTTGACTTTTCTGAGCCTGTCAAGTCCTTCTTTTGACCCATTTTGCCAAAGGAAAGGAAGTTGCCTAATAATTATGCACACCTAATATAGGGTGTTGATGTCATTAGACCACACCCCTTCTCATTACAGAGATGCACATCACCTAATATGCTTAATTGGTAGTAGGCTTTCGAGCCTATACAGCTTGGAGTAAGACAACATGCATAAAGAGGATGATGTGGTCAAAATACTCATTTGCCTAATAATTCTGCACTCCCTGTAGGGCGAGACTAATCTTCAGAGACCCAGTATAAGTCACGTCCACTCCGGGTCACCAATTGTGCAGCGTTTTGGTGCATACTACACATACTTAGGGATTTAACTGATCTAAATAAATGTTACGTTTTAATGGTATCTCAAACTATTTATATATAATTCTGGAACACAATACCAATTTTTTTACTAGGCAGTGACCAATGCATAATTTGGTCGTGTTACTAGCTACAACAGTGACATTACCAAGAACTGGACGTTCTTCCAAAATTGATGAAAAGACGAGAAGAATACTGGTCTGGGAGGCTACCAAGATGCCTACAGCAACATTAAGTGATCTGCAGGAATATCTGGCAACTACTGGCTGTGTGGTACATGTGACAACAATCTCCTGTATTCTTCATATATCTGGGCTATGGGGTAGAGTGGCAAGATGAAAGCCTTTTCTTATGAAGAAAAACATTCAAGCTAGGCTACATTTTGCAAAAACACATCTGAAGTCTCCCAAAAGCATGTGAGAAAAGGTGTTATGGGCTGATGAAACCAAGGTTGAACTTTTTGCGCATTATTCCATAAAGATTTGGGGCTGTTTTTTCTTCAGCTGGAACTCGGGCCTTAGTTAAGCTAGAGGGAATTATGAACAGTTCCAAATAACAGTCAATATTGGCACAAAACCTTCAGGCTTCTGCTAGAAAGCTGAACATGAAGAGGAACTTTATCTTTCAGCATGACAACGACCCAAAGCATACATGCAAATCAACAAAGGAAAGGCTTCACC
Source organism: Bufo bufo (assembly GCF_905171765.1). NCBI lineage: Eukaryota > Metazoa > Chordata > Amphibia > Anura > Bufonidae > Bufo > Bufo bufo. The sequence continues at coordinate 575,996,558 of NC_053389.1, forward strand.
AGAAGAAGATTAATGTTTTGGAATGGCCCAGCCAGAGCCCAGACCTGACTCAGATTGAAAATATGTAGGGTGATCTTAAGATGGCTGTGCACAGGAGATGCCCTCGCAATCTGACAGATTTGGAGTGTTTTTGCAAAGAAGAGTGGGCAAATCTTGCCAAGTCAAAAAGTGCCATGCTGATAGACTCATACCCCAAATAGACTGAGTGCTGTAATAAAATCAAAAGGTGCTTCAACAAAGTATTAGTTTAACCGCCTCAGGACCGCTGTAAGCAGGATTGCGTCCTGGCGGCGGCCCTGCTATTCTGGGTGGACACATATACGCGTCCTCTCGCGAGAGGCGAGATTTCCTGTGAACGCGCGCACACAGGCGCGCGCGTTCACAGGATCGGAAGGTAAGCGAGTGGATCTCCAGCCTTCCAGCGACGATCGTTCGCTGGCAGGCTTGAGATGCGATTTTTTTAACTCCTAACAGGTATATTAGCCACCTCAGCCCCCAGTGCTTAAACACCCTGAAAGACCAGGCCACTTTTTACACTTCTGACCTACACTACTTTCACCATTTATTGCTCGGTCATGCAACTTACCACCCAAATGAATTTTACCTCCTTTTCTTCTCACTAATAGAGCTTTCATTTGGTGGTATTTCATTGCTGCTGACATTTTTACTTTTTTTGTTACACTTTCAGTTGTAAAATTTTGCAAAAAAAATGACATCCATATATAAATTTTGCTCTAAATTTATTGTTCTACATGTCTTTGATAAAAAAAAAATGTTTGGGTAAAAAAAAAATGGTTTGGGTAAAAGTTATAGCGTTTACAAACTATGGTACAAAAATGTGAATTTCCGCTTTTTGAAGCAGCTCTGACTTTCTGAGCACCTGTCATGTTTCCTGAGGTTCTACAATGCCCAGACAGTACAAACACCCCACAAATGACCCCATTTCTGAAAGTACACACCCTAAGGTATTCGCTGATGGGCATAGTGAGTTCATAGAACTTTTTATTTTTTGTCACAAGTTAGCGGAAAATGATGATTTTTTTTTTTTTCTTACAAAGTCTCATATTCCACTAACTTGTGACAAAAAATAAAAACTTCCATGAACTCACTATGCCCATCACGAAATACCTTGGGGTCTCTTCTTTCCAAAATGGGGTCACTTGTGGGGTAGTTATACTGCCCTGGCATTCTAGGGGCCCAAATGTGTGGTAAGGAGTTTGAAATCAAATTCTGTAAAAACTGACCAGTGAAATCCGAAAGGTGCTCTTTGGAATGTGGGCCCCTTTGCCCACCTAGGCTGCAAAAAAGTGTCACACATCTGGTATCTCCGTATTCAGTAGAAGTTGGGGAATGTGTTTTGGGGTGTCATTTTACATATACCCATGCTGGGTGAGATAAATATCTTGGTCAAATGCCAACTTTGTATAAAAAAATGGGAAAAGTTGTCTTTTGCCAAGATATTTCTCTCACCCAGCATGGGTATATGTAAAAAGACACCCCAAAACACATTCCCCAACTTCTCCTGAATACGGAGATACCAGATGTGTGACACTTTTTTGCAGCCTAGGTGGGCAAAGGGGCCCATATTCCAAAGAGCACCTTTCGGATTTCACTCGTCATTTTTTACAGAATTTGATTTCAAACTCCTTACCACACATTTGGGCCCCTAGAATGCCAGTGCAGTATAACTACCCCACAAGTGACCCCATTTTGGAAAGAAGAGACCCCAAGGTATTCGCTGATGGGCATAGTGAGTTCATGGAAGTTTTTATTTTTTGTCACAAGTTAGTGGAATATGAGACTTTGTATGAAAAAAAAAATATAAAAAAAATCATCATTTTCCACTAACTTGTGACAAAAAATAAAAAATTCTAGGAACTCGCCATGCCCCTCACGGAATACCTTGGGGTGTCTTCTTTCCAAAATGGGGTCACTTGTGGGGTAGTTATACTGCCCTGGCATTTTCCAGGGGCCCTAATGTGTGGTAAGTAGGTAAATGACCAGTGAAATCCAAAAGGTGCTCTTTGGAATATGGGCCCCTTTGCCCACCTAGGCTGCAAAAAAGTGCCACACATGTGGTATCTCCGTACTCAGGAGAAGTTGGGGAATGTGTTTTGGGGTGTCTTTTTACATATACCCATGCTGGGTGAGAGAAATATCTTGGCAAAAGACAACTTTTCCCATTTTTTTATACAAAGTTGGCATTTGACCAAGATATTTATCTCACCCAGCATGGGTATATGTAAAATGACACCCCAAAACACATTCCCCACCTTCTCCTGAGTACGGAGATACCAGATGTGTGACACTTTTTTGCAGCCTAGGTGGGCAAAGGGGCCCATATTCCAAAGAGCACCTTTCGGATTTCACTCGTCATTTTTTACAGAATTTGATTTCAAACTCCTTACCACACATTTGGGCCCCTAAAATACCAGGGCATTATACCTACCCCACAAGTGACCCCATTTTGGAAAGAATAGACCCCAAGGTATTCGCTGATGGGCATAGTGAGTTCATGGAAGTTTTTATTTTTTGTCACAAGTTAGTGGAATATGAGACTTTGTATGAAAAAAAAAAAAAAAAGAATCATCATTTTCCACTAACTTGTGACAAAAAATAAAAAATTCTAGGAACTCGCCATGCCCCTCACGGAATACCTTGGGGTGTCTTCTTTCCAAAATGGGGTCACTTGTGGGGTAGTTATACTGCCCTGGCATTTTCCAGGGGCCCTAATGTGTGGTAAGTAGGTAAATGACCAGTGAAATCCGAAAGGTGCTCTTTGGAATATGGGCCCCTTTGCCCACCTAGGCTGCAAAAAAGTGTCACACATCTGGTATCTCCGTACTCGGGAGAAGTTGGGGAATGTGTTTTGGGGTGTCTTTTTACATATACCCATGCTGGGTGAGAGAAATATCTTGGCAAAAGACAACTTTTCCCATTTTTTTATACAAAGTTGGCATTTGACCAAGATATTTATCTCACCCAGCATGGGTATATGTAAAATGACACCCCAAAACACATTCCCCAACTTCTCCTGAGTACGGCGATACCAGATGTGTGACACTTTTTTGCAGCCTAGATGCGCAAAGGGGCCCAAATTCCTTTTAGGAGGGCATTTTTAGACATTTGGATACCAGACTTCTTCTCACGCTTTGGGGCCCCTAGAATGCCAGGGCAGTATAAATACCCCACATGTGACCCCATTTTGGAAAGAAGACACCCCAAGGTATTCAATGACGGGCTTGGCGAGTTCATAGAAATTTTTTTTTTTTGGCACAAGTTAGCGGAAATTGATATTTTTTATTTTTTTTCTCACAAATTTCAATCTTTCATGGACTCAATATGCCCCTCACGGAATACCTGGGGGTGTCTTCTTTCCGAAATGGGGTCACATGTGGGGTATTTATACTGCCCTGGCATTCTAGGGGCCCTAAAGCGTGAGAAGAAGTCTGGAATATGAATGTCTAAAAAATTTTACGCATTTGGATTCCGTGAGGGGTATGGTGAGTTCATGTGAGATTTAATTTTTTGTCACAAGTTAGTGGAATATGAGACTTTGTAAGAAAAAAAAATAATAATTCCGCTAACTTGGGCCAAAAAAATGTCTGAATGGAGCCTTACAGGGGGGTGATCAATGACAGGGGGGTGATCAATGACAGGGGGGTTGATCAATGACAGGGGGGTGATCAATGACAGGGGGGTGATCAATGACAGGGGGGTGATCAATGACAGGGGGTGATCAATGACAGGGGGGGTGATCAATGACAGGGGGGTTGATCAATGACAGGGGGGTGATCAATGACAGGGGTTGATCAATGACAGGGGGGTGATCAATGACAGGGGGGTGATCAATGACAGGGGGGTGATCAATGACAGGGGGGGTGATCAATGACAGGGGGGGTGATCAATGACAGGGGTGGTGATCAATGACAGGGGGGTGATCAGGGAGTCTATATGGGGTGATAACCACAGTCATTGATCACGCCCGTGTAAGGCTTCATTCAGACGTCCGGATGCGTTTTGCGGATCCGATCCATCTATCAGTGGATCCGTAAAAATCATGCGGACGTCTGAATGGAGCTTTACAGGGGGGTGATCAATGACAGGGGGGTAATCAATGACAGGGGGGTGATCAGGGAGTCTATATGGGGTGATCACCACAGTCATTGATCATGCCCCTGTAAGGCTTCATTCAGACGTCCGGATGCGTTTTGCGGATCCGATCCATCTATCAGTGGATCCGTAAAAATCATGCGGACGTCTGAATGGAGCTTTACAGGGGGGTAATCAATGACAGGGGGGTGATCAGGGAGTCTATATGGGGTGATAACCACAGTCATTGATCATGCCCCTGTAAGGCTTCATTCAGACGTCCGGATGCGTTTTGCGGATCCGATCCATCTATCAGTGGATCCGTAAAAATCATGCGGACGTCTGAATGGAGCTTTACAGGGGGGTGATCAATGACAGGGGGGTAATCAATGACAAGGGGGGTGATCAGGGAGTCTATATGGGGTGATCACCACAGTCATTGATCATGCCCCTGTAAGGCTTCATTCAGACGTCCGGATGCGTTTTGCGGATCCGATCCATCTATCAGTGGATCCGTAAAAATCATGCGGACGTCTGAATGGAGCTTTACAGGGGGGTAATCAATGACAGGGGGGTGATCAGGGAGTCTATATGGGGTGATAACCACAGTCATTGATCATGCCCCTGTAAGGCTTCATTCAGACGTCCGGATGCGTTTTGCGGATCCGATCCATCTATCAGTGGATCCGTAAAAATCATGCGGACATCTGAATGGAGCTTTACAGGGGGTTGATCAATGACAGGGGGGTGATCAATGACAGGGGGGTGATCAGGGAGTCTATATGGGGTGATCAGGGGTGATTAGGGGTGATCAGGGGCTAATAAGGGGTTAATAAGTGACGGGGGGGGTGTAGTGTAGTGTAGTGGTGCTTGGTGGGACTTTACTGAGCTACCTGTGTCCTCTGGTGGTCGATCCAAACAAAGGGGACCACCAGAGGACCAGGTAGCAGGTATATTAGACGCTGTTATCAAAACAGCGTCTAATATACCTGTTAGGGGTTAAAAAAAACACATCTCCAGCCTGCCAGCGAACGATCGCCGCTGGCAGGCTGGAGATCAACTCTCTTACCTTCCGTTCCTGTGAGCGCGCGCGCCTGTGTGCGCGCGTTCACAGGAAATCTCGCGTCTCGCGAGAGGACGCGCCGGCGCGTCCAGGAGGAATGAATCAACCACCTCCAGGACGCGTCTGTGCGTACAGCGGTCCGGAGGTGGTTAGACGCTGTTTTGATAACAGCGTCTAATATACCTGCTACCTGGTCCTCTGGTGGTCCCCTTTGCTTGGATCGACCACCAGAGGACACAGGCAGCTCAGTAATAAGTAGCACCAAACACCACTACACTACACCCCCCATCACTTATTAACCCCTTATTAACCCCTGATCACCCCTGATCACCCCATATAGACTCCCTGATCACCCCCCTGTCATTGATCACCCCCCTGTCATTGATCACCCCCTTGTAAGGTTTCATTTAGACGTCCGTATGTTTTTTACGGATCCACTGATACATGGATCGGATCCGCAAAACACATACGGACGTCTGAATGGAGCCTTACAGGGGGGTGATCAATGACGGGGGTGATCACCCCATATAGACTCCCTGATCACTCCCCTGTCATTGATCACCCCCCTGTAAGGCTCCATTCAGACGTCCGTATGTTTTTTACGGACCAACGGATACATGGATCGGATCCGCAATACACATACAGACGTCTGACTGGAGCCTTACAGGGGGGTGATCACCCCATAAAGACTCCCTGATCACCCCCCTGTCATTGATCACCCCCCTGTCATTGATCACCCCCATGTAAGGCTCCATTCAGACGTCCGTATGTTTTTTACGGATCCACGGATACATGGATCGGATCCGCAAAACACATACGGACATCTGAATGGAGCCTTACAGGAGGGTGATCAATGACAGGGGGGTGATCACCCCATATAGACTCCCTGATCACCCCCCTGTCATTGATCACCCCCCTGTCATTAATCACCCCCCTGTAAGGCTCCATTCAGACGTCCGTATGTTTTTTACGGATCCACGGGTACATGGATCGGATCTACAAAACACATACGGACATCTGAATGGAGCCTTACAGGGGGGTGATGAATGACAGGGGGGTGATCACCCCATATAGACTCCATGATCACCCCCCTGTCATTGATCACCCCCCTGTCATTGATCGCCCCCCTGTAAGGCTCCATTCAGACGTCCGTATGTTTTTTACGGATCCACGGATACATTGATCGGATCCGCAAAACACATACGGAATTCTGAATAGAGCCTTACAGGGGGGTGATCAATGACAGGGGGGTGATCACCCCATATAGACTCCCTGATCACCCCCCTGTCATTGATCACCCCCCTGTCATTGATCACCCCCCTGTAAGGCTCCATTCAGACGTCCGTATGTTTTTTACAGATCCACGGATACATGGATCGGATCCGCAAAACACATACAGACGTCTGACTGGAGCCTTACAGGGGGGTGATCACCCCATATAGACTCCCTGATCACCCCCCTGTCATTGATCACCCCCCTGTCATTGATCACCCCCCTGTAAGGCTCCATTCAGACGTCCATATGTTTTTTACGGATCCACGGATACATGGATCGGATCCGCAAAACACATACGGACATCTGAATGGAGCCTTACAGGGGGGTGATGAATGACAGGGGGGTGATCACCCCATATAGACTCCCTGATCACCCCCCTGTCATTGATCACCACCTTGTCATTGATCACCCCCCTGTAAGGCTCCATTCAGACGTCCGTATGTTTTTTACGGATCCACGGATACATGGATCGGATCCGCAAAACACAAACAGACATCTGAATGGAGCCTTACAGGGGGGTGATCAATGACAGGGGGGTGATCACCCCATATAGACTCCCTGATCACCCCCCTGTCATTGATCACCCCCCTGTCATTGATCACCCCCCTGTAAGGCTCCAATCAGATGTCCGTATGTTTTTTACAGATCCACGGATACATGGATCGGATCCGCAAAACACATACGGACGTCTGAATGGAGCCTTACAGGGGGGTGATCAATGACAGGGGGGTGATCAGGGAGTCTATATGGGGTGATCACCCCCTGTCATTGATCACCCCCCTGTAAGGCTCCATTCAGACGTCCGTATGTTTTTTACAGATCCAGGGATACATGGATCAGATCCGCAAAACACATACGGACATCTGAATGGAGCCTTACAGGGGGGTGATCAATGACGGGGGTGATCAATGACAGGGGGGTGATCAGGGAGTCTATATGGGGTGATCACCCCCCCTGTCATTGATCACCCCCCTGTCATTGATCACCCCCCTGTAAGGCTCCATTCAGACGTCCGTATGTTTTTTACAGATCCACGGCTACATGGATCGGATCCGCAAAACACATAAGGACATCTGAATGGAGCCTTACAGGGGGATGATCAATGACAGGGGGGTGATAACCCCATATACACTCCCTGATCACCCCCCTGTCATTGATCACCCCCCTGTAAGGCTCCATTCAGATGTCCGTATGTTTTTTACAGATCCACGGATACATGAATCGGATCTGCAAAACACATACGGACGTCTGAATGGAGCTTTACAGGGGGGTGATCAATGACAGGGGGGTGATCAATGACAGGGGGGTGATCAGGGAGTCTATATGGGGTGATCACCCCCCTGTCATTGATCACCCCCCTGTAAGGCTCCATTCAGACGTCCGTATGTTTTTTACAGATCCAGGGATACATGGATCGGATCCGCAAAACACATACGGACGTCTGAATGGAGCCTTACAGGGGGGTGATCAATGACGGGGGTGATCAATGACAGGGGGATGATCAGGGAGTCTATATGGGGTGATCACCCCCCTGTCATTGATCACCCCCCTGTAAGGCTCCATTCAGACGTCTGTATGTTTTTTACAGATCCAGGGATACATGGATCGGATCCGCAAAACACATACGGACGTCTGAATGGAGCCTTACAGGGGGGTGATCAATGACGGGGGTGATCAATGACAGGGGGATGATCAGGGAGTCTATATGGGGTGATCACCCCCCTGTCATTGATCACCCCCCTGTCATTGATCACCCCCCTGTAAGGCTCCATTCAGACGTCCGTATGTTTTTTACAGATCCACGGATACATGGATCAGATCCGCAAAACACATAAGGACATCTGAATGGAGCCTTACAGGGGGGTGATCAATGACAGGGGGGTGATAACCCCATATACACTCCCTGATCACCCCCCTGTCATTGATCACCCCCCTGTAAGGCTCCATTCAGACATTTTTTTTGCCCAAGTTAGCTGAATTTTTTTTCTTTTTTTTTCTTACAAAGTCTCATATTCCACTAACTTGTGTCAAAAAATAAAATCTCACATGAACTCACCATACTCCTCACGGAATCCAAATGCGTAAAATTTTTTAGACATTTATATTCCAGACTTCTTCTCACGCTTTAGGGCCCCTAAAATGCCAGGGCAGTATAAATACCCCACATGTGACCCCATTTCGGAAAGTAGACACCCCAAGGTATTCGCTGAGGGGCATATTGAGTCCATGAAAGATTGAAATTTTTGTCCCAAGTTAGCGGAAACGGAGACTTTGTGAGAAAAAACAAAAAAAAATCAATTTCCGCTAACTTGTGGCAAAAAAAAAATTTCGATGAACTCGCCATGCCCCTCATTGAATACCTTGGGGTGTCTTCTTTCCAAAATGGGGTCATATGTGGGGTATTTATACTGCCCTGGCATTTTAGGGGCCCTAAAGCGTGAGAAGAAGTCTGGGATCCAAATGTCTAAAAATGCCCTCCTAAAAGGAATGTGGGCCCCTTTGCGCATCTAGGCTGCAAAAAAGTGTCACACATCTGGTATCGCCGTACTCAGGAGAAGTTGGGGAATGTGTTTTGGGGTGTCTTTTTACATATACCCATTCTGGGTGAGAGAAATATCTCAGTCAAATGCCAACTTTATATAAAATAATTGGAAAAGGTGTCTTTTGCCGAGATATTTATCTCACCCAGCATGGGTATATGTAAAATGACACCCCAAAACACATTGCCCAACTTCTCCTGAGTACGGCAATACCACATGTGTGACACTTTTTTGCAGCCTAGGTGGGCAAAGGGGCCCACATTCCAAAGAGCACCTTTAGGATTTCACAGGTCATTTTTTACACATTTTGATTTCAAACTACTTACCACACATTAGGGCCCCTAGAATGCCAGGGCAGTATAACTACCCCACAAGTGACCCCATTTTGGAAAGAAGACACCCCAAGGTATTCCGTGAGGGGCATGGCGAGTTCATAGAATTTTTTATTTTTTGTCACAAGTTAGCGGAAAATGATGATTTTTTATTTTTTTCAGTATGAGATGACGGTTTGATTGGCACTATTTTAGGGTGCATATGACTTTTTGATCGCTTGGTATTACACTTTTTGTGATGTAAGGTGACAAAAAATTGCTTTTTTGACACGGTTTTTATTTTTTAATTTTTTTACAGTGTTCACCTGAGGGGTTAGTTCATATGATATTTTTATATTGCAGGTTCTTACAGATGTGGCGATACCTAATATGTATACTTTTTTTTATTTATTTCAGTTTTACACAATAATATTTTTTTAAACCAAAAAAAATCAACTTTTAGTGTCTCCATAGTCTCTGAGCCATATTTTTTTTTTGGTTGATTGTCTAAGGTAGGGGCAATTTTTTTTGCAGGATGAGATGATGGTTTGTTTGGCAGTATTTTGGGATGTATTAGGTCATGTGATATTTTTATAGTGAAGGTTTCTACAGATGCAGTGATACCTAATATGTATACTGTTTTTATTTATTTAAGTTTTACACAATAATATCTTTTTTTTCACAAAAAATAATAATCTTTTAGTGTCTCCATAGTCTGGGAGCCATATTTTTTTTATTTTCTGGTTGATTGTCTAAGGTAGGGGGTAATTTTTTTTGCAGGATGAGATGATGGTTTGATTGCCACTATTTTGGGGTGTATGTGAATTTTTGATTGCTTGCTATTACACTTTTTGTAATGTAAGGTGACAAAAAATGGCTTTTGACACCGTTTTTATTTTTATTTTTTTAACAGTGTTCACCTGAGGGGTTAGATCGTGTTTTTTTATAGAGCAGGTTGTTACAGACTTGACACTACCAAATATGACTTTTTTTCATTGTTTGATTTAGTTATGCATTATAAAACATTTTAGAAAAAAATATGTTTTTTCTAGTGTCTCCATATTCTAAAAGCCATAGTTTTTAAAAATTTTGGGCGACTGTCTTATGTAGTGGCTAATTCTTTTCAGTATGAGATGACGGTTTGATTGGTACTATTTTAGGGTGCATATGACTTTTTGATCGCTTGGTATTACACTTTTTGTGATGTAAGGTGACACAAAATGGCTTTTTTGACACAGTTTTTATTTATTTATTTTTTTACTGTGTTCACCTGAGGGGTTAATTCATATAATATTTTTATATAGCAGGTTCTATATAGCAGGTTCAGATGTGGCTGTCTTTTTATTTTCTGGTTGATTGTCTAACTGTGCTGTCTTCTATAGATCCTTTCAGCTTCAGACTACAGTTTCTGCACTGTCCCATCTGTCTCCCTATGCTCCCTATAGTGTGTAAAAACTCTCCCTACAATCTCCCTAAACTGTCCCTGCACTCTCCTTATCCAATATTTTACAATTAAAAGCTTTTAGCAACACTGTCCCTATAGTGCTTGCTACACCTCTCCCTATGCTCAGCTCAAAGTGAAATGGCGGAGACCATGCAGGATGAGGCTTTCAAAGGGCTGTGGCATCACAGGGGCTGACTAAATGCTGATTGGCAGTCTGCACGGCATTATGGGTGATTTCGTGTTCCCGGCTTCTGGCTTTCATTTTTTAACACGTGGAACTGCCATTTTAGGAAAAAAACTATTTGTTACCACGAAGCGCAAGGAAATGTGGAATCATTGTGAATTATATTTTTCCTAAACTTCTGATCGAATTCCACTTCGGATGCTTTTATTTGCTTAACACTACTCATAACCTTTGTATATATTTCTTTCTACAGATTGGAGGGATGGCAACTTTAACTTCTGTGTGCAGCACATATAGCAGCTAGATGGGCTGGGAGTGACTCAATATGGTCATGGTAGGTTGTCACAGGTATCTGGAGCCAGGCTGACTGCAGTGCATTCCTCATCTGCTGCAGGGTGTGTAGGGGATGAGCCATACAGTGAAAACAACAATCTACCGTAGGTGTCTCAATAGATGCTCAGGTTGGCTTCAAGTCTGGGCTAGGGTAATACTTGTTTATGTTCATGCAACCAATGTTGGACATTTCCAACCGTGTAACATGTTGCATTGTCTAACTGGAAGATCCTATCCACCCCAGGGAAGACAGTCAGCATGTATGGGGGTGCATGATTAATTTTGTTTTCCAATCTTACACTTTTATTATGAAGTGTATAAATGTAAAAGGCACTAGTTTCCTATAAATGAAAAGTTATGGGTTTGGTTATTGATACACGGATAATTAAACGGTACTAGCAGTTTTTTCCCTCCTATAATTCAAAGGAAGAGGCAGAATTAAATGTCCCTCCACTTCTACAAAAACACACTGCACCTGGAATTGACAACTTACTTTGGTAATAATGCAGTTTTTGCATTACAATGTGCTTGAACTACACAGAATATTGCAGTAATAGAATATGTTTACTATCATGGGTAAAATGTGCTTGAACTACATGGTAAATAACAATATAATGCACTCACTTGCATGGGTATAACAATGCAGTTTTTTGCAGTAAAAGGTGTTTGAACTAAATGGTACCTTGACGGTCTTCAACACATTTTTTGAAGTAAAAATAAAATATATTTAATAACATAGGTTTAACCACTTTCCATCTGGGCCATTTGCGCCCTTCCTGACCAGGACTAATTTTGCAAATCTGACATATCTCACTTTATGTGGTAATAACTTTGGAACGCCTTTACTTATCCAAGTCATTCAGAGATTGTTTTCTCGTGACACATTGTACTTCATGATAGTCATAAATTTGAGTCAATATATTTCACCTTTATTTATGAAAAAATCCCAAATTTACCCAAAATTTAGAAAAAATAGCAATTTTCTAAATTTCAATTTCTCTCCTTTTAAAACAGAAAGTGATACCTTATAAAATATTTATTACTTAACATTCCCCATATGTCTACTTTATGTTGGCATCATTTTAGAAATGTCATTTTATTTTTTTAGGACATTAGAAGGCTTAGACGTTTAGAAGCAATTCTTCAAATTTTTAAGAAAATTTCCAAATGCCACTTTTTAAGGACCAGTTCAGGTCTGAAGTCACTTTGTGGGGCCTACATAGTGGATACCCCCATAAATGACCCTATTGTAGAAACTACACCCCTCAAGTTACTTAAAACCAATTTTACAAACTTTGTTAACCCTTTAGGCGTTCCACAAGGAAAATGGAGATCAAATTTTTAAATTTAACTTTTTTGGCAGATTTTCCATTTTAATCCAATTTTTTCTTTAAGACATCGATGGTTAACAGCCAAACAAAACTCAATATTGATTACCCAGATTCTAAGGTTTGCAGAAACACCCCACATGTGGTCATAAACTACTGTATGGGCACACAGCAGGGCGTAGAAGAAAAGGAACATGGTTTTTAGATGCCATGTCCCATTTGAAGCCCCCCTGATGCACCCTTACAGTAGAAACTCCCAAGAAGTGAGCCCATTTTGGAAACTAGGGGATAAGGTGTCAGTTTTATTGGTACTATTTTTGGGTACATATGATTTTTTGATAATTTATTATAACACTTTATGGGGCATGGTGACCAAAAAATTGGTTGTTTTAGCACAGTTTTTATTTATTTATTTTTACAGCGTTCACCTGAGGGGTTCGGTCAAGTGATATTTTTATAGAGCAGATACCTAATATGTATACTTTTTCTTATTTATTTAAGTTTTACACAATAATAGCATTTTTGAAACAAAAAAAATATGTTTTGTGTCCATGTTCTGAGAGCTATCGTTTTTGTATTTTTTGAGAGATTTTTTTATGTAGGGGCTCATTTTTTGCGGGATGAGGTGACGGTTTTATTGGTACCATTTTGTGGGACATACGCCTTTTTGATCACTTGGTGTTGCACTTTTTGTGATGTAGGTGACAAAAATTGCTTGTTTTGACAGTTTTTAATTTTTTTTACGGTGTTCACCCGAGGGGTTAGGTCATGTGATATTTTTATAGAGCTGGTTTTTACGGACGCGGCAATACCTAATATGTATACTTTTTTTATTTTTTTCACTTTAACACAATAATAGCATTTTTGAAACCAAAAAAAAGATGTTTTAGTGTCTCCATGTTCTAAGAGCTATAGTTTTTTTATTTTTAGAGATTTTCTTATGTAGGGGCTCAATTTTTGCAGGATGAGGTGACGGTTTTATTTGTACCATTTTGTGGGACATACGCCTTTTTGATCACTTGGTGTTGCACTTTTTGTGATGTAAGGTGACAAAAATTGCTTGTTTTGACACAGTTTTTTTTTTTTCACGGTGTTCACCCGAGGGGTAAGGTCATGTGATATTTTTATAGAGCTGGTTTTTACGGACGCGGCAATATCTAATATGTATACTTTTTTTTTTATTTCACTTTAACACAATAATAGCATTTTTGAAAACAAAAAAATTATGTTTTAGTGTCTCCATGTAGTGTATAGGTTTAGTAGCTATAGTTTTTTTTTTTAGTTTTTGAGAGATTTTTTACTTGGGGGATGTTTTTTTTACATGTGAAACCTTTTTTTTTTTTAACACTTAATTTTTATATTTTTTATTTTACACTTTTCGTCCCCCATAAGGTCATACGAGACCTCTGGGGGACATTTACTTCACTTTTTCTTTTTTTTTTTCACTGTTGATTTCTCCTGTAACTGGGGCTGACATAGTAGCCCCAGTTACAGGAGAAATACACCCCCCCTCCCCCCAGAGAGGCTGTACAGCACTGTACAGCCTCAGTGCAGGGCTGATCGAGGTCTGTGAAAGACCTCACACAGCTCCTGCACTCTCTGGTCCCGGCGATCACATGATCGCATGGCGCTTCCTGCTCTGCATACACAGTGCTCGGTGAGCGCTGTGTATGCAGCTATCCAGAAGGTAGGGACACCTGGGCACAGTCCCTGCCTTCTCTCTGGGTTGCTCTGCTGTCACTGACAGCAGGCAACCCGATCAGCAGCTGCACGATTAGCGTGCAGCTGCAGTTTCTGAACGGACGTTCTGGAACGTCCATTCATAAATAGAGAACCACCTCCCGGACGTTTATAGTCAACGTGCGGACGGGAGGTGGTTAACAATTACATTATTGTAGTATTGTTTTTGCTATAACTACCAGTTATCCTGCAGTAATATACATTTCTTTCAATAACACAGGTATAAAAAGTAGTGGCAGTAGGGGAGTGAGGAGTAGCAATTGAGGAAGTGGTGGCAGCAGCCATATGGTACATGTTGAAATCCAGGCAGTTAAAATTGTTTGTTACACCTAATACTTTTGCTTAGAAATGCTCATTCTGTTTTCTTTTGTGACAGTTTTTTTTTTTCAATTGATAAATTTGGAGTGAAACTCATTAATAGAATTGAGTGAATTGAACTTTGGATCATAGATCAAAGTTGATCCGTTAAAAATCTGTATATTTAAAAATATTTAAAAATATAAATCTGAAGTGGGCTTTGGTACTGGCTGTTACCTCGGTACCAAAGCCCACTTTGGATTACTATTTTAAACATTTTTTACGCAGATAGGAAACAACAACAATTTTTTTAAGTACTCGACTTCGGATCTATGATCCAAAGCTCGATTTGCTGAAGATTAGAAACATAGAAACATAGAATGTGTCGGCAGATAAGAACCATTTGGCCCATCTAGTCTGCTCAATATTCTGAATACTATGAATAGCCCCTGGCCCTATCTTATATGAAGGATGGCCTTATGCCTATCCCATGCATGCTTAAACTCCTTCACTGTATTTGCAGCTACCACTTCTGCAGGAAGGCTATTCCATGCATCCACTACTCTCTCAGTAAAGTAATACTTCCTGATATTACTTTTAAACCTTTGCCCCTCTAATTTAAAACTATGTCCTCTTGTAGCAGTTTTTCTTCTTTAAAATATTTTCTCCTCTTTTACCTTGTTGATTCCCTTTATGTATTTAAAAGTTTCTATCATATCCCCTCTGTCTCATCTTTCTTCCAAGCTATACATGTTAAGGTCCTTTAATCTTTCCTGGTAAGTTTTATCCTGCAATCCATGTACTCGTTTAGTAGCTCTTCTCTGAACTCTCTCCAAAGTATCAATATCCTTCTGGAGATATGGTCTCCAGTACTCCGCACAATACTCCAAATGAGGTCTCACTAGTACTCTGTAGAGGGGCATGAGCACCTCCCTCTTTCTACTTTTAGTGCCTCTGCCTATACACCCAATCATTCTGCTAGCATTTCCTGCTGCTCTATGACATTGTCTGCCTACCTTTAAGTCTTCTGAAATAATGACCCCTAAATCCCTTTCCTCAGATACTGAGGTTAGGACTGTATCACTGATTTTATATTCTGCTCTTGGGTTTTTACGCCCCAGGTGCATTATCTTGCACATCAACATTAAATTTTATTTGCCAGATTTTTGACCATTCCTCTAGTTTTCCTAAATCCTTTTCCATTTGGTGTATCCCTCCAGGAACATCAACCCTGTTATAAATCTTTGTGTCATCAGCAAAAAGACACACCTTACCATCGAGGCCTTCTTCAATTTCGCTGATAAAGATATTAAACAATATGGGTCCCAGAACAGATCCCTGAGGTACCCCACTGGTAACAAGACCATGGTCTGAATATACTCCATTGACTACAACCCTCTGTTGTCTGTCCCTCAGCCACTGCCTAATCCATTCAACAATATGGGAGTCCAAGCTCAAAGACTGCAATTTATTGATAAGCCTTCTATGTGGGACAGTATCAAAAGACTTACTAAAGTCTAGATAAGCGATGTCTACTGCACCTCCACCATCTATTATTTTAGTCACCCAATCTAAAAAATCAATAGGATTAGTTTGACATGATCTCCCTGAAGTAAACCCATGCTGTTTTTCATCTTTCAATCCAATGGATTTTAGATGTTCCACAATCCTCTCCTTAAGTATGGTTTCCATTAATTTCCCCACTATTGATGTCAGGCTTATAGTTGCCCAATTCCTCCCTACTACCTTTCTTGTGAGTGGGCACAACATTTGCTAATTTCCAATATTTTGTGATGACTCCTGTTACCAGTGATTGGTTAAATAAATCTGTTAATGCTTTGCTAGTTCACCGCTAAGCTCTTTTAATAGCTTTGGGTGTATCCCATCAGGTCCCTATGACTTATTTGTATTAATTTCAGACAGTTGACTTAGAACCTTTTCCTCTGTAAAGACACATGCATCAAAAGATTCATTAGTCTTCCTCCTTAACTGAGGTCCGTTTCCTTCATTTCCCTTTGTAAAAACTGAACAGAAGTATTCATTGAGGCAGTCAGCTAGTTCTTTATCTTCTTCCATATACCTTCCTTCTTTTGTTTTTAAGTTGGTAATTCCTTGTTTTAGTTTCCTTTTTTCATTTATGCATCTGAAGAATGTCTTATCACCCTTTTTCACTGACTGAGCTAATTTCTCTTCTCTCTGTGTTTTAGAAGCTCTTATAACTTGCTTGGCCTTTTTTTTGTGTGTGGTGTGACTCAGTCACTGTACTTATAGTAAACCACACTGACTGTTGATCACTAGATCCCAAGCTTTCCCCTACAGTAATATCAGATATCAAATTCCCATTTGTGAATACTAAGTCTAAAATGGCCTCCTTCTGGGTTGGCATATACTTGCTGTAGAGATAATCCCAGTAGGGAATTTAGAATATCTGTACTCCTGGCAGAACTAGCTATTTTGGTTTTCCAGTTTACATCAGGAAGATTAAAGTCTCCCATAATGATAACTTCCCCTTTCAATGTCATTTTAGCTATTTCCTCAACTAGTAGATCATCTAATTCTTTGACTTGGCTAGGTGGTCTATATATCACACCTACACGAGTTATCTTATGATTATCAAGCTGCAACGTAACCTAAACTGACTATAAATTGATCTCGCTAACTTGTATTAAATTAGATTTTATGCTATCTTTCACATACAGGCCACCCCTCCCCCTTTCTTGCCTTCCCTGTTTTTCCTATATAGAGAGAACCCTGGTATTGTTATATCCCAGTCATTAATCCCATTGAACCATGTCTCAGTAACAGCCACTAAATCTATATTCTCAGATGCCATTATAGAATCAAGTTTATTGATCTTATTCTCTAAACTGCGAGTATTTGTAGACAAGACTATGAGCTTGTCATTTCTTAACCTATGTGCTACTGGCATCTTCTGGCCTACTCATTAACATAGTTAAACACATTCATTTTCCCACCAGTTTTAAAAAGTAGAGTGAGTGGTGTAAAAATGCAAGTTGTTAATTTTTGTAGAAACAAACCCAAAAAGTTCTGCAAGCCCTATTTTCGACCTTTTAAAGCCAGAATTCTATAGTACAGTGCTTACCAAACTTGACACAATGTTTTTTTTTGCCATTTTTTTATTGCATTTTTCAGGTCATGAATTATCAATAAAACCAATTTATGCATAGGAATTTTTTTGGGATGTCATAATAATCATAAAATATGAAGATCATAAAACACTAGCTTTGTCTGTTTTCATATTTTACAATCTCTTCTATGTACAGGGTGGGCCATTTATATGGATACACCTTAATAAAATGGGAATGGCTGGTGATATTAACTTCCTGTTTGTGGAACATTAGTATATGTGAGGGGGGAAACTTTTCAAGATGGGTGGTGACCATGACGGCCATTTTGAAGTTGGCCATTTTGAATTCAACTTTAGTTTTTTCAATAGGAAGAGGGTCATGTGACACATCAAACTTATTGGGAATTTCACAAGAAAAACAATAGTGTGCTTGGTTTTAACGTAACTTTATTCTTTCATGAGTTTTTTACAAGTTTCTGACCACTTATAAAATGTGTTCAATGTGCTGCCTATTGTGTTGGATTGTCAATGCTACCCTCTTCTCCCACTCTTCACACACTGATAGCAACACCGCAGGAGAAATGCTAGCACAGGCTTCCAGTATCCGTAGTTTCAGGTGCTGCACCTCTCATATCTTCACAGCATAGACAATTGCCTTCAGATGACCGCAAAGATAAAAGTCTAAGGGGGTCAGATCGGGAGACCTTGGGGCCATTCAACTGGCCCACGATGACCAATCCACTTTCCAGGAAACTGTTCATCTAGGAATGCTCGGACCTGACACCCATAATGTGGTGGTGGGTGCACCATCTTGTTGGAAAAACTCAGGGAACGTGCCAGCTTCAGTGCATAAAGAGGGAAACACATCATCATGTAATAATTTCGCATATCCAGTGACCCCCTTAGACTTTTATCTTTAGGGTCATCTGAAGGCAATTGTCTATGCTGTGAAGATACGAGATGTGCAGCACCTGAAACTACGGATACTGGAAGCCTGTGCTAGCATTTCTCCTGAGGTGTTGCTATCAGTGTGTGAAGAGTGGGAGAAGAGGGTTGCATTGACAATCCAACACAATGGGCAGCACATTGAACACATTTTATAAGTGGTCAGAAACTTGTAAATAACTCATGAAAGAATAAATTTACGTTAAAACCAAGCACATCATTGTTTTTCTTGTGAAATTCTCAATAAGTTTGATGTGTCACATGACCCTCTTCCTATTGAAAAAAACAAAAGTTGGATTCAAAATGGCCGACTTCAAAATGGCCGCCATGGTCACCACCCATCTTGAAAAGTTCACCCCTCACATATACTAATGTGCCACAAACAGGAAGTTAATATTACCAACCATTCCCATTTTATTAAGGTGTATCCATATAAATGGCCCACCCTGTAGTTTAACTATTGTTAGTTGAGAAATTTTTTCATTATTATTTTCATGTTCCTAAACATAAGTCAGACAGTTCTAAAAATTTTTAGAGGGAGGATAATAATTATACCATATAAGGGGTAATTTTCTAATCTGTTCGATGGATAGTTAACATTTAAGGAACAGTTGGCTTTTACTGCCAACCTTTTACCGAATTGTTACCTTTTTGTAATGTTTTTCAATGTAGATCATCTAGAGGAAACCACAAACATAATTGAATAAAAGTCTGCCTGAATCTGGAACATCTAGCAAGAAAGTATAAATAATGTTTGCCTGTGTGAATAACAGTTTTTATCAGAGACTCAGTGGGATCATAATGTATTCTTTCAATCTGCACCAAAGGTAATGGCAGGAAGCTATTTTATAGATTTCTTAGTAATCTGAGCTGATGTTATACCTGTTACAGAACATTTCCAATAAAATAGAAACACAGCAGGATAAAAAAGATACAAATGGGGTTTTTATATCAGTCAATAAAAGCATGACTCTGCAGTAATGGAACATTTGTTCACAAATTGTGTCGTATCTGTACATACGGTTTGTCGGTGCAATATAAAGCATATAATTCATACAATCCTTTACTTGGAAGTTTTTTTTAGCATCACTCTTAACTCTGTAGTTATCTGGCAATAGAAAAAAGTTAATGTTCACCACTTTTTTACAATGACATGCATAATATCACAACATACATAGTTATATAGAACAAGTTAAAAGGAGGATTAATTCTATTTTGTAATCTCAGGCTATAATTATAATAATTACATTAAATGTGGGTAGTGGTGATGAAGCGGTAATTGTTCACAAGAGTTACAATAATTTACTTTTTAATTGCTCTTAAAGTATGTATATAATTACTTGCAGATAACATTGTTACTGATATATTGTTATAAAAAATTTCTCAGCTATGGATAAATTAATGAGTGATGGTGATCACATCCAGTGTCAATATTATGCTCCAGATTAGACATGAATGAATCTGTTGAGATTTGTTTTGGTTCCGATTCCCCAATTTAAAAAAAAAGTTTCATTTGGGCCGAACAAAATTGGTTCTAATTGCCCTGGAAATTGGTATATAACACCCTCTAGTCAACTAGGAGAATTTTTAGGAAACATATTATCTTGTTTTATTTAATTTTTTTAAGAATTTTTCTCTCACGCTTACCTAAGCTCTTGAACAAAATGACAGCAATAGTAAATCATGTGTGAGTGACACTGACATACATAGATATTGGTGTTTGATGGCAATAATGAACAGTGTGTTTAAAAACACACTGTGCTGTCACATGTGTTATGCTTTTCATACTCCAAAGCATCAAAAAATTGTCTCTTATTACGGGCAGATGGTGTTTAAACACACACAGTGTTATGATGAGAAAAAAGAGGACCAAGCGTCCAAAATTATGTCTTGATGGGGTCAGAATGCCTGCCTATAAGACACGTAAATGAAGACAGACGAAAAAGTGGCTAGTTTTAAACAAGCCTATAAAAATTCCTTTTAAAAGGGAGAACAGTACAGTGTGGATGTGGAAACAGTAGGGTATTAGCAGGGGCGGATTGGAAACTTAAAGTGGCCCTGGTAAAAAAAAAAAAAAATAAGTGGCCCCATGCTGTAGACAGGGCCAAATTGGCAGAAGACGGGGCAACACAAGTAGGCAGGAACAACAGAAGTAGCCAGGGCCTGCAATACCATAGTGCAGCACAAGATACCGCCCCAGCAGAATCAGATACCACAGTGCATCACAAAATACTGTCCCAGCAGATTCAGATACCATAATGCAGCACAATATACTGCCACCTTTGCCACATTAACCAACTTAGGACAGTAATACAGTTGACTTCAGAAGGACACATGTGGCTGTTAAGCATCAGATCATTATGTACCTGTCTTTTGGCCATCAGAAGGGCTTGGGTGGCCCCCTGGGCATCTGCCCACCGGGAAATTTCCATGTAAAGTCTATGGCCAATCCACCCCTGGGTATTAGAAGCAAGTGGCTGCAGAAGCAACATAGCATGGAACATACAAGGCAGTAGATTGACTGTCTATGAATGGTAGTAGTAGTAATGGTTGTAGTAGTAGTGGCGCTAATAGTGGTGCCAGTAGGAGAGTGAGGAGTGGCAGAGTAGATGGTGGTGGCAGCAGCAGCCATGGAGGTAGCAGCTGTACAGAACATTATAGAAGGCAGGCAGAAGAAGTGGCATAATGACGGCAGTGGCATAATGAAGGCAGCAGCATAAGCTGTACAGTACATGATAGTAGGCAGGCAGCAGTGGCATTATGGTTGCAGTGGCATTATGGTGGCAGCAGCAGCCTTACAGAACATGATGGTAGGAAGGCGGAGCAGTGGCATGATGGAGGCAGCAGTATCACCAGCCATACAGTAACAGAAGTAAGATGGGGCACTGTCAGCAAGGCCAGATCAATTCACCAGCCTCAGCAGAAAGAGTGTGAAAACTTGAATTTAGGCTGAAAGAAACGCCTAATGAAGCTAGTGTGTGCTTGCTGAAAGTTGGTGGAAGACGCACATCAGTCCAATTGGTTTGGAGTTTTGCGCGGCTCCTCTTTATATATGTACTGCTTTCATGAATAAGGATCCACTTCACTTTGGGACTCGCTGCAATTAGAACCATCCAGGCAACGTATTGGAAAATTTACATTGAACTCTTATATTGTTGTGTGAGTCATCCATATATACGCTGCGGGATAGATATATTTGATTATAGAGCCAGCCTTGTCTGTGATGCAGAATCTGTATTTCTTAACAAAGAAAATAGAGCAAAAGGAGGATAGAATGGAGAAAATGTTTGGAGAATTAGAAAGGGATTTAGGTAAAGAGATTAGGACAACATGGGATATTATATCCCTGGAGAAATATCTCTCTGAGGACAGAATACCCGAAGGTTTAAGGTGGCAGTTACCTTTAAATACTGATGATCTGGAGGAGCTAAATGAATGGGAAAGACTGATGAATTAGTGTGGTTTGAAAGTAGTACAGTTTATTATCCGTATACGTAAAAACAAACTCAAAGAGATTGGACACAATATTGACAAATTGCAGAAATTGTTGATACCTTATAAGGATAGTGAAGGTTATACTACAGCAAAGTAACAATTCAGGGACAACTTAATAAAAATTGAGACTGTGATAAAAAATAAAAAACTGAAAAAAAATTTCAAAGTGAGTGAGGACTATACAAATGATAAAGTATATAAGTGGAAAGGAAAGCATGTAGGGAAATATCCTCCCAATAAAACTGAGTCAGAAAACCAAATAGCAAGTTTATCCATGCAGGGTGCTAACACTAGCGATCAGAGATATATGCCGACTACTCCTAAATTACAGACACAAGGAAAGAATCCCCCACCCCCAAGAAGGAATTGGGAAGCACAAAATTACCTATCCCCAGATTATACACATCGTAATCACTACCACAATAATTATAGATTTAACAGGGATCAGGGATACCCACAGCCATACCAAAATTTTCCTCGCTATAATAGATGGGGACTACCCCTCAGACATACCGTTACCAGTACCTAAATGGAAATAGATATCGAGATCATACCCATCAATTTGAGAATAGAACATATGGTGACCAGGAGTTTAATGGGACTCACTATTATAAACACAACAGAGGGAATACAAATAATACCAATAGATCTCAAGAACAGGGATGTCAAGATTTCAAGCTAGAGAAACTGTGAATGCACAAAATTTTCCACACCAGGGAATAAAGGGAATCCAGAGGAAAATGGAGGACGAACAGGCAGCCAATTCAAAGAAAACGGGAACCCCGCAGAAAAGAATACATATTGAGGTAAGAGATGAGGAAGGAAATGGAGGGCCCAACCCCCAAAAAAGCAATGGGAACTAACAGGTATTTTTAATTTGAGAAGCTATGTTTTGACTAAAGATGAGGAGGGTGTATTAGGGAGAGGCCTTAAATTTGCACCCACAAAGGGGCTAAACAAATTTGCAGTTTTTCTGAAAATGCATAAATACATTAGAAAAATTAATTTGGCCAAGTATTTTATGAACAACCAAACCCCGGCGATTAAAAATGCAGAACAAATAGGAGGGGTGACCCATACTAACCTACAGGAAAAATCACAGTTCTTCGCAAGAAATATAGAAAATTAATGCATAGAGGCATTCAAGAGAGGTGTTCTGAACGAAATAGAAAAAATTCAAGAAAAGCCTAGAACATATAATCTCACTAAGAAAGAAAAAGAGGCTCTGCAGAACTTGGAATATAATCCAAAAATAACAATAAAACCGGCAGATAAGGGGGGTGGGTTAGTTATAATGGATACAGAAAGGTATGATGCCAAATTAACTAGACAATTAGCTATAAAAACACGTATCGTCGCCTTACAAAAATCCTCTAATAGAATTTAAAGCACAACTGGAGGTTTTACTTCAAGAGGGATACCGTACTGCGGTGATAAATAAAAAAGAATATGATTATTTATTTATCAAGAATCCTGTCACCCCATTAATATACCATTTGCTGAAAGTACACAAAAGTCCCCCCCCCCCCCCCCCCCGGACAACCTATTGTCTTCGGGATTAACTCTGACCAGCAGATTAACTGAATACATAGATTTTTTCCTGCAGAAATATGTGGTTAGATCTCCATCATACCTAAAAGATACCGGAAGTGTTATTGAATTGGTGACTAAAATTATATGGCTAGCCACAGCTGATGTCACCTTCCTGTACACCATAATTCCAAAAGATTTGGGACTTAGAGCAGTCAGCGATATACTGGAGCAGGACCCTGATATGTTACCATCACAAGGAGAATTTATCTTGAAGTGTACGGAGTATTGTTTTAGCCATAACTATTTCTGGTTCAAGGTGGACTTCTTCCTACAGCAGCTCGGGACGGTGATGGGGCAAAATTCGCCCCCAGTTTTGCTAATATTTTTATGGCCGCCTGGGAAAAGGAGAGAATCAGTCCCAATTTGCATAGAAGCACAGATTTAGGTAAATTAACAGTATGGCAAAGATATATAGATGATTGCCTATTGGTTTGGGAAGGAGAAAGAACAGGATTAGAAAATTTTCGGGAATCCCTAAATAATAATGATTGGAATATTAAATTTACCAGTTTTGATAGCAATACCTCTGTTGATTTTTTAGACTTAACCATCTACATAGAAGGGGAATATTTTAGGAAACTAGGTACACAGTACAGTACCTAGTTAGCTGCAACCAGCAGCACTAGGGCTGTATACACAGTACACAATTCGGCCCTTCATCTTTAGGGCAGGGTGTATGTGTGTTTTTTGTTTTTCATATCTGTCCACATCTAAGCACAGATCTAATTGTTTTCTTACCCTCAAGGACCACCGGACTAGGGCTGTGTGAGGATCAGACTAGCCCAGGTTCGAGGACAGGGAGTCCCCACCATTAGGGGTCGTCCCTAGGCTGAGCAATTGTCCAGGGAGAGATAATAGGGACAGTTTTCCCTCTAGAAAAAAAAAAAAGTCAAAATAGTTTCTTCTAGTGTGGGTTTTGTTTACCCTGTAAAAACCGCAATAAAGAAAAAAAAGAAAGTGAGACAGGCAAATACTGTACATTCTAATAAAAGAGATAGAGATCTAAAGTTTGTGGGTGACATTTCTTGTGAGTCCTCGGGTGTAGTCTACGTGCTGGAGTGCCCATTTGGCCTCCAGTATGTCGGCCGCGCCATGAGGAAATTAAAAACCAGAATACAAGAGCACATCAGAAATATTAAAAAGGGATTAGAAACCCATAGAGTCCCGTTACATTTCAAAATTGCCCATAACAAAAACCTGAAGGGTCTGACCTATATTGGAGTAGAACGGGTGCAGTCAAACTGGCGAGGTGGCGACACTATAAAAAAGATTTATCGAACATAAGTAAAATGGATCTATGAGATGGGTACATTACAACCGCATGGTCTGACCATCGAGTTGGACCTGAAACCTTGTCTCATAGATTAGAACACACCCAGCCAGCTACAATAGCTTGCACTTACCTAATTCTGCACGACCTCGGTGATCCGCTATATCCCATTCTCTACGTATTTCCTTGCACACGGTCCTGATGCACAGGGGACCGTGTGTCCCACATCTCGGTCCTTTCATGTACAAGAGTAATCAGTTTTTCCACATTCCACCGTGGCATTTTTTGGTTGAACAGGAAACAATCCAAATGACTGGTAAAAAGATGTGTCTGCAAAATGTGCAATCACCACACAAGGCTTGCCAATCTGGTCATTTGAAATTCCTGTACAATTATTTTTTTTGTATTGCCAAAAGGACTTGGAGACAGGTTGCCAGTCAACTGATCCGCAAAAAATGCAGATGCGGATGACATCAGGATGGTTTCCGATGTGCATCCGCATTTGTTGAGGACCCATTGACTTGAATGGGTCCGCAAACCATTGTTTGCGGACAAGAATATGACAGGTTATATTTTTTTCGCGGAAGGGAACCACGGAGCCAGATACAAAACGGTTGGCTATGCGCAATTTTTACGGCTCCATAGAAATGAATGGGTCCACATCAAAACGTCTCATGCAGAGGCCTCGTAGGTCATATTCTTTTGAGTGCCAAAATTGTCATCACACGCCACTGGAAATCTGCGACACCCCCTTCAATGCAAGAAGTAGTTCATTCTCTTAATACCACCTGCAGATATGAGCATCGCCTCCCTTTTTCCATTGTCACACCTAAAAAACGTGATGCTCTTTGGGCTCCTTGGCTTCGCCATTCCTCTTATCTTCCATAACCACCCACACTGCTCGTAGGTTTATCTCCCCTAACCACCTTAAAAGCATAGTAGATCTGATTTTGTTTTGTTCACTTATTTGTTTGATTGTTTTGTACTACATTCTGCACTATGATGTATGGTGTTGTATCCCCCGAATCCTCAGTAGTGGGGAACTCACCATTAGTTTGATATGTTACACGCAATGGTGTTGGGTTGGCAGTATCCGAGCGGATACCCCGACACTCTGAGACTTTAATCTGCTTTTATTTTAGTCTTGTCCATATATGACTCATCTAACATATCATATTGTTTAATAGTGGCTGCGTCCACTGTCTAATTGTTTGTGACTTATATATTCTGAAAAACTCAATAAAAATTTATTGACTCTAAATTTGCGGAACGGACGCGAAATCAAACAATGGTCGTGTGCATGAGGCCTTAAACTAAATACTTTGTTGAAGCACGTTTTGATTTTATTACAGCAGTCTTTTGGGGTATGAGTCTATCAGCATGGCACATTTTGACTTAGCAAGATTTGCTCACTCTTCTTTGCAAAAACATTCCAAATCTGTCAGATTACGAGGGCATCATCTGTGCACAGCCCTCTCCAGATCACCCCACAGATTTTCAATAGAATTCAGGTCTGGGCTCTGGCTGGGCCATTCCAAAACTTTAATCTTCTTCTGGTGAAGCCATTCCTTTGTTGATTTGGATGTATGCTTTGGGTCGTTGTTATGCTGAAAGATGAAGTTCCTCTTCATGTTCAGCTTTCTAGCAGAAGCCTGAAGTTTTTGTGCCAATATTGACTGTTATTTGGAACTGTTCATAATTCCCTCTAGCTTAACAAAGACCCCTGTTCCAGCTGAAGAAAAATAGCCCCAAAGCATGATGCTGCCACCACCATGCTTCACTGTGGGTATGGTGTTCTTTTGGTGATGTGCAGTGTTGTTTTTGCGCCAAACATATCTATTGGAATTATGGCCAAACATAGAAACATAGAATGTGTCGGCAGTAGAGTTGAGCGAACACCTGGATGTTCGGGTTCGAGAAGTTCGGCCGAACTTCCCGGGTTCGGGATCCAAACTCGACCCGAACTTCGCCCCGACCCGAACCCGAACTTTTCGGCACTAAAAAGGCTATAAAACAGCCCAGGAAAGGGCTAGAGGGCTGCAAAAGGCAGAAAAATGTAGGTAAATCCCCTGCAAACAAATGTGGATAGGTAAATGAATAAAAATAAAAATAAAATAAATAAAAATTAACCAATATCAATTGGAGAGAGGTCCCATAGCAGAGAATCAGGCTTCATGTCACCCACCACTGGAACAGGCCACTGTCAGATATTTATGCCCCGGCACCCAGACAGAGGAGAGAGGTCCCATAGCAGAGAATCAGGCATGGGCGTGTCTGTTTCCTGCAGCTGAAGTGGAAAGGTGTGTGTGCAGCAGCTCCTGACAACTTCCACCTCGTTAAGGCTCCAGGGAGATTTTTCAACACCTTAATCCCCTGGGAGGGACCAGGCTTGTGGGGATATTTTCCACCTTTCTCCCCAGCCCAGGCCCTGCCTCTCCCTAGGGAGCTGGTAGGGGCCTGGGCTATGCGCTCAGGCAAGGCCCAGGATCCTGCTTCCCGGGGTAGGCCGGCGGGAGGTAGGGGAGGCGAGTTACCGGCCTCTGCTCCATCTTCCGCTCCGGGGGTCAGAAGATCAAGCAGGGGTCATGTGGAAGTGTCCCCTGTGGCCCCCAGGGGCGAAGCCGTGAAGATCGCCGGCAAGTCCAAGAGAATGGAATCTCCAAAAGGTATGCAGGGTGCTCCTGGAGGTGGGTCGGGAACGGTGGAGGCCGACTGGGGCTGCATGAGGCCCAGGGAGCCTATCGCCATATATAGCTCCCGTATAGCAGCCTATCTCCAGGAGTACGAGGAGGCTGGAAAAGCCTTAAAGAGGCTCAGAGGCGAGCTAAAGTGTGAAAGACGAAAAGCGGACAGAGCCTCTAAGGTGAAGAGACCAGAAATATCAGCTAAGATTAGAGTCCTAAAAGACGAAGTATGCATATTGGAGGACAGGAGGGCCGCTATCCTCAAGAATAGTGGTCCTTTTGAGGAAAAACTTAAAAATGAGAAAAGGTTTAAAGGAGAACTGGAGGAGGAAAAAGCAATGGACTCCTCAGATGATGAGGAGGAAAGGTCTGTGGTGAGCCTGGGGGGTCAGTCTGCAGGGCCTGCGGACTCAGGGATCCGGCCTGAGCAGGTCTATCTCCCCCCCACGAGCTCAGAGGAGGAGGAGGATAGTGAGAGCGGTGGGGTAGGGGGGCAATTAATGGAGCAAATTCGTCACCTAGAATCTCCCCGGGCTCACCTTGAAAACTTTGTTTTTGGGAATGAGTTCCTGGAGGACGAGCCTGTAAGAAAAAAGAAAAAGGCAAAGAAACAAGAAAAGAACTTAAGAAATTAAATTGGTCTATGTTTCTCACCCACTGCTCTCTGGACTGGCTGCAAAGTCAGTCCAGGGGGCTAACCCCACTACCTCCCCTAGCCTGGTTTCTGAAGTGAGACCAGAGCGTGGGAGTGGGGAGAGTATAGCTATTAAAAAGATGGCACAGGATGCCGTCCATGTTTGCAGTAACAGGGGCGGTTTGATGTTTGTGGGTGGAGCGGCTGTAAAGCCGAACAGTGAGGAGTCAGTGACGAGGGGAGGGGGCGTGGCTACATCCGGTGTGGCTCTGCCCACCGTCGCATCAGCTATAGCACTGGAAAAGTGCTCGGTTGAATTGCAGCGGTGTGGTGGGGTTACCTCCTCCTCCCCTGTGTCTGCCCGCAAGTTGGACGATGGTCCCACCGGTTCTGTTGCTCCCGCTGTGGCTCCCGTTGCCCCCTCTGCTCCTGGGGTCCCCGGTACCCCTCCCCCTGCTGTGTAGGCGGGTGGAGGGAGTTGAGGATGAGGGGGTGGAGCGGGGTGTCGGGGGTGCATCGGGGGAGATCGCGCCGCCGGGGGGGCGTGGCCAGGGGCGTGGTCAAGAACGGCAACGCGGCTGGAGCAAGCATGGAGCAATGTGGGGGGTTGTCCTGCTGCTGGAAAAGTGGCGGGGTCCCCCCGTGTGGCCTCCTCAGAGGGGTCCGGCGTGACAGTTGTGACAGGTAGGGGGGGGGAGCCGGTTCTGCTGCCCCTCCTGCGTCCGTGGCGCCTGGCAGAAGTTATGCCAGTGTGGCTGCGGCTGTAGGGGGGGAGGGGCTGACTTCTTTGGCTTCCTCGCTCTCAGGGTCTGGTAACGGTGACTTGCAGCGGCGACTGCTGGAGGCCCTCAAAAAGGGGGAGAGCTTCTGTTCCGTAGAGGGAGAGAAGGTGGAATGTTCATTCTGGTTCAACAGACATGGCGTTCGGACCTTTCGAGAACAGAACGGGGGCGAGACTGCCTGGTCTTCACCCACAACCGGCCCTGGAGCCAGACGGAATGTGGTCTGTCTCAAGTGGAGTAGCGATGAAGCTTGCCCTACTAGAAAGAGGGTAGTGGAGCTTCTGCTTGGGATGGGATTCAAGGCTACTGACATTTTTGCCTTGATCCATCCTTTTGGCTCCAAGGAGTTTGACATCAGCTTGAGCTCTTCTGGTCCGGATATGAGCTGGTGAAGAACATGCCGGACTGGCGTGGTTTCGTTGCAAAAGCGATAACCCGCCAGAGTGAGGTAAAGAGAGTGACCGTGCTGACCCGTAATGAGTCGCTCTCTTGTATTGACATCATGACCTGGCTGGGTAGATACGGAGAGGTCCAGGGAATACCAGCTAAAAACCTGGACGAGTTTGGCATTTGGTCGGGTGCCTGGACGTTTAATATCAAGCTTAGGCGTCTGGGCAGTACAGTTTCCCACATTCCATCATCTGCCTTTATCGGCCGAGACAGGATCTTGGTTTTCTACAGGGGGCAGCCTAAGCTCTGTCACAAGTGCGGCAGCCCCACACACTTCAGCGCCAGCTGCCAAGTGCAGAAGTGCGCGTTGTGTGGGGAGACAGGTCATCTAGCTGCACCTTGTGAGGAGATTAGATGCAACCTGTGTGGTGAGCTCGGGCACCCCTTCAGTCGCTGCCCTCTCTCTGAGGCCAATGCGGCCCGAGCTCATGCAGGAGCGGGCCGGGAGGTCCCTTCGGCTGAGGCGGGTACTGGCAAAGGCAGTGGAGTTAAGGGGTCAGTGAGGAACCGGAACAACCCGTCCCGGCAGAGGCGGAAAGAGAGGCGTCAGGCGGAGAGGGAGGGGGAAGAACCTGGTCCTGGGGTGATGCCCGCTCCTTCCCAAACGACTGCCCCTCCTGAATCCGAGACCCTAGGGGGCAGCGAGCTGGAGGAGGAGATTGAGAGACTGGATCGGGCCGAAGAGACTCTGTCCTCGCAGTACGAAAGTTCTGCAGAGGGTAGTGGGGCAGAGTCCCAATGTAGACGGAAACGGCGTACTAAAAAAAGATCTAGCCTGACCAAAATTGCCAGGGAAGGTGTAACCGGCTCCCCTCTGGAGCTCTCCAACCGGTACCTCATCTTGGATGAGACCTCTGCCTCCTCTGCTGAGGAGGGGGTTGAAGGTGAGGGGCCGGGGGCAAAGGAGGGAGAGCCTTCAGGGGGCCCTGCGCCCCCCTCTGGTGGGGATGCAAAGTCCTCAGGAGGGGTAGCAAAACCGGGCCCTGAGTCTGAGAAAGCCAGGAGTGGTGCGCAGAGGGAGGTGGTGGTGGCAGAGATGGATACCACTATCTCCCTCAAGAGAGGTCGTGCTGCTCTAGAAGGCAGCCCCGGGAGGGGGGAGAAGGATGGGAAGAAGGCCACCTACTTTAATTACTCTTTATGGCGGTACCCGCTCTGCTGACTCTGGCGACCATTAATGTCGCCAGCATTAAGTCGGAGGCGGCTCGTTTCACAGCCTTCAATTTTCTCAGCCGTGTTGAAGCTGACATTTTGTTTTTGCAAGAGACCAGGCTGCCAGATTTGGCAGCAATTTATAAAGCCAAGAGGGAGTGGAGACCAGGGCCCTCCTACTGGTCTCTTGCGGCTGAGCCGTATAGCGGAGTGGCGGTCCTTTTTACCGCACCGGTAGAATGCCGACGAGTAATTGAATTAGAAATGGGGAGGTGTTTGATCTTGGATATCCTCATAAAGGGACAGGAACTGCGCCTGGTCAATATCTACGGGCCCCAGTCCAGGTGGGACAGGAAATGTCTCTTTATGAGGATTAAGCCTTTCCTTTTTACAAGCCGGCAGGTGGTTTTTGGTGGGGACTTTAATACTGTCACAAGGCCTCAAGACAGGGGAGGCACCAGAAACCGGCTGACTTATGATAGTATTTTTCTGAATAGAGTAGCTAGTGAGGCTCGTCTGGAGGATGTCCACATTAGGCATACCCCAGGCCACGGGGGTTTCACTTTCTATAGAGGTAGTCAGATCAGGTCTAGAATATAATAGGTTTTATTTGAAGGAGGAGGCTACCTTTTCGCCCTTAAGGGTTGTGGAGGTGGAATTCTCCGATCACTGTTTGATTATGTTTTCTCTGAATATTTCAGAATCCCCCCCAAATGGGAAGAGGTTATTGGAAGCTGAATTCAGGTGTCTTGGAGGAAGCAGAGGTGAGACAATCCTTTGAGGACTTCCTTCAGAGTCAGGTACCTTTACTGGATCTCTGTGATACTAAGTCAGAGTGGTGGGAGATATTCAAAGATCGGGCTGCAAAGTTCTTCCGCCGGCTCTCGAGCCTCAGGTCCCTGGACAGCTACCGCCTGTATCAGGGGGGTCTGAGGAGGAAACTCGAGCATCTGGTCTCGACTGGTGGTAGCCGTGAGGATATCTCCACGGTGAAATCTTTGCTCAAGAGGTGCCAGTATGATAGGCACACATCTTTAGTTTTTGAGAGGGACTTCGGGAGGTACCGCTCGCCCGACCCCTACAGAAATTGTAAGATGTCAGTGAAGAGTAAGTTAATAACAGGACTGGTCGATAGTACGGGATCTCTGAGCAGGTCCAGATCAGGGATCCTGGAAGTCGTTAGATCCTTTTACTCGTGCCTCTTGGGGAGGAGGGATCTGGATCGGGACAGGATGTCGGCTTTTCTGGCTGAAGTCATCCCTGAGTCAGGAGCTCACCTCTCTTTTGACGGTTTGGTAGAAGAGATCAGGAAGGAGGAAGTTATCCTGGCGGTGGAAGGGTTAGCTCTGAAGAAGTCGCCAGGCCCGGATGGCTTAATATCCGAGTTTTATAAGACCTTTAAGGACTATTTATGTCCCCTCTTGACTGAGGTATTCAATGAGTGTTTATCCTCGGGCACTCTGCCTCAGTCAATGAGGAGGTCAGCTCTGATCCTTCTATCAAAGAGTAAAGATCCGAGCCGTATTGAGAAATGGCGTCCCATAGCACTTCTTAATACGGACAGAAAGATTCTGGCAAAGATACTTTTTAATAGGCTGGTACAATTTGCACCCCAACTCCTTTCGGTGGCTCAGCATTGCTCGGTTCCAGGCCGCAGCACTTTTAGTGCTGTACTCGGTGTCCGAGAGGCAGTGGAACAGAGTAGAGCAGGCCACTGGAGGGGGTACATGCTGTCCTTAGATCAAGCAAAGGCGTTTGATCGGGTGAACCATGAGTACCTCTGGTCGGTTCTTCTGAAGTATGGCCTGCGGGGGGGTTTGTCGATTGGTTAAAGATCTTGTATGCAGGGGCAGAGAGTTTCCCGCTTGTGAACGGTTGGTCTGGCTGCTCTTTTGAGGTTGGGTCTGGCCCTTGCCAGGGTTGTCCTTTGAGCCCGCTTTTATACGTGTTCGCGATTGATCCCTTTCTTAAGCGGATCGATCGTGGACCGTTGGCGGGAGTCAGGATGGATCGGGCGGCGCCGGAAGCCACTCTGAGGGTAGTAGCGTACTCTGACGATGTCACCATTTTCGTATCCTCGAGAGGGGAGGCGGAGTACGTGATGTCTGAAGTGGATCGCTACTTGGAGGCATCCGGGTCCATGATCAATCGTAATAAGTGTGAGAGTCTCTGGCTGGGAGGGGGTGATCCAGTTTTTGATCTCCCAGACACCCTCCCAGGGCCCAAGTCGTCAGCCAAAGTCCTAGGCATCCATTTTGGCCATGGGGATTATCCCACTCAAAATTGGGACGACAGGCTTAAGATCGCCGCTCAGAAGGTTGACCAGTGGAAGGGTTGGTCTTTGACCCTCTATTATCTATTTGGGTAGCGTGTGTATCTTGCCAGAGCCACTCTGGACTCGGGTTTATAGTCTGTTCTTCCAGCTCTTATGGGGGAATAGACTGAACCTGATCAAGAGAGAAGTGACTTACCGCACGAGGAGACTAGGGGGGTTATCTATGGTCAACCCCGTGGTGTTTCTTGTAAACACCTTTGTTAAAGCGAATCTGGCGAACCTCTGGATGGAGAGGGCTTCTCCGTGGGTAGTCTCCTGCCAGGGGTGGTTTCAGAATGGGAGACAGGAGGGCAAGTGAAGGACTTACGTACGCCACACGGATATCTTCCGACTTACGTCACCCCGATTCTGAAGGTGATCCGCCGGTGGGGTTTGGAGGTGAGGGAGATCAGGACTCTGTCAAGGAGGTCCCTTGACGAGAGGGTCTTGTTGTCCCACTTCCAGAAGCCCCTGGCCCTCAGGGATTGCCCAAGCCGGGATCTAGACAAGGGGTTACAGTTGCTAAATTCTGCAAGGATCCCCTTGAAGTTTTGGGACTTGGCTTGGCGCTGCTTTCACGGGAGGCTGTATGTGAGAGACAACTTGAAGTACAGGAACTCTGATGAAAGGGGTTGTCCCCGGGAGGAGTGTGGCTCCATACTGGAAAGTATGGATCACTTCCTGCTTCAGTGTCCCTTTAATACAGAGGTATACCAACGGGTGGGAGCTTCCATTGGCTGGCCTAGGCTAGCCAGCCTCTCCTACGCGGAGTGGGCTTATGGAGTGCTCAGAGACATTGGTAGAAGGGACCTGTGCACATGTTTCTTAGTCAGTATAGTGGTTAGGTTCTACACATGGAATGCACGGTGCTTAGTTTCAACGCAGCAGAAAGTCCTCCCAGTGGACGAGGTATGTAGGAACATTCTGGGTGACCTGGTGAAGGTGCGTTCTTTGGAGTATGAGAGACTGGGTACCAGTAGGGCCTCTCTCCTCTGGAGAGGCTTTGCTTTTAGCGTACCCTAGCCTAGTCATACGTTTCCTGGTGGTGGGCTGATGCTTTCACCGTAGACTTTTGTTTTGTGGGATGTTGAGCTTTGAAGAAAGGCTTACAGAGACCGAGCTTGGGCCTTCGGGTAGTTCTGTATATTAGAATATTTTGCAGTATGTGTTAAATAGTTATGTTGTTTATGTTGTTTTTTTTAGGATAGAAAGAGTTGGGGCTAGTTAGGTTGGGTGGGAGAGGGAAGGGGTCTTTTATTTGTGCTTTTAAGTGTTTTATGTGTGTATTGAAGTGGGAGGCCTGCATCTAGCCCTGGACTATGCGGACATGGGTGGACATGGGGCGAGGGGCTAGATGTGGAAGGTGGAGGTAGGGCTGGCCTCGGACTATGCGGACACAAGAGAGACGTGAGGCGGAGGTCAGCCTTGGGTGATGGGTGAAGGGTGATGGAGTAGGTAGTGGGGGTTAGGGCTAGATTAGGGAGGTGAGGTTTGTTTTGCTTTATGTGTTATATTAGTAAAAAGGTAATATAAATAAAAAAAATATAAAAAATTGGTGATGGGAAAAAATAAATAAAAATTTTGTTTGTTTTATTTTAATTATTATTATTATTATTATTATTATGTTATTGTTTTATTAGTCTTATTTGCGTTTTTGTTTTATTGACGAGTAGTCAAGTTTTTCCTTTTGGGTTTTACAGCTGAACCGGCTAAGTAAGTTTCATTTCATTTTTAGCATTTGTATATAGTTTGTATATAGTTTTTTTTTATAGGGTATTGGTATGAATGTGAGTGTGAGTGAGGCTGGGCCAGCTGAGAAGCTGTTCTGTTTTGTTTTTCTTGTCTGTAAAGTTTTGTATTTTTCTAATAAAAAAAGAGTTCCCATAGCAGAGAATCAGGCTTCATGTCATAGCAGAGAATCAGGCTTCATGTCACCCACCACTGGAACAGGCCACTGTCCTATATTTAGGCCCCGGCACCCAGACAGAGGAGAAAGGTCCCATAGCAGAGAATCAGGCTTTATGTCATAGCAGAGAATCAGGCTTCATGTCACCCACCACTGGAACAGTCCATTGTCAGATATTTAGGCCCCGGCACCCAGACAGAGGAGAGAGGTCCCATTGCAGAGAATCAGGCTTCATGTCACCCACCACTGGAACAGGCCACTGGCAGATATTCAGGCCCTGGCACCCAGACAGTGGAGAAAGGTCCCATTGCAGAGAATCAGCCTTCATTTCACCCACCACTGGAACAGGCCACTGTCAGATATTTAGGCCCCGGCACCCAGACAGAGGAGAGAGGTCCCATAGCAGAGAATCAGGCTTCACGTCACCCACCACTGGAACAGGCCATTGTCAGATATTTAGGCCCCGGCACCCAGACAGAGGAGAGAGGTCCCATAGCAGAGAATCAGGCTTCACGTCATAGCAGAGAATCAGGCTTCACGTCACCCACCACTGGAACAGGCCATTGTCAGATATTTAGGCCCCGGCACCCAGACAGAGGAGAGAGGTCCCATTGCAGAGAATCAGGCTTCATGTCACCCACCACTGGAACAGGCCACTGTCAGATATTTAGGCCCCGGCACCCAGACAGAGGAGAGAGGTCCCATTGCAGATAATCAGGCTTCATGTCACCCACCACTGGAACAGGCTACTGGCAGATATTTAGGTCCCGGAACCCAGACAGAGGAGAGGTTCATTCAACTTTGGGTTGCCCCGCAATATAATGGTAAAATAAAAAAAAAGAGGATTGAATGAAGTGCCCTGGAGTACAGGAATATATTGTTAAGGGGAGGTAGCTATAAATGTCTAATCTGCTCAAGGGATGGACAGGTCCTGTGGGATCTATGCCTGGTTCATTTTTATGAACGTCAGCTTGTCCACATTGGTTGTTGATAGGCGGCTGCGTTTGTCTGTAATGACGCCCCCTGCCGTGCTGAATACACACGTTCAGACAAAACGCTGGCCGCCGGGCAGGCCAGCACCTTCAAGGCATAAAAGGCTAGCTCTGGCCACGTGGACAATTTGGAGACCCAGAAGTTGAATGGGGCCGAACCATCAGTCAGTACGTGGAGGGGTGTGCACACGTACTGTTCCACCATGTTAGTGAAATGCTGGCTCCTGCTAACACGTTCCGTATCAGGTGGTGGTGCAGTTAGCTGTGGCGTGGTGACAAAACTTTTCCACATCTCTGCCATGCTAACCCTGCCCTCAGAGGAGCTGGCCGTGACACAGCTGCGTTGGCGACCTCTTGCTCCTCCTCTGCCTTCGCCTTGGGCTTCCACTTGTTCCCCTGTGACATTTGGGAATGCTCTCAGTAGCACGTCTACCAACGTGCGCTTGTACTCGCGCATCTTCCTATCACGCTCCAGTGTAGGAAGTAAGGTGGGCACATTGTCTTTGTACCGGGGATCCAACAGGGTGGCAACCCAGTAATCCGCACACGTTAAAATGTGGGCAACTCTGCTGTCGTTGCGCAGGCACTGCAGCATGTAGTCGCTCATGTGTGCCAGGCTGCCCAGAGGTAAGGATAAGCTGTCCTCTGTGGGAGGCGTATCCTCATCGCCCTCCGTTTCCCCCCAGCCACGCACCAGTGGTGCCTGAGCTGCGTTGGGTTCCACCCCGCTGTGAACATGCTTCATCCTCATCCTCCTCCTCATCCTCGTCCTCCTCCTCCTCCAGTAGTGGGCCCTGTCTGGCCACATTTGTACCTGGCCTCTGCTGTTGCAAAAAACCTCCTTCTGAGTCACTTCTAAGAGACTGGCCTGAAAGTGCTAAAAATGACCCCTCTTCCTCCTCCTCCTGGGCCACCTCCTCTTCCATCATCACCCTAAGTGTTTTCTCAAGGAGACATAGAAGTGGTATTGTAACGCTAATAACGGCGTCTTCACCACTGGCCATGTTGGTGGAGTACTCGAAACAGCGCAACAGGGCACACAGGTCTCGCATGGAGGCCCAGTCATTGGTGGTGAAGTGGTGCTGTTCCGCAGTGCGACTGACCCGTGCGTGCTGCAGCTGAAACTCCACTATGGCCTGCTGCTGCTCGCACAGTCTGTCCAGCATGTGCACGGTGAAGTTCCACCTGGTGGGCACGTCGCATATGAGGCGGTGAGCGGGAAGGCCGAAGTTACGCTGTAGCGCAGACAGGCAAGCAGCGGCAGGATGTGAACGCCGGAAGCGCGAACAGACGGCCCGCACTTTATGCAGCAGCTCTGACATGTGGGGGTAGTTGTGAATGAACTTCTGCACCACCAAATTCAGCACATGCGCCAGGCAAGGGATGTGCGTCAAACCGGCTAGTCCCAGAGCTGCGACGAGATTTCGCCCATTATCGCACACCACCAGGCCGGGCTTGAGGCTCACTGACAGCAACCACTCGTCGGTCTGTTGTTCAATACCCCGCCACAACTCCTGCGCGGTGTGGGGCCTGTCCCCCAAACATATGAGTTTCTGAATAGCCTGCTGGTGTTTATCCCGGGCTGTGCTGAAGTTGGTGGTGAAGGTGTGTGGCTGACTGGATGAGCAGGTGGAAGAAGAGGAGGAGGAAGCGGAGTAGGAGGAGGAGGCTACAGGAGGCAAAGAATGTTGCTTTGCGATCCTTGGCGGCGGAATGACGAGCGCCAAAGAGCTCTCCGCCTGGGGCCCAGCCGCCACTACATTTACCCAGTGTGCAGTTAGGGAGATATAGCGTCCCTGGCCGTGCTTACTGGTCCACGTATCTGTGGTTAGGTGGACCTTGCCACAGATGGCGTTGCGCAGTGCACACTTGATTTTATCGGATACTTGGTTGTGCAGGGAAGGCACGGCTCTCTTGGAGAAGTAGTGGCGGCTGGGAACAACATACTGTGGGATAGCAAGCGACATGAGCTGTTTAAAGCTGTCTGTGTCCACCAGCCTGAATGACAGCATTTCATAGGCCAGTAGTTTAGAAATGCTGGCATTCAGGGCCAGGGATCAAGGATGGCTAGGTGGGAATTTACGCTTTCTCTCAAATGTTTGTGAGATGGAGAGCTGAACGCTGCTGTGTGACATGGTGGAAATGCTTTGTGATGGAGGTGGTGGTGTTGGTGGTACAGCTTCTGTTTGCTGGGCGGCAGGTGCCAACGTTCCTCCAGAGGCGGAGGAAGAGGTCGAGGCAGCAGCAGAAGAGGTAGCAGGGGGAGCCTGAGTGAGTTCCTTGTTTTTAAGGTGTTTACTCCACTGCAGTTCATGCTTTGCATGCAGATGCCTGGTCATGCAGGTTGTGCTAAGGTTCAGAACGTTAATGCCTCGCTTCAGGTTCTGATGGCACAGCGTGCAAACACTCAGTCTTGTCGTCAGTACATTGTTTGAAGAACTGCCAGGCCAGGGAACTCCTTGAAGCTGCCTTTGGGGTGCTCGGTCCCAGATGGCGGTGGCCAGTAGCAGGCGAACTCTCTTGGCGGCGGGTGTTCTGCTTTTGCCCACTGCTCCCTCTTTTGCTACGCTGTTGGCTCGGTCTCACTACTGCCTCTTCCTCCGAACTCTGAAAGTCAGTGGCACGACCTGCATTCCATGTGGGGTCTAGGACCTTATCGTCCCCTGCATCGTCTTCCACCCAGTGTTCCACCCTGACCTCCTGTTCGGTCTGCACGCTGCAGAAAGACGCAGCAGTTGGCACCTGTGTTTCATCATCATCATCAGAGACGTGCTGAGGTGGTATTCCCATGTCCTCATCATCAGGAAACAAAAGTGGTTGTGCGTCAGTGCATTCTATGTCTTCCACCACTGGGGAAGTGCTAGGTGGATGCCCTTGAGAAACCCTGCCAGCAGAGTCTTCAAACAGCATAAGAGACTGCTGCATAAATTGAGGCTCAAACAGTTTCCCTGATATGCATGGGGGTGATGTGACAGACTGATGGGCGCCATCTGTGAGCTTTCTGCAGAAGACTGGGTGGGAGATAATGTGAACGTGCTGGATCCACGGTCGGCCACCCAATTGACTAATGCCTGTACCTGCTCAGGCCTTACCATCCTTAGGCATTGGGCCCCACAAAATATCGCTGTAAATTCTGGCGTCTACTGGGACCTAAGTTAGTTGGTACACTAGGACGTGTGGCTGTGGCAGAACGGCCACGTCCTCTCCCAGCACCAAAGAGTCCACTAACACCACCACGACCATGTCCGCTTCTGCGTCCCTTACTAGATGTCTTCCTCATTGTTACCGTTCACCACTATAAGAAAATAATTATTTGGCCCAATGTATTGAATTCAAATTCAGGCCTTTTTTTACAGGCACCTAACACTATCTGGCTATCTATTTAGGTACCGTATTACACTAATACAGGTACAGCAGAAACCACTGATTTAGGGAATTGCTAATTTGGGAATTGTATTTACACCCAGAACAAAAACTGTGCTTTGACGGACACTAAATAACTTGACCAGCCACAGCAGTAACCTCGGATTTAGCTGAATATAAATTGTAGGCCTAGTATTTAGGCCCTGGATGGATGACAGGTATCCCTTTACGGACAGAATTACACTTGGAGATGCATGGCAGCGTGTGAAGTTATTGAGAATGACCCTATCAGCACCTTCAATGTAATATACCCTTTTATGGATAGATTTAAACTTGGCCTGCTACAGCAGAAACCACTGATTTAGGGAATTGCTAATTTGGGAATTGTATTTCAACCCAGAAAAAAATATATCCTTTGCCAGACAGCAGACAGTATTACATATGGCTAGCCACAGCTGAAACACCAGATTTAGGGTACTGCTATTTTGGCAATTGTATTTCACCCCTCAATAAAATAGCAAGCACAGCCAAGCCCCTGATGTAGGATATAGCAAAAAAAAAAAAAAACACTATTGATGGTTAAATGGACTAGGTGGCAGCTTGTGCTGGCGCACCACAAGACAAAAAATGGCCGCCGATCACCCCAGAAAAAAGTGACAGAAAAACGCTCTGGGCAGCCTAAAAACAGTGATCAATTAACTAGCAGAAGTTGAATGATACACAGCTGTACATCGATCACTTCAGTAAGTGTTTTTGATGAGTAAATCCCTGCCTAATCTGGCCCTAACAGCAGCAGCTGCATCCTATCCCTACACTGATCAGAGCAGAGTGACGTGCAGCGCTACGTGACTCCAGCTTAAATAGAGGCTGGGTCACATGCTGCACTGGCCAATCACAGCCATGCCAATAGTAGGCATGGCTGTGATGGCCTCTTGGGGCAAGTAGTATGACGCTTGTTGATTGGCTGCTTTGCAGCCTTTCAAAAACCGCCAAGAAAGCACCGAACACCGAACCCGAACCCAGACTTTTACGTAAATGTTCGGGTTCGGGTCCATGTCACAAAAACTCCAAAATTCGGTACGAACCCGAACTATACAGTTCGGGTTCGCTCATCCCTAGTCAGCAGATAAGAACCATTTTGCCCATCTAGTCTGCCCAATAAACTGAATACTATGAATAGCCCCTGGCCCTATCTTATATGTAGGATGGCCTTATGCCTGTCCCATGCATGCTTAAACTCCTTCACTGTATTTGCAGCTGCCACTTCTGCAGGGAGGCTATTCCATGCATCCACTACTCTCTGTAAAGTAATACTTCCTGATATTACTTTTAAACCTTTGCCCCTCTAATTCAAAACTATGTCCTCTTGTAGCAGTTTTTCTTCTTTTAAATATTCTCTCCACTTTTACATTGTTAATTCCCTTTATGTATTTAAACGTTTCTATCATATCCCCTCTGTCTCATCTTTCTTCCAAGCTATACATGTTAAGGTCCTTTAATATTTTCTGGTAAGTTTTATCTTGCAATCCATGTTGTCACGAGTTGGAGGTCCCAGGAGAGACCACCGCGTCGTCATGCAATAAACAAACAGAAATCAGGTACAGACACATAAGAGTTTATTGCACAAACAAAACAGGGAAGGCAGCACAGACAAAACAAGAGCTCTATGTACCGTCAGCACAGTGGGAGAAAACCCCCACTGCGCCACTGTCTAGTAATACTCCAGAGGGGCGTGACTAAGCAACTCCTGGTATTCACTAGAGCTCTAGATGGTAGGGTTAGACTTTGCCGCAGGAAGTTGCCAGGGTCCACTCTGGAGCGTGAACTAGACAGTGACAGCAGGAACAAATGGACAACAGGTACCAGAAGGTACCGACGGCACATAGGCAAACATAACAGACAGGCAAATACAAAACAGGGCAACTAATAATACAAGCAGGAGTTCTCGCAAGGGAGCAGAAGTGGCAATGAGCAGAGAAGGACTTGCTCCACCAGTAGTATACTGCATGGCCTTGCGCATGCCACTCTGCTGCAAAAGCTTGCTGAACACAGACATATAACATAACAAACATAACTGGCATAACAGATAAACACAGGAATGAGGACGGGAGAGAAGACGTCAAAGAAGACGGAAAAGGACGTAAATGAACAAGTAGGGAAACCCACAGAGCACAGACAGACAGACACGGATCCCATGGGTCAGCAGCATGGGAGAGAGAATACAAACCAGGAGCAGGACAAGACAACACACACCAGGAGAGCTGACACAGAACTGAGGAAACCTCAGCCTTATATACAGGTTCCATGGGTGCAGCAGAGAGACCACACCCATGGAGCAGACAGAGGATTAACTCCTAATAGACACACAGGGGAGTTAACCCATAAAGAACCACAAATGACACAGGAACGGAACTTCAGCGAGGAGTGCCGAACAAGCAATGATGGAAGGTCACAGCCAGAGATACTGTGTAGGCTGTGACACTCCCACCCCTCAAAGCCCCCCCTCTCCTCCCAAACAGAAAGGGGAAGAAGTGGGGCAACAAACCAAACAGAACCAGGCAAGGGGACAGAAATCAAAGGGGTGATGAGGTACAAGGGCAGGAACACATACGACGACCGCAACCAGCCCAACCCCTGGAAACCAGCCTACACGGAGGGTCCGCAGCCAGTACGCCAGGGGAAGATAGCCAGCCAACACGGCATACACGTCAAGTGAACCGCACCAAGAAGTTACCTCCCCCTCCACTCTCCCTCCGGAGAATGACATGTCTGCCAAGAACTAATTGGTCAAACATGCTGACACCCCCTTCCGGAGGATTGGGACCAGGAACAGGAACCAGACAGGAATACAAAGAAAATCTGAATCAAAGGGGTACTGAGGTACACAAGCAGAACACATAAGACGACCGCAGCCAGCACGCAGCCCCTAGCAACCAGCTTACATGGTAAACGCAGCCAGTACACCAAGAGGAATACAGCCAGCCTACACGGCCACAAAAGTCATGGTGAACTGCAGTGTGCTAACACCTCCCCCTCCACTCTCCCTCTGGAGAATGGCATGTCTGCCAAGAACTAATTGGTCAGACATGCTGACACCCCCTTCCGGAGGCCCAGGAGCACATACCTGCGCCGATAACGGAAAACACGGCCGTAGGCAGAACTGCAAGCAAAAAAGGTTAAACCGGACGTCACCCCTGGCAACCAGCATACACGGAGAACACCGCAGCCAGTACACCAAGGCAACCAAATCCGATACCTAAGGCAGCATAAAGAGAGAAATACAGAAAGCACACACATTACAGATAAGCAGAAAGCAGAACAAAAAAAACTCTGTGAAAGTTCACTTGTTCATTCTGACACGAGTTGGAGGTCCCAGGAGAGACCACCGCGTCGTCAAGCAATAAACGGAAATCAGGTACAGACACATAAGAGTTTATTGCACAAACAAAAACATGGAAGGCAGCACAAACAAAACAAGAGCTCTATGTACCATCAGCACAGTGGGAGAAACCCCCACTGCGCCACTGTCTAGTAATACTCCAGAGGGGCGTGACTAAGCAACTCCTGGTTTTCACTAGGGCCTCAGAAGGTAAGGTTAGGCTTTGCCGCAGGAAGTTGCCAGGGTCCACTCTGGAGCGTGAACTAGACAGTGACAGCAGGAGCGAATGGACAACAGGTACCAGAAGGTACCGACGGCACATAGGCATACATAACATACAGGCAAATACAAAACAGGGCAACTAATAATACAAGCAGGAGTTCACGCAAGGGAGCAGGAGTGGCAATGAGCAGAGAAGGACTTGCTCCACCAGTAGTAAACTGCATGGCCTTGTCATGCCACTCTGCTGCAAAGGCTTGCTGAACACAGACATCAGAATAAACACAAAGTAACTAAAACATAACTGGCAGAACAGATATCAGAAAGACAGGAAAGAGGACATCAAAGAAGACGGGAAAGGACGTAAATGAACAAGTAGGGAAACCCACAGAGCACAGACAGACAGACAGATACGGATCCCATGGGTCAGCAGCATGGGAGAGAGAGTACAAACCAGGAGCAGGACAAGACAACACACACCAGGAGAGCTGACACAGAACTGAGGAAACCTCAGCCTTATATACAGGTTCCATGGGTGCAGCAGAGAGACCACACCCATGGAGCAGACAGAGGATTAACTCCTAATAGACACACAGGGGAGTTAACCCATAAAGAACCACAAATGACACAGGAAAGGAACTTCAGCGAGGAGTGCCGAACAAGCAATGACGGAAGGTCACAGCCAGAGATAGTGGCTGTGACACATGTACTAGTTTAGTAGCTCTTCTCTGAACTCTCTCCAAAGTATCAATATCCTTCTGGAGATATGGTCTACTCCAAATGAGGTCTCACTAGTGCTCTGTAGAGCGGCATGAGCACCTCCCTCTTTCTACTGGTAATGCCTCTCCCTAAACACCCAAGCATTCTGCTAGCATTTTCTGCTGCTCTATGACTTTGTCTGCCTACCTTTAAGTCTTCTGAAATAATGACCCCTAAAT
The DNA here is from genome assembly GCF_905171765.1 of Bufo bufo. Classification (NCBI taxonomy): domain Eukaryota; kingdom Metazoa; phylum Chordata; class Amphibia; order Anura; family Bufonidae; genus Bufo; species Bufo bufo. Next base: position 576,040,369 of record NC_053389.1, read on the forward strand.
CCCTTTCCTCAGATACTAAGGTTAGGACTGTATCACTGATTTTATATTCTGCTCTTGGGTTTTTACGCCCCAGATGCATTATCTTGCACTTATCAACATAAAATTTTAGTTGCCAGATTTTTAACCATTCCTCTAGTTTTCCTAAATCCTTTTCCATTTGGTGTATCCCTCCAGGAACATCAACCCTGTTACAAATCTTTGTGTCATCAGCAAAAAGACACACCTTACCATCAAGGCCTTCTCCAATTTCGCTGATAAAGATATTAAACAATATGGGTCCCAGAACAGATCCCTGAGGTACCCCACTGGTAACAAGACCATGGTCTGAATATACTCCATTGACTACAACCCTATGTTGTCTGTCCCTCAGCCACTGCCTAATCCATTCAACAATATGGGAGTCCAAGCACAAAGACTGCAATTTATTGATAAGCCTTCTATGTGGGACAGTATCAAAAGCCTTACTAAACTCTAGATAAGCGATGTCTGCTGCACCACCGCAATCTATTATTTTAGTCACCCAATCAAAAAAATCTATAAGATTAGTTTGACATGATCTCCCTGAAGTAAACCCACACTGTTTTCATCTTTCAATCCATAGGATTTTAGATGTTCCACAATACTCTCCTTCAGTATGGTTTCCATTAATTTCCCCACTATTGATGTCAGGCTTACTGGCCTATAGTTGCCCGATTCCTCCCTACTACCTTTCTTGTGAATGGGCACAACATTTGCTAATTTCCAATCTTCTGGGGCGACTCCTGTTACCAGTAATTGGTTAAATAAATCTGCTAATGGTTTTGCTAGTTCACCGCTAAGCTCATTTAATAGCTTTGGGTGTATCCCATCAGGCCCCTGTGACTTATTTATTTTCATTTTAGACAGCTGACTTAGAACCTCTTTCTCTGTAAAGACACATGCATCAAAATATTTATTAGTCTTCCTTTCTAAGTGAGGTCCTTTTCCTTCATTTTCCTTTGTAAAAACTGAACAGAAGTATTCATTGAAGCAGTCAGCTAGTTCTTTATCTTCTTCCATATACCTTCCTTCTTTTGTTTTTAATTTGGTAATTCCTTGTTTTAGTTTCCTTTTTTCATTTATGTATCCGAAGAATGTCTTATCGCCTTTTTTCACTGAATGAGCTAATTTCTCTTCTGCCTGTGCTTTAGAAGCTCTTATAACTTGCTTGGCCTCTCTCTGCCTAATCTTATAAATTTGCCTGTCATCCTCGTTTAGTTTTTTTTTATAATTACTAAATGCTATCTTTTTGTTTTTAATGATTTTGGCCACTTCTGCTGAGTACCACATTGGTCTCTTCCTTTTTTTGCTTTTATTGACAAGCCTAATGCAATTATCTGTTGCCTTCAATAATGCCACTTTTAAGTAGTCCCATTTCTCCTGGGCTCCATTGAAACTGTTACAATCTGATAGGGACTCGTAAAAAGTTCAACCTTGGTTTCATCAGACCATAACACCTTTTCCCACATGCTTTTGGGAGACTTCAGACGTTTTTTTTTTTTTTAATTGCAGCCTTGCTTGGATGTTTTTCTTCGTAAGAAAAGGCTTTTGTCTTGCCACTCTACCCCATAGCCCAGACATAATGAAGAACATGGGAGATTGTTGTCACATGTACCACACAGCCAGTACTTGCCAGATATTCCTACAGATCATTTAATGTTGCTGTAGGCCTCTTGGTAGCCTCCCAGACCAGTTTTCTTATTGTCTTTTCATCAGTTTTGGAGGGACGTCCAGTTCTTGGTAATATTACTGTTGTGCAATATTTTCTCCACTTGATGATGACTGTCTTCACTGTGTTCCATGGTATATCTAATGCCTTGGAAACTCTTTTGTACCCTTCTCCTGACTGATACCTTTTAACAATGAGATCCCTCTGATGCTTTGGAATTTCAGGAAAGACCAACTAGAGCAGCTGAAATTTATTTGGGGTTAATCAGAGGCACTTTAAATGATGGCAGGTTTATGCTGACTCCTATTAAACAAGATTTTGAATGTGATTGCTTTATCCTCAACACAGATACATCCCCAGTTATAAGATGGTGTACACACTTATGCAACCACATTATTTTTTTTATTTTTTTTTTTCTTCACTCCACCTAAAAGATTTCAGTTTGTTTTTCAATTGAGATGTAAGGTTTATAGGTCACATTAACCACCTCCGGACCGCCTAACGCAGGATCGCGTTCCGGAGGTGGCAGCCCTGCGCAGAGTCACGCATATATGCGTCATCTCGCGATGGCCGAGATTTCCTGTGAACGCGCGCACACAGGCGCGCGCGCTCACAGGAACGGAAGGTAAGAGAGTTGATCTCCAGCCTGCCAGCGGCGATCGTTCGCTGGCAGGCTGGAGATGTGTTTTTTTTAACCCCTAACAGGTATATTAGACGCTGTTTTGATAACAGCGTCTAATATACCTGCTACCTGGTCCTCTGGTGGTCCCATTTGTTTGGATCGACCACCAGAGGACACAGGTAGCTCAGTAAAGTCCCACCAAGCACCACTACACTACACTACACCCCCCCGTCACTTATTAACCCCTTATTAGCCCCTGATCACCCCTGATCACCCCATATAGACTCCCTGATCACCCCCCTGTCATTGATCACCCTCCTGTCATTGATTACCCCCCTGTAAAGCTCCATTCAGATGTCCGCATGATTTTTACGGATCCACTGATAGATGGATCGGATCCGCAAAACGCATCCGGACGTCTGAATGAAGCCTTACAGGGGCGTGATCAATGACTGTGGTTATCACCCCATATAGACTCCCTGATCACCCCCCCTGTCATTGATTACACCCCTGTCATTGATCAACCCCCTGTAAAGCTCCATTCAGACGTCCGCATGATTTTTACGGATCCACTGATAGATGGATCGGATCCGCAAAACGCATCCGGACGTCTGAATGAAGCCTTACAGGGGCATGATCAATGACTGTGGTGATCACCCCATATAGACTCCCTGATCACCCCCCTGTAAAGCTCCATTCAGATGTCCGCATGATTTTTACGGATCCACTGATAGATGGATCGGATCCGCAAAACGCATCCGGACGTCTGAATGAAGCCGTACAGGGGCGTGATCAATGACTGTGGTTATCACCCCATATAGACTCCCTGATCACCCCCCTGTAAAGCTCCATTCAGATGTCCGCATGATTTTTACGGATGCACTGATAGATGGATCCGATCCGCAAAACGCATCCGGACGTCTGAATGAAGCCTTACAGGGGCATGATCAATGACTGTGGTGATCACCCCATATAGACTCCCTGATCACCCCCCTGTAAAGCTCCATTCAGATGTCCGCATGATTTTTACGGATGCACTGATAGATGGATCCGATCCGCAAAACGCATCCGGACGTCTGAATGAAGCCTTACAGGGGCATGATCAATGACTGTGGTGATCACCCCATATAGACTCCCTGATCACCCCCCTGTAAAGCTCCATTCAGATGTCCGCATGATTTTTACGGATGCACTGATAGATGGATCCGATCCGCAAAACGCATCCGGACGTCTGAATGAAGCCTTACAGGGGCGTGATCAATGACTGTGGTGATCACCCCATATAGACTCCCTGATCACCCCCCTGTCATTGATTACCCCCCTGTCATTGATTACCCCCCTGTAAAGCTCCATTCAGACGTCCGCATGATTTTTACGGATCCACTGATAGATGGATCGGATCCGCAAAACGCATCCGGACGTCTGAATGAAGCCTTACAGGGGCGTGATCAATGACTGTGGTGATCATCCCATATAGACTCCCTGATCACCCCCCTGTCATTGATCAACCCCCCTGTCATTGATCAACCCCCCTGTCATTGATCACCCCCCTGTCATTGATCACCCCCCTGTCATTGATCACCCCTCTGTAAGGCTCCATTCAGATATTTTTTTGGCCCAAGTTAGCGGAATTTTTTTTTTTTTTTTCTTACAAAGTCTCATATTCCACTAACTTGTGTCAAAAAATAAAATCTCACATGAACTCACCATACCCCTCACGGAATCCAAATGCGTAAAATTTTTTAGACATTTATATTCCAGACTTCTTCTCACGCTTTAGGGCCCCTAGAATGCCAGGGCAGTATAAATACCCCACATGTGACCCCATTTCGGAAAGAAGACACCCCCAGGTATTCCGTGAGGGGCATATTGAGTCCATGAAAGATTGAAATTTTTGTCCCAAGTTAGCGGAACGGGAGACTTTGTGAGAAAAAAATTAAAAATATCAATTTCCGCTAACTTGTGCCAAAAAAAAAAAATTTCTATGAACTCGCCATGCCCCTCATTGAATACCTTGGGGTGTCTTCTTTCCAAAATGGGGTCACATGTGGGGTATTTATACTGCCCTGGCATTCTAGGGGCCCCAAAGCGTGAGAAGAAGTCTGGTATCCAAATGTCTAAAAATGCCCTCCTAAAAGGAATTTGGGCACCTTTGCGCATCTAGGCTGCAAAAAAGTGTCACACATCTGGTATCGCCGTACTCAGGAGAAGTTGGGGAATGTGTTTTGGGGTGTCATTTTACATATACCCATGCTGGGTGAGAGAAATATCTTGGTCAAATGCCAACTTTGTATAAAAAAATGGGAAAAGTTGTCTTTTGCCAAGATATTTCTCTCACCCAGCATGGGTATATGTAAAATGACACCCCAAAACACATTCCCCAACTTCTCCTGAATACGGCGATACCACATGTGTGACACTTTTTTGCAGCCTAGGTGGGCAAAGGGGCCCATATTCCAAAGAGCACCTTTAGGATTTCACAGGTCATTTACCTACTTACCACACATTAGGGCCCCTGGAAAATGCCAGGGCAGTATAACTACCCCACAAGTGACCCCATTTTGGAAAGAAGACACCCCAAGGTATTCCGTGAGGGGCATGGCGAGTTCCTAGAATTTTTTATTTTTTGTCACAAGTTAGTGGAAAATGCTTAATTTTTTTTTTTATTTTTTTTTTCATACAAAGTCTCATATTCCACTAACTTGTGACAAAAAATAAAAAGTTCCATGAACTCACTATGCCCATCAGCGAATACCTTGGGGTCTCTTCTTTCCAAAATGGGGTCACTTGTGGGGTAGTTATACTGCCCTAGCATTCTAGGGGCCCAAATGTGTGGTAAGGAGTTTGAAATCAAATTCTGTAAAAAATGACCTGTGAAATCCGAAAGGTGCTCTTTTGAATATGGGCCCCTTTGCCCACCTAGGCTGCAAAAAAGTGTCACACATCTGGTATCTCTGTAATCGGGAGAAGTTGGGGAATGTGTTTTGGGGTGTCATTTTACATATACCCATGCTGGGTGAGAGAAATATCTTGGCAAAAGACAACTTTTCCCATTTTTTTTATACAAAGTTGGCATTTGACCAAGATATTTATCTCACCCAGCATGGGTATATGTAAAAAGACACCCCAAAACACATTCCTCAACTTCTCCTGAATACAGAGATACCAGATGTGTGACACTTTTTTGCAGCCTAGGTGGGCAAAGGGGCCCACATTCCAAAGAGCACCTTTCGGATTTCACAGGTCATTTACCTACTTACCACACATTTGGGCCCCTAGAATGCCAGGGCAGTATAACTACCCCACAAGTGACCCCATTTTGGAAAGAAGAGACCCCAAGGTATTCGCTGATGGGCATAGGGAGTTCATGGAAGTTTTTATTTTTTGTCACAAGTTTGTGGAATATGAGACTTTGTATGAAAAAAAAAAAAAAAAAAAAAAAAATCATCATTTTCCACTAACTTGTGACAAAAAATAAAAAATTCTAGGAACTCGCCATGCCCCTCACGGAATACCTTGGGGTGTCTTCTTTCCAAAATGGGGTCACTTGTGGGGTAGTTATACTGCCCTGGTATTCTAGGGGCCCAAATGTGTGGTAAGGAGTTTGAAATCAAATTCAGGAAAAAATGAGGAGTGAAATCCGAAAGGTGCTCTTTGGAATATGGGCCCCTTTGCCCACCTAGGCTGCAAAAAAGTGTCACACATCTGGTATCCCCGTACTCAGGAGAAGTTGAGGAATGTGTTTTGGGGTGTCTTTTTACATATACCCATGCTGGGTGAGATAAATATCTTGGTCAAATGACAACTTTGTATAAAAAAATGGGAAAAGTTGTCTTTTGCCAAGATATTTCTCTCACCCAGCATGGGTATATATAAAATGACACCCCAAAACACATTCCCCACCTTCTCCTGAGTACGGAGATACCAGATGTGTGACACTTTTTTGCAGCCTAGGTGGGCAAAGGGGCCCATATTCCAAAGAGCACCTTTCGGATTTCACAGGTCATTTTTTACAGAATTTGATTTCAAACTCCTTACCACACATTTGGGCCCCTAGAATGCCAGGGCAGTATAACTACCCCACAAGTGACCCCATTTTGGAAAGAAGAGACCCCAAGGTATTCGCTGATGGGCATAGTGAGTTCATAGAACTTTTTATTTTTTGTCACAAGTTAGTGGAATATGAGACTTTGTAAGAAAAAAAAAAAAAAAAAATCATAATTTTCCGCTAACTTGTGACAAAAAATAAAAAGTTCTATGAACTCACTATGCCCATCAGCGAATACCTTAGGGTGTGTACTTTCAGAAATGGGGTCATTTGTGGGGTGTTTGTACTGTCTGGGCATTGTAGAACCTCAGGAAACATGACAGGTGCTCAGAAAGTCAGAGCTGCTTCAAAAAGCGGAAATTCACATTTTTGTACCATAGTTTGTAAACGCTATAACTTTTACCCAAACCATTTTTTTTTTACCCAAACATTTTTTTTTTATCAAAGACATGTAGAACTATAAATTTTGAGCAAAATTTCTATATGGATGTCGTTTTTTTTTGCAAAATTTTACAACTGAAAGTGAAAAATGTCATTTTTTTGCAAAAAAATCGTTAAATTTCGATTAATAACAAAAAAAGTAAAAATGTCAGCAGCAATGAAATACCACCAAATGAAAGCTCTATTAGTGAGAAGAAAAGGAGGTAAAATTCATTTGGGTGGTAAGTTGCATGACCGAGCAATAAACGGTGAAAGTAGTGTAGGTCAGAAGTGTAAAAAGTGGCCTGGTCTTTCAGGGTGTTTAAGCACTGGGGGCTGAAGTGGTTAAAGGTGGAAAAATTTCTGAAATTATTTATCTTTGTCTCATTTTTTTACAACACAGAAACCTGACATTTTAACAGGGGTGTGTAGACTTTTTATATCCACTGTATATATATATATATATATATATATATATACACACATATATAAATACAGGTGAAGCTCGAAAAATTTGAATATCGTGCAATGTTCATTTATTTCTTTAATAAAAAAGAGGAACAACACTATAGTGAACCTCCCACAAGGCTTCTTTCCTTGTAAAAGATGCGCACCGTCTAAAAGTACAGTAAATAACACAGTAAAAGTACTAAGTATAAAAAATCATGAGGGTAATTTTGAACAAAAAATAAGGGGACATATTTCTTGTAATACAGAAGGGGTAATCTACGCTATTAGATGCCCCTGCAATAAGCTCTATATTGGGCGTACAAAGAGAAAACTAAAAAAAGCATGAGTGAACATATATACAATATAAAGAAAAAATCAACAGGACACCCCTTATCTAGACATTTTACCGAGGTACATAGAGGACAACTAGAAGGAATGTCATTCATGGGTGTAGAAAAGGTAGAAATAGATGCCCGTGGTGGAGACTATATAAAGAAACAATCTAAAAAGGAGACTGAGTGGATATTCAATCTAGATACATTACTACCAAGAGGTTTGAACTCAGAAATAGAGGTGTTTGGCTTTGAATAGTAATAAATATAGGGGAGATGGACATACAACATAGACTATAAATAGGGAGTATATGTGCAGTGGGTGTAACATTCCCTGACGAAGAGTACCGTATGTACTCGAAATGCATAGGAAGTTAGACCCTCACTGCCATCCGTAGCTCACTCGCGGAGACGTCACCCGCTCAGACGTGAGCGCAAGTAAAAGGTAACGGGAGTATATCGCCACCGGCCGGGGAGTACTCCCAAACTTTAATATCTGAGAATAGTCTACGCCGCAGCCATCTTCCCTGGGATCCGCTCTCCCGGTTTGCTTCACATATAGCAGACACCCATAGCAGAGAAGCGAGGACCACCACACGATATATAACAACAGCACGGACACCTATGTCAAGGTAGGACTGAGACATATATAGATACCAATGCTGTTTTGTACATCTGTGTGATAGATAGGAAGGTGTTGACTAGCTGGCTAGCTATTCATTTATTTATTGCAGAGCAAACGCGCAGTGTTACATTGTTTTAAGATTTTGAATGTGATTGCTTAATTCTCAACACAGCTACATCCCCAGTTATAAGAGGGTGTGCACACTTATGCAACCACATTATTTTTTTATTTTATTTTTTCTTCACTCCACCTAAAAGATTTCAGTTTGTTTTTCAATTGAGTGGTACAGTTTATAGGTCACATTAAAGGTGGAAACATTTCTGAAATGATTTATCTTTGTCTCATTTTTTTACAACACAGAAACCTGACATTTTAACAGGGGTGTGTAGACTTTTTATATCCACTGTATATATATATATATATATATATATATATACACACACACACATAGATATACAGGTGAAACTCGAAAAATTTGAATATCGTGCATATGAGATAGACTCATTACATGCAAAGCGAGATATTTAAAGCCTTTATTTATTATAATTTGGAAGATTATGGCTTACTGCTTATGAAACCCCAAAGTCTCAGTTTTGAGGTACCCTTTGTTTAGGGGATATGGATTAATTAGCTGACTAGAGTGTGACACTTTGAGCCTAGAATATTGAACCTTTTCACAAAATTCTAATTTTAAGCTGCATTAATGCAATTCCTTTTAATTTGTATTACTGAAATAAATGGACTTTTGCACAATATTCAAATTTTTGGAGTTTCATCTGTATATATATACACTCACCTAAAGAATTATTAGGAACACCTGTTCTATTTCTCATTAATGCAATTATCTAGTCAACCAATCACATGGCAGTTGCTTCAATGCATTTAGGGGTGTGGTCTTGGTCAAGACAATCTCCTGAACTCCAAACTGAATGTCAGAATGGGAAAGAAAGGTGATTTAAGCAATTTTGAGCGTGGCATGGTTGTTGCTGCCAGACGGGCCGGTCTGAGTATTTCACAATCTGCTCAGTTACTGGGATTTTCACGCACAACCATTTCTAGGGTTTACAAAGAATGGTGTGATAAATTACAGGGTTGGTGATTTCTTAGTTGCATTAAAACATAACTTTTACTTTGGAATTTAAGAAAAAAATAGGCCCAAAAATACATAAATATATACAAACAATTGGTGATCAGAGCGACGGTATGACAGGTGATCGTGCACGGCGGCACCCAAAGATGAATTAAAGAGGGTACTCGGCGGCACCCAAAAGAAACCCGTACTCCTACCGCTCTGTAGTCTGCGTCCAGGGTGCAGAATCCGTCCAAATGGTGCCACGATGATGGACTCCTAAGTAGACGCTCATCTGCTGTAGGGACGGCGGGGTACAGCTGAGGCCCTGGTTGGCCCTATAAGGTGGTCTATGGCTTGCCCTGATACTTTTTGGGGGGTAGCAGCCTAACCACAGGGCGACCCCGTCCGGAACCTTGCCCTGTCGCCTGGCCCTGAATGGCCCTATTCTAGTCCCGCTCCCTACATGCACGTTTCAGCAAGATAACTTCATCAGGGGGGATGTGTAGGACTCTAAAAACTTCTAACGATACAGTGATGGCAAATATAATCCCATCACCTGGTCGTAAGTGGACTATTGTATGGAGTACTAGATAATGCTCCACCTTAAATCGGGCATCCTTAAATAAGCCACGGGCAGTAAATCGCGCCCGCTGGGGACGCGCCCGGCCTCTTGGCAACCAATTCCAGCTGACCGCCCTGTGAATACAGGACGAAAGGACGCGCTCATGTCATCTAGTTTGAGCGGCGCCCCACGTGATCACTGACGAGCGGGACCAGAGCGCATGCGCGGCCGGGATGACGTGCGAGTTTGATTTCCTAGCCTCTGCGCATGCGCATAGGTCCGTGCCACGTCATACGCATCGGATTGATGACGCGGCACGCCGGAGAGGTGAGAGCCGTACCTGGCATTTAAATACTGGCGCAAACAGAGCGCGGGTGCGATTTACTGCCCGTGGCTTATGTAGTCCACTTACGACCAGGTGATGGGATTATATTTGCCATCACTGGATCGTTAGAAGTTTTAAGAGTCCTACAAATCTCCCCTGATGAAGTTATCTTGCTGAAATGTGCATGTAGGGAGCGGGACTAGAATAGGGCCATTCAGGGCCAGGCGACAGTGCAAGGTTCCGGACGGGGTCGCCCTTCTAAGGACGAGTGCCCTGTGGTTAGGCTGCTACCCCCCAATAGTATCAGGTCAAGCCATAGACCACCTTATAGGGCCAACCAGGGCCTCAGCTGTACCCTGCCGACCAGGGCCTCAGCTGTACCCTGCCGTCCCTACAGCAGATGAGCGTCTACTTAGGAGTCCATCATCGTGGCACCATTTGGACGCATTCTGCACCCTGGACGCAGACTACAGAGCGGTAGGAGTACGGGTTTCTTTTGGGTGCCGCCGAGTACCCTCTTTAATTTATCTTTGGGTGCCACCGTGCACGATCACCTGTCATACCGTCGCTCTGATCACCAATTATTTGTATATATTTATGTATTTTTGGACCTATTTTTTCTTAAATTCCAAAGAAAAAGTTATGTTTTAATGCAACTAAGAAATCACCAACCCTGTAATTTATGATATTTGATAGATAGTGATCATTACCATAGGACTTAGTCCACATACCTGTATAAAGAATGGTCTGAAAAGGGAAAAACATCCAGTATGCGGCAGTCCTGTGGGCAAAAATGCCTTGTGGATGCTAGAGGTCAGAGGAGAATGGGCCGACTGATTCAAGCTGATAGAAGAGCAACGTTGACTGAAATAACTTCTCGTTACAACCGAGGTATGCAGCAAAGCATTTGTGAAGCCACAACACGCACAACCATGAGGCGGATGGGCTCCAACAGCAGAAGACCCCACCTGGTACCTCTCATCTCCACTACAAATAGGAAAAAGAGGCTACAATTTGCACGAGCTCACCAAAATTGGACTGTTGAAGACTGGAAAAATGTTGCCTGGTCTGATGAGTCTCGATTTCTGTTGAGACATTCAAATAGTAGAGTCCGAATTTGGCGTAAACAGAATGAGAACATGTATCCATCCTCTGATGGCTACTTCCAGGAGGATAATGCACCATGTCACAAAGCTCGAATAATTTCAAATTGGTTTCTTGAACATGACAATGAGTTCACTGTACTAAAATGGCCCCCACAGTCACCAGATCTCAACCCAATAGAGCATCTTTGGGATGTGGTGAAACGGGAGCTTCGTGTCCTGGATGTGCATCCCTCAAATCTCCATCAACTGCAAGATGCTATCCTATCAATATGGGCCAACATTTCTAAAGAATGCTATCAGCACCTTGTTGAATCAATGCCACGTAGAATTAAGGCAGTTCTGAAGGCAAAAGGGGGTCTAACACCGTATTAGTATGGTGTTCCTAATAATTCTTTAGGTGAGTGTATATACAGTATAGACACATACACTGCCTGTCCAAAAAAATAAGTCGCCACCTGGAATTAACTAAGCAAATAGGTATGAGCCTCTTATTGGATAGTGGGGACCCATCTTATTCGAGGAAGAATTGTGGCAGGAAAAAAATCCTGAATGATCGTGATCAGTGATCACTTAAACGTTTGGTGAAATCAAATCGAAGAAAAACAACAGTAGAACTCAGGGCTATGTTTAATAGTTAAAGTAAGAGCATTTCCACATGCACAATGTGAAGGGAACTCAAGGGATTGGGACTAAACAGCTGTGTAGCCGTAAGAAAACCACTAATCAGTGAGGCAAACCAGAAAAAAAAAGGCTTTAATTTGCTAGGGAGCATAAAGATTGGACTCTGGAGCAATAGAAGAAGGTCATGTGGTCTGATGAGTCCAGATTTACCCTGTACCAGATTTATGGGCGCATCAGGGTAAGAAGAGAGGCAGATGAAATTATGCACCCATCATGCCTAGTGCCTATTGTACAAGACTGTGGGGGCAGTGCTATGATCTGGGGTTGCTTCAGTTGGTCAGGTCTAGGTTCAGCAACAGTATGTGCTCCAAGAATGAGGTCATCTGACTACCTGAACATACTGAATGACCAGGTAATTCCATCAATGGATTTTTTCTTCCCTGATGGCACAGGCATTTTCCAAGATTACAATGCCAGGATTCATCGTGCTCAACTTGTGAAAGAGTGGTTCAGGGAGCATGAGACATCATTTTCACACATGGATCGGCCACCACAGAGTCCAGACCTTAACCCCATTGAGAATCTTTCTGATGTGCTGGAGAAGGCTTTGCGCAGCAGTCAGACATCAATGCAAGATCTTGGTAAAAAAATTAATGCAACACTGGATGGAAATAAATCTTGTAACATTGCAGAAGCTTATTGAAACAATGCCACACTGTAATCAAAGCTCAAGGCAGTCCAACAAAATATTTTTGGTGGCAACATTTTTTTGGGATGGGCAGTGTATATACAGTACATGCATACATACATATAAATATATATATATATATATATATATATATATATATACAGTACAGACCAAAAGTTTGGACACACCTTCTCATTCAAAGAGTTTTCTTTATTTTCATGACTATGAAAATTGTAGATTCACACTGAAGGCATTAAAACTATGAATTAACACATGTGGAATTATATACATAACAAACAAGTGTGAAACAACTGAAAATATGTCATATTCTAGGTTCTTCAAAGTAGCCACCTTTTGCTTTGATTACTGCTTTGCACACTCTATTTTCATAGTCATGAAAATAAAGAAAACTCTTTGAATGAGAAGGTGTGTCCAAACTTTTGGTCTGTACTGTAGGTAAAGTCCAGTTCTGTGGTCTTGTACAAAAATGGCATCATTACTGTTAGTAACTAAAATTTGCATTTATGTTATTGAAAGAATGCTAATACAAACTATTATTATTGTTATACCATCCGTTTTCTATAATGTTTCAATTGTATTTCATGCAATTGTGGAGTATCATGAACTTAAAGGGACGCATAGTGATTTGTGTCTGTTATATTTCGTAACATTTTTGTCAGTCTAGTCCTACATTTGTATGTTTACATTTGAGCCCTTAATAAATTCAACCCTGGGAAGGCATTTCCCTGTAAGACAAGACTGTTAAAACATCACTAAAAGCTAGCTAAGTTATTAGACACTTGAGTAAATCTGCACCAGCATGACAGCAGGTAAAAGCAAATACTTTGAGGAATCATTTCACAATGTAAATAAAGATAAAGAGCCTCAATGCAATCAGCAGAACTCAATGTACAGTGCAGGTTTAACGATTTAACAAATATAAATTGTATATAATGATGTTTGTCTTATTCAACAATCTACTTCCATATGATTACTAACGATAATGTTTGCCCCATGTATTTGGTAATCGGGTTAAAAAAATGAAATACCGTAGATATTTTAGTCATTTAAAGTGGCTGTCCAACTGTTAAAACATTTTGGCTGCCAGATATGTGTTAAAGAGGATCTGTGAGCAGTCCTGACATTCCTGCTTTAGAGCATGTTTTCCCTGAACTATGCCATTCCTCTCTTACTGTATTTCTCCTGAATATTTTTGTATTCATTGAAAGCTAGGCATTACTATTTTCTTTGACAAAGGTGCTTATTTCTACAAAGTCATACCTAATTGGACAGTACTAGAGTGTGTAAGAACATACGTTGACTGGCAAATCTCAAATGCCAATTTATTTATACATCTATGGGAGGAATAACAGAAAAACAGCACAACACAGGGTTCAAAGAAAAGATGAAAATAAATCACAGAAATTGGGTAATAATGCACTTAATAGAATAGATGCAAGCATTATATATGGACAAAGTCCTCACTCTGATGTGATAAAATCTGAGACACTTAGCCAATATATTTTGATTAAAACACATCTGTGCCCGCCTGCCAAGCGCCAAGGTGGCCTCAGGTCAGGCGGTTCCTACGCTAAACCTAACTAAGCCATTGGGCTTCTATGTTCAGGAGCGCAGAGCCCGCACATATGGTGTGCCGCTCCTAGTCACCTCCATGTGCATCAAGCAACTAATGGGAAGAGGAGCAAGCACACCTATATGTACCACCTAATCAAGTCAGTCTATGAGATCGGAAGGGCAAAAGTGCAAAGGAAGGTGCCACTCCATTAAGCATATACTACATACACAAAAAAAATCACTGAAAAAACAAAAATAAAAACATCCTGCACGGTATGATAAATAAATATGCAGAAGTCCCTGGCCACATTCATGAAAAAAAAAACAGAAATAAGGTAATATTGCGCTTAATAGAATAGATGCAAGCATTATATATGGACAAAGTCCTCACTCTGAAGTGATAAAATCTGAGACACTTAGCCAAAGAAAAGATGCTCCCAAACGGCTATTTTATGAATAATTTTTAAATATATATTTACTAAAAAAGGCACATTTGGAAAGAGAACAGTACCTGTTTGAAATAACACAACAGCCACTACTCGCATGGTAAATCCCCCATCACTTCAGTGCCAATGCTCTCATGTTACCATTGGTAAGAGCAGCAATTATGCCATACCAACCCGTGACTGCTGTAGCCAGTCATTGTCTGCAGTAGTCATATGTCGTTCATACATACATCTTTGCTGTGGCTGGTGATCGCAGTCCATTATTGCTATTATCATGTAAACAGTCACTGGCAGGGGGCCATGGGAGCATTGGTACTGGAGTGGACTAGTATATAACCCCTTCCCAACACAATTCATACATGTATGGCACACTAATTAGGAAGGCTCAGCAGCTGTGCTCAATCAGTCAGCAACAGGACTGGGCTGTTACTAATAGCCTGGTCTCAGTTCTATCCACTGCCATTATTGAAAACCCAGATGGCAGCTGTCACGGGGGAAACAAGTGAATCCTAAATTCTATCCACACCTCTTTCCCTGCCTACTTGCATGACCTCCCTAAGGGGCGGACCACAACTGGTTGATGGTACCTGTTTATTTACATTCTGGGGCTTACCAGGGAACAGCAGAGGAAAAAAAACTATAAACAAAGCGACAGGCAGGCACACAAATACTGAGAAAAACCCAGAACCAACGTACTCAGAGTCAAACGTACCTGATCAAAACCAAAATAGAATAATTAAGCCAAGCCAGAAAGCAGATCACTAAACAATACCAAGCTAGGGTAATACGTGAGCGGTCAAGTAGAGTTTCAAATATATCAGGCAGAAGTGAGTCCAAGAAACAAGACAGGGTCAAACCAGGAAATGCAGAAAAGCCAAATCCAAATCCAAGAATCAGGTTTAAAAGGAATAGCCAAAGTCAGAAGTAAGGAGGTCAGAACAATCCACATTCCAAAGCACTCGTGAAGTGTATAGAACCATTCACAGGTAATCTGTGACCAGCATCTATTTAAATACTCTAGACTTCCTGGTCATGAAAAATGCTCGGTGTCAAGTGACCTATGATGTCAGAATACCTGACGTGGGAGATCAACCTGTCTGTCTGGCCAGCAGGTACACTGAGAATTGTACACTGGCAGATTGACTCCTCACATGCCATGATCAATGCTGACTGCTGCATCTATGGTGTGTACAGAGCAAGGGTGCTCCCTCTCTCAACCCATGCACTCACGAGGTGCTGATGACTGCTATGACTGCCCAAGGCCTCACAAAGGACTTGGGGCCTGCCAGCTATAAATATCTATTAGGCCCAGTCAGTTCAATTTAGTACAATACAGCATGTCAGACCCCCAAAAATTGAAGTCCCATAGTTGAAAAAAATAAAAAGTAAAAAAAATGGTTGTAAAATAATAATATGCTATATTATAAAAATAAAAAAAATAAGTTTCAAGTGAAAAAAAAGTGCTCTTTCTCCTCAACAATTAATTTACAAAAAATAGACATATTTGATATTGCCATGTCCTTAATATCACAAGACCTACCCTGTCAGTTTGAATGCTGTAAAAAATAAATAAATAAATAAAAACTGTGCCAGAACAGCCATTTTTGGTCACCTCACCTCACAAAAAAATGCAAGAGATCAAAAAGTACTATGTTACGTATCCCAAAATGGTACCAATGAAAACATCAACTCATCCTACAAAAAAACGAGTCCTTACACAAGTTTTAAGAAATATGGCTCCCAGAAAATGGCAACACATTTTTTCAAAAATGCATTCATGGTGTAAAAAAAAAAAAAAAAAAATTATATATATATATATATATATCATATTTTTCACCCCATAAGACACTTTTTCCCCCCTAAAAAGTGGGGGGGGGGAATGCTCCTGCGTCTTATGGGGCGAATGCTGCAATTTTTACACTGCTAACACTGATGATACATCGCCGGCTGCAATGCTGCACAGCGCGGCCTGCAATGTATAAGTGGGGAGGGAGGAGGGGCTGGAGGCCGGCAACTGCCATAAGAATTGTGGCAGGCCCGCTGCAGTCACTGCACTCTATTACACCGGGCCCCGCTCACAGCAGTATTCGTATGTAAAGTTTAGGCATGGGAGCTTTGCTAAAGTATTGCAATCTTCTGCAGCAGTATTGCAATCCACTGAAGTACTCACTATGAAACTACCGTAGCAGGCAGGCTGGTCGGTCACTTACTTTGTCATGCGTATGCTCCTCCCACTTTATTAATTAAGCAGGTGCGTGTTGAAGTGAGTGATGTTACGCTGCCGGCCAGCCTGCCTGCTACAATAGTTTCATAGTAAGTACTACAGTGTATTGCGATACTGCTGCAGAGGATTGCAATACTTTAACAAAGCTTCCATGCCTACACTTTACATATGAATACTGCTATGAGCGGGGCCCGGTGTAATAGAGTACAATGACTGCACCGGGCCCCGCCCCAAATCCAACATCAGTTGCGGGCCTCCACCCCCTTTATTGGGGGTCACTATTTACCCAGGAACACTGTTATTGGGGGGATTTATGGATGACACATATATACAGTGGGATGCGAAAGTTTGGGCAACCTTGTTAATCGTCATGATTTTCCTGTATGAATCGTTGGTTGTTACGATAAAAAATGTCAGTTAAATATATCATATAGGAGACACACACAGTGATATTTGAGAAGTGAAATGAAGTTTATTGGATTTACAGAAAGTGTGCTATAATTGTTTAAACAAAATTAGGCAGGTGCATAAATTTGGGCACCACAAAAAAGAAATGAAATCAATATTTAGTAGATCCTCTTTTTGCAGAAATGACAGCCTCTAAACGCTTCCTGTAGGTTCCAATGAGAGTCTGGATTCTGGTTGAAGGTATTTTGGACCATTCCTCTTTACAAAACATCTTTAGTTCATTCAGGTTTGATGGCTTCCGAGCATGGACAGCTCTCTTTAAGTCACACCACAGATTTTCAATTATATTCAGGTCTGGGGACGGAGATGGCCATTCCAGAACGTTGTACTTGCTCCTCTGCATAAATGCCTTAGTGGATTTTGAGCAGTGTTTAGGGTTGTTGTCTTGTTGAAAGATCCAGCCCCGGCGCAGCTTTAGCTTTGTCACTGATTCCTGGACATTGGTCTCCAGAATCTGCTGATACTGAGTGGAATCCATGCGTCCCTCAACTTTGACAAGATTCCCAGTCCCTGCACTGGCCACACAGCCCCACAGCATGATGGAACCACCACCATATTTTACTGTAGGTAGCAGGTGTTTTTCTTGGAATGCTGTGTTCTTTTTCCTCCATGCATAACGCCCCTTGTTACGGCCAAATAACTCAATTTTAGTTTCATCAGTCCACAGCACCTTATTCCAAAATGAAGCTGGCTTGACCAAATGTGCTTTAGCCCACCTCAAGCGGCACTTTTTGTGCTGTGGGCGGAGAAAAGGCTTCCTCTGCATCCCTCTCGCATACAGCATCTCCTTGTGTAAAGTGCGCCGAATGGTTGAACGATGCACAGTGACTCCATCTGCAGCAAGATGATGTTGTAGGTCTTTGGTGCTGGTCTGTGGGTTGACTCTGACTGTTCTCACCATTCGTCGCTTCTGTCTATCCGAGATTTTTCTTGGTCTGCCACTTCGAGCCTTAACTTGAACTGAGCCTGTGGTCTTCCATTTCCTCAATATGTTCCTAACTGTGGAAACAGACGGCTGAAATCTCTGAGACAGCTTTCTGTATCCTTCCCCTAAACCATGATGGTGAACAATCTTTGTCTTCTGGTCATTTGAGAGTTGTTTTGAGACCCCCATGTTGCTACTCTTCAGAGAAAATTAAAAGAGGAGGGAAACTTACAATTGACCCCCTTAAATACACTTTCTCATAATTGGATTCACCTGTGTATGTAGATCAGGGGTCACTGAGCTTACCAAGCCAATTTGAGTTCCAATAATTAGTTCTAAAGGTTTTGGAATTAATAAAATGACAACAGTGCCCAAATTTATGCACCTGCCTAATTTTGTTTAAACAATTATAGCACACTTTCTGTAAATCCAATAAACTTCATTTCACTTCTCAAATATCACTGTGTGTGTCTCCTATATGATATATTTAACTGACATTTTTTATCGTAACAACCAACGATTTATACAGGAAAATCATGACGATTAACAAGGTTGCCCAAACTTTCGCATCCCACTGTAGCATAAGATGCCTTTAAATTTTTGTCATCCACAGATCCCCCCCATAGCAGTATCATCCACAGATCCCTCCCATAACAGTGTCATTCACAGATCCCCCCCATAACAGTGTCATCCACAGATCCCCCCCATAACAGTGTCATCCACAGATCCCCCATAACAGTGTCATCCACAGATCCCCCATAATAGCGCCATCCACAGATCCCCATAACAGTGTCATCCACAGATCCCCCCATAGCAGTGTCATCCACAGATCCCCATAAAAGCGCCATCCACAAATCCCCATAACAGTGTCATCCACAGATCCCCCTAAACAGTGTGTCATCCACAGATCCCCTCCATAACAGTGTGTCATCCACAGATCCCCCATAATAGTGTCATCCACAGACCACCATTAGTTAAAAACCCACCAAAAGCCTCCTCAAAAACCTAGGTGCATCTTATGGGGTGAAAAATACGGTATATATATGTATATATATATATATATATATATATATATATATATATATATATATAAAAATAGCAAATACCGCAGCAGCACAGTCAGACAGTGTGCACTGGGTGCAATTCCTCACAGAGGCCGGCTTCTCTTCCACGATATATACTTTCCAAAGAATGAGGCAGCACTTCCAGATTTCAGTGGCAGGGTGACGACCCCAAAAACTTTATTCCCAGCAACGTTTCGGCCTACTCAATGAGGCCTTTGTCAAGCTACACAACAGTGCATAATACTGGGTATAAATACCCACAACTCAGTGCAAACAAGTGCAATTAGTGAACTCACATGATAACAATAAAGTCACATGGTTTTCAGAGATAACATCACATGACATTCAGTGCAAAATAAATATTGGTGATAGATCCTTATACAAAATATTAAATATGTAACACATATTTCTGGTGATCATACAAACAATTAGTGTTATACAGTACAGGTAACGTTTCCTATACAAATACCTAAAGCCCCTAACTTCAAACAATCAGGGGACATGGGTCTTAACACATGTGTATATAGACATGTTCAGTGTGTAAGGGGTTAAAAAACATATTAAGAAGGATACAGCTGCATCCTATGACAATTAAAATAGTGTAACATACTGCCAATGAGTCTAACATGGTACCGAGTGCTGGCGTTCACTTCCACGCCGTGCGCATGCGCCAGGCCAGACGTTCCTCCCCCTCCTCCCGACCTACGTACTCACGCTCCCGGAACGCAGCGTCACTCAATGGAGTGCATCGCACGCGCAGAAGTAAAGGGAGAAGAGCAGGAACATATGACACGGCACCAGTCATTTAGCGTCAACGGGGGCGTGTCAGTGGTCATGACAACCTGGGATGCGTACCTCCCAGTGAGGACGCTAGTGGGGCAGAAGGATCGTCACATGTATGCATACGATCCACAACTATAACTCTTTTACTATACACCTGTGGGTGGGGGGACCGAGGTATAGAGGCGTCTGGCATTGTGTTGCCAGTGGCAACCTAGCCGGACTCAGGTCACCCGATTATCAGAGGGTCAAAACAGAGACCTGTAGCTCCACCCTCGGCCCTCCCACACCCACTGGTCTCACTGGTGCTGTACCAATGGGATATACCCCTCCCATTAGCATTAGGGTTCAGGTCCGGTGACTGTGGAGGCCAGGTCATCTGGCGCAGCACCCCATCACTCTCTTTCATGGTCAAATAGCCCTTACTTTCAAAGTTTTCCCAATTTTTCGGCTGACTGACTGACCTTCATTTCTTAAAGTAATGATGGCCACTCGTTTTTCTTTACTTAGCTGCTTTTTTCTTGCCATAATACAAATTCTAACAGGCTATTCCGTAGGACTATCAGCTGTGTATCCACCTGACTCCTCCTCAACGCCACTGATGGTCCCAACCCCATTTATAAGGCATGAAATCCCACTTATTAAACCTGACAGGGCACACCTGTGAAGTGAAAACCATTTCAGGGAACTACCTCTTGAAGCTCATCAAGAGAATGCTAAGAGTGTGCAAAGCAGTAATCAAAGCAAAAGGGGGCTACTTTGAAGAACCTAGAATATGACATATTTTCAGTTGTTTCACACTTGTTTTTTATGTATATAATTCCACATGTGTTAATTCATAGTTTTGATGCCTTCAGTGTGAATCTACAATTTTCATAGTCATGAAAATAAAGAAAACTCTTTGAATGAGAAGGTGTGTCCAAACTTTTGGTCTGTACTGTATATATATGGTATTAGTGCATCTGTAATGACCTACTATATAAAAATATTACATAATCTACCCTGTCAGCCATTTTTTTATCACATCGCCTCATAAAAAGCATAATGTCAAGTTATCAAAAATTTGCCCCATAATGGTACCAATGAAAATGTCATCTCATCATACAAAAAAACAAGCCCTCATTGCTAGAAAGAGAAAACAATATGGCTTCCAGAAAATGACAACACAAAAACATTAATTTTAAAAAGATAAAACTATATAAGTGATAAAACTATATAAAATTGGTATCATTTTTCCAGCAAGGTGTATGCCACAATAAAAAAAAAGGAAATGGCAGAGATGCTTCCTGTTTTTTATCCTGCTTCAAAAAAGCAGGAGCAAATGGTCATATGTTTTCCAAAATAGAACTAATTAAAATGGCAAATCATCCCACAATAAATAAGTCCTTACACATCTCTGTCGAGAGAAAAGGATGGCTCTCAGATAATGGTTGTACTATTACCCAGAGACTGTTCATAAGCAATATGGTACCCGTAAACGAATCCATCAAAATCTGCACTGCAAAAGCCAAAAGGTGGTCTTTCCATTCTGAACCCTACAGAGTACCCAAACAACATATTTATGGCATTTCAGTGACCAGTATAACCCGCCAAATAATTTAATGGTATGGTGCGTCTTATAAAGCAGCTAGGCACAGCATGTTGGGGACTGAAATGCCAAATCTGTGCAAAACTTGGAATTTTTATTTCACACAGTCCACTACTTATTAATTTCTGCAAAACATCTGTGGTGTTAAGATGCTCACTCCACCTCTTGATGAATAACTTGAGTGCTATAGTGTCCAAACTAGGCTCACATGTAAGGGATTTCCACTGCATGGTTACCTTAGGGGCTCTGCAAATAAATTGCAGCACCCAAAAATCATTCCAATAAAATCTATCCTCCATAAACCATAAGGTGCTGTGTACCCAAACAGAAGTTTACAACCCCATATGTGGTGTTTTACTAAACTGCAGAATCAGGGGAAAAATATTGATGTTTGTTTTGGCATTACCCCTTGCTATGATATTGGAAAAACATTTAATTTCTGCATAGAAAAAAAATTAACATTTTGAAATGTTACCTTCATTTTCCTTTAATTCTTGTTTAAAGGGTTAAAAATCAATTTTCAAAATCAGTTTTGTATAATTTGAGGGGGTAATTTCTAAAATTAGGTCAATTATTGGTTGTTCTCTATGTAAACCCAAATTAAAATGATGTAAGACATAAAATGATGGCAACATAAAGTACATTCATATTGAATGTTAACTAATAACATTTTAATGAGGTATCACTATCCATCTTAAAAGCAAAGAAACTCAAATTTACAATATATATATATATATATATATATATATATATATACTGTATATATATATATATATATATATATATATCATAATCAAATTCACCACTAACATGAAGTTTCACATGATTTTTCACTAGAAAAATAATCTCAGAATCCTCTCAGAATAATCTCCAGAATAAGTAACAGCATTGAACAGTTATTACCACATTAAGTGACACATCAGATTTGCAAAATTTGTCCGTGTCAGGAACGTTGAAAAATAACTGTGTCTGGAAGGGATTAATGGGTATTTTTTGGAAGTTTTGTAGTTAAGTGATAGGAAGGGAAATGGAGAATGGCATATGGGTGATAGGAAATCAAAACTTGAAGACTGATTGTTAAGGGGGGAAAAGCCAACATGCTGCAACTAGTAAAATAAGGAAGGGGATACTGTAATGCTAACAGTGGCCCTCTAGCATTCATTCAGGTATTGGGTTGTTTACCGGTCCTTTTCCATGCTTTATGTGTACCATAAGTGTTGGGAAAAAAATGCACAACCACTTGTGATACATTCGTCTGTTGCTGCTAAGTAAATTAATAAACATGAACATGATGTTTTTAGACTGTTTTGATCAAAATTTAGAAGTCCTCTTACCAACTTCACAGTGACCTATTTTAAGCGGATCCTACCACCGCCACAACACAGCACTTGTGGGTATGAGGGCAACCCAGATTTACACTACGTGTCACATAACTGGAAACACACTCCTTATTGTTCAGTTGTACAAGCAGAATTGTCAAATATGAAAAGTTTGCACTTTCGCCCTACTCTTGTAAACCATCCGATTTTTTACCAAAAATCCAGCAACTTTTTTATAGCGTACTTCCCTGATAACAGGTAGTATACAGTAAGCAGCACCAACCGAATAATTAGGAATGTCATAGATTCATCATCAAACATACAAAAAATAAGAATAAATCAACGCTTAGTGGCATATAATTGTGAAACAAGAGTTTTAAAACAAAAGCAGTTCCTCTGTGTAGTTAAGAAATGAGATGAAGCATAGTATTAACAATAAATACTTAGGAATCTGTGCTAACAAGATCTAGAGTTAAACAGAACATATGCTGCTTGTAATGGCACTTTCTAAATCAATGAAATTATCATTACAGAACATGTCGACAAATTTGGCAAATACGGGAGAAATGCAATTTGGCTCCATAAAAAGAAATTAAACTATAAAATTTCAATGCCATATGTAGTTAGCTAAAGGTTTTGAGGTTTAAATACCAATTTGTGAAAAATGTTCGCAGCCCAATCAGAGCATACGTTTAAAATATCAACCTACATGGAGCAATGTGATTTATTCTTCAGACCAGATGTTTAGAGACCTTGGTAATGCCTGTTATTTAGGTTGAAAACATAGCAGCCAGTTTCATGTTTGTAAATCATAAGTACCGTAATGCAGGCTAGTTCAGATGCAGCCTATAAAACAAATCAGTTATCATATTTCTTATGTCATATGTCCATGCACTCACTTGCTATAGATTGCTAATCTTTCCCACTGCAAGCCATGAAAATCAAAAAGACATATTTCAAATTTCCATTTCAGTCAGCAGTCAAGAAAAATATTGTATCTCAAGCCACCAGCTTCAAATCCTAAATAATAAAAATACACAATTCAAAGATTGCTGTAATCCTTTCACCCATTTAAATTTCATTTATTTGTTTTTAAATTCTGTATGAGAGAGTAATGATGAGATTAAATATTCAAATGAGGTGAAAAATGCCAAATTGTTTCATTTCTTAAAATTACACACCATGTGATTTCAAATGAACGAGAGTACTACATAAGCTTCCTCAGCGATAATGCTGTTTCATCAGGGAAAAAATATGTTAATACGTTATGTGAAAGATAAAGAACTTCATTCATATTTTTTTCTTGATTCCCTAAACAGGAATTTAAGCACCCTCCACTGCCAGCTGATTTTTTATTTTTTTTTGGGGGGGGGCATTTCTTAAACAAAGGTCTTACAATGTCTGTTTGAACAGTATGTGCATATGTGAATATTAGCTATAGAAAAAGAGACAAATGTATGGTGTACAAATACTGTATGTTGTATACTTTTTACTGTTTGCAGTCATTATTCATTTTTTTTCATTTATTCTTTTTGTACATGATAAATCCCAGACTAATACAGTGTCTGCATTTAGGATGTCTTCTATTGTAACAATTATTGGCTTAGAGGGTTTTTCCTGTAATATTGATTTTTAAGCAAGCGCCCACAGCCTGCCCCCTGAAATAGAAGATTCATAATTACCAGCTCCATTGACCATCATACAACAGAAATAAAGGCTATGGATATTTATGCACTGACTATATTTTATAACAAAAACATTTGTAATGTGCTTTTCTCACACAAATGACCCAAAGTACAGCTTATAAATTCATGTAGAGAGGTGTGGACATAAATAGTCAATGGATACCCTCTAGGCACTCATTCCCCAACATTAGTATACATTTTTCACAGGAAGCCAATTAACCTGTTGGAGGAAATCTATACCAACACTGGGAGAACATACAAAATACATGGCCATATTTAAACCCATTTGTAAAATCAAAGCACCTATTCACATAGTTTGGTGTCCTGATATTTCTGACATAAATCCAAGAGCACACTGCTCCTGACTGTTTTGGCTCTCTCTGTTCTATCCTACCATTTTCTTAGGGTGACAGGATTGTACAGTATCATGGAGACAAAGGAACACATGCAAATATTCAGGTAGTCCAGATCACAAAAGTTTTATTGTATCAGAATGTAGGGAGGAGACCATACACACAGTAATGTGTAGAATGAGGGAGAGTATCCCTCAGGCTGTTGTACAGAGAGAGGAGAGGACCCAGGAAGAGAAGTTTATAGCAAACACTCCTCAACATTTGTGTCTTTGTCAGCATAAGGGTAAAATATCCCACATGAGCTGAAGCAGGAGAAATTAGTCTAGGAATAAATCTGTACTGTTGAGAGCTAGTAAAGGCAGCATCATCCTGGACACAGAACACACATCCAGCATATATTATAGAGAGAGATATACCCATGTGAGAAAATTCTAAAACTACCGCAGGAATTAGGAAAGTGTAAACTGCATATCAATGGGTCTAAAAATGAACGACTGAGTGGAGATTGCAGCAGGAAACATAGGGCAACCTTTTTAACCACTTCCAGACCATGTCCATTTGCCCCCTTCCTGACCAGGCCTTATGTGGTAATAACTTTGGAACGCTTTTACTTATCCAAGACATTCAGAGATTGTTTTCTGCTGACACATTGTACTTCATGTTCATGGTAAATTTGAGTTAATATGTTTTACCTTTACTGTAGTTCTAAAAAAATCCAAAAGTTAACGAAAATGTGAAAAATTCACTGTTTTCTAAATTTGAATCTCTCTGCTTTTAAGACAGTTATTCCTCATAAAATATTTATTAATTAACAATCCCCATATCTTTACTTTATGTTGCCATTATTTTAGTTATGTAATTAGATTTTTTTAGGACGCTAGGTTTAGAATTTTAAAAGCAATTTTTAAAATTTGTAAGAAGATTTCCAAAGTCAACTTTTTTAAGGACCAGTTACATAGAAACATAGAAACATAGAATGTGTCGGCAGATAAGAACCATTTGGCCCATCCAGTCTGCCCAATATACTAAATACTATGGATAGCCCCTGGCCCTATCTTATATGAAGGATGGCCTTATGCCTATCCCATGCATGCTTAAACTCCTCCACTGTATTTGCAGTTCAGTTCTGAAGTCCCTTTGTGGGGCTTACATAATAGAACCAACCCATAAATTAACCCATTTTAGAAATGACACCCCTCTAAATATTTAAAACTGGTTTTAGAAATGTTGTTAAACTTTTAGGTATTCCACATGAATTAAAGCAAAACTGTCACTTTTTTTTTGCAGATTTTCCATTTTAATCAATTTGTTACTGGAGCACATCAAGGGTTAACAACAAAACAAACCCTAATATTTATTATCTTGATTCTGAAGTTTGAATAAACATCCCATATGTGGTCGTATACCGCTGTTTGGGCACATGACATAGCACAGAAGGCAAGGAGCGCCATATGGTTTTTGGAGGGCAGATTTTGTTGGAATGGTCTTTGGGCACCATGTTGCATTTGAAGAGGCCCTGAGCTAACCCCAAAGTGAAAACTCCCCAAAGTGACCACATATTGTAAACTACACCACCCAAGGAATTTTAAAGGGGTGTAGCGAACACTTCACTCAACAGCTGTTTCATAGAATTTTTAATACTTGGGTATGAAAATGAAAAATTTAGGCCCAAACTTTCTTTTTCACAAAAGAGAACAGGAGAATTTGCTACCCACTTTCTCCTGAATACAGTAATACCCCAATTGTGGTCATAAACTGTTATTTGGCGATACACCAGTGCTCAGAAGGGAAGGAGCGGCATCTGGATTTTCAAACATGGAATTTTCTTTAATGGTTTTAAGAGCAATAACTTTTAAAAAAATTTATTAAATGAGATGCGTAAGGGCTTATTTTGTGCGAGACAAGCTGTCGTTTTTATTGGCACCATTTTGAGGTACATTTGGCTCTCTAGTTGCTTTTTATCTCAATTTTGGGATGTAAAGTCACAAAAAAAGCTGTTTGGTGTCATTTTTTTGTCAGCTGTTTTTTCTATTATTATTATTTTTACACTGTTCACTTGATGGGGTAGATCATGTAATATTTTTATAGATCCGGTCATTAACCACCTCAGCCCCCAGTGCTTAAACACCCTGAAAGACCAGGCCACTTTTTACACTTCTGACCTACACTAATTTCACCGTTTATTGCTCGGTCATGCAACTTACCACCCAAATGAATTTTACCTCCTTTTCTTCTCACTAATAGAGCTTTCATTTGGTGGTATTTCATTGCTGCTGACATTTTTACTTTTTTTGTTATTAATCGAAATTTAACGATTTTTTTTGCAAAAAAATGACATTTTTCACTTTCAGTTGTAAAATTTTGCAAAAAAAACGACATCCATATATAAATTTTGCTCTAAATTTATTGTTCTACATGTCTTTGATAAAAAAAAAATGTTTGGGTAAAAAAAAAATGGTTTGGGTAAAAGTTATAGCGTTTACAAACTATGGTACAAAAATGTGAATTTCCGCTTTTTGAAGCAGCTCTGACTTTCTGAGCACCTGTCATGTTTCCTGAGGTTCTACAATGGCCAGACAGTACGAACACCCCACAAATGACCCCATTTCGGAAAGTACACACCCTAAGGTATTCGCTGATGGGCATAGTGAGTTCATAGAACTTTTTATTTTTTGTCACAAGTTAGCGGAAAATGATGATTTTTTTCTTTTTTTCTTTTTTTCTTACAAAGTCTCATATTCCACTAACTTGTGACAAAAAATAAAAACTTCCATGAACTCACTATGCCCATCACGAAATACCTTGGGGTCTCTTCTTTCCAAAATGGGGTCACTTGTGGGGTAGTTATACTGCCCTGGCATTCTAGGGGCCCAAATGTGTGGTAAGGAGTTTGAAATCAAATTCTGTAAAAAATGACCTGTGAAATCCGAAAGGTGCTCTTTGGAATATGGGCCCCTTTGCCCACCTAGGCTGCAAAAAAGTGTCACACATCTGGTATCTCCGTACTCAGGAGAAGGTGGGGAATGTGTTTTGGGGTGTCATTTTACATATACCCATGCTGGGTGAGAGAAATATCTTGGCAAAAGACAACTTTTCCCATTTTTTTATACAAAGTTGGCATTTGACCAAGATATTTATCTCACCCAGCATGGGTATATGTAAAAAGACACCCCAAAACACATTCCCCACCTTCTCCTGAGTACGGAGATACCAGATGTGTGACACTTTTTTGCAGCCTAGGTGGGCAAAGGGGCCCATATTCCAAACAGCACCTTTCGGATTTCACAGGTCATTTTTTACAGAATTTGATTTCAAACTCCTTACCACACATTTGGGCCCCTAGAATGCCAGGGCAGTATAGCTACCCCACAAGTGACCCCATTTTGGAAAGAAGACACCCCAAGGTATTCCGTGAGGGGCATGGCGAGTTCCTAGAATTTTTTATTTTTTGTCGCAAGTTAGTGGAAAATGCTGATTTATTATTATTTTTTTTTTTCATACAAAGTCTCATATTCCACTAACTTGTGACAAAAAATAAAAACTTCCATGAACTCACTATGCCCATCAGCGAATACCTTGGGGTCTCTTCTTTCCAAAATGGGGTCACTTGTGGGGTAGTTATACTGCCCTGGCATTCTAGGGGCCCAAATGTGTGGTAAGGAGTTTGAAATCAAATTCTGTAAAAAATGACGAGTGAAATCCGAAAGGTGCTCTTTGGAATGTGGGCCCCTTTGCCCACCTAGGCTGCAAAAAAGTGTCACACATCTGGTATCGCCGTATTCAGGAGACGTTGGGGAATGTGTTTTGGGGTGTCTTTTTACATATACCCATGCTGGGTGAGAGAAATATCTTGGCAAAAGACAACTTTTTCCATTTTTTTATACAAAGTTGGCATTTGACCAAGATATTTATCTCACCCAGCATGGGTATATGTAAAATGACACCCCAAAACACATTGCCCAACTTCTCCTGAGTACGGCGATACCAGATGTGTGACACTTTTTTGCAGTCTAGATGCGCAAAGGGGCCCAAATTCCTTTTAGGAGGGCATTTTTAGACATTTGGATACCAGACTTCTTCTCACGCTTTGGGGCCCCTAGAATGCCAGGGCAGTATAAATACCCCACATGTGACCCCATTTTGGAAAGAAGACACCCCAAGGTATTCAATGAGGGGCATGGCGAGTTCATAGAAATAAATTGATATTTTTTATTTTTTTCTCACAAAGTCTCCCGTTCCGCTAACTTGGGACAAAAATTTCAATCTTTCATGGACTCAATATGCCCCTCACGGAATACCTGGGGGTGTCTTCTTTCCGAAATGGGGTCACATGTGGGGTATTTATACTGCCCTGGCATTCTAGGGGCCCTAAAGCGTGAGAAGAAGTCTGGAATATAAATGTCTAAAAAATTTTACGCATTTGGATTCCGTGAGGGGTATGGTGAGTTCATGTGAGATTTAATTTTTTGTCACAAGTTAGTGGAATATGTGACTTTGTAAGAAAAAAAAAAAAATTCCGCTAACTTGGGCCAAAAAAATGACTGAATGCAGCCTTACAGGGGGGGGGGGGATCAATGACAGGGGGGTGATCAATGACAGGGGGGTGATCAGGGAGTCTATATGGGGTGATCACCCAACTGTCATTGATCACCCCCTTGTAAGGCTGCATTCAGACGTCCGTATGATTTTTACGGATCCGATCAGTCTATCAGTGGATCCGTAAAAATCAAGCGGACATCTGAATGGAGCTTTACAGGGGGGTGATCAATGACAGAGGGGTAATCAATGACAGGGGGGTGATCAGGGAGTCTATATGGGGTGATCACCACAGTCATTGATCACTCCCCTGTAAGGCTGCATTCAGACGTCCGTATGATTTTTACGGATCCGATCAGTCTATCAGTGGATCCGTAAAAATCATGCGGACATCTGAATGGAGCTTTACAGGGGGGTGATCAATGACAGAGGGGTAATCAATGACAGGGGGGTGATCAGGGAGTCTATATGGGGTGATCACCTCCGTCATTGATCACTCCCCTGTAAGGCTGCATTCAGACGTCCGTATGATTTTTACGGATCCGATCAGTCTATCAGTGGATCCGTAAAAATCATGCGGACATCTGAATGGAGCTTTACAGGGGGGTGATCAATGACAGGGGGGTGATCAGGGAGTCTATATGGGGTGATCACCACAGTCATTGATCACTCCCCTGTAAGGCTGCATTCAGACGTCCGTATGATTTTTACGGATCCGATCAGTCTATCAGTGGATCCGTAAAAATCATGCGGACATCTGAATGGAGCTTTACAGGGGGGTGATCAATGACAGGGGGGTGATCAGGGAGTCTATATGGGGTGATCACCACAGTCATTGATCACGCCCCTGTAAGGCTGCATTCAGACGTCCGTATGATTTTTACGGATCCGATCAGTCTATCAGTGGATCCGTAAAAATCATGCGGACATCTGAATGGAGCTTTACAGGGGGGTGATCAATGACAGGGGGGTGATCAGGGAGTCTATATGGGGTGATCACCACAGTCATTGATCACGCCCCTGTAAGGCTGCATTCAGACGTCCGTATGATTTTTACGGATCCGATCAGTCTATCAGTGGATCCGTAAAAATCATGCGGACATCTGAATGGAGCTTTACAGGGGGGTGATCAATGACAGGGGGGTAATCAATGACAGGGGGGTGATCAGGGAGTCTATATGGGGTGATCACCACAGTCATTGATCACTCCCCTGTAAGGCTCCATTCAGACGTCCGTATGATTTTTACGGATCCGATCAGTCTATCAGTGGATCCGTAAAAATCATGCGGACATCTGAATGGAGCTTTACAGGGGGGTGATCAATGACAGAGGGGTAATCAATGACAGGGGGGTGATCAGGGAGTCTATATGGGGTGATCACCTCCGTCATTGATCACTCCCCTGTAAGGCTGCATTCAGACGTCCGTATGATTTTTACGGATCCGATCAGTCTATCAGTGGATCCGTAAAAATCATGCAGACATCTGAATGGAGCTTTACAGGGGGGTGATCAATGACAGGGGGGTGATCAGGGAGTCTATATGGGGTGATCACCACAGTCATTGATCACTCCCCTGTAAGGCTGCATTCAGACGTCCGTATGATTTTTACGGATCCGATCAGTCTATCAGTGGATCCGTAAAAATCATGCGGACATCTGAATGGAGCTTTACAGGGGGGTGATCAATGACAGGGGGGTGATCAGGGAGTCTATATGGGGTGATCACCACAGTCATTGATCACGCCCCTGTAAGGCTGCATTCAGACGTCCGTATGATTTTTACGGATCCGATCAGTCTATCAGTGGATCCGTAAAAATCATGCGAACATCTGAATGGAGCTTTACAGGGGGGTGATCAATGACAGGGGGGTAATCAATGACAGGGGGGTGATCAGGGAGTCTATATGGGGTGATCACCTCCGTCATTGATCACTCCCCTGTAAGGCTGCATTCAGACGTCCGTATGATTTTTACGGATCCGATCAGTCTATCAGTGGATCCGTAAAAATCATGCGGACATCTGAATGGAGCTTTACAGGGGGGTGATCAATGACAGGGGGGTAATCAATGACAGGGGGGTGATCAGGGAGTCTATATGGGGTGATCAGGGGTGATCAAGGGTGAATAAGGGGTTAATAAGTGACAGGGGGGGGTGTAGTGTAGTGGTGCTTGGTGCAACATATTACTGAGCTGCCTGTGTCCTCTGGTGGTCGATCCAAACAAAGGGGACCACCAGAGGACCAGGTAGCAGGTATATTAGACGCTGTTATCAAAACAGCGTCTAATATACCTGTTAGGGGTTAAAAAAATCACATCTCCAGCCTGCCAGCGAACGATCGCCGCTGGCAGGCTGGAGATCCACTCGCTTACCTTCCGATCCTGTGAACGCGCGCGCCTGTGTGCGCGCGTTCACAGGAAATCTCGCGTCTCGCGAGAGGACGCACCGGCGCGTCCACCCAGAACAACAGGACCGCCGCAAAGACGCAATCCTGCGTACGGCGGTCCTGAGGAGGTTAAGGACGCAACAATGCCAAATATGTCTAGTTTTTTTTATTTTTACATTTTACACAATAAAACCATTTTTAGATTTAAAAAAATGTTTTTGTGTTGCCATTTTCTTAGAACCATATTTTTTTTCATTTTTCTGGCTATAGTCTTGTGTGAGGACTTGTTTTTTGCGGGACAAGGTGAAGTTTTTATTGATGCCATTTTGGGGTTCATACGGATTTTTGATCGATTGATATTAGGTGTTTTGTGAGGTGAGAAAAAAAAACTGTCACAATCAGAGCATTTTTTGAAAAAAAAATCATGTTTTTGTGTTGGAATTTTCATAGAGCCATATTATTTTTATTTTTATGGCTATGGTCTTGTGTGGGGGCTAATTTTTTGCAGGATGAGGTGACGTTTTTATTGCTACCATTTTGGGGTACGTATGACTTTTTGTTTGATTAACATTATGTTTTTTGGGAGGTGAGT
This sequence comes from Bufo bufo, assembly GCF_905171765.1. Taxonomy (NCBI): domain Eukaryota; kingdom Metazoa; phylum Chordata; class Amphibia; order Anura; family Bufonidae; genus Bufo; species Bufo bufo. Next base: position 576,072,868 of record NC_053389.1, read on the forward strand.
AGTGTTGATCGAGCATGCTCGGCCGAACACCAGTTCGACTCGAGCATCTCGATGCTCGGCATATGGCGGTATTCGTCCAAATACCGCATGTGCTCGAGCGAATGCTCGAGTCTCCTCCCCGCACGTTTGTTGGCAGCCAATAAACGTGCAGGTAAGTGCTGCCTTTCACTGTAACGCCATAGCCATGTTGGTTACTGGCATTACAGTGATTGGCTGGCCGGAATGCGTCATTGGGTGCTATATAGCACCCGATGACACTTGTTCGGCTCAGTGTTAGTCAGGGAGAGCTGTGCTGAAGAAGGGAAAGATAGTATAGGGAGTGAATTTTTATTTATTTAAGTAGCAAAACTTGTCAGAGACCCAAGAGTCCTTTTAAGGACTATTGTATGTGGCAGCAGCAATATATATTTTTAGCGCAACTTGCGCTAAAATGCTCAAGCTTTACAGACCCAAAAGTCATTTTAAGGACTATGGTTGTGTGTGGCAGCAGCAATATATATTTTTAGCACAACCTGTGCTAAATTGCTAAAACTTTACAGAACCAAAAGTCCTTTTAAGGACTATTGTGTGAGGCAGCAATATCTATTTTTAGCGCATCCTGCGCTAAATTGCGTGCAATAGTTAGGCCGCTGCAGACAGCGACATTATCTGTGTTACATCTCCTGTGTAACGTGTGCGCATCCCAAAAATATCAGTGACGTCCAGTGTACTTTTTCTATAGACGGTGTCCACTGTGGACAGTGACATTAGCTGCACTACATCTCCTGTGTAACGTGTGAACATCCAAAAAATATCAGTGACATCCAGTGTACTTTTCCTGTAGACCATGTCCGCTGTGGACAGTGACATTGCCTGGCGTACATCTCCTGTATAATGTTTCCACATCCCAAATACCTGTTACATTCCCTGTAATTTTATATTAGTCGCTGCTGACATCAGCGACATTATCTGCGTTATATCTCCTGTGTGACGTTTCCACATCCCAAATAGCTTTTTACATTTTTTTGCGCATACACTTACAAATCCTACGCTACTGTACATGTGACATACTTTCAAGTATATATAACATTTAATATGAAGAAGGCGAGCAGTAAGGGACAGGGGAGTGGCTGTGATGCTGATTGTGATGCTGATGGTGCACGCAGTGGTCGTGGCCCTGGGTGCGTTATAACTGTGTCTGCTGCCAGAGCACAAGAAAAACAATCATCCACGATACCTAGCTTCATGTCCCAGTTTGCAGGGCGGCGCAGGACTACGCTCTCAAAGTCAGACTACGCTCTCGAAGTCTGGTCAACACAATCTTCACTCTGATCCTCCTTCCTCCCACCATGGAGAGTCTGGGCAAACAAGTGATCCCACAATCGACTATTCTGAGGAGCTCTTTTCAGCGCCATTCCTTGATTTGGTCTTCTTGCCAAGCACACTTGAAGAGGGACAGATCTTTTTCTCTCATTCCCAAACTCTTGAGCATCCACAATTACAAGAACATGACGGTGGGAAACGGCAATTACTGTTTAATGAGATGGATGATGATGATAAACAGTTGCCAATAACTCAACGGAAATTACTTTCTTAAGAGGTTGAGGAAGAGGATGAGACACAGTTGTCAATCACTGAGGTAGTGGTTAGGTTAAAAAATAAGGATAATGAGCAGAGTGAGGAAGTGGATAAGGAGGTGGTGGACGATGAATTCACTGACCCAACCTGGGAAGATGGAAAGCCTAGCGAGTACAGCAGTACAGAGGGGGAGGGATCTGCTGCACCGCAACAGGCTGCAAGAGGCAGTGGGGTAGCAAAAGGGAGAAGGCGGGCCACACCAAACAGGACCCCCTTGCGGTAATCTCCCTTGCCAAGGGGTAGGTGTTCCGCAGCCTGGTGCTTTTTTTGAGGAAAGTGCGGACGACAAAATAATTGTAATTTGCAACCTGTGCCATACAAAAATGAGCAGGGGCGTGAACACTAGCAACCTCACCAACACCAGCATGTTCCGCCACATGGCATCAAATCACCGTAATAGGTTGGCCGAATGCCTGGGTCCACAATCTGTGTCTGCAGGTCACACCACTGCCTCCACTTCCCCTGTGCTACTTGCTGGGCAATCCCCTGTCAAAGGCGCAGGCCCAGATGCCTCCCGCCCTGCACCTGGACCTTTGCAAGCACCATAAGCGACACATCCACTTCCCTGTCCCAGCAGAGCGTACAAATGTCCTTAACCCAGGCATTTAAACTCAAGCGCAAATACCAAGACATCCAACCACAGTCCATAGCATTAAATGCAAAACTTTCCAAATTACTGGCCCTTGAAATGTTGAAATTTAGGCTTGTGGATACTGAGGCCTTCCGCAGCCTGATGTCGGCGGCCGTCCCTCATTACGCAGTTCCCAGCCGCCACTAATTTTCACGGTATGCCGTGCTTGCCTTACACCAGCATGTGTCCTATAACATCACCCGTGCCCTGACCAACGCAGTTACTGTGATGGTCCACATAACCACTGACACATGGACAAGTGCTTTTGGTCAGGGATGCTACATTTCCCTGATGGCACATTGGGTGAACGTTATGGAGGCCGGGAGCGACTCGTACCCGGGGATGGCACAAGTAATACCGACGTCAAGGATTGCAGGCCCAAATTCTATCAGGGTTTCCACCACCACCTACATTAGTGGCTCAAACCCCCACTTCTCGTCCTCTGCCTCCTCCACCACTTCCACCTCAGAATTATCCTCTTTCAGCACCAGTCAGCTATCAGTCAGTAGCTGAAAGCAGTGTAGCACTGCAGTGGGGAAGCATCAACAGGCTGTGCTTAAGCTGATCTGCCTAGGTGACAAACAGCACACCGCCGCAAAGCTGTGGAAGAAGATAAGAGACCAGACTGAGCTATGACTTTCGCCACTCAACCTAGAACCAGACATGGTTGTGTCTGATAATGGCCGTAACTTGGTGGCGGCTTTGGAGCTCAGAAAGCTCACACACATCCCATGCCTAGCCCACGTGTTCAACTTAGTGGTTCAGTGGTTTCTCAAAACCTACCCCAATTTGCCTGAGCTACTGGTGAAGGCGCGCCGCGTGTGTGCCCATTTCCACAAGTCATCGTCAGCTTCCACAGGTCTGGCAATGCTGCAGCAGCGCTTATAATTGCCAGCTGTTGTGCGACGTGAGCACGCCCTGGAACTCAACGTTCCACATGTTGGCCAGGCTTAGTGAACAGCAGAGATGCAGTAGTGGAATACCAGCTGCAACATGGTCATCGCCTTTCCAGTCAGCTTCCACTGAAGGATAAGGAGATTGAGAGTCATCCTCCTGATGACGACAGCAAAGTCTTGCCTGTTGGTACTCTGGCACACATGGCTGACTTTATGTTTGGCTGCCTTTCCCGTAACCGACGCGTTTTACGCATTTTGGGCAACACCGATTACTGGTTGTTCACCCTTCTCGACTACCCACTGCAAAGATAATTTCTCATCTCTTATTCCTGTGGTGGAGAGGATGAGCAAAATGGTGCAATACCAGAAGGTCCTTGTTGAAAAATTGCTCCAAAAATATCTTGCTGACAGCACTGGTGGCAGAGTACGTAGTTCCTTGGGCAACCGAGAAGGGGAGATGAGGGGAACACACAGCAGTTACAACAGAGGCAGGGCAACACTCTCCAAAGCCTGGGACAGTTTCATGACACCCCGCCAGCACCCTCACCCGATGCGCGGCCTAGTGTCACAAGGAGGGAAAAATTTTGGAAGATGGTGAAGGAGTATGTAGCAGACTGTGTCAGCGTCTTCAATGATCCCTCTGTGCCTTACAACTACTGGGTGTCTAAGCTAGACACGTGACACGCACAACTCTACGCCTTGGAGGTGCTGACCTGTACTGCCGCCAGTGTTTTGTCAGAGCGGGTATTTAGTGCTGCTGGGGCATAATAACTGATAAGAGCATCCGCCTGTCAACTGAAAATGCTGACTTTTTGACTCTTATAAAAATGATCAAGGCCTGGATTGCCCCTGACTTCTCTACTACCCCAGAGGAAAGCAGCTGAACATAAAGGCTTTTTAAATGTGTTTTTTTTATAATGTACTGAATACACTGAATTGTCATGCACACCACAAAAAAGGGCATGTGGTTCAATCTTCCTTTTCTTGTCCTCCTCCATGATATCAACATGCTTATTAGTCTTCCCTCGCTCCTAATGTTGTAGAGCAGGGGTACTCAACTAGTTTTATTAAAGGTCCACATACCTGGGTCTGCAGTCAGGTGAAGGTCCGAGCTGAACGCCAACAGTAAAGATGCCATCTTTTTAATGTCTTGCAAACTTTGTAGAACTATTTACATTCAGATTTATAATTGTTTTTAGTGTGAAAATTTCCATTTTTTTCTCTTTCACTAGCCCTTTGAAATTCGGTACAAAGGGGGTGACTGCTACTCGAACACACTGGTGCAAATGCTCATCTGTGATCTGAGTGCGGTATCTGTTCTTCACCAGATTCATAGTGGAGAATGCAGATTCACAAGTGTATGTAGAACCAAACATAGTAAGCACATGGATTGCTATTTTTTGTATAAGTGGATATTTAGCTGGAATAACCAGTTTTGTCCAGAAGAAAACGGGGTCACAATCATTCAACTGAAGTTTTAAAACAGCATCTTCTTGCAGATCAATTAGCTCCATCTGTAGGGTAGCAGAATTTGCCCAGGTAAAAGCATGATGGGCCTCAGTAGCAAAACGCCCAATGTTTTTTTACCAGATATGGATTTTTAATACATAGCAAAACTTCTTGGCCAATTGTGAAGTCTTGGAAGCGACTTTTAAAATTGTCAATTAGGCCTTGCATGAAGTCCCCATGGTTGGAGAATACACTTTCTTTGGTATTTTCTTGTTGGCTATATTCATCAAGCTTTGGAAAATGAAGCAAGTTCTTTTTTAGATCACTCTGAAAAACCTCTAATTTCTTCTGAAAAGCCCTCACTGCTTCCACAAGGTCAAAAATAGTTAGATTTTTGCCTTGTAGTTTTATATTTAAAGCATTTAAATTACTTGTAATATCTGCCAGGAAAGCAACAATTTCCATTTTGTCTTTGTTACTCATAAATGTCAAAAATGCTTTTTCTGTCTTCTGTTCAGCTAAAAACTTTTCCAGCTCTTTCCGAATACTCCAAAAGCGTTCTAAAACTCTGCCCTTACTAAGCCACCTTACATTGTTGTGGACAAGTAGATCACTGAAGGCAGCATTGACATCAGTTAAAAAGTCTTTCAGCAGATGATGTTGAAGTGCTGAAGAGGCCCGGAGAAAATTAATCAGCTTCATAACATTTTCCATGATATTTGCATATTTTTCTCCATGGTTAGCATACAAGATAGACTGGTGTATTATACAATGGTAAGAAATCAAACTAGGATTGAGCACTTTCAAGCGTGGCACCAACCCTTTCTCTTTTCCTACCATAGCAGGAGCTCCATCCGTTACAACTAAAATAACTGAATTCAAGTTAATGTCCCGTTTCTTCAGCATTTCTGTAATTGCTCCATAAAGATCTTCACCTCTTGTGTGAGCATGGAGGGCAGTCATGGCAAGTAGATCTTCACAAAAATCTTTTTGTGTGTCGTCATAAAATCTAACAAATACCATGAGCTGGGCATTATCAGTTGCATCACATGATTCAGCCACAGCTAATGAAATGCAATCTGCCTTTTTCATTTTCACTCAAGCTGGGAGAGCAGATCTTCTGAAATTATTTCAGTTCAGCGTGCTGCCGTGGAATCAAACAAGAGAATTTGTTTGATTTTTCCTTGAAATTCTTCTTTCTGTTTACCTTCAAACATGGCGTCTACAACTTCAACCATACATTCTTTAACAATCTCTGCATCTGAAAATGTTTTTTTGTGTCTTCCTAAAATCCAAGCAACCCTCAGTGATGATTCAGTTGTTTTTTCCTGCTGGGACATTGAACTAACAAGAGGCTTAGTAGAAGCTTGATATGATGCAGTTAACAAAGCAATATTTTTTTTTCGTATCTCAGAATTTTGTGGATAATTCTGTTCAAAACTTTTATGTTTTGTTTCATAATGTCGTTTTACATTACTACTTTTTATAAGGGCCACTGTTTCGTTGCATATTAAACACATTGGCTTTGGGTTGGCAACATTCATAAGAATGAAACAATATTTTGCAGTCCATTCATCTTTGAAATCTTGATTTTCTGAGTCTACTTTTCTTTTTTTTGATGTGCTAGCCATGGCTTATTATATTGTGTTTGTAACTTGTATCTTGCCTGGGGCAGTGATGTATGGCTGGAGGATACCAGTCTCCTCGGCCAGAGTGTGGCTTGACTGGTAGGGCAATGCTTAGCTCAACTAGGCAACAATTATTGTCTCCTACAGACCTGCTGCTAGAGTTGTTTCCTGAGCTGTCTTGTCTCTGTTGCTCCCCCTGGCAGCACTTTGATACTTCCCCTAGCAGCACTCTGATGCTCGCTCTGGCAGCACTTTGATACTCCCCCTAGCAGCACTCTGATGCTCGCTCTGGCAGCACTTTGATACTCCCCCTAGAAGCACTCTGATGCTTGCTCTGGCAGCACTCTGATACTCTTCTGCTCCCTCTGGAAGGACTGTGCTACTCTGAAACTTTCCTGCTCCTTCTGTCTGAGCGTTGGTGTTCTATCTTAGGCTACATTCTCTCCTTCATAAGCCTAGGGCTGAATGATATGACCTAAAAATAAAATTTTGATGATCTTTAAATATTGCAACAGAATGAGATAATAGTACACTAAGGTCTCCATTAAAAATACACATTTGCTTATAGTGGTTTTTATTTTTGGTTCGCGAATCCCATGGATTTCACGTGTTTTTCACAAATTTTTTAGTTTTTTTATATGTTCTTACATTTCTATTACAACGGATATGTCAAAAATGTCAAAAAGTATGACTTGGAGCATACTGCATTTTAAACATCTCCAATGAACCAAATAAAAAAAATGGTTGTCCGGTTTCGGAAAGTATCCGGACAACACTGAAGATTAGCATGAATAAAGAATAGAATGGTACTTACCCTGCAACTCTAGAACTGCCGCTCAAGTTTTCCAATCTGGGTTCTGTTTTCTCAGCTGCGATGGTGATGTCATGTCCATAACATATGATCACTGCAGCCAAGCTGGCCTCTTGGCTGCAGCGGTCACTTGTGAAGTTGCTGTTGCACCCAAGTAAACAGAGCCTAGTAGGGAGAACCAGAACAGCAGTGCTGGATTTTCTAGGTAGGTACTGCTCTGTTCTTTATTGCATCCTATTCCTAAGTGTTGTCTGGTTTCTTATTCAAACTGAACAGCCCATTTAATGGCCAGACACTTTTTTTGTGATTAGCGATTTGGTGGTGTAATGGGCCACTTTTATTTTTTGGGATGCCAAAATAATTTTGGATTTTTTTTAATTTTTACTCAATTTTCTGTGACACTTTCTTTGTTATTAAGTTTTATCACAGATTTTTTTTTTTCCTGCAGGGGAGAAGACCAACGAATTTTTTTTAGAGTATTTTCACACCTGTGGCATGGCTATCCAGCAGGCTGTTCTGGCAGGTGAACAGCCCGCCGGATCCACCATGCCGCAAGTGCCCGTGTGCTGCCGTTCCGTCCCCATTGACTGTAATAGGGGCAGGGGGCTGAGCTACGGCACAGCACGGCCAGAGATTGCTGGACTAAAAGTCCTGCATGTCCAACTTTTTAGTGTGGCGATCACTGCCGTGCACTGCCGTGCCATATAGTCAATGGGGACGGAGCGGCAGCACAGCAGTGCACGGGTAATTGCGGCATGGCGGATTCGGCGGATAGCCATGCCGAAGGTGTGAAAGTACCCTTAGCTTGCAAATTGACACTAACAGTGCTTTAACACGCCAGATTTTGTGGCAGAAAATTTAGCTACTGAAAATCAGTTCCATTCATTTCAATGGGGCGGCAAGCACATGGATTTTTCCAAGACTTCAGGTGGAACTGGTTTTCAGTCACAGAATTTTCTGCCACAAAATCTGCCACTTGTGTAGGGGCCCTATAATACATAATTAAAATGGTTCCCTATTCTGTGTTGGTCATTTTGATATTTATGTAGTCTTGTGTGAATGGGAAGGATGTTTATTACAGTTTTGGGGAATTTTTTGTTTTAGTTTGTATGTGGTTCAGATTAGGTCAATTTCTGCACCTAAAGCAGAGTGTAAATGAAATTAGAGTAATCTCATTTACACTCTGGTGGTACTGTATTACGCTGTAGCTTATACGTATGAAAATCTGTGAGGAAAAAAACGCACTTAGGATGCTTCCACACTTGCGTTGTGAGGATCCGGCAGGCTGTTCCGTCCCGCTGGATCCATCACACCGCATGACAACTAAAAGCATTTGTAGACTGATCCGGCTTGCGGATCCATCTACAAATGCATTGCAAGTGTGGATCCGTCTCTCCGTTTGCCGTGCGGAGAGATGGATCCGTCTTGTATTTTTTTTTTAAAGGTTTTTTTTGTTTTAAAGGTCTGTGCATGCGCAGACCGGATGGACGGATCCGTCCTTTAGTCTTTTCTTAATGCCGGATCCGGCGTTCAGTCATGTGTTCCGGCACCATGCTGCGGTATTATCTCCGTCCTGAAATGTCAAAAAGACTGAACTGAAGACATCCTGATGCCTCCTGAACAGATTTCTCTCCATTCAGAATGCATTGGGATAATCCTGATCAGTTTCTTTCCGGCACAGAGACCCGAGGACAGATCTCTACGCCGGAAAGGAAAAACGCCAGTGTGAAAGTACCCTAAGGTCTCTTTCACATTGGCGTTGTGAGGATCCGGCGTGCACTTCGGGGAGAAAATACTTACCGTCCTTGCCGCTCCCGGGGTGCTCCACAATGAAGTCACAGCGCCCCTACGTCGCACGGATCACGTGATCCATGCGCGTGGTGCGCTCTGACGTTATAGTGGAGCGCCCCGGGTAAGTCCCAGAATTAGTAATGGCCACATTAGTGCCCCAGTAAGAATAATGCCTCCAGTAAGAATAATGTCCCCATTAGTGCCCCCAGTAAGAGTAATTCCCCCATTAGTGCCCCCCTTTTCTGCTTTTGCAACAAAAAAATAAATAAAAATTAGCATTCACCTGGCTGCGGTAAACATTCGCTGCTGACTGCAAGCTCAGGAAAGGGTGCTTCAACGTGATGACGTCTTGTACGTCCTGTCCTGAGCTTCTAGTCAGCAGGGAGTGTTCTCCACAGTGTGACCAAATGGAGGTGGAGGTACCGTAATTTTATAAATTTTTTTACTAGCACAAGTAGCTGTACTAATGGGCGTTCCATGATGGAAGCGCTCATTAGTAAGGGTACTTTCACACTTGCAGCAGGACGGATCCGACAGGCTGCTCACCCTGTCAGATCCATCTTGCCACTACTTCGCCGTGCCGCTGCTCTGTGCCCATCGACTATAATGAGGATGGGGGCAGAGCTACGGCGCAGCGCGGTCTGGCGGCCTCACGCCGAGCACTGCCATGCTGCGCCGTAGCTCCACTCCCGCTATAGTCAATAGGGAGTGGCAGTCCGGCAAAATAGCGGCAGGACGGATCTGACAGGGTGAACAGCCTGTCGGATGCGTCCTGCCGCAAGTGTGAAAGTACCCTAACAGTCCTTACAGGATAATTCTGGCACCGGCAAAGGAACTAAAATACCAGCCTTGCTGGTGAACTACTGGCCGGGTGGCAACCCAAGCCACAGAACAGACATATGATAGTTTTGTTCCCCATCCAATTCCCATTATTGGGGGATTGGATGCGGCCCCTTAATTACAACGGGGCCACAAGAGATGCAGACAGCACACTGTGTGCTGTCTGCATCTTTTTCCGCTCCATTGAAACTAAGGGGTCCGCATCCAATGCCCCAATAATGGGAATTGGATTCGGAACAAAACTATCATGGTTTGATGGGGCTTTATCACTTTATTTAATCAGGTTACCTTTAATTTGGCCCAGGAGAGATGGTAACACGACACTGACTGGAGTCCTTTCCTGCAGTTAGTGACGTGTTCCCGCCTCTCTGTAGCCCTCTCCCCGCCCCTCTTCCTTCCCAAATGTGACATTTATTTCATTGGTGGCAGTGGTGATGTCCCTCCCCTCTCCAGCAGCACGTAAGTGTCCTTTGGAGCTTGAAGCTCGCTTACGTGCTGCCGCTGCTGCAGGGGAGGAGGGACCTGTGAGCGCACTGAGGGAGAAAGCTCTCTCCACGTGCAGGTGCTGGATGAAAGCGCTGGTGCCTGCATGTGGAGGGAGCCGTCTCTCACTGCGCCCCTGGGGCAGGAAGAAGTGCGCAGGTAAGCTCCTCCTCCTGCATGTACCAGAGTGTGCAGGAGAGGAGGAGCGCTACATGTGGAGGGAGCCCTGTCTCACTGCGCTCTAAGATAGGAGGAAGTGCGCCGGTAAGCTCCTCCTCCTGCACGGTACAGTGTGCAGGAGAGGAGGAGCGCTCTGAAGGATGGCCGGGGTCCGGACAACTGGCGGCCGCGGTCCGTATTTGGACCGCGGTCCGCCAGTTGAGTACCCCTGTTGTAGAGGGTCAGCTCACCTGCAGACCCTTGCATATAATGTTTTAGAGGGTCAGCTCACTAGCAGGCTCTCACCTACAATATTTTGGAGCTTCAGCTCACCTGCAGGGTCTCACATATAATGTTTTAGAGGGTCAGCTCACCAGCAGGCACTCACCTACAATCTTTTAGAGGGTCAGCTCACCTGTAGGCTCTCGCATATAATGTTTTAGAGGGTCAACTCACCAGCAGGCCCTCATCAGGGTCAGCTCACCAGCAGGCCCTCACCTATAATCTTTTAGAGGGTCAGCTCACCTGCAAGCCCTTGCATTTAATGTTTTAGAGGGTCAGCTCACCAGCAGGCCCTCACCTACAATCTTTTAGAGGGTCAGCTCACCTACAGTCCCTAGCATATAATCTTTTAGAAGGTCAGCTCACCAGCAGGCCACCTACAATATTTTAGTGGGTCAGCTCACCTGTAGGCCCTCGCATATAATGATTAGAGGGTCAGCTCAACAGTAGGCCCTTACCTACAATCTTTTAGAGGGTCAGCTCACCTGCAGGCCCTCGCATGTAATGTTTTAGAGGGTCAGCTCACAAGCAGGCCCTCACCTACAATCTTTTAGAGGGTAAGCTTACCATCAGGCTCTCACATATATTGTTTAACAGGGTCAGCTCACCAGCAGGCCTTTACCTACAATCTTTTACAGGGTCATCTCACCTGAAGGCCCTTGCATATAATGTTTTAGAGGGTCAGCTCACCTATAGGCCCTCACCTACAATCTTTTAGAGGGTCAGCTCACCTGCAGGACCCTTGCATATAATGTTTAGAGGGTCAGCTCACCAGCAGGCCCTCAACTAAAATCATTTAGAGGGTCAGTTCACCTGCAGGCCCTCACATATAATTTTTTAGAGGGTCAGCGCACCAGTAGGCCCTCACTTACAATCTTTTAGAGGGTGCACTCACCTGCAGGCCCTAGCATGTAATGTTTTAGAGGGTCAGCTCACCAGCAGGCCCTCACCTACAATCTTTTAGAGGGTCAGCTCACCTGTAGGCCCTTGCAAATAATGTTTTAAATGGTCAGCTCACCTGCAGGCCCTCACATATAATGTTTTAGAGGGTCAGCTCACCAGCAGGCACTCACCTACAATCTTTTAGAGGGTCAGCTCACCTGTAGGCTCTCGCATATAATGTTTTAGAGGGTCAACTCACCAGCAGGCCCTCACCTACAATCTTTTAGAGTATCAGCTCACCTGCAGGGCACTCGCATATAATGTTTTAGAGGGTCAGCTCACCAGCAGGCCCTCAACTATAATCTTTTAGAGGGTCAGCTCACCTGCAAGCCCTTGCATTTAATGTTTTAGAGGGTCATCTCACCAGCAGGACCTCACCTACAATCTTTTAGAGGGTCAGCTCACCTACAGTCCCTAGCATATAATGTTTTAGAGGGTCAGCTCACCAGCAGACCACCTACAATATTTTAGTGGGTCAGCGCACCTGTAGGCCCTCGCATATAATGTTTTAGAGGGTCAGCTCAACAGTAGGCCCTTACCTACAATCTTTTAGAGGGTCAGCTCACCTGCAGGCCCTTGCATGTAATGTTTTAGAGGGTCAGCTCACCAGCAGGCCCTCACCTACAATATTTTGGAGCTTCAGCTCACCTGCAGGCCCTCACATATAATTTTTTAGAGGGTCAGCTCACCAGCAGGCACTCACCTACAATCTTTTACAGGGTCAGCTCACCTGTAGGCTCTCGCATATAATGTTTTAGAGGGTCAACCCACCAGCAGGCCCTCACCTACAATCTTTTAGAGTATCAGCTCACCTGCAGGGCCCTCGCATATAATGTTTTAGAGGGTCAGCTCACCAGCAGGCCCTCACCTACAATCTTTTAGAGGCTCAGCTCACCTGTAGGCCCTTGCATATAATGTTTTAAAGGGTCAGCTCACCTGCAGGCCCTCGCATATAATGTTTTAGAGGGTCAGCTCACCAGCAGGCACTCACCTACAATCTTTTAGAGGGTCAGCTCACCTGTAGGCTCCAGCATATAATGTTTTAGAGGGTCAACTCACCAGCAGGCACTCACCTGCAATATTTTGGAGCTTCAGCTCACCTGCAGGCCCTCATATATAATGTTTTAGTGGGTCAGCTCACCAGCAGGCACTCACCTACAATCTTTTAGAGGGTCAGCTCACCTGTAGGCTCTCGCATATAATGTTTTAGAGGGTCAACTCACCAGCAGGCCCTCACCTACAATCTTTTAGAGGGTCAGCTCACCTGCAAGCCCTTGCATTTAATGTTTTAGATGGTCAGCTCACCAGCAGGCCCTCACCTACAATCTTTTAGAGGGTCAGCTCACCTACAGCCCAGTGCATATAATGTTTTAGAGGGTCAGCTCACCAGCAGGCCACCTACAATATTTTAGTGGGTCAGCTCACCTGTAGGCCCTCGCATTTAATGTTTTAGAGGGTCAGCTCAACAGTAGGACCTTACCTACAATCTTTTAGAGGGTCAGCTCACCTGCAGGCCCTCACATGTAATGTTTTAGAGGGTCAGCTCAACAGTAGGACCTTACCTACAATCTTTTAGAGGGTCAGCTCACCAGCAGGCCCTCACCTACAATCTTTTAGAGGGTCAGCTCACCTGTAGGCTCTCGCATATAATGTTTTAGAGGGTCAACTCACCAGCAGGCCCTCATCAGGGTCAGCTCACCAGCAGGCCCTCACCTATAATCTTTTAGATGGTCAGCTCACCTGCAAGCCCTTGCATTTAATGTTTTAGAGGGTCAGCTCACCAGCAGGCCCTCACCTACAATCTTTTAGAGGGTCAGCTCACCTACAGTCCCTAGCATATAATGTTTTAGAAGGTCAGCTCACCAGCAGGCCACCTACAATATTTTAGTGGGTCAGCTCACCTGTGGGCCCTCGCATATAATGTTTTAGAGGGTCAGCTCAACAGTAGGCCCTTACCTACAATCTTTTAGAGGGTCAGCTCACCTGCAGGCCCTCGCATGTAATGTTTTAGAGGGTCAGCTCACAAGCAGGCCCTCACCTACAATCTTTTAGAGGGTCAGCTTACCATCAGGCTCTCGCATATATTGTTTAACAGGGTCAGCTCACCAGCAGGCCTTTCCCTACAATCTTTTACAGGGTCATCTCACCTGAAGGCCCTTGCATATAATGTTTTAGAGGGTCAGCTCACCTATAGGCCCTCACCTACAATCTTTTAGAGGGTCAGCTCACCTGCAGGACCCTTGCATATAATGTTTAGAGGGTCAGCTCACCAGCAGGCCCTCAACTAAAATCGTTTAGCGGGTCAGTTCACCTGCAGGCCCTCACATATAATTTTTTAGAGGGTCAGCGCACCAGTAGGCCCTCACTTACAATCTTTTAGAGGGTGAGCTCACCTGCAGGCCCTAGCATGTAATGTTTTAGATGGTCAGCTCACCAGCAGACCCTCACCTACAATCTTTTAGAGGGTCAGCTCACCTGTAGGCCCTTGCAAATAATGTTTTAAAGGGTCAGCTCACCTGCAGGCCCTCACATATAATGTTTTAGAGGGTCAGCTCACCAGCAGGCACTCACCTACAATCTTTTAGAGGGTCAGCTCACCTGTAGGCTCTCGCATATAATGTTTTAGAGGGTCAACTCACCAGCAGGCCCTCACCTACAATCTTTTAGAGTATCATCTCACCTGCAGGGCCCTCGCATATAATGTTTTAGAGGGTCAGCTCACCAGCAGGCCCTCACCTATAATCTTTTAGAGGGTCAGCTCACCTGCAAGCCCTTGCATTTAATGTTTTAGAGGGTCATCTCACCAGCAGGACCTCACCTACAATCTTTTAGAGGGTCAGCTCACCTACAGTCCCTAGCATATAATGTTTTAGAGGGTCAGCTCACCAGCAGGCCACCTACAATATTTTAGTGGGTCAGCGCACCTGTAGGCCCTCGCATATAATGTTTTAGAGGGTCAGCTCAACAGTAGGCCCTTACCTACAATCTTTTAGAGGGTCAGCTCACCTGCAGGCCCTCGCATGTAATGTTTTAGAGGGTCAGCTCACCAGCAGGCCCTCACCTACAATATTTTGGAGCTTCAGCTCACCTGCAGGCCCTCACATATAATGTTTTAGAGGGTCAGCTCACCAGCAGGCACTCACCTACAATCTTTTAGAGGGTCAGCTCACCTGTAGGCTCTCGCATATAATGTTTTAGAGGGTCAACTCACCAGCAGGCCCTCACCTACAATCTTTTAGAGTATCAGCTCACCTACAGGGCCCTCGCATATAATGTTTTAAAGGGTCAGCTCACCAGCAGGCCCTCACCTACAATCTTTTAGAGGCTCAGCTCACCTGTAGGCCCTTGCATATAATGTTTTAAAGGGTCAACTCACCTGCAGGCCCTCGCATATAATGTTTTAGAGGGTCAGCTCACCAGCAGGCACTCACCTACAATCTTTTAGAGGGTCAGCTCACCTGTAGGCTCTCGCATATAATGTTTATGAGGGTCAACTCACCAGCAGGCACTCACCTACAATATTTTGGAGCTTCAGCTCACCTGCAGGCCCTCACATATAATGTTTTAGAGGGTCAGCTCACCAGCAGGCACTCACCTACAATCTTTTAGAGGGTCAGCTCACCTGTAGGCTCTCGCATATAATGTTTTAGAGGGTCAACTCACCAGCAGGCCCTCACCTACAATCTTTTAGAGTGTCAGCTCACCTGCAGGGCCCTCGCATATAATGTTTTAGAGGGTCAGCTCACCAGCAGGCCCTCACCTATAATCTTTTAGAGGGTCAGCTCACCTGCAAGCCCTTGCATTTAATGTTTTAGATGGTCAGCTCACCAGCAGGCCCTCACCTACAATCTTTTAGAGGGTCAGCTCACCTACAGCCCAGTGCATATAATGTTTTAGAGGGTCAGCTCACCAGCAGGCCACCTACAATATTTTAGTGGGTCAGCTCACCTGTGGGCCCTCGCATATAATGTTTTAGAGGGTCAGATCAACAGTAGGACCTTACCTACAATCTTTTAGAGGGTCAGCTCACCTGCAGGCCCTCACATGTAATGTTTTAGAGGGTCAGCTCAACAGCAGGCCCTCACATATAATCTTTTAGAGGGTCAGCTAACCAGCAGGCCCTCACCTACAATCTTTTAGAGGGTCAGCTTACCATCAAGACCTCAAATATAATGTTTTACAGGGTCAGCTCACCAGCAGGCCCTTGCATATAATTTTTAGAGGGTCAGCTTACCAGCAGGCTCTCACCAGCAGCCCTTTACCTAAAATCTTTTACAGAGTCATCTCACCTGAAGGCCCTTGCATATAATGTTTTAGAGGGTCAGATCACCTGTAGGCCCTCACCTACAATCTTTTAGAGGGTCAGCTCACTAGCAGGCCCTCAACTAAAATCGTTTAGAGGGTCAGCTCACCTGCAGGCCCTCACATATAATTTTTAGAGGGTCAGCGCACCAGTAGGCCCTCACTTACAATCTTTTAGAGGGTCAGCTCACCTGCAGGCCCTCGCATGTAATGTTTTAGAGGGTCAGCTCACCAGCAGGCCCTCACCTACAATATTTTAGAGGGCCAGCTTACCATCAGGACCTCTCATATAATGTTTTACAGGGTCAGCTCACCATCAGGCCCTTGCATATAATGTTTTAAAGGGTCAGCTCATTTGCAGGCCCTCGCATTTAATGTTTTAGAGGGTCAGCTCACCAGCAGGCCCTCACCTACAATCTTTTAGAGGGTCAGCTCACCAGGAGGCCCTTGCATATAATATTTTTGAGGGACGGCTCACCAGCAGTCCCTCTCATATAATTTACCTGAAGGCCCTTGCATATAATGTTTTAGAGGGTCAGATCACCTGTAGGCCCTCACCTACAATCTTTTAGAGGGTCAGCTCACCTGCAGGACCCTCGCTTGTAATGTTTTAGAGGGTCAGCTCACTAGCAGGCCCTCAACTAAAATCGCTTAGAGGGTCAGCTCACCTGCAGGCCCTCACATATAATTTTTAGAGGGTCAGCGCACCAGTAGGCCCTCACTTACAATCTTTTAGAGGGTCAGCTCACCTGCAGGCCCTCGCATGTAATGTTTTAGAGGGTCAGCTCACCAGCAGGCCCTCACCTACAATATTTTAGAGGGCCAGCTTACCATCAGGACCTCACATATAATGTTTTACAGGGTCAGCTCACCATCAGGCCCTTGCATATAATGTTTTAAAGGGTCAGCTCATTTGCAGGCCCTCGCATTTAATGTTTTAGAGGGTCAGCTCACCAGCAGGCCCTCACCTACAATTTTTTAGAGGGTCAGCTCACCAGGAGGCCCTTGCATATAATATTTTTGAGGGACGGCTCACCAGCAGGCCCTCTCATATAATTTTTTATTTAATGGTCAGCAGCAGACACTCACCCATAACTTTTTCGAATCTCGGATCAGCAGCAGACACAAATTTTTTAAAGAGTGAGCTCTGTAGGAGACCCTCACCCCTAATGTTTTAGATGGTCAGCTCAGCAGCAGGCCCTCGCCCGTAATGTTTTAGAGGGTCACCAGCAGGCCCTTGCTCCAAATGTTTTTGAGGGTCACCAGCAGCCCATCAATCATAATTTTTCAAGGGTGTGTATGATGCCCTCCTTTATGTGTAATAAAGGGTGTATTGGAATGCTAGTTCCTTGTAATTTTTGGAACCCCTTTCACTTAGTGCATAGGCTTTATGACTGTAGGAGTCCCACTACCTGAACAATAGTGCCACAATGTGAATGAGGTACTCCTTTATGTGATATACAGGTTGCATCAGAGTGCCTCTTCCTTGTAATTTTTGGCAGAACTTGCACTTTATATATAAGTAAATATAGCATGTAATGTTTTAGATGGTCAGCTCACCAGCAGACCCTCACCTACAATCTTTTAGAGGGTCAGCTCACCTGTAGGCCCTTGCAAATAATGTTTTAAAGGGTCAGCTCACCTGCAGGCCCTCACATATAATGTTTTAGAGGGTCAGCTCACCAGCAGGCACTCACCTACAATCTTTTAGAGGGTCAGCTCACCTGTAGGCTCTCGCATATAATGTTTTAGAGGGTCAACTCACCAGCAGGCCCTCACCTACAATCTTTTAGAGTATCATCTCACCTGCAGGGCCCTCGCATATAATGTTTTAGAGGGTCAGCTCACCAGCAGGCCCTCACCTATAATCTTTTAGAGGGTCAGCTCACCTGCAAGCCCTTGCATTTAATGTTTTAGAGGGTCATCTTACCAGCAGGACCTCACCTACAATCTTTTAGAGGGTCAGCTCACCTACAGTCCCTAGCATATAATGTTTTATAGGGTCAGCTCACCAGCAGGCCACCTACAATATTTTAGTGGGTCAGCGCACCTGTAGGCCCTCGCATATAATGTTTTAGAGGGTCAGCTCAACAGTAGGCCCTTACCTACAATCTTTTAGAGGGTCAGCTCACCTGCAGGCCCTCGCATGTAATGTTTTAGAGGGTCAGCTCACCAGCAGGCCCTCACCTACAATATTTTGGAGCTTCAGCTCACCTGCAGGCCCTCACATATAATGTTTTAGAGGGTCAGCTCACCAGCAGGCACTCACCTACAATCTTTTAGAGGGTCAGCTCACCTGTAGGCTCTCGCATATAATGTTTTAGAGGGTCAACTCACCAGCAGGCCCTCACCTACAATCTTTTAGAGTATCAGCTCACCTACAGGGCCCTCGCATATAATGTTTTAAAGGGTCAGCTCACCAGCAGGCCCTCACCTACAATCTTTTAGAGGCTCAGCTCACCTGTAGGCCCTTGCATATAATGTTTTAAAGGGTCAACTCACCTGCAGGCCCTCGCATATAATGTTTTAGAGGGTCAGCTCACCAGCAGGCACTCACCTACAATCTTTTAGAGGGTCAGCTCACCTGTAGGCTCTCGCATATAATGTTTATGAGGGTCAACTCACCAGCAGGCACTCACCTACAATATTTTGGAGCTTCAGCTCACCTGCAGGCCCTCACATATAATGTTTTAGAGGGTCAGCTCACCAGCAGGCACTCACCTACAATCTTTTAGAGGGTCAGCTCACCTGTAGGCTCTCGCATATAATGTTTTAGAGGGTCAACTCACCAGCAGGCCCTCACCTACAATCTTTTAGAGTGTCAGCTCACCTGCAGGGCCCTCGCATATAATGTTTTAGAGGGTCAGCTCACCAGCAGGCCCTCACCTATAATCTTTTAGAGGGTCAGCTCACCTGCAAGCCCTTGCATTTAATGTTTTAGATGGTCAGCTCACCAGCAGGCCCTCACCTACAATCTTTTAGAGGGTCAGCTCACCTACAGCCCAGTGCATCTAATGTTTTAGAGGGTCAGCTCACCAGCAGGCCACCTACAATATTTTAGTGGGTCAGCTCACCTGTAGGCCCTCGCATATAATGTTTTAGAGGGTCAGATCAACAGTAGGACCTTACCTACAATCTTTTAGAGGGTCAGCTCACCTGCAGGCCCTCACATGTAATGTTTTAGAGGGTCAGCTCAACAGTAGGACCTTACCTACAATCTTTTAGAGGGTCAGCTAACCAGCAGGCCCTCACCTACAATCTTTTAGAGGGTCAGCTTACCATCAAGACCTCAAATATAATGTTTTACAGGGTCAGCTCACCAGCAGGCCCTTGCATATAATTTTTAGAGGGTCAGCTTACCAGCAGGCTCTCGCATATATTGTTTAACAGGGTCAGCTCACCAGCAGCCCTTTACCTAAAATCTTTTACAGAGTCATCTCACCTGAAGGCCCTTGCATATAATGTTTTAGAGGGTCAGATCACCTGTAGGCCCTCACCTACAATCTTTTAGAGGGTCAGCTCACCTGCAGGACCCTCGCTTGTAATGTTTTAGAGGGTCAGCTCACTAGCAGGCCCTCAACTAAAATCGTTTAGAGGGTCAGCTCACCTGCAGGCCCTCACATATAATTTTTAGAGGGTCAGCGCACCAGTAGGCCCTCACTTACAATCTTTTAGAGGGTCAGCTCACCTGCAGGCCCTCGCATGTAATGTTTTAGAGGGTCAGCTCACCAGCAGGCCCTCACCTACAATATTTTAGAGGGCCAGCTTACCATCAGGACCTCACATATAATGTTTTACAGGGTCAGCTCACCATCAGGCCCTTGCATATAATGTTTTAAAGGGTCAGCTCATTTGCAGGCCCTCGCATTTAATGTTTTAGAGGGTCAGCTCACCAGCAGGCCCTCACCTACAATCTTTTAGAGGGTCAGCTCACCAGGAGGCCCTTGCATATAATATTTTTGAGGGACGGCTCACCAGCAGTCCCTCTCATATAATTTTTTATTTAATGGTCAGCAGCAGACACTCACCCATAACTTTTTCGAATCTCGGATCAGCAGCAGACACAAATTTTTTAAAGAGTGAGCTCTGTAGGAGACCCTCACCCCTAATGTTTTAGATGGTCAGCTCAGCAGCAGGCCCTCGCCCGTAATGTTTTAGAGGGTCACCAGCAGGCCCTTGCTCCAAATGTTTTTGAGGGTCACCAGCAGCCCATCAATCATAATTTTTCAAGGGTGTGTATGATGCCCTCCTTTATGTGTAATAAAGGGTGTATTGGAATGCTAGTTCCTTGTAATTTTTGGAACCCCTTTCACTTAGTGCATAGGCTTTATGACTGTAGGAGTCCCACTACCTGAACAATAGTGCCACAATGTGAATGAGGTACTCCTTTATGTGATATACAGGTTGCATCAGAGTGCCTCTTCCTTGTAATTTTTGGCAGAACTTGCACTTTATATATAAGTAAATATATAGGAAAGAATGTTTCCTAAAATTGATAGTGAGGAAAAATTATCTTCAGTTTAGTGTGTATTATTGTCAGTCTGTAAAAGTGGCGTACTACTCAGAAAACATCGTTCCCAGCAGTGACCTGGGAGTCCATGATGCATCCGGACATCCTCCCCATGCTGTTCCTAAACCATTTCGTTGGTGTTTCCATCAATTTCTGACCCTTTCCTTTGATCCAGACACCCTCCTCTCTTCAGAGCAGATGGTGCCTGGTGTAATGTTTGAGTTCTCCCATTGACTTCCATTGTGCTCGGGTAGAGCACCCGAGCATCCCGAGGTGTTCTACCCTAGCACCCGAACAACCGATCACTTTGGTGGTCGATCAACACTAGAGGTGAGCTCACAAAGAAAATCTGTTTTGGCAATGTTTATTTTATTTTTTTAAAGCGTTCACCTGATGGGGTAGATCATATGATATTATTACAGAGCTGGTTGTTGCGGAAACGGTGATACCCAATACAGTATGTCTATTTTATATTTTTTCTTCTATTTTTTAACATTTTTTAAATAATGGATTTGGGGGGGGAATTATTTTTTTATGTGAATTTTTTTTAAATTTCAAAACACTTTATTTTATTTTATTTTATTTTTTTATTTTACACTTTGTGTCCCCCATAAGGTCATACAAGACATCTGGGGGACATTTAATTTTTTTTTTTAACTACTGATTTCTCCTGCAACTTGCTGCTGACATAGTAGCCCCAGTTACAGGGGAAATGCACCCCCCAGAGAGGCTGTACATCATAATACAGTGCTGTACAGCCTCAGTACAAGAGTCTATGGAAGACCCGACAGCTCCTGCACTCACCTGGCCCCTGCGATCACATGACCACCAGGACGGGACAGGAAGCGGCATATCACTTCCTGATCTGTATACACAGTGCTCATTGAGTGCTGTGCATACAGCAATCTAGAAGGCAGGGACTCCCAGGAACAGTCCCTGCCTTCTCTCTGGGGTGCCCTGCTGTCACTGACAGAGGGCCCTCCGCTCGGCAGCTGCTTGATTAGCAGGCAGCTGCCATCTCTGAATGGACGTTCCAGAAGGTCCATTCAGAAATAAACCGACCCAAGGACGTTTATAGTCAATGGGCAGTCGGGAAGTGATTAAGTAACAACAAATAAATATAAAAGTTGTCCAAAGCCTTTTAGTTTTATTTCTTAGACCTGACATACTAATCAGTAAGTGAAACTATATAAGATTATTCCCATGATATAACTGATTTTTCCTATGGAAAATTGTCTTGATCAAAATGTCATGCATTTCGGCACATGTATTTACTCATGGATAATAGCAAGTTAAACCTTGCAACTGTTTTATTAACCACTAGCAATTTTGAAGTACAACAATTTAAAAGTCTACTTCTCCCTGGCTATTCCTCCTACAAGCTTCTGATCCAAGATCCGAAGTAAATTTGTTCAAAACTTCTTTTGAATGCTTTGATTTGTCTCATACAGCATTCAAATATATGCTCTCCTGCAAGGGAAATTTGTTAGCACTGAAGTCTCGCGGGACTTTGATGAACAACTTCAGACTTCGATTTTTAAACTTGAAAACCATTTCAAAAATTGGATCCAAATTCGGCTTTAGTACCAACTTTAAAAATGTTTTTTTAAGTTAAAAAAATCGATGGTCAAAGTTATTCAAATTAACAAATGATTCGATATAATGAATTTCACCTCACCAGAGTCCATACATTTTACTGCTGTACAGAGACAGATCTCCATACAGCATTAAGGGCCCATGCACACGAACGTGGTTTGGTTCCACAAACAAGCCACACTTTTTGCTGCTTCGATGTGGACCCATTCACTTCATTCATTGCTCGGTTGTGTGCATGAGCCCAAAAACTAAAAAAATTTCGACAACAATTTTTAACAAATTGATATCAGATCTTGGATCCAAAGCTCGATTTGCTCAACACAAGTCATAAATGACATGTAGTGCTGCATCTATTATACTGGTGTTTTTCAGTTAGTGAATAAGTGAGCTTAACTACCTTGTAGTTTAGATCATCCAATATGATTTATCATTTTAAATAGATTAGCATTGCGAAGACAAATTACATCTTTATATGCATATATTTCTATTCTTATTCAAACATTTAAATATGGCATATGTAAAACATTGCTGGACTTTGAAGAAGCTTAGAATTTGTTATTCACAGGTGGTTGTCACCCATAAATAGACTTCAGGATCATAACTTAAAAAAACGTCCATTACTCTCCCCTTAGAGTGAACTCAGATAACTTCCACCCGCTGTCACCAATCTCTCAACCAATTTTGTCTCCATTCTGCCACTTTAGCACTTGCTCCCAGGTTTCTCAGCTTGTTTATGAATGTGTTTTCGTGCCAGTTCATTGCTTTTTTTTATACTAGGTTCTTTTCATTCCAAATGAAATGCTATACACCAAGTTGCTCTTAGCTACATCATTAAATTAGATTAGCAAAACACCTGTGCTATGGAACAATCAGCACAGATCCCTTGGTTGCCATAAGTGAAATAACTGTAAGTAGTTTGTACATTTTTAACTTCTGAGTCTTTTTAACTAAATTTCAAAACTCTTTTTTTCCCTTTGAAGTCAAAGTTTACTTTATCACATAGAATATTGTATATGCTTTAAAAGGAAAGACTTTAATTCAGCTAAATTTTAGATGCAGCACATGTTTCAGCTACACTCCAATTATAAAGATAACTAGTACATTTGTGTGAGCAGAATACAAATAATAACTCATTTATATTAGCTTTAGTTTACAGATATAGACATACAAGTATTGTATAAAACAAAAACTGAAAAAGAAGTTTCACGGCATATTCTATTTTTTTGTTAGTTGTCTACACATAATATCAACAATAGTCAATAACAGAAAAGGACAATGCAAGTTCAGTTGCCACACAGTATTTGCATTCTGTATATATTGTAAGCACTTTGTTATTTGTTCCCTTCACTGGATGTTATAGTATAGCTTCTACACTGCAGAAGTTTGTTTCCTTTATATCCAAGGCACAACAACCTGAAATGTGCCAGCTGCATGTTAATCATTCTTCATGGAAAGAGGTTTAAAAGTGACAGTTAAAACAATGTTCATTTTCTCAGTGATAAATTTTAAATAAGACATTTTCATGCACCTGTTTTTTTTTTTCTTATTTTTATTTCTACCTGTTGGAATAGCAATTCTTTGCACATTTTTTCCCCTAATGATGAATATGTGACAACTATAAAACACCAGGGAAAAAAAACAGGTGCACCACAATCCTACAACAAATTACATTAAAAAAATGTTTAGCAATCCAATAGGTATCCCAGATAACCCAGATAGAATGAAGGAGATCCAATTTATCCTGTATTAAGGCCATCATAGTTCTGCTACTCTAGCAGAGAGCGTTGGGGGGATCATGACGCTTCCAGCAACAAACAATAAGACAATGAGCTGCCGTCGACACAGTTTGAGTGAATGTTTCCCAAGAATGTTTCCTAAGAGGCATGGATGTGATATTCAAGAGGTCATAGATGACAGTACTGACAATGCACCAAAATGGGCATAGCATTGTACATTCCCCAATAAATATGGGGAAGTGTTCCTACACACCTCCAGAAAACCTCTGGGACTGATGGATTCACCTTATAGAGGAGGTTGGATACCATTGCATTAGTAGGTTATACTAAACTATACTATACTATATTCTCCTTGGATGTCACAGAACTTCAATTCCCTCCTCCAAATGAGTCGCCAACTGTTATCAGGCAGTCTTTTACCCAAGCATTCCTCCCAGCGAACAATGTATATATGTCTGGTCACCCAATCAGGATCGGGGTACAAGAGTATTACATAAATATCTAATATTAATTCTCTAGTAGAGGGCACTCCTGCGCTTAAATGCAGTCAGGAGTGAGACTGTCACTCCAGAGAATGCGGCTTGGGCAAAGCGTCTAATTTGAATATAAAAAGGGGAGGTCATATTTATCCTGAAGTTCGTTAAAGGACAACAGAGTTTTCGAGAACGGATCGACTATATCTGTGAAGGTGAAAATTTTCTTTTGAAACCATAGTTTATGTGGTTACACTATCTGGGAGTAGGGGTTAATAGAGGAAAGATGTCATGGAAGAGTTTTGTGTGGCTAAATGGAATTTATGGCTGCATGTCTACCATATGGCCATGGGGCCAAGCAAGTCTCTAGAGGTGGAAGGGTTATAAGGGATTGATAAAAAAGTTTTGGTGGATGGGCGCCAACCAGAGTTTCTATATTGTATCCAAGTGACGAAAGCTAGTAGGGAAGCACAAGAGGTTGCGCAGAGAAGCTGGGATGCCCAGTACTTCTTAAAAAGATCGGCTACCCCTAAACCCCTTTGGAACTTGACAGCCATTAGTACTGTACAGGATATACTCTGCCTTTTATGGGCCATATAAATTGGAGCAGGTGTGATCCCTTAGTGGAACAACGATGGGAAGGGTTTCAAATAAATATAGGAGCGTTGGGAGTATTGTCATTTTCACTGCTGCTATTCTACCAAATAGGGACAAAGGTAAATTGTCCCAATTATTGATATATCATGGGAAAGTTACATTTATAGAGATCTGCATAGTGTGGAAACAGTAGGGGGGATAAGGAAGACCCCTGGTGTGTGCCGTTGTATTGATGTGAATTGGTTGGGCGGTATCGTGTAGGAGCTGAACATTCGCCATGGTAGCAGAGTACAAACAAATGAAAATAGCCTGAAGGAAACATAGAAACATAGAATGTGTCGGCAGATAAGAACCATTTGGCCCATCTAGTCTGCCCAATATACTGAATACTATTAATAGCCCCTGGCCCTATCTTATATGAAGGATGGCCTTCTGCCTATCCCATGCATGCTTAAACTCCTTCACTGTATTTGCAGCTACCACTTCTGCAGGAAGGCTATTCCATGCATCCACTACTCTCTCAGTAAAGTAATGCTTCCTGATATTACTTTTAAACCTTTGCCCCTCTAATTTAAAACTATGTCCTCTTGTAGCAGTTTTTCTTCTTTTAAATACAGAGATTCCATAGGCTCTCAAGGTAGCAAATGGAAATGGTCAAACTAAATAGTTTAATGCATTTTCAGCATCTAAACTAAGGAGTAGGGCCTCCTCCCTGAAGTGAAGAACCACCTCAAGTAAGTCAATAATTTTCCATGTATTATCCCTTTTTTCTGCATGCTACAAAAGATTAACATGTAGTGTTGATCGAGCACCAAAGTGCTCGGGTGCTCTGGCTGAACACATCCGGAAGCTCGGGTGCACCCGAATATAATGGAAGTCAATGGGAGAACTCGAGCATTAAATCAGGCACCCCCTGCTCTGAAGAGGGGAGGGTGCCTGGTTCTTAGGAAAAGGTCAGAAAATGATGGAAACACCACCTAAATGGTTCAGGAACAGTATGGGTAGGATGTCTGGATGCATCTTGGACTCCAAGGTCACTGCTGGAAACGATTTTGTCCGAGTAGTAAGCAACTTTTACAGACTGACAATAATACGCACCAAACCAAAGATAAAATCGATTTTAGAGGAAAAATTGTTTGGAAACATTCTTTCCTAAATATATTTACTTGTATATAAAGTGCAAATGCTGCCAAAAATTACAAGGAAGAGGCACTCCGATACAACCTGTATATCACATAAAGGAGAGCCTCATTCACATTGTGGTACAATTGTTCAGGTAGTGGGACTCCTACACTCATAAAGCCTATGCACTAAGTGAAAGGGCTGCCAAAGATTACAAGTAACCGGCACTCCAATACACCCTTTGTTATACATAAAGGGAGGCATCATACACAGCCTTGAAAAATTATGATTGATGGCCTGCTGGTGACCCTTAAAAACATTTGGAGCAAGGGCCTGCTGATCTGACCATCTAAAACATTATGGGCAAGGGCCTGCTGCCGCTTTGGTGACTCTAGATAACCTGGGGACGATCGCACGTCCCAGTGACAGCGACGATCCATTTGGATGTCTGCCCTATCAAATTTCGATGTTATTTTCAGACCAAACCATGTAGACCATGGGTAATGGGGGAATCATGGTTCGATTCTGGAGAGGGAGCCTGAGAAACATCTACGACTACCACATCCAAGCAAGGCAGCATGTGTGCAAATTACCTATTAAAGATATTCTGTCACCAGGTTTTGGGCTATAGAGCTGCAGACATGCACAGCTGGATCGCCGCCAGCATGTCCGCAATATATCTTTCCTATAGGGCTGTGTGCTTTTAATTTCTTTAAAAAAGGATTTTATAGATATGTAAATTAGTCTTGAATGTCGAGATTACGGCAATCTATAGTTGATGAAAGGAGGAGATTCGGAGGACATAGGCGGTACTGGGCTCCTTCACAGGCGGGCGTGGCTGGGCACAACTGGGCTCCAGGAAGGTTAGTACAGCCCCTTGGACACATTCAAAACTAATTTACATATCTATAAAATCCTTTTTTTTAAAATAAAAAGCACACAGCCCTATAGGACAGATATATTGCAGACATGCTAGCGGCGATCTAGCCATGCATGTCTGCAGCTCTATAGCCCAAAACCTGGTGACAGAATCCCTTTAATTATAATTAGGTGAGGGCCTGCAGGGGAGCTGACCCTGTAAAAGATTTTAGGTGTGGGCCTGCAGGTGAGCTGATCCTGTAAAGGGCCTGCAGGTTAGCTGATCCTGTAAAAGATTTTAGGTGCAGACCTGCTGGTGAGCTGACCCCATAAAAGATTGTAGGTGAAGGCCTGCCGGTGAGCTGACCCTGTAAAAAATGATATGCGAGGGCCTGCTGGTGAGCTGACCCTGTAAAAGATTTTCGGTGCGGGCCTGCTGGTGAGCTAACACTCTAAAAAGTTGTAGGTGAGGGCCTGCAGGTGAGCTGACCTTCTAAAACATTATATGCAAGGGCCTTCAGGTGAGCTGACCCTGTAAAAGATTGTAGGTAAAGAGGGAGCCTGAAAAACGGCCACGGCTACCACATCCAAGCAAGGCAGCATGCGGGTATAATTAGGTGAGGGCCTGTAGGTGAGCTGACCATGTAAATGATTTTAGGTGCGGGCCTGCTGGTTAGCTGACTCTGTAAAAAATTATATGCGAGGGCCTGTTGGTGAGCTGACCCTGTAAAACATTATATGCGATGGGCATATGCGAAGGAATTATATGTGACGAATATGTGTAGATATGATTGAAGAGGAGAAGGAAGATGAGAAAATGAAGATTCAACCATATACCCTTGTTTGTGGTGGAAGGAGTGCATAGGAATACAGTGTATTCAGTACATTATAAACAACACATTTAAAATGCCTTTTGTGTTTATCAGCTTTCCTCTGGTGGAGGCGAGTAGTCATGGTCAATCTAGGCCTTGTTCATTTTTATAAGAGTCAACCTGTCAACATTTTCAGTTGACAGGCGGATACTAGTGATGAGCGAGCATGCTCGGCCGAATACCGGTTCAGCTCGAGCATCGCTATGCTCGGCACATGTCGGTACTCGGCCGAGTACCGCATAGGCTCGAGCGCCATGCTCGAGTCTCCTCCCCGCACGTTTTGCGGCTGCTAAGCAGCCAATAAACGTGCAGGTAAGTACTGCCATCACTGTATTGCCAGTAGCCATGTTGGCTGCTGGCATTACAGTGATTAGCTGGCCGGAACAGGTCATCAGGTGCTATATAGCATCCGATGACACGTGCTCGGATCAGTCATAGTCAGTGAGAGCAGTGCGTAAGAAGGGAAAGGCAGTGTAGGGAACGAAATTCACAGTTATTATTCTAAGAAAGCTTTTCAAAGACCTAAAAGTCCTTTTAAGGACTACTGTGTGTGTGTGTGTGTGTGTGTGTGTGTGTTTTAGAGCAGCAATATATGTTTACCTGCACAAAATTGATCAGTCTCAGGGACATCCGTACTCAGGAAGGGACAGATAGTGCAGGGAGAGAAATTAGCTGTTTTTACTACCAAAAGCTTTTCAAAGATCCCAAAGTCATTTTAAAGACTACTGTGTGTGTGTTTGACAGCAGCAATATATTTTTCTTTAATACCTATTTGTGACATATACTGTACATCATCTGCAGACTGTGTCTTTTTGCGTAAATTCAAATAATCAGCGCCACATTTATTGTCTATAGTGTGCGTGCAATACACATCCATGACATATACAGTACTCCATCCGAAAACTGTTTCTTTAGCATTAATTTAAATAATCTGTGCCTAATCTAGTGTCCATAGTGTGTTGTTTTCTGTGACATATACAGTACGCCATCCGAAAACTGTTTCTTTAGGGCAAATTTAACTAATTTGGGCCTTATATAGTAACATAGTAGTAACATAGTACATATGGCCGAAAAAAGACATTTGTCCATCCAGTTTGGCCTGTTATCCTGCAAGTTGATCCAGAGGAAGGCAAAAAAAAACTTTGAGGTAGAAGCCAATTTTCCTCACTTTAGGGGTATAAAAAATTCCTTCCCAACTCCAATCAGGCAATCAGAATAACTCCCTGGATCAACGACCCCTCTCTAGTAGCTATAGCCTGTAATATTATTACACTCCAGAAATACATCCAGGCCCCTCTTGAATTCCTTTATTGTACTCATCATCACCACCTCCTCAGGCAGAGAGTTCCATAGTCTCACTGCTCTTACCGTAAAGAATCCTTTTCTATGTTTGTGTACAAACCTTCTTTCCTCCAAACGCAGAGGATGTCCCCTCGTCACAGTCACAGTCCTGGGGATAAATAGATGATGGGATAGATCTCTGTACTGACCCCTGATATATTTATACATAGTAATTAGATCTCCCCTCAGTCGTCTTTTTTCTAACGTGATTAACCCTAATTTTGATAATCTTTCAGGGTACTGTAGTTGCCCCATTCCAGTTATTACATTAGTTGCCCTCCTCTGGACCCTCTCCAGCTCTGCTATGTCTGCCTTGTTCACTGGAGCCCAGAACTGTACACAGTACTCCATGTGTGATTTGACTAATGATTTGTAAAGTAGTAGGAATATGTTCTCATCACGGGCATCTATGCCGCTTTTGATGCAACCCATTATCTTATTGGCCTTGGCAGCAGCTGCCTGACACTGTTTTTTGCAGCTTAGGTTGCTGTTTATTAAAATTCCTAGATCCTTTTCCATGTCAGTGTTACCGAGTGTTTTACCATTTAGTATGTACGGGTGACTTGCATTATTCCTTCCCATGTGCATAACTTTACATTTCTCCGTGTTAAACCTCATCTGCCACTTATCTGCCCAAGCCTCCAATCTATCCAGATCCCTCTGTAGTAGTATACTCTCCTCTTCAGTGTTAATTACTTTACACAGTTTAGTGTCATCTGCGAAAATTGATATTTTACTATGCAAGCCTTCTACAAGATTATTAATAAATATATTGAAGAGAATAGGGCCCAATACTGACCCCTGAGGTACCCCACTAGTGACAGTGACCCAATCTGAGTATGTACCGTTAATAACCACCCTTTGTTTTCTATCATTGAGCCAGTTACTTACCCACTTACAGATGTTTTCTCCCAGTCCGAGCATTCTCATTGTATATACTAACCTTTTATGTGGTACAGTGTCAAATGCTTTGGAGAAGTCCAGATACACGACATCCATTGATTCGCCGCTGTCAAGTCTAGAACTTACCTCCTCATAGTAATAGATTAAATTAGTTTGACATGACCGATCCCTCACGAAGCCATGCTGATATGGCCTTATTTGCTTATTTCCGTTAAGGTGCTCTAATATAGCATCTCTCAGAAAACCTTCAAACAGTTTACCCACAACAGATGTTAAACTTACCGGCCTATAGTTTCCAGGCTCTGTTTTTGGACCCTTTTTGAATATTGGCACCACATTTGCCATGCGCCAATCCTGTGGGACATTCCCTGTCAGTATAGAGTCCGCAAATATCAGAAATAAGGGTCTGGCTATGACATTACTTAATTCCCTTAGGATACGGGGGTGTATGCCATCCGGTCCTGGCGATTTGTCTATTTTGATCTTTTTAAGTCGCTGTTGTACTTCTTCCTGGGTCAGACAGGGCACTTTTAATGGGGAATTTATTTCAACATTCAGCATTTCATCTGACAGTTTATTTTCCTCAGTGAATACATTGGAGAAAAAAATATTTAACAGCTTTGCTTTCTCCTCGTCGCTCTCTGCGAATCCCCCCTCATTACTCTTTAAAGGGCCGACACCTTCAGATTTATACTTTTTAACATTTATATAATTGAAGAACATTTTAGGGTTAGTTTTACTCTCTTTGGCAATTAATCTCTCGGTCTCTAGTTTGGCCGCTTTTATTTGTTTTTTACATGTTCTATTTTTTTCCTTATAGTTTTTCAGTGCTTCCGTGCTACCCTCCTGTTTTAGTGTTTTATATGCTTTCTTTTTGTCATTTATTGCTTTCTTTACAGTTCTATTTATCCACATTGGTTTCTTTTTGTTCCTTAACCTTTTATTCCCATACGGTATGTACCTCTCACAATGAGCTTTTAGGATGCTTTTAAAGATATCCCATTTTGTGGCTGTATTTTTATTTGTGAGGACTTTATCCCATTTAGTGAGGCCTATGGCCTCTCTTAGTTGGCTAAATTTAGCTTTTTTGAAGTTTGGTATTTTTGTTCCTCCCTGTAGAAACGCTCTTTTGAATGATAATTGGAAGGTTATTACTTTATGGTCACTATCTCCCAGGTGTCTCCCAACCTGCACGTCTGTTGTTCTGTCAGGTCTATTGGTTAATACTAAGTCCAGTATGGCCGTCCCTCTAGTCGGGTCCTGAACCAGTTGGGAGAGGTAATTGTCTTTGGTTATTGCCAAGAATCTGTTTCCTTTATGAGCTATACAAGTTTCAGTTTCCCAGTCTATATCTGGGTAGTTGAAGTCCCCCATAATAACCACCTCATTATGATTTGCCGCCTTGTCTATCTCATTTAGTAGTAGATTTTCTGTGGACTCTGGTATATTAGGCGGTTTATAGTAAACTCCTATTAGTAATTTATTGTTGTTTTTAGCTCCATGTATCTCTACCCACAGTGACTCCACATGTTCATGTCCCTCACTTATATCTTCACGGAGTGTGGGCTTTAGACAGGACTTTACATAAAGGCAAACCCCTCCCCCTCTCCGGTTTTGACGATCCTTTCTAAACAGACTGTAACCTTGTACATTAACCGCCCAGTCATAGCTATCATCCAGCCATGTCTCAGTTATGCCCACTATGTCATAGTGTCTATATTCTGTGGTTTTCTGTGACATATACTGTCCTGCATCTGAAAACTGTGCCTGTATTGCAAATTCCAATAATCTGGGCCTAATATAGTGTCCATAATCTGTGGTGTTCTGTAACCACTACTGTACTACATCAGAAAACAGTGTCTGTATTGCAAATTCCAATAATCTGGACGTAATAGAGTCCATATTCTTTGGTGTTCTGTAACCAATACTGTACTACATCAGAAAACAGTGTCTGTATTGCAGATTACAATAATCTGGGCCTAATATAGTGTCCATAATCTGTGGTGTTCTGTAACCAATACTGTATTATATAAGAAAACAGTGTCTGTATTGCAAATTCCAATAATCTGGGCATAATATAGTGTCCATATTCTGTGTTGTTCTGTAGCCAATACTGTACTACATCAGAAAACAGTGTCTGTATTGCAGATTCCAATAATCTGGGCCTAATATAGTGTCCATAATGTGTGGTGTTCTGTAACCAATACTGTATTACATCAGAAAACAGTTTCTGTATTACAGATTCCAATATTATGGGCCTAATATAGTATCCATAATCTGTGGTGTTCTGTAACCAATACTGTACTACATCAGAAAACAGTGTCTATATTGCAGATTCCAATAATCTGGGCCTAATATAGTGTCCATATTCTGTGTTGTTCTGTAACCAGTACTGTACTACATCAGAAAACAGTGTCTGTATTGCAGATTCCAATAATCTGGGCCTAATATAGTGTCCAAAATGTGTGGTGCTCTGTAACCAATACTGTATTACATCAGAAAACAGTGTCTGTATTGCTGATTCCAATAATCTGGGCCTAATATAGTGTCCATATTATTTGTTGTTCTGTAACCAATACTGTACTACATCAGAAAACAGTGTCTGTATTGCAGATTACAATTATCTGGGCCTAATATAGTGTCCATAATCTGTGGTGTTCTGTAACTAATACTGTACTACATCAGAAAACAGTGTCTGTATTACAGATTCCAATAATCTGGACCTAATATAGCGTTCATATTCTATGGGTTTCTGTGACATATACTGTCCTGCATCCGAAAACGGTGTCTTTAGCAGACTGTAAAACAATCTGCGCCAAATCTAGTGACAAAACCATTAATATGAAGAAATTGAGCACTAAAGGACGGGGAAGTGGGCATGATGCTGATGGTGCACGCAGAGGCCCTGGCTCTGGGCGCAATGAAACTGTGCCTGCTGCCAGTTCACCAGAAAAAAACAACATCCACTGTACCCAGTTTCATGTACAAATTAGCTGGGCAGCGCAGGACAACACTGTCCAAGTCGGACCAGTGCGAACAGTTGGTCAATTGGATTGCTGAAAATAATGCTTCCAGTCGGTTAAGCACCACCCTCTCATTTACCAAGTCAATTCTCTGTAGCCAAGAGTCTGGTCAACCAAATCCTCACTCTGATCATCCTTCCTCCCACCATGGAGAGGCTTGCCAAACGAGTTATCCCATACTCGGATATTCCGATGAGCTCTTTCCAGTGCCACTATTAAATTTGGCCCTCGCGTCCAGCACGCTTGAAGAGGGACCTGAGATATTGTGCCCTGATTACCAACCTCTTGAGCCACTCTCAAGAAGATGACGGTGGTGAACGGCAATCATTCGTTCAGGAGGTGGATTATGATAAGACACAGTTGTCAATCACTAAGGTTGAAGTTAGGTCAAGTCAGGAGGATGAGCAGAGTGAGTAAGTGGAAGAGGAGGTGGTGGACGATGAGGTCACTGACCCAACATAGGAAGGTGAAAAGCTGAGCGGGGACAGCAGTACAGAGGGGGAGGGATCCGCAACACCGCAACAGGCTGGAAGAGACAGTGGGGTTGCAAAAGGGAAAAGTCGGCCCACACCAAACAGGCCCGCAACCTTTACATCGAGCACCCCCATGCGTAAATCTACCTTGCCAAGCGGTAGGTGTTCCGCAGTATGGCGCTTTTTTTTAGGAAAGTGCAGATGACAAAAGAGTGGTCGTTTGCAACCTGTGACGTACCAAAAATGAGTCGGGGTGTGAACACTAGCAACCTCACCACCACCAACATAATCCGCCACATGGCATCCAAGCAGCCTAATAAGTGGGCCGAACGCCTGGGTCCACAATCTGGGTCTGCGGGTCACACCGGTGCCTTCTCTTCCCCTGTGTTACGCACTGCTGGCCAATCCCTTGTTGAAGACAAGGTCCCGGATGCCCCTTGCCCTGCACCTGGACCTTCGCATGAACCATCAGCAACAACATCCACTTCCCTGTCCCAGGGCAGTGTTCAAATGTCCATAACACAGTCATTTGAACGCAAGCGCAAATACCCACCCACCCACAAGCACTAAATGCGCAACTTTCGAAAATACTGGCCATTGAAATGTTGCCATTTAGGCTTGTGGACACTGAGGCCTTCCGCAGCCTGATGTCAGCGGGCCGTCCCACAGTTCGCAGTCCCCAGCCGCCACTATTTTTCACGGTGTGCCGTGCTCGCCTTACACCAGCATGTGTCCCAGAACATCACCCGTGCCCTGACCAACGCAGTTAATGGGAAGGTCCACCTAATCACAGACACATGGACAAGTGCTGGTTGCCAGGGATGCTACATTTTCCTGACGGCACACTGGGTGAATGTTGTGGAGGCCGGGAGTGAGTCTTACCCTGGGATGGCACAGGTGCTACCCACGCCCAGGATTGCGGGCCCTAATTCCATCAGGGTCTCCGCCAGCAGCTATGTTACTAGCTCCAACTCCCACTTCTCCTCCTCCGCCGCCTCCTCCTCCACTTCCACCTCCAGCAGCATATATGTAATGTAATAGTTGTTAATATCAAATAGCTTTACTGCTGGCTGGTAGTAAGAAATATTCTTGAACAGCAAATAAAATATACTTATGTAATATATTGGCACAATTTTAATTAAATAATTTTTTTAATTTTCACTGGTTCTATTTTATGAAATTATAGTATGGATATTTTTATTGTAGAGGTTCCATTTTGACAGCAAGTATATGACCAACTTTATTACTAGAGTATGTAAAATGTATTAATCCTGTAATATGGATCTAGGTACACATCTTAACATAAAATATTCTAATACATTATGCTAAAATTCAAAGTTATATCATTTCATTATTGGTTATTTTTAATAAAAGGTTTGCGAGGACCCTGAAGTCAAATTATTCTGTTAATATTTTTTTCAGGGGTAGAGCTCTGAGCTTCATTTCAACAGGAAATGAAAAGGACATAGTTTAAAATGTGTGCCTATTTTTTCATGTCTTCCATGCTAAATAAAAATTTGGCTTTAATATTCGGAGCATATTGGATGCAAAACATATTCAAGTGAGTCAGTACAAAATGACACATTCACTGTCATGCTTCAATCAATCTGACATCTCTTTGTTTTGTTACATTGCAAGACTTCCAACACATCAGATGGTGGGAAATGTGGTCATATGGTGTGTAGTTAGTATGAATGTGTTTACCAGAAGTCTGAAACTAGTTGTCAGATTTAGGGGTCAAACTTGGTGCAGTCACGCATATTTAAAAATCTGTTTAAATAATTTAATGTTTAGATTTTAAAATGAAGAAAATACAGTAAATGGATTTAAAACAATAATTCCTGAAATATCCATACTGTATATACATTATGTTGCAATCCTTTGTGAAGATTTATAAAATTTCCATTTAACTAAAACATTATAAAAGATTCAAAATATTCTGGGTATTCTTCATACTTACGTAAAACATTTGTATTCTGCATAGAATGCCATGTATAATATTATTTTATTACTGAATATTTTTAAGTGTCTGCAGTAGTAAAAACTGACATCTGTATATTCTTCAAGAAATGATGTGTAAAACACAAAATTAATTATTGTATATTGTTCATAGAGTGTGGCAGGCTTTCTAGCTATTCATATTTATCATCTATCAACAGGATAAATGTTATATACAGTAATATTATATGGCTGGTGGTTAGCTGCAGGGACCTCACCAAAATGAGAGGCTCCTGTTCTACTCTTTACTCCTCTTTGGTACAATAGTCTCTGGTGGTCACCAGGTCCATCTCCTAGGTGGATGTACAGACCTCACTGCATATTAAAAATCACCTATCTGTTGCGCTGCAACATGATCTTTAATACAGATGCCATTTTGTATTGGCATTTTTCATAACATTAATTTGTCATTTAAAAATGCTTCAGCTAAATTCTTTCTACTCACCATTCAAGTAGCTCTGCATATTTGGGGGACTAAGGATAAAAAATAAGAGCACAAGTGCAATGTGTTCTGGGGAATATAAATTTACTGTCTGGTGTGTACTCTTTCCCATTATGGACATAACTTAGTATGTGTAGTATGTATGAAGAGTATAGGAGTATTGTAGGCCAGGCAATGCTCCTCTGGGTTTCTAGGAAAGATATTCAAATTAGCTTTTCTAAGCTTATCTGATGCCACGAGATTTAAGATATGCTATTTTTTATATATTTTTTCCCAGAAAAGTGCATCATTAACTGACTTACAATACTCCTCATGCATACTCAGCACCCTCCATAAGGATAAATCATACCCCAATCAAGGCCTCTAAGGCAGCCAAGACTTTATTTTTATTTTTGCTCAGCTTAGTTAAAGGATAGTTACCCAGAAAGAGCTCTATTTTTAATATGAGACATTAAGCTTTTTTTTTCTTTAACCCCTTAAGGACCTAGGACGTACCGGTACGCCCTATTTCCCGAGTCCTTAAGGACCCAGGACGTACCGGTACGTCCTGACTTAAAATCTGTATTCCGGCGCCCCAGGGGTTAATTGGAACGGGATTTCGGCTGAAATCATTCAGCCGGCATCCCGTAACAATGCAGGGGGGGGGTCATTTGACCCCCCCGTATCGGCGATCGCAGCAAACCGCAGGTCAATTCAGACCTGCGGTTTGCTGCGCTTTTTGCAGTTTCTGATCGCCGCGGTCCCTGACCGCGGGGATCAGAAACTTTAGAGTGGCTAAAATCATTATTTTTCACCCCCCCCTGCACCCCTGAACGATTTTATGCCGGAGGGTGGTGCGGGGGGGGTGTCGCAGGCGGTGGGGGCGTTGCGGGAGGCGGGCGGTGCGGCAGGCGGGATCGCGATCCCCCGCCCGCCTCCCCATGAACGATCGTTGGCTTCTAGTGGGTATACCAGGGTGCCAGCACATTGCGTACGGACCGCTGTATGGAAAAAGTTAACTGTCATCGGTCAGGGAGCTCCCTCCCTCTCCATCGGGGGGCTGCTGTGGCTTTGCAGCCCCCCGATGGAGAGGGAGGGAGCTCCCTGACCGATGACAGTTAACTTTTTCCATACAGCGGTCCGTACGCAATGTGCTGGCACCCTGGTATACCCACTAGAAGCCAACGATCGTTCATGGGGAGGCGGGCGGGGGATCGCGATCCCGCCTGCCGCACCGCCCGCCTCCCGCAACGCCCCCACCGCCTGCGACACCCCCCCCGCACCACCCTCCAGCATAAAATCGTGCAGGGGTGCAGGGGGGGGGTGAAAAATAATGATTTTAGCCACTCTAAAGAGTATTGTAAGTCAGTTAATGATCCACTTTTCTGGGAAAAAATATATAAAAAATAGCATATCTTAAATCTCGTGGAGAGGGAGAGAGCCCCCAGAGAGCCCCCCTCAGCCCCGTGCTTACCCTTCCCCGTCTGCGAAGTTCTGAGCAGACGGGGAGGGTTCCCATGGCAACAGGACGCCTGCTCAGGCGTCCTGCTGTCCATGGTGCTGAACAGATCTATGCTAAAAGCACAGATCTGTTCAGTGTAAGTAAAATACAGTACAGAACAATATATATTGTTCTGTACTGTATTATACAGACACCAGACCCACTGGATCTTCAAGAACCAAGTGGGTCTGGGTCACAAAAATGTAAAAAAAAGTGAAAAAAGTTAAGATAAAAAAAAAACATTTATCACTGAATAAAAATTAAAAAAATAAAATAAACTACACATATTAGGTATCGCCGCGTCCGTAACGACCTGATCTATAAAATGGTCATGTTACTTTCCCCGCACGGTGAACGCCATAAAAATAAAAAAATAAAAACTATGAGAAAATTGAAATTTTGCCCACCTTACTTCCCAAAAAAAGTAATAAAAGTGATCAAAATAGTACCAATCAAACCGTCATCTCATCCCGCAAAAAATGAGACCCTACTCAAGATAATCGCCCAAAATCTGAAAAAACTATGGCTCTTAGACTATGGAGACACTAAAACATGATTTTTTTTTTTTCAAAAATGAACTCATTCTGTAAAACTTACATAAATAAAAAAAAAGTATACATATTAGGTATCGCCGCGTCCGTATCGACCGGCTCTATAAAAATATCACATGACCTAACCCCTCAGATGACCACCGTAAAAAAATAAAAATAAAAACAGTGTAAAAAAAGCCATTTTTTGCCATCTTACGTCACAAAAAGTGTAATAGCAAGCAATCAAAAAATCATATGCACCCCAAAATAGTGCCAATCAAACCGTCATCTCATCCCGCAAAAAATGAGACCCTACTCAAGATAATCGCCCAAAAACTGAAAAAACTATGGCTCTTAGAATATGGAGACACTAAAACATTTTTTTGGTTTTAAAAATGAAGTTATTGTATAAAACTTACATAAATAAAAAAAAATGTATACATATTAGGTATCGCCGCGTCCGCGACAACCTGCTCTATAAAAATACCACATAATCTAACCTGTCAGATGAATGTTGTAAATAACAAAAAAAAAAAACGTTAAAAAAAATATTAAAATGGAAAATCTGCCAAAAATGTGAAATTTTGAAATTGTGTCTCTATTTTCCATTAAATCTTGTGCAACACCTAAAGGGTTAACGACGTATGTAAAATCAGTTTTGAATACCTTGAGGGGTGTAGTTTCTTAGATGGGGTCACTTTTAGGGAGTTTCTCCTCTTGGGGTGCATCAGGGGGCTTCAAATGGGACATGGTGTCAAAAAACCAGTCCATAAAAATCAGCCTTCCAAAAACCATATGGTGCACCTTTCACTCTACGCCCCGCTGTGTGGCCGTACAGTAGTTTACGGCCACATATTGGGTGTTTCTGTAAACGGCAGAGTCAGGGCAATAAAGATACAGTCTTGTTTGGCTGTTAACCCTTGGTTTGTTAGTGGAAAAAATGGGTCAAAATGAAAAATTTGACAAAAATATGAAATTCTCAAATTTCCTCCCCATTTGCCAATAACTCTTGTGCAACACCTAAAGGGTTAACAATGTATGCAAAATCAGTTTTGAATACCTTGAGGGGTGTAGTTTCTTAGATGGGGTCATTTTTGGGTGGTTTCTATTATGTAAGCCTCGCAAAGTGACTTCAGACCTGAACTGGTCGCTAAAAATTGAGTTTTTGTAAATTTCTGAAAAATTTCAAGATTTGCTTCTAAACTTCTAAGCCTTATAACATCCCCAAAAAATAAAATATCATTCCCAAAACAATTCAAACATGAAGTAGACATATGGGGAATGTAAAGTCATCACAATTTTTTGGGGTATTACTATGTATTACAGAAGTAGAGAAACTGAAACTTTGAAATTTGCTAATTTTTTTCAAATTTTTGGTAAATTAGGTATTTTTTTGTGCAAAAAAAATAATTTTTTTGACTTCATTTTACCAGTGTCATGAAGTACAATATGTGACGAAAAAACAATCTCAGAATGGCCTGGATAAGTCAAAGCGTTTTAAAGTTATGAGCACTTAAAGTGACACTGGTCAGATTTGCAAAAAATGGCCTGGTCCTTAAGGTGAAAATGAGCCCGGTCCTTAAGGGGTTAAAAAAAAAAAAAAAGTGGAGCTGTCTCAGTTGCCCATAGAAACCATTTTGATACCTCCTTTCATTTTCCAAAGGATCTGTTCAAAATGAGAGGTGGAATCTGTTTGCTATGGGCAACTAAGCCAGTTCTACACCAATTTGATAAATTACCCCTATTATGTTTGGGTGCAAGCACAGGAACAGATGCAAATTGTTGCTGTTGAAAAAGCACTGATTGAACAGTTTGACACTACCACTAAGGGAAACAATTTATTATAAATTGAAAAATTGCTCTACAAAGCACAAGGAGGTATGCATAAATATACACAATAATGACAAATAAACTCTATCAATTTTCCTGAATTCTCCAAAAATAATATTTTACAATTAATTTCAGTCAAATCGAGAGAGAGAGAGAGAGAGAGAGAGAATCAAGTGGGCAAATGTACAATTCATCTCTTTTTCAAAAAAAAAAAAAACTAACAAGCTGATTGTTTCATAACTACAGCATAGCTTTCTAATGATCGTTCAGTGCTTTAAACAGGCTTCTTGGCATAATAAGAATAACAGCTCTTCCAGAACAAAAATCATTTAAGAAAGCAAAGAGAATTGGCTTATTGAGCTGAGAGGTCTTGAGGAAAGTCTGGGTTGGTACTGTTTCTCTCATGCAACCACTGTGAGGGAGGCATATATCTGGGCATAACGACTGTAAGGGAGGCACATATCTGGGCATAACGACTGTGAGGGAGGCACATATCTGGGCATAACTACTGTGAGGGAGGCACATATCTGGGCATAACTAATGTGAGGGAGGTACATATCTGTGCATAACTGCTGTGAGGGGCACATATCTGGCATAACGACTGTGAGGGAGTCACATATCTGGGCATAACGACTGAATTAGCACATATCTGTCTATAACCACTGTGAGGGAGGCACATATCTGGCCATAACTACTGTGAGAGGCACATATCTGGCATAATGACTGTGAGGGGGCACATATCTGGTCAAAACTACTGTGAGGGGCACATATCTGGCATAAAGACTGTCAGGGGCACATATCTGGGCATAACGACTGCGGAGGCACATATCTGGCTATAACCACTGTGAGGGAGGAACATATCTGGCCATAACTACTGTGAGGGGCACATATCTGGCATAATGACTGTGAGGGGCACATATCTGGCATAATGAATTTGAGGGGGCACATATCTGGGCATAACTACTGTGAGGGGCACATATCTGGCATAATGAATTTGAGGGGGCACATATCTGGGCATAACTACTGTGAGGGGAACATATCTGGCATAACTACTGTGAGGGAGGCACTTATCTGGGCATAACGACTGTGAGAGGGGTACATATCTTGGCATAACTACTGTGAGGGAGGCACATATCTGGGCATAACTACCATGAGGGAGGCACATATCTGGGCATAACTACTGTGAGGGAGGCATATATCTGGGCATAACTGCTGTGGGGGGCACATATCTGGCATAATGACTGTGAGGAAGGCACATATCTCGGCATAACGACTGTGAGAGGGGCACATATCTGGGCATAACTACTGTGAGGGGCACATATCTGGCATAATGACTGTGAGGGGGCACATATCTGGCCATAACTACTGTGAGGGGCACATATCTGGCATAATGACTGTGAGGGGGCACATATCTGGGCATAACAACTGAGGAGGCACATATCTGGCTATAACCACTGTGAGGGAGGCACATATCTGGCAATAACTACTGTGAGGGGCACATATCTGGCATAATGACTGTGAGGGGGCACATATCTGGGCATATCGACTGTGAGGGAGGCATATATCTGGGCATAACGACTGTAAGGGAGGCACATATCTGGGCATAACGACTGTGAGGGAGGCACATATCTGAGCATAACTACTGTGAGGGAGGCACATATCTGGGCATAACTACTGTGAGGGAGGCACATATCTGGGCATAACTACTGTGAGGGAGGTACATATCTGAGCATAACTGCTGTCAGGGGCACATATCTGGCATAACGACTGTGAGGGAGTCACATATCTGGGCATAACGACTGAATTAGCAAATATCTGTCTATAACCACTGTGAGGGAGGCAAATATCTGGCCATAACTACTGTGAGAGGCACATATCTGGCATAATGACTGTGAGGGGGCACATATCTGGGCATAACTACTGTGAGGGGCACATATCTGGCATAAAGACTGTGAGGGGCACATATCTGGGCATAACGACTGCGGAGGCACATATCTGGCTATAACCACTGTGAGGGAGGAACATATCTGGCCATAACTACTGTGAGGGGCACATATCTGGCATAATGACTGTGAGGGGCACATATCTGGCATAATGACTTCGAGGGGGCACATATCTGGGCATAACTACTGTGAGGGGCACATATCTGGCATAACGACTGTGAGGGAGGCACTTATTTGGGCATAACGACTGTGAGAGGGGCACATATCTTGGCATAACTACTGTGAGGGAGGCACATATCTGGGCATAACTACCGTGAGGGAGGCACATATCTGGGAATAACTACTGTGAGGGAGGCATATATCTGGGCATAACTGCTGTGAGGGGCACATATCTGGCATAACGACTGTGAGGGAGGCACATATCTGAGCATAACGACTGTGAGGGAGTCACATATCTGGGCATAACGACTGAAGAAGCACATATCTGTCTATAACCACTGTGAGGGAGGCACATATCTGGCCATAACTACTGTGAGAGGCACATATCTGGCATAATGACTGTGAGGGGGCACATATCTGGTCAAAACTACTGTGAGGGGCACATATCTGGCATAATGACTGTGAGGGGGCACATATCTGGGCATAATGACTGCGGAGGCACATATCTGGCTAAAACCACTGTGAGGGAAGCACATATCTGACCATAACTACTGTGAGGGCCACATATCTGGCATAATGATTGTGAGGGGAACTTATCTGGCATAATGACTGTGAGGGGGCACATATCTGGGCATAACTACTGTGAGGGGCACATATCTGGGCATAACTACTGTGAGGGGCACATATCTTGCATAATGACTGTGAGGGAGGCACATATAGGGGCATATCGACTGTGAGGGAGGCACATATCTGGGCATAACAACTGTAAGGGAAGCACATATCTGGGTATAACTACTGTGAGGGAGGCACATATCAGGGCATAACTACTGTGAGGGAGGCACATATCAGGGCATAACTACTGTGAGGGAGGCACATATCTGGGCATAGCTACTGTGAGGGAGGCACATATCTGGCATAACGATTGTGAGGGGACATATATCTGAGCATAACGACTGTGAGGGAGGCACATATCTGGGCATAACAACTGTGAGGGAGGTGCTGACTAACCCCCTTTTTTTTTCAGATTTACAATGCTGGAGATGTGGCACTCCAGCGAGTCGTACACTCCTCATTAGCCTGTCTGCCCCATAGGTTGATTTTAATTAGTGAGAGCTGTAGCCTGCTCTCACTACATTAGTGAGAGCTGTAGCCTGCTCTCACTACATTCATTGGAAGCTGTCTGGCACAAGGAAAGGTATAGAGTGGGCTCGCTATGCATGTTGGTACCTGCATTCCTTGTAATGGAGGCCATTATGGAACATAAAAGGGAAAAAAGCAGAGTGGATCCAGCATGCATGTGGATCCAACACTCCCTGAACTTTATGGCGGCCATTATGGCGCATAACAGGTAGTATTTAGTGTTAGGACCCGTCTAACAGAAATCGCTTTGACGTACGGCAGACGGGATCAGATGGTTTTGTACAAAATGCATTGGCCAAGCATCTCACTTTATAAATAAGCGTAGCATTAGCAC
This sequence comes from Bufo bufo, assembly GCF_905171765.1. NCBI lineage: Eukaryota > Metazoa > Chordata > Amphibia > Anura > Bufonidae > Bufo > Bufo bufo. The sequence continues at coordinate 576,116,059 of NC_053389.1, forward strand.
TATAATTTTTGGCATTATTGTACTTTATCTGATTTGCAGGGTGCTGCTGCATTGTCTCTTTTTTTTCCTCTAGGTCTTTGCCATGGCGGCATGCACCTGCGCACTGGGAGGTGCTGACTAACCCCCTTTTTTTCCAGACTGTGAGGGAGGCACATATCTGGGCATAACGACTGAGGAGGCACATATCTGGCCATAACTACTGTAAGGGGCACATATCTGGCATAATGACTGTGAGGGAGTCACATATCTGGGCATAACGACTGAAGAAGCACATATCTGTCTATAACTACTGTGAGGGAGGCACATATCTGGCCATAACTACTGTGAGGGGCACATATCTGGCATAATTACTGTGAGGGGCACATATCTGGCATAATGACTGTGAGGGGGCACATATCTGGCCATAACTACTGTGAGGGGCACATATCTGGCATAATGACTGTGAGGGGGCACATATCTGGGCATAATGACTGAGGAGGCACATATCTGGCCATAACGACTATGAGCGAGGCACATATCTGGGTATAACAACTGTGAGGGAGGCACATATCTGGGCATAACTACTGTGAGAGAGGCACATATCTGGCCATAACTACTGTGAGGGGCACATATCTGGCATAATGACTGTGAAGGGGCACATATCTGGCCATAACTACTGTGAGGGAGGAACATATCTGAGCATAACGACTGTGAGGGAGTCACATATCTGGGCATAACGACTGAAGAAGCACATATCTGTCTATAACTACTGTGAGGGAGGCACATATCTGGCCATAACTACTGTGAGGGGCACATATCTGGCATAATGACTGTGAGGGGGCACATATCTGGCCATAACTACTGTGAGGGGCACATATCTGGCATAACGACTGTGAGGGAAGCACATATCTGGGCATAACGACTGTGAGAGGGCCATATATCTGGGCATGAAGACTGTGAGAGGGGCACATATCTGGGCTTAAAGACTGTGAGGAAGGCACATACAGTACAGACCAAAAGTTTGGACACACCTTCTCATTCAAAGAGTTTTCTTTATTTTCATGACTATGAAAATTGTAGATTCACACTGAAGGCATCAAAACTATGAATTAACACATGGAATTATATACATAACAAACAAGTGTGAAACAACTGAAAATATGTCATATTCTAGGTTCTTCAAAGTAGCCACCTTTTGCTTTGATTACTGCTTTGCACACTCTTGGCATTCTCTTGATGAGCTTCAAGAGGTAGTCCCCTGAAATGGTTTTCACTTCACAGGTGTGCCCTGTCAGGTTTAACAAGTGGGATTTCTTGCCTTATAAATGGGGTTGGGACCATCAGTGGCGTTGAGGAGAAGTCAGGTGGATACACAGCTGATAGTCCTACTGAATAGACTGTTAGAATTTGTATTATGGCAAGAAAAAAGCAGCTAAGTAAAGAAAAACGAGTGGCCATCATTACTTTAAGAAATGAAGGTCAGTCAGTCAGCCGAAAAATTGGGAAAACTTTGAAAGTAAGGGCTATTTGACCATGAAGGAGAGTGATGGGGCGCTGCGCCAGATGACCTGGCCTCCACAGTCACCGGACCTGAACCCAATCAAGATGGTTTGGGGTGAGCTGGACCGCAGAGTGAAGGCAAAAGGGCCAACAAGTGCTAAGCATCTCTGGGAACTCCTTCAAGACTGTTGGAAGACCATTTCAGGGGACTACCTCTTGAAGCTCATCAAGATAATGCCAAGAGTGTGCAAAGCAGTAATCAAAGCAAAAGGTGGCTACTTTGAAGAACCTAGAATATGACATATTTTCAGTTGTTTCACACTTGTTTGTTATGTATATAATTCCACATGTGTTAATTCATAGTTTTGATGCCGTCATAGTCATGAAAATAAAGAAAACTCTTTGAATGAGAAGGTGTGTCCAAACTTTTGGTCTGTACTGTATCTGGGCATAACAACTGAGGGAAGCACATATCTGGGCATAACTACTGTGAGGGAGGCACATATCTGGGCATAACTACTGTGAGGGAGGCACATATCTGGGCATAACTACTGTGAGGGAGGCACATATCTGGGCATAACTACTGTGAGGGAGGCACATATCTGGGCATAACTACTGTGAGGGAGGCATATATCTGAGCATAACTACTGTGAGGGAGGCACATATCTGGGCATAACTACTGGGAGGGGCACCTATCTGGGCATAACCACTGAGGGGGTACATATCTGGAATAATGACTGTGAGGTAGGCACATATCTGGGAATAACTACTGTGAGTGAGGCACACATCTGGGCATAACTACTGTGAGGGGCACATATCTTAGCATAACAACTGTGAGGGGGCACATATCTGGGCATAACGACTCTGAGGGGGCACATATCTGGGTATAACTGCTGTGAGGGGCCACAAGGAGGACATAACTATTTTGACGGCTTAATTACTGTGAGGGGCCACAATGTGGGCATTAGTACTGTATGGTAGCACTAGATTACCTTGCTATACATTGGCTTGGCTCAGTCTTACAGGCCAGCACAGCGCCCCCTACTGGCGATTTCACAGGGGCAGTCACCATACCTTCCTTATCAGCGATAGAAGACAGTTGCAGAGCAGCACAAATGGACCTCCTGACCAATCCGGAATGCACCAGCCGCGATAGGACCACCGATCCACAGCAGTCCCACAAACAATAGTAGAAAGTAGAATGGTTCACAGCAGCATGTCCGGTGTGACTATTTATTGGGAACCAAGAGTGCACACACAAAAAGATGTGTGCACTCTTGGTTCCCAATAAATAGTCACACCGGACATGCTGCTGTGAACCTTTCTACTTTCTACCATCCCTTCCTTATGTGATTTTTTTTTAAATTCTTTTTCTCTATTAGTGTTGAGCGCGAATATTCGATTATCGAATTTTTTTTGCGAATATCGGCACTTCGCTAATTCACGAATATTTTGAATATAGTGCTATAAATTCGCTATTTCGAATATTCGTTATTTTTTTTTTTATTATTGTTATATTTTTTTCTTTCCCACTTCCCAAAAGTAGTTCTTACCTGTCCTTAGGATTCCTGGCTTCCTTTCTGCTCCAGTCATTGCCCGTTGCCGCTTCTGCTGACTTCCGTGCTCATGGAGCGTCCCCATCACCATGGGAACGTCTCTATACTAGAATGTACTGTCGGATTTGAGGATTACGTTGAAATCGCAATGCGATTAATATACTCACTTAGGGACGACCGCCTTAAGAAGGCACCTGGCCTCCCATCACCGAGCCCAGTGGGAGGAATGCCATGTCCTGCCTCTTCTTCTTCTCCTTCTCCTCTCTCTTCCCATTTGTCCTCTACTCCACCTTTCACCATGCCGTCGTCACGTTCATCTAGCACAAGGCAGGCTTCCGTGGCCCAAATGTTTGAGTGCAAAAAATGATGACACTGGATAATCCTCTTGCCCAACGGCTGAGCGCTGGCTTGTCGGAAACTGCTAGCCCGCCAACTACTGCCATATAAATTGGTGGACTTGGAAGCCTTTAGAAAATTTGTGGCCATTGGCACACCACAATTGAAGATCCCGGAAGGAAACATTTCTCCTAGAAGGGCATCCCTTAACCATATGGCCATGTTCAGCGGCAAGTTAATATATCTCTGGCACACAGTGTCGGTGCCAAGATATATCTGACCACAGACGTGGTCTAGCAAACACAGGCAGGGAAGGTACATAACTTTTTCTGCCCACTGGGTGAACCTTCTGACGGCCATTAAGCATGTAACCCGTGGCACCCGTGTGGATTTTGTGTTATTACCATGGATTGCATGCAGGCCTGCCTCTTCTTCTCCACCTCCTATTCCATCCTCCGTCTCCTCCTCAGCTGACTCCTCCTTTTCCACTGCTACCACCTTTCAGATCTGCAGTCACAGCAGTATCTGGGCATAACCAGTTGCCCCCCAAAAAACTGAATGAAGCAGGGGGTGTGATATACCAATAATATACTTTCTATATAGTGCATTTGGGTAATGCAGCATTTGTTTGCGGTTTAGCTGCATTACCTCAGCTACAGATAGTGACAAACGACATTGGAACAAATAATTTGTTGGTGTGATATACCAGTTTCCCCCCCCAAAAAAGTGGAAAAAAAGTGGGCTACAGTAAAATTGTTATTCAGTGACTGCATATTGTACCTAGAGCCACATAATCACAATTTATTTAATGTCAGGTAAATGCCTAATTTTTAAGGCCCGTACTCCTGTGGCCTAAAATAAAAAACTTCTAGGCTCCAACAGGGCACATTTCAGAGAATTTCCCTTTAAGACGCATAAAAATGGCCCCTGATTAAGATACATATTTTTTGTTGTAATTTTTGTCATTGATACCCCTTTAGTATGTCACTGTCCATGTTTTGGGACTATTTGTACACTTCTACTAAGTATTTGGTGGCTGCAAATATGACCTGAAGGTTTTTGAAGTTCGCCTGCTATTAAATTGAACATAACGAACATTTGATAGCGTTCGGACGATTGCGTTCGTTAACCGTCCCGGCCGATGTTCCTCCATCACTTGATTTCATTAGTAGAGTTGAGTGGACACCTGGATGTTCGGGTTCGGCCGAACTTGAAAAAGAAAAGTTCGGGTTCGGGACCCGAACTTGACCCCGAACCCGAACCCCATTGAAGTCAATAAGGACCCGAACTTTTGGGCACTAAAATGGCTCTAAAATAGTCCTGGAATGGGGCTAGAGGGCTGTAAAAGGCATCAAAATGTGCTTAAGAGCATGACAACTGTTCTGGAAACAAATGTGGATAGGGAAATGTCTTAAAATAACATAAAATACAGAAAAATTAAAAATAACAATCTGGTTCTAGGAGTAGGAGGTTGAGGAGGCGGTGGATGGTTGTATGTGGTGGTGTAGGTTGACGTGGCGGTGTAGGTGGAAGCGGTGGTGAAGGAGGAATAGGTAGCTAACACTGATTTGTGTTATTTTTTTATTTTTAAATTGGGGTATCCCCCAAAATATTGGAACATATAACAAAATAAAACTAAGAATAAGTGCACTTGAGTACAAGTATGGATGGTTGAGGCTGGTATAAATGTCTATTCTGCACAAGTCCTGTGGGATCCATGCCTTGTTCATTTAAATAAACGTAAGCTTGTCCACATTGGCTGCGGCCTGTGATAATGCTCTCTGCCGTACTAAACACACGTTCACACTATACACTGGCTGCAGGGCAGGTCAGCACCTCCAAGGCTGACCAAGCTTTTTCACATTTTGGCCATGCTAACCCTGCCTTCTCAGGTGCTGGTGGTGCCCCAGCTGCATTGGCGACCTCTTCCTCCTCCTCTGCCTTCGCTTTGTGCTTCCACTGTGCCCCCGCTGTCAGGTGGGAATGCTATCATCAGCGTGCACTTATAGTTGCGCATCTTTCGATCAGTAACAGATGTTTTCACTAAATTTAGTTCCCTGTCAGCAATGCAGAGCAGGGGTTCATTCACGGCAAAAGGGGGTTCATGTCACCCAGCAATACAACAGAGGATTTTGAGAGATTTAGGCCCCTGTCACCCAGGCACAGCAGGGGTTCATTCACGGCAAAAGGGGGTTCATGTCACCCAGCAATACAACAGAGGATTTTGAGAGATTTAGGCCCCTGTCACCCAGGCACAGCAGGGGTTCATTCACGGCAAAAGGGGATTCATGTCACCCAGCAATAGAACAGAGGATTTTGAGAGATTTAGGCCCCTGTCACCCAGACACAGCAGGGGTTCATTCACGGCAAAAGGGGGTTCATGTCACCCAGCAATAGAACAGAGGATTTTGCGAGCTTTAGGCCCCAGTCACCCAGGCACAGCAGGGGTTCATTCACGGCAAAAGGGGGTTTATTTCACCCAGCAATACAACAGAAGATTTTGAGAGATTTAGGCCCCTGTCAGCAATGCAGAGCAGGGGTTCATTCATGGCAAATGGGGGTTCATGTCACCCAGCAATACAACAGAGGATTTTGAGAGATTTAGGCCCCTGTCAGCAATGCAGAGCAGGGGTTCATTCACGGCAAATGGGGGTTCATGTCACCCAGCAATACAACAGAGGATTTTGAGAGATTTTGGCCCCTGTCAGCAATGCAGAGCAGGGGTTCATTCACGGCAAAAGGGGGTACATGTCACCCAGCAATAGAACAGAGGATTGTAAGAGATTTAGGCCCCTGTCAGCAATGCAGAGCAGGGGTTCATTCACAGCAAAAGGGGGTTCATGTCACCCAGCAATACAACAGAGGGTTTTGAGAGATTTAGGCCCCTGTCACCCAGGCACAGCAGGGGTTCATTCACGGCAAAAGGAGGATCATGTCACCCAGCAATACAACAGAGGATTTTGAGAGATTTAGGCCCCTGTCACCCAGGCACAGCAGGGGTTCATTCACGGCAAAAGGGAGATCATGTCACCCAGCAATAGAATAGAGGATTTTGAGAGATTTAGGCCCCTGTCAGCAATGCAGAGCAGGGGTTCATTCACGGCAAAAGGGGGTTCATGTCACCCAGCAATACAACAGAGGATTTTGAGAGATTTAGGCCCCTGTCAGCAATGCAGAGCAGGGGTTCATTCACGGCAAAAGGGGGTTCATGTCACCCAGCAATACAACAGAGGATTGTAAGAGATTTAGGCCCCTGTCAGCAATGCAGAGCAGGGGTTCATTCACAGCAAAAGGGGGTTCATGTCACCCAGCAATACAACAGAGGGTTTTGAGAGATTTAGGCCCCTGTCACCCAGGCACAGCAGGGGTTCATTCACGGCAAAAGGGGGATCGTGTCACCCAGCAATACAACAGAGGATTTTGAGAGATTTAGGCCTCTGTCACCCAGGCACAGCAGGGGTTCATTCACGGCAAAAGGGGGTTCATGTCACCCAGCAATACAACAGAGGATTTTGAGAGATTTAGGCCTTTATCAGCAATACAGAGCAGGGGTTCATTCACGGCAAAAAGGGGTTCATGTCACCCAGCAATACAACAGAGGATTTTGAGAGATTTAGGCCCCTGTCACCCAGGCATAGCAGGGGTTCATTCACGGCAAAAGGGGGATCATGTCACCCAGCAATAGAACAGAAGTTGTGGGTGATTTGTGTGCTGGCACACGGTAGGGTACTTCTTTGGCGCACAAAAGACGGCCTCAATCGCGGAACGTTTAGTTTGATAGCTGTTTGTTGTGCAGTAGACAACGCGTTTCGGAGTTTATAACTCCTTTCTCAAGTCTTAGGGGCGTCGGCAGCAAGAGTGCCCAGAAGGCTGGGAGCTTCTTCTGGTGCGTGCTTGCTGTGCAGGGCTTGCTGAGCGGCGCCCTGCACAGCAAGCACGCACCAGAAGAAGCTCCCAGCCTTCTGGACACTCTTGCTGCCGACGCCCCTAAGACTTGAGAAAGGAGTTATAAACTCCGAAACGCGTTGTCTACTGCACAATAAACAGCTATCAAACTAAACGTTCCGCGATTGAGGTCGTCTTTTGTGCGCCAAAGAAGTACCCTACCGTGTGCCAGCACACAAACCACCCACAACTTCCTCCACAGTCCCTAGGAGTTTTTGGCAACTCCATCCAAAGGGACCGAACGGGTACTGGCGGCACCGACCCTCCCCCCTCCCTCTCTCTGTGGACCTGCCACCCACGCACAACACCAAAAGGTGAGCACACTCCATCCATTTCTACAAACCGTATTATCGATACCCACCACCCTATGAGCGCCTCTCCCTATTTTTTGTCTCTCGCCACAACTACAGCAATAGAACAGAGGATTTTGAGAGATTTAGGCCCCTGTCAGCAATGCAGACAGGCAAATGTTACAGTCACTTATGCACGTGTAATCCCAGATGTGCAGTATATGAGATTTTTTTTCACCCCAGTATGCCAAAGCCGTATTTCTGTCCTAAATGTGACAGTGACTTATGCACGTTTAATCCCAGATGTGCAGTATATTAGAGGTTTTTTTCACCCTAACCAAAAAGCTGTATTTCTGTCCTAAATGTGACAGTGACTTATGCACGTGTAATCCCAGATGTGCAGTATATTAGAGGGTTTTTTCACCTAAGTATGCCAAAGCCGTATTTCTGTCCTAAATGTGACAGTGACTTATGCACGTGTAATCCCAGATGTGCAGTATATTAGAGGGTTTTTTCACCCTAACCAAAAAGCTGTATTTCTGTCCTAAATGTGACAGTGACTTATGCACATGTAATCCCAGATGTGCAGTATATTAGAGGGTCTTTTCACCCTAACCAAAAAGCTGCATTTCTGTCCTAAATGTGACAGTGAGTTATGCATGTGTAATCCCAGATGTGCAGTATATTAGAGGCTTTTTTCACCCTAACCAAAATGCTGTATTTCTGTCCTAAATGTGACAGTGACTTATGCACGTGTAATCCCAAATGTACAGTATATTAGAGGGTATTTTCACCCCAGTATGCCAAAGCTGTGTTTCTGGTCTTGCAGATAGCCTAAGCTGGTGCACTATTGTTGCATAAAATGGCTGCCGATCATGTATTGATATTGACTAACTGAAGAAAAAAAAGTTTGTTTTCAGCAGTAGTTGGCTCAGGGCAGGCTTAAAAAAATTGTGCACTGCACCCACAAAACACTTTTTCTGTAGATCGCTGAGTACATAAAGCAGTTCTTGATAAGATTTATCCCTGATCTCTCCCTCACAGCAGCTGCAGCCTCTCCCTACACTAATCCGAGCAGAGTGATGGGCGGCGCTACGTGACTCCAGCTTAAATAGAGGCTGGGTCACATGCTGCAGTTGGCCAATCACAGCCATGCCAATAGTAGGCATGGCTGTAATGGCCTTTTGGGGCAAGTAGTATTATGCTTGTTGATTGGCTGCTTTGCAGCCTTTCAAAAAGCGCCATAAAAATTGCCGAACACCGAACCCGAACTTTTACGTAAATGTTCGGGTTCGGGTCCGGGTGCCGAAAACCCTAAAGTTCAGTATGAACCCAAACTTTTTTATTTTTTGTTCTTTTAAACATATGTATTTGACATCTATTTGTACTGGCCTGCATTAAAATTGATATTTAATGAACGTCTGATATGCCTACAGCCACATAATTGCTTGTTCTATTCTGTCCAGTGAATGCCTAATGTTTGGGACCTGTACTACACTGGCCTGCAGTAAAATTGATATTAAATGGCTGTCTAATATACCTCCAGCCACATAATCACTTGATCATTAATGTACGGTGGAATGCATACATTTTGGGGCCTGCAATCAAACTGGCCAACAGTAAATTTGTTATACGGTAACTGCCTAATTTACCTCCAGCCACATTATCAATTGTGCTTTTCTGTACGGTGAATGAATGAATAATTTTTGAGGCCTATAGTCCACTGGTCTGCTATAAAATTGATATCCATTGACCATCTAATATACCTCCGGCCTCATAATCACTTGATCATTTATATACGTTGAATGCATAATTTTTGGAGCCTATAATCTAAATGGCCAACAGTAAAATTGTTATACGGTGACCGCCTAATGTACCTCCAGCCACATTATTAATTGTTCTTTTCTGTACGGTGAATGAATAATTTTTTGGGCCTGTAGTCCACTGGCCTGCTGTAAAATTGATATCCATTGACCGTCTAATATATACCTCTGGCTACATAATCACTTGATCATTAATGTACGGTGAATGCATAATTTTTGGGGCCTGTAATCTAACTGGCCAACAGCAAAAATGTTATACGGTGACCGCGTAATTTGACTCCAGCCACATTATCAATTGTGCTTTTCTGTATGGTGAATGAATAATTTTTGGGGCCTATAGTCCACTGGACTGCAGTAAAATTGATATCCATTGACCCTCTAATATACCTCTGGCCACATAATCACTTGATCATTTATGTACGTTAAATGCATAATTTTTGGGGCCTGTAATGTAACTGGCCAACAGTAAAATTGTAATACGGTGACCGCCTAATCTACGTCCAGCCACATTATCAATTGTTCTTTTCTGTACGGTGAATTAATAATTTTTGGGGCCTGTAGTCCACTGGCCTGCAGTAAAATTGATATCAACTGGCCGTCTAATATACCTCCGGCCACATAATCACTTGATCTTTTATGTACGGTGAATGCATAATTTTTGGGGCCTGTAATTTAACTGGCCAACAGTAAAATTGTTATACGTGACCGCCTAATGTACCTACAGCCACATAATCACTTGTTCTTTTCTGTCCGGTGAATGCCTAATGTTTTGGACCTCAGAGGAATTCAACACCTGTTGACGACCACGTGTTATCGAATTTCAACAATTATCATTTGGGATTATTTCAAGAGGGGGGATTTTGTTAGCCACGTTTTTAATCCAATTTAATATTTTTTGTTCATTTAAACACATGTATTTGACATCTATTTGTACTTGCCTGCAGTAAAATTGATATCCAATGACCGTCTTATGCACTTCCAGCCACATAATCACTTGATGTTTTCTGTCATGTGAATGCCTAATTTTTGGGGACTGTACTCGCGTGGCCTAAAATAAAATTTTTCTAGGCTCTAGCAGGGCACATTTCTGAGAATTTCCCTTTAAGACGCATAAAAATGGCCCCTGATTAAAATACATATTTTTGGGGGGAATTTTTGCCAATGATCCCCCTCTGGTATGTCACTTTTCATGTTGTGGGACGATTTGTGCACTTCTTGTAAGTATTTCCCTTTAAATATCAATTTTACTGCAGGCCAGTACAAATAGATGTCAAATACATATGTTTAAATGAACAAAAAATATTAAATTGGATTAAAAACATGGCTTATTCTGGAGGTAAATTAGCCGGTCACCGTATAAAACTTTTACTGTTGGCCAGTTAGATTACAGGCCCCAAAAATTATGCATTCCACCGTACATAAAAGATCGATAAGTATGAGGCCGGAGGTATATTAGACGGTCAATCGATATCAATTTTACAGCAGGCCAGTGGACTACAGGCCCCAAAAATTATTCATTCACCGTACAGAAAAGAACATTTCTGAGAATTTCCCTTTAAGACGCATAAAAATGGCCCCTGATTAAAATACATATTTTTTGGGGGGAATTTTTGCCATTGATGCCCCACTGGTATGTCGCTTTTCATGTTGTGGGACGATTTGTGCACTTCTTGTAAGTATTTGGTGGCTGCAAATATGACCTGAAGGTTTTTCAGGTTCGCATATCATTAAAGTAAATGGGGCCTGTCGTGAACTTGTGGTTCACGAACATTTGATCGCGAGTCGTCTCGGACGATGTTCGTCCTTCACTAGTGATGACTATTATAGGTTATGTAATGCTCCTTTTGGTCCTCATAAAAATATATGTAAATTAGACATTATACACTGCTTGCATCCATGGATACAACCACCCTTCTATCCAGCAGTGGTGGCCATGCTAGCACACAATAGGGGAAAGCGCTGGCCATATGCTCTGTGCGATCTTGGCCACCAGACAGGCCAGCGTTTCTTCCTATAGTGTTAAAGCATGGCGACTGCTGCTGGATTGCAGGGTTGTCATAAACCCTGAATATGAGCATTGTATAATGTAATAGTAAAATGATTCAAGCCAACAAAGGAGGTAAATTAGTAGGTGCCTTGTATTAACTTTGTCTTCATAATGGATACCATTTGCTAAAGTAACACAACCCTTTTAGTACATGCACATTTGCATATATTTCTAGAAATTACCAGCAGTGTTGCCTGGCATTCAATGCTTATCATGAATATTTTTTGGTCTCCATAATGATAAAGAACACTGTGAACAGTTCTCCTTATGGCCAGGCAGAGAAGCAAAGCAATTAAGATGTTCTGGTTCTTTGGTCCTTCTGGAAAGAAATCTAGCTTACATGTCCCATTGAGGAGAGAGTAATCCTTTGTAGGATATTTTACTTCTCTTGTTTTAAATAGGTCTGCACATTTTAGTTAAGTAATATGTGGAGGTTGGGCTCTTGCTCCTCTTCTAGACTAAGGCCTCATGCACACGACCGTTGTGTGCATCCGTGGCCGTTGTGCCGTTGTCCGTTTTTTTTCGCGGACCCATTGACTTTCAATGGGTCCGTGGAAAAATCGGAAAATGCACCGTTTTGCAGCCACATCTGTGATCCGTGTTTCCTGTCCGTCAAAAAAATAAGACCTGTCCTATTTTTTTGACGGACAACGGTTCACGGACCCATTCAAGTCAATGGGTCCGTGAAAAAACAGGGATGCACACAAGATTGGCATCCGCGTCCGTGGCCGTAGGCTACTTTCACACAGACGGATCCGCAGATCCCTCTGCATAAAAGCTTTTTCAGACCTGAGTTTTCACTTTGTGAAAACTCAGATCCGACAGTATATTCTAACACAGAGGTGTTCCCATAGTGACGGGGACGCTTCTAGTTAGAATATACTTTGAACTGTGTACATGACTGCCCCCTGCTGCCTGGCAGCACCCGATCTCCTACACGGGGCTGTGATCCGCACAATTAACCCCTCAGGTGCTGCACCTGAGGGGTTAATTGTGCGCATCATAGCCCCCTGTAAGAGATCATGTGCTGCCAGGCAGTTTTAAATTCATTGGTGGCCAGTGGGCCCCCCTCCCTCCCCCTCCTAATTAAAATCCCCCCCCCCTATCATTGGTGGCAGCGGAGAGTTCCGATCGGAGTCCCAGTTTAATCGCTGGGGCTCTGATCGGTAACCATGGCAACCAGGACGCTACTGCAGTCCTGGTTGCCATGGTTACTTAGCAATTTTTAGAAGCATTATACTTACCTGCGAGCTGCGATGTCTGTGACCGGCCGGGCGCTCCTCCCACTGGTAAGTGACAGGTCTGTGCTATAAGCAATGCGCCGCACAGACCTTTCACTTACCAGTAGGAGGAGCGCCCGGCCGGTCACAGAGATCGCAGCTCGCAGGTAAGTATAATGCTTCTAAAAATTGCTAAGTAACCATGGCAACCAGGACTGCAGTAGCGTCCTGCTTGCCATGGTTACCGATCTGAGCCCCAGCAATTAAACTGGGTCTCCGATCGGAACTCTCCGCTGCCACCAATGATGGGGGGTCGGTCATTTTAATTAGGGGGGGCCGGCCGCACTGGCCACCAATGTGTTAAATACAAGGGAGGGAGGGGGGGCCGGCCGCACTGGCCACCAATGTCTTAAATACAAGGGATGGAGGGGGGGCAGGCCGTACTGGCCACCAATGTGTTAAATACAAGGGAGGGATGGGGGGATGGCCACACTGGCCACCAATGTCTTAAATACAAGGGAGGGAGGGGGGACGGCCGCACTGGCCACCAATGTCTTAAATACAAGGGGGGGGGGCGGCCGCACTGGCCACCAATGTGTTAAATACAAGGGACGGAGGAGGGGCCGGCCGCACTGGCCACCAATGTCTTAAATACAAGGGAGGGAGGGGGGCCGGCCGCACTGGCCACCAATGAGTTAAATACAGGGGAGGGAGGGGGGGCCGCACTGGCCACCAATGAGTTAAATACGGGGGGAAGGGGGGTCTGCCTTCTGCTGCCTGTCAACAGCTGCCAGGCAGCAGGGGGCAGTCATGTACACAGTTCTTTTAGTATATTCTAACCTGAAGCGTCCCCATCACCATGGGAACGCCTCTGTGTTAGAATATACTGTCGGATCTGAGTTTCACGATCTAACTCAAATCCGATGGTATATTCTAACATAGAGGCGTTCCCATGGTGATGGGGATGCTTCAAGTTAAAATATACCATCGGATTGGAGAAAACTCCGATCCGATGGTATAAAAGGGACTCCTGACTTTACATTGAAAGTCAATGGGGGACGGATCCGTTTTCAATTGCACCATATTGTGTCAACGTCAAACGGATCCGTCCCCATTGACTTGCATTGTAATTCAGGACGGATCCGTTTGGCTCCGCACGGCCAGGCGGACGCAAAACGACTTTTTTTTCATGTCTGTGGATCCTCCAAAAATCAAGGAAGACCCACGGACGAAAAAACGGTCACGGATCACGGACCTGCGGACCCCGTTTTTGCGGACCTTAAAAAAAAACGGTCGTGTGCATGAGGCCTAAAACTGTTAAATCTGTGCTTTTTTAAGATTTTTTTTTTATCTATTGCTATGCTTGCATCACCACATAGTGCTTCTCTGTAAAAGAGACATGCAAGCTAGTCTCCTTTACCAAATAAAAGGAAAACTTAGTGTCTCATACCTGGATCCCAGATCTGTCTGGGTAAGTACATGTAAGCTGAGCAGATAAAACTAGTTTGGCTGCTTGAGAGGCCTTGGTTATAAATAGAGTTGAACGAACCCGAACTGTAAAGTTTGGGTTCGTACCGAACTTTAGGTTTTTCGGCACCCGGACCCGAACCCGAACATTTACGTAAAAGTTTGGGTTCGGTGTTCGGCGATTTCAACAAGCATCATACTACTTGCCCCAAGAGGCCATCACAGCCATGCCTACTATTGGCATGGCTGTGATTGGCCAACTTCAGCATGTGACCCAGCCTCTATTTACGCTGGAGTCACGTAGGGTTGCCCGTCACTCTGCTCGGATTAGTGTAGCGTTAGGCTGCAGCTGCTGTGAGGAAGAGATCAAGGAGGAATTTTATGAAGAACTGCTTCTTTACTCAGCGATCTACAGAAAATGTGTTTGGTGGGTGAAGTGCACAATTGTTTTATGCCTGCCCTGAGCCAACTACTACTGAAAACAAACTTTTTTTCCCTCAGTTGGTTAATACATAATCAGCAGCCATTTTATACAACAATAGTGCACCAGCACAGGATATCTGCATGTCTGCAAGTCCAGAAATACTGCTTTGAGACACTGGGGTTTAAAAAAAAACCTCTGTTTCATATAGTGCAAATCTAGGATTATCGCTGCATAAGTGACTGTTCAATTTAGGCCAGAAATACGGCTTTCACATACTGGGGCATACTGGGGTGAAAAAAAAAAAACTCTGTTTCATATAGTGCACATCTAGGATTATCGCTGCATAAGTAACTGTTCAATTTAGGCCAGAAATACGGCATTCTCATACTGGGGTGAAAAAAACCCCCTCTGTTTCATATAGTGCACATCTAGAATTATCGCTGCATAAGTGACTGTTTAATTTAGGCCAGAAATACAGCATTCTCATACTGGGGTGAAAAAAAAACAACTCTGTTTTATATAGTGCACATCTAGGATTATCGCTGCATAAGTGACTGTTCAAGAAATACGGCTTTCGCATACCGGGGTGGAAAAAACACTGTGTTTTATATACTGCACAACTGTGATTATAGGTGCATAAGTTACTGTGAAATTTAGGCCACAAATACGGCGTTTGCTTACTGGGGTTAAAAAAAAACTCTGATATACTGCACATCTGGGATTAGAGGTGCATAAGTTACTGTGAAATTTAGGCCACAAATACCGCTGTCATATAGAGAAAAAAATAAAATAAAATAATTGAGTGCAATTCCCTACATCAGGTTTTTTATTGGTGGATAATTATTTTTAACAGACTCAACCACTTTTTACTTTGCTTGGTGAACGCTAACTATGAGGGAAACATCTAATAAAGGACACGGTCATGTTCGTAGTGGTGGTGTTGGTGGAGCCTCTGGTGCAGGGAGAGGACGTGGCTGTTCTGCTACAGCTACACGTCCTACTGAACCTACTACCTCAGGTCCCAGTAGCCGCCAGAATCTACAGCGATATTTGGTCGGGCCTAATGCCGTTCTAATGATGGTAAGGCCTGAGCAAGTACAGGCGCTAGTCAATTGGGTGGCCGACAGTGGATCCAGCACGTTCACATTATCTCCCACCCAGTCTTCTGCAGAAAGCGCACAGGTGGCGCCTAAAACCCATGCCCATCAGTCTGTCACATCACCCCCGTGCATATCGAGGAACCTGTCTGAGCCTCAAGTCATGCAGCAGTCTCTTATGCTGTTTGAAGACTCTGCTGGCAGGGTTTCCCAAGGGCATCCACCTAGCCCTTCCCCAGGGGTGGAAGACATAGAATTCACTGACGCACAACCACTTATGTTTCCTGATGAGGACATGGGAGTACCACCTCAGCACGTCTCTAATGATGACGAAAAACAGGTGCCAACTGCTGGGTCTTTCTGCAGTGTGCAGACCGAAAAGGAGTTCAGGGAGTAAGACTGGGTGGAAAACGATGCAGGGGATGATGAGGTCCTAGACCCAACATGGAATGAAGGTCATGCCACTGACTTTTAGAGTTCGGAGGAAGAGGCAGTGGTGAGACCGAGCCAACAGCGTAGCAAAAGAGGGAGCAGGGTGCAAAAGCAGAGCAGTCGTCGCCAAAACAGTTTGCCTGCTACTGGCCACTGCCACCAGGGATCGAGCACACCAAAGGCAGCTTCAAGGAGTTCCCTGGCATGGCACTTATTCACACAATGTGCTGACGACAAGACCCGAGTGGTTTGCACGCTGTGCCATCACAGCCTGAAGCGAGGCATTAACGTTCTGAACCTTAGCACAACCTGCATGACCAGGCATCTAAATGCGAGAGACGGGCTGCAGTGGAGTAAGCACCTTCAAAACCAAGAAAGGGCTCAGGCCCCTCCTGCTCCCTCTTCTGCTGCTGCCTCGACCTCTTCATCCCCCTCTGGAGGAAGGTTGGCACCTGCCGCCCAGCAAACAGAGGATGTGCCACTACCACCAACACCTCCGTCACCAAGCATCTCCACCATGTCACACGGAAGCGTTTAGCTCTCCATCTCACAAACCTTGGAGAGAAAGCGTAAATTCCCACCTGGCCACCCTCGATCCCTGGCCCTGAATGCCAGGATTTCTAAACTACTGGCCTTTGAAATGCTGTCATTCAGGCTGGTGGAGACAGCTTCAAACAGCTCATGTCGCTTGCTGTCCCACAGTACGTCGTTCCCAGCCGCCACTACTTCTCCAGGAGAGCCGTGCCCTACCTGCACAACCAAGTATCGGATAAAATCAAGTGTGCACTGCACAACGCCATCTGTGGCAAGGTTTACATAACCACAGATACGTGGACCAGTAAGCACGGCTATGGACGCTATATCTCCCTAACTGCACACTGGGTAAATGTAGTGGCGGCTGGGCCCCAGGCGGAGAGCTGTTTGGCGCACGTCCTTCCGCCACCAAAGATCGCAGGGCATCATTCTTTGTCTCTTGTTGCCTCCTCTTCCTACTCGGCTTCCTCCTCCTCTTCTACCACCTTCTTATACGGTCAGCGACAGACCTTCAACACCAACTTCAGCACAGCCAGGGGTAAACGTCAGCAGGCCGTTCTGAAACTGATGTGTTTGGGGGACAGGCCCCACACCGCGCAGGAGTTGTGGTGGGGTATAGAACAACAGACCGATGAGTGGATGCTGCCAGTGAGCCTCAAGTCCGGCCTGGTGGTGTGCGATAATGGGCGAAATCTCGTTGCAGCTCTGGGACTAGCCGGTTCGACGCACATCCCTTGCTGGCGCATGTGCTGAATTTGGTGGTGCAGAAATTCATTCACAACTACCCCGACATGTCTGAGCTACTGCATAAAGTGCGGGCCGTCTGTGCGCGCTTCCGGCGTTCTCATCCTGCCGCAGCTCGGCTGTCTGCTCTACAGCATTACTTCGGCCTTCCCGCTCACCACCTCATATGCGACGTGCCCACCAGGTGGAACTCCACCTTGCACATGCTGGAGAGACTGTACGAGCAGCAGCAGGCCATAGTGGAGTTTCAGCTGCAGCACGCACGGGTGAGACGCACTGCGGAACAGCACCACTTCACCACCAAAGACTGGGCCTCCATGCG
Source organism: Bufo bufo (assembly GCF_905171765.1). Taxonomy (NCBI): domain Eukaryota; kingdom Metazoa; phylum Chordata; class Amphibia; order Anura; family Bufonidae; genus Bufo; species Bufo bufo. Next base: position 576,133,775 of record NC_053389.1, read on the forward strand.
AGATCTGTGTGCCCTGTTGCGCTGTTTCGAGTACTTCACCAATATCGTTAGTGGCGATGACGCCGTTATCAGCGTTACAATACCACTTCTATGTCTCCTTGAGAAAACACTCAGCACATCAGGAGGCGTCATTACAGATAGACGCAGCCGCTTGTCCACAGCCAACGTGGACAAGCTCACGTTCATTAAAATGAACCAGGCCTGGATCCCACAAGACTTGTCTGTACCTTGTGCAGAATAGACAGTTCTAACAGCCTCAACTATCCATCCTTGTACCCAAGTGCACTTATTCCTTTTTTTTTTATTTATATGTCCCTATATTTTGGGGGATACCCCTATGTAAAAATGCAAAATAACACACATCTGTGTTGGCTACCTATTCCTCCTTCGCAGCCGCTTCCACCTAGACTGCCACGTGAGCCTACACGGCCACATCCACCGATTCACCGCCTCCTTAACCTCTTCCTCCTACATCATTCCTAATTTTTTTTTTTTAAGGTCTTTTATGTTTTTTTAACCACCTCAGCCCCCAGTGCTTAAACACCCTGAAAGACCAGGCCACTTTTTACACTTCTGACCTACACTACTTTCACCGTTTATTGCTCGGTCATGCAACTTACCACCCAAATAAATTTTACCTCCTTTTCTTCTCACTAATAGAGCTTTCATTTGGTGGTATTTCTTTGCTGCTGACATTTTTACTTTTTTTGTTATTAATCGAAATTTAACGATTTTTTTTGCAAAGAAAAATTACATTTTTCACTTTCAGTTGTAAAATTTTGCAAAAAAAACAACATCCATATATAAATTTTGCTCTAAATTTATTGTTCTACATGTCTTTGATAAAAAAAAAATGTTTGGGTAAAAAAAAAATGGTTTGGGTAAAAGTTATAGCGTTTACAAACTATGGTACAGAAATGTGAATTTCCGCTTTTTGAAGCAGCTCTGACTTTCTGAGCACCTGTCATGTTTCCTGAGGTTCTACAATGCCCAGACAGTACAAACACCCCACAAATGACCCCATTTCGGAAAGTACACACCCTAAGGTATTCGCTGATGGGCATAGTGAGTTCATAGAACTTTTTATTTTTTGTCACAAGTTAGCGGAAAATGATGATTTTTTTTTTTCTTACAAAGTCTCATATTCCACTAACTTGTGACAAAAAATAAAAAGTTCTATGAACTCACTATGCCCATCAGCGAATACCTTGGGGTCTCTTCTTTCCAAAATGGGGTCACTTGTGGGGTAGTTATACTGCCCTGGCATTCTAGGGGCCCAAATGTGTGGTAAGGAGTTTGAAATCAAATTCAGTAAAAAATGACCTGTGAAATCCGAAAGGTGCTCTTTGGAATGTGGGCCCATTTGCCCACCTAGGCTGCAAAAAAGTATCACACATCTGGTATCTCCGTACTCAGGAGAAGTTGAGGAATGTGTTTTGGGGTGTCTTTTTACATATACCCATGCTGGGTGAGATAAATATCTTGGTCAAATTCCAACTTTGTATAAAAAAAATGGAAAAAGTTGTCTTTTGCCAAGATATTTCTCTCACCCAGCATGGGTATATGTAAAATGACACCCCAAAACACATTCCCCATCTTCTCCTGAGTACGGAGATACCAGATGTGTGACACTTTTTTGCAGCCTAGGTGGGCAAAGGGGCCCATATTCCAAAGAGCACCTTTCGGATTTCACAGGTCATTTTTTACAGAATTTGATTTCAAACTCCTTACCACACATTTGGGCCCCTAGAATGCCAGGGCAGTAAAACTACCCCACAAGTGACCCCATTTTGGAAAGAAGAGACCCCAAGGTATTCGCTGATGGGCATAGTGAGTTCATGGAAGTTTTTATTTTTTGTCACAAGTTAGTGGAATATGAGACTTTGTATGGAAAAAAAAAATAAAAAATCATCATTTTCCACTAACTTGTGACAAAAAATAAAAAATTCCAGGAACTTGCCATGCCCCTCACGGAATACCTTGGGGTGTCTTCTTTTCAAAATGGGGTCACTTGTGGGGTAGTTATACTGCCCTGGCATTTTCCAGGGGCCCTAATGTGTGGTAAGTAGGTAAATGACCTGTAAAATCCGAAAGGTGCTCTTTGGAATGTGGGCCCCTTTGCCCACCTAGGCTGCAAAAAAGTGTCACACATCTGGTATCTCCGTACTCAGGAGAAGGTGGGGAATGTGTTTTGTGGTGTCATTTTACATATACCCATGCTGGGTGAGAGAAATATCTTGGCAAAAGACAACTTTTCCCATTTTTTTATACAAAGTTGGCATTTGACCAAGATATTTATCTCACCCAGCATGGGTATATGTAAAAAGACACCCCAAAACACATTCCTCAACTTCTCCTGAATACAGAGATACCAGATGTGTGACACTTTTTTGCAGCCTAGGTGGGCAAAGGGGCCCAAATTCCTTTTAGGAGGGCATTTTTAGACATTTGGATACCAGACTTCTTCTCACGCTTTGGGGCCCCTAAAATGCCAGGGCAGTATAAATACCCCACATGTGACCCCATTTTGGAAAGAAGACACCCCAAGGTATTCAATGAGGGGCATGGCGAGTTCATTGAAAAAAAAATTTTTTGGCACAAGTTAGCGGAAATTGATTTTTTTGATTTTGTTCTCACAAAGTCTCCCTTTCCGCTAACTTGGGACAAAAATTTCAATCTTTCATGGACTCAATATGCCCCTCAGCGAATACCTTGGGGTGTCTTCTTTCCAAAATGGTGTTATTTGTGGGGTGTTTGTACTGCCCTGGCATTTGAGGGTCTCCGCAATCATTACATGTATGCCCAGCATTAGGAGTTTCTGCTATTCTCCTTATATTGAGCATACGGGTAATGAGATTTTTTTTTTCCGTTCAGCCTCTGGGCTGAAAGAAAAAAATGAACGGCACAGATTTCTTCATTCGCATCGATCAATGTGGATGAAAAAATCTCTGCCAAAAAAAGAAAAAGGAGGGGAAAGGCGTCTGCCAGGACATAGGAGCTCCGCCCAACATCCATACCCACTTCAGCTCGTATGCCCTGGCAAACCAGATTTCTCCATTCACATCAATCGATGTGGATGAATAAATCATTGCCGGGATTTTTTTTTTTATATATACAAAGTGTTTGCCAAAGTATATGAACACCGCCACCTCCTCAGCTCATATGCCTCGGCAAACATATCTTTTACTGCAGAGGAGAAATCTCGTCTTGCAGCGCCGCATACACCGACTTGCGTGTAATCTGACAGCAGCGCAATGCTTCTGTCCGAATGCACATCAATGCTGCAGCTGGTCGATCGGTTGGTCCACCTGGAAGGTAAAAAAAACAAAACAAAAAAGAAAAAACCAGGCCGCAAAGCAATAACTTTATTAACTTTAGAACAGAACATATTAACTTTTTTTTAACTTTTTTAACTTTTTTACTTACCGGTAATTTTTTTTTTGTTTCGTTTTTTTTACCTTTATAGAACAAACCTCTCCTTCCCCATGGGACAATGTGCAAAGCGCAAATCGCCCAAAGATGTGGCGAAGTACGTTATGCACTTTATCCCAGGTGAAAGGAGAGGTTTGCAGCAGCTGAGAGTAAAAGGGCCCTAATAGCCCTGTGTGCCTGTCCTGTGAGATGCAATCCCTATGCTAGGTGTACCTGTGTGTGGTACTTCCGGAAACACTCACCAAAGCATAGGGCAGGGTGGTCAGGACAGTCAGGACAGAAATAGCGGGTGTCACGCCTTATTCCACTCCTGCTACAGACACGACATCTTTTTCGGGGTGACGGTTGGGTTGAGGTACCAGGAACGACACTGGGGAAATGTCGCTCGTGTAGACGGCTAACTACACTGGTGGATGGGGCCACGGAACCTCCTGGGTAAAGGAGGTTCTCGATGATCTCTTCCTGGAATTTGAGGAAAGATCGTGTTCTCCCAGCCTTACTGTAGAGAACAAAACTATTGTACAGCGCCAATTGAATTAAATATTCAGACACCTTCTTATACCAGCGTCTGGTTCTGCGGGAAACTAAATACGGAGACAACATCTGGTCATTGAAGTCCACCCCTCCCATGAGCGCATTATAGTCGTGGACACAGAGGGGCTTTTCAATGACACGGGTTGCTCGCTCAATTTGGATTGTCGTGTCTGCGTGAATGGAGGAGAGCATGTAAACGTCACGCTTGTCTCTCCATTTCACCGCGAGCAGTTCTTCGTTACACAAGGCAGCCCTCTCCCCCCTTGCAAGACGGGTGGTTACAAGCCGTTGGGGGAAGCCCACGCGACTAGTTCGCGCGGTGCCACAGGCGCAAATCCGTTCTAGAAACAAATGCCTAAAGAGGGCCACACTTGTGTAAAAATTGTCCACATAAAGATGGTACCCCTTGCCGAATAAGGGTGACACCAAGTCCCAGACCGTCTTCCCACTGCTCCCCAGGTAGTCAGGGCAACCGACCGGCTCCAGGGTCTGATCTTTTCCCTCATAGATCCGAAATTTGTGGGTATAGCCTGTGGCCCTTTCACAGAGCTTATACAATTTGACCCCATACCGGGCACGCTTGCTTGGGATGTACTGTTTGAAGCCAAGGCGCCCGGTAAAATGTATTAGGGACTCGTCTACGCAGATGTTTTGCTCGGGGGTATACAAATCTGCAAATTTCTGGTTGAAATGGTCTATGAGGGGCCGAATTTTGTGGAGCCGGTCAAAAGCTGGGTGGCCTCTGGGACGGGAGGTGGTGTTGTCGCTAAAATGCAGGAAACGGAGGATGGCCTCAAATCGTGCCCTGGACATAGCAGCAGAGAACATGGGCATGTGATGAATCGGGTGCGTTGACCAATATGACCGCAATTCATGCTTTTTTGTCAGGCCCATGTTGAGGAGAAGGCCCAAAAAAATTTTAAGTTCGGAAACTTGGACTGGTTTCCACCGGAAAGGCTGGGCATAAAAGCTTCCCGGGTTGGCGGATATAAATTGTGTGGCATACTGGTTGGTCTCTGCCACGACTAAGTCCAAGAGCTCCGCAGTCAAGAACAGCTCAAAAAATCCCAGGGCCGAACCGATTTGAGCCGTCTCAACCCGAACTCCAGACTGGGCGGTGAAAGGGGGAACTACAGGTGCGGCTGAAGTTGGTGACTGCCAATCAGGGTTTGCCAGCACCTCAGGGATTCTAGGGGCTCTACGGGCCTGTCTGTGCGGTGGCTGCGTCGGGGTAACTAGTGCACGTGCCACCGTACCAGCTTCAACTGCCCTTCTGGTGCTCGCCACGTCACCATGTTGTACGGCAGTGCTGGTACTAGGTCCAGGGAGGGCTTCGCTGCTGGTGTATGCCTCACCACGTGATCCGGCAGCGACAGCCCCACTCTGCTGCTCTTGAAGCGGATCCTGCATAACCTGTGGTCTAGCGACACGGGGCCGGGTACGCCTGGTGCTGCCAGGGACCTCCACCTCCTCGTCCGAACTTTGGGTCAGAGAGCCACTGCTTTCCACAGGTTCATATTCTGACCCGCTAGATTCATCAGATGAGGGTTCCCACTCCTCATCCGACTGGGTCAGAATCCTGTAGGCCTCTTCAGAAGAATACCCCCTGTTTGACATTTTGGACTACTAAATTTAGGGGTATTCCCTGAGACTACCCAAGAAAAAAAGCAAGCCTGTCTTACAAAGGGGAGGCTAGCGAAGTACCGGAGGCCGCTGCGGTTGATAAAAAATATCAAAACTGATTTTTTTATCGCCGCAGTGCGTGTAAAGTGAATGTGCAGTGATCAAAAAATATATATTTTTTGTCACTGCGGTGGGGCGGGCGTGGGTGAACGCACGTGTGGGCGACCGATCAGGCCTGATCGGGCAAACACTGCGTTTTGGGTGGAGGGCGAACTAAAGTGACACTAATACTATTATAGATCTGACCGTGATCAGTTTTGATCACTTACAGATACTATAAAAGTACAAATGCTGATTAGCGATACGCTATTCAGCGAATAAAAGTGACTGCGGTGCAGTGGGGTGGGCGCTAACTGACGCTAACTACCTAACCAAGGGGCCTAAACTATCCCTAAAACCTAACAGCCAATACTAGTGAAAAAAAAAAAGTGACAGTTTACACTGATCACTTTTTTTCCTTTCACTGGTGATTGACAGGGGCGATCAAAGGGGTGATCAAAGGGTTAATTGGGGTGCAGGGGGGTGATCAGGGGCTACAGTGAAGTGTTTGGTGTACTTACAGTTCAGTCTGCTTCTCTGCTGGATCCAACCGACGAAAAGGACCAGCAGAGGAGCAGAGAAGCCATATAACAGATCTTATTTACTAATATGATCTGTTATATGACTTTTGATTGGATTTTTTAAAAATCGCCAGCCTGCCAGCCAATGATCGTTGCTGGCAGGCTGGTGACGAACTTCTTCTTTGAATTTTGCCGGCCCGCGATGCGCATGCGCGGGCCGGCTTGGAGCGAAATCTCGCGTCTCGCGAGATGACGCGTATATGCGTGATTGTGCGCAGCGCTGCCACCTCCGGAACGCGAATCTGCGTACAGCGGTCCGGAGGTGGTTAATTCATTTCCCTATCCATATTTGTTTGCAGAGCATTTGCCATGCTTTTAAGCACATTTTGCTGCCTTTTGCAGCCATCTAGCTCTTTCCAGGGCTATTTTAGAGCCATTTTAGTGGCCAAAAGTTCGGGTCCCCATTGACTTTTTTTCAAAGTTCGGCCGAACCTCCAGAACCCAAACATCCAGGTGTCCGCTCAACTCTAGTTATTATTCTATTTCTACTTTTGGAGGGTGCAGAGTGCTGTTTCAGAGTTGCTCTTTCCATTGTGATGGGGGCTGATGGCACTTCTACTGTACCCTATTCTACTGTACCCTATACTAGCTGTTACACCACCATAGAACAGCTATAGTTGCAGAACATCTAATTACACACTTCCAGATTTTTGTTTTTCTCATTTGAACAGAAAATCTGCAATTTTTCCCCCACACCATGTAATTTTGTGGGGTGGGTAGGCAGTCAGATTACTAACACGTGAGCGCTGTACATTTTACACATCTGTCTGTGGTGAATCCATACGTCAAGTTTTGGGGAAATTATTTCTGACGTCTGCATTATTCACAAAGTAAGTTCTCAATAGTGCTGTCTTCAGTGTATTTTGATGAAAGCAGTTAAAAATAAATGTCTGGAATATACTAGGCTTCCAAACGAAAGACCACCCAGGCCTTGTCCTTCAAAACTCAGAATGTGGCTAGTACCGGCAGCAGTAGCAGTAGTAGTAGTAGTAGTAGTAGTAGTAGCAGTAGTAGCAGCAGCAGTAGTAGTAGTAGCAGTAGCAGTAGCAGGTCACAGTTCCCCCTAGCTCCCAAAAGCATGACACTATCATTGAGGAGAAAGATAATTAGATTGTGTACTGGATGGCTTAGTCCTCCTCTCAGTGACAGCAGAATGACGTGCCTTCTGAGTCAAAAGAGCCTCCCTGTTGATGAATTGTGTAGGAGCAGACAGTGTTTTGACTGGCCAGAGGAGAAGGTTGAGTGAGAGGCGGGGGACCCCATGCAAAGCTGTGTTGGTGGTAGTAGTAGTAGCACTTGTATCCATGGTGGTGGAAGTAGGGCAGTGGTAGATACAGTGGAAGTGAGTACATATTAAGAGGGGGGAATCTGGAGGGGGCCAAGGAGCCCAACATGAGCTATCACAGTCTGATAAGTGGCAGGGAGGGAGAGGAGGACCATGTGGATGATTGTATGTGGGATAGGACCTGGGAGCTGGATCAGGGTGCTGAGAAGGAGGGGACATAAGTGGACAAGGGTTGTAGTGGCAGTGGCAATATAAAACAGAGGCAATGTGCGACCAAAACCTCTAAAAGATCTGTCAGGGCCAGATGCTTCTATTGTGGGCAGCTCTGGAATTGGTGATGCCGCTGAAACTATGGGCAGGCATTGATTCAAAATGTGTCAGGCCTAGGCCAAGCGTGCTGTCTTTCACCTTGTGCCAGCTACTTCCGTCTGCCATTTTTTCTCCAAAAGGCAGGCACAATAAACCACAGCCATGTGTTAAATCTATGGGATTAAAATAATGATGGCGTCGGACATTTAAACACAATCATAGGTACCGGGGCTCTATTGCACCACATGCGGCATTATCACCAGATCCTGTTGTAAAATAGAACTTGCCAGCATCCCTAAACACAACAAGTCTATCCTCCTTCTTCTGGTCTTTCTTGTGGCAGCCAGCCTGCATCCCCAAGCTGTACAGTGTCCTTGTCAACATCATCAGCTGTATCTTTTCCTACTCAGACTCCTCCCTCTTCTCCATGTTCTCCACTCCATTGTGAAACATCCATAACAGAATGTTTAGCCCTGAGAAAAGTTTTTGAGACTAGGAATGAGAGCCAGGAATAGGGGAAAAAAAAAAACTTTTTTTCTTTTTGGCTTGGACTTTTGGTCAGACATGAAAGGGTACTACTTTTATATGATATTTTAAGGCATAAAACTGTAATCTGATTTACTAGCTGCTGTTAGAGCACATGTCTGTCATGCACTACTGAGCAACAAGGCCATGTTCTTTGGATGCCTTCACCTTTGCGTTGTCCTGCCTCCTACACCAGCCACATGGCTTGTTCATTGTACTTGTATTTGCAGTACAATCCAGGAGAATTTCCAGGCAGCTCCATCTATTCTTTGGCCAGGAACCCTCTCCTGGACACTGCTGCTGTTACACCAAAATTTATATGGGCTACATCAAATTTTTACTTTATATGGCCTCTGATCAGGGTGTTGTGGTGGGGTTCCTGGACAGACATACTTATAAAAATTTCATATACAAGTGGTACCCTTGCATACTTGCCCACAAACCCCACCAGGGACCAGCCCAATTTTTACTTGTATTTTTACTTGTAAGTAAATTTTTTTGAAATTCAGCTGTTCATAAATGTCACAAATTGGGGGAAGGGGAGGAACACCAGAATGACAACACAAGGTAAATGACCAGAAACTAGGCCTCACGGCTACGGAAAGGGAAGAGGTCACCACCTAGGAAACCCTAAACCTAGCCCTGACGCCTTTCATAATGAATAGACCCTGAAGGTGGGAATATTCATACTCCGGAAACCTAGGCTCTAAAATACCCTGGAAAGCCCTAGGAGTAGTGACAGGGTCTGAGACCACTGGTTCCTTCCCAGATGAACGAACCAGTGTCTCCCTGAGGCCTAGTAAACAACAAGCACATGGGAACAACAAAATACAAAGGGAAGTACACTTATCTTCAATAGAAAATGGGTGAGCAGGAACACAGATGTGGAACTCACACCAGCTCTTCCAACTCCAGGCAGATAATATCAACAGCATGGTATGCAGTGTGAGTCCAGACTAAATAGAGGAGCAGTAATGACCACAAGCTACACCTTAGACAAGAGGTGTGGTCATTACCAATCACAACACTGCAACAAGTGAAAACTGATAGGCTGTCATATAACCTAACTTGCAGCCAGTCTCTCAGATCTTCTAACCTATTCCATAGGAGGGACCTTGACAATAAATTAATTTATACTATACCAGATGAGGTGCACTTCTGCCCTTTTTGGCTATATCTAAATTTAGAAGGGCTGGTCCCTGGTGGGGTTTGTGGGCAAGTATGCAAGGGTACCACTTGTATATTAAATTTTTATAAATTCAACCATTGAAAAATTCATGCGCACTTTCACCTTTTTGGACGACAGATGAGGTTCACTTCTGCGCCTTCAGTTACATCTAAACTTAGGAAGGCTCTGGTACAGGTGGGGTGGTGCCTGGTGGGGCTTGTGGGCAGTCATGCAATGGTACCACCTGGCCCTTTTTTACAAATCAGCACTTCACATGCAACTTGGCACCCAAATGAATTTTACCTCCTTTTCTTCTCACAAATACAGCTTTCTTTTGGTGGTATTTGATTGCTGCTGACATTTTTTGTTTTTCTGATATTAATCAAAATAGACCAATTTTCTCAAAAAAAGTGTATTTTTAACTTTTTCTGGTTAAATTGTTCAAATATAATTACATTTCTATACAAGTTTGTGTCAGAATGTATTGTGCTACATGTCTTTTATAAAAAAAATAATCCAATAAGTGTATATTTATTGGTTTGCGCAAAAGTTATAGCATTTACAAACTATGGTACAAAAATTTGAATTTCCGCATTTTGAAGCAGCTCTGACTTTCTGAGCACCTGTCATGTTTCTTGAGGTGCTAGAATGCCAGGATAGTATAAATACCCCCCAAATGACCCCATTTTAGAAAGAAGACACCCCAAAGTATTCGCGGAGGGGCATGGTGAGTTCATGTATGATTTCATTTTTTTTCACAAGTTAGCGGAAAATGACACTTTCTGAGGAAAAAATTATAATAATAAAGTTTCCATTTCTGCTAACTTCTGGCAAAAAAAAAGTCTACTTTCTGAAATGGGGTAATTTGTGGGGTGTGTTTACTGTTCTGGCATTTTGGGCGGGGCTAAATTGTGAGCAACCCTGTAAAGCCTAAAGGTACTCGTTGGACTTTCGGCCCCTTTACGCACCTAGGCTGCAAAAAAGTGTCACACATGTGGTATCAACGTACTCAGAAGAAGTAGGGCAATGTGTTTTGGGGTGTCTTTTTACATATACCCATACTGTGTGTGAGAAATATCTCTGTAAATGACAACTTTTTCCATTTTTTATACAAAGTTGCCAATTTACAGAGATATTTCTCTCACCCAGCATGGGTATATGTAAAAATACACCCCAAAACACATTGCCCTACCACATGTGTGACACTTTTTTGCAGCCAAGATGCGCAAAGGGGCCCAAATTCCAATGAGTACCTTTAGGATTTCACAGGGCATTTTTACGCATTTGGATTCCGTGAGGGGTATGGTGAGTTCATGTAAGATTTTATTTTTGTCACAAGTTAGTGGAATATGAGACTTTGTAAGAAAAAACAATTTCCGCAAAAAAATCTTCTATGAACTCGCCATGCCCCTCAAAGGTGATCTTTATAGCGCCGCAGCGATTTTACAGTGTTTTTGCAGTGATCAGAAAAAAAAAATTCTGTCACTGTGGTGGGGCGGACTGAACGGGCGGGCGAACACTGCATTTTTTGTAGAGCATAAGGTGACCCTAATGTACTGATATAGATCTGATTGCGATCAGTCTTGATCACTTACAGATACTATATAATACTAGTGCTGATTAGCGACAGCGATGACCAGGGGCGGATTAAGTGCATGATAGGCCTGGGGCTGTCTAACCAACTTGCCCCCCCCCCCCCCAATTTTAGTTTAGTTTTTTTTTGTATGAAGAGTCTGCGGTGCTTCATGAGCGCCACAGTCTCTTCTTAGGCCATATGACATCTTCAGACAAAAAAAAAATACCCCAAATTGGGTCCTAAACTGAAAAATCTGGTTGCAAATTTAAAATACATATAATTATAATAAAAAAGACATGGAGGAGAATACAGCACCACATACCTCTTACATCCAGTGACATCTCCTGTCATGTAGACCTTCTCTTTCCTCTTCACCTCCATTTGACCCAGACCACCATGGCAAATTCTTTCAGCCGCATCTCGTCTCTACAGTTTGTAACACAGACACGTTAGATTTCTCAATTCCTCCTCATCCTGGTGTCCCCACAGTGTCATCCTGCTGCCACTCCCAATACTGTGCCCGTTGTGCCCCCCAATGTCCAAGGTACTATACTGCTTAAAAAATAGTGACCCTAATAGACATAATTGGAGTCATTTATCAAACTGGTGTAAAGTAGAACTGGATTTCCAAAAGAGCTGTCAAATATGAAAGGTGGAATCTGATTGGATGCTATGGGCAACTAAGCCAGTTCTACTTTACACCAGTTTGATAAATTACCCCAAATGTCCCTATAGTGTCCACAGCAGCTATAATGTCCCCTAGAGTGCCCCAGTAATAATAACACCCTCTATTGTGCTCCAGGCAATAATCCCTGTATAGTGTCCCCAAAAATAATAGAATTGCCCCTACAGTGCCTCCCCAATAGCAACACCCCCATATAGTAATTTCCACCACACTGCCCCCACATAGTAATTCCCCCATAGTAATTTGCCCCCACACAGTAATTTCCCCCAAACTGCCCCCATATAGTACTTTGCCCCCACACAGTAATTTCCCCTACATAGTAATTTGCCCCACACTGCCCCTACATAGTAATTTCCCCCACATAGTAATTTGCCCCCACATAGTAATTTCCACCACATAGTAATTTCCACCACACTGCCCCCACATAGAAATTACCCCCACACAATAGTTTCCCCCACACTGCCCCCACATAGTAATTTGCCCCCACATAGTAATTTTTCCCCCACATAGTAATTTCCACCACATAGTAATTTCCACCACACTGCCCCCACATAGAAATTAGCCCCACACAATAGTTTCCCCCACACTGCCCCCACATAGTAATTTGCCCCTACATAGTAATTTGCCCCCACATAGTAATTTCCACCACACTGCCCCCACACAATAATTACCCCACACTGCCCCCACACAATAGTTTCCCCCATATAGTAATTTGTCCCCACATAGCAATTTCCCCACACTGCCCCCCACATAGAAATAACCCCACACTGTCCCCACATAGCAATTTCCCCCACACTGTCCCCACACAATAGTTTCCCCCACATAGTAGTCCCTCCCATAATAATTTGGCCCCACACTGCCCCCACATAGTAATTTGCCCCCACACTGCCCCCACATAGTAATTTGCCCCCACACTGCCCCCACATAGTAATTTGCCCCCACACTGCCCCCACATAGTAATTTGCCCCCACACTGCCCCATATAGTAATTTGCCCCCACACTGCCCCCACATAGTAATTTGCCCCCACACTGCCCCATATAGTAATTTGCCCCCACATAGTAGTCCGGCTCCCATAATAATTTGCCCCCACAAAGTAGTCCCTCCCATAATAATTTAGCCCCACACAGCCCCCAAATTCCCCCTCCCATGTACTCGAGGTCCCTTGAATATGTCCTCCTCTGTGTGTCGTCCCCCACATGTCCCCCAAAGTAGGCACATGAAATAAAAAATAAAAAAAATGGTAAAAAAAATGAAAAGCTAAATACTCACCGTCCAGGGCCAGGCACTTGATCGCAGACGAAGGCGGGATGAGGCAGGCGTGCACACGTCAATGTGCTGTGTCCCGGCACAGGCGCGTGATGACGTCATCACGCACGCCTGCGCCGGGATTTCACTACCGCATAGGCCTCAGGCCTACTAGACCTGAAGCCTATGGCGGTGATAGGCGACGGGACAGGGAGCTATGCGCTCCCGTGCCCCGCCGCAGTATGTAAGCGTTCGGTCGGCGCTGGGCCCAGGGCTGCCGACCCGAACGTCCCTATTGTAATCCGCCACTGGCGATGACGCTAATCAGCGACTAATCAGTGACTGCGGTGCTAACTACCTAACAAGTAGTTAACTAACTGGCGGCGATAAGGGACCCTTAGGCCCCATTCACACGTCCGCAATTCTGTTCCGCATTTTGCGGAACGGAATTGCGGACCCATTCATTTCTATGGGGACAGACTTTGTCCCGCTCGGATCCGGAATTGCGGATCTGCACTTCCGGGTCCGCACTTCCGTTCCGCAAAAATATAGAACATGTCCTATTCTTGTCCGCAATTGCGGACAAGAAAAGGCATTTTCTATATAGTTCTGGCAATGTGCGGATCCGCAAAATGCGGAAAGTACATTGCCGGTGTCCGTGTTTTACGGATCCGTGGATCCGCAAAACACATATGGACGTCTGAATGGAGCCTTATAGGGGGGTGATCAATGACATGGGGGTGACAGGGGGGTGATCAGGGAGTCTATATGTGGTGATCAGGGGTTAATAAGGGGTTAATAAGTGACAGGAGGGGGTGTAGTGTAGTGTGGTGCTTGGTGCTACTTACAGAGCTGCCTGTGTCCTCTGGTGGTCGATCCAAGCAAAAGGGACCACCAGAGGACCAGGTAGCAGGTATATCAGATGCTGTTAACAAAACAGCGTCTAATATACCTTTCTGGTGCGATTTTTAAAACATCTACAGCCTGCCAGCGAATAATCAGCGCTGGCAGGCTGTAGTTTAACTTCAGAGCTGCGCGCCGCTGTGAACGCGTGCGCATGCGCGTTCACGCGAAATCTCGGGTCTTACGAGATGACGCCAATAGGCGTCGCTGAGACCTGAGAGCGCCGCCGTTCTGACGCCTATCGGCGTTAGTGTGGCGGCAAGAGGTTAATGCCATCAAACATGCCTTTACCCAAGGCTATGTTTGCCATTGTTACTCAATGACATGATTTGCTATTGCTGTCATTGCAACCGAGAGCTCAGGGAGGGTGGAGGGAACATGAAAAAATATTTCAATAAAACATTTATAAAATGAGATAGGATATTTTCCTAACAATTCTAAGGCTTAGAGAACTAGAGAGGTGTATATTCCAGGGCAATTGGAGCCATTCAGGTCTGAACTGAACATTGAAAACATTTTGGCAAATCGTATCAGAACCAAATGTTTAGTTATTAGCTCATCTCTAGTTACTAGTGTGAATAGTTCCTTTCAAAACTATAGACGCATTGGTGGAAGTTGGAACCTGAAAGACCCAATTTTAAATTACTGGGTCATTTGAATGCCACTGGTTTCACTATGCATTGGATCTGTGTAAAGCAGTGGGTTTGGATACACTCATGAGTTTATCTGGACTTTGCTGAAGATGTCACAAGGCTGCTATTATTAGGGGTAGTCTCAGTTCAGAGGCTAATGATCAAAAGACACTGGTGTATGGCACCAAAGGGGCAGGCAAAAGCATGGTCACAGGGCAATCCAAGGTTAGAACTGAAAGAATTTGGGCAATAGGATAAGCCCAGGGTAAGATAAGGGCAGGAAGAACAGCGTCAATATGGTAATCAGGTAGAGATAAGGACAGATGGCACAGAGTCAGTATGGTAAATGGCTAGAAGTCAGGCATAGGGATTCAGAACATACAATAACATACTTCTGTAGGACTAAACAAGCTGCTGGAGTAACCTGTTGCTTAAGCATCTTCGATAGGAGAGGGTACCATATACTTCCCAGCCAACACTGTCATTGTGTGTGGACAAATTAGAATGTGCTGGCATTTTAAGAGCTGGGAAGATCACAAACCCTATTGGAATTTGTACCAGTTGTAAAGCGAAGGGGAAGGCAGCAAGCAGCCTAAGGCAGAGAGAAGAGTGAATATTCCAGAGGCTGTGTCCACCAGGCTAAAGGAGGTGCACACTGTTTTTGCACTCAGATGCCACGATCATATGCAGCATCTGAGGGGTACAATGACGGGGGGCGGCGCTATCGCTGCTTCCTGTCATTGCGCCTGCTACTTACAAAAAAAAAATGCACTTCATGACAAAGTTAATCGTCACTAAGCAATTTTTTTATTTTTATTCGGTGAATCAGCAGAAATCGAACTTTTAATAAGTTCGCTCATCTCTAGTTTCTACCATTGGAAGTAGAATCAGCAACACAGATCTGAATATAGCCTTAGTCTTTCAATAAATTATGTTTGAAATGATCAAAGTTGATACATTTTAACTCTGTACTGTGTAAGTTAGAATCCTACATGTTAGGCTACATGCTCACAACTGTTGTGTGTTTTGCGGTCCGCAAATTGCGGCTCCACAAAACATGGATGGCGTTCGTGTGCGTTCCGCAATTTGCAGAACGACACGGACAGCCATTAATATAACTGCCTATGTTTGTCTGCAAAATGGACAAGAATAGGACGGATAATATTTTTTTTGCGGACCACGGAATGGAGCAACTGATGCGGACAGCACACGGAGTGCTGTCAGCATCTTTTGCAGCCCCATTGAAGTGAATGGGTCACCATCCAAGCCGCAAAAACTGCGTCTCGGATGCGGACCAAAACAGTGTGCATGTAGCCTTAATATGTTAATGAATAACTTATGTTTTATGTTAATGAGCTTCTTATATTTTCACATGATAATTAAGTCCACATTTTCATATATTAATGTAAGGCGTGTGAAGTATTATCATAGGTTAATAACACTGACACATGCTAAAAGCATAGTCAAATGGGCCCAGCTTTAGCATTTTGTCCAAGTGTTGGACACAGCTCCACTCTTTTCAGCCTATGTGGAATTAAGCTAGCATGAGTATGTTTTTTGGAGAAAACAAAAATCAAATATCCTTGGACAGATTTGAACCTATGTTTATGACTCCAAATATTTCTTTGTAGGATCTACTGTTCATTGATCAGGTAATTGGATCTTTTGTGCAGCACAAAAGATCATCGTTTCCCAGTGTAAACACAATCTGCTGCAGGAAAATAATGAGACAGTATGGGGAAGAGCGATGGCATTAGTGATCGCTCCTCCTCATACTCTGGAAGAGCTGGATGTTGGAGCTGAATGCAAATGCAGTGGTCTCCTCTGTTAGCAATTAGCAGATTGTTTGGAACGACTGCTTCCTTCCCTACAATCTTCCTGTGTAATGGGACCTTTAGGTCCACATCACCATTTAGCATTCCGTTCTTCTGATCCTTCAGAAAAACTGAAAAAAATGAATCTGTTATTTTGAGCATCAGATATGCTAGATAAGGGTACTTTCACACTAGCGTTATTCTTTTCCGGCATAGAGTTCCGTCCTAGGGGCTCAATACCGGAAAAGAACTGATCAGTTTTATCCTAATGAATTCTGAATGGAGAGCAATCCGCTCAGGATGCATCAGGATGTCTTCAGTTCAGTCTTTTTGACTTTTCAGGACAGAGATAATACCGCAGCATGCTGCGGTTTTATCTTCGTCCAAAATTCCTGTATCACTTGCCGGAATGCCGGATTCTGCATTTTTTCCCATTGACATGCAAAACGGATTCGGCGTTGTGGTCTGCGCATGCTCAGACTGCAAAAATGTGAAAAAAATAAATGCCGTATCCGTTTTTCCAGATGACACCGGAGAGACGGATCCAGCATTTCAATGCATTTGTCATACGGATCAGGATCCTGATCCATCTGACAAATGCCATCAGTTTGCATGCGTTTTGACGGAACTGCCTGACGGAATCCTCTGCCGCAAATGTGAAAGTACCTAAGTTAGCATAAGTTTGCACTAAAAATAACTGATCCGTATTTTTTGAGCATCAGCTACAGTATGAGAAAAAGTACTGATGCTCAAAATAACTGATAATTTTTCTTTTCTGTTCTTCTGAAAGCTAAATGGTGATTGGGGAGTACCCCAGAGCAGGCACTACCATTTCTACACCCTGCTACTGTCTCTAATGCTAACAAATAATGTCATCTGTGTACATAATTCCAGGTCTTTTGATATTGTGTCTTGGTAATATAGTTATGAAACTGTTATTACATGTAATGTGCCTGGTTGTCCAGCAGGTGACAGTGTATCTGGAAGAGACAGATCTTTAGATAGAATGGAAATTACCATTCTATTCTCCCCACTGTTGGGCAGAAGTGGGCTAGTCCTGCTTTCTACCAAGGGAAGGGTTGCAGGAAGCTATAGTTAATTGGAGAGAGTAGTTGAGAATTGGAAAAAGAGCATGCATGTTGCAGTGAGGGGAACCCCCCTCCCCCATCCTGCAGCAGGAGTCTCCAAATGGATGCAGCTCATAAATCACCCTGATTTCTTACAGGTTACAGACAGAGTATTAAGTTGCAATGTGAACTCAGCCTTAGATTTGGCCAGAGGAAAAAACATCACTTCCAGATTAATAATTGTGGCTTCTTGAGTCATTTTTATTTGATGTTGAAATGGCTCCTTTATATAAACACTGAGCTTATTTTAGTTTAATAAGATACTTCTGAAAAATATATGTTAAACCAATATTTATAAAGCATGTTGCATTATAATTACAATAAAATGGTGAAAAAAAGTCAACATAATATGCTAAAGAATATCACAATGTTACCAGTTTAATAACAATTTTCACAAGTATCACTAATGGTTGTTTTATTTTACCATTTACCAACTTGTATTAGGTACAGATTTAGCTACACCAATTATCCCTAGTGTTGAGCGCGAATTTTAATCGCAAATATCGGCACTTCAAGAATTCGCTAATATTTACAGTATAGCGATATATATTCGTAAATTTTAATATTTATATATACACTGCTCAAAAAAATAAAGGGAACACTTAAACAACACAATGTAACTCCAAGTCAATCACACTTCTGTGAAATCAAACTGTCCACTTAGGAAGCAACACTGAGTGACAATCAATTTCACATGCTGTTGTGCAAATGGGATAGACAACAGGTGGAAATTATAGGCAATTAGCAAGACCCCCCCAATAAAGGAGAGTGGTTCTGCAGGTGGTGACAACAGACCACTACTCAGTTCCTATGCTTCCTGGCTGATGTTTTGGTCACTTTTGAATGCTGGTGGTGCTCTCACTCTAGTGGTAGCATGAGACGGAGTCTACAACCCACACAAGTGGCTCAGGTAGTGCAGCTTATCCAGGATGGCACATCAATGCGAGCTGTGGCAAGAAGGTTTGCTGTGTCTGTCAGCGTAGTGTCCAGAGCATGGAGGCGCTACCAGGAGACAGGCCAGTACATCAGGAGATGTGGAGGAGGCCGTAGGAGCGCAAAAACCCAGCAGCAGGACCGCTATCTCCGCCTTTGTGCAAGGAGGAACAGGAGGAGCACTGCCAGAGCCCTGCAAAATGACCTCCAGCAGGCCACAAATATGCATGTGTCTGCTCAAACGGTCAGAAACAGACTCCATGAGGGTGATATGAGGGCCTGACGTCCACAGGTGGGGGTTGTGCTTACAGCCGAACACCGTGCAGGACGTTTGGCATTTGCCAGAGGACACCAAGATTGGCAAATACGCCACTGGCGCCCTGTGCTCTACACAGATGAAAGCAGGTTCACACTGAGCACATGTGACAGACGTGACAGAGTCTGGAGACGCCGTGGAGAACGCTCTGCTGCCTGCAACATCCTCCAGCATGACCGGTTTGGCATTGGGTCAGTAATGGTGTGGGGTGGCATTTCTTTGGAGGGTCGCACAGCCCTCCATGTGCTCGCCAGAGGTAGCCTGACTGCCATTAGGTACCGAGAAGAGATCCTCAGACCCCTTGTGAGACCATATGCTGGTGCGGTTGGCCCTGGGTTCCTCCTAATGCAAGACAATGCTAGACCTCATGTGGCTGAAGTGTGTCAGCAGTTCCTGCAAGACGAAGGCATTGATGCTATTGACCGGCCCGCCCGTTCCCCAGACCTGAATCCAATTGAGCACATCTGGGACATCATGTCTCTCTCTATCCACCAACGTCACATTGCACCACAGACTGTCCAGGAGTTGGCAGATGCTTTAGTCCAGGTCTGGGATGAGATCCCTCAGGAGACCGTCCTCCACCTCATCAGGAGCATGCACAGGCGTTGTAGGGAGGTCATACAGGCACGTGGAGGCCACACACACTACTGAGCCTCATTTTGACTTGTTTTAAGGGCATTACATCAAAGTTGGATCAGCCTGTAGTGTGTTTTTCCACTTTAATTTTGAGTGTGACTCCAAATCCAGACCTCCATGGGTTGAAAAATGTGATTTCCATTTTTTTATTTTTGTGTGATTTTGTTGTCAGCACATTCAACTATGTAAAGAACAAAGTATTTCAGAAGAATATTTAATTAATTCAGATCTAGGATGTGTTATTTTTGTGTTCCCTTTATTTTTTGAGCTGTGTATGTATATATATATATATATATATATATATATATATACACTCACCTAAAGAATTATTAGGAACACCTGTTCTATTTCCCATTAATACAATTATCTAGTCAACCAATCACATGGCAGTTGCTTTACTGCATTTAGCTGTGTGGTCCTGGTCAGGACAATCTCCTGAACTCCAAACTGAATGTCAGAATGGGAAAGAAAGGTGATTTAAGCAATTTTGAGCGTGGCATGGTTGTTGGTGCCAGACGGGCCGGTCTGAGTATTTCACAATCTGCTCAGTTACTGGGATTTTCATGCACAACCATTTCTAGTGTTTACAAAGAATGGTGTGAAAAGGGAAAAACATCCAGTATGCGGCAGTCCTGTGGGCAAAAATGCCTTGTGGATGCTAGAGGTCAGAGGAGAATGGGCCGACTGATTCAGGCTGATAGAAGAGCAACGTTGACTGAAATAACCACTCGTTACAACCGAGGTATGCAGCAAAGCATTTGTGAAGCCACAACACGCACAACCTTGAGGCGGATGGGCTACAACAGCAGAAGACCCCACCGGGTACCACTCATCTCCACTACAAATAGGAAAAAGAGGCTACAATTTGCACAAGCTCACCAAAATTGGACTGTTGAAGACTGGAAAAATGTTGCCTGGTCTGATGAGTCTCGATTTCTGTTGAGACATTCAAATGGTAGAGTCTGAATTTGGCGTAAACAGAATGAGAACATGTATCCATCCTCTGATGGCTACTTCCAGCAGGATAATGCACCATGTCACAAAGCTCGAATAATTTCAAATTGGTTTCTTGAACATGACAATGAGTTCACTGTACTAAAATGGCCCCCACAGTCACCAGATCTCAACCCAATAGAGCATCTTTGGGATGTGGTGGAACGGGAGCTTCGTGCCCTGGATGTGCATCCCTCAAATCTCCATCAACTGCAAGATGCTATCCTATCAATATGGGCCAACATTTCTAAAGAATGCTATCAGCATCTTGTTGAATCGATGCCACGTAGAATTAAGGCAGTTCTGAAGGCAAAAGGGGGTCCAACACCGTATTAGTATGGTGTTCTTAATAATTCTTTAGGTGAGTGTATATATATATATATATATTTTTTTTTCACAGTACACATGATCCCTCCCTGCTTCTAGCTTGTGGGCCAATGAGAAGGCTACACTATCTCTGTGTTAGCTTAACAACATCCCTAGCAACCAATAGGAAAGTTGCCTACCCCTTACTATATAACAAAATTTCCAGCAGCCTTTTTGTGCTGTTTCATGCAGTTGTGAGAGAGAGAGAGAGAGGGGTGTGATAATTGTGTTGTGCTGAATTGCAGTTTTATAATACTTCTGATACCTCGTATAAAATTCAGATATTTAGTGGTAGATAGTGTAGGTTAGTTAGGGAATAGGTTAGCTGATTAGGTTCCAGTGTAGGGTGTTAGGAACATTAGATAGGTAGTTCAATAATATATATAATCTAGATAATTAGTGGTAGATAGAGATGGCCTTGCGGTTCACCCGGCGGTCGATTCGCCGAACATGCGAACATATGGCGATATTCGCACCAGCTATATTTTTTTGCGTAGCACCGAACTTTCACTCATGACACATCCATCAGGTGGGACAGGACAGCCAATTGAGATGTTTTAGCACATGGACACACCCCCTACCCTATAAATAAACCCGATCTGGCCGCCATTTTACATTCAGTCTTTTGCCAGTGTAGGGAGGGGTTGCTGTGTGGAGCAGGGACAGACTGTTAGAGACACAGAACACTAGCTAATAGGGCCACAGAAGTCCTTTTAAGGACTGGTATAGGTGTGCTATTGATAGGTGTGACTTACAGAGGGGTGTGATATACCTATAATATACTTTCCATATAGTGCATTTGTATCGTGCAGCAGTTGTGTGCGGTTCTGCTGAGAAACCACAGCTATAAAGAGGAACAAACACTATTGGAACAAATAATTTCAACTGGTGTGATATACCAGTTGCACCCCCAAAAAACTGAATAAGGCAGAGGTGTGATATACCTATAATATAATTTCCATATAGTACATTTGTAATTTGCAGGAGTTGTGTGCGGTTCTGCTGAGATACCCCAGCTATACAGAGGGACGAACGCTATTGTAACAAATAATTATACCAGTGATATACCAGTTGATCCCCAAATAAAAATGATTAAGGAGTTTGATATACCTGCTTCCAGCAAATAATCATTAAGCGGTTCAATATACCTGCTTCCATAAATGCTGCTCTTCTATAGGGACTTTGTCACAGGGTCATTTTGAAAATGACAGACATAAGAAGAGGCCGGCCATTCCGCAGGGATGGTAGGGGTCGGACAGGTGCACCAGGCCGGAGCCTAAGTGGAAAGTTGCAGAAGGTGAGTGCTATTACGTCACAGGACGCACCAGTGTTAGTTGAGTGGATGACTCAGCCTTCCGCTTCTGAACCCTCCTCATCCTCTGTATCTGCACCCTCCTCACTCTCTGCTGTGTGCACCCCCAAAGACACCACCACCAACACCACCATAGACCCTCCACTTGAGTCAGAGGAATTATTTTCCCATCAATTCCCAGACCTTACCGATGTGCAGCCATTCTTGGCATCGGATGAGGAAGAGGAGGTAGCAACGGCAGCCGCCCAGCAGTCTGACGACAGTACCCAGTTCAGCCCAAGGAGGGTGGTCCCCGCTGTTGCTACCTACTCTGAGATCTCTAATGTCAGTGGTGGTGAAGGTGACGATTATGACGTGTCGATGGACGTCACATGGGTGCCCACAAGAGAGGAAGAGGAGGGGAGTTCAGAGGAAGAGACGGAGCAGCAGATAGGGAGGAGAAGGAGAAGAAGCAGGCAGAACTCACAGTGCACAGGAGGCAAAAAGCAGACTGCAAATGTATCTGGAGCGAGCCATCCACCATGCACGGTCACATCTTTTGCTCCCAGGACACATGGCTCCACAGTATGGGCTTTTTTTAACTTGTTAGCTGCTGATAATAGTGTTGTCATCTGCAGCCTGTGTTGTCAACGCATAAGTGGCGGTAAGCCCAACACTCACATAGGGACGACCGCCTTAAGAAGGCACCTGGCCTCCCATCACCGAGCCCAGTGGGAGCAACGCCGTCAGAACTCACAAAGCCACAATCCTGGCGCTCCACGTCCTGCCTCTTCTTCTCCTCTCTCCTCCCATTTATCCTCCACTCCACCGCGCTGTCGTCGTGTTCTTCTGGCTCAAGGCAGGCTTCCGTGCCCAATGGCTGACCACTGGTTTGTTGGAATTTCTAGCCCGCCAACTACTGCCATATTGGTGGACTCGGAGGCCTTTAGAAAATTTGTGGCCATTGGCACACTGCAATGGAAGGTCCCCGGATGGAAATATTTCCCCCAGAAGGTCATCCCAGAGCTATATGGCCACGTTCAGCGGCAAGTGAATGTATCTCTGGCACACAGTGTCAGTGCCAAGATATATCTGACCACAGACACATGGTCTAGCAAACACGGGCAGGGAAGTTACATAACTTTTACTGTCCACTGGGTGAAACTTCTGACGTCAAGCATGTAACCCATGGCACCCGTGTGGATTTGGTGTTACCGCCACGGATTGCATGTAGGCCTGCCTCTTCTTCTCCTCCTCCTCCTTCATCCTACATCTCCTCCTCGGCTGACTCCTCCTTTTCCACTGCTACCGCCTCTTCCGCTGCACCCCCCTAGCTCCCCAGAACCTATTTGACGTGCCAGGTGAGACGTTGCCATGCTGTGCTGTGGCTGTTGTGCCTGGAAGCCAAGAGCCACACCGATCCTGCACTCCTTTCAGCTCTGCGGTCACAGGCCGATTAGTGGCTAACCACGCTCAATTTGACAGTTGGTAAAGTGGTGTGCGACAAAGATGCCAATCTGCTGAGCTTGCTAAAACAGGGCAAAATTACACTAGTGCCGTGCATGGCACATGTCCTGAACTTAGTCGTGGAGCGATTCGTTGCCAAATACCAGGGTGCACAGGACATCTAGCGGAAGGCCAGGAAAATCTCTGGCCATTTTAGAAGATCTTACACGGCCGTGACTCGCCTCGCTGACGTTCAGCGGCGACACCACTTGCCCGTCAGACGTCTGATTTGTGACTGCCTGACGCGCTTGAACTCCATTTTGTATATGCTTGATAGGCTTCTCCAGCAGAAACGTGCCGTTAACGACTACCTGTACGAACTCTGCGGCAGGACAGGTTCTTGGGAGCTTGTTTTTTTTTTTTTCACTGCGTCAGTGGCTGCTCATGCGCGACACATGCAGACTTCTGCGGCCATTTGATGAGATCACCAAACTGGTCAGTCACAGCCAGGGAGCCATCAGTGACATTGTACCTTACACTTTATTTCTGGAGCATGCATTGCATTGTGTCATTGATTAAGCCGTCGAGGAGCAGGAAGATGAGGAAATGGCAATGCTGAATGAATTCCCAGGGGGGCTACTCCATCTGAGACAAGTCAGCAGGAGTCTGAGGAGGAGTCAGAGGAGGATGGTGCCTGGGGGAGGAGGAGGAGCAAGAAGAGCAGGCTTTAAACATTTCTGGGATCCCTGGTGTTGTCCGTTAATGGGGGGAGGAGACAGAGGATGAAATTCTCGTGGGCGATGAGCAGGATCCAGGCCACTCCACGGCTTCCAATTTAGTGCAAATAGGGCCTTCATGCTCCAGTGTTTGAACAGAGACCCCCGTATGAAAAGCATAAAGGGCAAGGACCAGTACTGGGTGGCAACGTATTTAGACCCCCGATACAAACACAAAAGGGCGGACATGCTACCAGCATCACAGAGATCTGTAAGAATGCAGCATTTCCAGGCCTTGCTGCGAGAGATGCTGCATTCTGCTGTTGTGGGACTTTCCACCCACAGAGAAACAGTTGCGAGTACCAATCCTACAGTGCATACAAGAAGAGGGCGGTTTGAAGTTGTGTTGGTCACCTCTGATATGAGATCATTCTTGCATCCAACCCATCGACAGCTGCCCTCGGATCTAGCCTCAGGGAACGCCTAGACCAACAGGTGTCCGACTACATCGGGTTAACTACCGATTTGGACGCTCTGAGAAGCGAGGAGCCCCTGGACTACCGGGTGTGCAGGCTTGACATGTGGCCAGAGCTGGCACAATTTGCCATGGAACTCTTGGCTTGCCCCTTGTCGAGCGTCCAGTCCGAAAGGACGTTCAGCGCAGCAAGGGGGATCTTGAACGATAAGCACACTCCCCTAGCTCATGACAGTGTGGACTACCTCACATTTCTAAAAATGAATGAGGCATGGATCTTGGAGGAATTCAACACCTATGACAACCACGTTTAATTGAATTTCCTCATGATAGCCCACAAATATCCGCCACCACCCAGAACAAATGAAGGTCCCTGTCTTAGGTAAATACAGCAGCATAAAAGGCCTTTTCTGACTGGTGAATGCCTAATGTTTGGGACCTCGGAGGAATTCAACACCAGTGATGACCATGTGTTATCGAATTTCATCTATTATCATTTGGTTTTTTTTCAAGAGGGGGGATTTCGTTAGCCATGTTTTTAATCCAATTTAAAGTGGATCCGAGTTTGTGGATCAGGATGTGATCCTCTAAAACAGTTTTTTAGTGAGAGGACACCCAGATTTATTACTAAGGCCAGCTTACCAAACTTTTCTGTCATCTACATGCACTGAACTATTGGTCCCTAGAACTAAACCGGATGTAAAGCAAAAAATCCGGCTGATAGCTACTGTCGATGTGGTGGCTGGCCCAATGAGAGACATTCTACAAAAACATTGGCCCATTCTGCTTATGAGGCCCGGTGGATTCATACACTACGCACAGTGTCCCCAGCTGTTTCAGCTGTTTCGTTTGAGGCTATTACCAATAACTGTGCTTTATCACTTATAGAATAGGTACACAATTATTACAACTACCCTTTCATCTCTCTACATCAATTGTTACAATTGTGTGTTTACTTTTGTGCACTACCTATTTTAGGTTTTGGTTTTTCTGACCTACTTACCTTTTGATATCTAAACATCATTTAATGCCCCTTATATGTAGCGCTGTCCTATATTCAGGGCTGTGCAGTTGCGCATTGCCGCTAGCCTGTCCCAGTTGCCTGGCAACAAGCCGCAACTAGGTCACAAGCTATTGAAGCGTCTTACGTCAGTGGCGCGCCTTGTGGCCTCGTTTTGATTACGCGAGATGTATTCGCACGCATCATCAATGAACTCCTCCCCAGACAGGCACTCTCATTATCTGACGTCACCGCGCTGCGTCTCAGGCCTCGTTTTGAGACCGGGCTTGCATTTAAATTCCGGGCGGGCGGCTGTTGGCAGACAGATTATCTTACTGCCTCAAGAGATGCACCGGTCCACCGGACTGGCAGTTTCCTTTTCATCACAAGGTTCCCCCACTATCTGGCAAGTGCCCCACATCGTATGGTACTTGTATAGGCCCAGCATTTAGGAGTGGGGCTTACATTTTGGGCTACCACTTCTATTGAAACAGCCCAAACTATCTTTCTGGCATTTATACACATTATGTACTAGAATCCATTTGTACATTGACTTAACTCCTTAAGGACACAGCCTTATTTCACCTTAAGGACCAGGACATTTTTGGCTAATCTGACCAGTGTCACTTTAAGTGGTGATAACTTTAAAACGCTTTGACTTATCCAGGCCATTCTGAGATTGTTTTTTCGTCACATATTGTACTTTATGACACTGGTAAAATGAAGTAAAAAAAATTCATTTTCATTTATAAACAAATACCAAATTTAGCAAAAATTTGTAAAAAATTGCAAATTTCCAAGTTTCAATTTCTGTACTTCTATAATACATAGTAATACCTCCAAAAATAGTTATTACTTTACATTCCCCATATGTCTACTTCATGTTTGGATCATTTTGGGAATGATATTTTATTTTTTGGGGATGTTACAAGGCTTAGAAGTTTAGAAGCAAATCTTGAAACTTTTCTGAAATTTGCAAAAACCTGACCAGGGACCAGTTCAGGTCTGAAGTCACTTTGCGAGGCTTACATAATAGAAACCACCCAAAAATGACCCCATTCTAGAAACTACACCCTTCAAGGTATTCAAAACTGATTTTACAAACTTTGCTAACCCTTTAGGTGTTCCAAAAGAATTTATGGAAAATAGAGATACAATTTCAAAATTTCACTTTTTTGGCAGATTTTCCATTTTAATTTTTTTTTACTTTTACAAAGCAAGGGTTAACAGCCAAACAAAACTCAATATTTATGGCCCTGATTCTGTAGTTTACAGAAACACCCCATATGTGGTCGTAAACTACTGTACGGGCATACGGCAGGGCGCAGAAGGAAAGGAATGCCATATGGTTTTTGGAAGGCAGATTTTGCTGGACTGTTTTTTTTGACACCATGTCCCATTTGAAGCCCCCCTTGATGCAACCCTAGAGAAGAAACTCCATAAATGTACCCCATCTAAGAAACTAAACCCCTCAAGGTATTCAAAACTGATTCTACAAACGTCGTTAACCCTTTAGGTGTTCCACAAGAGTTATTGGCAAATGGGGATGAAATTTCAGAATTTAAATTTTTTGTTACATTTTTAATTTTAATCAATTTTTTCCAGTAACAAAGCAAGGGTTAACAGCCAAACAAAACTCAATATTTATGGCCCGGATTCTTTAGTTTACTGAAACACCTCATATGTGGTCGTAAACTACTGTACGGGCACACGGTAGTGCGCAGAAGGAAAGGAATACCATATGGTTTTTGGAAGGCAGATTTTGCTGGACTGGTTTTTTTGATACCATGTCCCATTTGAAGCCCCCCTGATGCACCCCTAGAGTAAAAACTCCAAAAAAGTGACCCCATTTTAGAAACTACGGGATAGGGTGGAAGTTTTGTTGGTACTAGTTAATGGTACATAGGATTTTTGGTTGCTCTATATTACACTTTTTGTGAGGCAAGATAACAAGAAATAGCTGTTTTGGCACCATTTTTATTTTTTGTTACTTACAACATTTATCTGACAGGTTAGATCATGTGGTATTTTTATAGACCAGGTTGTCACGGACGCGGCGATACCTAATATTTATACTTTTTTTTTATTTATGTAAGTTTTACACAATGATTTAATTTTTGAAGCAAAAAAAAAACGTTTTAGTGTTTCCATAGTCTGAGAGCCATAATTTTTTCTGTTTTTGGGCGATTACCTTGGGTAGGGTATTATTTTTGCAGGATGAGATTACGGTTTTATTGGCACTATTTTGGGGTGCGTGTGACTTTTTGATCGCTTGCTATTACACTTTTTGTGATGTAAGGTGACAAAAAAATTGTTTATTTAGCACAGTTTTTATTTTACATTTTTTACGGTGTTCATCTGAGGGGTTAGGTCATGTGATATTTTTATAGAGCCGGTCGATACGGACAAGGTGATATCTAATATGTATACTTTTTTATCTATGTAAGTTTTACACAATAATATCATTTTTGAAACAAAAAAAAATCATGTTTTAGTGTCTCCATAGTCTGAGAGCCATAGTTTTTTCAGTTTTTGGGAGATTATCTTAGGTAGTGTCTCATTTTTTGCGAGATGAGATGACTGTTTGATTGGCACTATTTTGGGTTGCATATG
This sequence comes from Bufo bufo, assembly GCF_905171765.1. NCBI lineage: Eukaryota > Metazoa > Chordata > Amphibia > Anura > Bufonidae > Bufo > Bufo bufo. Next base: position 576,162,099 of record NC_053389.1, read on the forward strand.
ACTTTTTGATCGCTTGCTATTACACTTTTTGTGATGTAAGGTGACAAAAAATGGTTTATTTAGCACAGTTTTTATTTTTTATTTTTTACGGTGTTCATCTGAGAGGTTAGGTCATGTGATATTTTTATAGAGCCGGTCAATACAAACGCGGCGATACCAAATATGTATACTTTTTTAAAATTTATGTAAGTTTTACACAATAACAGCTTTTTTCAATCAATAAAAATGATGTTTTAGTGTCTCCATATTCTGAGCCATAGTTTTTTTATTTTTTGGGCGATTGTCTCAGGTAGGGGCTCATTTTTTGAGGGATGAGGTGACGGTTAGATTGGTACTATTTTGGTGGGCAAACGCCTTTTTGATGTTGTACTTTAGGTGATGTAAGGTGACAAAAAAATTGTTTATTTAGCATAGTTTTTTTTTTTTTTTTTTACGGTGTTCATCTGAGAGGTTAGGTCATGTGATATGTTTATAGAGCCGGTCCATACAGACGTGGCGATACCTAATATGTATACTTTTTTTTTTCCTCCATTTTTTTTTTTACTTTATTTGGGGAAAATGACGTTTTTGTTTATTTTTACTTGAAACTTTTAATTTTTGGGGGGAAAACTTTTTTTTTTAAACTTTTTTTTTCACTTAATTTTTTGTCCCACTTTGGGACTTGAACTTTTGGGGGTCTAATCCTTTACAATGCATTCCAATACTTCTGTATTGGAATGCATTGGCTGTATGAGTAATACTGTGTGTATTACTCATACAGCTTCCGGCCTGTGAGATCCAGGGGGCTGGATCTCACAGGCTCGTCACCGGAAGGCAGCGCGATGCCTTCCTTAGACATCAAGAGGCTTTCCATGCCATCGGGTCCCCCCTACAGTCGCATGGGGACCAGATGGCACCGCCTGCCGCCGCCGCCGCAATAGGTAAAAGCCGCAAACCGCAGGTCTGAATTGACCTGCGGTTTGCGGCGATCACCGACATGGGGGGTCATGGGACCCCCCCGGGCATTTAGCCGAGATGCCTGCTCAATGATTTGAGCAGGCACCGGCTTCCAATCACCCCCCGCTGCACGGCGGTGATGAGAAATACACAGGGCGTACAGGTGTCCTTAAGTACCAGGACATAAGGGCGTACCTGTACGCCCTGTGTCTTCAAGAGGTTAACGGGGTCGTTCTTCTCAGGACGGGTGCTCCGTGGCTAGGACGTTAGGGCCAGCACAGCACCGGTACCTTAGATCTGTCTAGGGATCTAGCGCCCCCCCTCCCAGCACCTGTCTGGTACTTGCTCTATTTTACAGGATCATACCAATCTTTGTAATTCTACAAAGTCCGGATGAACCTTATTATCTGGTAGGACTATCCGTTATTTTTTGGTGCCCCCGTGCACCTTTTTGTTGGATTTTATTGAGCACTCTGATAATTTGAACATTTTTTTTGTTTTGATACATTTTAAGGGATTATTATTAATCTGACTGATTAAAAGTTATGTTTTATTAAGGATCAACGTTTATTCTCTTCAGTTTCTGTAACCTGTGGTGATAACGTTATAAATGATCATACTGTACTTCCTCAATTGATTATATAGTTGGTTAATTAGTTATAGTTCAGTATAGTATAATGTGATATAGTTGGGTAGCTAGTGATAGTTCAGTAGAGTATAATGTTAATTACTTGAAAAGTTAATGGTTTTTCTGTAGATTAGTGTCCAGTGTTCTTGTTTTCTATGACTGTAGTGTGTATTGTCCCCTCATTGTTGGCCTATTCAATGTTTATGTACATGTTATGGATGCATAATTATATTGCTAATATTAATCACAAAATGGTCCAAGGCACTTCACCACAGGAAGTACGACGGTACACTCCTCAGCATACTATACAAACACCACAAAAAATGGAGTGCAACAACACATTAACCGTTTAAAAAAAGATATATTTATTAAATGCAATATTAAAAAATAATCAACATAACATTACATAATATAGTCTGATGGCAGGGAACAACAGCCGCACACAACCTCTGTGACTCCCTCAAAACTAAAAGGAGGAATATATAGGCCGTACCACAAGCTAATAATGAACCGAACATATCCACATCAACAAATAGAGTGCAATCAGCACTTAATAATTTGCTCAGTACTCGCCTAGTGCCGCTCTAATATGCGACCAAACACATGCCTCATATCCTATACAAATATTCAAACCTTAATATATGGTAAACATAGCTAATGAAAGATAGCGGGTGCAGAGGTGGTGGCGCTCCTCGACGCGCGTTTCATGTACGATCGCTTCCTCAGGAGGAGTGGTAATTATAATTATATTGCTGAGTGTACATATTTACCCTCCTGGCGGGGGCTGATGACATCCTGCTCATCCTTCTCCATATCATGAGCTGGGGGGGGGGGGAATCCAGCTGCTGGGAGGGTCTGGCCTGATCCACCTCCACTACTTCGCCAACTTCAGGTTAGGGGGGGGACACCATAGGCTGGGATGGTAAAGAATACAAATCGACTAAGTTACTAGGAAGGATGAGGTAGCAGGGGATCGGTTAGAAAGTTGTACTATAGTGTACTGTTGTTGGGTTATTGAAGTTTACCGGACCACAGGAACAATTAGGAGATTGTATAAGGGGTTATTGGGTGGTGTTATGGTTAGGGTTGAGCAAACCCGAACTGTAAAGTTTGGGTTCATACCGAACTTTAGGATTTTTGGACCCCGGACCCTTTTCAGTAAAAGTTCGAGTTCGGTGTTCGGCGATTTATTGGCGCTTTTTGAAAGGTTGCAGAGCAGCCAATCAACAAGTGTTTAACTTGTGTGCCCTTAGAATCCATCACACAAGTTACAGCCCTTGCTGCATCTGTCAGTGTGAAATACAAGCGTTAAATACTGCTATCATATTCTGTTATAAAAAAAAAATACCCATTTAGGGCAAGATCCTAATTTTGCGGCGTTCGCTGCATCTGTCATTGTCAAATACAAGCTTGAAATACTGCAATAATTTTCTGGGTTTAAAAATGCACCCCTTTTTGGCAATACCTTCCATCAGGGGCCTATGCAGCATTAGTCAGTGTGAAACTTAAGCTTGAAATACTGCAATAATTTTCTTGGCTTTAGAAAAACACCCTTTTTGAGCAAAAGACTAAACTTTACAGCCCTTGCTGCATCTGTCAGGGTGAAATACAAGCGTTAGATTCTACTGTCATATTCTGTTATAAAAAAAAACACCCATTTTGGGCCAAATACTAAATTTGCGGATAATGAGGAGCGCGTCAAATAAGGGACGTGGCCCCGATCGTGGTGCTGCTGGTAGAGCTCCTGTTGCAGGGAGAGGACATGGTCGATCTATGCCTAATGCCTTTATGAATGGTGAGGCCAGAACAAGTACAGGCGATAGTAGATTGGGTTGCTGACAGTGCCTCCAGTTCCTTCACATTGTCTCCCACCCAGTCTCCTGCTGAAAGATCAAAGTTAGCACCTGCAGCTGATGTCCATCAGTCTTTCACCTCAACCCCTTGCAAATCAGCCCCAGTCTGAGCCCCGAGTCATGCAGTAGTCTCTTCTGCTTTTTGATGAATCTGCTAGCAGTGTTTCCCAGGGCCAACCACATAGCCCTGCGCCCGGAAGTGGAAAAGATTGAGTGCACTGATGCCCAACCACTTATCTTTCAAGATGAGTACATGGGAGGACCACGTCTCAGATGATGACGAAACATAGGTGCCAACTGCTGTGGCGTTTTCGAAAGTGTGCAGACCGACAAGGAGAGCAGGGGTGAAGACAGGGTGGAAGATGATGTGGAGGACGATGAGGTCCTCGACCCCACATGGAATCAAGGTCATGCAAGTGGAGGAAGAGGCGGTGGTCGCACAGAGCCACCAACACAGCAGACGAGTGAGCAGGCACTGTTATGGGGGATCTGTGGATGGCACTGTTATGGGGTATCTGTGGATGGCACTGTTATGGGGATCTGTGGATTGCACTGTTATGGGGTATCTGTGGATGGCACTGTTATGGGAGATCTGTGGATGGCACTGTTATGGGGAATCTGTGGATGGCACTGTTATGGGGGATCTGTGGATGGCACAGTTATTGGGGATCTGTGAACGGCACTGTTATATATGTGCCATCCACAGACCCCCCCACCCCATAACAGTGCCATCCACAGACCCCCCACCCCATAACAGTGCCATCCACAGATGTCCCCCATAAAACCGTCATCTACAGATTCCCCCCCCCCCCCCCACCGCTCCAGTGCTTGCAGTATACAAATATAAAATGTCTCATTCAATTAAAAGTGATTAAAAATGCTCTGTCACTCCTAATATTACCGTACACCCTAACAGCTTCTGTACAACACAGGCAGGCAGGCTAGGCGGCCGGCGCGTCACTCACTGACGTCACGTGCCTGCGCCGCCTGTTTCATTCATAAAGTAGGCGGCGCAGGCACGTGACATCAGGGAGTTACGCTGCCGCCCGCCCGGCCTGCCTGCCTGCATTCTACAGAAGCTGTTAGGGTGCACGGTAATATTAAAAGTGGGGGGGCATGTTTAATCACTTTTAATTGAATGAGACTTTTTATATTTGTATAGTGCAGCACTGGAGCGGCGTGGACGGAGTACAGTGACTGCACCGGCCCCGCCGCAATTGCCGGCCCCCAGCTCTTCCTCCCAGTCCCTTCCCGCTCACTCATACATCACAGCCTGCAATGTAAAAATGTCAGCATTCGCCCCATAAGACGCAGGGGCATTTCCCCCCCCCCATTTTTTTGGGGGGAAAAGTGCGTCTTATGGGGAGAAAAATACAGTATGTGTGAAACGTACTGTGAAGGACCGCCTACTACCACGAGTGGGTACCTCTGTCAGAAAAAAAACTTCCCCTCTGCTGGAACCTGAATTCCAGTGTCCTCAGCCAAAACCTGCCTAATAATTTGATGTAACCAATATGAGGACAGAACGCTAAACTCCTCAATCATCAGTCAACACCAATGTTGAAAAGTAAATTCAGAACTACCTTTATTGAAGACCAACTCATTATATATACAGTTCAAGAAGTCAAACAACATAACTCAATCAAACATGAACAGCATGCAAACAGTCCTCAATGTCTTGATGAAACAATATGGAGAGAGGAGACCCATGTGATGGGATTATATCTTGACTGCATAATAAGGTGATCTACTCCTCTAAACCAGCTATTTATAGAGTCAGCTATCTTAATCCCATCACTAACACAATAACAGATATTGACAAATAAACTAACACTTTCATTGGGAGCCTCAGTGCAGAATTAACCCTTGTTGTGTTGCTGGATTCACACCATGAAACTTTAATGGGGAATAGGAAAGATGTGGCCTATAAACTTTACACATAAATCATGGTTAATAGTTCCCTCTAACCCCAAAAGGTCTGAGGGGGGTCTCCATACTTCTAGGTCCATAGCCCGTAGGAAGGAGGCTAGCCCTCAGGCTTCTCCAGCAGCCCCAGTGATGGTTCAGTCCGTCGCACGTACGAAATCAGCAGGTTACATCCTAAATCTATACCTCGCTGTGTGTTTAAATATATATATATATATATATAAATATATATATACTAACAGCAAGGTAGAGATGTTTGATGTAATTGGCTAATTTGCTACTTGTCACGACAGGTAGTAAATAGAGTTGAGCGAACACCTGGATGTTCGGGTTCGACGAGTTCGGCCGAACTTTCGAAAAATGTTCAGGTTCGGGATCCGAACTCGACCCGAACTTCATCCCGAACCCGAACCCCATAGAAGTCAATAGGGACCCGAACTTTTGGGCACTAAAAAGGCTGTAAAACACACCCGGAAAGGGCTAGAGGGCTGCAAAAGGCAGCAAAATGTAGTTAAATCCCCTGCAAACAAATGTAGATAGGGAAATGATGAGTTAACATAAAATAAATAAAAATTAAACAATATTAATTGGAGTGAGGTCCCATAGCACAGAATCAGGCTTCAAGTCACCCACCAATGGAGAAGGTCACTTACTATTATTTTGACCACAGCACCCAGACAAAGGAGAGAGGTCCCACAGCAGAGAACCAGGCATCATATCACCCACCACAGGAGTAGGCCACCATTTAGTTACTTTGACCCCTACACCCAGACGGAGGAGAGAGGTTACACAGCAGAGAATCAGGCATTTAGATCACCCACCACAGGAGTAGGCCACCATTGAATCAGACCCCGGCAACCATGTCAGATGGCACAAGCATAAGCTTTATATCAATCAGCACAGGAGAAGGCGACTTTAACAGACTTTGACCCCTACACCCGGACGGAGGAGAGAGGTTTTAAAGCAGAGAATCAGGCATTTAGATCACCGACCACAGGAGTAGGCCCCAATTTAATGGGACCCCGGCAACCATGTCAGATGGCACAACCATCAGCTTCATATCAATCAGCACAGGAGAAGGCGACTTTGAAAGACTTTGACCCCTACACCCAGACGGAGGAGAGAGGTTTCACAGCAGAGAATCAGGCATTTAGATCACCCACCACAGGAGTAGGCCCCCATTGAATCAGACCCTGGCAACCATGTCAGATGGCACAACCATCAGCTTTATATCAATCAGCACAGGAGAAGGCGACTTTGAAAGACTTTGACCCCTACACCCAGATGGAGGAGAGAGGTTTCACAGCAGAGAATCAGGCATCATATCAACCACCACAGGAGAAGCCACCATTTAGTTACTTTGACCCCTGCACCCAGGAAGAGGAGAGAGGCACCACAGCACATATTCTGGCATCATATCAGCCACCACAGGAGAAGCCACCATTGAGTTACTTTGACCCCCGCACCCAGGAAGAGGAGAGAGGCACCACAGCACATATTCTGGCATCATATCAGCCACCACAGGAGAAGCCACCATTGAGTTACTTTGACCCCCGCACCCAGGAAGAGGAGAGAGGCACCACAGCACATATTCAGGCATCATATCACACACCACAGGAGAAGGCCTCTTTCAGTGATTTAGGCCTTTGGACCCAGACAGAGGAGAGAGGCACCACAGCACATATTCTGGCATCATATCAGCCACCACAGGAGAAGCCACCATTTAGTTACTTTGACCCCTTCACCCAAACAGAGGAGAGAGGTTCCACATCAGAGAATCAGGCATCATATCAACCACCACAGGAGTAGGCCACAATTTAATGGGACCCCGGCAACCATGTCAGATGGCACAACCATCAGCTTCATATCAATCAGCACAGGAGATGGCGACTTTGAAAGACTTTGACCCCTACACCCAGACGGAGGAGAGAGGTTTCACAGCAGAGAATCAGGCATTTAGATCACCCACCACAGGAGTAGGCCCCCATTGAATCAGACCCTGGCAACCATGTCAGATGGCACAACCATCAGCTTTATATCAATCAGCACAGGAGAAGCCACCATTGAGTTACTTTGACCCCTGCACCCAGGAAGAGGAGAGAGGCCCCACAGCACATATTCTGGCATCATATCAGCCACCACAGGAGAAGCCACCATTGAGTTACTTTGACCCCCGCACCCAGGAAGAGGAGAGAGGCACCACAGCACATATTCAGGCATCATATCACACACCACAGGAGAAGGCCTCTTTCAGTGATTTAGGCCTTTGGACCCAGACAGAGGAGAGAGGCACCACAGCACATATTCTGGCATCATATCAGCCACCACAGGAGAAGCCACCATTGAGTTACTTTGACCCCTGCACCCAGGAAGAGGAGAGAGGCCCCACAGCACATATTCTGGCATCATATCAGCCACCACAGGAGAAGCCACCATTGAGTTACTTTGACCCCCGCACCCAGGAAGAGGAGAGAGGCACCACAGCACATATTCTGGCATCATATCAGCCACCACAGGAGAAGCCACCATTGAGTTACTTTGACCCCTGCACCCAGAAAGAGGAGAGAGGCCCCACAGCACATATTCTGGCATCATACTAACCACCACAGGAGAAGCCACCATTGAGTTACTTTGACCCCTGCACCCAGGAAGAGGAGAGAGGCCCCACAGCACATATTCTGGCATCATATCAGCCACCACAGGAGAAGCCATCATTGAGTTACTTTGACCCCCGCACCCAGGAAGAGGAGAGAGGCACCACAGCACATATTCTGGCATCATATCAGCCACCACAGGAGAAGCCACCATTGAGTTACTTTGACCCCCGCACCCAGGAAGAGGAGAGAGGCACCACAGCACATATTCAGGCATCATATCACACACCACAGGAGAAGGCCTCTTTCAGTGATTTAGGCCTTTGGACCCAGACAGAGGAGAGAGGCACCACAGCACATATTCTGGCATCATATCAGCCACCACAGGAGAAGCCACCATTGAGTTACTCTGACCCCTGCACCCAGGAAGAGGAGAGAGGCCCCACAGCACATATTCTGGCATCATATCAGCCACCACAGGAGAAGCCACCATTTAGTTACTTTGACCCCTGCACCCAGGAAGAGGAGAGAGGCACCACAGCACATATTCTGGCATCATATCAGCCACCACAGGAGAAGCCACCATTGAGTTACTTTGACCCCTGCACCCAGGAAGAGGAGAGAGGCCCCACAGCACATATTCTGGCATCATACTAACCACCACAGGAGAAGCCACCATTGAGTTACTTTGACCCCTGCACCCAGGAAGAGGAGAGAGGCCCCACAGCACATATTCTGGCATCATATCAGCCACCACAGGAGAAGCCACCATTGAGTTACTTTGACCCCCGCACCCAGGAAGAGGAGAGAGGCACCACAGCACATATTCTGGCATCATATCAGCCACCACAGGAGAAGCCACCATTGAGTTACTTTGACCCCCGCACCCAGGAAGAGGAGAGAGGCACCACAGCACATATTCAGGCATCATATCACACACCACAGGAGAAGGCCTCTTTCAGTGATTTAGGCCTTTGGACCCAGACAGAGGAGAGAGGCACCACAGCACATATTCTGGCATCATATCAGCCACCACAGGAGAAGCCACCATTGAGTTACTTTGACCCCTGCACCCAGGAAGAGGAGAGAGGCCCCACAGCACATATTCTGGCATCATATCAGCCACCACAGGAGAAGCCACCATTTAGTTACTTTGACCCCTGCACCCAGGAAGAGGAGAGAGGCACCACAGCACATATTCTGGCATCATATCAGCCACCACAGGAGAAGCCACCATTTAGTTACTTTGACCCCTTCACCCAAACAGAGGAGAGAGGTTCCACATCAGAGAATCAGGCATCATATCAACCACCACAGGAGTAGGCCACAATTTAGTTTATTTGACCCCTGCACCCAGGAAGAGGAGAGAGGCCCCACAGCACATATTCTGGCATCATATCACACACCACAGGAGAAGGCCTCTTTCAGTGATTTAGGCCTTTGGACCCAGACAGAGGAGAGAGGTCAGAGATTAGCTTCATATCCCCCAGCACAGCAGAAGACCGCTTTATTTGACTTAGGCCTCAGCACCCAGACAGAAGACAGAGGTAGCATGGCAGAGGTTATGGCTTCATGTCACCCGTTAGTTTAACCGGCCACTTTCATCTGGTTAGGCCCCGGCGCCCAGACAGAGAAGAGTTTCATTCAACTGTGGGTTTCATAAAATTTGTATCAAATAAAGAAGTGGCCCGTAGCACAACAAGACATGTTTTAGGCAGTTAATAAGGACTACTCTGCACAAGGGAGGGACAGGTCCTGTGGGATCCATGCCTGGTTCATCTTTATGAAGGTCAGCTTGTCCACGTTGGCTGTGGACAGGCGGCTGCGCTTGTCAGTAATGACGCCCCCTGCCGTGCTGAATACGCGTTCAGATAAAACGCTGGCCGCCGGGCAGGAAAGCACCTCCAAGGCATAACATGCTAACTCTGGCCACGTGGACAATTTCGAAACCCAGTAGTTGAATGGGGCCGAACCATCCGTCAGGATGTGGAGGGGTGTGCAGACATACTGTTCAACCATGTTAGTGAAATGCTGCCTCCTGCTAACACGTTCCGTATCAGGTGTCGGTGCAGATAGCTGTGGCGTGGAGACAAAACTTTTCCACATTTCTGCCATGCTAACCCTGCCCTCAGATGAGCTGGCCGTGACACAGCTGCGTTGGCGACCTCTTGCCACTCCTCTGCCTTCACCTTCCACCTGTTCCCCTGTGACATGTGGGAATGCTCTCAAGAGCGCCTCTATCAGCGTGCGCTTGTACTCGCGCATCTTACGGTCGCGCTCCAGTTCAGGAATTAAAGTGGGCACATTGTCTTTATACCGGGGATCCAGCAGGGTGGCCACCCAGTAGTCTGCACACGTTAAAACGTGGGCAACTCTGCTGTCGTTGCGCAGGCATTGGAGCATATATTCGCTCATGTGGGCCAGGCTACCCATGGGTAAGGACAAGCTGTCCTCTGTGGGAGGCGTATCGTCATCGTCCACCGTATCCCCCCAGCCACGCACCAGTGATGGGCCTGGGCTGCCACCCCGCTGTGAACTTGGTCATCCTCGTCCCCCTCCACCTCCTCCTCCTCATCCTCCTCGTCCTCCAGTACAGTGCCTTGGCTGGCGACTTGTGAACCTGTCCTCTGCTGCTTAAACAAACCTCCCTCTGAGCCACTTCGAACAGACTGGCCCGAAAGTGTTAGAAACGAGCCCTCATCCTCCTCCTCCTCCTCCACCTGGGCCACCTCCTCTAACATCATTGCCCTAAGTGTTTTCTCAAGGAGACATAGAAGTGGTATTGTAACGCTGATAACAGTGTCATCGCCACTGGCCATGTTGGTGGAGTACTCGAAACAGCGCAGCAGGGCACACAGGTCTCGCATGGAGGCCCAATCATTGGTGGTGAAGTGGTGCTGTTCGGCAGTACGACTGACGCGAGCGTGCTGCAGCTGAAACTCCACTATGGCCTGCTGCTGCTCGCACAGTCTCTCCAGCATGTGCAAGGTGGAGTTCCACCGGGTGGGCACGTCGCATATGAGGCGGTGAGCGGGAAGGCCGAAGTTCCGCTGTAGCGCAGACAGGCGAGCAGCGGCAGGATGTGAACGGCGGAAGCGCGCACAGACGGCCCGCACTTTATGCAGCAGCTCTGACATGTTGGGGTAGTGGTGAATGAACCTCTGCACCACCAAGTTCAGCACATGCGCCAGGCAAGGGATGTGCGTCAAACCGGCTAGTCCCAGAGCTGCCACGAGATTTCGCCCATTATCGCATACCACCAGGCCTGGCTTGAGGCCCACCGGCAGAAACCACTCGTCGGTCTGTTGTTCAATACCCCGCCACAACTCCTTTGCGCTGTGGGGCCTGTCCCCCAAACATATGAGTTTCAGAATGGCCTGCTGACGTTTACCCCGGGCTGTGCTGAAGTTGGTGGTGAAGGTGTGTGGCTGACCGGATGAGCTGGTGGAAGCAGTGGAGGAGGAAGCCGAGTAGGAGGAGGAGGCTACAGGAGGCAGAGAATGATGCCCTGCGATCCTAGGGGGCGGAAGGACGTGCGCCAAGGAACTGTCCGCCGGGGGCCCAGCCGCCACTACATTCATCCAGTGTGCAGTTAGTGAGATATAGCGTCCCTGGCCGTGCTTACTGGTCCACGTATCTGTGGTTAGGTGGACCTTGCCACAAATGGCGTTGCGCAGTGCACACTTGATTTTATCGGACACTTGCATGTGCAGGGAAGGCACGGCTGTCTTGGAGAAGTAGTGGCAGCTGGGAACCACATACTGCGGGACAGCCATGGCCATCAGCTGTTTGAAGCTGTCTGTATCCACCAGCCGGAATGACAGCATTTCAAAGGCCAGCAGTTTATAAATGCTGGCGTTCAGGCCAAGGGCTCGAGGGTGACTCGGGGGGAATTTGCGCTTCCTCTCTAAGGTTTGAGATATTGAGAGCTGAACGCTGCTGTGTGATATAGTGGAGACGCTAGTTGACGGTGGCGGTGGTGGTGGTGTCGGTGGCACATCCTCTGTTTGCTGCTCGGCAGGTGGCAACATTCCTCTCGAGGCGGAAGCCGAGGCAGCAGCGGTAGAGGGAGCAGGGGGAGCCTCAGCGAGTGCCTGGTTTTTAAGGTGTGTACCCCACTGCAGTTCATGCTTTGCATGTAGATGCCTGGTCATGCAGGTTGTGCTGAGGTTCAGAACGTTAATGCCTCGCCTCAGGCTCTGATGGCAGAGCGTGCAAGTCACTCGGGTCTTGTCGGTAGGACATTGTTTAAAGAAGTGCCATGCCAGGGAACTCTTTGAAGCTGCCTTTGTGGGGCTGGGTCCCTGTTGGCGATGTCCAGTAGCAGGCGAACTCTGGGGGCGGCGGCTCGTCTGCTTTGGCCCCCTGCTCCCTCTTTGGCTTCGCTGTTGTCTCGGTCTCACCACTACCTCTTCCTCTGAACTGTGAAAGTCATCGCCACGACCTTCAGTCCATGAGGGGTCTAAGACCTCATCGTCCTCTGCATCGTCTTCCACCCAGTCTCCCTCCCTGACCTCCTCCTGTTCAGTCTGCACACTGCAAAAAGACGCGGCAGTGGGCACCTGTGTTTCGTCATCATCAGAGAGTCGGTGACTCTGCTGTGGTGGTATTCCCATGTCCTCTTCATCTGGAGACATAAGTGGTTGTGCGTCAGTGCATGGTATGTCTTCCTCCACTGGGGAAGGGCTAGGTGGACGCCCCTGGGAAACCCTGGAAGCAGAGTCTTCAAACAGAAGAAGAGACTGCTGCATAACTTGTGTCTCAGACCGTTTCCCTGATATGCTTGGGGGTGATGTGACAGACTGATGGGCTTGGTTTTCAGGTGCCACCTGTGCGCTTTCCGCAGAAGACTGGGTGGAAGACCATGTGGTGAACGTGCTGGAAGCACTGTCGGCCACCCAATCGATTAATGCCTGTACCTGCTCAGGCCTTACCATCCTAAGAGCGGCATTGGGCCCCACGAGATATTGCGGTACATTCTGCCGGCTAGTTGAGGGAGTTCGTTCCCTACTGTGTGCGCCTGGGGCCGAACGGTCACGTCCTCTACCAGCAACAGAGGCTCCACGGACACCACCACGACCGCGTCCTCGTCCCTTAATAGTATTTTTCTTCATTGTTGCGATTCAACTCGCACCACAATGAAATATATTATTTTTTATAAGCAAAATCCCCTCACTGGAATACTTTCAGTCTTTTGACTGTATGGATTACAGATGGAATGACTGTTATATGTGAGTACCGCTTTCTTTGACAGATTCTAGTATGGGTACATATATGTTTTCCCAACCCCAGCACATTAGTTTGCTAATTCCAGATGTATGAAACGCAGGCCTAACTGTATCTAGTATATTGAACGCCAGATAAACTAACTTGGCCTTTTTTAAATAAAAAAAAAATTCCCTCACTGGAATACTTTCAGTCTTTTGACTGTATGGATTACAGATGGAATGACTGTTATATGTGAGTACCGCTTTCTTTGACAGATTCTAGTATGGGTACATATATGTTTTCCCAACCCCAGCACATTAGTTTGCTAATTCCAGATGTATGAAACGCAGGCCTAACTGTATCTAGTATATTGAACGCCAGATAAACTAACTTGGCCTTTTTTAAATAAAAAAAAAATTCCCTCACTGGAATACTTTCAGTCTTTTGACTGTATGGATTACAGATGGAATGACTGTTATATGTGAGTACCGCTTTCTTTGACAGATTCTAGTATGGGTACATATATGTTTTCCCAACCCCAGCACATTAGTTTGATAATTCCAGATGTATGAAACGCAGGCCTAACTGTATCTAGTATATTGAACGCCAGATAAACTAACTTGGCCTTTTTTAAATAAAAAAAATTCCCTCACTGGAATACTTTCAGTCTTTTGACTGTATGGATTACAGATGGAATGACTGTTATATGTGAGTACCGCTTTCTTTGACAGATTCTAGTATGGGTACATATATGTTTTCCCAACCCCAGCACATTAGTTTGCTAATTCCAGATGTATGAAACGCAGGCCTAACTGTATCTAGTATATTGAACGCCAGATAAACTAACTTGGCCTTTTTTAAATAAAAAAAATCCCCTCACTGGAATACTTTCAGTCTTTTGACTGTATGGATTACAGATGGAATGACTGTTATATGTGAGTACCGCTTTCTTTGACAGATTCTAGTATGGGTACATATATGTTTTCCCAACCCCAGCACATTAGTTTGCTAATTCCAGATGTATGAAACGCAGGCCTAACTGTATCTAGTATATTGAACGCCAGATAAACTAACTTGGCCTTTTTTAAATAAAAAACATCCCCTCACTGGAATACTTTCAGTCTTTTGACTGTATGGATTACAGATGGAATGACTGTTATATGTGAGTACCGCTTTCTTTGACAGATTCTAGTATGGGTACATATATGTTTTCCCAACCCCAGCACATTAGTTTGCTAATTCCAGATGTATGAAACGCAGGCCTAACTGTATCTAGTATATTGAACGCCAGATAAACTAACTTGGCCTTTTTTAAATAAAGAAAATTCCCTCACTGGAATACTTTCAGTCTTTTGACTGTATGGATTACAGATGGAATGACTGTTATATGTGAGTACCGCTTTCTTTGACAGATTCTAGTATGGGTACATATATGTTTTCCCAACCCCAGCACATTAGTTTGCTAATTCCAGATGTATGAAACGCAGGCCTAACTGTATCTAGTATATTGAACGCCAGATAAACTAACTTGGCCTTTTTTAAATAAAAAAAATCCCCTCACTGGAATACTTTCAGTCTTTTGACTGTATGGATTACAGATGGAATGACTGTTATATGTGAGTACCGCTTTCTTTGACAGATTCTAGTATGGGTACATATATGTTTTCCCAACCCCAGCACATTAGTTTGCTAATTCCAGATGTATGAAACGCAGGCCTAACTGTATCTAGTATATTGAACGCCAGATAAACTAACTTGGCCTTTTTTAAATAAAAAACATCCCCTCACTGGAATACTTTCAGTCTTTTGACTGTATGGATTACAGATGGAATGACTGTTATATGTGAGTACCGCTTTCTTTGACAGATTCTAGTATGGGTACATATATGTTTTCCCAACCCCAGCACATTAGTTTGCTAATTCCAGATGTATGAAACGCAGGCCTAACTGTATCTAGTATATTGAACGCCAGATAAACTAACTTGGCCTTTTTTAAATAAAAAAAATCCCCTCACTGGAATACTTTCAGTCTTTTGACTGTATGGATTACAGATGGAATGACTGTTATATGTGAGTACCGCTTTCTTTGACAGATTCTAGTATGGGTACATATATGTTTTCCCAACCCCAGCACATTAGTTTGCTAATTCCAGATGTATGAAACGCAGGCCTAACTGTATCTAGTATATTGAACGCCAGATAAACTAACTTGGCCTTTTTTAAATAAAAAAAATCCCCTCACTGGAATACTTTCAGTCTTTTGACTGTATGGATTACAGATGGAATGACTGTTATATGTGAGTACCGCTTTCTTTGACTGATTCTAGTATGGGTACATATATGTTTTCCCAACCCCAGCACATTAGTTTGCTAATTCCAGATGTATGAAACGCAGGCCTAACTGTATCTAGTATATTGAACGCCAGATAAACTAACTTGGCCTTTTTTAAATAAAAAAAATCCCCTCACTGGAATACTTTCAGTCTTTTGACTGTATGGATTACAGATGGAATGACTGTTATATGTGAGTACCGCTTTCTTTGACAGATTCTAGTATGGGTACATATATGTTTTCCCAACCCCAGCACATTAGTTTGCTAATTCCAGATGTATGAAACGCAGGCCTAACTGTATCTAGTATATTGAACGCCAGATAAACTAACTTGGCCTTTTTTAAATAAAAAAAAAATTCCCTCACTGGAATACTTTATGGCTTTTCACTGTATGGATTACAGGTGGACTGGTATTAGTAGGGGTGACACAAGCACACCCAAGTCCCTGATGTAGGATTTCTATGGCACAGACCACTATTACAAGTGATTAATGGACGTTGGGAGAGATTGTGCTGCAGCACTAGTCCCAAGATGGCCGCCGCCTATCAGCCCAGTAACATGTGCCACAAAATGGTCTGCACAACCTTTAAAAAAAATAGCCTTGGACTGTGCTGCTAAATCGCTATTGGTCTGAATCCCAGGTGTAGATGTCTGACTTGTTTGGAGCTTTGGAATGCACACTGTGGCAGCTTCTGCTGCAGCACTACAAGTCGCAAAATGGCGGCCGGCGGTCAGCCCAGGTACATGTGGATGGAAAAATCACTCTGGCCACTCTAAAAATAGCCAATCCCTATCAAAAAAGCAGCTCAGCTGCAGTTGTTCAGATGAATCACAGGTGGAGGAGAGAAATTTGCTTCCAGTTATTCAATTATCCCTGCCTATTCTCGCCCTAGCATCAGCTGCGTCTATCCCTGTTCTATTCACATCGGGAGTGAGCACGTCCCGACGTGCGCACAAGCTTATAAAGAGGCTGAGTCACATGCTGCACTTGGCCAATCACAGCCTTGCCAATAGTAGGCATGGCTGCGATGGCATCTTAGGGCAAGTAGTATGATGCATGTTGATTGGCTGCTTTGCAGCCTTTCAAAATGCGCCAAAATACATGCCGAACGACGAACCCGAACCCGAACTTTTACGAAAAAGTTCGGGTTCGGGTCCGTGTCACGAACACCCCAAAATTCGGTACGGACCCGAACTATGCTCGAACTGTTCGCTCAACACTAGTAGTAAATAATCATTTGTAAAGGGATGAAATACTTATTTACATAACTGTATATATACATTACAGAGTGTTGGAGAGAGATACAAAAGTAATGTAAGCATTGTACCTGGGCATTTTCTGTCCCGGATCTCTTTGATCCACTCCAGATTCCTCCTCCTAAGGTCGGACCACTTTTTTACGATAGCCATATTAGGGTGCCTGCCCTTGAACTTTTTTTTTAGCTCGGAACGGAGCTGCTTTACAATGGCCTTTTTCTATGCCTGGACCCGGGTCCGGTCGTAGCCCCGCTCCAACATGCGCTGCTGGATAAAAACCCAAGCATTTAATCCCAATTTTGTTTAATACAAGTATTGAAAATAATGTCCTTAAAAAAAAAAAAGTCTAAAAGTGTTTAATTCTTTGAAGGGGAAATATTAGATTTAATGTTACCGTTAAAATAATAGATTGTATTGCGATTGTATGTGTGTGGGGTCTGAGCAATCAGATATTGTCCAGGTGATCATAGATGTACCTGTCTATTGAAGTGATGGTATGGGGTGTAAAGCTGCTTTGCCTCCATGTGGTGCACCCTGGGTAACTGTAAATGAACTAGCAAATACTGGCGGTACAACAAAGAAAGCTTCTCCTGAGTCCAGACCAACAGGGCACAAACTATAATCTATAGACTGTGTGTGTGGGGGGGGGGGGGTGGGGGGGTATATTGTGTGAGGCAGGAAAATGGATGTGCAATGTGAATGTGAGAGATATTTCTATGCTGTCCATGCATACATGCTACAGACATAGTGTTGTGATGTCGCAACAATACTTAGTGTAGCAATCAGTAATATCTATTTAAAGCTGATAAATAGAGTTGAGCGAACACCTAGATGTTCGGGGAGTTCGGCCAAACTTTTAAAAAAAGTTCGGGTTCGGGACCCGAACTTGATCCGAACTTGGACCCGAACCCGAACCCCATTGAAGTCAATGTGGACCCGAAGGGTCCGCACTAACCACCAATGATTTTAATAGGGGGGGTGGGGGTTGGGGGGCCGCACTGGCCACCAATGATTTTAATACTGGAGAGGGAGGGAGGGGGGGTCCGTACTGGCCACCAATGATTTTAATACTGAGGAGGGAGGGGGGTCTGGCCCCCTGCTGCCTGGAAGCACCTGATCTCTTACAGGGGGCTGTAAGCTGCACAATTAACCCCTCAGGTGCGGCACCTGAGGGGTTAATTGTGCGGATCACAGCCCCCTGTAAGAGATCAGGTGCTGCCAGGCAGAAGGGGGCCGTTATGTCCACAGTTCTCAGTATATTCTAACTTGAAGCGTCCCCATCACTATGGGAACGCCTTTGTGTTAGAATATACTGTCGGAACTGAGTTTACACGATCTAACTCAAATCCGATGGTATATTCTAACATAGAGGCGTTCCCATGGTTATGACACTTTCCAACACTCTGTAACAGGAAATTTTCATTATGGATAGTTGTTTTCCTTTAATATTTACTGCATGAATCCAGTAATGGTACATTTTTTTTTAGTAAAATGATTTTTCAAATATAACACGCTTTATAAGTTTATAACTTTAAAATGAAATGCTTTTCAAACTTTGTTTAACCAAGAATATGGTTTTCTTATTCATTTGCTGATGAATTAATAGTGATAACAGTGGATAACTCTATTATGTCAGAACACACATGTTGTGCTTGTTGAAAACAAGCTCCTGGTAGGGGTTAAATGTATTAAAAGCAGGCATTCATGAAGAATGTGGGAAGTCAAAAGTTTTCCAGTAGAAAAGCTACTTAGCGTCTACCTACACATTTTTAAGCAGCAAGACAAAAAAAATCTATTCATAATGTAAAACAGAAAGCAACACTTGAATAATTTCCTATAGTGCAACTGGAACAAAAGTCGACAGAACATTGTCTATATTTATAGTGCCTTTTATGTTTATACCAATACAATTAGATGTTAGATTTATTTCATTCAAACTGTTTTATGTGCTTTGTAGGGAATTTACATTTATACTTGTTTCCCAGTTCATTGCCTACTATTTTTCAATTCCTTTTCACAGCTACATGAGATAAACAAAAATTTTGGATAATCCATTAAAATTATTTTTCCAAATATTTTCTAAATATTTTCTTTTGTAACTTTTTCAGTATTAATAATTGACAATAATGTTATCATCTGTCCTGACCTATTTTTCATCCTGATAAAAAAAAAATGAGTAAAAACATTTTTGTAATCTAATTCACAGTACAGAGATTGTCACTATAAATATAAACTCTTGCCAATCTAATGTTCGTATTTTACCAGAGCCAATCTTAAAGGAAGACAGCTATAAGAATGTTTTTGAAGAGGGATAAGAAACCGGATTACAGTATATGAAGGAACCCACAAACATGGGGAGAACAAATACAACTCCAAGCAGATATGATCATTAGTGTTGATCGCAAATATTCTAATCGCAAATTTTTATTGCGAATATCGGCACTTTGAGAATTCCCGAAGGTTCTGTTCTGCTGTCCATACATACATACATACATAGTGCTGTGATGTCACAAGTTCACAACAATACTTAGTGCACCAATCACTAATAAGTAGTCAGACCTGTTAAAATGTGAAGTTCCACTTATTGCGCCATAATATTTGCATTATTAGTGTCGATTTCGCAATCGCGACTATATTGGAGCACTCTATCTGCATATAAAGCTATTGTAATGTTCTGCCGTGCCAACCATTTTCTCCAGTCTCAGGAAACTTCTAGCAGCTTGAAAAATTTAGCTATGGTGACCCACACCTGTATTTTGCGCTCATTATGCGGATATTACATTGCCGATTTTTTGCGATCAAGAAAATTATCTTGAATTCGCAAATATATGACGAATATTCTACCAAATATTCACAAAATATCACGAATAGAACATTGCCCCTGCTGCTCATCACTAATGTCAACATGTACATGTGACCCCTGCAATGGTAATTTGTCAATAGCTGTCATATGCAGCTTAGACCTTGCACTCTAGGGCCCACTAACACTAATATTGCTATTCAGCGCCACATTTCTCCTTCACTCTCTGCCTAGTGACAGACAGTTGGGACAGTGTAACAATGAAATGCTGGCCAAGGCCAGGAGAGCTCCACTGGTCTCAAAATCAAGCTTAAAGGGGTTGGCCTGCCATATATATTGATAACCTATCATCAGGATACTGTGGGTTATCAGTATCTGATCGGTCCGACACAAGGCACCTCCGCCAAGAACAGGCGGTGCTCCATGTGAGCAGTGCTTCCTGTTTATTAGAGAAATAATAGAAAGATTCAGACTCCAGCACTCACTTTTTTTGAAGTGTCAAGTTCTCCATCTTTATTGTAGCAATTGTGCACAGACAATACAGGACTCAAATTCTCTCTGGTGTAGGCTGTTGACGCGTTTCGAAAAATTCTTATTCGTAACAGTGGTGTGTGTCTGGTGTTCTCAGGTATAAATAAGAGCTCAAATGTGTATAATTGACGTTATAGTCACTCCCACCCGTGACTATGCATAGGGTGGAGAGAGAAAACAGCATGGGGCAATTAGATTCCTCCCCTTTGCACAACACATGTCTCTGATAATTATCACCTGGAGCACCAGAACCATTCCAATTAAATATCTGACATACAGAGATTTACATAAAGTTACTTTAAAAACATACTTGTTTCTATACATACAGATTTTCTCTTCTAACATATTAAAAATTTCATAACATACAATAAAATATGAAAAGAAAAGAAAAGAAACAAAAATGTGGAAAAACTCTGCTGGCAAATCCGCTGCGTTGGATAGGTATCCATTCACATTATATTCGCGTTACTTCTCAGTTTGGTTTCTGACTTTTTCAAAGAGTGTTGCTGGATATTTTAATAGAAAATATATACATGCATGAATATTCAGCATGTATACCATAAGCGTATAGAAATATTCATAGATCCATACATTCATAAATTATAGGGCAATATTAATAAAAATGCATAATTTCCCTTCTTAGGTTGAGACCCTTTGGATATCTTGTCTCCAGTTTAAATATCCAAAAAGCCTCTCTCAGGTTTACTTGATGTCTATGTCCCCTCCTCTGATAGAGGTTTTTACTTGTTCTATGGCATATGCTTTAAAATGTTTAGGGCTCTGGTTATGTTTTTCAATGAAATGTTTTGCTACATTTGATATGTTGGTGTAGGAAGGGTTGTCTATATAGTTCAGGTGTTCCAAAATCCGATTTTTGAATTTTCTTATAGTGCACCCTATATACATTTTGTCGCAATGTTCACACCAGATCACATAAACTACTGCTTTGGTATTGCAGTTGATGTAGGACTTAATATTATAAGTTTGAGTGTGATCTGCATTACAAAAAGTTTTTTTTATTTTGTGCATAAATGCAGGTGCAGCAGCGCTGACTACCGCAACGTGTGAACCCTTTGTATGTTAGCCATGTACTAGTTTGTGGGCAAGTTTCTCGTACGAACATAGACGGGGACAGAGAGTTTCCTATTGTTTGCGGTCTTTTTGATACAATCCTGCAGCCCTCTTTGAGTACCGTATTAAGTATGTTGTCCTCATATAATACTGGCAGGTATTTTTTAATAATATTCTGAATTAAATTGTATTGGCGGCTGTACGTAAGTACCAGAGTGGGACGATCTGCTCATAATCTGGAGTAGCGATGTGCCTGCCATACACAAGTTCATGCAGTACCTACAAAATAATAATTATAACCTTAAATTCACATACAATAAAGATTCGAGTATGATTGAATTTTTGGATTTGAGGCTCACGGGTATCCCAAACAAAACCATTCAAACAAAAACTTATAGAAAGGAGATTGCAGGGAATACAATTCTATGGGCTGACAGTCATCACTGCCACCATACCATCAAATCTATCCCAGTGGGAGAATTTATACGAGCCAGGAGAAACTGTAACACATTGGAAGTGTTCAAACAGGAATGTTATGTTATATGGCGGCGCCTCTTAGATAGAAAATATCCTGAATGGATGATCTCAAGAGGCCTCCAAATAGCAAAAAATAAACCCAGGGAATTATTGCTTTTTAAAAATAAGAACAAAAGCATAAATGAAGATGGCAAAAACAACTACAAAAATAAAATGATATACAAAAGAGCCAAACACAGTGTTGGAAAAAATTACAATATTGCGTAAATTAATACAGATGAGGAATCAAGGGAAAATAACAACAAAAAAATAATACAACCCACTCTGGTACTTACGTACAGCCGCCAATACAATTTAATTCAGAATATTATTAAAAAATACCTGTCAGTATTATATGAGGACAACATACTTAATACGGTACTCAAAGAGGGCTGCAGGATTGTATCAAAAAGACCGCAAACAATAGGAAACTCTCTGTCCCCGTCTATGTTCGTACGAGAAACTTGCCCACAAACTAGTACATGGCTAACATACAAAGGGTTCACACGTTGCGGTAGTCAGCGCTGCTGCACCTGCATTTATGCACAGAATAAAAAAACTTTTTGTAATGCAGATTACACTCAAACTTATAATATTAAGTCCTACATCAACTGCAATACCAAAGCAGTAGTTTATGTGATCTGGTGTGAACATTGCGACAAAATGTATATAGGGTGCACTATATCTAGACTAAATCGGATTTTGGAACACCTGAACTATATAGACAACCCTTCCTACACCAACATATCAAATGTAGCAAAACATTTCATTGAAAAACATAAGCGGAGCCCTAAACATTTTAAAGCATATGCCATAGAACAAGTAAAAACCTCTATCAGAGGAGGGGACATAAGACATCAAGTAAACCTGAGAGAGGCTTTTTGGATATTTAAACTGGAGACAAGATATCCAAAGGGTCTCAACCTAAGAAGGGAAATTATGCATTTTTATTAATATTGCCCTATAATTTATGAATGTATGGATCCATGAATATTTCTATACGCTTATGGTATACATGCTGAATATTCATGCATGTATATATTTTCTATTAAAATATCCAGCAACACTCTTTGAAAAAGTCAGAAACCAAACTGAGAAGTAACGCGAATATAATGTGAATGGATACCTATCCAACGCAGCGGATTTGCCAGCAGAGTTTTTCCACATTTTTGTTTCTTTTCTTTTCATATTTTATTGTATGTTATGAAATTTTTAATATGTTAGAAGAGAAAATCTGTATGTATAGAAACAAGTATGTTTTTAAAGTAACTTTATGTAAATCTCTGTATGTCAGATATTTAATTGGAATGGTTCTGGTGCTCCAGGTGATAATTATCAGAGACATGTGTTGTGCAAAGGGGAGGAATCTAATTGCCCCATGCTGTTTTCTCTCTCCACCCTATGCATAGTCACGGGTGGGAGTGACTATAACGTCAATTATACACATTTGAGCTCTTATTTATACCTGAGAACACCAGACACACACCACTGTTACGAATAAGAATTTTTCAAAACGCGTCAACAGCCTACACCAGAGAGAATTTGAGTCCTGTATTGTCTGTGCACAATTGCTACAATAAAGATGGAGAACTTGACACTTCAAAAAAAGTGAGTGCTGGAGTCTGAATCTTTCTATTATTTCTCTGTGCCTAACCAAGGAGGTTGAAAAACCAGGACACCGAGCACGCGGATACATCTCAACCGCAGACATAGTGAGCTGGTATATCTACTTTACATGTTCTTCCTGTTTATTACACTGCACTTTGTCTTAGAATCACTTGAATGGAGCAATTACTTGTATTTTCACTACACTGCAGATCCTCAGGGGACAACACGTAGTGTAATGACCGGGAAGCAGCGCTCACATGGAGTGCCGCCTCCTCTTTAAACAACTGATTGGCGTGGGTGCCGGGTGTCAGACGCCGCTAATCAGATATTGATTGCCTATCCTGATGATAGATCATCAATATATTTGTGTCACGGCCTATGGTGTGCGCTCTGACACTGTTGCCACGCTTGCGGTTGCCCGCGGCAACGTGTTGCTGTGGGAGTGTGCGGTGGCGGTTTCTCAGCCTTCTGGGTGGTTGCAGTGACATTGTTGCCACGCATGCTGTTGCCGGTGGTTACGTGTTTGGTATGCTTGTGTGTGCACTTCCCCTTTACGTTGTAGCCTCCCTCTGTCTGGTGCTGTAAGGGTTAACTCCCTGACTGGGTGTGGTCACTTGGCTTATATCTTCTGTGGTTTCCTGGCTGGAGTCAGTGGTACTTCAGCTGTGGTTGGTGCTGGAGCTCTGCTCCAGTCCAGGGTGTTCCATCTGTCCAGTGAGGGCCACCCTTGTGGTCATCAATGTTATCCCGCTGTCTCCTTCCCTTGCTGTCCTTATTTGTATGGAATGGGTTATGTTCAGGGTGTTTGTATGTCTAGTTTGGTGTTACATGTCTGGTGATGTTTGGTGTCCAGCATGTTTACTAGACATTCTCCTGTCTCATGTTATTACAGCTATGGGTGTCCTGGGTTCCTGTGTGGTTTGTGGTGTGTGCTGTGTCCTTTAATGTTGGTGTGCACAGCAGAACTAGTGCACGGGTTCCAGTCAGTGTGTCTGTGGCAGGTAAGTGTGTTATTGGTTTCGCTTACCTGCCATCTCCTTATGCTGTATGTTCCCCTCTCCTTGCAGCCTGGCCTCAGATAGAGACTCCTGTTCCTCCATGACTGGGATGAACAGGTCATCTCTTCCCTGCTCCTTGGTGAGGGATTACCAGGGCGACTTAGGGTCTCTAGGAATCCTGAGTATGAGTCGTCCTACCATCGGGATCCGCTCATACGGTGAGGAGTCAGGGAGAGGATTAGGGACACTGTAGGAGATGACCTGCTCCCTTATTACTCCTTTTGGCCAGGCTGATCTCCTTTTATCCTTTGACACCGCACGAAGGGGGTTTCCCCCACTCCCCACCGTGACAATATGGCAGGACAACCCCTTTAACACTGATTAGCTGAACCACAGGCAATCAGAGGTAGGCTTGTTTTCTCCTCCAGGACATCATGCCATATGCACTGCACAAAAGCTATAGCTTGTGGTGACTGAAGGGCCCTGTGTTTTACACAGCACTGCAGGTTACATCTATTACATTATCTGTACTCTGAGAATTATCAATGTTATCTGTGGTGATACCTAGTACTGCAGGTAACATCTCCTGCTTTCCCAATTCCCTTACATTGCTGTGTTCCTCAATTAATCATCTTGCTGCCTCCAAACCATATAAATTTCCATAGAAATTTAGGCCATAATCGTATGATTAGTGGGGGTTCAGGGCCCCTGATGCTCATCATACTGAACAGGCCATGGTGCTCCTGTGAGTTCTGCTTTCCCTTGATCTGTGTACAAAATGGGTGCATAACATGCAGGAATGAAGGAGCTCCTTTCACAGTGATTAGGCTTGAGAGAATAGGTATTCGGATCATAGATCCGAAGTCGATTCGTTCAAAAACGTTGTTTCCATACAGCATTAAAAGCTATTGGCTCCGTGGAGGAAAACCTTGTGTTGCCCGAAGTTGCACAAGACTTCTGTAAATAACTATGGTATTCCTATCTGCTTATCTAAAACATTTAAAAATAGGAATCCAAAGTGAGCTTTGGTACTGAGGTACCAGCCAGTACCAAACCTGACTTTGGATTCCTATTTTAAAATGTTTTTAAATAAGCAGATAGGTATACCGAAGTCATTCATCAAAGTCTCACACGACTTTGGGCAAGACATACTTTTCCTCCACTGTGCCAATGCATTTTAATGCTGTACGGAAACAGCATTTCAAACAAAGATTTATTCGCGTGGATGCGATGCGTGAGTTGAACCCATTGCACCCGCACTGAATCCTGACCCATTCATTTCTATGGGGCTGTGCACACGAGCGGTGATTTTCACGCATCACTTGTGCGTTGCGTGAAAATCGCAGCATGCTCCTCTTTGTGCGTTTTTCACGTAACGCAGGCCCCATAGAAATGAATGGGTTTGCGTGAAGATCGCAAACATTTGCAAGCAAGTGCGGATGCGGTGCGATTTTTACGCACGGTTGCTAGGTTACGATCGGGATGGGGACCCGATCATTATTATTTTCCCTTATAACATGGTTATAAGGGAAAATAATAGCATTCTTAATACAGAATGCATAGTAAAATAGGGCTGGAGGGGTTAAAAAAAAATATATATAATAATTAAACTCACCTTAATCCACTTGCTCGCGCAGCCCGGCTTCTCTTCTGTCTTCTTTTTTGCTGTGTGCAGGAAAAGGACCTGTGGTGACGTCACCCCGGTCATCACATGGTCCGTCACATGATCTTTTACCATGGTGATAGATCATGTGATGGACCATGTGATGACCGGAGTGACGTCACCACAGGTCCTTTTCCTGCACACAGCAACAAAGAAGACAGAAGAGATGCCGGGCTGCGCGAGCAAGTGGATTAAGGTGAGTTTAATTATTTTATTTTTATTTTTATTTTTATTTTTTAACCCCTCCAGCCCTATTGTACTATGCATTCTGTATTAAAAATGCTATTATTTTCCCTTATAACCATGTTATAAGGGAAAATAATACAATCTACAGAACACTGATCCCAAGCCCGAACTTCTGTGAAGAAGTTCGGGTTTGGGTACCAAACATGCACGATTTTTCTCGCGCGAGTGCAAAACGCATTACAATGTTTTGCACTCGCGCTGAAAAATCGCTCATGTTCCCGCAACGCACCCACACCTTTTCCCGCAACGCCCGTGTGAAACAGTTATAATTGGTGTTTGATCTGGAGTTCTGACCCCCATGATCAGTATTGATGGCTTTTATTATCAATGTATGGCAGTTTGGTGCTATGTTCATTTGTGTTAACTCTTAGAAAAGAGCAGGTGAGGGTATGTCTACATATAAATCTGCAGCAGCAAAATCCACCCCATATCATGCTGCTGATTTAACTATTTTTCAGACATTTTACATTTTGTTTCTATTCCCTGCCTTCCTTGAGCCATAACTTTTTTATTTTTCAATTCACATAGCGTATGAGGGAATTTTTTTTTGGGCGGAACAAGTTGTATTTTTTAATGGCACCATTTATATTGCATATGATGTAGCAGAAGGCTGGAAAAAAATCCAAATGGGGTATAATTGAAAAAAAATAAAATAAAAAATATTCTGCCACTGTTTTATGGGTTTTGTTTTTAAGGCATTCACTATGTGGTAAAACTGACCCATGCCCTTCATTATTTTGGTCCGTTTGTTTTCAAGGATTCCAAATAATATAGTTTTTATGGGCTCATTTTAGTTTTTATTGATCCAATTTTGAGGTGTGTGTGACTTTTTGATCACCTTTTATTCTTTTTTTGGTGGAGGTAACGTGATAAAAAAACTACAAATCGGCCATTTTGGTTTTTTTTTTTTCTGTTACACAATTCGCTATTTGGGATAAATATTTTATTAGTGTTGATTGAAGCGAAGCATTCGAAGCAGAATTCGGTCTGAAGTTTAGGAAAACTTGTATTTGCAAAAAATCCAAATTTCCTCTTGCTTGGTAACTATTATAAAATAATTAAAAAGTATAACTTTCCTTTCTGTGCCCACTCCAATCCAGCAGCACCATTCTGTCATCTTCCCAGGCTGAAGCCAGTGGTAAAGTTTTTGGCTCCTGCAAATATACTGCTGCAACCAAGCACTGGCCTCAGCAGTCTTGCACGATGCACCCCTGAGGCCATTGGTTATTGGCTTTTTTTATTATTATATCTCCCATTACTTTGGTAAAATAGAAAAAAACTTGAACAACCCCTATAATGTTGATAACAAGTATAACATGTTAGCTTGCAATATTCTGACTGCACCTTTAGAAAATGTCTATGCTGCAGATATTTCATAAACTAAGAGTATAACAAACTACTGTATTGTAATTCTATAAATTACAGCTTAATATTATATTCAGAATATACGCCAGTCCTTACAAGAATAGTCAAGGTTTCTTGGTCTTAGAGTTATGACCTTGAGTTTTCTAGTAGAAAATGAAAAGAATATTGCAAGATGAAGCACAATTTTTTCCCCTTTCTCTTTTCATTTTATTCTTATGTTTCACACATCTTGGGTGTTAAAAATGGTTTAGAAAAGCATAATTTCAAAGGCAGTGCTTAAAGCACTTTTGTAATGCTGGTAAATCAGGGTAATTAAAGGTTAAGTAACCAGGGCCAATGCAATGTAAATTCTTTTAATGAACATTAACTTTGCCTAATTGAATTCAATGGACTAGGAATTCAGTGCTTAAGTTTGCTATAAAATGAAAGGAAGAAATGGAACAACATTTCTGAAACCCTGTGCATGTGAAACCTAAGTACAGTATATTTCCATGTAAAAATAAAATGCTCAAGATAGTCAAAATTGCAGCACATTTTTAAATTTCCCATGACTGAAATGTGATTTAAATATATATCCATAATACATCCTTATCTAAGAGCTATTGAACTTCATGAAATGTGTTATTTTTATACTGTTGTTACATGGGTGTCTTTATTTTATGTTTGCTCTGATTGCTAATATTGATTGTCATTTAAATATTTTTTTCTCTTAAAATGGTTATAATGATAGATCACAATTTAAACTGTCAACAAATCTTGTACCTTAGAAGGATTAACACACAGTGAATACCAGAATGCAAATACAATTCAATCTAAGTAATTAAAGAGCAAACCTATAACTATAGGTGTTTGAGTTGCCATCTGTGAAGTTATTGTCTGTTCTTAGTGCTAACTTTTAAAGAATGCTGAGTGACCAAAATATGATCACCATTACAGGCACTTAAAAGGTTTCTTAAAATCCGAAACAGCCAATTAAAGGGGTTTTCCTATGATTATTGTAAAAAATTAGATCATATAGTGCATGACAGTCTCTTTCTAACAAAGCCAGAACCAGTCCTGACAGATTTTTATCAAGCTTGCAGCTCAAGGGGATTGTCTTTTTCTGCTGTAGCCCAGGTGGCGTGTCCATTCTGCTTCAGCTCTCACCGTATCACTGCTCAGGAGGCAGTTGAAGTATTAAACTGAGCGTGTGAGGCCATCTCATTGAGCAGGACAAAGAAATAAGAAAAAAAAAACAAAGAGCAGGTGGCACTGTATAGATAAATTTTATAAAATAACTCAGGGGCTATGCTAAATTTTTAATTACATGCAATTACAAAAGTATTCAGATCCAGGTGCTGGTTTAAAAACTGTAGAATATTTTTTGTTGTACAACCCCTTTAAGGTAGTTAAAGGGAACCTGACACATTGAACATGGTCTGAGCTGTAGCCATCAGGTTATAGAGCTGGAGGAGCTGAGCAAATTGATATGTAATTTTATTGTAAAAGATTCAGTAAAACTTGCAACATACATTAAAATTTCTGCTCATTCTGGGCTTTAAAGTCAAGGAGGTAGTCTAATCAGTGATTGACAGCTATCTCTGTACACACAGTCATAGAGGGCAATGCTGTCAATCACTGAGAGTCCGGAATGAGCAGGAATTAAAATGAATAAATCCTAAGTTTTACTGAAAATTGAATACATATCTTTTATGTATATATTACTGATATTTAGAAAAGGGTCAGGAGGCCATTGTCTGTATGATTTGTATTCAATTGCCATGGCCACTAGACTTAGCTGACAATAAAAGTAAGCACACAGTTATTGAATGACAAGGAGGAGTGGCACTGGAGTGTGGCAAGATATGTAATAAGCTATATAAATATCTATAAAACCACTCCCCCTAGTGGCAGCTGTAGGCAGCCAAATATTTTCCAGTTTATGTAAAGAAGCAGGGATTTTGAAGTTCTAAATAATAAAAATAAGGTTATTACCCGTATATAGATACTTCTTAGCTCAAATAAATGATTGGTTTTGTTTTATGTAAATTATTTTAAACGCTGTAAAATGGTGTGTGTTTTGCTGTCTCTTCTTTAGGGTCCTCTTGAAAAAAAATAAAAATAATCCAGCATACAATAATACAAGTCCCAAAATTGTGTGGATTTAGCCTTATTCCTTCATAGGAGAGCAATGTATGAATTATCTAATTGGGACTTTAGTAATTTGTGTTGAATGAAACAAAGCATCTGAAGTGGAATTCAATCCGAAGTTTAGGAAATATTTGCCACAAATCCGAATTTCTTCACTCTTTGTGGTAACTATTTTTTTCCTCAATCCACATGATCTCTGCCATTTCGCTGTGAGCTGAACTTATGGAGAGACGTGACAAACACTTATGTGCTAGGGACATTGTTGCAGAAAGCTATTAATCGAAGAATATTGGATAGGGAATGTACAGGGACAGTGTTGGGAGATCGTAGGGAGAGTTTTTATACAAACCGGATTCCAAAAAAGTTGGGACACTATACAAATCGTGAATAAAAACTGAATGCAATGATGTGGAGGTGCCAACTTCTAATATTTTATTCAGAATAGAACATAAATCACGGAACAAAAGTTTAAACTGAAAAAATGTACCATTTTAAGGGAAAAATATGTTGAATCAGAATTTCATGGTGTCAACAAATCCCAAAAAAGTTGGACCAATGCCATTTTCACCACTGTGTGGCATCTCCCCTTCTTCTTACAACACTCAACAGATGTCTGGGGACCGAGGAGACCAGTTTCTCAAGTTTAGAAATAGGAATGCTCTCCCATTCTTGTCTAATACAGGCCTCTAACTGTTCAATCGTCTTGGGCCTTCTTTGTTGCACCTTCCTCTTTATGATGCGCCAAATGTTCTCTATAGGTGAAAGATCTGGACTGCAGACTGGCCATTTCAGTACCCGGATCCTTCTCCTACGCAGCCATGATGTTGTGATTGATGCTGAATGTGGTCTGGCATTATCTTGTTGAAAAATGCAGGGTCTTCCCTGAAAGAGATGACGTCTGGATGGGAGCATATGTTGTTCTAGAACCTGAATATATTTTTCTGCATTGATGGTGCCTTTCCAGACATGCAAGCTGCCCATGCCACACGCACTCATGCAACCCCATACCATCAGAGATGCAGGCTTCTGAACTGAGCGTTGACAACAACTTGGGTTGTCCTTGTCCTCTTTGGTCCAAATGACATGGCGTCCCAGATTTCCAAAAAGAACTTCGAATCGTGACTCGTCTGACCACAGAACAGTCTTCCATTTTGCCACACTCCATTTTAAATGATCCCTGGCCCAGTGAAAACGCCTGAGCTTGTGGATCTTGCTTAGAAATGGCTTCTTCTTTGCACTGTGGAGTTTCAGCTGGCAACGACGGATGGCACGGTGGATTGTGTTCACTGACAATGTTTTCTGGAAGTATTCCTGAGCCCATTCTGTGATTTCCTTTACAGTAGCATTCCTGTTTGCGGTTCAGTGTCGTTTAAGGGCCCGGAGATCACGGGCATCCAGTATGGTTTTACGGCCTTGACCCTTACGCACAGAGATTGTTCAAGATTCTCTGAATCTTCGGATGATGTTATGCACAGTTGATGATGATAGATGCAAAGTCTTTGCAATTTTTCGCTGGGTAACAGCTTTCTGATATGGCTCCACTATCTTTCTGCGCAACATTGTGGGAATTGGTGATCCTCTACCCATCTTGGATTCTGAGAGACACTGCCACTCTGAGAAGCTCTTTTTATACCCAATCATGTTGCCAATTGACCTAATTAGTGTTAATTGGTCTTCCAGCTCTACGTTATGCTCAAATTTACTTTTTCCAGCCTCTTATTGCTACTTGTCCCAACTTTTTTGGGATTTGTTGACACCGTGAAAATTGGAATCAACGTATTTTTCCTTTAAAATGATACATTTACTCGGATTAAACGTTTGATCTGTCATCTACATTCTATTACAAATAAAATATTGACATTTGCCATCTCCACATCATTGCATTCAGTTTTTATTCACAGTTTGTTTAGTGTCCCAACTTTTTTGGAATCCGGTTTGTAGACTGAATGGAGAGCATAGGGAGACAGCAGGGACAATGCAGGTTGAATATAATCGACGTGTGCATCTTATTGAACTGCTGCCACATTCCCAGTTAACTTGTTAGTTTATAGATAGAATTATTGTGCATCAGTATTAAAGGGTGATCTAATATATGGCCGTGTGCATCTTTATGAACTGCTGCCACATTGACAGTTAAAGGGTAAATAAACTTTTAAAATAGAAACTAAGAGGTAGCAGCGCTGGTCATAGTTGTCATAGTCATTACCTCTGGCTGTGACCTTCTGTCTATGCTCTCGCTGCAGCTCCGTTCCTGTGTGTTATTTGTGGTTCTTTATGGGTTAACTCCCCTGTGTGCCTATTAGGAGTTAAGTCCTCTCTGTCTGCTCCATGGGTGTGGCCTCTCTGCTGCACCCATGTATATATAAGGCTGAGGTTTCCTCATTTCTGTGTCAGCTCTCCTGTTGTGTGTTGTCTTGTCCTGCTCCTTGTTTGTACTCTCTCTCCCATGCTGCTGACCCATGGGATCCGTGTCTGTCTGTGCTTTGTGGGTTTCCTACTTGTTCATTGACGTCCTCTTTACTGTGTTACTGTTATCTGTTCTGCTAGTTATGTTTGTTATGTTATATGTCTCTGTTCAGCAAGCCCTTGCTGCACCTTTCTTTGCAGCAGAGTGCCACGGGCAAGGCCATGCAGTTTACTACTGGTGGAGCAAGTCCTTCTCTGCTCATTGTCACTCCTGTTTCCTTGCTATGTACTCCTGCTTGTGTTATTAGTTGCCCTGTTTGTATTTGCCTGTCTATGTTATGTTTGCCTATGTGCCGTCGGTACCTTCTGGTACCTGTTGTCCATTCGTTCTTGCTGTCACTGTCTAGTTCATGCTCTGGAGTGGACCCTGGCAATTTCCTGCTGCAAAGTCTAACCCTACCATCTGGGGCCCTAGTGAATACCAGGAGTTGCTTAGTCACGCCCCTCTGGAGTATTACTAGACAGTGGCGCAGTGGGGGTTTTCTCCCACTGTGCTTACGGTACATAGAGCTCATGTTTTGTCTGTGCTGGCTTCCCTGGTTTTTGTTTGTGCAATAAACTCTTGTGTGTCTGTACCTGATTTCCATTTGTTTATTGCTTGACGACGCGGAGGTCTCTCCTGGGACCTCCAACTCGTCACAATAGTGCTCTACCCCTTCTGATTACATATCTTGTTCTTTGCTTTTGGAGTGTAAGAATCCCATATATTTCTATGGATCCATACTCCAAAACACACTCCAAAGTGCACACTGCAAAAGCTGATGAAAGCCAAAAGGACAGAGAACTCTGAGCAGTACTTTGTTTTTCTTTAAAGGTTTAGTTACCCTTTAAACTTGTTTATACATAGAATTACTGTGCCTCAGTATTAGGCCTCATGCAATTGCCCATTACTAGACCATTCTGAGCATTGGAGACAGCAATGCACAACATCTTTGTGACTGCCATTCAACTTGAATTGGTCAGTGATCCATCCCTACTGCAAATAAATTAAAGGGCGGTCTAATATATTGACGTGTTTCTCTGTTCAACTGCTGCAACACTCATAGTTAATCTGTTACATTACTGATACAGTTACTGTACACTATGGCCAACAGACTGTTTTCTGCCAACGATATGTTCCTGACTGGAAGATATTGGCAAAGTTCTCAGCTTTTAACATCGGCTTGAGGAATTAGCTAGTATTGTCAGTATCATTTTGGTGCATTTCTTGCAGTGATTTGTGTATGTATATATTTTTTCATCTGCACAATGTATCATTTTGTGTAAGATGTCCTTGTGGTGCATGCGGTCCGCCTTGGCAGTCAGGAACATATCGTAGCCCCTCATGCACCACGTCACGGTGTCTCAGCAAGCATGGGGTCCTACCACTCAACTGCCCATGGTGTGTGAATAGGGTTTGAACAGTGCTAGAACTGACTGAAAGACTAGAAGATATTGGCAAAGTTCTCAGCTTTCAACATTGGCTTGAGGAATTAGCTAGTATTGTCAGTTGCGTATTATTTAGGTGCATTTTTTGCAGTGATTTGTGTATGTATATATTTTTTCATCTGCACAATGTATCATTTTGTGTAAGATGTCCTTGTGGTGCATGCGGTCCGCCCCGGCATTCTCCATTGTATGCATTTTTTGCTGGGGATTGCCATTATTTGCGGACCGCATGCGGAGGAATTGCTCCCCTTGTTATAGACACGCTACAGTGTCTGGGTTTGGAGCATTTCCACCCGTTTAGGCCAGTTTTTGTCTTTATGTGTATGGAATGTGCCACTTCATTTTGCTGGTAATGTTCTTTTGCACCTGGTAGCTTCTGTGTCACATGGTCTGTTGTGGGTGCGGCTCACAGCTTTATTCTACCTCAGTGCATTGGTGATACCACTATGGAGGCATGTGAGAGCCTGGCTGTGAGTTGGTTTCTAGCACTGTTCAGACCTTGTTCACACACCACGGGCAGTTGAATGGTAGGACCCCATGCATGCTGAGACACCTTGACATGGTGCATGAGGGGCTCCGATATGTTCCTGACTGGAAGATATTGTCAAAAATCTCAGCTTTTAACATCGTCTTGAGGAATTAACTAGTATTGTCAGTTGCGTATCATTTTGGTTCATTTTTTTGCAGTGATTTGTCTATGTAGCCAGTACAAGTAGCCACCGAAGAAGAGGTGGTGGTAGCCAGAGCTGCCACTGTGATCTAGTGGTTGTGTTTTGACCAACAATCACACTGTACTGGAATGCTTGACTCGCTCTTCAACATCAACTCAAGTGACAACAGATACACACATACAGGATTCAGTGGGTTCCTCTGACAGCACGCTTAGTTGGCATGGCCCAGGAACTGTTTCTGTGCCTTCACCTGTCCTAGATCTGCCTATTGCTTTTGCTGTTCCTTCTGCTAGGCAAGTAATCTATGCAACTGACTCTGCATCGCTTTTCACTGAGGATGAGCTTTGTGAGGACAGTCAGCATTTATAGGCCAGTCCAGACTTAGAGGAGAGGTCCACTGCGGACTCTTCTAGGTATGCAACTAAAGATAATGACAATCGGGTGGGAGCACATGTTGCAAGAGGTCAGGGATGTGTGCAAGAGACAGGTGAGGGTGACACATGTGACGATCAAACAGAAGTAGATGATGTAGCCGTTCGCACATGGGAGCCGGGCGAATAGGGGGAATCTTCATCATCAGGGGAAGGGTGGCAGCATGCCCATGAGACAGCAGGGTTAAAGTGTGCCTGTGAGACAGGAAAGTGGAAGTGTTCCCATCGGACAGCAAGGTAGAAGTCTCACCATGAGACAGCAGGGAGGAAGCAGTGGGAGATCTGCAGTCAAATGCGGGAGGGGTGCACCATTTGCTACTTGGGAAACTGAGGAACACACTAGCAGTACACTGGTTCATAAAAGCAGCGGCAGGCAGGCATCATGTAGTGGTGGAGGGAAAAAGCCATACTCACCAGTCGCCTGGGGGATATTAGCATGGTGGTATGCAGGATGAGTGGGCAGAATGTGAGGCATGGCTAGAGTGCTAATGTTGGTACCACAGCCCTGGGTCAACACATGGAGTGTTATCATAAAGTGGCGTGGGAAAACTGCCACTCATCTAGTGTTATAGCCTGATGCAGCAACCCAGCGGTCTGCACCCTCTCTCTAATCAGCAATCAGGGCTCAACGACGTCAGTAGAAGGAAGCTGTCGTTCCTACCCATCGACTTCATTGGCATCAATTGCTCCTGATGCTCCTTCTCCTCCTTCTCCTCATCACTTGTTTCAATAACAATCGATCACTGAGGTTTTTTCAAAAATACAACAGTATGTGTGGACTCATCCGATGGTGCAGAAGCTAAACGTGCACCTGGCCGAGTTGTTGATACTAAATTCCCTCCCTTTCCATGTTGTTGACTATGGAAGTAGTATATTGTAGAATATGAATCAACAAAGAGAACTGGTACCACAAAATACCCTGCATCGGCAGCTCATGGAAGATCCCGTAAAATCACATGTAACATAAGGTATGGGCTACCTAGAACTAAACAGCATATAGCATATACATCAAGACTGTGAATATCTATCATAAAATCCCAGATGTATAATGCGACTCTAGCAGGTAAGGTGACTTGTGCTTTATCCAACCAGTTCTAAGAGTCAGGTGTGCGCACACATTCGCAATCAAAATACAGAACCAAGATCGTGCTGAGCAAGTCTGAATCTCTCTTACCCGATGCCCCAGGATGTTTGGATGAGCTGTCGCTGCCTGGCGTGCCCCTCTACGCGCGTTTCGCGTTTGCTTCTTCAGGAGGAGTGGCTACCTTCTTACGCTGGAGGTCTTTAAACTGTCTTTTAGCCAATGGTAAGTTTCATTATGGTCACATGATCTATCTAGTGTAACTGCGTTTGCGGCGCATCGCGATGGTCCGCAGGCCGGGTTGCAATGGGACTTCAGCCCTTCCGATCGCGCGATTCCAGCAAGGGCAGCCTGCGTCTGACGTCACTGGGAACACGCATGACGGGACGGCGCAAGTCTACCCACCTCTGACCCACGATGCGCACCGGATTTAAACCATAGACCTTCTAAGTCCATAGGTATGTTCCAATGGGTTTCTGAAGTTGCTAGATATATTTATTTTTCCCTCATGCATGCAACCCAGTGTATTAGCTTATTCTTTATAATCACTTTCAGAGAATGCATGGGGTATATGTGATATACATCTCTGCTCATCAGGAGGAATACATATATTTTAAGAACATGAAGAGAGGTGTATATAACTCCAAGCAATATGCATCACATACAGTGGGGGAAATAATTATTTGACCCCTCACTGATTTTGTAAGTTTGTCCAATGACAAAGAAATGAAAAGTCTCAGAACAGTATCATTTCAATGGTAGGTTTATTGTAACAGTGGCAGATAGCACATCAAAAGGAAAATCGAAAAAATAACTTTAAATAAAAGATAGCAACTGATTTGCATTTCATTGAGTGAAATAAGTATTTGAACCCTCTAACAAAAAAAGACTTAATACTTGGTGGAAAAACCCTTGTTTGCAAGCACAGAGGTCAAACGTTTCTTGTAATTGATGACCAAGTTTGCGCACATTTTAGGAGGAATGTTGGTCCACTCCTCTTTGCAGATCATCTCTAAATCCCTAAGGTTTCGAGGCTGTCTCTGTGCAACTCTGAGCTTGAGCTCCCTCCATAGGTTTTCGATTGGATTAAGGTCCGGAGACTGACTAGGCCACTCCATGACCTTAATGTGCTTCTTCTTGAGCCACTCCTTTGTTGCCTTTGCTGTATGTTTTGGGTCATTGTCGTGCTGGAACACCCATCCACGACCCATTTTCAGTTTCCTGGCAGAGGGAAGGAGGTTGTCGCTCAGGATTTCACGATACATGGCTCCGTCCATTTTCCCGTTTATGCGAATAAGTTGTCCTGTGCCCTTAGCAGAAAAACACCCCCAAAGCAAAATGTTTCCACCCCCATGCTTGACGGTGGGGACGGTGTTTTGGGGGTCATAGGCAGCATTTTTCTTCCTCCAAACACAGCGAGTTGAGTTAATGCCAAAGAGCTCTATTTTGGTCTCATCAGACCACAGCACCTTCTCCCAGTCACTCTCTGAATCATTCAGGTGTTCATTGGCAAACTTCAGACGGGCCTGCACATGTGCCTTCCTGAGCAGGGGGACCTTGCGAGCCCTGCAGGATTTTAATCCATTGCGGTGTAATGTGTTTCCAATGGTTTTCTTGGTGACTGTGGTCCCTGCTAATTTGAGGTCATTAACTAACTCCTCCCGTGTAGTTCTAGGATGCTTTTTCACCTTTCTCAGAACCATTGACACCCCACGAGGTGAGATCTTGCGTGGAGCCCCAGAGCGAGGTCGATTGATGGTCATTTTGTGCTCCTTCCATTTTCGAACAATCGCACCAACAGTTGTCACCTTCTCTCCCAGCTTCTTGCTAATGGTTTTGTAGCCCATTCCAGCCTTGTGCAGGTCTACAATTTTGTCTCTGACATCCTTGGACAGCTCTTTGGTCTTTCCCATGTTGGAGAGTTTGGAGTCTGCTTGATTGATTGATTCTGTGGACAGGTGTCTTTTATACAGGTGACTAGTTAAGACAGGTGTCCTTAATGAGGGTGACTAATTGAGTAGAAGTGTCTAACCACTCTGTGGGAGCCAGAACTCTTAATGGTTGGTAGGGGTTCAAATACTTATTTCACTCAATGAAATGCAAATCAGTTGCTATCTTTTATTTAAAGTTTTTTTTTCGATTTTCCTTTTGATGTGCTATCTGCCACTGTTACAATAAACCTACCATTGAAATGATACTGTTCTGAGACTTTTCATTTCTTTGTCATTGGACAAACTTACAAAATCAGTGAGGGGTCAAATAATTATTTCCCCCACTGTATATCTAAAAGAATAAGAACATTGCTTGGAGTTATATACACCTCTCTTCATGTTCTTAAAATATATGTATTTATCCTGATGAGCAGAGATGTATATTACATATACCCCATGCATGCTCTGAACGTGATTATAAAGAATAAGCTAATACACCGGGTTGCATGCATGAGGGAAAAATAAATATATCTAGCAACTTCAGAAACCCATTGGAACATACCTATGGACTTAGAAGATCTATGGTTTAAATCCGGTGCGCATCGTGGGTCAGAGGTGGGTGGACTTGCGCCGTCCCGTCATGCGTGTTCCCAGTGACGTCAGATGCAGGCTGCCCTTGCTGGAATCGCGCGATCGGAAGGGCGGAAGTCCCATTACAACCCGGCCTGCGGACCATCGCGATGCACCGCGAACGGGGTTACACTAGATAGATCATGTGACCATAATGAAACTTACCATTGGCTAAAAGACAGTTTAAAGACCTCCAGCGTAAGAAGGTAGCCACTCCTCCTGAAGAAGCAAACGCGAAACGCGCGTAGAGGGGCACGCCAGGCAGCTACAGCTCATCCAAACATCCTGGGGCATCGGGTAAGAGAGATTCAGACTTGCTCAGCACGATCTTGGTTCTGTATTTTGATTGCGAATGTGTGCGCACACCTGACTCTTAGAACTGGTTGGATAAAGCACAAGTCACCTTACCTGCTAGAGTCGCATTATACATCGGGGATTTTATGATAGATATTCACAGTCCTGATGTACACTCACCTAAATAATTATTAGGAACACTATACTAATACGGTGTTGGACCCCCTTTTGCCTTCAGAACTGCCTTAATTCTACGTGGCATTGATTCAACAAGGTGCTGATAGCATTCTTTAGAAATGTTGGCCCATATTTATAGGATAGCATCTTGCAGTTTATGGAGATTTGAGGGATGCACATCCAGGGCACAAAGCTTTCGTTCCACCACATCCCAAAGATGCTCTATTGAGTTGAGATCTGGTGACTGTGGGGGGCATTTTAGTACAGTGAACTCATTGTCATGTTCAAGAAACCAATTTGAAATAATTCGAGCTTTGTGACATGGTGCATTATCCTGCTGGAAGTAGCCATCAGAGGATGGATACATGTTATTATTCTGTTTACGCCAAATTTGGACTCTACCATTTGAATGTCTCAACAGAAATCGAGAATCATCAGACCAGGCAACATTTTTCCAGTCTTCAACAGTCCAATTTTGGTGAGCTCGTGCAAATTGTCGCCTCTTTTTCCTATTTGTAGTAGAGATGAGTGGTACCCGGTGGGGTCTTCTGCTGTTGTAGCCCATCCGCCTCAAGGTTGTGCGTGTTGTGGCTTCACAAATGCTTTGCTACATACCTCGGTTGTAACGAGTGGTTATTTCAGTCAACGTTGCTCTTCTATCAGCTTGAACCAGTCGGCCCATTCTCCTCTGACCTCTAGCATCACAAGGCATTTTTGCCCACAGGACTGCCGCATACTGGATGTTTTTCCCTTTTCACACCATTCTTTGTAAACCCTAGAAATGGTTGTGAGTGAAAATCCCAGTAACTGAGCAGATTGTGAAATACTCAGACCGGCCCGTCTGGCACCAACAACCATGCCACGCTCAAAATTGCTTAAATCACCTTTCTTTCCCACTCTGACATTCCGTTTGGAGTTCAGGAGATTGTCTTGACCAGGACCACACCCCTAAATGCATTGAAGCAACTGCCACGTGATTGGTTGACTAGATAATTGCATTAATGAGAAATAGAACAGGTGTTCCTAATAATTCTTTAGGTGAGTGTATATGCTATATGCTGTTTAGTTCTAGGTAGCCCACACCTTATGTTACATGTGATTTTACAGGATTTTTCATGAGCTGCCGGTGCAGGGACTTTATATTGTTTGTTTCCACATGTGTATGTATGTTTTTTATGTCTAATTAATAAATTTTGATATTTGGGTATTTTGTGGTACCAGTTCTCTTTGTTGATTCATATTTAGGAGGTACACCCGTGTATGCACTGGTGGTGTCGATCCAGTAGAATGGTATAATTACTCTGTGTTAATTTCACAGATTGTT
This sequence comes from Bufo bufo, assembly GCF_905171765.1. Lineage (NCBI taxonomy): Eukaryota > Metazoa > Chordata > Amphibia > Anura > Bufonidae > Bufo > Bufo bufo. The sequence goes on from NC_053389.1 coordinate 576,202,195, forward strand.
GATTGACCGCAGTGATGAATTTGGGAGCCAGAGAAGTAGTATGGCTCACTCAAGTTAATGAAATTTTTAAGGTGGAAACAAATAAAGTTTTTAATGAAGCTACAGTACAAGTTAAGGAACAGATGAAAACATATAAAAACTTTTGCCATAAAAAAATGAAGATCTGGTGAAATAAGATCTCCCTAGAAAAATATAGAGATAAGAGCATAATACCGAGGGGTCTAAGAATACAAAAATTCCCTGGCTTTGGCCTAGAGGATGAAGAAATATGTGAAAAATGGGAAAATGCAATAAATAGATGCTCCCTAGAAATGATTGATCTAATTATGGAAGCAAATGGCAGAAAACTGCTGAAAATGGAAAAAGAACTGGAAATGTTACAAAAACAAATAGATGACAGCCTGGAGAGTGCTCGTAAAATAAGCTTTGAAGAAGAAATGGGAAAAGCTTTTACAGCATGGGAAAAAGAAATTATAGATCAGAAAACAAAAAAATTCCAGAGAGATGTGGGAGATTATAACAATAAAAAAGTGTATAAGTGGCAAAGAAATTCAGATGAAAATCAATTGAGAATAAGAACATCGTCATTTGCCTCTACAAGTTCAGAAATATCGGAACCCAATGGGGAAAACACCTATGGACAAACACAAAGATCTACGAGGGCTCAAAAAAATTGTCTGAACAATAAAAACCAAGGAGGAAAACGGAAAATGGATGATAAAATGGAAAATAGGAGTAAGAAGGGGAAAGATGATACACCACAGGTAATTAACCTATCATCAATTGTGCTAACGGAAGATCAGATAAATCTATTAAATAGAGGGTTAAACTTTTCACCTGCGAGTAATTTTGATCTTTTTACAGTAACGAAAGACCTGCATCTATTTGCAAGAAAACGGCTTTAAAAAAAACTACACAATAAAAAAAAAAATCATGAGGGCCTCGACTCAGAAGAAGAGATCAAAGCATTAAAAATCTTAGAAGATCTTATGAATGAAAATGAAGAGCAGATCAAGTTAAGTGTTATCCCCAAACAGCTAAATAAAAAATCCACAAGTTTCCCCCCCACTCCAACTATGCCCAGCAATTGAGATCTTTGTAAAACTTGTAAGTGAGGATTTGACAATATTGAGTAATCAGGGAAAGAAAAGAGAAGAGACAACTTAAGTATGAAAGAAAAGGAAGCACTTGATACATTGAGAAATATGAAAGGAGTATTGATTAAACAGGCAGATAAAGGGGGCAACATTGTAGTCTGGCCAGAAGAGATGTACATACGGCAAGCATATAAAATATTGAAGGATAAAAAATGCTACCGTAAGTTGGATTTTAACCCCTTACCTACTTTTCAGAAAACATTAAATGATATATTGGATCAAGCTGAGGAAGATGACATCATCCCAGCCAAAATAAAACTCCTGTTGACAACTCCATTTCCAAGAATCCCAACCTTCTATATGACGGCGAAAGTACATAAGAACACAAAAGATCCTCCAGGCCGGCCCATCATAGCAGGTAATGGTGGGCTCTGTGAAAAAATTGGTCAGTTTATTGACTATCACTTAAAACCTCTTGTAAATATATTGCCATCGTTTATACAGGATACCACCGCGGCCTTGAATAGACTGACCAATATGCAAGTGGAAGAAAATATGATCCTAGTAACAGCAGATGTAGAAGCGCTGTACTCGAATATTAAACATCAGGATGGACTGAGAGCAGTTGCTGAATCCCTGAAAGATAATGACATAGAGGTGGGATTCAATGAATTGATTTTAACCCTGCTGAGATTCATACTGGATCATAATTTCTTCCTATTCAAAGATGAATTTTTCCTACAGACTCAAGGTGTGGCGATGGGGGCCACATGTGCCCCATTGTACGCAAACCTTTTTTTGGGAGCCTGGGAAAGGGAAATATTCATGGATGAGCAAACACAGAACATTAATAAGGTGCATAATTGGATGCGCTTAATTGATGATATATTCTTCTTGTGGGAAGGTACACAGGAGGAATTAAAAAACTTCATCAAAGACCTGAATACTAATGATCAAAATATATTTCTAACATTTCAGATGGGAAAAGAAGTGACCTTCCTAGATCTAAAAATACACATAGGAGAAAATGGCATATTAGAAACAGATGTATATAGAAAAGAAACGGCGGTGAACGCCTTATTGCATGCTGAATCATCACATCTGAAAGCCACCATTGATGGGATACCCACTGGACAATTTGCCAGGATAAAAAGGATCTGCTCTAATGAAGGCAAGGACAAAGAACAGAGTAAAAACATGACAGAGAGATTCAAAGCCAGGGGATACAGCAATAGACAAATTAAAAGAGGAGCGGGAAAAATAAGGAGGAAAACCCGAGAGCAACTACTACGCCCAAACATGATAAAAACTGAGGAGACATCATATAACACTAGATTCTTGACAGAATATAACAACCAATGGTGGCAAATTAAAGAAATCCTACAAAAACATTGGAATGTTCTACAAAAAGACATGATTCTGAAAAAAATTATTTCCGAAAAACCTCTGGTGACTGCAAAAAGAGCAAAAAACTTTAAAGATCTACTGGTGCATAGCCACTATATAGAAAAAACAGGGAGGAAAGACGATGAAAGACTGAAGGATCCTTCCCATGCGGAACATGTAAAGCCTGCAAAAATATGGTAAGATCCAAAGAATTTAAAGGTCTTAACCACGACAAAAGATATATAATCAGAGAATATATCTTGTGTTCCTCTAAAGGTGTTATCTACCACGCAAAATGCCCATGTAATAAGATCTAAATAGGTCTCACGACCAGGGAGCTGAGAAAGCGAGTTAGAGAACACATACGGGACATAGAAAAAAGTAAAGATGAAGAAGACCTCAATAACCTGAAAACCATACCCCGACACTTCAAATTATTTCATCAAAGTAACGGGGAACTATTGAAGTTTACAGGCATAGATCAGGTACACATGGGAATGCGAGGGGGAGATCTCAGTAAGAGGTTGGCCCAAGTCGAAAGCAAATGGATCTTTCGACTGGGCACCATGGCACCTAGAGGTTTAAATGAGACCTTGGGATTTAGTTCCTTCTTGTAAAGAGACTGTAGGGGGTTTTAATTAAGTTTTTATGTTAGTAGATCAGTATATTGTATTTTAATACTGTCTTTTTTGATTTATCGTAGAACTTACCTGTGGTCGCATCCATGGTAGGCTGATGGCTGGATCTTTGAGTCCATGTAAGTCCATGGGAATCTGTGGAAGGAAAATAGATATTGAGTAAAATTAAAAAATCTATTTTGAATGATCTGAGAAGAGATAATGTCCACTGGTTGGAATAAATGACTAGAATGTCATGAGGGCTGTATGGGTCTGAGATATAGATTTCACATAGGAGGCTGTTTAATATGGGAAAACTGCAAATGATGCATCACGCTTTATAAAAATGGAATATAGGTATTAAGAGATAATGGGGATTAGCACTTTTATCACTGATGTACTATTAAGTACCACTACAATGTTAAGGACATAATATATGATGGACTTAATATGTAATATCACTATATTTTAGGGATTAACATATTTATGCACTTAGCACTTTAGATCATGATAATCTGTATGACATGTATTAGTATGTAATGGAGTATCACCACTATAATGTTATGGACAGAATATATGATGGACCTAATATGTAATATTGCTATATCTTAGGGATTAACATATTAATGCACTTAGCACTTTAGATCATGATAATTTGCATGACATGTATTAGTATGGAATGGAGTATCACCATGATGTCATGGTGCACTATTCCATTGCACATAGCACTTTAGTCTATATGTTTATTGTGTATAGGTTGGCACTATTATGTATTAGGCACCATGCTACATTGGGGATCTGTGTGGCGTGGAATAGACATGTCCGGTGGGGCGGGTACGGCCGGGTCCCATGTCACACAGACATATTGTTAATTCACGTACACTATTGTTTTGACACTGTACAATATGCACTGTATTCGGTAAGATGCACTTGTATGCCTGGGTCCCCATCTACATGCCTGACTAGAAGTGTTTGGGATCCATTATTTGGATCATATGTAGATTATGGGATCCATGGCTCTGATCATATGCAGAGTCCAGATTAATTAGAGAGACACATGAATGGAGCTAATCATAGACATAAATTTTTGTATATATAGGATTAGTATATGAATGTTTTTATGGTATGGATTCCTGTATATAAAGTAGAGAGATATGGAAACAGCATCTATTATGAACATGGATCTATTTATATTTATATGTGCATTCATATTTGTATTTATGTTTATATGTTCATTTATGTGTCCCCTCCATGTACCCTATATATGCTTCTTCTCCCATATGCTTTGTATCTATATACTTGGTGTTACATATGCATGCGTTCTGTGCAGGTCTGGATCTCTCTTATTCTTTTAGATATCTGTGATGCATATTGCTTGGAGTTATATACACCTCTCTTCATGTTCTTAAAATATATGTATTCATCCTGATGAGCATAGATGTATATCACATATACCCCATGCATGCTCTGAACGTGATTATAAAGAATAAGCTAATACACCGGGTTGCATGCATGAGGGAAAAATAAATATATCTAGCAAATTCAGAAACCCATTGGAACATACCTATGGACTTAGAAGATCTATGGTTTAACTCCGGTGCGCATCGCGGGTCAGAGGTGGGTGGACTTGGGCCATCCCGTCATGCGTGTTCCCAGTGATGTCAGACGCAGGCTGCCCTTGCTGGAATCGCGCGATCGGAAGGGCTGAAGTCCCATTACAACCCGGCCTGCGGACTATCGCGATGCGCCGCTAACGGGGTTACACTAGATAGATCATGTGACCATAATGAAACTTACCATTGGCTAAAAGACAGTCTAAAAACCTCCAGCGTAAGAAGGTAGCCACTCCTCCTGAAGAAGCAAACGCAAAACGCGCGTAGAGGGGCACGCCAGGCAGCGACAGCTCATCCAAACATCCTGGGGCATCGGGTAAGAGAGATTCAGACTTGCTCAGCACGATCTTGGTTCTGTATTTTGATTGCGAATGTGTGCGCACACCTGACTCTTAGAACCGGTTGGATAAAGCACAAGTCACCTTACCTGCTAGAGTCGCATTATACATCGAGGATTTTATGATAGATATTCACAGTCCTGATGTATTTGCTATATGCTGTTTAGTTCTAGGTAGCCCATACCTTATGTTACATGTGATTTTACGGGATTTTCCATGAGCTGCCGGTGCAGGGACTTTATATTGTTTTCACATGTTTGTACATGTGTATGTATGTTTTTTTATGTCTAATTAATATATTTTGATATTTGGGTATTTTGTGGTACCAGTTCTCTTTGTTGATTCATATTTAGGAGGTACACCCGTGTATGCACTGGTGGTGTCGATCCAGTTGAATGGTATAGTAGAATATGGAAATCATTCATTTTTTATGCACCCCTTAGTGGGGGCCAGGTCTCAATGATGACAATCCTCATGTTTTGCTGGCTTCCAAATCATCCTTTGTGGTCTACATGTCTGATTTCACAGCGGGGCTCCAATCTTAAGGCATCACTCTGCCTTACCTCACAGCTGCAACGACTGGTGTTGATCGTGGCATCTGAGGGGTTAAATGATGGGGTTCGGTGGGATTGACATTTACCGTCATTGTGGCCAGGTTTCTGCTTTATGATACAGCCAACACCCTCCTCGTATGCAGTGAGCTCACTGCAGCAGCCCGTTCCATACATTCCCTCAACCCCTATTATGTATGGGTATACCTGATTTATCGTAATTCGTGATGAATTAATTCCTAACAAATAGAATCACAGCCAGTGTTCTTACGAAACAGTAGCCACTAGAAAATAAATCATTTAAACCACATTAATACATTTTACTGATCTGAAGAGCAGGTATATGTGTCTGTAGTGTTAAAAATTATGACCTGTTTATATCTGAGGCACAGACATAAGATGAAATAATATTTGTAAACCATGTTACCAAAATGACAAACTTGTAGCTATATTGATTATTTTAGTAATAATGATATAGCACTATTATGTAAATGTAAATTGAAGCCAACGCATTATCATCTTCAAAATATCTTTCAATAAAGTTCAATTATTATAAGTAAAGATGATAGATGGCAATGTAGTTTCATAGGGTATCCTTTTATTTCTTAATTTTACCAGCAAAATTCACAAAAAAATTATATAAAATGTATACAAAATAGCTACAGTAGATACAGTATATTAATGCAAACCATGATTTAAATAGCCAGTTATTATATAAAAATAAATTGTTGCTTTAAGTTGATCAAATTTAATTGTTTTCAGGTCAAAGAAAAGTTGTTACTTCATGCTATTAAGGATGCAACTCACATTCACGCTGAAGTTATAAGTGTGATTGGTTTGTCCCCATAAAACAAAGGTATTCATGGAGACAAATGAAAGCCAAGAACTCATTAAGATCGGGCTCTGTTTGGAGACAGGTTTACAAGTGATGCATATCCATGAAGAGATTAATTTTACATTTTCTAAAAGTTAATAGCAGCCAAAATGTCAAGCTTGTAGGCCACAATGCTGTGGGAATACTGCCGAAATCCAGTGTCTGAAATGATTCATTATTATTTCGCATTGATCTGTTCACGTCCACACAACATGTATTGTATGTTTAACCCTGACACTATAGTGCATTTAGTGCTAATATATGAATCTTTTGCATAATAAGATTACATTAAGAATTTCTTATGGTAGTAACTAGTGTTGGTCAAGCACTAAAGTGCTCGGGTGCTCAAATAGAACACCTCTACCGAGCACCCGAGCACAATGGAAATCCCTGAGCATTAAACCAGGCACCCCTGCTCTGAATAGGGGAGGGTGTCTGGTTCACAGGAAAAGGTCAGAAATTGATGGAAACACCACTGAAATGGTTCGGGAACAGCATGGGGAGGATGTCTGGATGCATCTTGGACTCCCAGGTCGCTGCTGGGAATGTTGTTGTCCGAGTAGTACGCCACTTTTACAGACTGACAATAATACGCCCAAAACCGTAGATAACATCGATTTTAGAGGAAAAATTGTTAGGAAAGATTCTTTCCTGTATATTTACTTGTATATAAAGTGCAAGTGCTGCCAAAAATTACAAGGATAAGGCACTCCAATACAACCTGTATATCACATAAAGGAGGGCCTCATTCCCATTGTGGTACAATTTTTCAGGCAGTGGGACTCCTACACTCAAAAAGCCTATGCACTAAATGAAAGGGCTGCAAAAAATTACAAGGAACCAGCACTCCAATACACCCTTTATTACACATAAAGGAGGGCATCTTACACACCCTTGAAAAATTTGGATTGATTGCCTGCTGGTGACCCTCAAAAACTATTGGAGCAAGGGCCTGCTGATCTGACCATCTAAAACATTAGGGGCGAGGGTCTGCCGCTGAGCTGACCCTCTAAAACATTAGGGGCGAGTGCCTGCTGCTGATCTGACCATCTAAAACATTAGGGGTGAGGTTCTGATGCTGAGCTGACCATCTAAAACATTAGGGGTGAGGGTCTGCTGCTGAGCTGACCATCTAAAACTTTAGGGGTGACTGCCTGCTGCTGATCTGACCATCTAAAACATTAGGGGCGAGGGCCTGCTGGTGACCCTTAAAAACATTATGAACAAGGGCCTGCTGGTGATCCTCAAAAACAATATGGGTGAGGGCCTGCTGGTGACCTTCAAAAACATTAGGAGCAAGGGCCTGCTGGTGACCCTCTAAAACATTAAGAACAAGGACCTGCTGGTGACCCTCAAAAACATTATGGGCGAGGGCCTGCTGGTTACCCTCAAAAACATTATGGACGAGGGCCTGCTGGTGATTCTCTAAAACATTAAGAACAAGGGCCTGCTGGTGACTCTCTAAAACATAATGGGCGAGAGCATGCTGGTGACCCTCAAAAACATTATGGGTGAGTGCCTGCTGGTAACCCTCTAAAACATTATATGTAAGGTCCTGCTGGTGACCCTCAAAAACATTATGGGCGAGGGCCTGCTGCTGAGCTGACCCTCTAAAACATTAGGAGAGAGGGCAGCCTAATAAGCATGTTGATAGCATGTTGATATGATGGAGGAGGAGGACGAGAAAAGGTAGATTGAACCATATACCCTTTTTAGTGGTGGAAGGGGTGCATGGGAATACAGTGTATTCAATACACCATAAAATACATATTTAGAGTGCCTTTATGTTCAGCCACTATCCTCTGGTGGAGTAGAGAAGTCAGGGGCAATCCAGGCCTTGTTCATTTTTGTAAGAGTCAACCGTTCAGCATTTTGAGTTGACAGGTGGATGCGCTTATCAGTTATTATGCCCCCAGCAGCACTAAATACACGCTTTGACAAAATGCTGGCGGCGGAACGGGCCAGCACCTCCAGTTTGTGCCACGTGTCCAGCTTAAACACCCAATAGTTGTAAGGTACAGAGGGATCACTGAGGACGCTGACACGGTCTACTACGTTCTCCTTCACCATCTTCCAAAATTTTTCCCTCCTTGTGACACTAGGCCACACATCAGGTTGAGGGTGCTGGCGGGGTGTCAAAAAATTGTCCCAGGCCTTGGAGAGTGTTGCCCTGCCTCTGCTGGAACTGCTGTGTGTTCCCCTCGTCTCCCTTCCTCAGTTGGTCAAGAAACTATGTACTCTGCAGGCAGTGTTGTCAGCTGGAAATTTTTGGAGCAATTTTTCCACAAGGACCTTCTGGTATTGTACCATTTTGCTCGTCCTCTCCACCACAGAAATTAGAGATGAGAAGTTCTCTTCGTAGCGGGTGTCGAGAAGGATGAACAACCAGTAATCGGTGTTCGATAAAATGCGTACATAACATAAAGTCAGTCATGTGTGCCAGAGTCCCAGACTTCGCTGTCCTCATCAGGAGGATGACTCTCAATCTCTTTATCCTCTTCCTCCTATTCTACCCATCCACACTAAACAAATGGAATAAAACTTCTATGGGTACTACCCTATGGAGCGGAGACAACAGTCTCCTGCTCTTCCTCCTCCTCATCATCATTCAATTTGTGCTGAGAAGACGAACTGAGGGTGGTCTGGGTATCACCCTGTGTACTGTCTTCCCCTGTTTCCACCTCTTCCACATGCAAAGCGCCCGCCTTAATTGTGAGCAGACTCAGAAGTGGGATGGTTACTCTGATAATAGCATTATCGCCATCTGTGTTGATTCTGCCAAGTTGCGTAAAACCTCAGAGGTCAGACATCAATGCCCACTTATCGCTTGTAAAGAACGGAAGCTGACTGGAAAGGCGACAACCATGTTGCAGCTGGTATTCCACTGCTGCCCTCTGCTGCTCACAAAGCCTGGCCAAAAAATGGAATGTCGAGTTCCAGCGCGTGCTCATGTCGCACAAAAGTCAGAGAGCTGGCAATTGCAAGCGCTGCTGCAGCGTTGCCAGACCGGCGGCAGCTGTAGATGACTTTCAGAAATGGGCACACACGCGGCACACCTTCACCAGCATCTCAGGCAAACGCTGAACCACTAGGTTGAACACGTGGGCTAGGCATGGTATGTGTGTGAGCTTGCCGAGCTCCAAAGCCGCCACAAAGTTACGGCCATTACCAGACACAACCATTTATTTGTGCTTTCTTTCAAAGACCTGAGGTATAGTCATCTTTACGCTGCTCTGGGACACAAAAGTGGATTTGCTAGCTGATGGTGCTTGTGAAGGTGCAGGGCTGAAGTCTTGGACAGGGGAATGGCCAGAACGTCACACAGGGGAAGAGGAGGCAGTGGTGTGACCCGCATACCCAGATTGTGGACCCAGGCGTTCAGCCCACCTATTAGGGTGCTTTGATGCCATGTTGTGGATCATGCTGGTGGTGGTGAGGTTGCTAGTGTTCATGCCCCTGCTCATTTTGGTTCAGCACAGGTTGCAAATGACAATTCTTTTATCGTCCGCACTTTCCTCAAAAAAGCGCCAGACTGCGGAATACCTACCCCTTGGCAAGGAAGATGGCCGCAAGGGTGTGCTCCATGGAACAGTGCTGCAGGTCCCTTCCCCTCTGTACTGCTGTCCTCGTTTGGCTTGCCACCTTCCCAGGTTGGGTCAGTGACTTTATTGTCCACCACCTCCTCTTCCACTTCTTCACTTTGGTTATCCTCTTGACTTGTTTACCTAACAACAACCTCAGTTATTGACAACTGTGTCTCATCCGCATCATCAACCTCTTGAGACACTAATTGCGGTTGACTTATTAGCAACTGTGTCTCCTCATCATCCACCTCGTGAAACACTAATTGCCGTTTCCCACCGTCATCTTCTTGTGACTGTCACAATATCTCCTCATGTCCCTCTTTAAGCTGGCTTGTCGAGAGGTCAAAATCAAGGAATGGGGTTGAAAATAGCTCCTCGGAATATCCGAGTGTGGGATCACTTGTTTGCCAAGACTCTCCATGGTGGGAGGAAGGAGTATCAGGGTGAGGATTCTGTTGACCAGACTCTTGGCTACTGAGACTGGACTTTGTCGAAGACAGGGTGGTGCTTAACCGACTGGAAGCATTATCTGCTGCAATCCAACCAACCACCTGGTCGCACTGGTCTGACTTCGAGAGTGGTGTCCTGCGCCGCCCTGCAAACTGGGACATGAAGCTAGTGTGACACAGTGAGAGATTTTGTCTGGGAAGACAGGTATTTTCCTCCCAGAATGTGCTGCTAGGCTGATTTACAGCCAGATGAGGACAAATACCAGACTGGATTTTAAGTGCCGGTCTGGGATTTGGCAGTACCTGGCTGTCATTAAATAGGCAGCTGAGCTCAGAAACTAGGTCCCTGTGTTGGGATCTTGGAGCCTTGTGTCTGGATGAAGGCTTGCTACCTGTTTGGCATGAAAACAGGTTGGTGCTGCTATGGTCAAGGACTCTTTGAGGCAGAATTGCCGCATGGTGTGAATTAACACCAACACCACAAAATTACTTTTTGTTTGATTATGACTGCTTGTTTTGTCACTTGCCTAAAATGTGAATAAAACACTGAACTGTTCGATCCAAAGAACTTGTTGTTGCCTCTATACTGCGTCCACTAACCCTGTCTACCAGAGCAAAACCCCACAATTGGTGGAGGATGCAGGAATGTGCAGTGAGGCTGATGTGAATGGCGATTTTTTGTTTTTGTTTGTTTCTACATTTTTCAGACACGGTTGTATGTCGTACATTAAACCATCTGTATTACAACCAATGCCCCACAACAAAATGGAGGCTGTTGTGAAGGCCCTCATGGAGGCCAATCTGCAGCAGCAAGAGACAAACCTGCAGCAACGCGAGGCTAATAAGCAGTAGCAGCAGACTAACCAGTTGCTGCTACAACATGTGATGGCTTTGCAGACAGCAGGAGCAACCCCGAGCGCCCACGATGACAGCAGTCCATGCTGCGATTCCTAAGATGATCCCCACAGGCAACATCGAAACCTACCTGGCGATGTACAAGAAAGTGGCCAACAGAGAAAAGCTACCCCGTGAAGAGTGGGCTGAGTTATTTGCTACAAATGGCTACAGCCTGACGTGCTGAGTCCCACTGCTATGCTGGATCGTATGTTAGCTGATATGTTCTGGAGGGCTTTGTCATACCCTCTCAAGCACTGGATCGGTCAGGTGTCTCTTGGCAATGGCCTTGAGATGGTGGACCCGGTGGAACGCTATGAAGCTACCAGAAATCTAAAGGAGGGTTCTGTCAGGAGGGGGGTCAGCAAACCCCGGAAATTGTGCACCCCAGGCTCGGAGATTTGAGCCGATAAAACCTGCCCGGGATGTACCCATGGCAGACCTGGCTCAGTGGCGGTCTAAGGAGCCTGGCCATGTAAGGGCTGACTGTTCCCATCAGGTTGAGCCCATGGACACTAACTATGGCTACTATTAGTCGCTATATGTCAGGAGGCTGTGTGCAACAGGTACCCCAGAGTCTCTAGATCATTTGTGCCAGGTGGAAGTGGGAGACACTCTGACGGAGGCTCTGCTGGACTCAGGGAGTCTGGTGACTCTAGTAAGGGCTACCCTGATGCGGTATTCTGAGTATACTGGCCGGAAAGTCAGGGTGATGTGCATCCATGGAGACATAAAAGACTACCCCACTGCGCTGGTGTCCCTAACTATGGTCGCCACAAATCTACATTATGAACTCATAATAGGGAGAGACTTCCCAGGCTTCCCGGCACTGTGGCCTGCTAGGAGAGTGACTGATACCCATGAGACAGGGGTAACCCTAGAAGACTGGCTCGGCTCAAGGGGAAGACCATAACCCTGGGAACCTGAGACCGAAGGGCCAGTGGTAGGGGTCACCGCCACTTTGGTGGAAGAGGGGGAGACAACCTCACTAAGTGTGATGGTGGGAGACGTGGAGGATTAGCCGCTGGGTCCTGAATTGGCAGACCTCAATGACTCCGGGGATCATTTTGGTACCGCCAAACGACGGGACCCAACCCTATCCCGCCCCTGGGAAAATGTGTTAATAGTAGATGGTGAACCACAAAAAAACAGGGGCATTGTCGGCGTTTCCCTGTTTTGTGGTTCATCAGGATATTTTGTATCGGCTAAACCAACTACGGGGTAGGCCTATTAAACAGTTGGTGGTTCCCAAGGCTTATTCCAAGCTTGTGCTGGATCTAGCCCACCAACACATTCTGGGAGGTCATCAGGGACTTCAGAAAACTCAGGATCATATTCTACAGCGGATTTACTGGCCCAGCATATTCAAAGAAGTGGAAGAGTTTTGTAAGTCTTGCCCGACCTGCCAGATAACTAGCTCCCAGCCACATTTCCGTAGTCACCTAGTACCTCTCCCGATTATCGAAGTACCATTTGACCGAAAGCTATGGACCTCATAGGCCCAGTACTGAAGTCTGCCAGAAGGCATCAACACATCTTGGTCATTCTAGACTACGCCACTCGGTACCCGGAGGCGGTGCAACTGAGACATACCTCTGCCAAACTCATAGCTAAGGAGTTAATGGAGATGTTTTCCCTTGTAGGACTACCAAAAGAGGTTCTGACCGACCAAGGGACCTTTTTATGTCCAAGGTGATGAGGGAGCTCTGTTTCTGCACATAAAACAGCTACGGATGTCCGTTTACCATCCGCAAACGGACGGTCTGGTAGAAAGGTTTAACCAATCATTAAAAAATATGTTGAAAAGGGTGGTGGCTAAAGATGGGAAGGAGTGGGACCTCCTTCTGTCCTATCTCATGTTCGCAGCATGAAAGGTACCCCAGGCATCTACTGGGTTCTTGCCCTTCGAACTGCTATATGGCAGACATTGTGTGGTCCAGCTACGGCGTAACCCTTACAAAAAATATATAAAACTTTATTTCTACTTACAACAAAAATGCCCATGAATGTCCAGGCTCACACCAGACCATCCAATAATGTTGCCGGGATGCGGGAAAAGAAATAGCCCTACTTGCGTATCCTAAGACTAGGCCCTTAGCCCAGGGGCAACTCCTGATGGTGGAGCCCCCCTGTCCTTGAACCTGGCTACCAACTCCTAGTTTACCCTCAACAAATAGTGTCTATAATAACATTCAATAATAGGATTAAAACATTGGACCGGATAACAATCCTGGGAGGGAAAGAGGAGGGAAATATACCAACAGTCTTGATGTATCAAACACGTGTATCATACGTAAGACAACCACGTATCTGAAGGTACGCTCATTTCCTTAATCCACCGCTGTTATCTTATGGGGGTCCCCTATGGTATGACTCTGTATTTATTGGCAATTTTATTATGGTTGTAGTCTACCGTCACGATTGACACATGTGAAGCCTCTTCTGAATATCATTAACACGATTGGCCTCTGCGAACTCCATTATCTATAAGGCTGTCATTAGCATCAATTATGAGATCAATCATGGCTATTCTAGTGTACTGAATTTCCTCTGGACATAGTGAGTGACTCCTTTTAATATAGCTTATGCTGGTGGTGGTTCCTCACACTTTTGATTTTGAATTTGGTGCTGGGGTGCATACTTACGGTTATAGTCATATACATATCTTCCTTTTTCTTTACAGAAACCCATTCTGGTTGTCTTACGTATGATACACGCGTTTGATACATCAAGACTGTTGGTATATGTCCCTCCTCTTTCCCTCCCAGGATTGTTATCCGGTCCAATGTTTTAATCCTATTATTGAATGTTATTATAGACACTATTTGTTGAACGGGTACAACACGGATGTGCCAATATTATCTGGGCCTCCCTCCGCTCGACACTGTTTCTTTTCTGTGTATCTATTTAATTATCTTAATTCATTTACCCCCTGTTGATCCGACACCGTGGGGGAAACGCGTTGGGGTTTACCACAGATACGTTCTGTGGCATTAATAGTCATCGTAATTTAGTGTCTTTTATTTCTGTAGTTGGTTGCACCGTGTACCTGGTGGTATATCATATCATCAGGGTTGTATACACTGTGCATTTTTGTAATTGATCCTCTCTGTCCACGCCCATACCAGCCCATCACTTTGGTAATGACTTTTTAACCCACCATTTCAGGGTAAACTAGGAGTTGGTAGCCAGTTTCGAGGACAGGGGGGCTCCACCATCAGGAGTCGCCCCTGGGCTAAGGGCCTAGTCTTAGGATACGTAAGTAGGGCTATTTCTTTTCCCGCATCCCGGAAACATTATTGGATGGTCTGGTGTGAGCCTGGACATTCATGGGCATTTTTGTTGTAAATAGAAATAAAGTTTTATATATTTTTTGTAAGGGTTACGCCGTAGCTGGACCACACAAATTCTGACCTTTAACCCATTATTTAGACACATATCCTTATTTGCTGGATGTTGATTTTCTACCTCAAATTATTGCCAGTTTTCTCTCAGGGACTCTCTTCACCGAGGCTCTAGCTATCGAAGCAAGGGATATATTTTCTGATAGGGATGTACCGGGTCTAGGCCAGCAGGCCACCAGCAAGCAGGTCTTTAACAAATTATACAACGGTTATAAAGAAAACATCAAATCATGGTGGGCGATTAAATCCCTGGACAGTTACATTGGGAATAAAATCGTTCCCCGGGGGTTACGCCTGCGGGTTAAACCAGCAGACAGAATATCGTCACCTTCCCTCTTAGTGAAGTGGGAGGAGATACTAACACAGAGCTCACTTAATTTAATGAATTTACTGCTCGAGGAAGAGAGGCTTGTCTTTGAGCAGTCTTCTAAAAAATTACACGAGCAAATAGAGAGTGCCCTTAAATTAAAAGAGGACCCTGAATTTTCAAGGCGCGAGGTATCCCTCCAAACTGCTGTCGAACGCTTCCAGGGATTGATCAAAGAACGAAAGCATAGACAGTTTGTCAGGGACCTTAGTGAGTTCAAGGAGAATCGAGCATATACTGTCACACAGGGACCAGTGGGGGGACTAGAACATTCCTCCTCTGAGTTCGATTCTTCAGACACTGACTCGTATTCTAAATCTTATGGTAGTTCTTCCTACTCAGGTCGGCAAGGCACGAAACGACGTGGTGGTCGGGGATGGCAGAGGGGAGGCGGTTACAGAGGAAGGGGACGGGGAACACGAGGATCAGGATTCCCGAATACCTCCTCCTCCTCGCCTCCCTCCTTCTTCTTCATTTTTAGAGAAGAATGTGATGCCATATCAGTTACGCGACCGGGGTCGACCGGACAAGGGACAGTGACTGATCTTCAAATTGTTAATCTGTCTACACAAGGTCTCACTCCGGTGGAGGTGGAGGTCCTTAAGAGAGGTTTGTCATTCGTGCCTACCTCTAACTTCAATCTATTCTCATGGACCAAGGACCTTCACCTCTTCTGCAGGAGACTTAAGTGGCACAAATTTTTTAGAGTCTCAAATAGAGAAACATGCAGCAGGCTGGGCCTGGATGAAGAGGACTTTGATGACCTTCAAACCCTCACTGATCTAAACAGGGATCATACCCGCATCACCGGATCAGGCCTGTTTACTGCACTGAGACCTAAATGTAAGAAAATGCCCCCTCCTGCAAACTACGAACACGTAGACATTTTCCTGCAGATGGTCACAAATGACCTTGAACAGCTTGACAAACTAGGCCCGAAATCTTTTAATCTCTCTATTTCAGAGATGCAGGCACTACAATCTCTTGAAAGAGACCGCAGTATTGTTATTAAACCATCTGATAAAGGCGGGAATCTGGTTGTGCTTGATAATGAGGCCTATATGCGTATGTGCCTTGAACTTCTGAAGGACCGGAAGGGTTATAGTATCTTACCCTCTAACCCGACCCCGATATTTCTGGCAGAGCTTAAACATATCTTGCTGTATGGCTTTGAGAACAAAGTAATTGGAGCATCGGAATTTGAGTTCCTCCTACCCACCAAACCCCTGATAGCGACCTTCTATGGGCTCCCGAAGATTCATAAAGGGACTAACCCGTTGAAGGGCCGCCCCATAGTATCAGGTGTTAACTCACTCACTCAGAATTGTGGGATATATTTGGATAAAGTGTTGAGGGAGTTCGTTGTGGCCCTCCCAGCCTACACGAGGGAAACAATGGACTTCCTCAACAAAATTAATGCTCTAACTCTCGATCCTGATTGTATTTTATGTAGTATTGACGTTGAGTCGCTGTATAGCTCAATTCCACACCAGCATGGCCTTAAAGCCATTGAGTATTTTTTATGTGCTAGGGGTATTCAGTATGACTTACATAATAGCTTTATCATCAGGCTGCTTGAGTATACCCTTACCCATAATTTTTTCTTATTCAACTCCAAATTCTACCACCAGCTCAGGGGGACGGCGATGGGTAGCCCCTTTGCCCCCACTTACGCCAACCTCTTCCTGGGCTGGTGGGAGGATACTCTTGTCTTTCCCGACCATGACGTCTGGTGGTCCAGGAATATACAGTTCTGGACTCGCTATATAGACGACGTGTTCGTCGTCTGGAAAGGAGGTTCAACTGAGCTGAAACGATTCGTATCTGACCTCAATATGAATGAGATTGGACTCCACTTTACTTTCGAACAACATCCGTCTAGCATCACATTTCTTGACGTTAAAGTTACAATAGTGGGGGATCGGTTATCTACCAACATATACAGGAAAATTACAGCAACTAATTCTCTCCATAACTGGAGCAGTTACCACCCTGCCTCCCTCAAACGTGGTATCCCCAGGGGACAATACCTCCGGGTGCGGAGGAACTGCTCCAGTGGCGAGGCCTTCTTCAGAGAAGCGAGGGTCCTTCAGGATAGATTTGTAGCCAGGGGGTACCCACGACCGGTACTTAGGGAAGCCTTTAAGCACGCACAGACTAGAGAACGCAACGACCTACTGATCCCTAAAATAAGGAGAACAGACAGCCCCCAACCGATGAGGATCATCTCTAACTTTGACACGGCTAATCAGCATGTCAAGAAAATCCTAAGAATGGACCCCGACCTCTCTGAGGTCGTGACTGAACGTCCATCCGTCTCCTATCGACGGGGCAGAAGTCTCAGGGACCGATTGGTGGCTAGTCATTTTACACCTCCTGCTAAGGTGGGTACCTGGCTCGATCGTGGGCCAGTGGGTATCCATAAATACGGCGGCTGTAAGGCTTGTGCGTTCTTGAATACAGCCAAAACTATCATTGGATCAGTATCTGGTCAGACCTTTCAGATACGCAATTTTATTAATTGCAGATCTAAGGGTCTAGTGTACCTATGTCAGTGTACCTGCCCTCTGGACTACGTCGGGAAGACCATTAGAGAATTCAGAAGACGAATTCTTGAACACGTTAACGATGTCAAAAATAAGGAGGCCACCCCGATTGCGACACATGTGAACGAGTTCCATGGGGGTGATCCCATGTGTCTCCGCTTCACTGTACTTGAAATGGTACATCCATCTCCACATGGTGGGGATTGGGACAGGAGGATCCTACAAAAAGAAAGTGAATGGATTCACAGACTCCGGTCCCAATCCCCCCGTGGTCTTAATATAAGACTAACTTTTTCATGTTTTTTGTGACCTGCTTTGTGCTCTGGCCTGATGGCCTATTCCTGACTTATCCCTATCTTCCTTCCTCCGTCCTTTTCCATTCCCCCCTCCCCCCCTCCCATTCCTGACCTTTCCCCTTGTCCCTGCAATATATGGGCTCGGTTGATATATTTTTGTCTCTCTTCACTGGGCCTGGTGCGTGAAGCACCTTAACTGTAGTTATCCTGAACAGTGATTATGAATGGCTTCACTGGTTTAATTATATATTGGTTTATCGATTTCTATTGACTTTTGTGACAATGTTTCTGTCCTTTTGTTAGTCCCCCTGTTCATCCCTCATAGAGGTACCTATTTCCTCTATAAATTAAAATAATCATAGAGCTTGACGATATCACTGCCCTTGTTTGGCGACTTTATTATTTATTTTTTATTAGTCCTGGTCTAGATGTGCACTATAATGTCTTCCTGGTATAGGTGCCTTAACGATGTGGACCTAGTATACCTGATAGGTGCCTTCACTCCCCCATTTGGTCCATAGTGACCTGTCTGGTCCGGCCGTATGCGCTCCACGCTGGAACGCAAGGCCCTTGGTGATGACGTCATACCCGGACGCCTCTGTATGCGATCAGTCTATTCTTGATGTGCGTTCCAGGTTGGGACGCATATCCTTATGACGCTACATCCGGGCGTCTGAACCGGAAGTCGTGCGGCGTGCTTTCCACCCTGGAACGCACGCTAATTATATCGGAGCTATCATGCTACCGAATACGGCACCTGTACCAGACATACGAGGAGGAGCGTTCTAGATCTCTGCCCAGACACAGGTATTTTCGATTATTGCCCTCTAGGTGATTACTATAAGAGGGGGCTACTTTGAGAGACTTATTGTTGGACCCTGGGAGGGGTTACATGTCTGCGGCATTGGAGGGTCATGTCATCTTTAAACACCAACAGTAAGTAACCTTGTTGTATCACCCCTAGACATGAGCTGGTTGTACTGGTATTTTTGTGACATACGCTTCCTTGTTGTATAGTGGACCTATAACAAACGGTTGTCTTGCCATAAGTGGCTGATGTATTTGATCCAGCACGTATCTGAAGGTACGCTCATTTCCTTAATCCACCGCTGTTATCTTATGGGGGTCCCCTATGGTATGACTCCGTATTTATTGGCAATTTTATTATGCTTGTAGTCTACCGTCACGATTGACACATATGAAGCCTCTGGTGAATATCATTAACACAATTGGCCTCTGCGAACTCCATTATCTATAAGGCTGTCATTAGCATCAATTATGAGATCAATCATGGCTATTCTTGTGTACTGAATTTCCTCTGGACATAGTGAGTGACTCCTTTTAATATAGCTTATGCTGGTGGTGGTTCCTCACACTTTTGATTTTGAATTTGGTGCTGGGGTGCATACTTACGGTTATACAGGGAGTGCAGAATTATTAGGCAAATGAGTATTTTGACCACATCATCCTCTTTATGCATGTTGTCTTACTCCAAGCTGTATAGGCTCGAAAGCCTACTACCAATTAAGCATATTAGGTGATGTGCATCTCTGTAATGAGAAGGGGTGTGGTCTAATGACATCAACACCCTATATTAGGTGTGCATAATTATTAGGCAACTTCCTTTCCTTTGGCAAAATGGGTCAAAAGAAGGACTTGACAGGCTCAGAAAAGTCAAAAATAGTGAGATATCTTGCAGAGGGATGCAGCACTCTTAAAATTGCAAAGCTTCTGAAGCGTGATCATCGAACAATCAAGCGTTTCATTCAAAATAGTCAACAGGGTCGCAAGAAGCGTGTGGAAAAACCAAGGCGCAAAATAACTGCCCATGAACTGAGAAAAGTCAAGCGTGCAGCTGCCAAGATGCCACTTGCCACCAGTTTGGCCATATTTCAGAGCTGCAACATCACTGGAGTGCCCAAAAGCACAAGGTGTGCAATACTCAGAGACATGGCCAAGGTAAGAAAGGCTGAAAGACAACCACCACTGAACAAGACACACAAGCTGAAACGTCAAGACTGGGCCAAGAAATATCTCAAGACTGATTTTTCTAAGGTTTTATGGACTGATGAAATGAGAGTGAGTCTTGATGGGCCAGATGGATGGGCCCGTGGCTGGATTGGTAAAGGGCTGACAGCTCCAGTCCGACTCAGACGCCAGCAAGGTGGAGGTGGAGTACTGGTTTGGGCTGGTATCATCAAAGATGAGCTTGTGGGGCCTTTTCGGGTTGAGGATGGAGTCAAGCTCAACTCCCAGTCCTACTGCCAGTTTCTGGAAGACACCTTCTTCAAGCAGTGGTACAGGAAGAAGTCTGCATCCTTCAAGAAAAACATGATTTTCATGCAGGACAATGCTCCATCACACGCGTCCAAGTACTCCACAGCGTGGCTGGCAAGAAAGGGTATAAAAGAAGAAAATCTAATGACATGGCCTCCTTGTTCACCTGATCTGAACCCCATTGAGAACCTGTGGTCCATCATCAAATGTGAGATTTACAAGGAGGGAAAACAGTACACCTCTCTGAACAGTGTCTGGGAGGCTGTGGTTGCTGCTGCACGCAATGTTGATGGTGAACAGATCAAAACACTGACAGAATCCATGGATGGCAGGCTTTTGAGTGTCCTTGCAAAGAAAGGTGGCTATATTGGTCACTGATTTGTTTTTGTTTTGTTTTTGAATGTCAGAAATGTATATTTGTGAATGTTGAGATGTTATATTGGTTTCACTGGTAAAAATAAATAATTGAATTAAGTTGCCTAATAATTTTTTGTTAAGTTGCCTAATAATTATGCACAGTAATAGTCACCTGCACACACAGATATCCCCCTAAAATAGCTAAAACTAAAAACAAACTAAAAACTACTTCCAAAAATATTCAGCTTTGATATTAATGAGTTTTTGGGGTTCATTGAGAACATGGTTGTTGTTCAATAATAAAATTAATCCTCAAAAATACAACTTGCCTAATAATTCTGCACTCCCTGTATACATATGTATATCTTCCTTTTTCTTTACAGAAACCCATTCTGGTTGTCTTACGTATGATACACGCGTTTGATACATCAAGACTGTTGGTATATGTCCCTCCTCTTTCCCTCCCAGGATTGTTATCCGGTCCAATGTTTTAATCCTATTATTGAATGTTATTATAGACACTATTTGTTGAACGGGTACAACACGGATGTGCCAATATTATCTGGGCCTCCCTCCGCTCGACACTGTTTCTTTTCTGTGTATCTATTTAATTATCTTAATTCATTTACCCCCTGTTGATCCCACACCGTGGGGGAAACGCGTTGGGGTTTACCACAGATACGTTCTGTGGCATTAATAGTCATCGTAATTTAGTGTCTTTTATTTCTGTAGTTGGTTGCACCGTGTACCTGGTGGTATATCATATCATCAGGGTTGTATACACTGTGCATTTTTGTAATTGATCCTCTCTGTCCACGCCCATACCAGCCCATCACTTTGGTAATGACTTTTTAACCCACCATTTCAGGGTAAACTAGGAGTTGGTAGCCAGTTTCGAGGACAGGGGGGCTCCACCATCAGGAGTCGCCCCTGGGCTAAGGGCCTAGTCTTAGGATACGTAAGTAGGGCTATTTCTTTTCCCGCATCCCGGCAACATTATTGGATGGTCTGGTGTGAGCCTGGACATTCATGGGCATTTTTGTTGTAAGTAGAAATAAAGTTTTATATATTTTTTGTAAGGGTTACGCCGTAGCTGGACCACACAAATTCTGACCTTTAACCCATTATTTAGACACATATCCTTATTTGCTGGATGTTAATGCTATATGGCAGACACCCTCGCGGTCTCTCGGACGTGGCCAAAGAGGCTTGGGAACAACAACCCATGCCACATAAAAGTGTTATTGAGTACGTTACCCAGATGAAAGGTCGGATAGAGACAGTTGCCTCTTGTTAGGGAGCATATGGAGACAGCTCAGTGAGCCCAGAGTTGGCAGGCTCGGGTCCAGATATTTAACCCGGGTGATAGGGTTTTGGTTCTGGTGCCGATCGTGGACAGTATGTTCCTGGCTAGGTGGCAGGGGCCCTACGAGGTACTCAAGAGAATTTGGAGATGTAAACTACAAGGTACACCAGCCAGGGCGGCTAAAGCCAGAGCAGGTTTACCATGTGAATTTACTCAAACCGTGGAAAGATAGGGAAACCTGTACAGAAAACCACCCACAGCCGGGTTTTCTATTAGAAAAGGTACAGGCCCCTCTGTCTGATGCCAGAGAGGCGGCTCCCACAGTAAAAAATTGCTGGCAGCCTCTCCTCTAATCAGACTCAGGAGGCCAGGGAGTTTGTTAGTCGGAACACAGATGTGTTATTTTTTTTTATTTTTTTTTTGAGATTCTATTTTTATCTTTTTTTTTATAATTAACAATTTTTATTGCTTTTTATCAGGTAGTCACAGGTATCCATATAAAATGTACTTTCAATTAAAACTCAGTCTGCTTTTACAGCGCCTACAAGTAGCCATTTGGCTCCAGGAGAAGTATATTGTGGGCTCAGCATGCATGTTGGTACTTGCATCCCTGGATCCAATGAAAGCTGTCACGGCACTGGACAGGGTTAAAAGCAGAGTGTGCCTGGCATGCATGCTGTGCCTGCGCTCCCTGGACTTTGTGTGGCTATCATGGCCCATAACAGGTAGGAACTAGTGTTAAGGACCACTCATAGAGGCGACCTTGACGTGGTGAGTGGCTTATTACGCTTTGGCCAAAATGTACACCAATGCCTCATTCAACATCCAGCATAGAGGCAGGGCAGAGTGCTGGTTGCAGAGTGCTATTGCATTTGTGTTTTTACTTTCAATTAAGACCATAAAAATCATAGATACAAGTGAAAGTGGTAGACATATATCTTGACCGGTATAGACCGGAGTGAATAGGTATTACATCTTGTACAGTTAATAGCATAACCATAACAACAGTTAGACATGGGAAAGTAGTGTTAATCTTTGCATTTAGTATAGGACAAACGTTATATCCTGAATCTTGTGGCACAGGCGAGGCGGAATGATTTAGAGAAGGGGATCATGAGAAATCCCTATAACTTCTCCAAGGTGACCATATCTGAAGGAAAGTAGGTCTAGATCTTAGTTCCCAGTGGGAAATTTCCTCGAATCTATAGATCTGGTCAACTTTGTTAACCCAGTGGTCTACTTTTGGGATTTCAGAAGAGAGCCAATGAGAAGGCAGGAGAATTCTGGCCGCTGCTAATAGGGAGAAAAGGGAGGCTTTATGTGTGTTCATTCCTCCTACCCCTAGAGTAAGCAAAGCTAGCTCCGCGGTGCAAGGGAAAGAAGTCTTGCATATCTGGTTGCTGATTTTAATTATTTCCGACCCCCAGGCTTTGATTGGGTCGCAAGACCACGAGATGTGGAGGTAAGTACCTTTTTCTTTATGGCATCTCCAACAGACATCTGGGGATCCAGGATTATAAAGACAAGTCTTGTCTGGGGTCCTGTACCATCATAGTAATATTTTATAACTGTTTTCCTGAATGTGAATACATCTGGAAATCTTATGTGGGGTAATCAAAATCTTTGCTGTTTCAGAGGTCGACAGGGTACCTTTCAAATCCCTCTCCCAAAGACCAATTGCAGCAGGTTTAGCGCTAGAGGGAGATGTCTTAAGAGACTTATATATTGTAGATATTAATTTGGGAGGGGGAAGCAAATTGCCTATCAGCCTCTCAAACCAGTTAGTCTCTCTTGGAGGAGGGGTGTTTTTTATGAGGAGGAGTGTTTCCGACTTAATAAAATGCATGAGCATGTAATTTCGAGTGGGTAGACCCAACTTCCTGTGAAGTTCAGAGTCGGGGTATACATCCGTCCTGATCTAAAATACCAGAGATGGGAAGCTTGGAAGACCTTAGGGAGATAGGGCAGGTTTCCCTTAGTTCTTTAGGGGCTAGGGCTAAAATATCTTTTAAAAGTAAGAGGGGGGATGGTAGCGTCAAAGCCCCACCACTGGCCAACAACCACCTCCAAACCTTTATCGTGTTGCGAATCATGGAGTTGGGAATAGAGCTGGGTATCGGAGGTGATCTGTCGGACAACAGAAGGGCCCGGGCTGGGGTGGGTAAGAAAGCATTCTCCAGGGTAAGCCATGCTTTATGGGTGGGGCTCCTAATCCAATCCACTGCCCTGGAAAGTTGGATGGCTTTCATGTAAATTTCAGGGTCAGGCAGACCAATACCTCCCTGGGCTCTAGATTTAGTAAGCGTATCAAACGAGATACGTGGACTTTTCCCCTGCCATATGTATCTGCGATTTAGCTTATTTAGGGAGACAAAATTAGATTTGGGGATCTCAATAGGGAGTACTTGCATCAAGTAAGTTAATCTTGGGATTACCAGAGACATAAGGATGTTCTTTCTCCCAAACCAGGATAGGTATGGAAAGTCCAATGAGTCCAGCTGGGTGGCTATTGAGAGGAACAGGGGTTTGTAGTTTAGCTTAAATAAATCTGACAGGTATGGGGTAAGTTTTACCCCAAGGTATGTCAGTTGTTGGGTGTGCCAATTAAATGGGGATTCCCTCTGAAGGGAGGAGAGGATTGGGGGTGAGATGCCAATATGAAGCACCTGGGATTTGGAAGGGTTAACTTTAAAATTGGATAGGGAGCCAAAGTGGCTAAGTATCGAGAGGATGATACTCATAGATTTACAGGGGTTAGTTGTGAGGATCAGTAAATCATCTGCAAAGGCAGCAAGCTTGAATTCAGAACCTTCCACAAAAAGGCCTCTGATTTAATTCTCCCGTCTGAGAGCTTGTAATAAAGTTTCCATGACCAGGACAAAGAGGAGGGGGGAAAGGGGGCAACCCTGCCTCGTTCCGTTCCTGATTTGAAAAGGGGAAGATAAGATTCCATTGACTGACACGGACGCCAAAGAGCAGGAGTACATAGAGAACACCGCGTTAATGTAGGGTTCGGGGATCCCAAACCTAGACATAGTCAACTTGATATAAGTCCAGTCAACCCTGTCAAATGCTTTTTCGGCATCTGTGCCAATAAGGACTAAGGGGATGGATTTATGGGAAGCATAGAATAGGGCATTCAAGACCTTTGTAGTGTTGTCCTTTCCCTCATGTCCCTTGACAAATCCCACCTGATCAGGGTGGATTACACTAGGCAAATGGCCCTGTAATCTAGTGGCCAGCATCTTGGCTATTAATTTGAGGTCTACATTGAGTAATGAGATCGGGCGGTAGCTGGAGCATGATGAAGGGTCTTTACCCTCCTTGGGGATGAAAGTAATAGTGGCTCTGGTCATATCAGCTGAGATAGAATGGTTGAGCATTGATAGGTTGCATATGGGAAGTAGGAAGGGAAGAAGGGAGTCTCGGAAGGTTGAGTAGTAAGATATAGGAAGGCCATCAGGACCTGGGCATTTACCCTTAGGGGTGGAGTTAACGGCCAGCGTCAACTCGGAGATAGTGAATGGTTTTACTAGGGAGTTACGTTTGGTTGTGGTCAGAGTCGGGAGTTGGAGAGAATCCAGAAATGAGTTGATACTGGCCTCTCTCCCCTGGGAAGGGTCTGGTAGCTTAGAGGCAGGTAGATTGTACAATGATTCATAAAAAAGCTTAAACTGCTCAGCAATCTCTTCTGCTTTAAATAATAGGTCTCCCCTCGGGGATTTGATGCTCTGAACGTGGAGGGAATCTCTTCTTTGTTTAATTCTCTGCATCATAAATTTTGATGCCTTGTTACCATGTGCAAAGAACTTCTGTTGAGCAGACAAGAAATACTTGGCTGAACGCTCATTCAGAAGATTCTTTAGTTCAGTTCTGAGAGAAGAGAGTTCCGCCAGTTGCTGAGCGAGTAAGGATTGCTTATGAGCTTTTTCAAGTATGTGTATCTTTGACAACAGGGACATGTATTTTTTCTCTGATTCCTTTTTTAGGAAGGAGCAAAGTCCAATCAATCTGCCTCTAATATATGCCTTATAGGCATCCCACAGAACCTGGGGGATATGTCCAGGGTATTGTTAATGGAAAAATAATCATCCAGGTAGGAGGTAATCTGAGATTTGCAGTTAGGGTTACCCAGCAAGGACTCATTGAACCTCCAATTAATGTTCTTACCCGACCTAATGGTAGGATGGACATCACAAAATATTGGGGAGTTGTCCGGGAGTGTCATATCACCAATCTTGGCTATGGAGCAGAGCTGTAGATGTTCTCTCGAGATAAAGATGTAGTCTATTCTACTATATGAGTTGTTTGCTGGGGAATAAAAAGAGTAATCACGTGAGCTAGGATTAAGGCAGCGCCAAATGTCTAATACCCCCAAATTGAAAAGCTTAGTCAGCAGTAATTTGAGAGCTTTTGAGGGAATAGCAGATGTTTTAGAGGAGGTATCTATGGGAGGGTTAAGGGCCAAGTTGAAGTCACCAGCTAGAATTAGGATCCCCTCTCTGTGAGTTTCAACTAGCAAAAGAAGGGAGGAAAGCCAGGAAATTTGATTCGTATTTGGAGCGTATACGTTCACAAATGTGAATAGGGTCTGTCCCACCAGGCCCTTTAAGTTGAGATATCTACCTTCAGGGTCCTGGGTATGGGACTTGTACTGGAAAGCTAGCCCTTTGTGGAAACCAATGCTAACTCCTCTCGAGGCAGCACCCCCGGCCCCACAATGATACCAGCTAGGAAATTTGGAGAAGGAGAGGTTTGGATAGTTGCCATGTTTGAAGTGAGTTTCCTGAAGGAAAACTATAGAACATCTCTCCCTATTCAAATGAGAAAAAAATTGGCATCTCTTTGAAGGAGACCTCATTCCTTTAACATTATAAGATACTATTCTAAGGTCATTCATGTTGGGGTGTGAAGGTGAGGAGAGGGGGAGCGAAAGATATTCTGACCTCATAGGTATAATCAGCTGGTGCGAGGAGAGGGAGAGTGCCGCCCCGAGAGGAAGGAGCCCCTAGAAACCCATGTCTAAGAACCAAAACAAAATTAAAAGCAACATTAAAACATAACAATATAAGCAAGAACTTATGCTGGTTATTAAGTAGTAAGTAGCATGACTCCCAGGGGAGTTTGTTTGAGAGGGTAGGATTTATACATGACATTACTGTGATGTATTTTTGAAGTAAGGAAGTTGAAGGGAGAGAGCAGGAAGTAAGAAGAAGGGAGAAAGAAAGGGGGGTTACTTGGCAATATGTATCGCCCTTAGTAGAGGTTAGGATCCAGAAAAGTATCAGAAAAGGAGTATCAGAAAATTTCTGAAGGGAGAAATATTAGGGGTGGTGTGACCCATAGAGGAGGATCCTTATTCAGCTAGCTGGATAAGTTCATCTTATTCTCCCATTGTGAGTCTCCTGGGTGTTGATTTGGAGTTTCCTCTTCTGCCCCTTTGGGGTTCAGGGGTTTGCTGCTTTTCCCAGAGCTCGAGGGGAGCTCGAGGGGTGGGAGGTTCGGTAAGTCAGCTAAGTCTTGGACAGGGTCCCAATTCTGTATATCCAGAGGTTTAATCCCCAGATGCTCAAATGCTTGGTCCAGATCCTGGAACGAGGAGATGTTCATTCTATGTCCTTCATGCATAAAAGAGATTCCAAAGGGGAAGGACCATCTGTATGGCATATTCTTTGATCTGAGCCATTCTGTTAAAGACTTTAAGGCCCGTCTCTTCTTCAGGGTTGATTGGGCTAGGTCTTGAAATATAAGAATGTCCTGGCCATCCCATTTGACCGATTTTGTTTCCCTAGCCTTAGCGATAACAGTCTCTTTTACTGGAAAGTGAAGGAACTTGCAGATTATGTCCCTGGGAGAGGCTGTGGATACTGGCTTAGGCTTCAGGGCCCTATCGGCTCTTTCCAAGAGCACTTCATGCGCTGAGTCTGGGCCCAGGAGGGAGAGGCATATCTGTACGATGGTATTGGGTATGTCCCCTGGGGCAACCGATTCTGGAATACCCCTGAAACACAAGTTATTGTGCCTCCCTCTGTTTTCCTGATCCTCTATGGCATTGTATAGAGAGTTAATGTTGGCTTGAATCGTGTGGAGGTTATGCTTTACAGCAGTTTGGTGCTGGATCATAGCAGATTGTGACTCCTCCAGCGATTCTACTCTGCGTCCTATATGTCGGACGTCTTGCTTTATTGCCATGAGGTGGGAGCTCAGGGGCTCCAAAGCTGCTGCCAGAGAAGAAGTGAGGGCTTCTCTGAGGTACGTACGGGAGATGGGCAGGGTGTCTGCATCGTCCTCACCTCCGTGAGCTGTGTCTGAGGCCTCTGTCTGTTTGTGTCCTGTGGTGCGCGGCAAGGTCGGCGGCATCTTGGATTCCCTTGCGGCGTAGGCAGAGGCTCCTTTTTTAATAAATTTATCCATCTCTCCTTCGTTGGTCGAGGGTCTGTGATGGCTGGAGCAATCACCAGCTTTAGAGCCTCCTATCTTCACCATCCTGGATCCAACAAGCTGAAAATCCAAGCTGTATGGGCGATGGAACGACGGAGCTACTGCTGCATGCGACCGGTCAGTTCAGGCGCTAGCTCCGCCCCCCGAGAACACGGATGTGTTCTTGGACCTCCTTGGATGCACTTCCATAATCCAGCATGACATTGTCACTGAGCCTCAGGCAAAAGTCTGATTAAAACCATACCGGGTACTTGAGGCTCGGCGAAAAGCCCTATCGGAGGAGGAACAGCTAATGTTGCAGCTAGACGTCATTGAGGAGTCAAAAAGTGGGTGGGCCAGTTCTATAGTATTGATACCCAAGCCGGATGGGACGTTGCGGTTTTGTAACGACTTTCAAAAATTTAACGAGGTTTCCAAATTCGATGCATATCCCATGCCCCGGGTGGTAGAGCTCATCGAGAGGTTAGGACAGGCCCGTTATTTTTCTGTTTTGGACGTAACGATAGGGTACTGGCAGGTGCCCTTAATGGAAGCTGCCAAAGAGAAAACTGCCTTTATCACGCCCGAGGGCTGTATCAATATAAGGTCTTACCCTTTGGTCTGCATGGCGCCCCCGCCACTTTTCAGCGACTAATGGACATTGTGCTTTGTCCACATCATCGGTACGCTTCAGCTTACCTGGAAAATATTGACATCCACAGTACCGACTGAGAAAGTCACCTACCCAAAGTGCTGGCTGTAGTGGACTCCCTTCGGAAAGCTGGCCTAACCGCTAACCCAAAAAAATGTGCAATAGGGAGAGACTAAGTACCTGGGGTATGTCATTAGGCGCAGAGTCATTAAACCCCAAGTGAACAAAATAGAGGCGATACGGAATTGGCCCCGACCTGTCACCACTAGGCAACTAAAGTCAATCCTGGGAATGGTGGGCTATTATATAGCACCCAATGACACGTTCTGGCCAGCCAATCACTGTAATGCCAGTAGCCAACTATAATGCAGTAGCAGCCAACAAATGTATGGGGGAGGAGACTCAAACATCACGCTCGAGAACACGCGGTGTTCGGCCGAACACCGCGATGTGCTGAGCATCGCGATGCTCTAGTTAAATTAGTGTTCGTCAGAGCATGCTCGCCCAACACTAGTAGTAACATTACAGGGAGTGCAGAATTATTAGGCAAGTTGTATTTTTGAGGATTAATTTTATTATTGAACAACAACCATGTTCTCAATGAACCCAAAAAACTCATTAATATCAAAGCTGAATATTTTTGGAAATGGTTTTTAGTTTGTTTTTAGTTTTAGCTATTTTAGGGGGATATCTGTGTGTGCAGGTGACTATTACTGTGCATAATTATTAGGCAACTTAACAAAAAACAAATATATACCCATTTCAATTATTTATTTTTACCAGTGAAACCAATATAACATCTCAACATTCACAAATATACATTTCTGACATTCAAAAACAAAACAAAAACAAATCAGTGACCAATATAGCCACCTTTCTTTGCAAGGACACTCAAAAGCCTGCCATCCATGGATTCTGTCAGTGTTTTGATCTGTTCACCATCAACATTGCGTGCAGCAGCAACCACAGCCTCCCAGACACTGTTCAGAGAGGTGTACTGTTTTCCCTCCTTGTAAATCTCACATTTGATGATGGACCACAGGTTCTCAATGGGGTTCAGATCAGGTGAACAAGGAGGCCATGTCATTAGATTTTCTTTTTTTATACCCTTTCTTGCCAGCCACGCTGTGGAGTACTTGGACGCGTGTGATGGAGCATTGTCCTGCATGAAAATCATGTTTTTCTTGAAGGATGCAGACTTCTTCCTGTACCACTGCTTGAAGAAGGTGTCTTCCAGAAACTGGCAGTAGGACTGGGAGTTGAGCTTGACTCCATCCTCAACCCGAAAAGGCCCCACAAGCTCATCTTTGATGATACCAGCCCAAACCAGTACTCCACCTCCACCTTGCTGGCGTCTGAGTCGGACTGGAGCTGTCAGCCCTTTACCAATCCAGCCACGGGCCCATCCATCTGGCCCATCAAGACTCACTCTCATTTCATCAGTCCATAAAACCTTAGAAAAATCAGTCTTGAGATATTTCTTGGCCCAGTCTTGACGTTTCAGCTTGTGTGTCTTGTTCAGTGGTGGTTGTCTTTCAGCCTTTCTTACCTTGGTCATGTCTCTGAGTATTGCAAACCTTGTGCTTTTGGGCACTCCAGTGATGTTGCAGCTCTGAAATATGGCCAAACTAGTGGCAAGTGGCATCTTGGCAGCTGCACGCTTGATTTTTCTCAGTTCATGGGCAGTTATTTTGCGCCTTGGTTTTTCCACACGCTTCTTGCGACCCTGTTGACTATTTTGAATGAAACGCTTGATTGTTCGATGATCACGCTTCAGAAGCTTTGCAATTTTAAGAGTGCTGCATCCCTCTGCAAGATATCTCACTATTTTTGACTTTTCTGAGCCTGTCAAGTCCTTCTTTTGACCCATTTTGCCAAAGTAAAGGAAGTTGCCTAATAATTATGCACACCTGATATAGGGTGTTGATGTCCTTAGACCACACCCCTTCTCATTACAGAGATGCACATCACCTAATATGCTTAATTGGTAGTAGGCTTTCGAGCCTATACAGCTTGGAGTAAGACAACATACATAAAGAGGATGATGTGGTCAAAATACTCATTTGCCTAATAATTCTGCACGCAGTGTATACAGTGTATTATGCAGTGGAAAATGTTAAATGCCTGTAGTTAAATATCTATCTATCTATCATGCACTTTTACATTTAGCTACAGTTTATAAACCATTTGTTAAGGCTGTATTACACTGGCAGATAGTCTGCCACATCATTGATTACAAGCGTTTATAGTAACGCTCCTTAGCAATGATCTGGCAGTGTAAGGCCTCTTTCACACGGGTGTGGCGTGTGAGGGCCAGATAGGATGCGGGTGCGTCGCGGGAAAATGCGCGATTTTTCCGCGAGAGTGCAAATTTTTTTATGTGTTTTGCACGCACGTGAGAAAAATCTGCATGTTTGGTACCCAGACCCGAACCCGGATTTCACAGAAGTTCGGGCTTGGGTTAGGTGTTGTGTAGATTTTATTATTTTCCCTTATAACATGGTTATAAGGGAAAATAATAGCATTCTTATTACAGAATGCTAAGTAAATTAGGGATGGAGGGGTTAAAAAATAAATAATAATTAAACTCACCTCATACACTTGTTCGCACAGCCCGGCTTCTCTTCTTTCTTCTTCTTTGATGACCTGGGAGCAAAACGACCTTTGGTGACGTCAATGCGCTCCTCTCATGGTCCATCACATGATCCATCACCACTTGCTTGCGGATGCGATTTTCACACAGACCCATTCATTTCTATGGGGCCTGCGTTGCGTGAAAAACGCAGATATAGAACGTGAAAATCAACACTCATCTGCACAGCCCCATTTAAGTGAATGGGTCCAGATTCAGTACGGATTGCAATGCGTTCACCTCACGCATTGCACCCGCACAGAATTCTTGCCCGTGTGAAAGGGGCCTAATACTGATTAAAACTGACTACCCGATGAACAAGCTAATGCTCCTTAATCGGGCAATACAGATTTTTAAACATACTGCCGACAAACAACCAGTCATTTTGAGTTAGAGCAATGGCTTTAGCTATGTAATAGCAGGGTCTCCTCCGCTAGCAAACAGGCACTTGCAGGGAAGGATTGCGTCCTTCCTAACAATTGTCTGCTGCATCATTAAATGTACTATAAACCTCAGAGTTTTTTCAGCAACTGTTAATGGAAATTAACATCTAAAAATGATCATGGCATTGATTAAGTAAACTGATTGTGGTTTTACAATGGGGGTACACGCATAACTAAAGAAAGAAAACTGGGCTATTTCCTCAGACCATTACAGTGCAAATCATTTATTAATTTGAGCCAAGTGTCAAGGCTACTAATAGTGTACTGTACTAACCATAGAGCTTTTTAAAATGTAATGGTAGACATTATTTTAATTTTTGAATTTGTTGATGCATTCAGTAACGCTTTGGTTTTTTCTTTTTTTCTTTGGGGGGGGCAGAGGCTGCTACATGACCAAAAAAAAATGGAAATTGGCATTTTTTTTTTACGTTACTTTACTTTTTTATATTTTATTAGTTCTGACATTTTTGGATGTAGCAATATCTGTCTATGTATGTTTATTTTTTGCTTATTTGTAGGTGTAAAATTGGGAAAGGGGGTGATTTCATTTTATTATATGTTTGTGTTTTTTATATTTTAAAAACATCTTGCACAATATGATAAATAAATGATTTTTGACTAGTTTGTAGTATACTCTTGAAGGAGTGGCAGCATTAAATGTGAATGTGCTTCTCTTTTCGGGGGAGCAGCATTTTTGTGCACTTTTCCCCCATGTGATGGTTTGCTTTTGGCTGGCAGACACCACTATGGGTGAAATGTAGCAGATTTCTCAATGGCATTTTTAATATAAACCTGGGCACTTTTGGGTTAAGGGGCAGAAGGTTGTAATTATTTTGAATTTGCAATTGTTGGAGGGAATGGATATGGAGCAAATCATCTGAAATAGTGTTTATGTGATTTTGCACGGCATCATGTGTTTCACGACAAAAAGGGAAAATATACTGTGACATTCATGTCCCACCAATGTTGAGCAACATTTTTTGTAATGACAGTCAATAGTGTTGCCCTGCGACGTGCGGCGACTGTGACTTGACAGTCGCACAAAATGCAGCTTGTGTGACACATGACGCTGTGTAGCCCTAGTCTAAATCTGACACTGGAAAGAGATATTGTGGTGGGTTAAGAAATGTAACATAATGTGTTGAAAAACCAAAATGACATAATAGACAGTTAAATATGGTGTAAATTTACCAAATACAGCAACTCATATACTCAAGCAGTATGTGAATAGGAATGTTATTCAATTTACTAACATTTTCATTCAATTTAATTTGTGGAGCCTACCCCCACAAACTATTTCTGACTGTGTGTTTTCTCACAATTGTAACATTTGTCAGCTTAAGGCCTCATGCACACGACCGTTCAGTTTTTTTGCAGTCCGCAAACCGCGGATCCAAAAAAAAATGGAAGTCGCCCGCGTGCCTTTCGCAATTTGTGTAACGGAACGGGCGACCCATTGTAGAAATGCCTATTCTTGTCCACAAAACGGACAAGAATAGGACATGTTATATTTTTTTTTGCGGGGCTACGGAACGGAGCAACAAATGCGGACAGCACACGGAGTGCTGTCCGCATCGTTTGCGGCCCTATTGAAGTGAATGGGTCCGCAACCGAGCTGCTCGGATGCGGACCAAAACAACGGTCGTGTGCATGAGGCTTTATTTTAGATTTTTGATAATTTTATATGTAACATTTAAGGAGGTGGAAAAAAAAACAGACATGCTTTTCACTCCTGCTGGTAAAGTTTCAACAAATACATTCTGTAAAAGCTTTTCTGGAATTCTATATAATCCTACAGCCATTCAATTCATGTCACCATTTTGTGTATTTAATCTTCTTACCCTTTAGGTAGATTATTGTTCAATAGGGTTTAAAAATCATTTATATAACTGGTTAGATATTGTTATGAAGCTATGTATCAGTTATGCATGCCCACGACACAGAAAATACTTCTCCTTTTGACAGACAATTAAGGAAATCACTTATTATTCACAAAAAGACTTTGCCAGCTGAGCATGACAAAAACATAAAAAAGCATAAAAGCAACCTGATTGACCCAGTTGCTAAGTTCTGAGTGGTATCACACAGTCTGCTATTGTTAATATTGTTATTTTTCTAAGTAATATTTGATTTCCAGGACAAGAGCACCATGCCCTGCTGAGCCACCTATTGGTTCACTTATTTCTATTTTCTTTTGCTAAATCTTAATGCTTAAACACAACAAAAAAAAAAAAAGAAAAAAAAAGAGCACCTAGCTTGAAACACTGTTATAACTATTAAAAATTAACAGTCATTAAATGCTTTAGTACGTGCCATAAATTATGTTTAATCGTTTTAGGAAAAGCAAAACTGTAGAAACTGTTTAAAATAAAGTTTGTTGAGCTAGTACATCTGAACATTGATTTCTTACTATTTACCTTACTATTGGTAGGATAGGTATTTAAAACAAAATAAAAAAAAACAATTTAGAGCTACACAAAATGTGTAGTGAATTGCAACAGTAAAAATCCCTAATAAAACAAAACTAATGAGTTTTCATTGTGTCTATTTAATGATGATGATAATAAGAGGAACAGATTGCGGATGAGCGAATCAATTTGTAACAAACTGTATTCATTACGAATTTCACAGAAATTAATCGGCTAAACGAACCCAAAGGTTTTCTGTTCCACTTTGGACAAATTGTGTAAAAATGGCAGCCATCCCCATTTTACTGTGGGAACTGATTTAGAAAAAAACCTTGAAGGAGGAAGAAAGTTGGTCACAGGACACTGGGGAGGAAGTGGATTGGAAGACTTGCCCTGATTGGCTCAGAGGCTGACATACAAGCAGAAAGAAGCCTAGGCAGAACAAACACCGCACTTTGCTGAGTTGCT
The DNA here is from genome assembly GCF_905171765.1 of Bufo bufo. Lineage (NCBI taxonomy): Eukaryota > Metazoa > Chordata > Amphibia > Anura > Bufonidae > Bufo > Bufo bufo. The sequence goes on from NC_053389.1 coordinate 576,237,174, forward strand.
GATGATGGTGGATGGGTCTCTGGCAGTGCCAAAAATTATACAGAGGCACAAGCAACTAATCTAGTGTAATAGAGACAGTCTTGGGAAAGATTAGAAATAAATAATTGTGTAGATTTTAGGGACTTTGATCAGGGAAAGCTTTGAAGGAGTGAGGGGCTGAGGGCTGAAGGGCCGGGAACATTTCTTGGCAGCAGCTGCAGCACCTCATTTTAGTAGTTCAGCATCACAAAACTGACTATCTGCTAGAAAACCTTTTTTTTATTTGAACAGAGAGCTTTTTTTTTGTCTTTTTTTTTTTTTCTCAAAACCTCAAGTTTCTATATAGGCTTATTGCCACACAGAACCCCAATAGCATTCTGCTGCACAGGCAGAGCAATTACACCTTTCTTTTAGTGCATTAGTGCAGTGTGTTTGTAGAAGGGGAGGTATATTTAATAGCACCTCTGTCTTTAAATTACACAAAACACACTTGCAATTTTGCTGTTACCTGTTTACTAATCTGTGTGTACCAAACCCTGTAATTTTTCATTTACAGGAAACCGGTGACTCTTCATTTAAAAGTTTCATAATAAAATGTCTGGAAAATGGAAGGGTGCCAATGTTAAGGACTTGTGTGAAAGCAGTCAGCATTTGGAATGCTATGAGATTGAGGTTCAGGGGGAGGCAGGGGACCTCAGTGATAGCTGTTGGTAGTGGCATTTGTAGCCACAGTGGTGGCGGTAGGAGCAGTGGTGGCGACAGTGGCAGTCAGAGAAAATATGGAACAGGTAATTCGAAGGGGGCCAAGGAACCCACAATGGCATATTTTTTCAATTTCAACCCACAAAGAATTGTTTTCCTATTTTCCAAAACAAGACATGGTAAATTAAATGGTGCCATGCATCTTGTCCCACAAAAAATAAGTCCTCATATTGCTATATGAATGGATCCCCGCCAAATTGTCTATAAATTGAGAAAGTTCAGCACTGCTGCTACGCTTCCTAGGAGTGGCCGTCCTGTAAAGATGACTGCAAGAGCACAGCGCAGACTGCTCAATGAGGTGAAGAATCATCCTAGAGTGTCAGCTAAAGACTTACAAAAATCTCTGGCATAAGCTAACATCCCTGTTAGTGAATCTGCAATACGCTATTGTTGGCCGTGCGGAGGCAAGCGGATCCATCCAGACTTACAATGTAAGTCAATGGGGGCGGATCCGTTTGAAGATGACACAATACGGCTCAATCTTCAAACGGATCCGTCCCCCATTGAATTTCAATGTAAAGTCTGGACGGATCCGTTCAGGCTACTTTCAGACTTAGTTTTCTTTTCAAACTACAATGCAGACGGATCCGTTCTGAACGGATACAAACGTCTGCATTATAGGAGCGGATCCGTCTGAGCAGACATCAGACGGACCCGCTCTGAACGCTAGTGTGAAAGTAGCCTAAGATGGATGCTGTCCTTGCTTTTTGATAGGAGGTGGGAGGGTCTGGGAGGGAGGGTATGCTGATTGGCTGGAATGTGTCTGCTGACTGTGAGGTACAGGGTCAAAGTTTGCTCAAAGATGATGTATAGGGGGCGGACCGAACATTGCATATGTTCGCCCGCCGCGGCGAACGCGAACAAGCTATGTTCGCCGGGAACTGTTCGCCGGCGAATAGTTCGGGACATCTCTACACAAGACGTCATGGACCCCGGGGTATTTGGAAACGAATCGCTGCATGACTAAGTTCAGGACGTGTGCCATGCACAGCACGTGTGTCATTTTGCCCTGTTCCAGCGCACTCAGCAGATTGGCACCGTTGTAGCACACCACTTTACCAACTGTCAAATTGAGAGGGGTTAGCCACTGATCGGCCTGTGACCACAGAGCTGAAAGCAGTGCAGGACCAGTGTGGTTCTTGGCTTCCAGGCACAACAGCCGCAGCACAGCATGGCAACATCTCACCTGGGATGACGGATAGGTTCTGCGGAGCTTGGGGGGGCACAGCGGAAGAGGCGGTAGCAGTGGAAAAGGAGGAGTCAGCCGAGGAGGAGACGGAGGATGGAGTAGGAGGAGGAGAAGAAGAGGCAGGCCTGCATACAATCCTTGGCGGTAACACCAAATCCACTTGAGAGCCACGGGTTACATGCTTGACAGCTGTCAGAAGGTTCACCCAGTGGGCAGTAAAAGTTATGTACCTTCCCTGCCTGTGTTTGCTAGACCACGTGTCTGTGGACAGATGTATCTTGGCACCAACAATGTGTGCCAGACATATATTCACTTTCCGCTAAATGTGGCCATATAGCTCTTGGATGCCCTTCTGGGAGAAATATTTCCTCCCTTGGACCTTCCATTGCAGTGTGCCAATGGCCACAAATTTTCTAAAGGCCTCCGAGTCCACCAGTTTATATGGCAGTAGTTGGCGAGCTCGCAGTTCTGATAAGCCAGCGGTCAGCCATTGGGCAAGAGGGTTATCCGCCATCATCAACTTTTTACGCTCCAACATTTGAGCCACGGAAGCCTGCCTTTTGCCAGATGAACGCCACGATGGCACGGTGCAAGGTGGAGTGAAGGACAAATGGGAGGAGAGAGGAGAAGAGGAAGGACATGGAGCGCCGGGAGTGTGGCTTTGTGGGTTCTGATGGTGTTGCTCCCACTGGACTCAGTGATGGGAGGCCAGGTGCCTTCTTAAGGCAGTCATCCAAAGGTGAGTGTTGGGCTTACCACGACTTATGCGTTGACAGTGCATGCTGCAGATGGCAACACCATTGTCAGCAGCTGCGGATCAATGTGCTCACCCCTGCACTGTACTTTGTGATAATGGGGACCTTGATTGTATTAAGCTCTTCAGTCCCGGATTGATCAATATGCCGGGTTTTGTCCTTTAATAGGTGACTACGGTTTATGTCCTTCACTTCTTTAGTGATTGGGATCAACTGTTCAAGTTTGTATCCTTTCTCTATGAATTTTTTGTTCAACAGTTCTGCCTCATCTTGGTAGTCTGTGCCATTAGTACAGTTCCTACGTGCTCTTATATATTAAATGTAATGGATATTGTTGAGCCATATGGGTAGGTGGCAACTCTCAAGTGGAAGAAAAACATTTGTGTCCGTAGGTTTATGGAAGGTTTTGGTGTATATGTTACCATTTTTTATGAAAATGGTTAAATCGAGAAAGTTAATCTGTTGTTAATTATAAGTTGAGGTGAAATGTAGAAAAAACTCATTTTTATTTAAATTAGTTAAAAAATTATTAAGAGATAGTTCGTCTCCTTTCCAAATAAAAACAATATCATCTATGAACCGTTTCAAGAGGACCAGACCCGCACCGAGCTCCCCATTGGGGAATATGGCGAGCTCCTCCCATCTGCCCATATATAAATTAGCGAAGCTCGGTGCGAATCGGGTCCCCATCGCGGTCCCCCACGTCTGAAGGTAAAAATCCTGACTGTATTTAAAATAATTGTGTTCTAAAATGAATGTGATATAGTCACCTATAAAATTAATCTGGTCATCTGACATAGTCCTATCCTTTTTTAAGAAGTATTCTGCGGCTTCACGGCCCTTGGTTTTCTCAATGACCGTATATAAAGAGGTCACGTCAAGGGTACATAAAATAAAATCCGTATTCCACTAAATGCCCTCCAAAATCTGTAAAATATGTTTGGTGTCCCTTAAGTACGCTGGTAGTTGTAATACTTTGTCCTGTAACAGTACATCCACATATTTGGATAAATTTGAAGTGAGTCCTTCTATGCCCGAAATTATGGGTCTTCCTGGGGGGTTGGTTTTGTTTTTGTGGATCTTAGGTAGATAGTAAAATATGGGTATTTTAGGTTTTAGGTTATTGATGAAAAGTGTTTCCTCTGTAGAAAGTGCACCCATAGTTTTCCCTTTTTTGGTTAGTATGTTCAGTTTCCCCTTATATTGTTCAGTGGGGTTGAGGGTCAGTTTTTTATATGTTTTATTGTCCGAGAGTAGTCTCAGAGACTCCTTGTGGTAGTCGTTCAGATCTAATATCACTAATCCTCCCCCTTTATCCGCTGGTCTAATGATAATTTGGTGGTTAGTTTGTAATGATTTGATCGCTCCTATTTCGCCATTAGTTAGATTCTGAGGGCCTTTTTTCTTTTTGGGGTTAATACGAAGTAGATCCCTGATAACTAATGATTGAAAGGTGATAATAGGGTCTGAATATTCTGTAATGGGATTGAAATTGGAATTGGGCTTTAGGTCAGAGTGAATAAATCTGGTCCCTGGTTGTGATGTATTTGCAGTGTCAGTCCTTACTGCTCCAGGATTCTGTGGGATTCATGGCAAAACTCACATGGAAAATTACATAGCTGACGCAGAGTCTGGTTTTAATCCATAAAGGGCATAAATCACCTAACATTCCTAAATTGTTTGGAATAACGTGCTTTAAAACATCAGGTATGATGTTGTATCGATCAGGTAGTGTAAGGGTTCACAGTGACAGACCAAACTCCCCGTTTAACGCACCGCAAACAGTCCATTTGCACAACCGCAAACTCCCCATTTGCACAAGGTTGGATACCAAGCTAGCCATGTCCCGTTCCTTGTCCTCACTGATGTCATTGAAGGTCTCTTCCTCCACCTAGCCACGTACAACACCAAGGGTCCCCGAAAGGTGACAACAAGCCCCCAGGGATGCCTGCTGTGATTGGACTTCCACCTCCTCAAAGCCACCTTCCTCCACTGACTCCTCTTCTTCAGACTCCTCTCTCTGCGTTATTATAAGGTGTGTTAAGTAGTACTATTCTTATCAGTTTAATCCCTGTTACGTCCCCTATCAGGGGACGTGTATATGGCATAGATTTTAGGAACGGGGAGATGGAAAAAGATGCTTGGTCGGTCCTCCTACTTCAAATTTGGGGCACTGGGCGTGCAATCTAATGTGACGCCAGATAGTTGTGGTGTGTTATGTTGTTCTATTCCTATCAGTTTAATCCCTGTTACGTCCCCTATCAGGGGACGTGTATATGGCATCGATTTTAGGAACGGGGAGATGGAAAAAGATGCTTTGTCAGTCCTCCTACTTCAAATTTGGGGCACTGCGCGTGCAATCTAATGTGCCGCCAGATAGTTGTGGTGTGTTATGTTGTTCTATTCTTATCAGTTTAATCTTTGTTACGTTCCCTATCAGGGGACGTGTATGGAATAGATTTTAGACAACCACAAAGAGTTGTCAATAGTTGACACACTCATGACATAAATTTTATACCTCTATGCATCAATCTTGGTGTAGTTATGACTGTGCTCGTGTGCACGTTTGGGAGATTGCAGGCGATGGGGGTTTTACAAAGCCTATTGCCATGCTGAGGTAGTTCAGTGACAGTTAAGTGACCCAGAAAACAATGATTCTGCAGTGTGGGCCCATTGTTGGCCTAGTAGGCTTTAATGATCACCTTAGATGATCACAAAGAAAATCTATGTTTTTTCTATGCAAAATTATCCAGCTGATCGCTTTTGGTCTGTTCACAATGAAGCAACGACCTTATCATCTGGGGTGAGCCAACATTGCCATTGCAAACACACTCATAGAGGTGGTCGCTTCATTGTGATACGCAAGCCCCTTCACCACGACAAGGTAACAATCACGAAGGGGAATTGACACATGTATGTGCCTTTTTTTTTGTTTGGTTTTTGAAGCCACAGTGCAGCACCAGCGGCCAGAAAAATTGATGTTTGTTTCCCAGGCAGAAAGTGCCCTAAAACATTGCGGCTTGAACCCTAGTTGGGGGCGGGTAAGTCACGCAAGTCATCCGGCATTCAGAGATAAAATACAGCAGCGTGCGGACCATTTTTAGCCCAAGGCAGCTCATCTCATCAGGCCTTTTTTAGTCGAATGTATCGCCCACTGACAGTCCCTTCGGGATCCATCCCTCATTCATCTTAATAAAGGTGAGGTAATCTAGACTTTTTTGACCTAGGCGACTTCTCTTCTCAGTGACAATACCTCCTGCTTGTCACGGATGGTGTACAGGAAACAAGACAATACAATATAAACAATGACTCACTGGATCCACAACTAAGGAACAAAAGGGAGACCCCTGCATGAGACCTGCCGCTCTCCCTTATTGCTCAGCCTATGCGACCACCCCAAAGGTGGATGGGCGCATATTCACGTACCTCGACTATCTTACACCTGAAGACCCTACAATAGTGAGGGGATACGACCACCGGCTCCCTACACAGACACGGAGGGAGTCAGGGTCACCTGGATCCAGAAAACAGAAAATCATAAATACATAAACAGCACTTATCTTGCAGACGACTGGGGACTGTGGACTGAGAACTAGGAACAGCATGCACACACACTCCAGGAAGTTGTATAAGCCACACACTACTGCATTCTGGGGAGGAACTTAAAGGGCAGCAATCAGTCCAACTGCATGACAGCTGAGATAGACTAACGAGATGAGGAACTCAACCAAAACAAAGAAATTCAAGGAGGAGGATCTGAAAGGCTCTTGTCAGAGCTTCTCAGCTGTCTGGCTGTGACACTGCTGCACTGAAGGTCCTTTCTGACAGGACACTTGAAGCGGGGCAGGCCAGAAGTTCTATCGCAAATTGGGATAGCTCAGGCCACAGGTCAAGCCTGCACACCCAGTAGTCAAGGGGTTCATCGCTCCTCAGAGTGTCCATATCTGCAGTTAAGGCGAGGTAGTCTGCTACCTGTCGGTCGAGTCGTTCTCTGAGGGTGGACCCCGACGGGCTGTGGCGATGCATAGGACTTAAAAAGCTCTGCATGTCCTCCATCAACAACACGTCTGTAAAGCATCCTGTCCTTGCCGGCGTGGTCATGGGAGGAGGAGGATTACTGTCACCTCTTCCCCTGTTAGATTCCGTTGTGCTGTGACATCACCCTTATACGCTGTGTAAAGCATACTTTTTAATTTATTTTGGAACTGCTGCATCCTTTCCTTTTCGGTAACACTTCAGGCACTTTCTGCTTATACCGGGGGTCTAGTAGCGTGGACACCCAGTACAGGTCATTCTCCTTCAGCCTTTTTATACGAGGGTCCCTCAACAGGCACGACAGCATGAAAGACCCTATTTGCACAAGGTTGGATGCCGAGCTACTCATGTCCCGTTCCTCGTCCTCAGTGATCTCACTGAAGGTATGTTCTTCCCCCCAGCCACGTACAACACCACGGGTACCAGATAAGTGACAACGAGCACCCTGGGATGCCTGTTGTGGTTGGTCTTCCTCCTCCTCCTCCTCCTCAAAGCCACATTCCTCCTGACTCCTCTTCCTCACAATCCTCTTCCAGCGTTGCCGCAGGTCCAGCAAGCGATGCTGATAAGGCTGTTTCTGGTGGTGATGGTGACCACAACTCTTCCTCTTCACGCTCATCTACGGCCTGATCCAGCACTCTTTGCAGGGCACACTCCAGGAAGAAAACAAATGGGATGATGTCGCTGATGGTGCCTTCGGTGCGACTGACTAGGTTTGTCACCTCCTCAAAAGGACGCATGAGCCTACAGGCATTGCGCATGAGCGTCCAGTAACGTGGCAAAAAAATTCCCAGCCCCGCAGAGGCTGTCCTAGCACCCGGTCATACAAATACTCGTTAACGGCTTTTTCTTGTTGGATCAGGCGGTCAAACATTAGGAGTGTTGAATTCCAACGTGTCGGGCTGTCGCAAATCAAGCGCCTCACTGGCATGTTGTTTCGCTGCTGGATATCTGAAAAGTGCGCCATGGCCGTGTAGGAACGCCTGAAATGGCCACACACCTTCCTGGCCTGCTTGAGGACATCCTGTAAGCCTGGGTACTTATGCACTAAGCATTGTACGATCAGATTACACACATGTGCCATGCACGGCACATGTGTCAACTTGCCCAAATTCAATTCCGCCATCAAATTGCTTCCGTTGTCACAAACCACTTTGCCGATCTCCAGTTGGTGCGGAGTCAGCCACTGATCCACCTGTGCGTTCAGGGCGGACAGGAGTGCTGTTCCGGTGTGACTCTCTGCTTTCAGGCAAGTCAACCCCAAGACAGCTTGACACTGACGTATCCGGGATGTGGAATAGCCCCTGGGGAGCTGGGGGGGGTGCCGTTGATGTGGAGCAAGACGCAGCAGCAGAAGAGGACTCAGCCGAGGAGGTTATGGAAGAGGATGGAGTAGGAGGAGTAGAGGAGGTGGCAGCAGGCCTGCCTGCAAGTCGTGGCGGTGTCACAAACTCCTCTGGCAGCCGTCAGCAGGTTTACCCAATGCGCAGTGTAGGTGATATACCTGCCCTGACCGTGCTTTGCAGACCAGGTATCAGTGGTCAGATGGACCCTTGCCCCAACACTGTGTGCCAGACATGCCATTACTTATTTTTGCACAATCGAGTACAGGTTGGGGATTGCCTTTTGTGCAAAGAAATTTCGGCCGGGTACCTTCCACTGCGGTGTCCCAATAGCTACAAATTTTTGGAATGCCTCAGACTCCACCAGCTTGTATGGTAAAAGCTGGCGGGCTAAGAGTTCAGACAAGCCAGCTGTCAGACGCCGGGCAAGGGGGTGACTTTGTGACATTGGCTTCTTACGCTCAAAAATGTCCTTGACAGACACCTGACTGTGGGCAGATGAGCAGGAACTGCTCAAGGCGAGAGACGGAGTGGCGGATGGTTGAGAGGGGGCAAGGAGGACAGCAGTGGTTGATGTGGCTGAAGATGCTGGACCAGGAGGAGGATGGTGGCTTTGAGTTTGTGTGCTGCTTGTACTCATGTGTTGATCGCATAGGTGTTTGTGATGTGCGATCATGTGCCATCGCAAAGCAGTTGTACCTAGGTGGGTGTTGGACTTCCCACGGCTCAGTTTCTTTTGGCACAGGTTGCAAATGGCATTGCTGTTGTCAGAGGCAGACACACAAAAAAAATGCCACAATGCTGAGCTCTGCAATGACGTCATTCTGGTGGTGGCAACAGCATGCGTTGATTGGCGTGCTGTCTGGCTGACCCCGGGTGCCGATGCATGCTGTCTGACTGTACCACTAGCTCCTTGCGACGACCTCCCCCTGCTTCCAACTCGTCTCCTCCTCCTCTCTGTCTCCCCATCAGAACTTTCCCCCTGTTCGTCTTCTTTTCGAGCGGGCACACACGTGACATCCACGGACACATCGTCATCATTAACCGCTTCACTTGTATCTGACAACTCAGCAAAGGAAGCAGCAGCGGGTACAACATCATCATCATCATCACACCGTACGTCCATGTGTGTAATGCTGCCTGACTGAGACATATATCTTTTATCTACATCCTCTGGCAATAATGGTTGCGTATCACTCATTTCTTCCAACTGATGTGTAAATAACTCCTCTGACAGATCAAGTGAAGCGGCTGTGGTGCAAGTGTTGGTGGTGGCAGCAGGCGGGCGAGTGGTAAATTGAGAGGTGCCCGAAGCTGAGCTGGAGGAGGATGGTGCGTCAAGGTTCCGAGCGGAAACTGTAGAAGATTGGGTGTCCTGTGTTAGCCAGTCAACTATGTCCTCAAAACTTTTCGAGTTCAGGGTACGTGGCCTCTGAACACTGGGCATTATTCTAGGGCCAAAGGGAATCACAGCACCACGACGGCCCCTGCGGGGTGGCCTGCCTCTGCCTGTCATTTTTTTAGATTCATTAAGTTACACTATGCATGCAAGCAACTGTGACACCAGATATGAGTTGCGCTGAAGTGACACTATGCGCTTGCAGCTGGGCCTTAAACACACAAACACGTGTGTGCAACTGACTGCTATTTATTCACAGTCAAAATTGTTGTTTTTCTTTAAATGTAATCGCATGTGACACCAGATATGAATGGCGCTGAAGTGACACTATGCACTTGTAGGGCATGAAACACACACACGTGTGCCGGCAACTGACTGCTATTATATTACAGTCAAAAATTTTTATTTTTTTTTAAAATGCAAGCTACTGTGACACCAGATATGAGTGGTGGCACTGGGCAAGTGGGCACAGTATACACTGTGAGCCTGACACACACGCTGGCAGGCAGGCAGGCAACTGCAATTAGATTACACAGGAAAAAAAAAAAAGTAGACTGATGTTCTAGCCCTAAAAAGGGCTTTTTGGGGTGCTGTCCTTACAGCAGAGATCAGATGAGTCCTTCAGGACTGCAGTGGACACTGAATACACTTGCCTAGCTATGGATTTCCCTATTAAATCAGCAGCAGCTACACTGTCCCTCCTCTCACTAAGAATGCAGCTTCCGAATGAATCTAAAATGGATGCTGTCCAGGAGGTGGGAGGGTCTGGGAGGGAGGGTCTGCTGCTGATTGGCTGGAATGTGTATGCAGACTGTGAGGTACAGGGTCAAAGTTTACACAATGATGACACTTAGGGGGCGGACCGAACATCGCATATGTTCGCCCGCTGCGGCGAACGCGAACAAGCTATGTTCGCCGGGAACTATTCACCGGCGAACTATTCGGGACATCTCTAGTTCTCACATTTTGGGTTGTTATTTCCTCTATTGTTTTTGTTATTATTTCATTACATTTATTTTTAATTAATTGTTTGTTCGTGTTGTTTTGTTTGTCTTTTTTTATATAATTTTTTTTTAAAGCTACTGTAATTTGCGTAAAAATGTCTTCACCCCAAAAAAAGCATCAAAGCTATTAAATTTCTATGTAGGAGCAAATTTTAAACCCTTAGGCCCCTTTCACACGGGCGAGTATTCCGCGCGGATGCGATGCGGGAGGTGAACGCATTGCACCCACACTGAATACCGACCCATTCATTTCTATGGGGCTGTTCACATGAGCGGTGATTTTCACGCATCACTTGTGCGTTGCGTGAAAATCGCAGCATGCTCCTCTTTGTACGTTTTTCACTTAACGCAGGCCCCATAGAAATGAATGGGGTTGCGTGAAAATCGCAAGCATCCACAAGCAAGTGCGGATGCGGTGCGATTTTCACGCGCGGTTGCTAGGAGACGATCGGGATGGAGACCGGATCATTATTATTTTCCCTTATAACATGGTTATAAGGGAAAATAATAGCATTCTGAATACAGAATGCATAGTAAAACATCGCTGGAGGGGTTAAAAAAAAATAAATAATAATTTAACTCACCTTAGTCCACTTGATCGCGTATCCCGGCATCTCCTTCTGTCTTCATCTGATCTCTGTGCAGCAATAGGACCTGTGGTGACGTCACTCCAGTCATCACATGATCCATCACATGATCTTTTACCATGGTGATGGATCATGTGATGACCGGAATGACGTCACCACAGGTCCTGTTGCTCCACAGAGCTAAGAAGGAGATGCAAGCTGCGCGATCAAGTGGACTAAGGTGAGTTAAATTATTATTTACTATTTTACTATGTATTCAGAATGCTATTATTTTCCCTTATAACCATGTTATGAGGGAAAATAATACAATCTACAGAACACTGATCCCAAGCCCGAACTTCCGTGAAGAAGTTCGGGTTTGGGTACCAAACACGCGCAATTTTTCTCACTCGAGTGCAAAATGCATTACCATGTTTTGCACTCGCGCGGAAAAAACGCGGGTGTTCCCGTAACGCACCCGCACATTTTCCCGCAACGCCCGTCTGAAAAAGGCCTAAGAGGAGGGAGAGTTCTTCCTTTTTACAGGTATAGCTACTAAGGTTGAATATACCCGCTCCTGTGATCTTTTATTTGTTCTTTGTTAGTCCTCTCCCTCTTCTTCCCCTTTTGTTTTTTTTCTTTTTGTTGGAATTCGTGCACGAAAAAAATCCTTATTGATGGGTTTTTTCACTTTGTTACTCATTACAGTATTCCTTGATTTGGTTTGTTTGGGACCATCCCTTTTTGCTGGTATATTACCTTCCCCTTGTACCACGGCTGCATAGCTGGGTTGTTTAGGCCGCGTAACTATCCTGTTGGTTTGGGTTATATTCATTGATAGCGGTTGTGTTTCCTCAATAACAGGATCCCCTTCTATCCTATCTAAGATTGCATATCTATTAGTTGATATTATTGAGCCATTATTCTGTTGTTTATTCTTTCTACTGTTATTAACTTCTATTTCTGGTGGTAAGGGTGTTTCATTTAGTTCCCTTATTCTCTTAGGGTCCATTCACACATCCGTTGTTTCTTTCCTGATCTGTTCCGTTTTTTGCGGAACAGATCTGGACCAGTTCTGTACCCATTCATTTTCAATGGGTCCTGAAAAGAATCAGACAGCTCAATGTCAGATTTTTTTTCAGGACCCATTGAAAATGAATGGGTACAGAACTGGTCCAGATCTGTTCCACGAAAAACGGAACAGATCAGGAAAGAAACAACGGACGTGTGTTAGGGTCACTGGTTTGTTCTTTCACACTTTCCTCATAAATTGACAGATTATTAAGGGTGCAGTCGCACCATGTGTTGTCAATGGTGTCAAATTCCTCCTCCGACACTCTGCTATCCCCTTGTTGTTTGCTCTCTATATTAGGTTTCTTATCTGTGCCTGATAGATCTCTCTGAATTTTCTTTAGTTTTTTGTTAATAATTATATCTTCTTTAGTTTTTATTCTATTTTTCACTGACCTAGAGATTTTAATTAAATAACTGGGGTTAAATAACTTGTTTCCAGCTGAAAGATAATCGCCCATGCAGTAATTATCCAATAGGATGCTCATACCTATTTGCTTAGTTAAATCCAGGTGGTGACTTTTTTTTGGGACAGGTAGTGTATATATAATTCAAATAGTTAGAGGGAGATAGTCAGTGTAGGTTAGCTTGATCTATACTGTAGCTGATAGGTTCCAGTGCAGGGTGTTATTAGGCAGTGTGATAGGTTTTGCTGTCCATAGATACATGTTACAGACATAGTGCTGTGATGTCAGAAGTTGCACGTATTGTGAAAAAATATGCGCATCGTTAATTGCCGAAAATTCGCAGGCGCAAATATATTGGAGCACTCTATCTGCATATAAAGCTATTCTAATGTTCTGCCGTGCCAACCATTTTCTCCAGTATCAGGAAACTTATACCAGCTTGAAAAAAGTAGCATCAGTGACCCACGCCGGTATTTTGCACGCATTACGCGAATAATACATTGTCGATTTTCGCAATTAAGAATATAATCTCGAATTTGCGAATATATGACTAATATTCTACAAAATATTCACAAAATATTGCAAATTCGAATATTGTCCCTGCCTCTCATCACTAATCTTTACCTACTTTTAGGGTTTGTGTGAAAATCCGATGTAGTTTTAGGTCAAATTTATATAGAAAATTTTGAAGGGTTCTCAAACTTTCAGGAAGGACTGCATATGAATATATGGCTTTGCTATTTCCTTTGTCATCTTTCAAGGGTTGTTAAAATTTTAAATTTTGACTCATAGGGTACCCTTTCCAATGGAAGTCACCATTGACTCAGTTGTCTTTCTTCGTGAGATACTTTTCAAACTCTCAGTAACATAATATTTTCTGACATTGCTTCTGTTTTTCTCCACCTTGTTTCAGTGTCGCTTTTTTTCATTCAATTTCTTATTTAAAGAGAATCTGTCAGCTCTGAAGTACCATCCAAACTAGAATAAGCGGTATATAGTGTAAGTGATTCACAGTGCAATTATGTAATTTTTATCTACATACTCACTTGCATTCTGACTCTCTGCTCCAACAAACCAGCATTAAAATGCATTGAGAGGACTCCTGAGCTCATGCAAATAATGGAGAGGATTCAAAGAGAAGTCCTCTCAATGGATTTTACTGCTGCTTTGTAGGAGCAGAGCATCAGCACACAAGTGAGTATGAACATAACAATTACATGACCGGACTCAGCACCACTTACACTATAAATCACTTACTCTAGTTTGGAAGGGTGTTTCGGACTGGCAGGTTCCCTTTAAAAGCATAAACAAGTAAGACAAATACTAGGCAGCATACCTGGTTTGACAGGTTTTATCTTGCTGCTGACAGCTGATCTTTAACAATGCAATTAGGTCTTTATTGGTCATGGATCGGGAACAGGAGTGGCCCAAGTTCAGATTATTTCTGGAAAACTCCCTTTAAACAGCTAATTTGGAACAGGGCAAGTAAGTGTGAATTATTGTTGGAGATGTTTCTGTATCACAAGTGTTCCCTGTGGTACAGCATCTATTTTAGATTCTCTTAAAAATAAGATTAGCAGATGATGACTTAATGATTCATTCAGTGCTTCATCGTTCAATTTACAATGCATTATTTTTGTAATAGTTTTCTACCTTTTTTTAATACTATTTTCTGTTTTTTAGGAACAGTACATTACAGGAGGAAGACAGAAACAATAGTTGGCTCATCTCAATATACTTATGGTAGGGAAGTAGTAAGACCTTTATATCATCCATGAAAAAGGCATATCTGGCAATACATTTTTTATATTGCTCACATTATATACAATACACATACATTAAATGCATACAATATACCTTTGTGCATGCTATTTATCCAAAGACAGTTAATCTTATTGTAGCCAATTCTTTCTGAAGTTCGCCACAAAAGTCTATGGATAGCTTATTCGGCAAAAGATATGAAGATTATTATCTTATATTTTGCAATAATTTGTCTTGGGAAAAGTACATTCAAGAAAGATATTTCATAAATGATTAATGATTTACCCACTGGAAATCTCATGAGAAATATAATGAATCCTTAAAGGGGTTTGTTTATGAAGGCAGCCACTGTGCTTATGCTCTTTCGGGGCATATGGATGTTAGAGCAGTGGTGGCGAACTTATAGCATGGGTGCCAGAGGAGGCACTCAGAGCCCTCTCTGTGGGCACCCACACCCTGGAAAAAGTCTATGGTGTACCAATTTGCCTTAGACTCTTCCTGCCATTCATCAGCGCAGGGCGCACTATGAACAAATCATAATGAAATGATACATGGAAGATATACTATATTGGACTGTAGTATTAAGGTTACATTGTCTTGTTGGCACTTTGCGATAAATAAGTGGGTTTTGGGTTGCAGTTTGGGCACTTGGTCTCTAAAACCTTCACCTTCACTGGTATAGAGGAATTACCTCTCTGTTAGCCAGAATGGAGAGTCACTCTGTTGGAACGGTTCCTATTATGGCAGACTTGAGTGATTCTTATATTTCAGAGACCTGAATGGTCATCATGTTGTGTAGTTGCTGCTGTAAAATTGCTTGACCAGCTGTAGCTTTCCCCATCTAAACAGTTGTTCGCTGGGGGTGCCAGGAGTGGGTTGCATTTTAAAAGGGTTTGTCTCTAATGAGACACTTCGGATTGGATACTAAAAAGGGTCTTTCTTCTCAGGGATAGGACAAATGTTATTTACAAACTATGGTGCTTTTTGTGTAAAAAAACTAAAAAAGTTGCCGACTACATGAAACTTGTTTTCATTAAAATATTCTAAGCATTTAAAATAGTAAAATAACATATACTCACCTGTTTAAGCCACTTCCGGTCCCTGTCAGTCTCAATTCACTGCCAGGGACAAAAGCAGTGGCAAAGCTGGGCTGAAGGTGGCATAATTAGGTGAATATGTGTTATTTTCATAATTTTAAAGCTCCAGCAAATAACATTGGTATTATGCTCACGAGGAGTACACATGTAGTGTGCTACTTAATTACAGGAGAGAACCAATAAAGTTATAATGCGGTTTAAGTTTTCTTTCTTTGCGCAGAAAAAAGACAAAATATGGTTTCTCCTAGATCAAGAATCATTAAAAGTATCTAAGAACTTCTAATCCCACCCTGTATTGTAATACCATGTACATTCTGCCAAGCTGAAAGTGTTAAAAATCACAGGTGCTGGCTGTCAATAGATTATTTATTGGACTATTATAGGGTGTCTGTATTTAACTTTAAAGGGGTTTTCCTAGAAATACTATTGATGACCTATCCTAAGAATAGGTCATTAATATTAGACCCCCGCCGATCAGCTGTTTGAAGAGGCCAGGCATTCTGTGAGTGCTGCAGCCTCTTCCTAGGGCATGTGACATCACCATACAGTAGTCATATGGCCTAGTTTCAGTTCAACTTCATTAAAGTGAATGGGGCTAAGCTGCAATACCAGCATATATGATGATTGTAGTGGATGGCACTCCTTGTGTATAGTTGTCGGTGCTCAGTGGAAGAGGTCAATCAGAATATATATAGAAATCATGGCACTCGATATATCGTTATTCAAAGTTAATTCATTTATTTATTGTCCATCCCAAATAGGATCTTTTTGTTGCAAGTGGCCAACGTTTCGGTCCACTAGGACCTTGATCACGGCCTTAGTGCAGGAGATCGGAGGCATCGGGAGGACGACGATCTCCTGCACTAAGGCAGTGATCAAGGTCCTAGTGGACTGAAACGTTGGCCACTTGCAACAAAAAGATCCTATTTGGGATGGACAATAAATAAATGAATTAACTTTGAATAACGATATATTGAGTGCCGTGGTTTCTATATATAAGCTGCAATACCAAGCATTGTCACTATACTATGTACGCCGCTGTGCTTGGTAAACTGCTGGGAGTTCACACCACTCACCAGAACACCGGTGAGCATGATGGCTCTCTGAAACAGCTGATCAGCGGGGATCCGAGTCCCAGCACCCTGAGGAAAGATCATCATTATCATTTCCTGGATAACATCTTCAAGCCTCATTCTTATAGCAGAGCCAGCAGAGTGCTACAGGACCACAAACAATTGTTGTGCATATCTATGGTGCCTCTGTTCATCTCTATATTACAACAATACTCTCCCTAGGTACAAGAATGTTATTTCTATTAGAAATCTAAGGCTTTGGAATATTCAGGTATGGTATGGTCCCATAGACTTCTCCATATGACCATGTGCATAAGACCTTAAAAAATATTTGCTGCATTAATTATATGATATTAAATTAAGGTAAACAATGGAAAGGGAGAAGAAGAGGAAATGTCCACTGTATACTGCTCGTTTACTGGAATTAGTTTTTCTCAGAAAAAAAACAGGTTTATACATATTAGTTGTGTCCATCCATTATATTTTTTTGTGGAGCCAGACTCAAGTGATATACTGTATGTCTACTTGTTCTATAGTGCACAGGTCTGCCATATATAGAATGATAGTGCCAGACAAAAAATAAAATAAATCAACGTTTGACATCCACCATCACAACAGATGAGTTTGATGATTATGAATGATGGGATATGGGATCAGCCCAGGCTTCAGTTTCCTTTCAGCATTACTGCACCACACCAGAGTGAAACTGAGACCTAATCTGGTACAGTACTTGACAACCTCTTTCTAACATATCTGGAACCAGCCCTGTACCTCACATGGATCCAGAGATCTCCTCATTTGTTGCTTCAATTATTCAGTTAGCTATATTTTAAGCTAGCATCTTAGGGTGCATGTCCTTTCTTAGAGGGCTTGTCCTGTCTGCTGCAGCTGGTGGCAGTTGAATGATGGAATTGAGCATGTGCTTCCAGACAGAGCAAGTAAGCAAAAAGAAATTAGAAAAAGAGCAAACGGCAGATGGCGCTATACAGACAGATTCC
Source organism: Bufo bufo (assembly GCF_905171765.1). Lineage (NCBI taxonomy): Eukaryota > Metazoa > Chordata > Amphibia > Anura > Bufonidae > Bufo > Bufo bufo. The sequence goes on from NC_053389.1 coordinate 576,254,613, forward strand.
ATTGAATAACTCAGTAGCTATAATACATTTTTAATTACATGCAATTACAAAACTATTTAGATCCAGGCGCTGGTTTGAAAACCATAGGATATTATTTGTGGGACAAACCCTTTAAAGAGTCTGTCACCTGTTTTTCACCAATATAACTAAGAGCACTGCCCCGTAGAAGATTGCATACACATTCCAAGCATACCTTTGTGCACTTTGTGCCTTTATTTCATGTCTAGGAAAAGCACTTTTATTCAGCTAGAAAACAGTTCTCAAGTGCCCACCTCTGCTGCTCCAAGTGCCCAAAGCAAACCAGACTGAAGAGAGGAGGGCTGCTTTAGTTGCTCATATCTTGGGTTTGGTAGCCACTATAAATATGAACCTGACCTTGGCATTTCAACCTTTCAAACGATACCAGAATCATAGCATTATATCCACTATAAGAGGAGATATAGCTGTTAGAATTCGAGTCAGGAGTGAAAGCAGTTTTTACTTTCACTTTCAGCTGGGCACTTGGGAGCTGTTTTCTAGCAGAAAAAAGTGCTTTTCCTGGACATGGAATAAAGGCACAAGGTACACACAGGTATGCATGGAATATGTCTTCTGTGGGACAGGGCTCTTAGTTATGTTGGTTAAAATTAGGTGACAGACTCCCTTTAAGTTTGATTGGCACAAACTGGTTGTCACATTCGTTTTGAGTCCAAATAAATTCCCCTGAATTTTAAGTGTTCCAGCTGCCTTCTCTTCTAACCCATAAATTGGTTAGCAACATTTTGACCAATTTGTCTGAAACAAATCACAAAAGGTTTTGATTTCTTAGATTCAGAATTTTGGGAAATTTTGAATAATTTAGAATCAATTAATCTCTAATATATAAGACAAAATGATAGACCCAATGCACAACTCGATCATGATGACTAGTTTTTCACTGTAAAGTAAAATAAGGACTCTCCATATATGAGTCTTAAATCTCAGTAACCTGCATTGTTGCTTATTTTTAAAAAAAATCTTTATCACATTACTATTGCAACATTATTATATCCCCAAACTCTGCTTATTGATTTATGCAAGATTTAATGAATTTATCATGCTCCCCACCTTTTCGAAATTGTCTTCATTTCATTTTCCTATGAAAGAATATTCAGCATAAGTGACAGCATAGAAAATTACTGTCACTAATAGATAGGAATTAAATGATCTACAATAATTTGCTGTTGTCAACCAACGGTAATTCAATTTCTTTTTAATTCTGAAGCTACGCATTTAACCTCATAGAAGCTGGAAGGCCTGAACAAATTGAGTTATTAAGTCCATGGGTCTCCATTTTTAAATGATATTAATGAGAGCCATATATTTAGTGTAGAGGAAAATGTAATGTGTCATCAAGATCAGGTGCTAGTTCCAATAATGCGAAAGACATTTTCATTATGGTGATTTTGTGGGTGTTAAGAAATATTAAAAATAGGAACCCTCCCTATTTCCTCAGTAAAAACAGTTTATTATGCCACAAAATATTTTTTTCTAAAGTAGCCAAAATTGGTATCACTATGTCCGTAATGACCTGAACTATAAAGACTCAGCATGTTATTTAACCCTTATAGGACCTTGCTATTTTTCATGTTTGCGAATTTATTTTTCACTCCCCTCCTTTTCAGAGCCATAACATTTTTAGTTTTCCGTTCACATAGCCTTACAAGGGTTTATTGTTTTGTATGACAAGTGTAGTTTTTTTGTATGAAAAGTGGTAGTATTTTTATATATTGCATACAATGTAATGGGGAGCTGGGGAAAAAAATAAATGTGGTGGAATTTGAAAAAAATGCAATTCTGCCACAGCTTTATGTTTTCTTTTGTTTTTGTTTTTTGTTTTTACAGTGTTCCCTATGCGGTAAAATTCAACTGTTACCTTCATTCTCCAGGACAGTACAATTACAATACCACACTCATATAGTTTTTCTTGCATTTTAATACAAAAATTTTTCTTTTTTTTTTCTTTTCATCTCTATATTCTTCTGACCCCTATAACTTTTTTGTAGTAATGTGTACAGAGCTTTAAGAAGGCTAATTTTTTGTGAGGCGATCTGTAATTTTCTGTGATTTTTATTCAATTTTTTGGGGGAGGTGAAGTGACAAGAGTTGGCCATTTTCTCTTTTTTTTTTTTTACGCCATGGGAATATATTGTATATTGTTATATGTTAATAGAACAGACGTTTTTGCATGTGGCATTGCCTGTAATGTGTATTTTTTTTATTGGTTATGTATTTTTATTTTGAACTTATTTGAACTTATTTTTGATATTTTTATAAACTATATATATTTTTACTTTTTCAAGTCACCCTAGGTGACTATAACTGGCAACCATTAGATTGCCCATTGTGTTTTGTGATGGCTAAATAGCCATCATAAAATACTCAATTTACAATATAACAATGCAGTGCTGCCACCTGCTGGCCTGTATTGGTATATTCTAGTAATCGCTACTGAAGCCTGCTTAAGGCTTCATGCTATTACTACTCCATAACAGGTTCCCCAATCACAGATGGGGAACACTGTTATGAGAACAGGAGCATGCGGCTCCCGCTTATGGACTGCTAAGATGTTGTGGTCATATCTGACAACAGCATCTGAAGGGTTAAATGTATGCAATTTGCCATATGGCTAATGGCATACATCCGCCGTGGGTCTCTTCTGTTTGAAACAGAAGAAATTTGGCAGCTATGGTGCAGGTGCCATTTTTAAGTTGGCGACCTCCACCATTCATGGAGGTCAACAAAGGGTTAAAGTGTTGCCCACGACCTGGTTTTAAAACCTATTTAATTGCATGTAATGAAATGTTCAGTATATTTTTTGTAATTTCTCTGTCCACCTCACAGAGATGGATGCACTTGCTCTGTCTTTGGATCTATGTGAGGTACAGGGCTAATTCTAGCTCTGTTAGAAAGAAGTTAACATTAGAGATGAGTGAATCAAAGCTGACAAAAATTTGATTTGCAACAAATGTGAATTTCCTTGCGCTTTGTGGTAGGGGTGGGCGATATGGCCTAAAATCTATATTGCGATATCATTTTAAGCATGTGCGATATGCAATATACAGGATGGGCCATTTATATGGATACACCTTAATAAAATGGGAATGTTGGTGATATTAACTTCCTGTTTGTGGCACATTAGTATATGTGAGGGGGGAAACTTTTCAAGATGGGTGGTGACCATGGCGGCCATTTTGAAGTCGGTCATTTTGAATCCAACTTTTGTTTTTTCAATAGGAAGAGGGTCATTTGACACATGAAACTTATTGGGAATTTCACAAGAAAAACAATGGTGTGCTTGGTTTAAACGTAACTTTATTCTCTCATGAGTTATTTACAAGTTTCTGACCACATATAAAATGTGTTCAATGTGCTGCCCATTGTGTTGAATTGTCAATGCAACCCTCTTCTCCCACTCTTCACACACTGATAGCAACACCGCAGGAGAAATGCTAGCACAGGCTTCCAGTATCCGTAGTTTCAGGTGCTGCACATCTCGTATCATCTGAAGGCAATCGTCTATGCTGTGAAGATACGAGATGTGCAGCACCTGAAACTACGGATACTGGAAGCCTGTGCTAGCATTTCTCCTGCGGTGTTGCTATCAGTGTGTGAAGAGTGGGAGAAAAGGGTTGCATTGACAATTCAACACAATGGGCAGCACATTGAACACATTTTGTAAGTGGTCAGAAACTTGTAAATAACTCATGAAAGAATAAAGTTACGTTAAAACCAAGCACACCATTGTTTTTCTTGTGAAATTCCCAATAAGTTTGATGTGTCAAATGACCCTCTTCCTATTGAAAAAACAAAAGTTGGATTCAGAATGGCCGACTTCAAAATGGCCGCCATGGTCACCACCCATCTTGAAAAGTTTCCCCCCTCACATGTACTAATGTGCCACAAACAGGAAGTTAATATCACCAACCATTCCCATTTTATTAAGGTGTATCCATATAAATGGCCCACCCTGTATATCGTAATATATTGTCTTCTATATTTGGGGGGGTGTGCTCTCTGCTGGGTCCTTTTCGTCAATTGGTCCCAGCAGAGAGCACATATCACTGTGAGTACACCAAGCACAACACATTTAGCCCCAGATCACCCCCTTATCACCCCAATTAACCCCTTGATCACCCCTGTCAATCACTAGTGAAAGGGAAAAAAGTGATCAGTGTAAACTGTCACTTTTTTTTTTTCCACCAGTATTGACTGTTAGGTTTAGGATAGTTTAGACCCCTTTGGTAGTTAGCTTCAGTTAGCGCCCAGCCCACCGCACCACAGTCACGGATTCGTTAATTAGCATATCGCTAATCAGCATTGGTACTTTTATAGTATCTGTAAGTGATCAGAACTGATCACAGTCAGATCTATAATAGTATTAGTGTCACCTTAGCTCGCCCTCCACCCAAAACGCAGTGTTTGCTGGACCAAGCCTGATCGGTCACCCACACGTGCGTTCACCCACGCCCGCCCCGCCGCAATGACAATTTTTAATTTTTTTTTATCACTGCACAATCACTGCACAAGCGCTGCGGCGATAAAAAAAAATCAGTTTTGATATTTTTTAGCAATCGCAGCGGCTTCCTGTACTTCGCTATCCTCCCATTTGTAAGACAGGCTTGCTTTTTTTCTTAGGTAGTCTTTTCTTAGGTAGGAATACCCCCTAAATTTAGTTGACCAAATGGCAAGTAAGGGGTATTCTTCTGAAGAGGCCTACAGGCTTCTGACCCAGTCGGATGAGGAATGGGAACCCTCATCTGACGAATCCAGCGGGTCAGAATGCGAACCTGTAGAAAGCAGTGGCAGTCTGACCCAAAGTACGGACGATGAGGTTGAGGTCCCTGATACCACCAGGCGTACCCGGCCCCGTGTTGCTAGACCACAGGTTGCGCAGGATCCGCTTCAAGGGCAGCAGAGTGGGGCTGGGCCTGTCGGATTACGTGGTGAGGCATACACCAGCAGCGCAGCCCATCCTGGACCTAGTACCAGCACTGCCGTAGAACATGGTGAAGTGGTGAGCACCAGAAGGGCAGTTGAAGCTGGTACGGTGGCACGTGCAGTAGTTCCCCCGGCGCAGCCACCGCACAGACAGGCACGTAGAGCCCCTAGAGTCCCTGAGGTGCTGGCAAACCCTGATTGGCAGCCCCCATCTTCAGTCGCACCAGTAGTTCCCCCTTTCACCGCCCAGTCTGGAGTTCGGGTTGAGACAGCTCAGATCGGATTGGCACTGGTGTTTTTTGAGCTGTTCTTCACTGCGGAGCTCTTTGACTTAATCGTGGCAGAAACAAACCGGTATGCCACTCAATTTATAGCCGCCAACCCGGGAAGCTTTTATGCCCAGTCTTTCCGGTGGAAACCCATCCAAGTTTCCGAATTTAAAACTTTTCTGGGCCTTCTCCTCAACATGGGACTGACAAAAAAGCATGAATTGCGGTCATATTGGTCCACAAACCCAATGTTCTCTGCTGCCATGTCCAGGACACGATTTGAGACCATCCTGCGTTTCCTGCACTTTAGTGATAATAGCACCTCTCGTCCCAGAGGCCACCCAGCTTTTGACCAGCTCCACAAAATTCGGCCCCTCATAGACCACTTTAACACCAAATTTGCAGATTTGTATACCCCTGAGCAAAACATCTGCATAGACGAGTCCCTGATACATTTTACCGGGCGCCTTGGATTCAAACAATACGTCCCAGGCAAGCGCCGCCCGGTATGGGGTCAAATTGTTTAAGCTCTGTGAAAGGGCCACAGGCTATACGCACAAATTTCGTGTCTATGAGGGTAAAGATCAGACCCTGGAGCCGGTCGGTTGCCCTGACTACCTGGGGAGCAGTGGGAAGACAGTCTGGGACTTGGTGTCACCCTTATTTGGCAAGGGGTACCACCTTTATGTGGACAATTTCTACACAAGTGTGCCCCTCTTCAGGCATTTGCTTCTAGAACAGATTGGCTGCTGTGGCACTGCGCAACCTAGTCGCCGGGGCTTCCCCCAACGGCTCGTTACCACCCATCTTGCAAGGGGGAGAGGGCTGCCTTGTGTAACGAAGAACTGCTAGCGGTGAAATGGAGAGATAAGCGTGACGTTTACATGCTCTCCTCCATTCACGCAGACACGACAATCCAAATTGAACGGGCAACCAGTGTCATTGAAAAGCCCCTCTCTGTCTGCGACTATAATTTGCTCATGGGAGGGGTGGACTTCAATGACCAGATGTTGGATCCTTATGTACTCTCCCGCAGGACCAGACGCTGGTATAAGAAGGTGTCTGTATACCTAATTCAATTGGCTATGTACAATAATTTTGTTCTCTACAGTAAGGCTGGGAGAACAAGATCCTTCCTCAAATTTCAGGAAGAGATCGAGAACCTCCTGTATCCAGGAGGTTCCGTGGCCCCAACCACCAGTGTAGTGAGCCGTCTACATGAGCGACATTTCCCCAATGCCGTTGCTGGTACCTCAACCCAAGCGCCACCCCGAAAAAAAATGTTGTGTCTGTAGCAGGAGTGGAATAAGGCATGACACTCGCTATTTCTGTCCTGACTGCCCTGACCACCCTACCCTATGCTTAGGGGAGTGTTTCCGGAAGTACCACACACAGGTACACTATTAGTATAGGGATTGCGTGACACAGGACAGGCACACAAGGGTCTTAGGGCCCTTTCACATAGAGCTGCTGCAAACCTCTCCTTTCACCTGGGACAAAGTGCATAATGTACTTCGCCACATATCTGGGCGATTTGCGCTTTGCACATTGTCCCATGGGGAGGGAGAGGTTTGTCCTATAAAGGTAAAAAAATATAAAAAATCAGAGGTAAGCAAAAAAGTTAATGTTCCAAAAGTTCAATAAAGTTTATAAAAGTTAATGTTCTGTTTCAAATGTTATATAAAGTTAATGTTAATAAATGTATTGCGTTGCGGCCTGTTTTTTTTTTTTTTTTACCTTCTAGGTGGACCAACCGATGAACCAGCTGCAGCACTGATGTGCGGTGCTGCAAGATGAGATTTCTCCTCTGCAGTAAAAAAGATACTTTTGCCGAGGCTTATGAGCTGAGGGGCGGTGTTCATATGCTTTGGCAAACATTTTTTATTAAAAAATAAATAAATTCCGGCAATGATTTATTCATCCACATCGATTGACGTGAATGGAGAAATCGGGTTTATTCATCCACATCGATTGATGTGAATGGAGAAATCGGGTTTGCCAGGGCATACGAGCTGAGTGGGTTTGGATGTTGGGCGGAGCTCCTATGTCCTGGCAGACGCCTTTCCCCTCCTTTTTTATTTTTGCACATTTTTTGGCAGAGATCTTTTCATCCACATTGCCAGGGCAGTATAAATACCCCACAAGTGACCCTATTTTGGAAAGAAGACACCCCAAGGTATTTTGTGAGGGGCATGGCGAGTTCATGTAAAATTGTATTTTTTGTCACAAGTTAGTGGAATATGAGACTTTGTAAGAAAAAAATAAATAAATAAACATTTTCCTTGTGGCAAAAAAAATATATTCTAGGAACTCGCCATGCCCCTCACAGAATACCTTGGGGTGTCTTCTTTCCAAAATGGGGTCACTTGTGGGATATTTATACTGCCCTGGCATTTTAGGGGCCCTAAAGCGTGAGAAGTAGTTTGGAATCCAAATGCGTAAAAAATGCCCTGTAAAATCGGAAAGATACTCATTGGAATTTGGGCCCCTTTGCGCACCTAGGCTGCAAAAAAGTGTCACACATGTGGTATCGCCGTACTCAGGAGAAGTAGGGCAATGCGTTTTGGGGTGTATTTTTACATATACCCATGCTGGGTGAGATAAATATCTCTGTAAAATGACAACTTTGTATAAAAAAATGGGAAAAGTTACACTGCGGGGACTCCGATCGGAACTGCCCACTGCCACCAATGCAGAGACTGAAGAACATTCCCGGCACCCGACCTCTGACAGGACGCTGTGATCCGCGCGATTAACCCCTCAGCTGAGGGGTTAATTGCGGCAGATCGCAGCGTGCAGTCATAGGGGCCGGGATATGGCCAGCACATTCATTGGTGGCGCAGTGGACACAGTCCCTCCCCTCCTCCTCCTACTCTGTTCTCATTGGTGGTCAGCGGCAGCCGCACACAGTGGGGAGGGAGGGACTCCCTCCTTCTTCCTCCACTGTGCCGGGCTGGCTCAGGAGAACATTGTGCGCGCCGAAAGAGCACGATCATATTGCGGTACGGCGATATAGGCGATATGCACAAAATCCATATCGTGGCACAAATTTATATTGCATATTGCCTATATCGCCCACCCTTACTTCGTGGTAACGAATCACATTTTTCCTAAAATGGCGGCTACATGTGAGAGGACTGAGGATATGGGGCAAAGAACTCTGGCAAGGTGGGATCACCCATATTGACACGCCTACATACAGCCAATCAGCAGCCAGCCAACCCTGTGATGTCACAGCCCTATTAATACAGCAGCCATCTTAGAGTCAGACATTTTCCAGCATTCAGTGTGCAGGGACAGACGTGTGAAGGCGCTAGGAACAGCAATTGGAAAAAACCTGATTGTGGAAAAAAAAAAGACAAATAAAACAATTTATAAGTGCAGGGAAAGGATATGGTGGAATTATTTCACAGCATCTTAGTATAGGAAGAGATGTCAGAAGGCTCTAGGGACATTGATAGGAAAGCGATTTACAATTGCAGGGAAAGATTATTTGGGGATCCAAATAGCTATTATACAGTTCTGTCATTCCAGCTATTTGGGCTGCCAGTGCTATGTTGAAAAGCCTTTAGTGGCTTATATCTTAGTATCTTATATCAGTACTACAAGAAAAATATATACGCACTTCACTCTTTAAGTTTTTCCAGGTCAGAGCGATTAGGGTCATATTCCAGTCCAACAAGAAAAATATATTCTCAGTTCACTTCTGAAGTTCTTTCTGTTGAAAGCGTATAGTGGCCTATTTCAGTCCAACAAGAAAAATGTATTCTCAGTTTACTTCTTCAGTTATTTCTGTTGAAAGCCAATAGAGGCGTATTACAGTAAAAAAAGAAAAATATATACGCACTGCACTGTTGCAGTTATTTCTGGTGAAAGCATATAGGGGCGTATTTCAGTACCACAAGAAAAATATATACGCACTTCACTCTTTAATTTTTTTTTCTGGTCAAAGCGTATAGTAGCCTATTTCAGTCCAACAAGAAAAATATATTCTTAGTTCACTTAATATATATTAATGCTCTTCACTGACCAAGTTTTCCCTGGTCAAAGCGTATAGGGTCGAATTTTAGTACAAGAAAAATATATTCTCAGTCCATTTCTGCAGTTAATTCTGGTGAAAGCATATAGCGGCGTATTTCAGTACTACAAGAAAAGTATATACGCACCTCACTATTTAATTTTTTTCTGGTAAAAGCGTATAGTGGCCCATTTCAGTCCAACAAGAAAAATGTATTCTTAATTTACTTCTGCAGTTATTTCTGTTGAAAGTGTGTAGTGGGGTATTTCAATAAAAAAATATATATATATACGCACTGCATGGTTGCAGTTATTTCTGGTGAAAGCGTATAGGGGCATATTTCAGTACTACAAGAAAAAAATACACGCACTTCACACTTTTCTGCAGTTAAGGCCTCATGCACACGACCGTTGTGTGTTTTGCGGAACGCAAATTGCGGATCCGCAAAACATGGATGGCGTCCATGTGCGTTCCGCAATTTGCAGAACGGCACGGATAGCCATTAATATAACTGCCTATTCTTGTTCACAAAAGGGACAAGAATAGGACAGTTTATATATTTTTTTGCGGACCCATTGAGGTGAATGGGTCCGCATCCAAGCCGCAAAAACTGTGGCTCGGATGCTGACCAAAACAACGTTCGTGTGCATGAGGCCTAATTCTGGTGAAAGCATATAGTGGCCTATTTCAGTCCAACAAGAAAAATATATTCCCAGTTTACTTCTGCAGTTATTTCTGTTGAAAGCGTATAGGGGAGTATTTCAGTAAAAAAAAGAAAAATATATACGCACTAGACTGCTGCAGTTATTTCTGGTGAAAGCGGATAGGGGCGTATTTCAGTACTACAAAAAATATATATACGCACTTCACTTCTGGGCATAACGTGAAGTGTGGCCAGGGTGCCAATGTTAGCACCACGGCTCTGCATCAACATATGCAGCGTCGACATGCAGTGGCCTGGGAGAACCGTGGCTCTGATGTCGTGGTCCAGCCTGCCGCAGCTACTGCTGCATCACCCATTGGCACGCAGCCGTTTTCAGCCAGTCAAGGTTCCACCACCTCAGCCGAAGGAAGCTGTCTGTCATTCCCATCTTCTGCTGGTCCAGATGCTCCTGCTCCTACTCCTCATCAGTCATTCCATCAGCAATTGATCACCGAAGCGATGACAGCAGTATGTGTGCACACATCTAACGGTGCAGAAGCTAAACGTGCTCCTGTCCAAGTTGCTAGTGCTGCAGTCCCTCCCTTCCAAGTGGTGGACTCTGGACCTTTCAGAGAACTAATGACTTGTGCCAAGCCGAGGTGGAGAGTCCCGAGTCATCATTTCTTTGTAAAAAGGCAGTATTAGCCCTGCACAAATATGTCGAACAGAAGGTGGGCCAGTCCTTGAGCCTGTTGGTGTCTGCAAAAGTGCACGGCAGCGCCGACGTGTGGAGCTATAACTACGGTCAGGGACAGTACATGTCCTTTAAGGCCCACTGGGAGAATGTGGTTCCTGCATAGCCCCACCTGCAACTTGGCCTGGTCATGCCACTTCTGCCTCCACGTTCTCACGCCGTTGGTCCTGCGACAATGTCCGCCTCCTCATCCATCACCATGTCATCAGCTTCCACTGCAGGGACAAGTCTTAGTGCCCCTTCAGCATATCACATGTGCAGGACATGGTGGTGTAACACTGTTCTGCACCTCTTTTCCCTGGGCGAACTGAGTCACACAGGGGAGGAATTGCTCCATGTCCTTCGTAAAGAAATCGAATCCTGGCTTTCTCCCTGACAACTGAAAATTGGAACCATGGTGACCGAAAATGGGAAGAACATTGTGTCGGCGCTGCGTAAAGGAAAGCTGAGCCATGCGCCCTACGTGGCACACGTGTTCAACGCTCTGGAACTCCACCTTGTATATGCTTGATAGGCTGCTCCAGCAGAAACGTGCAGTTAACGAATACCTGTACGAACTCTGCGGCAGGACAGGTTCTGGGAAGCTTGTTTTTTTTTCACCGTGCCAATGGCTGCTTATGGCGGTGCATGCAGACTTCTGCGGCCATTTGATGAGATCAACAGTCGCAGCCAGCGCGCCATCAGTGACATTGTACCTTACGCCTTCTTTCTGAAGGGTGCACTGCATTGTGTCATTGATCAAGCCGTCAAGGAGCAGTAGCTGGAAGATGAGGAAGTAGCAATGCTGGATGAATTCCCAGGGGGGCTACTCCATCTGAGACAAGTAAACAGGAGTCTGAAGAGGAGTCAGAGGAGGATGGTACCGGGGCGGAAGAGGAGGAGGAGCAAGAAGAGCATGCTTTAAACTTTTCAGGGATCTCTGGTGTTGTCTGTGGCTGGGGGGAGGAGATCGAGTAAAACATTATACTGGACGATGAGCAGGAGCAAGGCCACTCCACCGCTTCCAGTTAAGTGCAAATGTGGGCCTTCATGCTCCAGTGTTTGAAGAGGGACCCCTGTATAAAAAAACTTTAAAGGGCAAAGGCCAGTATTGGGTGGCAACGTACTTATACCCCCAATACAAATACAAAAAGGCAGACATGTTACCAGCATCACAGAGGGCTGTCAGAATGCAGCACTTCCAGGCCTTGCTTCGAGAAATGCTGTATTCTGCTTTTGTGGGCGCTGACAGAGGAATTTCCACTCACAGAGAAACAGTTGCAGGTACTAATCCGACAGTGCATGCAAGAAGAGAGAAATTTGAAGATGTGTTATCACTTCGGATATGAGATCATTCTTGCAGCCAGCCCATCGATAGCCGCCCTCTGGATCCAGCCTCAGGGAATGCCTAGACCAACAGGTGTCCGACTACATCGGGTTAACAGCCAATGTGGACGTTCTAAGAAGCGAGGAACCCCTGGACTACTGTGTGTGCAGGCTTGACCTGTGGCCAGAGCTGGCGAAATTTACCATGGAAGTCTTGGCTTGCCCCTCGTCCAGTGTCCTGTCCGAAAGGACGTAGAAAAAGTGGAGGGCCACAGCAGCATATCCAAAATCCTTCTTTATTTCAGTCGATCACCGCATAACACAGCATAAAAACAGCAGCAACGTTTCGGCTAGGAATAGCCTTTGTCAAGCATATTTTACAATTAAAACATCAAGTATATATCCAACATATCAAAGCCGCCCACTATGATCAACATCCAATCAACTGTTGTTTCTCTATGTTACACCCACCCAGTTAATATGCACCAAGCTGCTATACAACATTCATTAGCTGTTTCAAACAAACATGAGCTGAATTCACATATTCACCTGTGTGGTATAGTGGCGTGCAGGCATCCTCATAGTAGCTGGCGTCTCAAGCTAGAAAGTGCGCATGCACGTGAGCGTCATCAGAAGGCGACACAAACCGAGCCGTGCCGCAACCACTATTGACAAAAAACTTAACGTGGTGGCTAGCATCCCCATGTTCACACTGCGCATGTCCGTAAACGTCATCAGAGGGCGGCCGGCTAGCGTCACGATGCCGCGCCTATTAGTGACGTGACAGGCAGCGTGACAGGGCAGGCAACATAGCTGCAAATGAGGAATGTCCGCGTTGCTAAGATACAAAGCAACGTGCAAACTGGTAGATACAATAACACATGGTAAGGATACAATGTGTAGTGTACCTCAGTTAAAACGGAGATCGCCAAGTAGATGAATGGACGCAATACCCACACAGGTGTATACATATGATAATATACAAGAATACAGAAGTATAAAACATGTGTAGCCAGCGTATAGCATTAGAATGAAAGAAATCATCCTGACTGGTGACGTGTCAGTAGAAACTGATGATCGGGTGGTTATCAATCGCAGGGCTATGCATATAGCATTATAATGAAAAAGATCATCCTGACTGGTGACGTGTCAGTAGAAACTGATGATCGGGTGGTTATCAATCGCAGGGCTATGCATTGTGATATATTACAACAGTTTTCAAATACATAAAACATAACATAAAGAGATACATATAACAGAAAAGAGTCTAGCTGATTCCTGCCACATTGAACTCAAGATTGAGTCCAAACGGCTGTAAGGACCTCAGTGTATAGATCCATTTGAGTTCCTTTTTTCTCAATATTGCATCCTTATCACCACCTCTCCGTAGAAAACCCACACTGTCAATAACTCTAAAGCGAAGCTGGTTGACAGAATGTCACGCCTCAACAAAATGTTTAGCGACGGGTTTGTCCATGTTCTTCTTGCGTATAGTGCTTTTGTGCTTATTAATGCGTTCCCTAACTTCCATGGTAGTCTCTCCCACATAAGTGAGGCTACACGGACATTGGATAGCTTATATCACGTCCCGTGACCTACAGGTATAATAGCCATTGATTTTATATTTTTTACCACTATATGGATGGAAGAAGTGATCTCCTTTAAGAACATTACCACAATTGCAGCAGGATAAACATGGGTAAGTACAGTTTTTACGCGGAGCAAGCAGTTTTTGTGCAGTCATAGACTGATCGCTTACATCGGTTTTAACCAGCCTATCACGTAGGCTAGGGTTCCTCCTGTATGCCATCATCGGCGGGGACTGAAATTCTTCTATCTCTGGCAATCCCCTTTGGAGTATATGCCATTCCTTCCTGAGGATATGGGCGATGTCGCCACTGTCCCGGCCGAAGATGGAGACAAAGGGAACCCTAGCCTTGGATCTGGTTTTTGTAGAATTCTGAAGTGTGGAACATCTGTCAACCAGCTTCACCCTACGTCTAGTTCTGTCAAGCAGATGTTTGGGGTAGCCACGTTCAACGAATCGCGCGCACATGGCGTCCACCCTTTTTGTACAAACATCTTCCTCAGAAACTATACGTCTAACCCTCAAAAGTTGACTCCAGGGTATAGAATCAAGCATTTTACGCGGGTGATAGCTATCATGCATAAGGAGGGTATTTCTATCAGTGGGCTTCTGATAGAGGTCCGTGGCTAAAAGACCCTCCATCACATATACCCGTACATCAAGGAACTGCAATTCACTAGCTGACGAAGTAATTGTGAACTGCAGTCCTGGGACACCCGCATTCAAATGTGAGTGGAAACTGTCCAACTCATCTGTCGTGCCTGTCCAAATCATAAAGATGTCGTCGATGTAGCGCCACCAATACAGGACCCTCCCAGAAAAGGGGGAACAGTAAACCAGCTTGTCCTCAACCTCGGCCATAAAGATGTTTGCGTAAGTTGGGGCCATATTAGACCCCATGTCCACACCCCGCTGTTGCTGGTAGAAGGTATCCCTGAAGAGGAAATAACTCCTCCTCAGGACCACCTCCAAGAGATGGAGGACAAACTGGCACACCCCCGGGGAGAGTCCCATGTCGGTCAGGGCCTCATGGACGACACCTAACCTAAAGGTATGGTCAATCGATGTGTACAAAGACACTACATCAAAACTAACCAATAAAAATTGGGTGGGTAATAATAACCCGTGTAGTTTGGATATAAAGTGTCCTGTCCGAAAGGACGTTCAGCACAGCAAGGGGGATCGTGACCGATAAGCGCACTTGCCTAGCTCACGACAGTGTGGACTACCTCACATTTATAAAAATGAATGAGGCATGTATCTCGGAGGAACTCAACACCTGTGACGACCACATTTAATAGAATTTCCTCATGGCAGTCCACACATAAACTACAACACCAAGGACTAAGAATGGTCCCTGTATTATGTAAATAATGAGGCATAAAAGGCCTTTTTTGTCTGTTGAATGCCTAATCTATTGGGCCTCAAAGGAATTCAACACCTGTGACGAACACGTGTTTCAACTATTATCATTAGTTTTTTTTTTTCAAGAGGGGGGATTTCATTAGCCATGTTTTTAATCCGAATTTATATTTTTAGTTCTTTTTAACATATGTATTTGACCTATATTTGTACTGGCCTTCAGTAAAATTGATATCAATTGATGGTCTAATATACCTCCAGCAACATAATCACTTGATCTTTTCTGTACGGTGAATGCATAATTTTTAGGGCCTGTAAATACACTGGCCTGCAGTAAAATTGATATACAATGGCCGTGTAATCTACCTCTAGCCACATACTTACTTGTTCTTTTCTGTCTACTTTATTTATAATTTTTGGGGCCAGTAGTCAACTGGCCTGCTATAAAATTGATATCCAATGACCGTGTAATATACCTCCAGCCCACATACTTACTTGTTCTTTTCTGTACACTGAATGCATAATTTTTGGGGCCTGTAGTCCACTGGTCTGCTGTAAAATTGATATCCAATGACCGTGTACTCTACCTCCAGACACATACTTACTTGTTCTTTTCTTTCTGCTGAATGCATAATTTTTGGGGCCTGTAGTCCACTGGCCAAGCTATAAAATTGATATCCAATGACCATGTAATCTACCTCCAGCCACATACTTCCTTGTTCTTTTCTGTCCGGTGAATGAATAATTTTTGGGGCCTGTAGACCATTGGCCTGCTGTTAAATTGATATCCAATGACCATGTAATCTACCTCCAGCCACATACTTCCTTGTTCTTTTCTGTCCGGTGAATGAATAATTTTTGGGGCCTGTAGTCCATTGGCCTGCTGTAAAATTGATATCCAATGACCGTGTAATTTACCTCCAGTCACATACTTACTTGTTCTTTTCTCTCCGTTATATGCATAATTTTTGGGGTCTATAGTCCACTGGCCTGCTATAAAATTGATATCCAATGACTGTGTAATCTACCTCCAGCCTCATACTTAATTGTTCTATTCTGTACGGTGAATGAATAATTTTTTGGGCCTGTAATCCACTGGCCTGCTGTAAAATTGATATTCAATGACCGTGTCATCTACCTCCAGCCACATACATACTTGTTCTATTCTGTCCGGTGAATGAATAAATTTTGGGGCCTTTAGTCCACTGGCCTGATGTAAAATTGATATCCAATGACCGTGTAATTTACCTCCAGCCACATACTTAATTGTTCTTTTCTGTCCACTGAATGCATAATTTTTTGGGCCTGTAGACAACTGGCCTGCTTTAAAATTAATATCCAATGACCGTGTAATTTACCTCCAGCCACATACTTACTTGTTCTTTTCTGTCCACTGAATGCATAATTTTTTGGGCCTGTAGACAACTGGCCTGCTTTAAAATTAATATCCAATGACTGTGTAATCTACCTCCAGCCACATACTTACTTGTTCTTTTCTGTCCGGTGAATTAATACATTTTGGGGCCTGTAGTCCACTGACCTGCTATAAAATTGATATCCAATGACCGTGTCATCTACCTCCAGCCACATACTTACTTGTTCTTTTCTGTCCACTGAATGCATAATTTTGGGGCCTGTAGTCCACTGGCCTGCTGTAAAATTGAGATCCAATGACCGTGTAATCTAACTCTAGCCACATACTTACTTGTTCTTTTCTGTCCGCTTTATGCATAATTTTTGGGGCCTATAGTCAACTGGCCTGCTATAAAATTGATATCCAGTGACTGTGTAATCTACCTTCAGACACATACTTACTTGTTCTTTTCTTTCTGCTGAATGCATAATTTTTGGGGCCTGTAGCCCACTGGTTTGCTGTAAAATTGATATCCAATGACCCTGTAATCTACCTTCAACCAAATACTTATTTGTTCTTTTCTGTATGGTGAATGCATAATTTCTGGGGGTTTTAGTCCACTGGCCTGCTGAAAAATTGATATCCAATGACAGTGTAATTCACCTCCAGCCACATACTTACTTGTTCTTTTCTTTCTGCTGAATGCATAATTTTTGGGGCCTGTAGTCCTCTGGCCTGCTGTAAAATTTATATCCAATGACCGTGTACTCTACCTCCAGTCACATACTTACTTGTTCTTTTCTGTCCGCTAAATGCATAATTATGGGGCATGTAGTCCACTGGCCTGCTGTAAAATTTATATCCAATGACCGTGTAATTCACCTCCAGCAACATACTTACTTGTTCTTTTTTGTATGGTGAATGCATAATTTTTGGGGCCTATAGTCCACTGGCCTACTATAAAATTGATGTCCAATGACTGTGTAATCTACCTCCAGCCACATACTTACTTGTTCTTTTCTGTGCGCTGAATGCATAATTTTTGGGGCCTGCTGTAAAATTGATATCCATTGAGCGCTTAATCTACCTCCAGCCACATACTTACTTGTTCTTTTCTGTCGAGTGAATGCATAATTTTTGGGGCCTGTATTCCACTGGGTTGCTGTTAAATTGATATCCAATGACTGCCTAATGTACCTCCAGCCACATTATCAATTGTTCTTTTCTGTACAGTTAATGCATAATTTTTGGGGCCTGTAGTCCACTGGCCTGCAATAAAATTGATATCCAATGACCCTGTAATTTACCTCCAGCCAAATACTTACTTGTTCTTTTCTGTCTGCTGAATGCATAATTTTTGGGGCGTTTAGTCCACTGGCCTGCTGTAAAATTGATATCCAATGACCGTGTAATTCACCTCCAGCCACATACTTACTTGTTCTTTTTTGTATGGTGAATGCATAATTTTTGGGGTCTATAGTCCACTGGCCTGCTATAAAATTGATGTCCAATGACCGTGTAATCTACCTCCAGCCACATACTTACTTGTTCTTTTCTGTGCGCTGAATGAATAATTGTTGGGGCCTCGGAGGAATTCAACACCAGTGACGACCATGTGTTATCGAATTTTAACTATTATCATATATTTTTTTTCAAGAGAGGTGATTTAGTTTTTAAACCAATTTTATATTTTTAGTTCTTTTAAATATGTATTTGACTTGTATTTGTACTGGCCTGCAGTAAAATTGCTATCCATTGACTGTGTAATATACCTCCGGCCACGTAATCACTTGATCTTTTCTGTCCGGTAAATGCCTAATGTTTGGGGCCTGTAGTCTAGTGACCTACAGTAAAATTTTTATCCATTGACCGCATAATGTACCTCGAGCCACATAATCACAATTTATTTTATGTCAGGTGAATGTCAAATTTTTAAGGCCCATACTCCCGTGGCCTAAAATAAATTGTTTCTAGGCTCCAACAGGGCACATTTCAGAGAATTTCCCTTTAAGATGCATAAAAATGTCCCCTGATTAGGATACATATTTTTTGTTGGAATTTTTGTCATTGATCCCTCTCTAGCATGTCACTGTCCATGTTGTGGGACTATTTGTGCACTTCTAAGTATTTGGTGGCTGCAAATATGAGCTGAAGGTTTTTCAGGTTCTCCTGCAATTAAAATGAATGGGGCCCGCAGGGAATTTGCAGTTTGCGAATATTTGATAGCATTCATGTGATCGCGTTCGTGAACCGTCCTGGCCGATGTTCGTCCATCACTGATTAGCAATACTGATGGATTATTGGGCAAATGCTGACCGAGTGAAGGCATATGCTCCTCAGACAGGATCCGTTTTTTGTGGGTTATTGTTCTGATGGATCAGAGGAAGGGTAAATTAATCAGTGACGTCAACACAAACTTACTGCTGACACCCTCTTCACTCTGTCCAGGGGGGCTCTACTTGTAATTGCATTTAATAGAGCAGGTTCTGTAAACATCTATGTGGAATCAGCTGGCGATAGTGTAACAGGAGTGTGCTTCTTCTTGACACTAACATCGACCTGTAAAGCTGATTTCATACTTGAGTTATTTGTTCAGTTTCGGCCCCATGACTGCCCTAATAAGTGAAGTGTGCAGTGATTCTAAGAGTGACGCCTATCATCTGCATGTCATAAGGACTCACAGTAATATTTCACTACCGAAGCAGACTCCCTATGCATGTTACTACAAGGCACAGTGTTCTGCACCACTATAAAGGCTCTCTGCAGCCAGGAAATTGCAGTTTTTTAACATAATTTGCGTGAATACATTCGGATCGAACCCAATTTTTCCTGAAAAAAATCAAATTTTTTAAAAATTCGCTCATCTCTAGTTATCATGTACGACATGATGTTCTAATTTTTATTTTTTACATTAATAAGAAGATAACCCTTTAAACTGTATGGTGAACAAAGGGGAAGAAAAATTGTAAAAAAAAACTGTGCCATAATCTCTGATTTTGTTCATCTTGGCCTTGAAAAATTTAATAAATGTGTTTAAAAAAATCATATGTATTGCAAAATGAAACCAATTAAAATGTCAACTGAACCCACAAAAAGTTAAGCCCTCACATAGCTCAGTTAATGGAAAAATAAAAATTCTCACATTTTGGCAACACAAAAGCAGTGTTTTCATTTACAAACGTAGTAAAACATACAAATGTGGTATGGTACCACTTACAGACCTGCAGAATAAATTTATTGTGACTTGTTGATTATACTACACTGTGAATGCCACAAAAGAAAAAAATATACAAAAACTGGAACAACAGATTTTTTTAAATTCTTCTCCTCTCAAAAAATTTAAGTTAATCAATAAATTGCTCGTTTTGCCAAACAGCCCTTGTACAGCTATTGAGCTAATGAAATGGGAACAATTCGGCACATCTAGGCTTTGTACACATTTTAACAACATGCTCAACAAGGTGGTGGAACATATCTGAAAAGGACGGGGCTTTGTGGGAAAGGGGGTGTCACTACCAGAGCTTTGGGACGTTCTCACAGCTCTGTTTCTCCACCCCTGTGATGATGTCACTACTAGAGCTGGGAGGCGTTCTCACTACTCTGTTTACTTTTGGTTTCTTTCACCACAGCTGTCCTTCATGTGTTTGATTTCCCTCTCTTTATATCACCCCTCCTCCTATGATAGGATGTGGATTATAGTTCTCACTTCAGTTGTAGCTCTTGCTTTAGTTTCTTCACTTGTAGCTATCAGTTCACTGGACCTGTGTTCTGCTGCAGCTAGCACTCCGGATATTGCCAGCCTGTCCTTGGATCCGTCTTCTCTGCGGCTACAACACCTTCAGCTAAGTCTGCAGACATTGTTGTATTCCTGTTTGTTTTCTGACTGGATCTGAGGTGGCCACGGTTTCCTCCATATACTGAGTAGGGCACTGGTGGCCTTGCCCCTTCCACTATTGTAGGGGTTACAGTGGTCATTAGTCTTAGGCACGTGGGCATGCCTCGTTCCGCCATTTGGATCCGGTCATGTGCTTTAGCAGAATAGGGAAAGCGTTGAGGGTCGGACAGGGGTCACCCTTTATCCTCCCTAGTTCTGGGTCCAGTCAGTTGCTCTGTACGGTGAATTACTATTGTTGCTCACATACACCCGTGACAGGGGGTCAGAGCAAGCCAGACAATAGTTGGTATAAAGTCATAGAGAAGTGTCTAACCCTGAACCAAATTTATCCTCCAGCCTGCACCACTGTGATAAATCTGGTGTAGGTCTTGACAATCTGTGTAAGCTTATGCCATCTTTAGGATTAGCAAAGCTGGGCCAATAATCTTATTAAATGTGCAATCATCCACACAATTATATACCTCTTTTATACACTTACTCCATAGTATTCCAGAGGAATTCATGCTTTAATTATAAAAGGGTGACCTGTTTGGTGCAACAAGGGAGTCAACACTGCACTTCATTACACCAAAAGCTCCCTTTCACCTTTCAATTTCAATTGCCAATGTTGGTCACGTTTACCTAGCTTTCAGTTACAGGGCCATGCAGTGGGTAAATATTCATACCCGCTCTAAACTCTTGGGGATCAGCACATGCACAGTATAGGCTTGATGCTTGTTTGGAATAAGGAGTCTGAAGTACATGTGTGCTGATCCAAGAGGGGAACACTGATATTAACTTTACTGCATAAATATTTTTCAAGATTCATCCACTTACCCATAAATGTCTTACAGAATTTTGAACCAGTCAGATAAAGGAATAAGCCTCCCTTTCTTCCGTTTTAAGGAGCAATTCGAATTGATCATATTGTAGAATATTCCCTTTCACCAATTCATCTGTGAAAACTTAAGAAAGACAATGTGTTCAATACTTCTCTCCTACCCACAGTGTTTGGTGCAATAATATAATATGTAATATGGTGTGTTCTCAATTTCCCCCATCATTATATTACATGCCTATTCCCTATTTGACAAATGAGAGCCGTATTTCTTTCCACAGATACAATGTCAAGTATTCACTGTTTAGAATCCAACATACAAAAAAGCGCCACACAAATTTTTCCAATAAAATTTATTTATTACGCTTAGATTTGGCTAGGAAAATCCTAAACACAAAGACCTTAACACCTTAAGCACCTTACCCTTTTTCACCTTAACCCCTTAGCAACCAGCCTGTTTTGGGCCTTACTGATCAAGCGTTTTTCTTCCTTTTTTCAACATCGCTATAACTTTTTTATTTTTCTGTCTATAATGCTTCATGAGGGCTTGTTTCTTGCGGGACAAGCTGTAATTCTTATTAATAGTGCCATTTTGGGGTACACATAACTTTTATTAACTCTTTCTGGGAGGGAGATGAGAAAAACAGCAATACTGCCACTGCGTTTTAACGTTAGAAATTTTATGACGTTCATTCTTTGATATAAAAAACATAATATCTTTATTCTCTGGGTCAGTATGATTACAGCGATACAAAATACATATTTTTTTTATTTTTTTTATTTTTTTTTACTACATTTAATACATTTTTTACTACATGCAATAAAACCCCTTTTTAAAAGAAAAAAATGTTTTTTGCATTGCCGCTTCCCAAGACCCATAACTTTTTTTTTTTTTCTATGGAGTTTTTGTGAGGACTTGAGAGTGATGCAGCCTTCTGGAAAAAACTTAAGGTTGTTCTGGGGCCTACATCAGACGGGTTACCTCATGTAATATTTTTATAGAGCAAGGTGTTACGGATGTGGCAATACCAAATATGTCAGTTTTTTTTTAATATATTTTGGTTTTAAACAATAAGAACATTTTTGAAACAGAAAAATTTAAACATGAGATAGTCTAAGTTAGGGTCTCTTTTTTTGCGTAATGAGATTAAGGTTTGATTGGTATTATTTTTGGGTACATATTACTTTTTGATCACTTGGTATTTCACTTTTTGTGATGAAAGATGACGAAAAATTGCTTTTTTAGCACAGTTTTTATTAATTTATTTTACGGTGTTGACCAGACGGGGTGGATCATGTGATATTTTTATAGAGCAGGTTGTTACGCACACGGTGAAACCTAATATGTATTTTTTTTATTATTTTCTATTTTTTACAATTTTAGGTCTCTTTTTATGGAAAAGGAAATTTTTTAAATTGAAATGTAAATGTTTTTATTGTTAAAAAACACTTTTATTTCACTTTTATTATTGTTTATTTTTGTCACACTATGGTACTTCAACATTACAGGGTTTGATCCCTGTTTCAATGCAGCACAATACATCTGTATTGTACTGCATCGACTATTAGTGTATTACACAGTGTAATACACTGATAGTTTGCCTATGAGACCCAGCCTGTGGGCTGGGCCTCATAGGCCTTCATACATGCCGGGCCCTAAGGCCTTTGAATAGCTTGGGTCTGCCATGGCAACCATCGGGTGCCCACCACTGCAGCACCGGGGCCCGATGAATGAGGAGAGGGAGCGCTGACCGTGGTATATGAGGGGTTAATCCACCAGCATCCCTGAGGCTGGTGGATGCAGCAGGGATCCGGATGTCAGTAACAGCCGGATCCCTGCCGCTGATCACGGCACCGCATGTGGGGGAAGAGAAGGACCACAGGACGAGAATGCTTGTCGTGGGGCACAAACAACCTGTCATTTAGGATGAGAATTTTCATCCTGGGTCTTTAAGGGGTTAAAGGGGTTTTCCGGTTTGTATCAACATCCTTTAAAATAATCATTTATGAGATTAGCTATAATTTTGTAATGTATTTATCTTACCTTTATTGCTCCTATCTTCTGTTTTGGGCTGTGGTTACAAGAACAAGTGAACTTAGCTCTTTATTTCCTGTGATATTATGTCCTTGGCAGCAATAGAGAGGCAACCGGAGTAGTGATAGGGTGTTGTCTATGTAACTCGTTGGGTGGGAGGAGCTATGCACTAGCTGGGCAGTGTTAGGGGCAGTAATAGAGGAGTGTCTAGGTATCTTGCTGGGTGGGAGGAGCTATAAACTAGCTGAGCACTATTAGGGGCATTAATAGGGTGCTGTCTATGTAACTCGTTGGGTGGTAGGAGCTATAACCTAGCTGGTTGTTGTTATGGGCAGTGATAGGGGAGTGTCAATGTAATTAGCCGGGTGGTAGGAGCTATAAACTAGCTGGGTGTTGTTAGGGATAGTAATAGAGGAGTGTCTATGTAACTAGCTGTGTAGGAGTAGCTATAAACTAGCTGGGTGTTGTGCTGGAGCTGTGGCAGAGAAACCCATTATAGGTTTGGTTGGATACAGCAACAAGAAGTGCCACGTACAGGGTGGAAACAAACCAGGGTGATTAGTTTACATGATGCAAATGGATTAGGAATTCACATAAAAAATAAAAAAAAACATAGGGAAAGTGTACATGAGGTAACTTTATGAGCTTATGTGTTAAAACTACAGTAATCTGAGAAACCCCCTTTCCATTTCATACAAAATAACCTCCTAACACTTTTCTAAAATCTCCTCTGAAATGTCAGAAATATGACAGGCCTCAACTCTAGTTTGAAAGTAATATTTTCCAAACAAAGCCCCTAAACTACACTGCTCAAAAAAATAAAGGGAACACAAAAATAACACATCCTAGATCTGAATTAATTAAATATTCTTCTGAAATACTTTGTTTTTTACATAGTTGAATGTGCTGACAACAAAATCACACAAAAATAAAAAAAAATGGAAATCAAATTTTTAAACCCATGGAGGTCTGGATTTGGAGTCACACTCAAAATTAAAGTGGAAAAACACACTACAGGCTGATCCAACTTTGATGTAATGTCCTTAAAACAAGTCAAAATGAGGCTCAGTAGTGTGTGTGGCCTCCACGTGCCTGTATGACCTCCCTACAACGCCTGTGCATGCTCCTGATGAGGTGGCGGACGGTCTCCTGAGGGATCTCCTCCCAGACCTGGACTAAAGCATCTGCCAACTCCTGGACAGTCTGTGGTGCAACGTGACGTTGGTGGATAGAGCGAGACATGATGTCCCAGATGTGCTCAATTGGATTCAGGTCTGGGGAATGGGCGGGCCAGTCCATAGCATCAATTCCTTCGTCTTGCAGGAACTGCTGACACACTCCAGCCACATGAGGTCTAGCATTGTCTTGCATTAGGAGGAACCCAGGGCCAACCGCACCAGCATATGGTCTCACAAGGGGTCTGAGGATCTCATCTCGGTACCTAATGGCAGTCAGGCTACCTCTGGCGAGCACATGGAGGGCTGTGCGGCCCTCCAAAGAAATGTCACCCCACACCATTACTGACCCAATGCCAAACCGGTCATGCTGGAGGATGTTGCAGGCAGCAGAACGTTCTCCACGGCGTCTCCAGACTCACTTCACGTCTGTCACATGTGCTCAGTGTGAACCTGCTTTCATCTGTGAAGAGCACAGGGTGCCAGTGGCGAATTTGCCAATCTTAGTGTTCTCTGGCAAATGCCAAACGTCCTGCACGGTGTTGGGCTGTAAGCACAACCCCCACCTGTGGACGTCGGGCCCTCATATCACCCTCATGGAGTCTGTTTCTGACCGTTTGAGCAGACACATGCACATTTGTGCCCTGCTGGAGGTCATTTTGCAGCGCTCTGGCAGTGCTCCTCCTGTT
Organism: Bufo bufo; assembly: GCF_905171765.1. Lineage (NCBI taxonomy): Eukaryota > Metazoa > Chordata > Amphibia > Anura > Bufonidae > Bufo > Bufo bufo. Next base: position 576,279,476 of record NC_053389.1, read on the forward strand.
CCTCCTTGCACAAAGGCGGAGGTAGCGGTCATGCTGCTGGGTTGTTGCCCTCCTATGGCCTCCTCCACGTCTCCTGATGTACTGGCCTGTCTCCTGGTAGCGCCTCCATGCTCTGGACACTACGCTGACAGACACAGCAAACCTTTTTGCCACAGCTCGCATTGATGTGCCATCCTGGATAAGCTGCACTACCTGAGCCACTTGTGTGGGTTGTAGACTCCGTCTCATGCTACCACTAGAGTGAAAGCACCGCCAGCATTCAAAAGTGACCAAAACATCAGCCAGGAAGCATAGGAACTAAGAAGTGGTCTGTGCTCACCACCTGCAGAACCACTCCTTTATTGGGGGTGTCTTGCTAATTGCCTATAATTTCCACCTGTTGTCTATCCCATTTGCACAACAGCATGTGAAATTGATTGTCACTCAGTGTTGCTTCCTAAGTGGACAGTTTGATTTCACAGAAGTGTGATTGACTTGGAGTTACATTGTGCTGTTTAAGTGTTCCCTTTATTTTTTTGAGTAGTGTATTTGTATAAACCATTTGGAAACAAAACATGTTACACATATACAATTTTGATCATAATGCACAATTTTGAATTTTAGTCTGGGAAAAGGATTTGTAAACAACATTTTCATGTGACACTCTTCCCATTGTTAGCTGCTTTGAAATTTATGCCAAGATATATATGAATAAAAGAGAACAGCTTCAATGCACTAGCTAGATGGTACATAAACCCATCTAAGCTGAATGTAACTGATAGATCATAAATCAATACATGTTGGAAAAGAAAGCGCAATGTAGGTATCTATCTCCAAATACCTTAGATATGTCCTATGCTTCGAATTTTTTGGTCAGTGGTAATTTACAGGCATTGTCTAGGATACATACGGTATACTCTCTAGCACAACACAGTTATTCCTACTCTACACTACACTTAATATTCTCACACCTGCCTTGCAATCTTTGGTCAGATGTCATTCATGCTGCATCAATCACTGAAATCTAAAACTCCAACAATTCCATAATGGATGGTTACGGTCAACTAGGTCTATAGACTATAGGAAACAGTTCATTGGGAAAACATAAACAATGTAAAACTCTTAAAAATGTGGTCTCCTTGGATTTAATTTAGAAACTTCATCGAAATACCATAGTCTAACCTTCTTTGATGGCCACCCAAACTAGATTCAAAAGGAATGTGAAGATATAGGTCATACTAAAACTCTTTATATTACAGACTGAAATCACACTGCACTTCCCTTTACTTTTTATTTTATTAAAGGTTCATTGACCCCCACCTCACACCCCATACAAAAAGGCTTGCTTTCTTTCCACATCCCTTTCTATCACACTCTTTCTTATCAGATGACTGCTTTGACGATTGAAAAACTGATTAATATTATACTGTAGGTTAACAGTTGTTTACTTAAAATACTTTTAATAAAAAAATAAAATTTCTAAAAGAAGTAAGATAATTATTTTAGTTAAGAAATGTCAATATACGTATGGGTGAAATTTAAATGCATTAAAAAAAAAAAATTGTAAAGAAAATACTTGAACATAATCCATCTATTATTATAACTAAATTCTATTTATATACAGTACAGACCAAAAGTTTTGACACACCTTCTCATTCAAAGAGTTTTCTTTATTTTCATAACTATGAAAATTGTAGATTCACACTGAAGGCATCAAAACTATGAATTAACACATGTGGAATTATATACATAACAAACAAGTGTGAAACAACTGAAAATATGTCATATTCTAGGTTCTTCAAAGTAGCCACCTTTTGCTTTGATTACTGCTTTACACACTCTTGACATTCTCTTGATGAGCTTCAAGAGGTAGTCCCCTGAAATGGTTTTCACTTCACAGGTGTGCCCTGTCTTGTTTAATAAGTGGGATTTCTTGCCTTATAAATGGGGTTGGGACCATCAGTTGCGTTGAGGAGAAGTCAGGTGGATACACAGCTGATAGTCCTACTGAATAGACTGTTAGAATTTGTATTATGGCAAGAAAAAGCAGCTAAGTAAAGAAAAACGAGTGGCCATCATTACTTTAAGAAATGAAGGTCAGTCAGTCAGCCAAAAAATTGGGAAAACTTTGAAAGTAAGGGCTATTTTACCATGAAGGAGAGTGATGGGGTGCTGCGCCAGATGACCTGGCCTCCACAGTCACCGGACCTGAACCCAATCGAGATGGTTTGGGGTGAGCTGGACCGCAGAGTGAAGGCAAAAGGGCCAACAAGTGCTAAGCATCTCTGGGAACTCTTTCAAGGCTGTTGGAAGACCATTTCAGGAGACTACCTCTTGAAGCTCATCAAGAGAATGCCAAGAGTGTGCAAAGCAGTAATCAAAGCAAAAGGTGGCTACTTTGAAGAACCTAGAATATGACATATTTTCAGTTATTTGACACTTGTTTGTTATGTATATAATTCCACATGTGTTAATTCATAGTTTTGATGCCTTCATAGTCATGAAAATAAAGAAAACTCTTTGAATGAGAAGGTGTGTCCAAACTTTTGGTCTGTACTGTATATTTTTTATATAATTAAGTCTTAGAGTGGCTCGACCTCCAAGTGGATGGTATCGGTTCTCGTATCAAGACTTTTTGCCCTCCCAGTCACTATAAATTTAAACAGCAGAGATACTTAATTGGATAGGCACTCGGACATTTAGAGTAATCAGTAAATAGGGTTTTATTCACAAAAATATAACAGCAATCAATAAGAATAATTAAAATGTAATGCAAAAAATATACTAATACATATAAAAGAAATATAATAATAATAATAAAATATTGAGATGGATGTATTTGTGCAGGTAGTCCATATACTCAATAAGAAAAACACCCTAATATGGAGGTATTTTAATCCATTATTGCGCTTTGATCCACTAGATAATTGATGGGATAAAATCGAGGCAAACAGTTCATATGGCACTTTGATCCACTAGATACTTGATGAAATAAATCGAGACAAACAGTTCATATGAACAGTTCTCCTTAATTGTGTAGTTTCGATTGAAACAACACAATTAAGGAAAACTGTTCATATGAACTGTTTGTCTCGATTTATTTCATCAAGTATCTAGTGGATCAAAGTGCCATATGAACTGTTTGCCTCGATTTATCCAATCGATTATCTAGTGGATCAAAGTGCAATAATGGATTAAAATACCTCCATATTAGGTTGTTTTTCTTATTGAGTATATGGACTACCTGCACGAATACATCCATCTCAATATTTTATTTTTTTTTTTTTATTTTTTTTTTTATATGTATTAGTATATCTTTTGTGAATAAAACCCTATTTGCTGCATTTCTCTAAATGTCCGAGTGCCTATCCAATAAAGTATCTCTGCTATATATATTTTTTGTCTATTAATTTGTCTTTATATGTAAGTTGCCCGCAGCATGAAGATATTGAAGTAGACACGACAAACATGATTTATTTTAGCACTGGGTGCATGTAGCTACTATGGAAACAAGATTTGCATTGTTTTTATAGAGTCAAACATCCATCTTATAGACCAACATCGTGGAGAAAATATTCTGTTTTCTAATTGAATTTAAACTGTAAGTGATGCCCCATTAAAAAAAAAAAAAAAAAAAAACACACCATGCAATCTTGATAAGGAAAACTAATGAGATGGCCTTTGCAGGACTGGTCACATAATAGCCACAGTGACAAGAACCTCTATCAAGAAATAAAGCAGAAGATAAATGAGATTTTTCAAATATCCATTTCACCCATTGTTCACAAGTGTCATGAGAAACAGCTTCTATTTATCATAGGGTTATAAAGACCCTACGTGATTTTGTAACAGGAGTCTAAATTGAAGTTGGGTCACTAAGTATCTCACCTTTTTTGTATGTTTAAAAAAAAAAAAGAATTTTACAAACAGGAAGAGTTAAGCTAGTATTTTAGCTATTTCAAATGATTATATGTAACCACTGCTTGAAGTCATATGCAATAAATAGTGTATGCTTAAAACACTGTCTTTTATTTTTTCTAACCTGAAGCTAGAGGAAATTCCTTACTTTATCATATTATGGTAATTATAAAGATTATAAAAAGTAACATGTAGTATTCACCGCTTTAATTGTGTGGATGCATTGCTTTTAGTTATATAGTGATTATGATAGTTATGGTGATTATGTTTCATTTATATTTTAGATTTTATAATTCGTTTGATGCTTTACTATGAAGCAATTTTTTAATTAGACAAAAGCAAATATGTTTTAATCCTAAAAACTGGGGCATCATTTATGTGCTGTAAAATTACACAAGAGTCAACTCCATCAGCTTTACTTAGTACCCCTCAGACACCCATACCCCTTCCCCAGTGCAGTGTGACCTGTGAATAAAAGGCAGGAAGCAGGCTGTAAGTGTATTACAGTGTGTAATACACTTACAGCCAATGCATAACAATACAGAAGTATTGTAATGCTTTGTTAAGGGGATCAGACCCCCAAAAGTTTAAGTCCCAGAGTGGGAAAAAAAAAAAGTGAAAAAAGAAGTAAAAAAAAAGTAAAAAAAAAAAGGGTTCAAGTAAAATAAGTGTTTTTCTCAAAATAAAGTAAAAAAATATTGTAAAAAAAAGGGAAAAAAAGAAAAGTAGACATATTAGGTATCGCCGCGTCCGTAACGACCAGCTCTATAAAAATATCACATTACCTATGCCTTTAGTTGAACACTGTCAAAATATAAAAATAAAAATGTGCTAAAAAACATTTTTTTGTCACCTTACATCACTAAGAGCCCTTTCACACGGGCGAGTATTCCGCGTGGATGCGATGCGTGAGTTGAACGCATTGCACCCGCACTGAATACCGACCCATTCATTTCTATGGGGCTGTTCACATGAGCGGTGATTTTCACGCATCACTTGTGCGTTGCGTGAAAATCGCAGCATGCTCTATATTCTGTATTTTTCACGCAACGCAGGCCCTATAGAAGTGAATGGGGTTGCGTGAAAATCGCAAGCATCCGCAAGCAAGTGCAGATGCGGTGCGATTTTCACGCACGGTTGCTAGGAGACGATCGGGATGGAGACCCGATCATTATTAATTTCCCTTATAACATGGTTATAAGGGAAAATAATAGCATTCTGAATACAGAATGCATAGTACAATAGCGCTGGAGGGGTTAAAAAATAATGTAACTCACCTTAATCCACTTGATCGCGAAGCCTGGCATCTCCTTCTGTCTTCATCTTAGCTGTGTGGAGCAACAGGACCTGTGGTGACGTCACTCCGGTCATCACATGATCCATCACCATGGTAAAAGATCATGTGATGGATCATGTGATGACTGGAGTGACGTCACCACAGGTCCTGTTGCTGCACAGCTAAGATGAAGACAGAAGGAGATGCCAGGCTTCGCGATCAAGTGGATTAAGGTGAGTTACATTTTTTTTTTAAAAAAATTAACCCCTCCAGCGCCATTTTACTATGCATTCTGTATTCAGAATGTTATTATAATCCCTTATAACCATGTTATAAGGGAAAATAATACAATCTACAGAACACCGATCCCAAGCCCGAAGAAGTTCGGGTTTGGGTACCAAACATGCGCGATTTTTCTCACGCGAGTGCAAAACGCATTACAATGTTTTGCACTCGCGCGGAAAAATCGGGGGTGTTCCCGTTACGCACCCGCACATTTTCCCGCAAAGCCCGTGTGAACTCAGCCTAAGTAAGGCTACTTTCACACTTGCGTTCAGAGCGGGTCCGTCTGGTGTCTGCACAGACGGATCCGCTCCTATAATGCAGACGTTTGGATCCGTTCAGAACGGATCCGTCTGCATTATAGTTTAGAAAAAATTCTAAGTGTGAAAGTTGTTCAGACGGATCCGTCCAGACTTTACATTGAAAGTCAATTGGGGACGGATCCGTTTGAAAATTGAGCCATATTGTGTCAACTTCAAACGGATCCGTCCCCATTGACTTACATTGTAAGTCTGGACAGATCCGTTTGCCTCCGCACGGCCAGGCGGACACCCGAACGCTGCAAGCTGCGTTCGGGTGTCCGCTTGCTGAGCGGAGCGGAGGCTGAACGCTGCCAGACTGATGCATTCTGAGCGGATCCGCATCCACTCAGAATGCATTAGGGCAGTACGGATGCGTTCGGGGCTGCTGGTGAGAGCCTTCAAACGGAGCTCACAAGCGGAGCCCCGAACGCTAGTGTGAAAGTAGCCTAAGTGCAACACCAAGTGATAAAAAAGGTGTATGCCCCCCAAAATAGTACCAATCTAACCGTCACCTCATCCGGCGAAAAATGAGCCCCACTTAAGACAATCACCCAAAAAATAAAAAATAAACTATGTCTCTCAGACTATAGAGACACTAAAACATGATTTGTTTTTGTTTCAAAATGCTGTTATTGTGTAAAACTTAAATAAAAAAAAATGTATACATATTAGATATCACTGCATCAGTAAGAACCTGCTGTATAAAACCTAACCCCTCAGGTGAACACAGTAAAAAAAAAAAAAAAAAAGTGTGTCAAAAAATCCATTTTTTTACACCTTACATCACATAAAGTGTAGTACCAAGCGATCAAAATGTCATATGCACCCTAAAATAGTACCAATCAAACCATAATCTTATACCGAGAAAAATTAGCCCCTACATAATACAGTCGCCCAAAAATAAAACAAACTATGGCTTTCAGAATATGGAGACACAAAAATGATATTTTTTTCAAAAATGCTTTATTATGTAAAACTGAAACAAACAACCCAAAAAAGTAGTCATATTTGGTATTGTCGCATCCGTAACAACCTGCTCTATAAAAATACCACATGATCTAACCTGTCAGATGAACATTGTAAATAAAAACAGTGCGGGGAGGGAGGAGGGGCTGGAGGCAAGTCGTTATTTTAATGAGCAAATGTTCTTCTATTTATTCTGTTTATCTGTTCTGTGCAGTGCTATTAAGAAAATGGCAAGTTTTGTATTTTGTACTTTTGCAGTAATGCAAATATGTTATTTAATTTAGTAAAAGATGTTTTATTTTGAAAAACACTGTGCATTTCAGTTCTTGAGTTAAGCATAACTACATTTCATCATTATCAGTAATTTCTGTGTGCTTTTGCCTTGAAAATCCAAGCAAATAGACCTCTAGCACAATTCCCTTAAAATATTGCATCGCATATCGTTATCGCAATTTTTAGGGCCCTAATCGCAATCGCACAAAATTCCCATATCGTGGAGCACTAATATAGAGCAACCAAAAATCATATGTACCCTAAAATAGTACCAACAAAACTGCCACCTTATCCTGTATTTTCCAAAATGGGGTCTTTTTTGGGGGTTTCTAGTCTAGAAGTGCATCAGGTGGTCTTCAAATGTGACATGGCAACTTAAAATTAGCAAAAAAGTGGGTTTTGGAAATTTTCAGAAAAATTTCAAGATTTTCTTCTAAGCCTTCTAACGTCCCAAAAAAAAAGAAAATTGAATTTTCAAAATGATCCAAACATGAAGTAGACATATGGGAAATATAAAGTAATAACTATTTTAGGAGGTATCACAATCTGTTTTAAAAGCAGAGAAATTGAAATTTTGAAAATTGCATAATTTTTGGTAAGTTTGGTATTTTTAAAAATATTTAAATTAAATATTTTGACTCAAATTTACCACTGTCATGAAGTACAATTTGTGACGAGAAAACAGTCTCAGAATTGCTTGGATAAGTAAAAGCTTTTTATTACCACATAAAGTGACAAATGTCAGATTTGAAAAAAAATTGCCTGGTCCTTAAGGTGAAAAATGGCAGGGTCATTAAAGGGTTAATTATAATGTAAAATATATACAGTAGTCAACTATTCTCTTTATGTAGTTTTCATAAAATAGGGACATTTTCAGGAGATTGCAGGCTACAACAGCAACAGCAAAAATTTGCATATAGTGTCATGCGCCTAACCAGCCAAACTCCATAACAGCAACAGCCCCTGTTTGGCTAACATATTATATGGCAGCTACTAATTTTCAGGCTCCTGTCCCTTACGGCAATAATTCTGCGGCCATGTTTGATCCATCCACCATGTTCGGCCCATATGGTATTAAGGCCTCCTGCACACAACCGTTTTTTTTTGCGGTCCGCAAAAACTGGTTCTGTTTTTTCGTGATCCGTGACCGTTTTTTCGTCCGTGGGTCTTCCTTGATTTTTAGAGGATCCACGAACATGAAAAAAAAAGTCGTTTTGGTGTCCGCCTGGCCATGCGGAGCCAAACAGATCCGTCCTGACTTACAATGCAAGTCAATGGGGACGGATCCGTTTGACGTTGACACAATATGGTGCAATTGCAAGCGGATCCGTCCCCTATTGACTTTCAATGTAAAGTCAGGAGTTAATATACCATAGGATCAGAGTTTTCTCCAATCCGATGGTATATTTTAACTTGAAGCGTCCCCATCACCATGGGTACGCCTCTATGTTAGAATATACCATCGGATTTGAGTTACATCGTGAAACTCAGATCCAACAGTATATTCTAACACTGAGGCATTCCCATGGTGATGGGGACGCTTCAAGTTAGAATATACTACGAACTGTGTACATGACTGTCCCCTGCTGCCTGGCAGCCCCTGATCTCTTACAGGGGGCTGTGATCAGCACAATTAACCCCTCAGGTGCCGCACCTGAAGGGGTTAATTGTGCGTATCATAGCCCCCTGTAAGAGATCAGGGGCTTCCAGGCAGCAGGGGGCAGACCCCCCTCCCTCCCCAGTTTGAATATCATTGGTGGCCAGTGTGTGGCCCCACCCCCCGGCCCCCCCTCCTTCCCTCTATTGTATTATCATTGGTGGCCAGTGTGCGGCCCCCCCGGCCCCCCCTCCCTCCCTCTATTGTATTATCATTGGTGGCCAGTGTGTGCCCCCCCGACCCCCCCTCCCTCCCTCTATTGTATTATCATTGGTGGCCAGTGTGCGGCCCCCCTGGCCCCCCCTCCCTCTATTGTATTATCATTGGTGGCCAGTGTGCGGCCTCCCCCGCCCCCCCCTCCCTCCCTCTATTGTATTATCATTGGTGGCCAGTGTGCGGCCCCCCCTCCCTCCCTTTATTGTAATATCAGAGCAATATTACAATATTAGAAGCATCATACTTACCTGCTGCGCTGTCTGCGTCCGGCTGGGAGCTCCTCCTACTGGTAAGTGACAGGTCTGTGCGGCGCATTGCTTAATGATCTGTCACTTACCAGTAGGAGGAGCTCCTGGCCGGTCACAGACAACGCAGCAGGTAAGTATGATGCTTCTAATATTGTAATATTGCTAAGTAACCATGGCAACCAGGCCTGCAGTAGCGTCCTGGTTTCCATGGTTATCAATCGGAGCCCCAGCGATTAAACTGGGACTCCGATCGGAACTCTCTGCTGCCACCAATGATGGGGGGGGGAAAGGGGAGGCCGCACACTGCCCACCAATGATATTAATACAATAGAGGTGGGGGGGGCGCACACTGGCCACCAATGATAATACAATAGAGGGAGGGAGGAGGGGCTGGGGGAGGCCGCACACTGTGCCACCAATGATATTACAATAGAGGGAGGGAAAGGGGGGCCTGGGAGGGCCGCACACTGGCCACCAATGATAATACAATAAAGGGAGGGAGGGGGGCCGAGGGAGGCCGCACACTGGCCAAAAATGATAATAATACAATAGAGGGAGGGAGGGGGGCCGGGGGGGGCCGCACACTGTGCCACCAATGAAAATAATACAATAGAGGGAGGGAGGGGTGTCCGGGGGGGGGGCCGCACTGGCCACCAATGAAATTAAAACTGGGGAGGGAGGGGGGTGTTCCCCCTCTTGCCTGGCAGCCCCTGATCTCTTATAGGGGGCTATGATATGCACAAATAACCCCTCAGGGGCAGCACCTGAGGAGTTAATTGTGCGGATCACAGCCCCCTGTAAGAGATCAGGTGCTGCCAGGCAGCAGGGGGCAGTCATGTACACAGTTCGTAGTATATTCTAACTAGAAGCGTCCCCATCACTATGGGAACGCCTCTGTGTTAGAATATACTGTCGGTTCTGAGTTTTCACGAAGTGAAAACTCAGCTCTGAAAAAGCTTTTATGCAGACGGATCTTCGGATCCGTCTGTATGAAAATAACCTACGGCCACGGATCACGGACGCGGATGCCAATCTTGTGTGCATCCGTGTTCTTTCACGGACCCATTGACTTGAATGGGTCCGTGAACCGTTGTCCGTCAAAAAAATAGGACAGGTCATATTTTTTTTAACGGACAGGAAACACGGATCACGGATGCGGCTGCAAAACGGTGCATTTTCCGATTTTTCCACGGACCCATTGAAAGTCAATGGGTCCGCGAAAAAAAAACGGAAAACGGCACAACGGCCACGGGTACACACAACGGTCGTGTGCAGGAGGCCTTACTGTACTACATGTTTAAAGTGAAATACCATCCAGTTCATAGCATATATTTGTATAGTTTTTACTTGGAATATGTAAATCATTCTTTTTTTCAAGAGATTCATGTCTACAGTTAGAAAAAATAATAATAGGGTTTTTACATCCCGGTGTTCACTGTGCGCTAAAAATGACATAACTTTCTTATTCTGCGGCTCAATATAAATACGGCGATACCAAATGTGTATTTTTTTTTGTTTTAACAACTTTAAAAAAAAATTACATTTTCTTTGCATGACCATTTTCTGACAGCCATACATTTTTTATATTTCGGTCTACACAGCTGGTACTATTTTTGTGGTACGTACAACTTTTGATCACTGTTATGACAAAAAAACAGCTAATATTTTTTTTTTTCATTACAGCGATCAGCACAAAGGAAATTTTTATAAATATCTTATCACCTGACATTTTCAGGTGCAGTGACATTTGTTTATATATTTTTATATTTAGAATTGGGAAACCGGGGTAATTTTAACTTTTGATCCCTTGTCCTATTTAGCCTAATAGATATCTATGGGAGTGAATAGGATTTTCATGCGCTCCTTGCTGAGCTGTACCTAGGAATTTACCATGGCAGCCAAGGGAAGCTTAAAAAGTGCCCAGGATGCCATGGCAACTGATGACGATTTTACTGCAGGGGCTCTGATCGGAAGGCAGAGGGAGCCGCATCTCTCTGCCTTACCTTCCAGATGCTGCGATCAGTGTTGATTGGGGTCATTTGAGGGGTTCAATGACGGGGTTTTGTGGGATCGCCATAGTTGTGGCCGGGTTTTCTGCTGTGTGATACAGTCGTCATCCACTGCATATGGAGCGGGCTCAGTTCAACAGCCCACATCATACATTTCATCTGCCACAATGACCTACAGGTACATCACAGTGGTTGAAGGGGTTAGATACTCTCACCCTTACTGATGCTGAAACCACTCTCCCTGATTTAAAGTAATTAATGACAAATTAATTTGTAACTAATTCAATTTCTTGTTGAACTTTGGCGAATAGGCCGAATCAAATTTTTCAAAACTTCGCTCATCTCTTATTACAACCAAAATTACAATCACAGCTATTATGTGTACACAACATCTGACCTCAGCAAATGTCACAGAACATGTCTAGAAAACTTTCCCATAAAAGTCAAGGATGTCCATCTTCTGTCCATTGTGTCTATGACCCATGGTGGCTACAGTAAAGCATATAGCTAAATGTTGCTAATAGCCCAAGTATCTGATTTTAACTGGCAGACAATTTTTTATTGACAGATTCAATTAAATTTTAACACAGACCAAATTGTGATGGTGAGGGGTCTGGTTCGGAGGATTTCCAAAATTGTCGTTTTTTTCTTTCCTTCTTTTCTGGAGTGTTCCTGTACAGTGACGAACTACTACCTACTGGAAATGGTTCAAGGAAGGACAACTGGTAAACCAGAGACAGGGTAACCAAAGCTCATTAATGTGCATGAGGAGTGAAGGCTAGTTTGTATGGTCCAATTCTACAGAAACATCACTGCTGCACAAATTGATGAACAATAATTATGTAGGTCATGACAGGAAGGTGTCAAAACACACAGTGCTCCACAGATTGCTGAGTATGGGATTGTATAGCCAGAGCCCGGTCATAGTGCCCATGCTGAAACCTAACCACACCTAACAAACAATGGATTTGTGAAAATCAGAGGTGGGCCATGGAGCAAGAGCAGGTGGAGACCTGGACTGAAGAATCACTTGTTCTCTTACTTCTTATGGACAGTTGGGTTTGTGTGCAACCCATACGGTACCTGGAAAAGAAATGGCTCCTAGAAGCATCTAAATATTGCTGTAGTCCAAATACAGCATACTTCCTCCTTTTTACGCCACTCTAAAAAGAGAGGTAATGCCAATAAAAGCTGTGTAACTCTACACCAGTCTTAATAATCTGCCCCACTGTGGACAAATGACTTCATAATCAGATAAATTACCCTGTTTTGTGAAGTAAAGTTTAATATTGTGCTTGTGTATTTGTCATTCTTCAAAAGTATACAAAAGTTAAATGAACATTTAAAGACTCCTGATTAAAATTATTATTCATTTAGGGTACAATTCATCTGCAGGTATCTGTCAAACATACACTGCTCTGCTGTGCTTTCTTTCTACCGATCCTGAAACTCAGTGATTTCCTTCAGGGTTTATCTGCAGCACAGCACATTAGAAATGGTGCTATTATTTTTACACTCCCACTTAAGAGACAGCACGGATAAAGAAATGTTAATGTATGCAGCACACGGTATTTTAAACAAATATCTGTCACATGAAGTAAGGCCCCTATGTCTCTACTGTTAATTACACAGCAATCAAGAGAGGACAGTGAGAAGAATAATTATTTGAGATTGAAATACCAAATATTAACTTGTGTTAATCTAAAAATAGATAATGCATTCAGCATATATAGCTTGATAAATTAGCAAAGAAAACCCTATTAGAAATGTAAATTTGCTGAAATCTAAATATTGTAAAAAAATTAAAAATAAGGTTACTATAAATACCAGGCGTAACTAATATTGAGAAGAATGTATGGGAAAAGAGAAGTGAACTATAATTACACTGACACAATTTATGACTCTGATTGCTATTTCTAGCATGTTAGAATAGGAAAGTAGCAATCTTACATCTGAAATGATGTGCTTTTGTAAGAAACGTACCTGTCCGGGCTCCAGTGGCCTAATCCTCAGCTTCGGCACGGCCAGGTGAGACACGCTGCTGAGTTATGCCCCTTAAGTGACGTGGCCGCTCTAATTTTCCCTGCTGCGCACGTGTACTGGGGGAGATAGCCAGTGGGCTAGATGACATCCTATCTGTCCTATTACCTTTTGGTTATGTGGTTGACCTGTGGATAGTCAGGTCACTGCATCAATTAAGTTCTGGTCCCTGGACCAGGCTATTTAAATCCCATATTGTACCGGAACGATTGCCAATGATAGTCTTTGGGGTCACTAGCTTGTTCTTGGTTCCTTATTGCTGTTTGATATGCTCTTGACCATCCTTTGTCATCCTTTGCTTTTGGTAGTTCTTTGCCCACCTGGTTCTGACCCTTTTTTGTATGACTTGTACATTGTGTTTGTCCGAATCTGCACTTTAAGCACTTCCAGCAAAAGTGAGTTTGGTCCAAATGCTAACACCAAATTTTTCAAATCTGACATTTGTCACTTTATGTGATAATAACTTTGGAGCGCTTTTTCTTATCCAAACTATTCCAAAATTGTTTTTTTCGTGACTAGTGTTGATAGAGCATGCTTGGCCGAACACCTGTTCGGCTCCAGCATCTCGATGCTCGGCACATGGTGGTACTCGGCCAAAAACCGCATGTGCTCGAGCACCATGCTCGAGTATCCTCCCAGCACGTTTCTTGGCTGCTACGCAGCCAAAAAACGTGCAGGTAAGTACTGCCCTCACTGTAATGCAAGTAGCCATGTTGGCTACTGGCATTACAGTGATTGGCTGGCCAGAAGCACCCGATGACGCATATTTGGCTAATTCGTAGTCAGGGTGAGCTGAGCATTGGAAGGGACAGAGAGTCTAGGGAGTGTAATTGAATATTTTTTTGTACAAAAACATTTCAGAGACCCAAAAGTCCTTGTAAGGACTATTGTGTGTGACAGCAGCAATATATGTTTGTAGCGCAACCTGCACATAATTGCTTCGTTTTAGGAAGAGCTGAGCATAAGAAGGGGCAGACAGTGTAGGGACTGTAATAGGAAGATTTTTTATACCAAAAACTTTTCAGAGACCCAAAAGTACTTTTAAGGACTATTGTGTGTGACAGCAGCAATATATATTTTTAGCGCATCCTGCTCTAACTACCATGTAATAGGCCGCTGCGGACAGTTAAATTATTCGCACCACATCAGCTGTGTAAAGTGTGCACATCCCTAAAATATCAGTGACATCCAGTGTACTTTTTCCTTAGACGGTGTCCTCTGCGGACAGTTAAATTATCAGTGCCACATCTCCTGTTTAAAGTGTGCGCATCCCTAAAATATCAGTGCCATCCAGTGTACTTTTTCCATAGACACTGTGAACAGTGACATTACCTGTGGTATCTGTTCTGTATAATGTTTCCTCATCACAAATACCTTTGTAAATTTTTTTGCGCATACACTTCCAAATCTTTCGCTACTGTACGTGTGACATACTTTCAAGCATATATCACATTTAAAAAAAAGGCGAGCAGTAAGCGACGGGGAAGTGGCCGTGATGCTGATGGTGCACGCAGAGGCCATGGCCCTGGCCGAGGAGAAACTGTGCCTGCTGCCAGAGCACAAGAAAAACAATCATTCACAAAACCTAGCTTAATGTGCCAGTTTTCAGGGTGGCGCAGAACAACGCTTGCAAATTCAGCCCAGTGTGAGCAGGTGGTCGGTTGTATTACGGCAGATAATGCTTCCAGTCAGTTATGCACCACCTTGTCTTCCACCAAGTCCAATCTCAGTAGCCAGGAGTCTAGTCAACACAATTCTCACCCTGATTCTCCTTCCTCCCACCATGTACAGTCTGGCCAAACAAGTGGTCCCACACTCGGATATTCCGAGGAGCCCTTTTCAGCGCCATTACTTGATTTGGCCCTCTCGCCAAGCACACTTGAAGAGGAAAGAAAGATCTTGCGCCCTGATTCCCAACCTATTCAGCATCCACAGTCACAAGAACATCAAGGTGGGGAACTAGAGTTGAGCGGACACCTGGATGTTCAGGTTTGACGGGTTCGGCCGAACTTCAGAAAAAAGTTTGAGTTCGGGACCCGAACTTGACCCTGAACTTTGAGCACTAAAATGGCTCTAAAAATGTCATGGAAAGGGCTAGAGGGCTGCAAATGTCGTCAAAATGTGGTTAAGAGCATGGCAAGTGCTCTGCAAACAAATGTGGATAGGGAAATGACTTAAAATAACATAAAATAGGGAAAGCTATTGAGGCGCAAATGTTGGCCAAAAGAGTATAGCGGAAATGTGGGACACATTATTGAAGTGCAAATGTGGTACAACTTGTTTAAGTTAAAGCATTGAATCAAAGGAGGTGGCGCACATCAATTAAAGAAGCATTTCAGAAATTTTATTCCCTGTCACCTATGCAGAGCAGGGGTTTATTCACGTCTAAAATTGTATAATGTCAACCCAAGAATGAAACAGAAAAATTACTGAAATTTATTAACCTGTCTACTTGGTAGAGCAGGGGTCTATAACAGAAAACAATTGTTTATTGTCACCCGAAAATGTAAAATAAAAATTATTGAAATTTATTAAGCTGTCAACTAGGTAGAGGAGGGGTATATTACACCCAAAAATTGGTGAATTTGACCCTAAAATGTAACTGACAAATGTTTTTTTTTTTTTTTTTTACCGATCTAATAGGTATATCAGTGGTACATCACACCAAAAAATTGCTGAATTTCACCAGAAAATGTAACTGCCATATTTTTTTTTTACCGGTCTACTAGGTATAGCAGTGGTACTTGGTAGAGCAGGGGTCTATAACAGAAAACAATTGTTTATTGTCACCCGAAAATGTAAAATAAAAATTATTGAAATTTATTAAGCTGTCAACTAGGTAGAGGAGGGGTATATTACACCCAAAAATTGTTGAATTTCACCCGAAAATGTAAATGACATTTTATTTTTTATTTTTTTCCGGCCTACTAGGTGTAGCACTGGTACATCACACCCAAAAATTTGTGAATTTTACCCAAAAAAGTAATTTTTTTTTTTTTGTAAACCTGTCTATTTAGTATAGCAGTGGTACTATACACCGAAGAAATTGCTGAATTTCACTAGAAAATGTAACTGACAAAGTAGTGAAATGATATAAAATAAAATACGTACAAAAAAAATGATTTAGGAGGTGGAGTTAACATATGGAGTAGGAGTTTGAGGAGGCAGTTTACGTAGCGGTGTAGGTGTAAGCGGTGGAGGAGGAGGACGAGGTAGCCAACAAGAGTGTGAAATTTCCAAAATAAAAGAATGAGCAATTGCGTTCCAGTATAACAATGGCTGGTTAGTGCCGGTATACATGTCTATTCTGCACAAGGTACGGACAAGTCCTAAAGGATCCATGCCTGGTTCATTTTAATGAACGTGAGCTTGTCCACATTGGCTGTGGACAGGCGGCTGCGCTTGTCTGTGATGATGCCCCCTGCCGTGCTAAACACACGTTTAGATAATACACTGGCTGCAGGGCAGGCTGGCACCTCCAAGGCGTAAAGGGCAAGCTCAGGCCATGTGCCCAATTTGGAGACCCAGAAGTTGAAGGGGGCAGACCCGTCATTCAGTACGTGTAGGCGTGTGCACACATACTGCTCCACCATGTTGCTGAAATGCTGCCTCCTGCTAAGACGTTCCATATCAGCTGGTGGTGGTGGTTGTTGTGGCGTGCTGACAAAGCTTTTCACATTTCGGCCATGATAACCCTGCCTTCTGAGGTGCTGGCGGTTCCCCAGCTGCGTTGGCGACCTCTTCCTCATCCTCTGCCTTTGCCTTGTGCTTCCACTGTGCCCCCACTGTCAGGTGGGAATGCCACCAGCAGCGCGTCTACCAGCGTGCGCTTGTACTCGCGCATCTTACGATCACGCTCCAGTGACAGAATTAAGGACGGTACGTTGTCCTTGTAACGGGGATCCAGCAGGGTGGCCACTCAGTAATCAGCACGTTAGGGCAACTCGGAGACACTGCAGCATTTAATCGCTCATGTGTGCCAGGCTTCCCAGAGGCAATAAAAAGCGTGTCCTCTGTATCCACGCACCAGTAATGGCCATGAGCTGGTCTGGGTGCCACTCGGCTGTGAACATGGTTCCTCCTCCTCCATCTCCTCATCCTCCACCTCGTCATCCTCCAGAACTGTGCCCTGGCTGAACAATTGTGTACCTTGGGTTTGTGGGTGCAGGAACCCACCATCGGAGCCACTTGGGAATGACTGGCCGGAAACCCTACGAAATGATCCCTCTTCCTCCTCCTTCTGTGCCACATCCTCTTCCATCATCGCCAGGAGCATTATTTCAAGTAGGCATAGAAGTGAGATAGTAACACTGAGAACGGGGTTATCGGCACTGGCCATGTTGGTCGAGTACTCGAAACAGCGCTACAAGGAACACAGGTCTCGCATGGAGGCCCAGTCATTGGTGGTGAAGTGGTGTTGTTCTGCTGAGCGACTCACCCTGCATGCTGCAGCTGAAACTCCACTATTACCTGCTGCTGCTCGCACATTCTGGCCAGCATGTGCAAGGTGGAGTTCCACCATGTGGGCAGGTCGCATATGAGGCGGTGAGCGGGAAGGCCAAAGTTAGGCTGCACCGCTGACAGGCAAGCAGCAGCAGGGTGAGAACGCCAAAACCGCGCACAGACGGTCCGCACTTTATGCAGCAACTCTGACATATTGGGGTAATTTTTAAGGAATCTCTGCACCACCAAATTCAGCACATGTGCCATGCAAGGGATGTGCGTCAAACCGGCTAGTCCCAGAGCTGCTACGAGATTTCGCCCATTATCGCACACCACCAGGTCGGGCTTGAGGCTGACTGGCACAAACCTCATCAGTCTGCTGTTCAAGGCCCGTCCACAGCTCCTGCGTGGTGTGGGGTTTGTCCCCCAAACAGATACGTTTTAAAACTGCCTGCTGTCGTTTACCCCTGGCTGTGCTGAAGTTGGTGGTGAAGGTGTTACGCTGACCGGATGAGCAGCTGGTAGAGGATGAGCAAGCAGAGTAGGAGGATGAAGCAACAGGAGGCAAACTGAAGCGCCCTGCATTCCTCGGTGGTGGAAGGACATACGCCAAACTGCTATCCGCCTCATGCCCAGCCGCCACTGCATTTACCCAGTGTGATGTTATGGAGATATAACGGCCCTGACCGTGCTTACTGGTCCACGTATCCGTAGTCAGGTGCACCTTGCCACAGATGGTGTTGCGCAGTGCACACCTGACTTTGTCCACTACTTGGTTGTGCAGGGAAGGGATGGCTCGTCTGCAAAAGTAGTGGCGGCTGGGCACAATGTACTGTGGGACAGCCACCGCCATAAGGGGTGGGTAGGGGGGTACTTCCTCTTCCTCTCCAGCGTTTGGAAGATGGAGAGCTGAACGCTTCCGTGGGACATTGTGGATCTGCTTGGTGATCCAGGTGTTGGTGTTGCTGGCAGATCATCTGTTTGCAGGGTGGCAGGTGGCACTGTCACTCCCGAGGTGGATGAAGAGGCCGAGACTGCAGCAGAAGAGGAAGCAGGAGGAGCCAGAGACCTTTCTTGGTTTTTGAGGTGTCTACTCCACTGCAGCTCGTGCTTTGCACTTAAATGCCTGGTCATGCAGGTTGTGCTCAGGTTGAGAACGTTTATGCCTCGCTTCAGGCTCTGATTGCACAGCGTGCAAACCACTCGTGTCTTGTCGTCAGCACATTGTCTGAAGAACTGCCATGCCAGGGAACTCCATGGAGCTGGCTTTGGTGTGCTCGGTCCCTTGCTGCGGTGGGCAGTAGCAGGCGTACTGTCTAGAGGACGGCCGCTCCGCTTTTGCACCCTGCTTCCTCTTCTCTTGTGCTGGTTGCTCTATGCGACCACCTCCTCTTTCTCCGAACTACATAGGTCACTCACATGACCTTGATTCCATGTGGAGTCGAGGACCTCATCGTCCTCCACATCATCTTCCACCCAGTCTTCACCCCTGCCTTACTTGTCGGTCTGCACACTTTTGAAAGCCCCAGCAGTTGGCACCTGTGTTTTGTCATCATCCGAGACGTGCTGCGATGGTCCTCCCATGTACTCATCTTAAAAGATAAGTGGTTGGGCATCGGTGCACTCAATCTCTTCCACTTCTGGGGCAGGGCTAGGTGGATGGCCCTGGGAAACCCTGCTAATAGAGTCATCAAAAAGCAGAAGAGACTGCTGCATGACTTGGGGCTCAGACTGCTTGGCTGATTTGCAAGTGGGTGAGGTGAAAGACTGATGGACATCGGCTGCAGGTGCCAACTGTGGTCTTTCAGCAGGAGACTGGGTGGGAGACAATGTTAAGGAACTGGATCCACTGTCAGCAACCCAATCTACTATCGCCTGAACTTATTCAGGCCTCACCATTCGTAGAACCGCATTAGGCCCGACCAAATACCGCTGCAGGTTCTGTCGCCTACTCGCACCTGAGGATGGGGTTTCACTTGTGCGTGTAGCTGGCACAGATCGACCAAGTCCTCTCCCTGCAACAGGAGCTCCACCAGCCACACCACGACCTGGGCCACGTCCCCTATTTGACGCTCTCCTCATATTTCTCGAATTTAGGATCTTGCCCGAAATGGGTGTTTAATTAATAGTAGAATAGGCCTGACCCACTGTAGGCCTGAATTAAATATTGGTGCACCAAATGTTGGTATTTCAAATCTCTGAATCTAACCCAAATGTATTAAAGGTCTATCTCACAATGACATCTGCAGCAAAGGCTGCCAACTAATTTTGTTTTTGCCCAAACGAGTGTTTGTTTAACAACTGAATTTGACAGTAGTATATAAGCCTGTAATTTCACACGTGCTGATGCTGCAAGGCCTGAAAATAGTGTTTTGTTGGCAAAAAAGTGTTTTTAAAACCACAGAAAAGGATGGGTGTATTTCTAGCTTAAATTGCACACTGACTAATCCAGATGTTGTATATTGCCAAAAAAGTGTTTTTTTGGTAACAGAATATGAAAGCTGTATATATGAAACAAAAAATTAGCACTTGCAAATCAGGAAAATAGTGTTTTTTGGCAAAAAAGTGTTTTTTTGGTAACAGAATATGAAAGCTGTATATATTAAACTTGAATTTAACACTTGCAGATCAGGAAAATAGTGGTGTCATGGATCAGAGAGGAAGGAAAGAGGGTACACTCTGACTCCACCCTCAACCCCTGTCCCTGCCTACTTACACTACCCGCCCTAGGCGGTGGGGCGTAACTGGGCGATGGTCCCTTATTTACATAAATGCACAGAGGAAAGATGCGGAAGGTCAACAGTCAGAGCCAAGGTCAATCCAGGAGAGCAAATACGTACAAAGGATGAGACGAAGTCGAGATCAAAGAACGAGCCGAGGTCACAAGGTCAGGAGGTCAATCAGAACAAGCAGCCGCAGATTAGAAACAAGGAAGCACCAATGGACCAGTATCACAGGCAACCTGTAGCCAGCAGGTTGCTTGTATTTATAGTGGGGAGTGAGGGTCATGTGACGTGGCCAGCGTCACATGACCGACAGACAGACAAGTCGAGCACTGAGTGATCAGTTTGGCGCTTAAGGCAGACCTAGGAGCAGGGAGGCTCCCAGCTAGCAAAGCCGCCCCTGGGAACGAGGCCTAACACATATCCTCGCTACCGAAGCTAAGCAGCAGGTCTGCGGCTGATGGGAGACTGAGTGCGCCTTCGGCGCCCTGTTACAAGTGTTTTTTGGCAAAAATTTTAGATTACACTCACCAGTAATCACTTTTCCATAAGCCCATGACAGCACCCTTGAGAGACCGCCTCTATCCAGGACAGGAAACAGGAACTTTCGTGGGAAGCTCTTAAGGAGGAGCATGGCCCTAGACCACCAATTAATCGCGAGAACTTGTCTTGAAACACACACTTACAGAAAAGATATCTTCTTCTTTTTTTTTTTATGTATATATTTTATTTAAAAAATTATTTTTTTGTATAAACAGAAAGACAATTAAATATTTCATCTATATAGGGTGGGAATAAATCCCGGGTGCTGTCATGGGCTTATGGAAAAGTGATTACCGGTGAGTGTAATCTTAAATTTCCCTTATGCCCATGACAGCACCCTTGTGAGACGCCTAGAATAGTAATTATTTTAGGGGGGGACTACTGCCTGGAGGACTTTCCTACCGAAAGCTAGTTGTTCTCTAGAGCCTAGGTCTAGTCTGTAGTGACGAAAAAAGGTACACGGCGACTGCCATGTGGCTGCTCTACAAATCTGATCTAAGGTAGCATCAGCCCTCTCTGCCCAAGAAGTGGAAACTGATCTGGTGGAATGAGCACCAAAACCTTTCGTGGGAGTTTTCCCGGCTGAAGAATAGGCCAAAGTATGGTGCTCACAATCCATCTGGAAAGAGATTTAGGAGAGGCTGAGAGACCCTTGTTTTTTCCACTAAATTGAATGAAAAGCTTAGGAGGTTTTCCTCCATTGACTAGTAACGTCCAAATAATGGGATAGACATCTTTTTACATTTAAGCAATGGAGTTTCTTCTCTTTTTCATTACTTGGATTTTGGCACAGGGAAGGAAGGACAATGTCCTGTGTTCTATGGAAGAAAGGAAGGGTCTGGCTTAATAAGTACCCTGTCATCCAAGATGTTAGTATAAGGTGGGGAAATTGAAAAGGCTGAAATTTCCCCGACCCTTCTGGCTGAGGTGATTGCCACCAGGAAGGCAATTTTGAAGGAAAGGAGTCTTATGGGTAAGTCTTGTAATGGTTCAAAGGGAGGCTCCATGAGGCTAGTGAGGACTAAGTTGAGGTCCCAGGGGGGAATTGAGGCTCCGAGTATAGGTCTAACTCTGCTGATGGCTTTGAAAAATCTTCTAACCCAGGGGTGGTTAGTGATCGGGGAATCAAAAAAGGCACTTAGGGGAGATACCTGTACCTTGAGAGTGCTAGGCCTCAAATTCTTTTCATGACTGGCTTGTAAGAAATCTAAGATCTTACACATAGGAGGAGGGTTTAAAGGATTCACTGGATCCTTGGCAAACTACTGGAAGGTGTTCCAAACTCTGAGGTAAATCGAGGAGGTAACCTCCTTTCTGCAAGATAGCAAGGTGGAAACTACTTTCTTGGAGAGGCCTCTACTTTCTAGGATTTCCCCCTCAAGAGCCATGCTGTTAGATGTAACTGTCTTACATTCGGATGGATGACAGGTCCTTGAAACAAATGATCTTGCCTTTCCGGGAGAATCCAAGGGTCTGCTAGGGAGAGTTTCCTCAACCAGGTGAACCAGGTTCTTCGGGCCAAAATGGAGCACTTAGGATCACTCTCGTTCGTTCTTGCCTTAATTTTTGGAGAAACCTTGGAAGGAGTCTTAGCGGAGGAAAGGCGTAGAGGAGCTGGTTCGGCCAATGGAGGGAGAAGGCATATATCCCCGATGGTGAATCTCTTGCCCTGAGGGAAAAGAAAAGACTGCATTTTCTGTTCTCCCTGGTTGCAAATAAGTCCAGGTGCGGACGACCCCAAAGGATGAAGACTTGGTTGAAGACTTTTTGATTTAGACACCATTCCCCCTGGTCTAGTGTGTTTCTGCTTAAGAAATCTGCTACCTTGTTTTCCGTCCCCTTTAGATGTACCGCCATGATGGAATTATAAGAGAATTATAAGAGAAAAAATGTCTGCGGCCAACAGCATAAGACTTTATGATTTGGTTCCTCCTTGTCTGTTCAGATAGGAAACGAATGTGGCGTTGTCCTAATTTTTTTTATAGCTTTCCCCTGAATTAAAGGAAGAAATTATTTTAAGGCAAGAAGAACTGCTCTCAGTTCTCTCATATTTTGAGAGTCCTGACTCTCTTATTCTTTCCAAACTCCTTGCCGCAGGTTTCCGTGGCAATAGGCCCCACAGCCGAAAGGACTTGCGTCGGTGGTAAGGGTTACAAAATTCTGTTGGTTCTAAGGAAGCCCTTGGGACAGATTTACAGGATTCAGCCACCAGCGTAAAGATTGAATTACCTGAGGGGTGAGTGTGAGTGATGCATCTAGCGGAAAATGGGCACCCCGCCATTCTTTCAGGATTTGCCACTGGAGGGGTCTGGAGTGAAGCTGGCTCCAACTGACCGCTGGTATAGTGGAAGTCATTCTGCCCAACCCCGCCATTGCCTGCCTGATAGTACGGTTCTTTGCCGATATCAGGGACTGAACTCCTTCTGTTCATTTCTGAATCTTGTCTTGGGGATGGATACAGCATAATTTCTGCGAGTTCAGGTTCATTCCTAGAAAGATACATTCTTGGGAGGGTATTAGATGTGATTTCCCCCAGTTTATTTGCCACCCGAGTTCTTCTAGGATCCGCACCACCTCTTTGAGATGCAAGTGCAGACGGTTCTTTTACTCTGCTATCACCAAGAGATCATCTAGATATGGGATTACTAGAATGTCTCTTTCTCTTATATGGGCCATGACTTCTGCCATTACTTTCGTGAATAGTCTGGGAGCCTGAGAAATTCCAAACAGAAGAGCTGTATATTGTAGGTGATGAATCTGACCTTCTATTGAAACTGCGAATGAGAAATTTTTGACAGTCTGCGTGAATAGTGATGTGATAGTATGCATCTCTTATATCTATTGTAGCCATGAAACAGCCCCCGAAAAGATGTTTTAAAACTGACTGGATTGACTCCATTCTGAACTTCTTGTAAGAGAGAAATTGATTTAGATCTTTTAAGTTTATAATAGTTCTGAATCTGCCATCTGGTTTGGGAACTAGAAAAAGGGAAGAGTAGAAACCTCTCCCTTTTTCTGACTCTAGTACAGGAACCAGTACATTTCTCTCTAACAGAGAGGCAATCTCCTGTTGTAAAGCTAGGTTTTTTACTGAATTTCTTAGGATGTTTGTGACTTTGAATCTGTCCGGCGGGCGAGAGACAAACTCCAGACAAAAACCTTCCCTTATAATGCTCAAAATCCAGAGGCTTGAGGAGATCTTCTCCCAAGCGTGAGGGAAGTGAATGAGTCTGCCGCCCACAGGAGAGAAACCGTCATTGCTGAGTGGGTCTGGAACCTGAGGAGGATTGGGAATTGAACAGGAAACCCTTGCCTTTCCTATTTTTATTACCTGCTCTGAAATCCATTCTTTGTCCCTTATAAAATTCCTTTTTGTTCCTTCGAAAAAACTGCTGTTTTTTGGGGGGTCTGGAGACAGGGAAACCTTTTTTATTGTCTGAAGCCTTATCTAAAAGGTCATCTAGAATAGAACCAAAAAGATAATCGCCCTGACAAGGTATGGTGCAAAGTTTATTTTTAGATCCTGTGTCTCCAGACCACCCTTTGAGCCAAATAGCTCTCCTAGCTGAATTAGAGAGTGCGGCTGACCTAGCGTTCAATTTCAGCGCATCAGCTGAGGCGTCGGAAATGAAATCCACAGCTTTAATGATAGTGGGAAAAACAGCTAGTAATTGATCTCTCGGGGGTTTATTTTGAATGTGAGATTCCAATTCTTGTAGCCATAATTTTAAAGATCTAGCAGTGGATGTGGCGGCAATATTCGGCTTGAAGGCTTGAGCTGAGGTCTCCCAGACTTTTTTGAGGTAAACATCCGCTCATCTATCCATAGGATCCTTAAGAGTGCCAAGGTCCTCAAACAGTAAGGCCGATTTTTTTGAAATTTTAGCAACTGGTGCATTCAACTTGGGAGGCCTGTCCCAATTAACAGAGTCCGCCTCATCAAAAGGATACTTCCTCTACGTTTTTAGGGCAAATTTTTTTTTTATCAGGCTTTTTCCACTTTTTTTTGTATCAAGAATTTTATGTTTTCATTCACGGGAAAAACTCAGGATTTTCTCTGACCTAGATCGCCGAACATAATATCCTGAACAGATTTCAGATTTCTGGATTCATTAACTTTCATTGTAGCACAGATTGCTTTTAATAAAGCTTCCGTATCATCAGGGGAAAAAAGTGACCTGCCGGTGGTTTCTTCGTCCTGCGATGAGTCTGAACTATCTAGGATTTCCCCTAGCTCACTTTCTTCTGATGAATCCGAATCTGACGTCTTATTAGCCGTGCCTTATCTGCCCGAGATTACGGAAGGGAGGCTCTTTTTAAAAACTTTCAAGGAATCAGATACTTCCGATTGCACAATATCTTTAATATTCTGAAGTAGGGATGACTCTTCTTTCACTACTTTTTCGATACAATGTTGACATAACATCTTTGGCTAAGAGGGCGCAAGCTTATTTTTACACATAGCTCATTCTTTCTCTCTGGTCTTTGAGACAGTCTTTCTAGGCCCCTCTTTTATTGTCTAAAAATCAAGACAAAGACAAAGAACACTTAGCATGAACGAGAAAATAAAAAAGGATGGGGAATGATCCCCCTAAGGCCTCATGCACACGACCATTGTTGTGTTCCGTTCTGCAAAAGGGGGTTCCGTTGTTCTGTGATCCGTTTCCGTTTTTGTTTCCGTGTGTCTTCCTTTATTTTTGGAGGACCACCAGACATAAAGGAATGCAAAAAAAAGTCTAAGACAGATTTGCCATGCAAATGATAGAGAAAAAACGGACGCGGATGCGGATGACAATCTTGTGTGCCTCCGCGTTTTTTAGCGGTCCCATTGAATGGGTCCGCAAACTGTTTTCCGCGAAAATAATAGGACAGGTTATATTTTTTTGACGGCCTGGAACCACGGATCACGGACGCGGATGGGAAACCGTGCATTAGCCGAGATTTCAACGGACCCATTGAAAATCAATGGGTCCGCAGAAAATCACGAAAAACGGCGCAATGGACATGGAATAAAACAACGGTCGTGTGCATGAGGCCTTACCCCACCAGAAATATGGGTCTGATTTCATGACCCTCCTGCAGTTCAGCGCGCTGGGCACTCTGATCCTCCATGGCACCACAGGATAGAGTGTTGTCCAGAGGGGAATCTGGATCCTCAGTAGGCTGGCTGGGCTGCTTCTGACCGCGCGCTTCAGTGGGAAAAGGAATCCCTCGGTCGGGTCCTTGCTGGTGCTTGCTGCGGCCTTTAGTAGGGATTTTATTTCCTACTTCCGGAACACACGGTGCGTGTGTTCCAAACTCTGGAAGTCACAGTGAACACATCCAGTTCTTGCCTGTCACGCGAGACTTCGGCCCTCTTGGATGCCTGCGCCCTGGGATAGAGAAGAAGGAGGCCCCGGCCCGCCTGAACACTGCCAGGAAGCGCCGGCGTGCCGGTCGCACCTCACAGTGTGGCCGGGACTG
The DNA here is from genome assembly GCF_905171765.1 of Bufo bufo. Classification (NCBI taxonomy): domain Eukaryota; kingdom Metazoa; phylum Chordata; class Amphibia; order Anura; family Bufonidae; genus Bufo; species Bufo bufo. The sequence goes on from NC_053389.1 coordinate 576,305,814, forward strand.
CAGCCGAGCAGTTGCGCGGAAAAATAACCAGGACCCCAAAAGCGAGCACCAGACTTTCCCCGGCGGCTCCTAGAGGAGACTTACGCCGAACCAGGTAACCCCTCTCCAGTACAATACAGTGGCCCTGCAGCCTAAAATCCTCTGCTCTCCACGCGACCATCCTATCCCTAGAACAGGAAACAGGAACTGGTGGTCTTGGGGCCATGCTCTTCCTTAAGAACTCTCCACGAAAGTTCTTGTTTCCCGTCCTGGATAGAGGCGGTCTCTCAAGGGTGCTGTCATGGGCGTAATGGAAAAGTGTGTTTTTAAAACCCCAGAAAATTCTGGCTGTATTTCTAGCTTAAATTGCACACTGACTAATCCAGATGTTGTATATTGCCAAAAAAGTGTTTTGTTTGTAACAATATGAAAGCTGTATATATTAAACTTGAATTTAACACTTGCAGATGAGGAAAATAGTGTTTTTTGGCAAACAAAAGTGTGTTTTTAAAACCCCAGAAAATGATGGCTGCATTTCTAGCTTAAATTGCACACTGACTAATACAGATGTTGTATATTGGCAAAAAAAATTGGGATTTTCAATGTCCCAAAAGCTCAGATGCAATGCTGGTGCACTGAGCTTGCATAAAATGGCCACCGCTGCCGCCCACCTAACTGACTTATTAAAGTAATTTTTTTTTGGTCAGTGGGGTTTAGACACTTAGCGGATTCAAGAAATAACAAATTCTTATGATCAGTATGAACAGTAATTCTATGTTTTGCCCCCTCCAAAAAATTTCTCCATTCCTCAAATGCCCACTTAATAGCTAGCAACTAGAGTTGAGCGAACACCTGGATGTTCGGGTTCGAGAAGTTCGGCCGAACTTCCCGAAATGTTCGGGTTCGGGATCCGAACTCGACCCGAACTTCGCCCCGAACCCGAACTTCGCCCCGAACCCCATTGAAGTCAATGGGGACCCGAACTTTTCAGCACTAAAAAGGCAGTAAAATAGCCCAGGAAAGGGCTAGAGGGCTGCAAAAGGCAGCAAAATGTAGGTAAATCCCCTGCAAACAAATGTGGATAGGGAAATGAATTAAAATAAATATTAAATAATTTTAAATTAACCAATATCAATTGGAGAGAGGTCTAATGGCAGAGAATCAGGCTTCATGTCATAGCAGAGAATCAGGCTTCACGTCACACACCACTGGAACAGGCCATTGTCAGATATTTAGGCCTTGGCACCCAGACAGAGGAGAGAGGTCCCATAGCAGAGAATCAGGCTTCATGTCATAGCAGAAAATCAGGCTTCAAGTCATAGCAGAGAATCAGGCTTCATGTCATAGCAGAGAATCAGGCTTCACGTCACCCAACACTGGAACAGGCCATTGTCAGATATTTAGGCCTCGGCACCCAGACAGAGGAGAGAGGTCCCATAGCAGAGAATCAGGCTTCATGTCATAGCAGAGAATCAGGCTTCAAGTCATAGCAGAGAATCAGGCTTCATGTTATAGCAGAGAATCAGGCTTCACGTCACCCACCACTGGAACAGGCCATTGTCAGATATTTAGGCCCCGGCATCCAGACAGAGGAGAGAGGTCCCATAGCAGAGAATCAGGCTTCATGGCATTGCAGAGAATCAGTTTTCACGTCACACACCACTGGAACAGGCCACTGTCAGATATTTTTTGGCCCCGGCACCCAGACAGAGGAGAGAGGTCCCATAGCAGAGAATCAGGCTTCATGTCATAGCAGAGAATCAGGCTTCAAGTCATAGCAGAGAATCAGGCTTCATGTCATAGCAGAGAATCAGGCTTCATGTCACCCAACACTGGAACAGGCCACTGTCAGATATTTTTAGGCCCCAGCACCCAGACAGAGGAGAGGTTCATTCAACTTTGGGTTGCCCCGCAATATAATGGTAAAATGAAAATTAAAAAAAGGATTGAATGAGGAAGTGCCCTGGAGTACAATAATATATGGTTAAGGGTAGGTAGTTATAAATGTCTAATCTGCACAAGGGATGGACAAGTCCTGTGGGATCCATGCTTGGTTCATTTTTATGAACGTCAGCTTGTCCACATTGGCTGTAGACAGACGGCTGCGTTTGTCTGTAATGACGCCCCCTGCCGTGCTGAATACACATTCAGACAAAACGCTGGCCGCCGGGCAGGAGAGCACCTCCAAGGCATAAAAGGCTAGCTCTGGCCACGTGGACAATTTGGAGACCCAGAAGTTGAATGGGGCCGAACCATCAGTCAGTACGTGGAGGGGTGTGCACACGTGCTGTTCCACCATGTTAGTGAAATGTTGCCTCCTGCTAACATGTTCCGTATCAGGTGGTGGTGCAGTTAGCTGTGGCGTGGTGACAAAACTTTTCCACATCTCTGCCATGCTAACCCTGCCCTCAGAGGAGCTGGCCGTGACACAGCTGCGTTGGCGACCTCTTGCTCCTCCTCTGCCTTCGCCTTGGGCTTCCACTTGTTCCCCTGTGACATTTGGGAATGCTCTCAGTAGCGCGTCTACCAACGTTCGCTTGTACTCGCGCATCTTCCTATCACGCTCCAGTGCAGGAAGTAAGGTGGGCACATTGTCTTTGTACCGGGGATCCAGCAGGGTGGCAACCCAGTAGTCCGCACACGTTAAAATGTGGGCAACTCTGCTGTCGTTGCGCAGGCACTGCAGCATGTAGTCGCTCATGTGTGCCAGGCTGCCCAGAGGTAAGGACAAGCTGTCCTCTGTGGGAGGCGTATCGTCATCGTCCTGCGTTTCCCCCCAGCCATGCACCAGTGATGGGCCCGAGCTGCGTTGGGTGCCACCCCGCTGTGAACATGCTTCATCCTCATCCTCCTCCACCTCCTCCTCATCCTCCTCGTCCTCCAGTAGTGGGTCCTGTCTGGCCACATTTGTACCTGGCCTCTGCTGTTGCAAAAAACCTCCCTCTGAGTCACTTCTAAGAGACTGGCCTGAAAGTGCTAAAAATGACCCCTCTTCCTCCTCCACCTCCTCCAGGGCCATCTCCTCTTCCATCATCGCCCTAAGTGTTTTCTCAAGGAGACATAGAAGTGGTATTGTAACGCTGATAACGGCGTCATCGCCACTGGCCATGTTGGTGGAGTACTCGAAACAGCGCAACAGGGCACACAGGTCTCGCGTGGAGGCCCAGTCATTGGTGGTGAAGTGGTGCTGTTCCGCAGTGCGACTGACCCGTGCGTGCTGCAGCTGAAACTCCACCTTGGCCTGCTGCTGCTCGCACAGTCTGTCCAGCATGCGCAAGGTGGAGTTCCTCCTGGTGGGCACGTCGCATATGAGGCGGTGAGCGGGGAGGCCGAAGTTACGCTGTAGCGCAGACAGGCGAGCAGCGGCAGGATGTGAACGCCGGAAGAGTGCACAGACGGCCCGCACTTTATGCAGCAGCTCTGACATGTCGGGGTAGTTGTGAATGAACTTCTGCACCACCAAATTCAGCACATGCGCCAGGCAAGGGATGTGCATCAAACCGGCTAGTCCCAGAGCTGCAACGAGATTTCGCCCATTATCGCACACCACCAGGCCAGGCTTGAGGCTCACCGGCAGCAACCACTAGTCGGTCTGTTGTTCTATACCCCGCCACAACTCCTGTGCGGTGTGGGGCCTGTCCCCCAAACATATGAGTTTCAGAATGGCCTGCTGACGTTTACCCCGGGCTGTGCTGAAGTTAGTGGTGAAGGTGTGTGGCTGACTGGATGAACAGGTGGAAGAAGAGGAGGAGGAAGCCGAGTAGGAGGAGGAGGCAACAGGAGGCAAAGAATGTTGCCCTGCGATTCTTGGCGGCGGAAGGACGTGCGCCAAACAGCTCTTCGCCTGGGGCCCAGCCGCCACTTTATTTACCCAGTGTGCAGTTAGGGAGATATAGCGTCCCTGGCCGTGCTTACTGGTCCACGTATCTGTGGTTAGGTGGACCTTGCCACAGATGGCGTCGCGCAGTGCACACTTGATTTTATCGGATACTTGGTTGTGCAGAGAAGGCATGGCTCTCTTGGAGAAGTAGTGCCGGCTGGGAACAACATACTGTGGGACAGCAAGCGACATGAGCTGTTTGAAGCTGTCTGTGTCCACCAGCCTGAATGACAGCATTTCATAGGCCAGTAGTTTAGAAATGCTGGCATTCAGGGCCAGGGATCGAGAGTGGCTAGGTGGGAATTTACGCTTTCTCTCAAATGTTTGTGAGATGGAGAGCTGAACGCTGCCGTGTGTCATGGTTGAGATGCTTGGTGACGGAGGTGGTGGTGTTGGTGGTACATCCTCTGTTTGCTGGGCTGCAGGTGCCAACGTTCCTCCAGAGGCGGAGGAAGAGGCCGAGGCGGCAGCAGCAGAAGAGGTAGCAGGGGGAGCCTGAGTGAATTCCTTGTTTTTAAGGTGTTTACTCCACTGCAGTTCATGCTTTGCATGCAGGTGCCTGGTCATGCAGGTTGTGCTAAGGTTCAGAACGTTAATGCCTCGCTTCAGGCTCTGATGGCACAGCGTGCAAACCCCTCGGGTCTTGTCATCAGCACATTGTTTGAAGAACTGCCACACCAGGGAACTCCTTGAAGCTGCCTTTGGGGTGCTAGGGGCCCAGATGGCGGTGGCCAGTAGCAGACGGACTCTCTTGGCAGCGGGTGTTTTGCTTTTGCCCACTGTTCCTTCTTTTGCTACGCTGTTGGCTCGGTCTCACCACTGCCTCTTCCTCCGAATTCTGAAAGTCAGTGGCACGACCTTCATTCCATGTGGGGTCTAGGACCTCATCGTCCCCTGCATCGTCTTCCACCCAGTCTTCCTCCCTGACCTCCTGTTCAGTCTGCACACTGCAGAAAGACGCAGCAGTTGGCACCTGTGTTTCATCATCATCAGAGACGTGCTGAGGTGGTATTCCCATGTCCTCGTCATCAGGAAACATTAGTGGTTGTGCGTCAGTGCATTCTATGTCTTCCACCGCTGGGGAAGGGCTAGGTGGATGCCCTTGAGAAACCCTGCCAGCAGAGTCTTCAAACAGCATAAGAGACTGCTGCATAACTTGAGGCTCAGACAGTTTCCCTGATATGCATGGGGGTGATGTGACAGACTGATGGGCTTGGTTTTCATGCGCCATCTGTGCGCTTTCTGCAGAAGACTGGGTGGGAGATAATGTGAACGTGCTGGATCCACTGTCGGCCACCCAATTGACTAATGCCTGTACCTGCTCAGGCCTTACCATTCTTAGAACGGCATTGGGCCCCACCAAATATCGCTGTAAATTCTGGCTGCTACTGGGACCTGAGGTAGTTGGTTCACTAGGACGTGTGGCTGTGGCAGAACGGCCACGTCCTCTCCCAGCACCAGAGGGTCCACTAACACCACCACGACCTTGTCCGCGTCCGCGTCCCTTACTAGATGTTTTCCTCATTGTTACCGTTCACCACAATAAGAAAAAAAATATTTGGCCCAATGTATTGAATTCAAATTCAGGCCTTTTTTTACAGGCACCTAACACTATCTGGCTATCTATTTAGGTACCGTATTACACTAATACAGGCACAGCAGTAACGACAGATTTACCTGAATATAAATTGTAGGCCTAGTATTTAGGCCCTGGATGACAGGTATCCCTTTTACGGACAGAATTAGACTTGGAAATGCCCGGTAGCGTGTGAAGTTATTGAGGATGACCCTATCCACACCTTCAATCTAATATACCCTTTTATGGATAGATTTAACCTTGGCCTGATAGAGCAGAAACCACTAATTTTGGGAATTGCTAAGTTGGGAATTGTATTTAACCCAGAACAAAAACTGTGCTTCGGCAGACAGCAGACAGTATTACAATTGGCTAGCCACAGATGAAACACCAGATTTAGGGTACTGCTATTTTGGCAATTGTATTTTACCCCTCAATAAAATAGCAAGCACAGCCAAGCCAAAAATAGCAAGCACAGCCAAGCCAAAAAAAAAAAACACACTATTGATGGTTAAAAATGGACTTGGTGGCAGCTTGTGCTGGCGCACCACAAGACACAAAATGGCCACCGATCACCCCAGAAAAAAGTGACTGAAAAACGCTCTGGGCAGCCTTAAAACAGTGAGCAATTGAATAGCAGAGGTTGTATGATACACAGCTGTATATCGATCACTTCATTAAATAAATCCCTGCTTAATCTCGCCCTAACAGCAACAGCTGCATCCTATCCCTACACTGATCAGAGCAGAGTGACGTGCGGCGCTACGTGACTCCAGCTTAAATAGAGGCTGGGTTACATGCTGCACTGGCCAATCACAGCCATGCCAATAGTAGGCATGGCTGTGATGGCCTCTTGGGGCAAGTAGTATGACGCTTGTTGATTGGCTGCTTTGCAGCCTTTCAAAAAGCGCCAAGAAAGCGCCGAACACCGAACCCGAACCCGGACTTTTACGAAAATGTTCGGGTCCGTGTCACGGACACCCCAAAATTCGGTACAAACCCGAACTATACAGTTTGGGTTCGCTCATCCCTAATTATTATTATAAATCATTATTACTATAATGTTCAAAATTATGTTGTTGGGCCAATTACGCAATTTGGTATATTGATATGGTATATTTACCATTACATTGTGATGATAATAAGGAAAAGTATGAGTGGAACACCAATATCAAGCAGATATGTCAAGCACAATTGTCTATAAAACTCATGGTTCAACCCTTCTATGTGCAAAACACATTTGGGCGTAATATACTGTACAAAAAAATAAAATGTATGGAAAAACTAGAGTCCTTCTGTAGCATGTGATCTGCAATATAAATCAATTTAACATAATGCAAGTTTGACATCCCATCTTGCAGGATGATAGACTATGCTATATTCTGCTTTCATGAGACATGTTCATAAAGAATTCACATATTGGAGCATCCTCTCTTTGGATGGAAGGTGTAATCTGATGGACTATGATCTATGCTATATTTGTAATATTTAATATATATTATGGAAGTATGGAATATCGGATGGAACAATTTAAAGACATTTTCTAAATATGTGTGGTAAAAAATAAAAGAAACAAAAATAGTCAAATATAATAAAATATAGCAACCCCAAATTGTATAAATTAGAACAGGAAAATCAAATTATTTCATACTTCTGCCTACCCTACCTGTTTGTACTAAGATAGCTACTGTTCACAAAGATTACCAAGGTTACTTTTAATTTGAGTCTATTCAACCACCTAAAATGTCTGATTTGACAAGCAGCAATTACGTAAAGTATTCATGTACGAAAGTAAATTGACTTAAAAAGCTTCCAAAATGAGTAAGAACATAAAGTAATTGCAAATCTAATATTAGCAACATTTAATAATTTAGCTCAATAAGAAAATACTATCCTTTTCAGACTACCTAGTTTAGGAAATATAATCAGAAGCAGTAATTCATTATTAGTGAATGTATTAGAGAGGAGCTATAATGTTAGTATATTTACTAGCACTGAAAGTATTATGCACAATAATTAACCTAAAGATTACATGTTACTATGTTACTACATACTGTATTTATTAGTTGACGTGTAAAATATATAAAATAATGAATCCTGGTTAAATAATAAAAAATATATATATTTTATTTAAGGATGTTAGATATTTTGGGTGTACAACTTTGAGATAATTCGCCTATTTCTTTAGGACACCATGCCAGATTTAGTTTTCAATCCTTGTGTATAATTAGATAAACTCCATAGAGTTGCAAAATCTAAATAGGTATTGTTAAATGTTAAAAAAATTCCAGCAATATAAAACTTCAGACTGGTAGAAAAAATGATGGGGGTCCTTTATGATCTGAAGTGTGCCGCTTTTTGGTGTACTTTTGTCACAGATTTGGTTGCAATGGGGATTTGCAGGCGAATCTGCGACTTTTCCTCACTCGCAACACTTTTCCGAGAAAATTACTTAAATCTATGAGAGCAAATGAGCTGGCATAGATTTAAGCAAGTCACACGGTCAGCTCCTAAGTTATGTAGAAGCCGGCGCCTCTTAGGCACATCAAGTGTCAGCGCAGAGTTATTAAGACCGACCCCATATATTTTTTTTATATTTATTTTTCTATACTAAAAAAGCTAATTACTAATTACTAAAGTATTTTGCTAATACATTTCATTCTTCGATACAACTAGAATTTCATAACAGGATGGTCACAAGAAAAATATGTGAAACGTGTTAACATTGGTTGGCAACAATACACAGAAATAATGTATCAATGGAGAACAAGAACTGAATAATTGGAAATATTGGTTTGGGTTATAGTGGCTCAACCAGTCTAGATAGCAATGGTTTGGTGCTCACCCGCCGACTACCTCTTGTCGGATATAATGAAGATGCGAGTGTAAAGAGGAGATTGGGGCACTCAGCTATCTGGCGCCAAATGGACACAAAGCTTACTACTTAAAAACAATTGATTTATTCCTCATATAAAACTCTACACCAGACCGAATGTCTTATTGGATAAATAGCATGATATTACATAAATAGTGCATATACAGTAAAAATTATCATTATTAAATATGAGAATAAAAATAAGACAAACATGTAATAAAAACCTAATAGAGCTAGAAGAGTTAGAAACGTATTATTCAAAATATAATGTAGCCAAGATGAGTCACCGGTGGACAGTATAAATTCAAAACAATGGATAAAAAATAGATTAAAAAAATGGCAGGGTATGAATACATCCTTGATGGTAGTATGGAGCGCTATGGAAATCCCAGTTAAAAATGGAGTCTGTGTAAACATAATTGACTTGGTTAGTCAGTCCATTGGATGTCCCGCATGTCCCAGGATTAAGGGAAAAAATAGACACATTTACAGTCAGGTCCATAAATATTGGGACATCAACACAATTGTAACATTTGTGGCTCTATACACCACCACAATGGATTTGAAATGAAACAAACAAGATGTGCTTTAACTGCAGACTGTCAGCTTTAATTTGAGCATATTTACATCCAAATCATGTGAACGGTGTAGGAATTTCAACAGTTTGCATATGTGCCTCCCACTTGTTAAGGAACCAAGTATTGGGACAATTGGCTTCTCAGCTGTTCCATGGCCAGGTGTGTGTTATTTCCTCATTATCCCAATTACAATGAGCATATAAAAGGTCCAGAGTTCATTTCAAGTGTGCTATTTGCATTTGGAATCTGTTGCTGTCAACTCTCAAGATGAGATCCAAAGAGCTGTCACTATCAGTGAAGCAAGCCATCATTAAGCTGAAAAAACAAAACAAACCCATCAGAGAGATAGCAAAAACATTAGGCGTGGCCAAAACAACTGTTTGGAACATTCTTAAAAAGAAGGAACGCATCGGTGAGCTCAGGAATACCAAAAGACCCGGAAGACCACTGAAAACAACTGTGGTAGATGACCGAAGAATTCTTTCCCTGGTGAAGAAAACACCCTTTACAACAGTTGGCCAGATCAAGAACACTCTCCAGGAGGTAGGTGTATGTGTGTCAAAGTCAACAATCAAGAGAAGACTTCACCAGAGTGAATACAGAGGGTTCACCACAAAATGTAAACCATTGGTGAGCCTCAAAAACAGGAAGGCCAGATTAGAGTTTGCCAAACGACATGAAAAAAGCCTTCACAGTTCTGGAACAACATCCTATGGACAGGTGAGACCAAGATCAACTTGTACCAGAGTGATGGGAAAAGAAGAGTATGGAGAAGGAAAGGAACTGCTCATGATCCTAAGCATACCACCTCATCAGTGAAGCATGGTGGTGGTAGTGTCATGGCGTGGGCATGTATGGCTGCCAATGGAACTGGTTCTCTTGTATTTATTGATGATGTGACTGCTGACAAAAGCAGCAGGATGAATTCTGAAGTGTTTTGGGCAATATTATCTGCTTATATTCAGCCCAATGCTTCAGAACTTATTGGACAGCGCTTCAAAGTGCAGCTGGACAATGACCCAAAGCATACTGCAAAAGCAACCAAAGAGTTTTTTAAGGGAAAGAGGTGGAATGTTATGCAATGGCCAAGTCAATCACCTGACCTGAATCCGATTGAGCATGCATTTCACTTGCTGAAGACAAAACTGAAGGGAAAATTCCCCAATAACAAGCAGGAACTGAAGACAGTTGCAGTAGAGGCCTGGCAGAGCATCACCAGGGATGAAACCCAGCGTCTGGTGATGTCTATGCGTTCCAGACTTCAGGCTGTAATTGACTGCAAAGGATTTGGAACCAAGTATTAAAAAGTGAAAGTTTGATTTTATTGTGATATTATTCTGTCCCATTACTTTTGGTTCCTTAACAAGTGGGAGGCACATATGCAAACTGTTGTAATTCCTACACCGTTCATCTGATTTGGATGTAAATACCCTCAAATTAAAGCTGACAGTCTGCAGTTAAAGCACATCTTGTTTGTTTCATTTCAAATCCATTGTGGTGGTGTATAGAGCCAAAATTGTTAGAATTGTGTCGATGTCCCAATATTTATGGACCTGACTGTATGTTTAGCACACTTGTTATAAGATGTTAGTACATCATTATATGGCGGAATTAGTTCCAAACAGAGATGCCAGTGAATACTGCGGTACTTTACCGTTCCTGGAGACTTTTGTATGGCGTGCGTTGTTCTACGTGACCTATGTGCCAAAGTTCGTGATTGTAAATGTGACGGTACGGATTCATTTAGCGGACATACACACACACACACATACACTGAGCTTTATATATTAGATGACATCAGATATTGAGAGCTATCCTAGTCAGTATCTTTCTCTTATCTTGCAATTTTAAGCTTGGTCTTTAATGATGGATTTTTTATCTCCCATACCAGGAAAATGAAAGTATTTGTGTTATTTGTAACAATGGATGTGAAAACTAGTAATATCCTACTATATGATGTATTAACCTATATGACATAACACCACCTTTTTTTCATCAACCATGATTGCTGGAATTCCAGTCCAGTGTTTCCAGGTAGTTTACATTTCTTTGGGACACACCCCCTTTTTCTAATAACAGTCTATATATAAAGTCGCCACAAACCATTTACTGCTGACCACTGAGGAAGGGGCATGTTTCGCCCCAAAATGTGTTTGGTGTATAGCAGTAATTGCAGCAAAAGAGTGACCTACCACTTGCTTGTTTGAACTAGCTAATATACCTTTGAGAAGCCCGCAAGCTACAGTCTACATTTTGTTTCTGCAGCAAGCTTCTAAAGTTGCGTCTGGACATCACTGAGGCAACACATATCACGTGACTCAGCCCGATCACGTGGAACAACATGTAATACACGCCAACACATGACACGCCATCACCGGACCTACAGAAGTTCCTACCGAATACAGCCGACTCACTATAGCACGCCATACAAAAATCTCCAGGACCGGTAAAGTACCGCAGTATTCACTGCTATCTCTATTTGGAACTATTTCTGCCATATAATGATGTACTAACATCTTATAACAAGTGTGCTACACATACACGTGTCCATTTTTTCCCTTAATCCTGGGACATGTGGGACATCCAATGGACTGACTAACCAAGTCAATTACGTTTACATAGACTCCATTTTTAACTGGGATTTCCATACCGCTCCTCGCTACCATCAGGGACATATTCATACCCCGCCATTTTTTAATCTATTTTTTATCTATTGTTTTGTATTTATACTGTCCACCGGTGACTCATCTTGGCTACATCATATTTTGAATAATACGTTTCTAACTCTTCTAACTCTATTAGGTTTTTATTACATGTTGGTCTTATTTTCATTCTCATATTTGATAATGATAATTTTTACTGTATATGCACTATTTATGTAATATCATGCTATTTATCCAATAAGACATTCGGTCTGGTGTAGGGATTTATATGAGGAATAAATCAATTATTTTTAAGAACTGAATAATAATGGCAACCAAAGTAGAGGATAGAAGTTGGCAATGGAACAGATAAAAGATAGTAATATGATTTAGGTAGAGAGTTGTAAATGGCAGTAAGCAGAACGAAATACACTGCTAGACTGACAATGCTCTGCGATATAGCCCAGCAAGACAGCAAAGACAAAGAGCAAACAGAGTGCAAAATCTAAAAAAAACAAAAACAACTCAATTACTACACTAGCAGCAAAAACTTTAGAATCAGAGGTCCCAGAATATATGGATACAATAGCAAGAGACTAGACTATGATACAAGAATCTGGAAACAAATGCATATTTATTTTTGCAGTTTTTGAAATCAAATTGAGGTGTGGATCATAAAAGGCGCAAAAGTATTAAGGGCAGATATTTCTTCTCCTCTTTTTGAAATCCACTCCTGGTTTTAGCTTAAAAAACTGCAGAGAAAAACAAAACAAAAAAATAACGCTGAATGTGCTGCAGCACCCAAATTAAAACCAATCTGCTGCTCTGGACTTGGCATTACTCCTGGAGTAAAGGTAGTATTCAGTTGCAACAAACTTTCAGCATTAGCCAGCATCCAGTTAACAGCTTCTTTTTATTGCCATCTTCTTAAAACATTCTCATGTATAGTGACATGTCTGATAAGCAGTGCAGTAAATCCAGTGCACTGGATTATCAGACAGCAGCGGTACATGATGGCAGCAGCAGCTGTACAAGACATTATGGTAGACATGCAGGCAGACAGCAACAGTGGCAAGATAGGGTACTATCGGCTAAGCTGGATCTATTCATTGGCCTCATCCAGATGAGTGTGGATGAGGCCTGCATGAGGCTATGCCTGGTTCATTTTGACAAAAGTGATGCTTTGGAAGAGGACAACTTGGTGCTTTTGGGTGTTACCATGCCCCCTGCCTTACTGTAAACTATCTCTGTGATGACAGCAGAGGCTGAGCAAGAAAGAAGACCAATAGCATAGTGGGACAGTTAGTGTTGTAGTCTGCCTACTCACAAGTCCATCGGGTCACAGAAGGGTATGTGATGGAGACAGGACAGAGTCCAGGTAGGACTAAACCTGGGTATTAAGGTGGTAAAAATACCCATTTGCTGATTAGTCTTAGCCTGGTGTGGCACATGAAAAAAACTGTTCCATCATATTGAGGAGACTGAACTGGCGGCTGCTGTTGCGCCTTTTGCTCCTTGTGACAGTGGAGAGGACAGGAGGTGGGTGACCCTGTGAAGAGTGGGGAGGGCCTCCCTTTTAGACATGCTTTCAGTAGGTGTCTGCTCGTTGAAAGCTGCAGCTAGCTGAGTCAACAGTGGCATTTCCTGGTAATAATGTAATTTGGCTTCCCTTTCAGTTGGAAGGAAACCAGGGGCGTAGCTATAGGGGGTGCAGAGGTAGCAGTCGCTACCGGGCCCAGGAGCCTGAGGGGCCCAAAGACCCTTGTTCCACATAAGACACTGGCATTCTAGAAAGTGCATGCTGGTCAAGTTACACCTCTGGCTGGAGGGAAGGGGTTGGGTCAAGAATTTGGCATGAGGGGGGGCCCTTCCAAATGGCTATGTGATCCCCTGCTCCTTTCCAACAAGCACTGAGGGAAGGGGGGCCCAAGCTGAACTCTTGCACCAGGGCCCATAAGCTTTTAGCTACGCCCCTGAAGGAAACCTGGAATCTTTAATAGCAAGGGTCTAAAATCATAGCTATCCAGTAATCTTCAAACTGCTTCATATGAATGATACGGTTTTATTTCTCACAAAAAAAAAAATCCTGCCTTGTGGCAGAGAATGTGGGCCAAAGAGAACTGGCTCCTCAGGCACAACATCAACTCCTTAAAGGCAGCATACTCTACTAAATGATATGGCAATGGCTGCAACCTTTAGCATCTTGGCTAGGTGGGAATTAAGCTTATGCACAATCAGATTTCTGGGTGTGTAAAGTTGTTTCCTGGCCATGCATTGCATTTACAATGGCTGATGGCAGAGCAGAGGAGAAGAACTCTGATCAGGAGAAGCAGTAAACAGATTTGATGATGACAAGGACATCATACTGCATGTGGATGCAGACTGGCTGCTACAAACGAGACCAGTAGAAGGAAGAAGCTCTTTTTGCACCAAGGAGACCAGTAGATGGAGGAAGCTCTTTTTTGCACTAGCTGGCGCCCACCTCTGTTTTCCAATTGGATCGAGTGCTGCCACTTCAAGTGATTCAATAGAGTTGTCATGCCTGGGCAATGCTGTTGTCTCCTAGTAGCATAGAGAAAAACTGCCAGATGGCAGACGCTCATGCTGACATAGCAGCAGCTGAGCTTGGCTTAGCTCTGCCACATTTTTGGCCTGCTGCACCCGCAATATCAGTGGCATAACCTCTTCCCATAGCAGATCTGAGCCTGGCAGTTCTTTGGGAGGTTCTGGCTGTATGTTGCCTCTGCTCTTTATTGCTGCCATCGCCCTCGTCATCAGATGTTACCTCCCCCTCAGCACCCCAATCCAGCTCTTAGGTCCTGGTCAACACTAAATAATCATCGGAGTCCTCATTCTCCCTGGCATTTTTATCAGACTGAAATATCATGGTGGGCTCCTTGGCCCCATGTTGATTCCCTGCTCTGCCTACGTTCACTTGTTTAACAATGGTGTCATTGCCATAAAATGTTTTTGCTATATAATGCAACACATTTAATAACACCGGACAGATATAATGCATTGGAAAAAAAAAGTGCAATTGCTCAGCAGCAGTATACTATTGGGGCATTGTGCCAGCAATAATAATGTATCGAAACTTGAGTTTTTTGTTTTAAATAGCTGTTTGTTCAAATGAGAAGAAATTATATTGTTTCCTTATAGGTGACTAGTTTCGTAATGCAATGGGGTTCTGCAGCAGTTGAAAAGTTATAATGCAATTAATCTCCTGCCCACAACACCAATGTATAAAAATTCTGAACAGATGGAAAAATGATTGCTTATGACGTAATTTGTATCTAAGTTCTCACTAGTATAACAATGGTGTTATTGCTGTAAAATGCATTATCTATAATAAAACATGTTTAATAACACCAGACAGATATAATGCACTGAAATAAAAATCTGGAATTGCTGAGCAGCAGAATGCTATCTGAGTGCTGTGTTGACAATAATCAATAGAACAATAGAAACGTGAGGTTGTAGAAAAAATGTTTTTTTCTTGCAGATGGCTATTTTTTTTACGCACCAAATTTTTGGGATGAGTTTCTGCAGCAGCTGCATTATTAAACACTGACTGTGCCCCGCCCAGCACTTCAGTCCGTCACTCCCTAAACAGAGCCTAGTATTCTACTGTTGTGGAAATTTTATTAGGATGTGTTTCTAATATATTGTGTATTGTCATCATGTGTATTGTCATCATGTCTCTCAGTGTCAGGGTAAACCATTGGAGTGGATATCTTCCCGTGTATGTCCTGTCACAGCTGCTGGGCGCAGAGGTCTCCGTCGGCGAATGGTCCATGTGCTAAGTCCTGGGCTGTGGGCCAGGGGAGACTGATGTGTTCAGCAGAGCAGTGTTTTGTTTGCTGATGTATGGACGCCGGCTAGGGCCTCTGCGCAAGACGCAGATTTATTGGCTTGGCGTGGATGTATTTGTTAAGAGAACAGTATAACGAAAGGAACGTGCGTTTGTTGTCTCTAGTGCGCCTGATCAGCCGCTGGAGATAATGACGTTGTCCTGTAAATAAACATGCATGAGGATCATAGTAACTTTATCTGGCATTGATCACTGAGCAAGGCTGGATAAAGTTCACTCCAGTTGTAATGGGTGTTAGCTGGCTATGTTATTCTAAATAATGGTGTCTTGTCTTCCTATGTCATCACTTCCTGTATGTCATCACTTCCTGCATCCTTGTTACATGAATTAAGTGGTCGGGTGATGGGCCAACCCTTTTTCTATTGTTACACCTTTTGTAAGTAAACAATAAAAGTGTACAGACTGGGCGGGAGCAGGGCAGTTGCTCAGCAGAACTCAACATGAAAACACCTTTGTCTGACTGCGGTTGAGAGATTCGCCTGTCCTTACCACAAAGTTTGATGCGAGTGGATTTCAACTATTTAATATTTCTACAACAGATGGCGAGCTTGGAAGGATTCAACAGATTTTTTTCTCTGCAAAGCAGGTAAAATGGGAGAGAAAAGAAATCTGTAGTTTTGTCTGCTGCGTCAGAGAAAATTTCTGCTTATTAAAAGAACGTTTTTCGCTCTATTTGTGTAAGGATAAGGTAAGTGCTTTTCCGTTGTGTAGTTTTTGGTGGATCTGAGTATGTGTGTGCTGAGCAGTACATTAGAGACAGCATTTAAAGAGTATTTTTATATTGTTAGCCTGTAAATCACCAGCAGAGTGGAGGTTTGCTCTGGTTTTGGGGGTGGGGAACAGGGAATATAGAAACTGTTTTGTTTAGTTTGGTTTTCCTATTGCTGGATAATGTAGATACCATTTTATTTTCCTTTGTGTGTGTGAAGGCCATGTGGGTTTGTCGGCCATCTTTGACGTCATTTGTGTGTTTGAAGACATGAGGTTTTGTCAGCCATCTTGGTTAGTTTGGTGCTGCAGGTTTTAACAAGGAATTCATTTAAGTTTGAGCTGGTTCATTTTTAGTTTTGGTGTCTATGGAAAGCAATTTGGTTGTTTTTGCCTCAAATTTCAGTTTTGTCCAGAATAGTTATCTTGTCTTTTTGTAACCTTTCTATGTGCAATTTGATTTTGTGTTGGTAAGTTTTGTGCTGGATATCAGTTGAGTGTTCGGTTATGGTATAGCTCAGTGACCAGTCTGATACAGGAATCATTGTTTGAGCATTAGTGGCAGTTTAGTGGTGAAATTGTCCTATAGTTGATGATTCTGCTTAATGTTTGTATATCTGTGGCTGTTATACTGAATTGTAGAATTGTTTGGCATAATTAATACGGGTACTACAGTGTAGAAAGGAGGTGCTTGTAGTTCTGTGCCAAAAGTATTGGAACAACTCCTAGAAATTGGTACTATTTTTTTTTTGTGCAATGGAAAGTATTTTTAAAGAAGTTGCAAAGTTGAAGGACACGGCAGCCATTTTTCAAGCTATGCAGGGATCTACTGATCCATGGCTGCAGGCTCAGAATTGTGTAGCAAACCTGATCGGTACCAAAAAATGGCTCAAAAGGAAAGGCAAGTATGCTCTGATTTTTGCTGCTGGGTGAATAGCGGATAAATATCAGGAGTCTTGTAGGCTGAAGCTGAGTTTGAAAGGAAAAGTGGAAAATGTAAAAATTGAAATTGTTAAATTGAGAACTCTTGTCCAGCAGGCAGCTGAAGCTAGCGCTAATTATGAATGTACTGTGAGATGTAGTACTGAGCTGTAGTACTGAGCTGAGCTGAAAGAGAATGAATGGTTATCTGAAAGCCTGACGCCTGCACAGGGTGCTGTAAGGGAATTATCTGCTCTCTGCAGGAGGACAGAAGTTGAACATTCTCAGTGCTTAGCGCAGCCAGAGTCATTGAAGCAACCGTTAGAGAGTAATGTGTCTAGGATTAGAGGAAATGTAAGGGCTGTAAGCATGGAGAAGTCTGAGGACTGTGGGTCACATAGTGGATCCGACTCAGGGATGGAAATGGACAATGTGTCTGACCCTGGAGTTGGAAGTGTTAACACAATGCCAGAAGATTCCTCAGATGAGTCAGTGGTAAGTGGACTCAATACAGATAGTAGTGTGGGATCTAGTCATGCTGGGATGGTTAATGTTGTGCACCAAGTCAAATCACCATGTGCCCAGAGAAGGTATTGTGCAGGGAGACAAGCTATTCGTTGTTTTGCATGCAGGGAATACAGGCACATTGCACGATATTGTGATGTTGCTAATGGTAACAGACACAGGTATGTTAAGTACCCCAGAACCACACCTAGAAGTAAAGTGGTTTATTCAGCAAGGTGGGGTAATGGTCCAAGACATGGTTCTTTGCAAAGGCAGAGAACTCAGGGACAGCCAAGGTCATTGATCAATGAAGCAGATTTTAAATCCCAGTATGAATGGTTAAAATGTGAAAATGTGAAGCTCTGAGAGGAAAGAGATCGGTTCCTGGAATTCAGTAGAGTTTCTAATTTTTGTGTGCCAGAGAAGGGTAAATTAAGGTCTTTATAAACCATTTTAACTCTAAGACCTAATTTAAATAGATTTTTCCCTTCCCCTAAAAAAAATAAAAATAAAACGGTTTTGGGACCTTGTAATGTTAAATCCTGTTTCTTTGGTAAAATGAATCTGAAGCTGGTTTGGGGCTGGGCAAATTAACATTTCAATGACCGGGTGGGTAGAAATTCTCCTGCTCACGGTTTCAGGTGAACCCTCCAAGACATTGATTTGTTAATTCAGTCCTATAGAGTTGTATGTTTTCCAAAGGTTTTTTATTTTGTTTTGTTTTGTTTTTTTGTATGTGAGGTTTGGTTTTAAGTTAACATTTACTGAATCTCAATGTAAATAGCAAGACTTCCTGTAACTGAAGTTTTCAACGTTTTCTTTTACTAACCCATTTTTTATTTTTTTCAGATTTTTATTGATGTTTTTTTTCAGTTTTTTTCCTTTTTACTAACCCATTTTTATTTTTAGTCTATTATTCAGTTTTTCCTTTTTCATATTTTGGCGCTTTTCTCTTTCTTTTTCTCTTTCTTTCTCTCTCTCTCTCTTCTCTGTAGATTTGGTTGGGAGTACTGGGGTCTCGTAATATTGTGTGGGAACTACTGTCTGAATTCAAGGGTTGCTGCTGAGCGAGATTTTTTTTTATCAGTCACTACAAAAAGGGCTTTGTGTGCTGTTCAGCTTGACTATATAGAATAATATAGGCAAAGGAAAGTGAGTTGATGAGCTTTTTATAAGGAGACAAGGTGATATATATCACCCGGGCATACCAATAGCTGTGTGAGTAACCCCTTTCCCCACAGGAGTACTGTGTGTTTGTTTCCTGTGCGGCCCTCGTCCCCACAGAAGGTACTGTGTGTTCTGTGTGTACCCCGTCCCCACAAGAGTACTGTGTGTTTCCTGTGCACACATTCCACTCCAGGTCAATTGGAAGCCCTATCCTGTGGTCAGGTCACTATTTAGAGCCAAAACCGAGGCTGGTATATCTCATTAGGAGACTCTGAGGGCCGCCGTGTGTCGGCGAGAGCCCTTTCCCTCACACTGCTACTCCTTTTCCTGAGGTCTAACTAGGGGGAACGGAGTCCATGTGTCGGTGCCAGAAACCCTAGGGCAACTCAGAGGCGAACGAAGGGGAGTAGAAGCCGTCCAGGCGTGTGTCGCGGGACACTGTAGGTGGACGCACCTACTTTTAAAAGGCTCGAGCATGGGTGTGGGGGAAATCTAGGGAACAGAAGGGTACCACTTCTGTGTATAGGACAGCCAAGCAGTACATGAAATCCATCTATGGAGGAGGAGTTGTTAAGCCCCTCAAAGATTGGCACCAATGGACTGTAGGTACAGAGTGGACCATCCCCAAAGAAGGGACCTTTGAGGTCTGGATTGGGAAAAAGTTTGTCTGTGAATTCCCCACTTGAACAAGGCATTCAAAAGTCCCAGACAATGCAAACTAACACTGTCATGTACTCCCGTCCAGCTAAAGCTAAAGAGTCCAAGAGAAGCGCTTTTCTCTTTCTCTTTCTACCTCTCTATCTCTCTCTCATCCCTCCCTCATCTCTCCATCTAACCTTGAAACGATGCACCATGTTGAATCCAGCTTCTTTTCATCCTGGTGTTAAGGACGATGAGAAGGGGGGGGGGGGAAGTGGTGCAGAAAACAACAATCTTCAAACTTTTTACTAACCATTCTAACCTCTCAACTGTCAATCAATTTTCTAACCTAGTAGGGAATTACGTTGAGAACCATCACGACTGCCTTTTCTTTGACGGTACTTGGGTCAGATTTTTGCAAAGAAGGTAAAAATCACGGCCGATCCATGGCCTGAATGTTTCGCTGTAACCCATTATTCCATCAGGTATGCCCCCAGGCAGCCCCACGGGTTATCACCCGATGTCCACCACCGGGTTCGGGAGTCTCTCCCGGACCCAGACTCAATAACCAGTGTTCATTCTAGTCAACCAGGTGATTGGGTCATGCTAAAGAAACATCCAAGGAAGGGTGCTGCTAATGACGCCAACCTCTCTGAAGTTCGAGGTACGAGACAACTGGATCCACACCGCTCACTGCAAGAAGCTGCTCAACTAAGTCAAAGAAGAGTATCACTTTTGTTTATTTGTTTAGTTACATTTTTACGGAGGGAAACGCACATCAAACTAGCCAGGGCCACAAGGGGACATTTGTTGATAGCACTGATTTTCCATTTCTAGAGGGTAATATCAGCTATAGGTTTAATAATAGCTCTGGATCCTGCTCCTCGCTTATTAATCCTGTATGGGTGTTTGGGCAGCTAGGCAACCCATAGATGTGGTACAGGTCATAATTTTGTGGGATCCTCCAGTTGTGAGGAAGGTATAATGGTCAACCTTACTAATGAAACCCCCGATCTCTTTAATAACACCCATAGACCAGATTATATCTGCTGGTAAGAAGGGTGTGATGGTCAGACTCAGGGAGCGATCCCTCAGTCTATTCAGTTATTACTGGAAGCCCAAGATCGTCAGAAGTTCTTGTGTGGAGTTGACGGGTCCATACTATTTCCTATGCGGGTTAGCCGCTTATAAGGTAATTCCCCCTAATTCCAGAGGTTCATGTGTCCTGGTGAAGCTTGTCCCTGTATCTTACGTTGCAGCTGATTGGGAGAAACTGATGGTGTGGAAGGAGGTAAGAAGGGCAGGGAGAGCTGGAAGGAATTTGTTTTCTGGCAGGACGGGATTTGGAATTGGACTTATGAAGCGATTGAACAATTTCTCGTCCATAGTGGATGAGATGTTCAAAGAAACCGTTGAGGCAGTGAGAGAGATCACCGAGAAACATCAGTAGAGCGTCCAGAGGAGGGTTTCTGTGAATTAGATGACGGTTATGCCTGGCTAGCAGACACCATTGACAAGGGTCAGGCCCATACTGACAGGAGCAGGGCAGAGGCGGAGCTATGACTAGAGAGGGTTGGAATCCTTTTTAAAGCTTTAGGAGGTCTTGGGGCTCACTGGTTTTCCACTGGATCCGGGCGAAAGGAAATAGGACATGTACTTATGTTTTTTTGTTTCCATTCCTTCTATACGCCGGAGTGAGATGTCCCTGATGTCTAATCGACTGAGTTACTGAAGCCCGAACAGACAAGATGCCCTGAAGACCAAACCATGGACCACATGTAGAGGATTCCAAACCAGCCGGCGACCAGCCCGAAACACCACCTGCTGAGTCAGCTCCCGAAGAAAAGAATCTCAGAGTCAAGATTTGTTTTTGAGCTACGTGTCAAGATTGACTTTTTGTTTTCCATCATCTGTTTTGTTTTATGGATTCAGGACTTTTCATAGACAAGACAGTTTTTTTCAAAAAAGAAGATTGAGATTCATCGAGGGACACTGGGGAGCATATGACAAAGAGGAGGAACTGTTGTGGAAATTTTATTAGGATGTGTTTCTAATATATTGTGTATTGTCATCATGTCTCTCAGTGTCAGGGTAAACCATTGGAGTGGATATCTTCCTGTGTATGTCCTGTCACAGCTGCTGGGCGCAGAGGTCTCCGTCGGCGAATGGTCCATGTGCTAAGCCTTGGGCTGTGAGCCGGGGGAGACTGATGTGTTCAGCAGAGCAGTGTTTTGTTGGCTGATGTATGGACGCCGGCTAGGGCCCCCACGCAAGACGTGGATTTATTGGCTTGGCGTGGATGCATTTGTTAAGAGAACAATATATGAAAGGAACGTGCGTTTGTTGTCTCTACTGATCAGCCACTGGAGATAATGACGTTGTCCTGTAAATAAACATGCATGAGGATCATAGTAACTTTATCTGGCATTGATCACTGAGCAAGGCTGGATAAAGTTAACTCCAGTGGTTATAGGATACATGTGTTTGTTAGCTGGCTATGTTATTCTAAATAATGGTGTCTTGTCTTCCTATGTCATCACTTCCTGTATGTCATCACTTCCTGCATCCTTCTTACATGAAGTAAGTGGCCGGGTGATGGGCCAGCCCCTTTTCTATTGTTACACCTTTTATGAGTAAACAATAAAAGTGTACAGACTGGGCGGGAGCAGGGCAGTTGCTCAGCAGAACTCAACATGAAAACACCTATGTCTGACTACGGTTGAGAGATTTGCTGAGATTTGATGCGAGCGGATTTCAACTATTAATATTTCTACAACATCTACACAATTATTTATTTCTATTCTGTCTGTAAACTGTCCTTGTAACACTAGAACAGATGATTGCTTGTACCTCTGTGTGGCGAAACCAACCTCGAGATGGTGTTTTGGAGGGGGCTGTTTGCCAGCCTCCTGCCCCAGGATTATGGCCCATACTAACTTTGAAGGAGAAGACAGACTGGCCGCACAGCTTAACCACCTCCGGACCGCCTAACGCAGATTCGCGTTCTGGAGGTGGCAGCCCTGCGCAGAGTCACGCATATATGCGTCATCTCGCGCGAGCCGGGATTTCCTGTGAACGCGCGCACACAGGCGCGCGCGCTCACAGGAACGGAAGGTAAGAGAGTTGATCTCCAGCCTGCCAGCGGTGATCGTTCGCTGGCAGGCTGGAGATGTGATTTTTTTAACCCCTAACAGGTATATTAGACGCTGTTTTGATAACAGCGTCTAATATACCTGCTACCTGGTCCTCTGGTGGTCCCCTTTGTTTGGATCGACCACCAGAGGACACAGGCAGCTCAGTAAAGTAGCACCAAGCACCACTACACTACACTACACTACACCACACCCCCCCGTCACTTATTAACCCCTTATTAGCCCCTGATCACCCCATATAGACTCCCTGATCACCCCCCTGTCATTGATTACCCCCCTGTCATTGATCACACCCCTGTAAAGCTCCATTCAGATGTCTGCATGATTTTTACGGATCCACTGATAGATGGATCGGATCCGCAAAACTCATACGGACGTCTGAATAAAGCCTTACAGGGGCGTGATCAATGACTGTGGTGATCACCCCATATAGACTCCCTGATCCCCCCCCTGTCATTGATTACCCCCCTGTAAGATCCATTCAGATGTCCGCATGATTTTTACGGATCCACTGATAGATGGATCGGATCCGCAAAACACATACGGACATCTGAATGGAGCCTTATAGGGGGGTGATCAATGACAGGGGGGTGATCACCCCATATAGACTCCCTGATCACCCCCCTGTCATTGATCACCCCCCTGTCATTGATCACCCCCCTGTAAGGCTCCATTCAGACATTTTTTTGGCCCAAGTTAGCGGAAATTTTTTTTTTTTCTTACAAAGTCTCATATTCCACTAACTTGTGTCAAAAAATAAAATCTCACATGAACTCACCATACCCCTCACGGAAACCAAAATGCGTAAAAAATTTTAGACATTTATATTCCAGACTTCTTCTCACGCTTTAGGGCCCCTAGAATGCCAGGGCAGTATAAATACCCCACATGTGACCCCATTTCGGAAAGAAGACACCCCAAGGTATTCCGTGAGAGGCATATTGAGTCCATGAAAGATTGAAATTTTTGTCCCAAGTTAGCGGAAAGGGAGACTTTGTGAGAAAAAAATAAATAAAATCAATTTCCGCTAACTTGTGCCAAAAAAAAAAAAATTTCTATGAACTCACCATGCCCCTCATTGAATACCTTGGGGTGTCTTCTTTCCAAAATGGGGTCACATGTGGGGTATTTATACTGCCCTGGCATTCTAGGGGCCCTAAAGCGTGAGAAGAAGTCTGGGATCCAAATGTCTAAAAATGCCCTCATAAAAAGGAATGTGGGCCCCTTTGCGCATCTAGGCTGCAAAAAAGTGCCACACATGTGGTATCTCCGTACTCAGGAGAAGTTGGGGAATGTGTTTTGGGGTGTCATTTTACATATACCCATGCTGGGTGAGAGAAATATCTTGGCAAAAGACAACTTTTCCCATTTTTTTATACAAAGTTGGCATTTGACCAAGATATTTATCTCACCCAGCATGGGTATATGTAAAATGACACCCCAAAACACATTCCCCAACTTCTCCTGAATACGGTGATACCAGATGTGTGACACTTTTTTGCAGCCTAGGTGGGCAAAGAGGCCCACATTCCAAAGAGCACCTTTCGGATTTCACAGGTCATTTACCTACTTACAACACATTAGGGCCCCTGGAAAATGCCAGGGCAGTATAACTACCCCACAAGTGACCCCATTTTGGAAAGAAGACACCCCAAGGTACTCCGTGAGGGGCATGGCAACTTCCTAGAATTTTTTATTTTTTGTCACAAGTTAGTGGAAAATGATGATTTTTTTTATTTATTTTTTTCCCTTACAAAGTCTCATATTCCACTAACTTGTGACAAAAAATAAAAACTTCCATGAACTCACTATGCCCATCAGCGAATACCTTGGGGTGTCTTCTTTCCAAAATGGGGTCACTTGTGGGGTAGTTATACTGCCCTGGCATTCTAGGGGCCCAAATGTGTGGTAAGGAGGTTGAAATCAAATTCTGTAAAAAAATGACCAGTGAAATCCAAAAGGTGCTCTTTGGAATATGAGCCCCTTTGCCCACCTAGGCTGCAAAAAATGTCACACATCTGGTATCTCCGTATTCAGGAGAAGTTGGGGAATGTGTTTTGGGGTGTCATTTTACATATACCCATGCTGGGTGAGAGAAATATCTTGGCAAAAGACAACTTTTCCCATTTTTTTATACAAAGTTGGCATTTGACCAAGATATTTCTCTCACCCAGCATAGGTATATGTAAAATGACACCCCAAAACACATTCCCCAACTTCTCCTGAGTACGGAGATACCAGATGTGTGACACTTTTTTGCAGCCTAGGTGGGCAAAGGGGCCCATATTCCAAAGAGCACCTTTCGGATTTCACTGGTCATTTTTTACAGAATTTGATTTCAAACTCCTTACCACACATTTGGGCCCCTAGAATGCCAGGGCAGTATAACTACCCCACAAGTAACCCCATTTTGGAAAGAAGACACCCCAAGGTATTCGCTGATGGGCATAGTGAGTTCATGGAAGTTTTTATTTTTTGTCACAAGTTAGTGGAATATGAGACTTTGTAAGAAAAAAAAACAAAAAAAAAAAAACATCATTTTCCGCTAACTTGTGACAAACAATAAAAAGTTCTATGAACTCACTATGCCCATCAGTGAATACCTTAGGGTGTCTACTTTCCGAAATGGGGTCATTTGTGGGGTGTTTGTACTGTCTGGCCATTGTAGAACCTCAGGAACATGACAGGTGCTCAGAAAGTCAGAGCTGCTTCAAAAAGCGGAAATTCACATTTTTGTACCATAGTTTGTAAACGCTATAACTTTTACCCAAACCATTTTTTTTTTTTACCCAAACATTTTTTTTTTATCAAAGACATGTAGAACAATAAATTTAGAGCAAAATTTATATATGGATGTCGTTTTTTTTGCAAAGTTTTACAACTGAAAGTGAAAAGTCATTTTTTTGCAAAAAAATCGTTAAATTTCGATTAATAACAAAAAAAGTAAAAATGTCAGCAGCAATGAAATACCACCAAATGAAAGCTCTATTAGTGAGAAGAAAAGGAGGTAAAATTCATTTGGGTGGTAAGTTGCATGACCGAGCAATAAACGGTGAAAGTAGTGTAGGTCAGAAGTGTAAAAAGTGGCCTGGTCTTTCAGGGTGTTTAAGCACTGGGGGCTGAGGTGGTTAAATCTGTGGAACTGTTTTGGGCAGGAAAGCCATGCTTGCGGCCGGCCAAATGTGACTTCCATGGAATTCGGGAACCCCTGCTCGGATCTGGGTGATTTTTGGATATGTTGTTCACCCAGATCAGAGCTATCCATGGATGTATACATTATGGGGATGTGTGGGGTTTTGAGGTGTTTTCTGTGTGTTGGGAAAAATTTGTGTTTTCTGTCTGGTAGTGATTAATTTAGCCCATTACGTTTGGTAATTGTATTTTGTGGATTGCGTCTCAGACAATGCTCATTGTATTTTGTTGATTGCGTTACAGACAGAGGGAAGGGGATTTTGTGTACAATTGCTGGGAGGGTTTCAATACTGTAAATGCATGTGATTGGCTAAAATATAAACTGTCACAGTGTTTTACAAGGGCCCCAGGGGGAGTGTCCCTTGCTAGGAGACCTGCATAAAAAGCAGAAAAATAACCCATTAAGAGTTCCTGCTTTGCCCCTTTATGAAGTCTTGGCTCATGTTTGGGGGATGGGATAACTACACTCTTAGGGATTGCTGTATCATAATACTCCCCTGAGTATAAGCTCTTGTAAGAGCTTGTTCCTGGTTCCTGTCTCTGCATTTAGGAGAGGTTCACCCACTGGAGCCTGGAGCCTTGTCGTAGGTCCAGGGTGGGTAGGAGACGGCGAGACCTCCACCAATCTTCGGCGGTTCGTGGGGTCTGCAGTGCTGACGGTGTCAAGTGGAGTGCTTGGAGTCCTCTGGAAGCACTAGGAGCACCTATCAACGGAGGTACCCGGTCGGGGTGCTAGGAGTTCCGTTACACTCTGTATACTGTATAAGATTGTTTTCTGTCAGACACTGCATGCACTATCTGCTCGCTCTGCATAAGTATTTACCTTCTGCTACCCCTGATTGGCTGAGGAGGCAGTTTTTTAGCCTCTGAGCCAATCAGGATAAGCTTCCCTCCCCATTTGCTCCTAGCGCCATGTGACCATACTTCTTCTTCCAAAGTAATGGGTTTTCCTGCCAACATGTGCAGTAAAATGACACTGCACTGTTTCACTTGATTCACTAGAAGTGAACCTGAAAAGGTTTTTTGGCTGACACATTTTTATGAAATTCATAGCAAACACAGTTCATTATGAATCATCAATTTGCTTATCTTTACACCAGAGAAATATAGAATGCACTGAAAAAAAATATGTACAATTGCCGAAAGCTGCTGAGATACTGTGCTGGCAATAAAATTCTTGTTAATGGCTGCTTTTGTTGCGTGAAATACAGAAGGTGCTCTTTCTCTTCTGAAATCTGCAGTGTGACAAAACAGCAGTTTACAACCACATATGGGGTGTTGCCATATTCAGGGCAAAACAAGCTCTGTTGTCCTTTGTGCTCCTATTACCTGATGTGAAAATTGAAAAATCTGGGGCTAAATGAAAATTTTATTTGAAAAATGTAATTTTTATTTTCAAAGCCAAGGGTTTCTAAATTCTTTAAAAAGCCTTTTGAGTCAAATTACTCACTACACCTCTCAATAAACTCATTGAGAGGTTTAATTTCCAAAATGGGGTCACTTTTTGGGGGTTTCCACTGTAGGGGTAGTTTAGAGTCTCTTCAAATGCAACATGGCATCGGAAAACCATTCTAACCGTTTTGTGGACAAGAATAGGCATTTCTAAAATGGGCCGCCTGTTGCGTTCTGCAAATTGCGAAAAGGCACACAGATGGCTTCCGTTTTTTTTGCGGATCCGTGGTTTGCGGACCACAAAAAACGGCATGGTCATGTGCATGAGGCCTGACTCTAAGGCCTCTTTCACACGGGCGAGCTTTCCGCATGGGTGCAAGGCGTGAGGTGAACGCATTGCACCCGCACCGAATCCGGACCCATTCATTTCTATGGGGCTGTGCACATGAGCGGTGATTTTCACGCATCACTTGTTAGTTGTGTGAAAATCGAGGCATGCTCTATATTGTGCGTTTTTCATGCAACGCGGCCCCATAGAAGAGAATGGGGCTGCGTGAAAATCGCAAGAATCCGCAAGCAAGTGCGGATGCGGTGCGATTTTCATGCATGGTTGCTAGGAAATGATCGGGATGGGGACCCGATCATTATTATTTTCCCTTATAACATGGTGATGGATCATGTGATGGACCATGTGATGTGCGCAGTGACATCACCAAAGGTCCTTTTCTCCCAGCTCATCAAAGAAGAAGACAGAAGAGAAGCCAGGCTACGCGAACAAGTGAATGAGGTGAGTTAAATTATTATTTATTTATTTTTTAACCCCTCCATCCCTATTTTACAAAGCATTCTGTATTAAGAATGCTATTATTTTCCCTTATAACCATGTTATAAGGTAAAATAATAAAATCTACACAACACCTAACCCAAACCCTAACTTCTGTGAAGAAGTCCGGGTTCGGGTCTGGGTACCAAACATGCCAATTTTTCTCACGCGCGTGCAAAACGCATTAAAACGCTTTGAACTCGTGGCGAAAAATCGTGCATTTTCCTGCAACGCACCACCCGCATCTTTTCCCGCACGTCACCCGCAACGCCCGTGTGAACCCAGCCTAATAGTGTAAACATAATGTCCCCCAAAAATAATTGTGTTAAACTGATGCTTTGCCAGGATGCCCACCAAAGTAATAGTGCTCCCTAAAGCCCCACCAATAGAAATAATTATCTGCCAGAGTATAGTTAGTGTTAACAGTGCCCCCAATAGAAATAATGTGCCTATTGTGCCCATACTAGTAATCATGTTCCCACAATAGTAATAATTCTCCTTATAATGTGTGCCAGTAGAAAAATCCCCCCTTATAATGCGTGCCAGTGCAAAAAATGTCTCCTTAAAATGTGTACCAGTAGATGCCCTCATAGTGCTCCTTCCTCCCCTCCATGGTCACCCAACAACATGGTTCCAAATGAAAAACAATAAACTCAAATATTTACCTCCATGCAGCTGTCAGCAATGCAGTGCAGGCCTCTTCTGGCCTGATCATTGAGCTGTATGGAGCCCGATTGAGACAACGCTATGATGATTATATCATTCCGCCTCCTGTGCTTGGCTTTTATAGGCTAAAGACACTAGGCCTGAAGCCTATCTGACGGAAAGGTGGGGCAGAGAGACATTGGTCTTGTGCTCTGCTGCAGCCCCTAACTTTATTGTCATCCTGAAGACGGCGATACATAATTGGTGGGGCATCATTGGCAATTGTGGGTTCCCCTGACTTAGCGGCCTGGTCTCAAATAGACCGCTGAGTCCCTTATAGCTACGCCCCTAGTCATTTAATGTACACACTGTACACACTGAAATAAAAAGCAGTGCTTTCCACTACTATGCATGTGGATACAGGAGTTGTTCAGTAAACATAGCAGGTAAGAAATATCAGTGCTACATACCTGTAAGCCATTTTATCATGTATCTTTATTACATTTTCTTTTTTCCAACATCAGAAAGAACAGTATAACAACATAAAAATAAAAATCTAAACAATAGATGCCCTCTTTACTGGAGTATTTCACAAGATAAAGAGGTCTTAAGATGTAGTTGTGATGACAAAGAAACATTCAAATGTAACATTTTTGCTATTTATAGCAAAAAAGAAAAAACATCAATTTCCATTAAACTAATCCATCTTCTTCTCTAGCCAGCACAATATTGCAGTTGTGAAAAATCCAGATGCCATTATCAGCCTTTCAATCAACGGCTTAACACGGCAGGGTAACTGGCTTTATCTTAATAGTGAGATACTGACTGGCAAGAGCAATAACACAGAGATAAGACCGGGTTCATATCACCTTGCCTGTCAACATTCAAGGCACACAGCTCATTTTTTATTCTGGAACAGATACCCAATCAATTTTCTCCCTCAAAATGACTTGTGGCAGCACCTGGAATGTTGTTAATGATATCATATTTATTTTATGAGTAAAAGGTAATCTAGCATTCAGGTTGCAGAAAAAAAATATTTTTTTTATAAATTCAAATACCTTTTTTAAAAATTTTCAGACTTAATATGAGATTTATTTATTTTTTTATTAAAATCTTGCCTTAGAAATAAGGCTAGTATAATTTCTAAATATTTACTGTACGTTGTCTAGCAGGCTCTATCAGGCTCTAGCAAAATCCAGATAGATCCTGTTGATGTAAATAGATGGACAGAAAGAAAAATAGATATGTATTAATAAAGCCTATATGTCTTACACATACTATATTGTGCATGGGTACGGCTACAGAGCAACATGTGTTGTGCAAAAGCAAATCACAAAAACATCTGATTTGGGTGGATTTTTTGCGATTGTCGCAGTCAAAGCATGTAGCATTGCTACACCATTGAATACATTACATGAAATGTTGCACGACACAAATACGTGTACCCTTATCGTTGACTTATTATCGGTGATTTACTTCAGAAACATCATTACATTACTATTATAGAAGTGTCCTCCTTTAAATTTTCCCTTAGTTTCACATATCCTGAGATGTGGGGTGCAAGATAAAAAAAAATAAAAAATTACACTTTTTGTATATTAGAGATAAGCAATTTTCTTGAAATTTCTCTTTTTTTACTATTATAAGAGATGAGTGAAGTTTGGAAAAATTTGATTTGGACAATTGCAAAACTTCGTCAAGAAATTTGATTCATTTCAAATTAATTTGTCATGAATCGTGATAAATCTGGTATATTCAGGCCCTAATCATATGCATCCCACTTGGTGGCCCAATCTCACTGTGAAGGCTTGGAACTTAAACTGCAGGGACAGTGCAGAGAGTGCAAGGAGAGGGTGTAGCCGTGTGCATTACATTCTAGTGCACCCACATTCATAGTTAATCTGTTTTGAGTAGAGTTGAGCGAACACCTGGATGTTCGGGTTCGAGAAGTTCGGCCAAACTTCCCGGAAATGTTCGGGTTCGGGATCCGAACCCGACCCGAACTTCGTCCCGAACCCGAACCCAATGGGGACCCGAACTTTTCGGCACTAAAAAGGCTGTAAAACAGCCCAGGAGCAACATGTAGGTAAATCCCCTGCAAACAAATGTGGATAGGGAAATGAATTAAAATAAAAAAAAAATAAAAAAAAATTAACCAATATCAATTGGACAGAGGTCCCATAGCAGAGAATCTGGCTTCACGTCAGCAGAAAATCAGTCTCTTCATGCCATAGCAGAGAATCTGGCTTCATGTCAGCAGAGAATCAGTCTTCATGTCATAGCAGAGAATCAGGCTTCACGTCACCTACCACTGGAACAGGCCACTGTCACATATTTAGGCCCAGGCACCCAGGCAGAGGAGAGAGGTCCCGTAACAGAGAATCTGGCTTCATGTCAGCACAGAATCAGTCTTCATGTCATAGCAGAGAATCAGGCTTCACGTCACCCACCACTGGAACAGGCCACTGTCACATATTTAGGCCCCGGCACCCAGACAGAGGAGAGGTTCATTCAACTTTGGGTTGCCCCGCAATATAATGGTAAAATGAAAATAAAAATAGGATTGAATGAGGAAGTGCCCTGGAGTACAATAATATATTGTTAAGGGGAGGTAGTTAATGTCTAATCTGCACAAGGGATGGACAGGTCCTGTGGGATCCATGCCTGGTTCATTTTTATGAACGTCAGCTTGTCCACATTGGCTGTAGACAGGCGGCTGCGTTTGTCTGTAATGACGCCCCCTGCCGTGCTGAATACACGTTCAGACAAAACGCTGGCCACCGGGCAGGCCAGCACCTCCAAGGCATAAAAGGCTAGCTCTGGCCACGTGGACAATTTGAATGGGGCCGAACCATCAGTCAGTACGTGGAGGGGTGTGCACAGGTACTGTTCCACCATGTTATTGAAATGTTGCCTCCTGCTAACACGTTCTGTATCAGGTGGTGGTGCAGTTAGCTGTGGCGTGGTGACAAAACTTTTCCACATCTCTGCCATGCTAACCCTGCCCTCAGAGGAGCTGGCCATGACACAGCTGCGTTGGCGACCTCTTGCTCCTCCTCTGCCTTCGCCTTGGGCTTCCACTTGTTCCCCTGTGACATTTGGGAATGCTCTCAGTAGCGCGTCTACCAACGTGCGCTTGTACTCGTGCATCTTCCTATCACGCTCCAGTGTAGGAAGTAAGGTGGGCACATTATCTTTGTACCGGGGATCCAGCAGGGTGGCAACCCAGTAGTCCGCACACGTTAAAATGTGGGCAACTCTGCTGTCGTTGCGCAGGCACTGCAGCATGTAGTCGCTCATGTGTGCCAGGCTGCCCAGAGGTAATGACAAGCTGTCCTCTGTGGGAGGCGTATCGTCATCGTCGTGTGTTTCCCGCCAGCCACGCACCAGCGATGGGCCAGAGCTGCTTTGGGTGCCACCCCGCTGCGAACATGCTTCATCCTCATCCTCCTCCACCTCCTCCTCATCCTCGCCCTCCTCGTCCTCCAGTAGTGGGCCCTGTCTGGCCACATTTGTACCTGGCCTCTGCTGTTGCAAAAAACCTCCCTCTGAGTCACTTTGAAGAGACTGGCGTGATAGTGCTAAAAATGACCCCTCTTCCTCCTCTTCCTCCTGGGCCACCTCCTCTTCCATCATCGCCCTAAGTGTTTTCTCAAGGAGACATAGAAGTGGTATTGTAACGCTGATAACGGCGTCATCGCCACTGGCCAGTACTCGAAACAGCGCAACAGGGCACACAGGTCTCGCATGGAGGCCCAGTCATTGGTGGTGAAGTGGAGCTGATCCGCAGTGCGACTGACCCGTGCGTGCTGCAGCTGAAACTCCACTATGGCCTGCTGCTGCTCGCACAGTCTCTCCAGCATGTGCAAGGTGGAGTTCCACCTAGTGGGCACGTCGCATATGAGGCGGTGAGCGGGAAGGCCGAAGTTACGCTGTAGCGCAGACAGGCGAGCAGCGGCAGGGTGTGAACGCCGGAAGCGCGAACAGACGGCCCGCACTTTATGCAGCAGCTCTGACATGTCGGGGTAGTTGTGAATGAACTTCTGCACCACCAAATTCAGCACATGCGCCAGGCAAGGGATGTGCGTCAAACCAGCTAGTCCCAGAGCTGCAACGAGATTTCGCCCATTATCGCACACCACCAGGCCGGGCTTGAGGCTCACCAGCAGCAACCACTCGTCGGTCTGTTGTTCTATACCCCGCCACAACTCCTGTGCGGTGTGGGGCCTGTACCCCAAACATATGAGTTTCAGAACGGCCTGCTGACGTTTACCCCGGGCTGTGCTGAAGTTGGTGGTGAAGGTGTGTGGCTGACTGGATGAGCAGGTGGAAGAAGAGGAGGAGGAAGCTGAGTAGGAGGAGGAGGAGACAGGAGGCAAAGAATGTTGCCCTGCGATCCTTGGCGGCGGAAGGACGTGCGCCAAACAGCTCTCCGCCTGGGGCCCAGCCGCCACTACATTTACCCAGTGTGCAGTTAGGGAGATATAGCGTCCCTGGCCGTGCTTACTGGTCCACGTACCTGTGGTTAGGTGGACCTTGCCACAGATGGCGTTGCGCAGTGCACACTTGATATTATCGGATACTTGGTTGTGCAGGGAAGGCACGGCTCTCTTGGAGAAGTAGTGGCGGCTGGGAACAACATACTGTGGGACAGCAAGCGACATGAGCTGTTTGAAGCTGTCTGTCTCCTCCAGCCTAAATGACAGCATTTTATAGGCCAGTAGTTTAGAAATGCTGGCATTCAGGGCCAGGGATCGAGGGTGGCTAGGTGGGAATTTACGCTTTCTCTCAAATGTTTGTTAGATGGAGAGCTGAACGCTGCCGTGTGACATGGTTGAGATGCTTGGGGACGCAGGTGGTGGTGTTGGTGGTACATCCCATGTTTGCTGGGCGGCAAGTGCCAACGTCCCTCCAGAGGCGGAGGAAGACGCCGAGGCGGCGGCAGCAGCAGAAGAGGCCGAGGCGGCAGCAGCAGAAGAGGTAGCAGGGGGAGCCTGAGTGACTTCCTTGTTTTAAAGGTGTTTACTCCACTGCAGTTCATGCTTTGCATGCAGGTGCCTGGTCATGCAGGTTGTGCTAAGGTTCAGAACGTTAATGCCTCGCTTCAGGCTCTGATGGCACAGCGTGCAAACCACTCGGGTCTTGATGTCAGCACATTGTTTGAAGAAGTGCCATGCCAGGGAACTCCTTGAAGCTGCCTTTGAGGTGCTCGGTCCCAGATGGCGGCGGTCAGTAGCAGGCGGAGTCTCTTGGCGGCGGGTGTTCGGATTTTGCCCACTGCTCCCTCTTTGTCTTTTGCTACGCTGTTGGCTCGGTCTCACCACTGCCTCTTCCTCCGAACTGTGAAAGTCAGTGGCACGACCTTCATTCCATGTGGGGTCTAGGACCTAATCGTCCCCTGCATCGTCTTCCACCCAGTCTTGATCCCTGACCTCCTGTTCAGTCTGCACACTGCAGAAAGACGCAGCAGTTGGCACCTGTGTTTCGTCATCATCAGAGACGTGCTGAGGTGGTATTCCCATGTCCTCATCATCAGGAAACATAAGTGGTTGTGCGTTAGTGCATTCTATCTCTTCCACCCCTGGGGAAGGGCTAGGTGGATGCCCTTGGGAAACCCTGGAAGCAGAGTCTTCAAACAGCATAAGAGACTGCTGCATAACTTGAGGCTCAGACAGTTTCCCTGATATGCATGGGGGTGATGTGACAGACTGATGGGCTTGGTTTTCATGCACCATCTGTGCGCTTTCTGCAGAAGACTGGGTGGGAGATAATGTGAACGTGCTGGATGCACTGTCGGCCACCCAATTGACTAATGCCTGTACCTGCTCAGGCCTTACCATCCTTTGAACGGCATTGGGCCCCACCAAATATCCCTGTAAATTCTGGCGGCTACTGGGACCTGAGGTAGTTGGTACACTAGGACGTGTGGCTGTAGCAGAACGGCCACGTCCTCTCCCAGCACCAGAGGGTCCACTAACACCACCACGACCATGTCCACGTCCGCGTCCCTTACTAGATGTTTTCCTCATTGTTACCGTTCACCACAATAAGAAAAATATTATTCGGGCCAATGTATTGAATTAAAATTCAGGCCTTTTTTTAACAGACACCTAACACTGTCTGGCTATCTATTTAGGTACCGTATTACACTAATACAGGCACACCAGTAATGACAAATTTAGCTGAATATAAATGTGAGGCCTATTTTTTAGGCGCTGTGTGACAGGTATACGTTTAATCACAGAATTAGACTTGTATCTGCACTGTAGCGTGTGTGTTAAGTTTTTCAGAATGACCCTATCAGCACCTTGAATCTAATATACCCTTTTAGGGATAGATTTAACCACCTCCGGACCGCTGTACGCAGATTCGCGTTCCGGAGGTGGCAGCGCTGCGCACAATCACGCATATACGCGTCATCTCGCGAGACGCGAGATTTCGCTCCAGGCCGGCCCGCGCATGCGCATCGCGGGCCGGCAAAATTCAAAGAAGAAGTTCGTCACCAGCCTGCCAGCAACGATCATTGGCTGGCAGGCTGGCGATTTTTAAAAAATCCAATTAAAAGTCATATAACAGATCATATTAGTAAATATGATCTGTTATATGGCTTCTCTGCTCCTCTGCTGGTCCTTTTCGTCGGTTGGATCCAGCAGAGAAGCAGACTGAACTGTAAGTACACCAAACACTTCACTGTAGCCCCTGATCACCCCCCTGCACCCCAATTAACCCTTTGATCACCCCTTTGATCGCCCCTGTCAATCACCAGTGAAAGGAAAAAAAGTGATCAGTGTAAACTGTCACTTTTTTTTTTTCACTAGTATTGGCTGTTAGGTTTTAGGGATAGTTTAGGCGCCTTGGTTAGGTAGTTAGCGTCAGTTAGCGCCCAGCCCACCGCACCGCAGTCACTTTTATTCGCTGAATAGCGTATCGCTAATCAGCATTTGTACTTTTATAGTATCTGTAAGTGATCAAAACTGATCACGGTCAGATCTATAATAGTATTAGTGTCACTTTAGTTCGCCCTCCACCCAAAACGCAGTGTTTGCCCGATCAGGCCTGATCGGTCGCCCACACGTGCGTTCACCCACGCCCGCCCCACCGCAGTGACAAAAAATATATATTTTTTGATCACTGCACATTCATTTTACACGCACTGCGGCGATAATAAAATCAGTTTTGATATTTTTTATCAACCGCAGCGGCCTCCGGTACTTCGCTAGCCTCCCCTTTGTAAGACAGGCTTGCTTTTTTTCTTGGGTAGTCTCAGGGAATACCCCTAAATTTAGTAGTCCAAAATGTCAAACAGGGGGTATTCTTCTGAAGAGGCCTACAGGATTCTGACCCAGTCGGATGAGGAGTGGGAACCCTCATCTGACGAATCTAGCGGGTCAGAATATGAACCTGTGGAAAGCAGTGGCTCTCTGACCCAAAGTTCGGACGAGGAGGTGGAGGTCCCTGGCAGCACCAGGCGTACCCGGCCCCGTGTCGCTAGACCACAGGTTATGCAGGATCCGCTTCAAGAGCAGCAGAGTGGGGCTGTCGCTGCCGGATCACGTGGTGAGGCATACACCAGCAGCGCAGCCCTCCCTGGACCTAGTACCAGCACTGCCGTACAACATGGTGACGTGGCGAGCACCAGAAGGGAGGTTGAAGCTGGTACGGTGGCACGTGCACTAGTTACCCCGTCGCAGCCACCGCACAGACAGGCCCGTAGAGCCCCTAGAATCCC
Organism: Bufo bufo; assembly: GCF_905171765.1. Lineage (NCBI taxonomy): Eukaryota > Metazoa > Chordata > Amphibia > Anura > Bufonidae > Bufo > Bufo bufo. The sequence continues at coordinate 576,342,090 of NC_053389.1, forward strand.
TGAGGTGCTGGCAAACCCTGATTGGCAGTCACCAACTTCAGCCGCACCTGTAGTTCCCCCTTTCACCGCCCAGTCTGGAGTTCGGGTTGAGACGGCTCAAATCGGTTCGGCCCTGGGATTTTTTGAGCTGTTCTTGACTGCGGAGCTCTTGGACGTAGTCGTGGCAGAGACCAACCAGTATGCCACACAATTTATATCCGCCAACCCGGGAAGCTTTTATGCCCAGCCTTTCCGGTGGAAACCAGTCCAAGTTTCCGAACTTAAAATTTTTTTGGGCCTTCTCCTCAACATGGGCCTGACAAAAAAGTATGAATTGCGGTCATATTGATCAACGCACCCGATTCATCACATGCCCATGTTCTCTGCTGCTATGTCCAGGGCACGATTTGAGGCCATCCTCCGTTTCCTGCATTTTAGCGACAACACCACCTCCCGTCCCAGAGGCCACCCAGCTTTTGACCGGCTCCACAAAATTCGGCCCCTCATAGACCATTTCAACCAGAAATTTGCAGATTTGTATACCCCCGAGCAAAATATCTGCGTAGACGAGTCCCTAATACATTTTACCGGGCGCCTTGGCTTCAAACAGTACATCCCAAGCAAGCGTGCCCGGTATGGGGTCAAATTGTATAAGCTCTGTGAAAGGGCCACAGGCTATACCCACAAATTTCGGATCTATGAGGGAAAAGATCAGACCCTGGAGCCGGTCGGTTGCCCTGACTACCTGGGGAGCAGTGGGAAGACAGTCTGGGACTTGGTGTCACCCTTATTCGGCAAGGGGTACCATCTTTATGTGGACAATTTTTACACAAGTGTGGCCCTCTTTAGGCATTTGTTTCTAGAACGGATTTGCGCCTGTGGCACCGCGCGAACTAGTCGCGTGGGCTTCCCCCAACGGCTTGTAACCACCCGTCTTGCAAGGGGGGAGAGGGCTGCCTTGTGTAACGAAGAACTGCTCGCGGTGAAATGGAGAGACAAGCGTGACGTTTACATGCTCTCCTCCATTCACGCAGACACGACAATCCAAATTGAGCGAGCATCCCGTGTCATTGAAAAGCCCCTCTGTGTCCACGACTATAATGTGCTCATGGGAGGGGTGGACTTCAATGACCAGATGTTGTCTCCGTATTTAGTTTCCCGCAGAACCAGACGCTGGTATAAGTAGGTGTCTGTATATTTAATTCAATTGGCGCTGTACAATAGTTTTGTTCTCTACAGTAAGGCTGGGAGAACACGATCTTTCCTCAAATTCCAGGAAGAGATCATCGAGAACCTCCTTTACCCAGGAGGTTCCGTGGCCCCATCCACCAGTGTAGTTAGCCGTCTACACGAGCGACATTTCCCCAGTGTCGTTCCTGGTACTTCAACCCAACCGTCACCCCGAAAAAGATGTCGTGTCTGTAGCAGGAGTGGAATAAGGCGTGACACCCGCTATTTCTGTCCTGACTGTCCTGACCACCCTGCCCTATGCTTTGGTGAGTGTTTCCGGAAGTACCACACACAGGTACACCTAGCATAGGGATTGCATCTCACAGGACAGGCACACAGGGCTATTAGGGCCCTTTTACTCTCAGCTGCTGCAAACCTCTCCTTTCACCTGGGATAAAGTGCATAACGTACTTCGCCACATCTTTGGGCGATTTGCGCTTTGCACATTGTCCCATGGGGAAGGAGAGGTTTGTTCTATAAAGGTAAAAAAAACTAAACAAAAAAAAAATTACCGGTAAGTAAAAAAGTTAAAAAAGTTAAAAAAAAGTTAATATGTTCTGTTCTAAAGTTAATAAAGTTATTGCTTTGCGGCCTGGTTTTTTCTTTTTTGTTTTGTTTTTTTTACCTTTCAGGTGGACCAACCGATCGACTAGCTGCAGCACTGATGTGCATTCGGACAGAAGCATTGCGCTGCTGTCAGATTACACGCAAGTCGGTGTATGCGGCGCTGCAAGACGAGATTTCTCCTCTGCAGTAAAAGATATGTTTGCCGAGGCATATGAGCTGAGGAGGTGGCGGTGTTCATATACTTTGGCAAACACTTTGTATATATATAAAAAAAAAAATCCCGGCAATGATTTATTCATCCACATCGATTGATGTGAATGGAGAAATCTGGTTTGCCAGGGCATACGAGCTGAAGTGGGAATGGATGTTGGGCGGAGCTCCTATGCCCTGGCAGACGCCTTTCCCCTCCTTTTTCTATTTTTGGCAGAGATTTTTTCATCCACATTGATCGATGCGAATGAAGAAATCTGTGCCGTTCATTTTTTTCTTTCAGCCCAGAGGCTGAACGGAAAAAAAAAATCTCATTACCCGTATGCTCAATATAAGGAGAATAGCAGAAACTCCTAATGCTGGGCATACATGTAATGATTGCGGAGACCCTCAAATGCCAGGGCAGTACAAACACCCCACAAATAACACCATTTTGGAAAGAAGACACCCCAAGGTATTCGCTGAGGGGCATATTGAGTCCATGAAAGATTGAAATTTTTGTCCCAAGTTAGCGGAAAGGGAGACTTTGTGAGAACAAAATCAAAAAAATCAATTTCCGCTAACTTGTGCCAAATTTTTTTTTTTTCAATGAACTCGCCATGCCCCTCATTGAATACCTTGGGGTGTCTTCTTTCCAAAATGGGGTCACATGTGGGGTATTTATACTGCCCTGGCATTTTAGGGACCCCAAAGCGTGAGAAGAAGTCTGGTATCCAAATGTCTAAAAATGCCCTCCTAAAAGGAATTTGGGCCCCCTTGCCCACCTAGGCTGCAAAAAAGTGTCACACATCTGGTATCTCTGTATTCAGGAGAAGTTGAGGAATGTGTTTTGGGGTGTCTTTTTACATATACCCATGCTGGGTGAGATAAATATCTTGGTCAAATGCCAACTTTGTATAAAAAAAATGGGAAAAGTTGTCTTTTGCCAAGATATTTCTCTCACCCAGCATGGGTATATGTAAAATGACACCACAAAACACATTCCCCACGTTCTCCTGAGTACGGAGATACCAGATGTGTGACACTTTTTTGCAGCCTAGGTGGGCAAAGGGGCCCACATTCCAAAGAGCACCTTTTGGATTTCACAGGTCATTTACCTACTTACCACATATTAGGGCCCCTGGAAAATGCCAGGGCAGTATAACTACCCCACAAGTGACCCCTTTTTGGAAAGAAGACACCCCAAGGTATTCCGTGAGGGGCATGGCAAGTTCCTGGAATTTTTTATTTTTTGTCACAAGTTAGTGGAAAATGATGATTTTTTTTTCCATACAAAGTCTCATATTCCACTAACTTGTGACAAAAAATAAAAACTTCCATGAACTCACTATGCCCATCAGCGAATACCTTGGGGTCTCTTCTTTCCAAAATGGGGTCACTTGTGGGGTAGTTATACTGCCCTGGCATTCTAGGGGCCCAAATGTGTGGTAAGGAGTTTGAAATCAAATTCAGTAAAAAATGACCTGTGAAATCCGAAAGGTGCTCTTTGGAATATGGGCCCCTTTGCCCACCTAGGCTGCAAAAAAGTGTCACACATCTGGTATCTCCGTACTCAGGAGAAGGTGGGGAATGTGTTTTGGGGTGTCATTTTACATATACCCATGCTGGGTGAGAGAAATATCTTGGCAAAAGACAACTTTTCCCATTTTTTTTATACAAAGGTGGCATTTGACCAAGATATTTATCTCACCCAGCATGGGTATATGTAAAAAGACACCCCAAAACACATTCCTCAACTTCTCCTGAGTACGGCGATACCAGATGTGTGACACTTTTTTGCAGCCTAGGTGGGCAAAGGGGCCCACATTCCAAAGAGCACCTTTCGGATTTCACAGGTCATTTTTTACTGAATTTGATTTCAAACTCCTTACCACACATTTGGGCCCCTAGAATGCCAGGGCAGTATAACTACCCCACAAGTGACCCCATTTTGGAAAGAAGAGACCCCAAGGTATTCGCTGATGGGCATAGTGAGTTCATGGAAGTTTTTATTTTTTGTCACAAGTTAGTGGAATATGAGACTTTGTATGAAAACAAAATAAAAATCATCATTTTCCACTAACTTGTGACAAAAAATAAAAAATTCTAGGAACTCGCCATGCCCCTCACGGAATACCTTGGGGTGTCTTCTTTCCAAAATGGGGTCACTTGTGGGGTAGTTATACTGCCCTGGCATTCTAGGGGCCCAAATGTGTGGTAAGGAGTTTGAAATCAAATTCTGTAAAAAATGACCTGTGAAATCCGAAAGGTGCTCTTTGGAATATGGGCCCCTTTGCCCACCTAGGCTGCAAAAAAGTGTCACACATCTGGTATCTCCGTACTCAGGAGAAGGTGGGGAATGTGTTTTGGGGTGTCATTTTACATATACCCATGCTGGGTGAGAGAAATATCTTGGCAAAAGACAACTTTTCCCATTTTTTTTATACAAAGGTGGCATTTGACCAAGATATTTATCTCACCCAGCATGGGTATATGTAAAAAGACACCCCAAAACACATTCCTCAACTTCTCCTGAGTACGGCGATACCAGATGTGTGACACTTTTTTGCAGCCTAGGTGGGCAAAGGGGCCCACATTCCAAAGAGCACCTTTCGGATTTCACAGGTCATTTTTTACTGAATTTGATTTCAAACTCCTTACCACACATTTGGGCCCCTAGAATGCCAGGGCAGTATAACTACCCCACAAGTGACCCCATTTTGGAAAGAAGAGACCCCAAGGTATTCGCTGATGGGCATAGTGAGTTCATGGAAGTTTTTATTTTTTGTCACAAGTTAGTGGAATATGAGACTTTGTATGAAAACAAAATAAAAATCATCATTTTCCACTAACTTGTGACAAAAAATAAAAAATTCTAGGAACTCGCCATGCCCCTCACGGAATACCTTGGGGTGTCTTCTTTCCAAAATGGGGTCACTTGTGGGGTAGTTATACTGCCCTGGCATTCTAGGGGCCCAAATGTGTGGTAAGGAGTTTGAAATCAAATTCTGTAAAAAATGACCTGTGAAATCCGAAAGGTGCTCTTTGGAATATGGGCCCCTTTGCCCACCTAGGCTGCAAAAAAGTGTCACACATCTGGTATCTCCGTACTCAGGAGAAGGTGGGGAATGTGTTTTGGGGTGTCATTTTACATATACCCATGCTGGGTGAGAGAAATATCTTGGCAAAAGACAACTTTTCCCATTTTTTTATACAAAGTTGGCATTTGACCAAGATATTTATCTCACCCAGCATGGGTATATGTAAAAAGACACCCCAAAACACATTCCTCAACTTCTCCTGAGTACGGAGATACCAGATGTGTGACACTTTTTTGCAGCCTAGGTGGGCAAAGGGGCCCACATTCCAAAGAGCACCTTTCGGATTTCACAGGTCATTTTTTACTGAATTTGATTTCAAACTCCTTACCACACATTTGGGCCCCTAGAATGCCAGGGCAGTATAACTACCCCACAAGTGACCCCATTTTGGAAAGAAGAGACCCCAAGGTATTCGCTGATGGGCATAGTGAGTTCATGGAAGTTTTTATTTTTTGTCACAAGTTAGTGGAATATGAGACTTTGTATGAAAAAAAAAAAAAAATCATCATTTTCCACTAACTTGTGACAAAAAATAAAAAATTCTAGGAACTCGCCATGCCCCTCACGGAATACCTTGGGGTGTCTTCTTTCCAAAATTGGGTCACTTGTGGGGTAGTTATACTGCCCTGGCATTCTAGGGGCCCAAATGTGTGGTAAGGAGTTTGAAATCAAATTCTGTAAAAAATGACCTGTGAAATCCGAAAGGTGCTCTTTGGAATATGGGCCCCTTTGCCCACCTAGGCTGCAAAAAAGTGTCACACATCTGGTATCTCTGTATTCAGGAGAAGTTGAGGAATGTGTTTTGGGGTGTCTTTTTACATATACCCATGCTGGGTGAGAGAAATATCTTGGTCAAATGCCAACTTTGTATAAAAAAATGGGAAAAGTTGTCTTTTGCCAAGATATTTCTCTCACCCAGCATGGGTATATATAAAATGACACCCCAAAACACATTCCCCACCTTCTCCTGAGTACGGAGATACCAGATGTGTGACACTTTTTTGCAGCCTAGGTGGGCAAAGGGGCCCATATTCCAAAGAGCACCTTTCGGATTTCACAGGTCATTTTTACAGAATTTGATTTCAAACTCCTTACCACACATTTGGGCCCCTAGAATGCCAGGGCAGTATAACTACCCCACAAGTGACCCCATTTTGGAAAGAAGAGACCCCAAGGTATTCGCTGATGGGCATAGTGAGTTCATAGAACTTTTTATTTTTTGTCACAAGTTAGTGGAATATGAGACTTTGTAAGAAAAAAAAAAAAAAATCATCATTTTCCGCTAACTTGTGACAAAAAATAAAAAGTTCTATGAACTCACTATGCCCATCAGCGAATACCTTAGGGTGTGTACTTTCCGAAATGGGGTCATTTGTGGGGTGTTTGTACTGTCTGGGCATTGTAGAACCTCAGGAAACATGACAGGTGCTCAGAAAGTCAGAGCTGCTTCAAAAAGCGGAAATTCACATTTTTGTACCATAGTTTGTAAACGCTATAACTTTTACCCAAACCATTTTTTTTTTACCAAAGACATGTAGAACAATAAATTTAGAGCAAAATTTATATATGGATCTCGTTTTTTTTGCAAAATTTTACAACTGAAAGTGAAAAATGTCATTTTTTTGCAAAAAAATCGTTAAATTTCGATTAATAACAAAAAAAGTAAAAATGTCAGCAGCAAAGAAATACCACCAAATGAAAGCTCTATTAGTGAGAAGAAAAGGAGGTAAAATTCATTTGGGTGGTAAGTTGCATGACCGAGCAATAAACGGTGAAAGTAGTGTAGGTCAGAAGTGTAAAAAGTGGCCTGGTCTTTCAGGGTGTTTAAGCACTGGGGGCTGAGGTGGTTAAAGTAGGTCTGATACAGCAGAAACCACTAATTTTGAGAATTGCAAATTTGGGAATTATTTTTCAACCCAGAACAAAAACTGTGCTTTTACGGTCACTAAAAATAACTTGACCAGCTAAAACAGTACTGATTTGGAGGAATATAAATGTGAGGCCTATTTTCTAGGCGCTGTGTGACAGGTATCCGTTTAATCACAGTATTAGACTTGTATCTGCACTGTAGCGTGTGTGTTAAGTTTTTCAGACTGACCCTATCAGCTCCTTGAATCTAATATACCCTTTTAGGGATAGATTTAAACTAGGTCTAATACAGCAGAAACCACTAATTTTGAGAATTGCAAATTTGGGAATTGTTTTTCAACCCAGAACAAAAACTGTGCTTTTACGGTCACTAAAAATAACTTGACCAGCTAAAACAGTACTGATTTGGAGGAATATAAATGTGAGGCCTATTTTTTAGGCGCTGGATGACAGGCTCAATTTGCCCCTGATGTAGTATATGGCCAAAAAATAACCACACTATTGATGGTTAAATGCACTTGGGTGACACAGGCTCAGCCTGCCCCTGATGTAGTATATGGCCAAAAAATAACCACACTATTGATGGTTAAATGCACTTGGGTGACACAGGCTCAGCCTGCCCCTGATGTAGTATATGGCCAAAAAATAACCACACTATTGATGGTTAAATGCACTTGATGAAAGCTTGACCCTGATGTAGGATATAGCAAAAAATAACCACACTATTGATGGTTAAATGTACTTGGTGATAGCTTGTGCTGGCGCACCACAAGCCACAAAATGGCCGCCGATCACCCCAGAAAAAAGTGACTGAAAAACGCTCTGGGCCTAAAAACACTGAGCAATTGAATAGCAGCAGTTCAATGATCCACAGCTGTAGATCGATCACTGAATGAAGTCTTTTGGAGGAGTTAATCTGCCTAATCTCGCCCTAACGTCGCAGCTGCAACCTCTCCCTACGCTTGTATCAGCAGAGTGACGTGCAGCGATACGTGACCCAAGCTTATATAGAGGCTGGGTCACATGCTGCACTGGCCAATCACAGCCATGCCAATAGTAGGCAAGGCTGTGATGGCCTCTTGGGGCAAGTAGTATGACGCTTGTTGATTGGCTGCTTTGCAGCCTTTCAAAAAGCGCCAAGAAAGCGCCGAACACAGAACCCGAACCCAGACTTTTACGAAAATGTTCGGGTTCGGGTCCGTGTCACGGACATCCCAAAATTCGGTACGAACCCAAACTATACAGTTCGGGTTCGCTCATCCCTAGTTTTGAGGTACTGTGAGCTCATCTACACTTCTGTGCGGACGTACACTTTATTTCCTGAGCACATATCTCCTGACCTATCTTTCTCACTCAAGCAGAACCAGTTTGAAAAAGTCCATAACGGTTGAAACGTCACACGACAGCTCCATGTCGACATCTAATTTCTGGAGTTTTTAATTTATTATCAGAGTGAGAACAGTGGCGGCAGCAGCACCATTAGCAGTAACTATGATAATAGTGGCCCCATGATAGAGTGTGGATGTGGTGGCAGCAGTAGCAGTGGCACTAACATTGACAATAGTGGCCCCATGACAGAGCGGAGAGGAGGGACAGCAGCAGTGGCAGTAAGGCTGTGTTAACCTCATTGTTTATGTTTTTGTTCTTCTGATTCATCAGATAACATAAGACAAAAAAAAACTATCCTGTATTTTGAGCATCTATAAAGCCGCTTTCAGACCGTGTTAATCAATGTGTCTAATAGAACAGATTAAGTATTAATGGAGAAGCAAGTGTACTAGATAAACATGCCTATATATTAGACTGCCTGTTGAGATTGAGTCTGAGGCAAAGTAAGTTTATGTATAACAGGCCCATTGGTCACTCATCCAGCGTGGGCTCCCTGGCCCATGCAAGACAATGATGCCTGTGGTCAGGTACCCTTCCAGGTCATTTAGCCACCCCGCTCATATAAACGGTTTTGAATGGTCTGAAGTGACACTTGGGTGCCTTTTACCTCCCTTAAATGTGCCTAGGGTTGTGTGGCATTCATAATATGGTTCTCAAGAGCAATGTTCACAATGATCAGTGTAGAATGTGGCCAAAGGATATCCACTTATATGCCTTTCTGTGACTCTTCCAATCTCTCTGTATCTCTGTTGCAACCTGCTGGTGACACTCTAAGCTCAGTGGCATCTGAGAATATCCTGCTTGAAGTCTTGCAATGGTGAGTTACTGTTGATCAATTGTTAGGAGTCGTCTTGGTCTCATGATGTCAAAATGTGAGCAGCATGCTGAGGATGACTGTTTAAATACCAATTCTAATTGAGCCAGGTAATTTATTGGGTGATTCATGGATCAAACATCTGTTGTGAAATTTGCTGATAAGCTCCTTGTTGGAGAACAGCAAGTTGGGCAAAAAGTACTGAAACATTGAACAGTTTGACATGTGCATTCAAAAGTTTAGAGAAGGTCACATTAAGGTCACCTATAAAGGTGTGCATTTTAGGTTTATCCTGAAATTTCACTCACAAGGCAAACATCCTTAACCTTTTGTTAGTAGTTGTATAGTACCGCAGACAGTTACAACCACCACTACACCATGCACCTCACGCAATAGCCAAGATATATAACAATCACACTGCATCTATTATACAGTATAATAGATGCAGTGTATAAAGGTATGTAGTATAACCAGCAGTGTACTGATATGTGAGGTGCAAGGTATAGTAGATGCAGTGTGTTGAAATATATAGTATATATAGCAGTGTACTGATACATTTATTTATTATACTCACTTATTTAGCGCTGACATACTCTTCAGCACTTTACAGACATTAGCATCACTCTGTCCCCAATGGGACAGATCTAAGGTCCCTCACAATCTAAGGTCCCTCTCAGTATGTCATTGGAGTGTGGGAGGAACCCAGAGTACCCAGAGGAAACCCACGCAAACACAGGGAGAACATACAAACTCCATGCAGATATTGTCCTTGGTCGGATTCAAACCTAGGACCTCAGTGCAGCAAGGCAACAGTGAGCCACCATGAGCCCCTGAACTACAAGGTACAATAGATGCAGTGTGTTAAGATATGTAGTATATACAGTAGTGTACTGACATATGAGGTATGAGGTATAATAGATGCAGTGTATTAATATATATAGTATATACAGCAGTGTACTCATATATGAGGTACAAGCTATAATTTATACCTCATACCTCACATATTAGCACACTACTGTATAAACTGGCCAGGAATGGGTAGTGGAAGGGACTATGAATGGGGAATGGGGGCCCAACTTAGATTTTTGCTATGGGGTCCAGTGATTTTTGTGTACACCCCGATAAACATGCCTATATATTAGACCGCCTGTTGAAGCTGAGTCTGACGCACAGTAAGTCTATGTAAAACAGAACAGATAAGGAATGAATGGTGCAGCGGGTGAAGTAGTCAAACATGCCCAAATTATTAGACTGCCTGTTGACAATGAGTCTGATGCACAGTATGTCTATGTATAACAGAACAGAAATGGTGCAGCTGATTAACTAGAAAATGCTCCTACATAGTAGACTGTCTAAAAATGATGCCTATGATCTCCCTACACTGTCTCTGCATTGCCCCCATCCAAGATTCTACAATAAAAAACATGCTAAAACACTGCTTGCCACATCTCTCTCTATGCTCAGTTCTCAGTGAAATGGCTGCTTGGGATGAGGCTTTTATAGGGCTGTGACATCACAGGGGATGGCTATCTGCTGATTGGCTGGTTGCATGGCATTATGGGTCATATTGCATTTCAAGGCTTCTTACCTTTACTTTGGTGTAACCACCATTTTAGGCTAAAAAACAAAACAAAAAAATTTGTTACCATGAAGCGCAAGGAAATTAAGACTCGTTGCAAATCAAATTTTTCATAAAATTCTGATCTAAGTCAATTTGTTTCACTTCGATTCACTCAACACTAATTTCCATGTTCTTTGCAGAAGGAAATTTGGTGTCATGGAGCCTATTATGCTTCCTGCCATTAACAGCCAGCCACCATCACTTTCATTTGCAGTGGTGTTGAAAAAAGAAACCTGGACTACTACGGACTGGAACTGTATTGTCTTTAGGAATGAATCCAAGTCCTGTTTGGGAACCCACAAAAGTCTGGTTCAAGTATGGAGGGCTCATGGTGAGAATATTTATTATCTTGACAATCTGTCAAAATGCTATATTGTCAGTTGCACATATATGAATAGTGTTAACTCATCATATAATACCAATGATTAAACAACTGATATAGTTTTGTAACAAATTAATACACTGATTTCATTGGGTAAACGTTCAATACGTTTGGGATTTATTATGGTTTTGGATATTGTTAAAAATTTAAATTTTAGTTCCCTTCTGCAAGTTACAGTATCTTGTAATGACACCCACTCAAGTGCCCTGATGATTGCACTAAAATGAACAGCTGTGTGAACTATGTAGTGAATAGCTAATAATGCTGTAACAGTTAAATCTTTATTGATAATCAAAGGGGTTCTCCGGAAATTAAGAAAATGTAAATACTTAAATATTATTTTATTATAAATATATTCTCAAATACCTTTCATTATCTATAATGGCTCATTTTGTCTGAGGAGCAATCATCAGGGGAAACAAAATGGCCGCCGTCCTATTAGTTCACACAAAAGCTGTCCTGATCACACAGGAGGACAAATTACTTTATAGCACTGAGCTAGTGAGCTGCCTCATCCTCCTCTCTGCTCTACTTGTCAGGAATTATGATCCTGAATACAGATGATAAGATCTTCAGCTGAATCTCTGTAGGAATGGAGTTCATAAGGAGACATGAAGTACAGAGAGGACGGACAGGACATACTGTGGCAATGTTGGGCTGTGGTAATGGAGACTGTAAACAAGTGCTGCTCATTATCCACACCTCACCCTCCTCTCATGTCTCCTCATCTCCATTCCCACAGAGATTCACCTGTCTTCAGGATCATGATTCCTGTCAAGCAGAGCAGAGAGGATGATGAGGCCGCACTATGGCTCATTGTGGTGAAGTAACTTGTCCTCCTGTGCGATTTGGACAGATTTTGTGTGTACTGATAGGACGGCGGCCATTTTATTTCTCGTAATGATTGCTCCCTAGACAAAATGAGCAATTATAAGTAATGAAATGTAATTGTGAATATATTTATTTTAAAATAATATTTAAGTAATTATTTTTTTTATTATTCCTGGAGAACCCCTTTAATAACGTAATTAACATGGATGCTTCTACACAGACTAGACTTGTCAAGCTCTTTCAATAGATATACGAGTATAACATACATTTATAAGAGCCTGCTATAAAAGGAGCATATTTCATTTCTGAATGTCTAAAAAGGAAATAATTATCATATTGATCCAGACAAGCAATGAGTTAACTTTAATGTTTAATGTTTATTCTTTATCTCCAGGAATGAAAACCTTCTTGGTGCAATATTAAATGTAAATATTAATTTAATATGCCTTGTAAATAGATATAAGGTTACTGATATGTAGACATGGTTAGGGGGTGAACTTGATGCGATACAATTACTTTTCTTATCTTCTCGTCATACATTGAAAGGAACATAATTTTTTTTATTTTAAATGTCAGCATTGAAAGAATTATGTCTGTTATTCAGAATGAAAAGAGCAATATCCTCTTTCATTGTAACCTGGAAATTAATAACAACTAGTGATGGGAGAAAATGATTTTAATTAGGAATATATTTAATCGTTGCATAACGACCATTCATGTTCAACACACCTTTCTCATTAATTTGACTAAAGACATTGCTAATGAGTCATCTAAGTAGTAACAACAGTTTTGGCATTTCCTATAGAAGATTTTGAAGCACATGAATCAAAATGAGAATTGCCGCTCTCAAGAGCAAATGACTGAGCACAAGATGTAAAATGATCACAGCATCTTAAAATAAATTAGTCCGCATTTACTGTATTTGAGGATCCTGTCATCTTCAGTATGCAGTGTTCAGCATAAGTAAATGAGGTTTTAGAGTATATGTCAGCAGGATACATCCTATTAAAAGGCATAAAATCATATACTAGGGTTGATCCTGCTGATTAAAAGCATACCTTTGTTATTCAAGTTGATTTTGACATTTACAAGAAATCCTTCTTCTTATGTACATACAAATGAGAGTCTAAGTGCACTGGAGGGTGGCTCTAGCCCCTTGGTTAACCTTCACTCTGTGTAGGGATGTGCACAGGGACCAGGTATCATCAGTGTCCTCTCTCCTCCTGTGATCAATACATTCCACTATTGGCACATGCACAGTAGTTATCTGTGCTGTGGAGCAAGCAGAAACATGCACTGATGATGGATTACAATTGTGGGAATACCGATTCAGATGAGAGGATGCTGATGATATCTGGCCCTGTCAATCACGGAAAGTGGGAGTATCCCAGTGACTCAGCAGGGGTGAATGGAAAGGGGCCTCATGCTCAGAAACATGGATCTGCTTGGCAGAAAATGTGTGCAGAGCATACACTGGTAATACAGCAATTTTGCCTCCCTTTCAGGCTCATGAAAACATTCCCCCATTTTGCTTTAACTCCTTAATGACCGGGAAATTTGAAATTTTTTCATTTTCATTTTTTACTCCCAACCTTCTCAAAGCAAAAACTTTCTTTTTTCCATTCACATTAGCTATATGGGGGATTTTTTGTGCCAATAAAATTGTACTTAATAGCACTATGTATGGTTGCATACAACGTACTGGGAAGCCAGAAATGTTTTTTTTTTAAAACCCACAATTTTGCCACAGTTTTATGGGTTTTGTTTTTACAGTGTTTTCTATGTGTTAAAAATGAGCTGTTACTGTACTTTTATTCTCTGGGTAAGTATAATTACAACGATACCCCCACATGTATAGTTTTATTGTGTTTTAATACTGAAGGAAAAAACTTTGGAAGAAACATTTTTTTTCTTTGCATCACCATATTCTTACCCCCATAACCTTTTTATTTTTATGTGTAAAGAGCTATGTGAGGGCTCATTTTTTTGCGGGTCGCTCTGTTCTTTTCATTAATACCATTTTGGGATGTGTGTGAATTTTTGATCACTTTCAATTTTTTGATCATTCATTTTTTTGTGGTAGCTGAAAGGGCCAAAAAAGGCTAATCGGCCATTTTTATTTTTATTGTGTTTTGCCTTTTGCCATATGAGATAAATATTTTTATATTTTAATTGTACGGGTGATTTCACATGCGACAATACCCATGATGTTTATTTTTTGTGTTTATGTACTTGTATTTTAATTTAATGGAAAGGGGGGTAATTAGAATTTTTATAATTTATTTATATTTTTAAAAACTGTTTAAACAGTGAATCACAGCAGTTTCCCCCCACATAACAATACGTCACAGCATATTCCCTCAACAATATTGTGTCAGCAGCAGATCCCATCCATAATGTTGTGTCAATATTATTTTAACATATCTTTAGTTCAAAATATTTATTTTTTCTTATTATCCTCCTATAAAACCTAGGTGCGGCTTACGTCTTATAGGGTGAAAAATATGGTGTGTATATGGTCGGCACTGCTGTATATGGTCACGGTGCACGAGTCTATGGGATGGCGTCCCAATGTAGAATCAATGAAAAAGACTGGCACTCATATATATATACAGGGAGTGCAGAATTATTAGGCAAGTTGTATTTTTGAGGATTAATTTTATTATTGAACAACAACCATGTTCTCAATGAACCCAAAAAACTCATTAATATCAAAGCTGAATATTTTTGGAAGTAGTTTTTAGTTTGTTTTTAGTTTTAGCTATTTTAGGGGGATATCTGTGTGTGCAGGTGACTATTAATGTGCATAATTATTAGGCAACTTAACAAAAAACAAATATATACCCATTTCAATTATTTTTTTTCACCAGTGAAACCAATATAACATCTCAACATTCACAAATATACATTTCTGACATTCAAAAACAAAACAAAAACAAATCAGTGACCAATATAGCCACCTTTCTTTGCAAGGACACTCAAAAGCCTGCCATCCATGGATTCTGTCAGTGTTTTGATCTGTTCACCATCAACATTGCGTGCAGCAGCAACCACAGCCTCCCAGACACTGTTCAGAGAGGTGTACTGTTTTCCCTCCTTGTAAATCTCACATTTGATGATGGACCACAGGTTCTCAATAGGGTTCAGATCAGGTGAACAAGGAGGCCATGTCATTCGATTTTCTTCTTTTATACCCTTTCTTGCCAGCCACGCTGTGGAGTACTTGGACGCGTGTGATGGAGCATTGTCCTGCATGAAAATCATGTTTTTCTTGAAGGATGCAGACTTCTTCCTGTACCACTGCTTGAAGAAGGTTTCTTCCAGAAACTGGCAGTAGGAATGGGAGTTGAGCTTGACTCCATCCTCAACCCGAAAAGGCCCCACAAGCTCATCTTTGATGATACCAGCCCAAACCAGTACTCCACCTCCACCTTGCTGGCGTCTGAGTCGGACTGGAGCTCTCTGCCCTTTACCAATCCAGCCACGGGCCCATCCATCTGGCCCATCAAGACTCACTCTCATTTCATCAGTCCATAAAACCTTAGAAAAATCAGTCTTGAGATATTTCTTGGCCCAGTCTTGACGTTTCAGCTTGTGTGTCTTGTTCAGTGGTGGTCGTCTTTCAGCCTTTCTTACCTTGGCATGTCTCTGAGTATTGCACACCTTGTGCTTTTGGGCACTCCAGTGATGTTGCAGCTCTGAAATATGGCCAAACTGGTGGCAAGTTGCATCTTGGCAGCTGCACGCTTGACTTTTCTCAGTTCATGGGCAGTTATTTTGCGCCTTGGTTTTTCCACACGCTTCTTTCGACCCTGTTGACTATTTTGAATGAAACGCTTGATTGTTCGATGATCACACTTCAGAAGCTTTGCAATTTTAAGAGTGCTGCATCCCTCTGCAAGATATCTCACTATTTTTGACTTTTCTGAGCCTGTCAAGTCCTTCTTTTGACCCTTTTGACCCATTAATAATTATGCACACCTAATATAGGGTGTTGATGTCATTAGACCACACCCCTTCTCATTACAGAGATGCACATCACCAAATATGCTTAATTGGTAGTAGGCTTTCGAGCCTATACAGCTTGGAGTAAGACAACATGCATAAAGAGGATGATGTGGTGAAAATACTCATTTGCCTAATAATTCTGCACTCCCTGTATATACAGTACAGACCAAAAGTTTGGACACACCTTTTCATTCAAAGAGTTTTCTTTATTTTCATGACTATGAAGGCATCAAAACTATGAATTAACACATGTGGAATTATATACATAACAAACAAGTGTGAAACAACTGAAAATATGTCATATTCTAGGTTCTTCAAAGTAGCCACCTTTTGCTTTGATTACTGCTTTGCACACTCTTGGCATTCTCTTGATGAGCTTCAAGAGGTAGTCCCCTGAAATGGTCTTCCAACAGTCTTGAAGGAGTTCCCAGAGATGCTTAGCACTTGTTGGCCCTTTTGCCTTCACTCTGCGGTCCAGCTCACCCCAAACCATCTCGTTTGGGTTCAGGTCCGGTGACTGTGGAGGCCAGGTCATCTGGCGCAGCACCCCATCACTCTCCTTCATGGTCAAATAGCCCTTACTTTCAAAGTTTTCCCAATTTTTCGGCTGACTGACTGACCTTCATTTCTTAAAGTAATGATGGCCACTCGTTTTTCTTTACTTAGCTGCTTTTTTCTTGCCATAATACAAATTCTAACAGTCTATTCAGTGGGACTATCAGCTGTGTATACACCTGACTTCTCCTCAATGCAACTGATGGTCCCAACCCCATTTATAAGGCAAGAAATCCCACTTATTAAACCTGACAGGGCACACCTGTGAAGTGAAAACCATTTCAATGGACTACCTCTTGAAGCTCATCAAGAGAATGCCAAGAGTGTGCAAAGCAGTAATCAAAGCAAAAGGTGGCTACTTTGAAGAACCTAGAATATGACATATTTTCAGTTGTTTCACACTTGTTTGTTATGTATATAATTCCACATGTGTTAATTCAGAGTTTTGATGCCTTCAGTGTGAATCTACAAGAAAACTCTTTGAATGAAAAGGTGTGTCCAAACTTCTGGTCTGTACTGTATATATATAATATCCAACAAGTGTGAACAGCACAGCAGTGTAATCCGATAGCGGGTGCTAGCGGCTGATGAAGCGATCCAAAACTTCAAAAATACCTATTTTTTTAATCATGTATGCATATAATCACCTGGGTATTGTTGAATGTTTTAATTAGTATGAAATGTAACTTAGAGATATACACTCACCTAAAGAATTATTAGGAACACCTGTTCTATTTCTCATTAATGCAATTATCTAGTCAACCAATCACATGGCAGTTGCTTCAATGCATTTAGGGGTGTGGTCCTGGTCAAGACAATCTCCTGAACTCCAAACTGAATGTCAGAATGGGAAAGAAAGGTGATTTAAGCAATTTTGAGCGTGGCATGGTTGTTGGTGCCAAATGGGCCGGTCTGAGTATTTCACAATCTGCTCAGTTACTGGGATTTTCACGCACACCATTTCTAGGGTTTACAAAGAATGGTGTAAAAAGGGAAAAACATCCAATATGCGGCAGTCCTGTGGGCAAAAATGCCTTGTGGATGCTAGAGGTCAGAGGAGAATGGGCCGACTGATTCAAGCTGATAGAAGAGCAACGTTGACTGAAATAACCACTCGTTACAACCGAGATATGCAGCAAAGCATTTGTGAAGCCACAACACGCACAACCTTGAGGTGGATGGGCTACAACAGCAGAAGACCCCACCGGGTACCACTCATCTCCACTACAAATAGGAAAAAGAGGCTACAATTTGCACAAGCTCACCAAAATTGGACTGTTGAAGACTGGAAAAATGTTGCCTGGTCTGATGAGTCTCGATTTCTGTTGAGACATTCAAATGGTAGAGTCCGAATTTGGCGTAAACAAAATGAGAACATGTATCCATCCTCTGATGGCTACTTCCAGCAGAATAATGCACCATGTCACAAAGCTCGAATCATTTCAAATTGGTTTCTTGAACATGACAATGAGTTCACTGTACTAAAATGGCCCCCACAGTCACTAGATCTCAACCCAATAGAGCATCTTTGGGATGTGGTGGAACGGGAGCTTTGTGCCCTGGATGTGCATCCCTCAAATCTCCATCAACTGCAAGATGCTATCCTATCAATATGGGCCAACATTTCTAAAGAATGCTATCAGCACCTTATTGAATCAATGTCACGTAGAATTAAGGCAGTTCTGAAGGCAAAAGGGGGTCCAACACCGTATTAGTATGGTGTTCCTAATAATTCTTTAGGTGAGTGTATATTTTTGTCACGCACAGATTGCACATATATCACATTTGTTTTTAAACCATGTTTATTTGTTTTTTTACACATGAATTTATGAAGTTTATCATGCTTTATACTTAATTATGTTTATTGATTAATCGATATGTAACATGCTATATATACACTATGTGCACCTCCCCTTTTTGTATCACTGCTTGAAAAAGGTTCCAGTGTGCGAACCGAAACGTTGCTGTTTGGTGAATAAATTACACGTATTTTACGCAAGGAAGTGCCGTGGATTCTCTTGGATTAAATATATATATATATATATATATATATTCACATACATATCGCTTTATGGGAAGACTAGATGCAAATTTGCATATCTTAATTCTGCTAGCATTCATTCAATTCATTTTTGCCAAACAAGCTAGTTGTTAGCTTTTCTTCTAAATAGAAAACTAAACTTAGCTCATGCCAGACTAATTAATATATGCAAATTTGCATATATTCTTCCTAGAACCAAAGAGTACTGTTGCCTGACATACAACAATCATCATGCATATTATTTTGGTTGCATTAATGATAAATAGTGCCCCGAACAGTACCCACCCCCCAAGGTCAATCAGCCAAACAAGGTAGGTTTTTCTTTATACATTCTGGTTCTCTTGCCTTTTTTGGAAAGCAAACTAGACTGCATGCTTCATTGAGAGAAGCATAATTCTGGGTGGGGTATTTAAGTTCTTTTGTTGCAATTTCAGTTGAATATCATTTTGGGTGTCTTTCTGTGGTTCATCTAAAATTAATACCAAAATGGATTTGCTCATTCTTAATTATAGCAAGCCCAAATACTTCAGAAAAAGAGACATCTGCATGTGAAAAACGTGTAATTCAGCATTCTTTCCTAAACAAAAGGAATTATTGTGCAGCTTTTAAAACATGTTTTTGTAGCAAAACATCTAAGTAGGCCTAATTTCTGTAACTAGCTGTATCAGGACCAAATCCTCTTATCAGAGTAAGTGATCAGATAGAATCAGCATTTCTAGTTTAGAAGCCTACTGGGGACATCTGGGTGGGTACTCATTCTATTATGGAGACCAGTTAATATACTTGACGACTACTGTAAGCTAGGCAACACTCTTATCGGTTTCTTGGAAACATATGCAAATAAGCATGTCTAACATCAGCTGGTATCATAAATAATTAGGCCTGGGCTACACTGCTACTTTTTGTAGCAAGACTAATTGATTTTAACTATTTAACTACAGCTGTAGTTCAAATGAATGTATTCAGTTGAATGTAATCTTGTGGACTTCAGCTGTCAATCAATAGTTAAAATCAATCAGTTGTTCTACAAAACGTTGTAGTTTCTTTTTTTTTTTTTTGTAAATTCTTTATTTTCAGAGTTTTTCAAAACAAACAATGACCATTTGGCCATATATAGTAGTATACAAAGTTGATATCACAGGTCATATACATTACATATATTAACTATTTGACGTATCTTTATAGATCCATAAGTAATATCATGCGGTATAGCAATGATCTCAGTCCCCTATATGACTCCTAGAGGTGTTAAGTAAAGACCTAATAATTGCATAGCAAAGTATATCAAAGTATCAAGGGGGACCATGGTTGTCTGGACCATATGCCATTTATACATAAAAACGTTGTAGTTTCTTGTCAGAAAAACTAATTACATTTTTTTACCAAAAACCCAAAGCTATGCAAATTTGCTTTCATCACAAAAAAGATAAAGTAATCTTTTTCTAATTCAAGCTGATGTTAGACATATTAGTTTGCATGTACAAACCGGATTCCAAAAAAGTTGGGACACTAAACAAATTGTGAATAAAAACTGAATGCAATGATGTGGAGATGGCAAATGTCAATATTTTATTTGTAATAGAACGTAGATGACAGATCAAACGTTTAATCTGAGTAAATGTATCATTTTAAAGGAATAATATGTTGATTCCAATTTTCACGGTGTCAACAAATCCCAAAAAAGTTGGGACAAGTAGCAATAAGAGGCTGGAAAAAGTAAATTTGAGCATAACGAAGAGCTGGAAGACCAATTAACACTAATTAGGTCAATTGGCAACATGATTGGGTATAAAAAGAGCTTCTCAGAGTGGCAGTGTCTCTCAGAAGCCAAGATGGGTAGAGGATCACCAATTCCCGCAATGTTGCGCAGAAAGATAGTGCAGCAATATCAGAAAGGTGTTACCCAGCGAAAAATTGCAAAGACTTTGCATCTATCATCATCAACTGTGCATACCATCATCCGAAGATTCAGAGAATCTGGAACAATCTCTGTGCGTAAGGGTCAAGGCCGTAAAACCATACTGGATGCCCGTGATCTCCGGGCCCTTAAACGACACTGCACCACAAACAGGAATGCTACTGTAAAGGAAATCACAGAATGGGCTCAGGAATACTTCCAGAAACCATTGTCAGTGAACACAATCCACCGTGCCATCCGCCGTTGCCAGCTGAAACTCTACAGTGCAAAGAAGAAGCCATTTCTAAGCAAGATCCACAAGCTCAGGCGTTTTCACTGGGCCAGGGATCATTTAAAATGGAGTGTGGCAAAATGGAAGACTGTTCTGTGGTCAGACGAGTCACGATTCGAAGTTCTTTTTGGAAATCTGGGACGCCATGTCATCCGGACCAAAGAGGACAAGGACAACCCAAGTTGTTATTCACGCTCAGTTCAGAAGCCTGCATCTCTGATGGTATGGGGTTGCATGAGTGCGTGTCGCATGGGCAGCTTGCATGTCTGGAAAGGCACCATCAATGCAGAAAAATATATTCAGGTTCTAGAACAACATATGCTCCCATCCAGACGTCATCTCTTTCAGGGAAGACCCTGCATTTTTCACAAGATAATGCCAGACCACATTCTGCATCAATCACAACATCATGGCTGCGTAGGAGAAGGATCCGGGTACTGAAATGGCCAGTCTGCAGTCCAGATCTTTCACCTATAGAGAACATTTGGTGCATCATAAAGAGGAAGGTGCAACAAAGAAGGCCCAAGACTATTGAACAGTTAGAGGCCTGTATTAGACAAGAATGTGAGAGCATTCCTATTTCTAAACTTGAGAAACTGGTCTCCTCGGTCCCCAGACATCTGTTGAGTGCTGTAAGAAGAAGGGGAGATGCCACACAGTGGTGAAAATGGCCTTGTCCCAACTTTTTTGGGATTTGTTGACACCATGAAATTCTGACTCAACATATTTTTCCGTTAAAATGGTAAATTTTCTCAGTTTAAACTTTTGTTCCGTGATTTATGTTCTATTCTGAATAAAATATTAGAAGTTGGCACCTCCACATCATTGCATTCAGTTTTTATTCACGATTTGTATAGTGTCCCAACTTTTTTGGAATCCGGTTTGTATTTTTCCCAGAAACAAAGAGGAGCATTGTCTAGTCTAAAATTGTCAAATATACTAAGTGGTCTCAATAATAGAAAAAGTATCCAGCCAGAGGCCTCCGAGGCTTCTCAACTGAAAATGCTTATTCTGTTTGCTTTGTCCTGATAAAAGGAATTTGTTCTGGAGCAGCTGGTTGCAGTTGTGAGACTGGTTTAGCTACTGCAGGCATACTCAAACTGCGGCCCTCCAGCTGTTGCAAAACTACAACTTCCAGCCTGCCCGAACAGCCTACAGGTATTAGCCTACAGCAGGGCATTGTGGGAGTTGTAGTTTTACAACAGCTGGAGGGCCTCAGTTTGAAGATGCCTGAGCTACTGCCTTATTTATCCTTGGTGGTCTTTTTAGAAGAATGAGCAATGATTGAAAGGCTATATGGTGGTTGTAAAACACTCAGCTTCTCTAATTCTTTTGGAAAGAAAGCCAAATTGCATATTTTTCATATGTGGATCTCTCTTGTGTTGCCTGAAATAAATCACAAAATGTTTTGGCTTGATAAAATAAAAAAAAAATTAAAAAAAATGATGATGAGTTCCAAATTGATAGAATTGATTTGCTTATTTTTAGCAACTATATTTATAATTACTTATATATATATAAGTTTTTATTTATTGATTATTGTGCTTGAATCTAATGTTTGTCTAGAAAAAATATATGCAAAGTACTCTCTTTTCACAAAAAAAAAAAAACAAAAAAAAAAACTGTCTAATAACGCAACACTTCTTTGGTAATTACCCTTTAGCACAGCTAAGCAAAAAAAAAAAAAAAAAAACACTTTGCTTGGCTGCCTTAGAGGCCTAGGTTGGGGTACTATTTTTTCTCTTGGAGGGTGCTGATTATGCATGAGGTGTATTGTAAGCCAGTCAACGTTTCTGGTATAAACATATGAAAATTAGCACATACTTCATCGGATAGTCTTCGGAAAGCTAATTTGAATATCTTTCCCAGAAACCCAGAGGGGCATTGCCTGGTCTACACTACTCTGCACACATACTACCCATACAATGCATATATGTTGCTGAGAAATACAGAAAAGCATGCTAGGCTCTTTCTTGGTCTCTCTCTGTCTCTCTGAAACAAACCAACTCTTAATAGGTTTTCTCTTGAGATGAGCGAATCTAAGTTTACGAAGTTGAATTCTACCCGAATTTCAGGAAAAATTTGATTCGCACCGAATCTGAATTTCCTCATGCTTCGTGGTAACAAATCCAATTTTTTCCTAAAATGGCTGCTGCAAGTGTTAGGACATGGAGCAAATAACTCTGGGAATGAGGGATCAGCCAAAATGCCATGCATGCAGCCAATCAGCAGCCATCCCCTGTGATGTCACAGCCCTATAAATACCCTCAAACATCTTGGATTCTGCTATTTTCCAGTGTGCTTAGTGCAGGGAGACATGTCAGCAGGCACTAAGGACAGTGCTAGGAAATACCTCATTGTGCTGAAAAAACTATTTACACTGCCTGTCCAAAAAAAAAGTCGCCACCTGGATTTAACTAACAAATAGTTATGAGCCTCCTATTGGATAATTACTGCATGGTCGGTTATCTTTCAGCTGGCAATAAGTTATTTAACCCCAACTGGTGCAATGAGTTGCTTCTCATTTCTTAAACAACCATGTCGTAAGACACATCTTGTGGTAGTAGAAAAGATGTTAGTCTGTTTGAGAAGGGTCAAATCATTGGCATGCATCAAGCAGAGAAAACATCTAAGGAGATTGCAGAAACTACTAAAATTGGGTTAAAAACTGTTCAATGCATTATTAAAAACTGGAAGGATAGTGGGGACCTATCATATTCGAGATCGGTGATCCTTTAAACGTTTGGTGAAATCAAATCGAAGAAAAACAACAGTAGAACTCAGGGCTATGTTTAATAGTGAAAGTAAGAGCATTTCCACTTGCACATTGCAAAGGGAACTCAAGGGATTGGGACTGAACAGCTGTGTAGCCGTAAGAAAACCACTAATCAGTGAGGCAAACCAGAAAAAAAGGCTTCAATTTGCTAGGGAGCATAAAGATTGGACTTTGGAGCAATGAAAGAAGGTCATGTGGTCTGATGAGTCTAGATTTACCCTGTTCCAGAGTGATGGGCACATCAGGGTAAGAAGAGCGGCAGATAAAATTATGCACCCATCATGCCTAGTGCCTACGGTACAAGCCTGTGGGGGCAGTGCTATGATCTGGGGTTGCTGCAGTTGGTCAGGTCTAGGTTCAGCAACAGTATGTGCTCCAAGAATGAGGTCAGCTGACTACCTGAACATACTGAATGACCAGGTTATTCCATCAATGGATTTTTTTCTTGCCTGATGGCACAGGCAATTCCAAGATGACAATACCAGGATTCATTAGGCTCAAATTGTGCAAGAGTGGTTCAGGGAGCATGGGACATCATTTTCACACATGGATTGGCCACCACAGAGTCCAGACCTTTTACATTACATTTTTCACTTTCAGTTGTAAATTTTTTTCAAAAAAAACTTATCCATATATACATTTTTCTCTAAATTTATTGTTCTACATGTCTTTGATTAAAAAAAAATGTTTGGGTAAAAAAAAAAAATGGTTTGGGTAAAAGTTATAGCGTTTACAACTATGGTACAAAAATGTGAATTTCCGCTTTTTGAAGAAGCTCTGACTTTCTGAGCACCTGTCATGTTTCCTGAGGTTCTACAATGGCCAGACAGTAGAAAAACCCCACAAATGACCCCATTTCGGAAAGTAGACACCCTAAGGTATTCGCTGATGGGCATAGTGAGTTCATAGAACTTTTTATTTTTTGTCACAAGTTAGCGGAAAATGATGATTTTTTTATTTTAATGTGTGGTAAGTATTTTGAAATCAAAATGTGTAAAAAATGACCTGTGAAATCCTAAAGGTGCTCTTTGGAATGTGGGCCCCTTTGCGCACCTAGGCTGCAAAAAAGTGTCACACATCTGGTATCGCCGTACTCAGGAGAAGTTGGGCAATGTGTTTTGGGGTGTCATTTTACATATATCCATGCTGGGTGAGAGAAATATCTCGGCAAAAGACAACTTTTCCCATTTTTTTATACAAAGTTGGCATTTGACCGAGATATTTCTCTCACCCAGCATGAGTATATGTAAAATGACACCCCAAAACACATTCCCCACCTTCTCCTGAGTACGGCGATACCAGATGTGTGACACTTTTTTGCAGCCTAGGTGCGCAAAGGGGCCCACATTCCAAAGAGCACCTTTAGGATTTCACAGGTCATTTTTTACACATTTTGATTTCAAAATACTTACCACACATTAGGGCCCCTAGAATGCCAGGGCAGTATAACTACCCCACAAGTGACCCCATTTTGGAAAGAAGACACCCCAAGGTATTTCGTGATGGCATAGTGAGTTCATGGAAGTTTTTATTTTTTGTCACAAGTTAGTGGAATATGAGACTTTGTAAGAAAAAAAAAAAAATCATCATTTTCCGCTAACTTGTGACAAAAAATAAAAAATTCTAGGAACTCGCCATGCCCCTCACGGAATACCTTGGGGTGTCTTCTTTTTTAAAATGGGGTCACTTGTGGGGTAGTTATACTGCCCTGGGATTTTAGGGCCCCTAATGCGTGAGAAGTAGTTTGAAATCAAAATCTGTAAAAAATGCCCTGTGAAATCCGAAAGGTGCTCTTTGGAATGTGGGCCCCTTTGCCCACCTAGGCTGCAAAAAAATGTCACACCTCTGGTATCGCCGTACTCAGAAGAAGTAGGGCAATGTGTTTTGGGGTGTCTTTTTACATATACCCATGCTGGGTGAGAGAAATATCTCGGCAAAAGACAACTTTTCCCATTTTTTTATACAAAGTTGGCATTTGACCAAGATATTTCTCTCACCCAGCATGGGTATATGTAAAATGACACCCCAAAACACATTCCCCAACTTCTCCTGAGTACGGCGATACCACATGTGTGGCACTTTTTTGCAGCCTAGATGCGCAAAGGGGCCCAAATTCCTTTTAGGAGGGCATTTTTAGACATTTGGATCCCAGACTTCTTCTCACGCTTTAGGGCCACTAAAATGCCAGGGCAGTATAAATACCCACATGTGACCCCATTTTGCAAAGAAGACACCCCAAGGTATTCAATGAGGGGCATGGCGAGTTCATCGAATTTTTTTTTTTTTGCCACAAGTTAGCGGAAATTGATTTTTTTTTTTCTCACAAAGTCTCCGTTTCCGCTAACTTGGGACAAAAATTTCAATTTTTCATGGACTCAATATGCCCCTCACGGAATACCTTGGGTTGTCTTCTTTCCGAAATGGGGTCACATGTGGGGTATTTATACTGCCCTGGCATTTTAGCGGCCCTAAAGCGTGAGAAGAAGTCTGGAATATAAATGTCTAAAAAATTTTACGCATTTGGATTCCATGAGGGGTATGGTGAGTTCATGTGAGATTTAATTTTTTGTTACAAGTTAGTGGAATATGAGACTTTGTAAGAAAAAAAACAAAATAAAAAATTTCCACTAACTTGGGCCAAAAAAACGTCTGAATGGAGCCTTACAGGGGTGATCAATGACAGGGGGGTGATCAGGGAGTGTATATGGGGTTATCACCCCCCTGTCATTGATCACCCCCCTGTAAGGCTCCATTTGGACATCCGTATGTGTTTTGCGGATCCGCGGTGTCCGTGTTTTGCGGATCCACGGATCCGCAAAACACATACGGACGTCTGAATGGAGCCTTACAGGGGGGTGATCAATGACAGGGGGGTGATCAATGACAGGGGGGTGATCAGGGAGTCTATATGGGGTGATCACCCCCCTGTAAGGCTCCATTCAGATGTCCGTATGTATTTTGCGGATCCGATCCATGTATCCGTGGATCCGTAAAAAACATACGGACCTCTGAATGGAGCCTTACAGGGGGGTGATCAATGACGGGGGTGATCAATGACAGGGGGGTGATCAGGGAGTCTATATGGGGTGATCACCCCCCTGTAAGGCTCCATTTAGACATCTGTATGTGTTTTGCGGATCCGATCCATGTATCCGTGGATCCATAAAAAAAACATACGGACGTCTGAATGGAGCCTTACAGGGGGGTGATCAATGACAGGGGGGTGATAAATGACAGGGGGGTGATCAGGGAGTCTATATGGGGTGATCAGCACCATGTCATTGATCACCCCCCTGTAAGGCTCCATTCAGATGTCCGTATGTGTTTTGCGGATCCGATCCATGGATCCGTGGATCCGTAAAAAACATACGGACGTCTGAATGGAGCCTTACAGGGGGGTGATCAATGACAGGGGGTTGATCAGGGAGTCTATATGGGGTGATCACCCCCCTGTACGGCTCCATTCAGACGTCTGTATGTGTTTTGCGGATCCGATCCATGTATCCGCGATCCGTAAAAAACATACGGACGTCTGAATGGAGCCTTACAGGGGGGGTGATCAATGACAGGGGGGTGATCAATAACAGGGGGGTGATCAGGGAGTCTATATGGGGTAATCACCCCCCTGTCATTGATCACCCCCCTGTAAGGCTCCATTCAGATGTCCGTATGTGTTTTGCGGATCCGATCCATGTATCCGTGGATCCGTAAAAAACATACGGACATCTGAATGGAGCCTTACAAGGGGGTGATCAATGACAGGGGGGTGATCAATGCGGGGGGTGATCAGGGAGCCTACATGGGGTGATCAGGGGTGATCAGGGGTTAATAAGGGGTTAATAAGTGACAGGGGGGGTGTAGTGTAGTGGTGTTTGGTGCTACATATTACTGAGCTGCCTGTGTCCTCTGGTGGTCGATCCAAGCAAAAGGGACCACCAGAGGACCAGGTAGCAGGTATATTAGACGCTGTTATCAAAACAGCGTCTAATATACCTGTTAGAGGTTAAAAAAATCGCATCTCCAGCCTTCCAGCGAACGATCGCCGCTGGCAGGCTGGAGATCCACTCGCTTACCTTCCGATCCTGTGAACGCGCGCGCCTGTGTGCGCGCGTTCACAGGAAATCTTGCGTCTCGCGAGATGACGCATATATGCGTGACTGTGCCTGGAGCTGCCGCCTCCGGAACGCGATCCTGCGTTAGGCGGTCCGGAGGCGGTTAATAGGAAAATGAAAAAAGGAAAAAATATATGTCATATGTGCCGTTCTTTGGTAAATTGCATTGTACTACAGCCATTTACATGGTGTATTAATAGGATAGATACGTACGTCTTATTAGCTGGCCTGTCTTGATTTTACATTGTTTTCCTTTTTTTTTTTTGGGGGGGGTGGTGTATTAATAGGAAAGAATAAAGAAAAAAATATCATAAGTACTGTTCAGCAGTGGTATACATATGTCCCATTACCTGTTCTGCGGTGAATTGTGATTGTTAGTTTTTTTGGGGGGTGGAGATTATTAATATGATTGGGGGGTGAAGTTTAGAGATGGCCTTGCGGTTCGCCCGGCGGTCGTTTCGCGGCAAACTTTGCGTGTTCGCGATTTGCCGAACATGCAAACATATGGAGAAATTTGCGCTCGCCATATTCTTTTACGTTATGAAGAACTTTGACCCATGACACATCCATCAGGTGGTACAGGACAGCCAATTGAGACATTTCAGCACATGGACATACGCCTTACCTTATAAATAAACCTGATCTGGCCGCCATTTTACATTCAGTGTTTTGCCAGTGTAGGGAGAGGTTGCTGTGTGGAGCAGGGACAGGCTGTAAGGGACACCAAACACTAGCTAATAGGGCCACAAAAGTCATTTTAAGGACTAGTATAGGTGTGCTATCTATATGTGTGATACACAGAGGGGTGCGATATACTTATATGAGTCAAAAACACATAGATCTATATAGTGATCACCTGGAAGTCAGGGGCCTAGGGGCTAGGGGCTTACTAGGGCCATTTTTATATAGGGTAAGGTTCCGGATGGGGTCGCTCTTATCAGGGTGGGTGGTCTGTGGTTAGGCTATCAGGACCCGAAGATCGGGGCCGCGCTCCGCAAATGCAGAGTCAGACAGCACACTGTGTGCTGTCCGCATCCATTCCGTCCCCATAGAGAATGAATGGGTCCGCACCCAGTTCCGCAAAATTGCGGAACGGATGCAGACCCATTTGCGGACGTGTGAATGGAGCCTTACTGCAAGACACAGTGTTCTACACCACCTTACAGGCTCTCTGCAGCCAGGAAATAGCTGTTTTTTAATGCAATTTGCCACAAATAAATTCGGATCGAATAAAATCTTTTCGGAAAATTCGGTGAACTGACCGAATCTAACTTTTGAGAAATTCGCTCATCTCTAGTTTTCTCAACTCTATTTATAGAGTTGAGTGGACACCTGGATGTTCGGGTTCGACGGGTTCGGCCGAACTTCACAAAAAAGTTTGAGTTTGGGACCCGAACTTGACCCCGAACCCAATTGAAGTCAATGGGGACCCGAACTTTTGAGCACTAAAATAGCTGTAAAAATGTAATGGAAAGGGCTAGAGGGCTGCAAATGTGATCAAAATGTGGTTAAGAACATGGCAAGTGCTCTGTAAACAAATGTGGATAGGGAAATGACTTTAAATAACATAAAATACGTAAAAATAAAAAATAATAACTAAGGCCATCACTACAATGTTTCATATGGTCTGCTTACCTGTAGGCCCTCACTACAATGTTTTATGGGGTTTGCTCACCTTCAGGAACCTCATGTCCAATGTTTCATATGGTCTGCTCAGCTGTAGGCCCTCAGTACAATGTTTTATGGGGTTTGTTCACCTGTAGGCCCTCACTACAATCTTTTATGGGGTTCGCTCAACCTCAGGCCCTCACTACAATGTTTCATATGGTCTGCTCACCTGTAGGCCCTTACTTCAGTGTTTTTTTTATTTTTTTTATTTATACATTTTTTATTTTATTTAACGTAACATGGTACAGCAATGGATTCTAATACGCCGTGGAAGGCGTGACAAGTACATAATTGTAATAGTAGCCAACATATCATATCAGATACAACGGGTGACAAAAGTCTCGTATCTCCGTATTTAAGCATTCGCATCACACCACAGTGAATGAGTTAGAGTAGGTTGAAACCTGGCATCTGTTAATGTATACTATGCCTACTATACACCCAGGAATATAGCGATAAATGATTATAAAGCCAGGTATACAAACAGGGAAGTCAGGGTTAGGTAATGGAAATCTATATCTGACAAAATGGCTAGAGATTCCCTATGGATAATTCGGGTGTCTAAATTTTCGCCATAAATGCCACTGGCGTTGAAACTTAGGATGATTCCTAGCCTCCCATGAAGAGAGTTCCTCAAAACGGAAGATTTGGTCAATCTTTAGTTTCCATTGCTCTATGGAAGGAAGATTGGTGGAGAGCCAAAACTTAGGAATCAGTAAACGAGCTGCAATTAGAAGCTGTTTAAAAAGGAAAGGCATCGGATGTACTTCCTTGTCATCTTCGAGAGTGAGTAGGGCTTTACCCGCAGACATTTGCACCTTAGTCTGGCATATCTGGTTGCTAATCTGGAAGATTTCCTTCCACCACATTCTAATGGTTGGGCAATCCCACCAAACGTGGAAGAAAGATCCCCTACTATCAAGGCACCTCCAACATTTATCCGAAGCTGTTGCTGAATATAGCGCCGTTATGTTGGGTGTTTTGTACCATCTTGCTAGGATCTTATATCCATTCTCCTGTATGCGGACACATCTAGATGATGTATGTGGGGAAGATAATATGTTTGGCAAATTTGTGATTGGGAAAAAGATCTAGGACAGGAGTTCCCTATGTCGTATGAAGGCAGGTTTAGTTGATATAATAGGGATGTTTAGTCTTTTGAAAATTTGTGAAATTAGTTTTCTCGGGGGGGGGGGGGGGAGGGATTGGAAATGAGTGCTTCAGACCATAGCAAGGGGCGGTAAAGATCCCCTAACGATATGTGCTGAGAGATGAAGGTGTGTAAGTATGATGTGGGGGATAGGTGAGGGTAGGTGGCATTCAGAATTTTTTGTAACTCCTTAAGCTGAAGTACTGATCCATTAGGGTCAAAGAAGGAGAAGATTGGAGTAGATGACTCCCTCAATTCTCTTGGAGTACTTTCAACTAATGCCGGTAAAGCAGTTCCCAAAATATCCTTTATAGAAAGGAGGGGGGATGGGAGGGTATCGTGCAGTGAGATGATTGAAGCCATCTCCACGCTTTCAGAGTGGCCTGAATAATTGGATATGGCGCGGGAGGTAGGTTGCATGTGTTGTTATTGCCTAGCAAGAGAGATCTGAAAGGTTTATTTAATAGCTCCTGTTCTATTGTTACCCATGGTTTTGTGCTACTAGGTCTGAGCCACTCTATTATTCTGGATATGAGAATAGCCCTTCCATATGTCTCTGGGTCGGGTAGGGCGATACCTCCATAATGCTTGGGACGTGAAAGGAGTTTGAAAGATAATCTAGGTTTCTTTCCTTTCCAAATAAATGTACGAAACAATTTCCTCAAAGAGTCATAGTAGGTTTTAGGAACTGGGATGGGTAATACTTGCTGTAAATATGTTAGGCGGGGGAGTATCAAGGACATAAGTAGATTCTTGCGGCCAAACCAAGATATGGTCGGATTTTCCAGTTTATCAATGCTAGAGGAAATGTCTTTTAATAATGGAGCATAGTTGAGTGAAAACAGTTCTGAAGTGTTGGAGCTAATTTTGATTAAAGTGGGGGGAAGACCAATTAAACGGGGAGTTTCTTTTTAGATTTCTTTGTGTTGATTGGGGGATCCCAAAACAAATCACCAGTGATTTTTGCTTGTTAATTTTAAAGTTGGAGATGGAACTATAGGTATCAAGATGTTTCTGAATCGCTAAAAGTGAGTTCTTAGGATTTGAGGTCATTATCATAATATCGTCCGCAAAGGCGGCCACCTTATGTTCCGTACCTCCCAGCTTTACTCCTTGGACTGCAGCGTTGGCTCTTAATTTGAGGAGGCGGGGTTCTAAAGCGAGGACGAAAAGCAAGGGGGAAAGAGGGCACCCCTGCCTGGTACCGTTTTGGATATCAAAGGGGTCTGATAGGTCCCCGTTGATCAAAACAGAGGCCGACGCCTGAGCATACATTGCGAACGTGGCTTGTACAAAGGGATCAGGCAGGCCAAATCGGTAAAGGGTATTGATAGGAATCTCTGAGTCCCACTTGGTACCCCTGGCACCAAACTTCTAGTATCGGCTTGGTTTGAGTCCCTTTCTGACGTCAGGAGAGCGCTTCACTCAGTAGGTAACGAAAGACACAACAGTGATGTACTGAATGAACACTCTGAGGTTTCTTTTTAATGCACACAGGTTATATAGAGGGGGCTTTACCCTCTTTATTAGCATATCATCGTATGTTATGTATTTAACCTATCATATTAACACGTTTAATTCTACGCTCAGAGAAATAGAAACAAAAACGGAACTTCCATATTAGGAATATTGTCCGGGAGTAGTGCCAAAGAGATAAGATTCAGGGTTACAGAGAATAGAAACCTTACAGTTATTAGTTTTACAGCAATCAGAGTTACTTCTTAACAGAGAAACAAAACTTCAGCAAAAAGCAGAATTGATTTTGACATAATAAAGAACATGGATTCCATTCAAATCCCCTCTTAAGAACCTTTAGTGGATCACACTACATGGTTCTTTCCTTTCTTGTCCTTTTTCTCTCTATGTGATATTAGGTAATTCTTATACCCATCTGGGCTTCGATCCTCCTGGGGTACAGTAGTCTGATATAATGACATATTAGAGAGCCCTTTTTCTAGCATTCGTCTCACACAGGGAATAGCACATAATGCTACTACACCTATTACTACAATTACTATTAGTATGACAATCCCTAGTTGCATGAGACCTTGTTTCCAACTTGTGAACCACCCAAAGTATTGATCCCATGGATCATTTATACCTGAGTTCTTTTTCAGTTCTACTGACAGATCTTCAAGCTTTTTTATAGCTATTGTGACCTTACCAGTGGGGCCAGTATTATTTGGTATGTATGTGCAACAGGAGGTTGGATCAGTCAATACTCGGCACACTCCGCCCTTCTCTGCAAGAATCATATCCAACACCATTCGATTCTGGAATGTCATGATTGAGTCCGCTTGTAGTTCTTCTGCTACCCCTAGAAATGCATCTCTGGTATAGTTTACAAACCTTTGCTGATTGTAGTATATGTAATTTATCCAATCAACATTTTTATTCACAGTAATAATGGGAAATATTGATTCAAATCTGGCGGCTACTTGATCTCTAGCTTTGAACTCATCTGGGACCCCTTTTGGAACACCTATTGCATCTATATACACATGGGGATCAAAACTTGAAAGGGGGCTGCTTCTTTTGTTTATCTTTAGCACCCCTTTGTCTGTAATATCTGATTCAGTAAAAATGTGCATGTTCATTATAGCTTTGGCAAGCGCACATTCACCTTTCCAGGCACCTTCCAATCTGGATCTTATCTTTCCATCTCCACAGATCCAGTACACATCTCCTATGGAGTACACTTGGTTCTGAGTGAGGGATATGTTCAGATTGCTGTATTTATGACAATAACCTTTGGTGAAATTCTGTACATTCCTCCCATGTGTGCTCCCCTTGTAACATTTGTAGTTACCTGGATATACCTTGGATACCTGCCCCTGGGCGAGGATTTTTTAACAAAAGAGGGTATTTTGATTTCCATTCTGTACATGCACTGTGGTTATAAGACATATTAACAAAAAGAGTCAAAAAACATTCTTCAACACTTTCTGGTAACACTAGGGGTACGGTACCTAGGTGTGGCTTG
Organism: Bufo bufo; assembly: GCF_905171765.1. Lineage (NCBI taxonomy): Eukaryota > Metazoa > Chordata > Amphibia > Anura > Bufonidae > Bufo > Bufo bufo. Next base: position 576,375,544 of record NC_053389.1, read on the forward strand.
GCAGCACCGCATATGTAACAGTTACTTTTATTCACAGAGGCTGCACTATACTTCATCCACTCCAGCCATAAATTAACATCAGAAAAACCCGTCCCCATGGCCAAAGTATCCTCATATGTTGGATCAGATATGGCCCTTAGGTTTTTTAGAGAAACTATATGCGGGGCTAGTGGGTTTTTGGAGACACCTGTGATGGGTTGGTATTCCTTAGACTTATACATATCTCTAAGTTTGAACATTTGTGTTACCTGAGAAGTCTCAGCTCCCCACATTTTATGGAAGTACCATCCCAATACATAATCTCCTTCATCATATTTACCAGGGTTGTCTATTGTCAATACAATTTTCATTTCCGCTGACCTTTTTTTGCAATAATTCAATGAGGAGGTGTCCACATAACACGTCCCTCTCTCACGGAGTGTCATTCTAGTCAAAAGGGACTTAGAATTTTTATCCCTCCTTTTGAGGGCGCTTTCTGGTTTATATCCCCATTCAGTCCCTGTATTCCATCCCACTGATCCCTAGTATCCACAACCTTTTCCCCAGTATGAGTTTGTTACACATATATAGGCCTGTCCTTCTACATAGTTGTTGGAACAGTAGTTATAATATGAACATGTTTTCAATATATCACAAAGGCAAAAGGTGTAGGTAGCTACGTGAGTGTTAGATGAATTATACCAAAAGGTGATGACGCCGCCCTTGCTAGTTGCGGCTACTTCTCCCTTACTACTAATTGGTAAAATCAACAAGATTATTGAAGCAATCTTAGTCAGTACATTCAACCATTTCCCAGAAAGGGGTGAGGAGCTCATCATGTTGGAGGTCAGGGCTGTCTGCCCCCGTTAGTACCTCTGGGCCTTGTTGGAGGTCAGGGCTGTCTGCCCCCGTTAGTACCTCTTGTTCTTCTTGTTCTTCTTCAAGGCCAAGGCTGTCTGCCTCCGTTCCTGCCTCCTCTCTTGTTCTCACAAGCTTCACTCGGGTGGCGTGGATCCAAGTTGGAGACTGTTCAGTCAGCACGGCTGTTCTGGTTACTGCGACCACGGTAGTGGGTTGGCCATATGCGAAGTCACCTTGGGATTTTCCTTTCTTCAGTGTTTTGATCACTACCTCATCCCCCACCCTGTATGGGTGGGTGGGTTCCTGTGGAAGAGAGGGAGACTTACAAGCAACTTTTTCCTCAGTTTTATTAAGAACCTGTATCAATTTGGTGACATATTCTTCCCTTATTAAATCAAGATCACCTTCCTGCACTATCATTGGGCGTCTTGCCCAGGGGGTGGGGAAAGGCCTTCCCATGAGTATCTGTAAGGATTCTCAATGCTGTTATATCCTACCCCTCTTTGCAGACTAATCCTGTCTTAGGATTTTTCTGCAATACTGGATAACACCAGTCTTCCTGTTCAGTGGAATATCTTTGAAGATCAGTAAGCATTTGTGACATCTCAGGGGTTGGAGGTGCCAAACATGGCATCTCCCAATGGTTACATGGACCTGTGGGGTTGCATTTGGCCACTCGTTTCGCCACCTTATCTGCCAGCGCATTGCCCTGTGAGACATGATCCTTATCATCTGCTGCCGTGAATCCTCTCCTCTGTCAAATCATACCATGGTCCCACACTACCCCATGTGCGTACCTACTATCAGTATAAATGGTGACAGATCTATCAGTATGTAGAATACATGCTCTAGTGAGTGCAATGAGCTCAGCTGCCTGCTGTGTTGAGTGTGGATGTCCTTGAGTAGGCCTATAACATCATGTGTAGTGTGCAAAAATGGTGTAACGTCACATTGTGAAAGGAGTTGCCAACTCTACCATCATAGCACAGGCTGCAAGAGAACACAGACATGCCGGCATCCCTTGAACAGGGGTGGGCATTACCTTTGAGAAAAATACACAAGGACGCAACTTGCCTCCGTGTTCTTGTGTCAGTACACCCGCCATGGTTTTACAATTTTGTTGTGCAAACATGTGGAAGTTTGTAGTCAGGGAGGCCCAATCCTGGACTTGACATTAATAAACATTTCAGATAATCAAATGCATTGTACATTTCTGAAGACCATCTTATTAAATCAGGTTTGTCCTGCAGTGTTGCCTGTCTCAAGATATTATCATAGTAGGAACAGTCTGGGATCCATTGTCTGCAGTAGTTTATCATTCCAAGGAAGGATAGCATTTCCTTCTTGGAGTGCGGGGTGACCAATCCCGCTACAGACTGAACTCTCCCTGGACTGATCCTCCTTTCCCCCTTTGTCAGGACAAACCCCAAGTATTCGACTTGCTGTTTACACCATTGCATTTTCCCTAATGACACTTTGTGTCCACATTCAAACAACCATTGTAACAATGATATACCATCCTCAATGTTGGCCTCCACTAACATACTGCACAACAGTAAATCATCCACGTATTGCAACAACACGGAACCTTGGGGGGGGGGGTGCCATGGTTTTAACGTGGCTTGGAGGACTATGCTGTACACTACAGGTGAATCAGCACATCCCTAGGGCATTTCTGCCCCAGGTCAGTTGACATCTGTCAAAGGAAAAAGCAAAAATTAGTCTGGTCTTCTTGTCAGCTGGGATAGAAAAGAATGCATTTTTCAGATCTATCACACTGAACCAAACAGCGTCTGCTGGAATGGCAGATAGTAATTGAGTGATGTCAGGTACAACAGGGGCTATAGGCACAATGATGTTGTTGATGGCCCTTAAATCCTGGACAAAGCGGGTAGCACCATCTGCCTTTGTCACTGGATTCACGGGCGTGCTGTAGGGTGAAATCACCTCTTCCAGGATTCCCTTTTGGAGGCACGGACGGGGTTCGAACCCGTGATCTTCGGTTTACGTTAGCACCTCTTGTCCTTCTTCAAGGCCAAGGCTGTCTGCCTCCGTTCCTGCCTCCTCTCTTTTTCTCACAAGCTTCACTCGGGTGGCGTGGATCCAAGTTGGAGATTGTTCAGTCAGCACAGCTGTTCTGGTCACTGCAACCACGGTAGTGGGTGGGACATATGCGAAGTCACCTTGGGATGAGGTAGTGATCAAAACACTGAAGAAAGGAAAATCCCAAGGTGACTTCGCATATGGCCCACCCACTACCGTGGTTGCAGTGACCAGAACAGCTGTGCTGACTGAACAATCTCCAACTTGGATCCACGCCACCCGAGTGAAGCTTGTGAGAAAAAGAGAGGAGGCAGGAACGGAGGCAGACAGCCTTGGCCTTGAAGAAGGACAAGAGGTGCTAACGAGGGCAGACAGCCCTGACTTCCAGCAAGGCCCAGAGGTACTAACGGGGGCAGACAGCCCTGACCTCCAACATGATGAGCTCCTCACTCCTTTCTTGTTGATTTTATCAATCAGTAGTAAGGGAGAAGAAGCCGCAACTAGCAAGGGCGGCGTCATCACTTTTTGGTATAATTCATCTAACACTCACGTAGCCACCTACACCTTTTGCCTTTGTGATATCTTGAAAACATGTTCATATTATAACTAGTGTTGAGCGAACAGTTCGAGCATAGTTCGGGTCCGTACCGAATTTTGGGGTGTTCGTGACACGGACCCGAACCCGAACTTTTTCGTAAAAGTTCGGGTTCGGGTTCGTCGTTCGGCATGTATTTTGGCGCATTTTGAAAGGCTGCAAAGCAGCCAATCAACATGCATCATACTACTTGCCCTAAGATGCCATCGCAGCCATGCCTACTATTGGCAAGGCTGTGATTGGCCAAGTGCAGCATGTGACTCAGCCTCTTTATAAGCTTGTGCGCACGTCGGGACGTGCTCACTCCCGATGTGAATAGAACAGGGATAGACGCAGCTGATGCTAGGGCGAGAATAGGCAGGGATAATTGAATAACTGGAAGCAAATTTCTCTCCTCCACCTGTGATTCATCTGAACAACTGCAGCTGAGCTGCTTTTTTGATAGGGATTGGCTATTTTTAGAGTGGCCAGAGTGATTTTTCCATCCACATGTACCTGGGCTGACCGCCGGCCGCCATTTTGCGACTTGTAGTGCTGCAGCAGAAGCTGCCACAGTGTGCATTCCAAAGCTCCAAACAAGTCAGACATCTACACCTGGGATTCAGACCAATAGCGATTTAGCAGCACAGTCCAAGGCTATTTTTTTTAAAGGTTGTGCAGACCATTTTGTGGCACATGTTACTGGGCTGATAGGCGGCGGCCATCTTGGGACTAGTGCTGCAGCACAATCTCTCCCAACGTCCATTAATCACTTGTAATAGTGGTCTGTGCCATAGAAATCCTACATCAGGGACTTGGGTGTGCTTGTGTCACCCCTACTAATACCAGTCCACCTGTAATCCATACAGTGAAAAGCCATAAAGTATTCCAGTGAGGGAATTTTTTTTTTATTTAAAAAAAGGCCAAGTTAGTTTATCTGGCGTTCAATATACTAGATACAGTTAGGCCTGCGTTTCATACATCTGGAATTAGCAAACTAATGTGCTGGGGTTGGGAAAACATATATGTACCCATACTAGAATCTGTCAAAGAAAGCGGTACTCACATATAACAGTCATTCCATCTGTAATCCATACAGTCAAAAGACTGAAAGTATTCCAGTGAGGGAATTTTTTTTATTTAAAAAAGGCCAAGTTAGTTTATCTGGCGTTCAATATACTAGATACAGTTAGGCCTGCGTTTCATACATCTGGAATTAGCAAACTAATGTGCTGGGGTTGGGAAAACATATATGTACCCATACTAGAATCTGTCAAAGAAAGCGTACTCACATATAACAGTCATTCCATCTGTAATCCATACAGTCAAAAGACTGAAAGTATTCCAGTGAGGGAATTTTTTTTATTTAAAAAAGGCCAAGTTAGTTTATCTGGCGTTCAATATACTAGATACAGTTAGGCCTGCGTTTCATACATCTGGAATTAGCAAACTAATGTGCTGGGGTTGGGAAAACATATATGTACCCATACTAGAATCTGTCAAAGAAAGCGGTACTCACATATAACAGTCATTCCATCTGTAATCCATACAGTCAAAAGACTGAAAGTATTCCAGTGAGGGAATTTTTTTTATTTAAAAAAGGCCAAGTTAGTTTATCTGGCGTTCAATATACTAGATACAGTTAGGCCTGCGTTTCATACATCTGGAATTAGCAAACTAATGTGCTGGGGTTGGGAAAACATATATGTACCCATACTAGAATCTGTCAAAGAAAGCGGTACTCACATATAACAGTCATTCCATCTGTAATCCATACAGTCAAAAGACTGAAAGTATTCCAGTGAGGGAATTTTTTTTTTATTTAAAGAAGGCCAAGTTAGTTTATCTGGCGTTCAATATACTAGATACAGTTAGGCCTGCGTTTCATACATCTGGAATTAGCAAACTAATGTGCTGGGGTTGGGAAAACATATATGTACCCATACTAGAATCTGTCAAAGAAAGCGGTACTCACATATAACAGTCATTCCATCTGTAATCCATACAGTCAAAAGACTGAAAGTATTCCAGTGAGGGAATTTTTTTTATTTAAAAAAGGCCAAGTTAGTTTATCTGGCGTTCAATATACTAGATACAGTTAGGCCTGCGTTTCATACATCTGGAATTAGCAAACTAATGTGCTGGGGTTGGGAAAACATATATGTACCCATACTAGAATCTGTCAAAGAAAGCGGTACTCACATATAACAGTCATTCCATCTGTAATCCATACAGTCAAAAGACTGAAAGTATTCCAGTGAGGGGATTTTTTTTTTATTTAAAAAAGGCCAAGTTAGTTTATCTGGCGTTCAATATACTAGATACAGTTAGGCCTGCGTTTCATACATCTGGAATTAGCAAACTAATGTGCTGGGGTTGGGAAAACATATATGTACCCATACTAGAATCTGTCAAAGAAAGCGGTACTCACATATAACAGTCATTCCATCTGTAATCCATACAGTCAAAAGACTGAAAGTATTCCAGAGAGGGAATTTTTTTTATTTAAAAAAGGCCAAGTTAGTTTATCTGGCGTTCAATATACTAGATACAGTTAGGCCTGCGTTTCATACATCTGGAATTAGCAAACTAATGTGCTGGGGTTGGGAAAACATATATGTACCCATACTAGAATCTGTCAAAGAAAGCGGTACTCACATATAACAGTCATTCCATCTGTAATCCATACAGTCAAAAGACTGAAAGTATTCCAGTGAGGGAATTTTTTTTATTTAAAAAAGGCCAAGTTAGTTTATCTGGCGTTCAATATACTAGATACAGTTAGGCCTGCGTTTCATACATCTGGAATTAGCAAACTAATGTGCTGGGGTTGGGAAAACATATATGTACCCATACTAGAATCTGTCAAAGAAAGCGGTACTCACATATAACAGTCATTCCATCTGTAATCCATACAGTCAAAAGACTGAAAGTATTCCAGTGAGGGAATTTTTTTTATTTAAAAAAGGCCAAGTTAGTTTATCTGGCGTTCAATATACTAGATACAGTTAGGCCTGCGTTTCATACATCTGGAATTAGCAAACTAATGTGCTGGGGTTGGGAAAACATATATGTACCCATACTAGAATCTGTCAAAGAAAGCGGTACTCACATATAACAGTCATTCCATCTGTAATCCATACAGTCAAAAGACTGAAAGTATTCCAGTGAGGGAATTTTTTTTTTATTTAAAGAAGGCCAAGTTAGTTTATCTGGCGTTCAATATACTAGATACAGTTAGGCCTGCGTTTCATACATCTGGAATTAGCAAACTAATGTGCTGGGGTTGGGAAAACATATATGTACCCATACTAGAATCTGTCAAAGAAAGCGGTACTCACATATAACAGTCATTCCATCTGTAATCCATACAGTCAAAAGACTGAAAGTATTCCAGTGAGGGAATTTTTTTTATTTAAAAAAGGCCAAGTTAGTTTATCTGGCGTTCAATATACTAGATACAGTTAGGCCTGCGTTTCATACATCTGGAATTAGCAAACTAATGTGCTGGGGTTGGGAAAACATATATGTACCCATACTAGAATCTGTCAAAGAAAGCGGTACTCACATATAACAGTCATTCCATCTGTAATCCATACAGTCAAAAGACTGAAAGTATTCCAGTGAGGGGATTTTTTTTTTATTTAAAAAAGGCCAAGTTAGTTTATCTGGCGTTCAATATACTAGATACAGTTAGGCCTGCGTTTCATACATCTGGAATTAGCAAACTAATGTGCTGGGGTTGGGAAAACATATATGTACCCATACTAGAATCTGTCAAAGAAAGCGGTACTCACATATAACAGTCATTCCATCTGTAATCCATACAGTCAAAAGACTGAAAGTATTCCAGTGAGGGAATTTTTTTTTTATTTAAAAAAGGCCAAGTTAGTTTATCTGGCGTTCAATATACTAGATACAGTTAGGCCTGCGTTTCATACATCTGGAATTAGCAAACTAATGTGCTGGGGTTGGGAAAACATATATGTACCCATACTAGAATCTGTCAAAGAAAGCGGTACTCACATATAACAGTCATTCCATCTGTAATCCATACAGTCAAAAGACTGAAAGTATTCCAGTGAGGGGATTTTTTTTATTTAAAAAAGGCCAAGTTAGTTTATCTGGCGTTCAATATACTAGATACAGTTAGGCCTGCGTTTCATACATCTGGAATTAGCAAACTAATGTGCTGGGGTTGGGAAAACATATATGTACCCATACTAGAATCTGTCAAAGAAAGCGGTACTCACATATAACAGTCATTCCATCTGTAATCCATACAGTCAAAAGACTGAAAGTATTCCAGTGAGGGAATTTTTTTTTATTTAAAAAAGGCCAAGTTAGTTTATCTGGCGTTCAATATACTAGATACAGTTAGGCCTGCGTTTCATACATCTGGAATTAGCAAACTAATGTGCTGGGGTTGGGAAAACATATATGTACCCATACTAGAATCTGTCAAAGAAAGCGGTACTCACATATAACAGTCATTCCATCTGTAATCCATACAGTCAAAAGACTGAAAGTATTCCAGTGAGGGAATTTTTTTTTTATTTAAAAAAGGCCAAGTTAGTTTATCTGGCGTTCAATATACTAGATACATTTAGGCCTGCGTTTCATACATCTGGAATTAGCAAACTAATGTGCTGGGGTTGGGAAAACATATATGTACCCATACTAGAATCTGTCAAAGAAAGCGGTACACACATATAACAGTCATTCCATCTGTAATCCATACAGTCAAAAGACTGAAAGTATTCCAGTGAGGGGATTTTGCTTATAAAAAATAATATATTTCATTGTGATGCGAGTTGAATCGCAACAATGAAGAAAAATACTATTAAGGGACGAGGACGCGGTCGTGGTGGTGTCCGTGGAGCCTCTGTGGCTGGTAGAGAACGTGGCCGTTCGGCCCCAGGCGCACACAGTAGGGAACGAACTCCCTCAACTAGCCGGCAGAATGTACCGCAATATCTCGTGGGGCCCAATGCCGCTCTTAGGATGGTAAGGCCTGAGCAGGTACAGGCATTAATCGATTGGGTGGCCGACAGTGCTTCCAGCACGTTCACCACATGGTCTTCCACCCAGTCTTCTGCGGAAAGCGCACAGGTGGCACCTGAAAACCAAGCCCATCAGTCTGTCACATCACCCCCAAGCATATCAGGGAAACGGTCTGAGCCACAAGTTATGCAGCAGTCTCTTCTTCTGTTTGAAGACTCTGCTTCCAGGGTTTCCCAGGGGCGTCCACCTAGCCCTTCCCCAGTGGAGGAAGACATACCATGCACTGACGCACAACCACTTATGTCTCCAGATGAAGAGGACATGGGAATACCACCACAGCAGAGTCACCGACTCTCTGATGATGACGAAACACAGGTGCCCACTGCCGCGTCTTTTTGCAGTGTGCAGACTGAACAGGAGGAGGTCAGGGAGGGAGACTGGGTGGAAGACGATGCAGAGGACGATGAGGTCTTAGACCCCACATGGACTGAAGGTCGTGGCGATGACTTTCACAGTTCAAAGGAAGAGGTAGTGGTGAGACCGAGACAACAGCGAAGCCAAAGAGGGAGCAGGGGGCCAAAGCAGACGAGCCGCCGCCCCAAGAGTTCGCCTGCTACTGGACATCGCCAACAGGGACCCAGCCCCACAAAGGCAGCTTCAAAGAGTTCCCTGGCATGGCACTTCTTTAAACAATGTCCTACCGACAAGACCCGAGTGACTTGCACGCTCTGCCATTAGAGCCTGAGGCGAGGCATTAACGTTCTGAACCTCAGCACAACCTGCATGACCAGGCATCTACATGCAAAGCATGAACTGCAGTGGGGTACACACCTTAAAAACCAGGCACTCGCTGAGGCTCCCCCTGCTCCCTCTACCGCTGCTGCCTCGGCTTCCGCCTCGAGAGGAATGTTGCCACCTGCCGAGCAGCAAACAGAGGATGTGCCACCGACACCACCACCACCGCCACCGTCAACTAGCGTCTCCACTATATCACACAGCAGCGTTCAGCTCTCAATATCTCAAACCTTAGAGAGGAAGCGCAAATTCCCCCCGAGTCACCCTCGAGCCCTTGGCCTGAACGCCAGCATTTCTAAACTGCTGGCCTTTGAAATGCTGTCATTCCGGCTGGTGGACACAGACAGCTTCAAACAGCTGATGGCCATGGCTGTCCCGCAGTATGTGGTTCCCAGCCGCCACTACTTCTCCAAGACAGCCGTGCCTTCCCTGCACATGCAAGTGTCCGATAAAATCAAGTGTGCACTGCGCAACGCCATTTGTGGCAAGGTCCACCTAACCACAGATACGTGGACCAGTAAGCACGGCCAGGGACGCTATATCTCACTAACTGCACACTGGATGAATGTAGTGGCGGCTGGGCCCCCGGCGGACAGTTCCTTGGCGCACGTCCTTCCGCCCCCTAGGATCGCAGGGCATCATTCTCTGCCTCCTGTAGCCTCCTCCTCCTACTCGGCTTCCTCCTCCACTGCTTCCACCAGCTCATCCGGTCAGCCACACACCTTCATCACCAACTTCAGCACAGCCCGGGGTAAACGTCAGCAGGCCATTCTGAAACTCATATGTTTGGGGGACAGGCCCCACAGCGCAAAGGAGTTGTGGCGGGGTATTGAACAACAGACCGACGAGTGGTTTCTGCCGGTGGGCCTCAAGCCAGGCCTGGTGGTATGCGATAATGGGTGAAATCTCGTGGCAGCTCTGGGACTAGCCGGTTTGACGCACATCCCTTGCCTGGCGCATGTGCTGAACTTGGTGGTGCAGAGGTTCATTCACCACTACCCCAACATGTCAGAGCTGCTGCATAAAGTGCGGGCCGTCTGTGCGCGCTTCCGCCGTTCACATCCTGCCGCTGCTCGCCTGTCTGCGCTACAGCGGAACTTCGGCCTTCCCGCTCACCGCCTCATATGCGACGTGCCCACCCGGTGGAACTCCACCTTGCACATGCTGGAGAGACTGTGCGAGCAGCAGCAGGCCATAGTAGAGTTTCAGCTGCAGCACGCTCGCGTCAGTCGTACTGCCGAACAGCACCACTTCACCACCAATGATTGGGCCTCCATGCGAGACCTGTGTGCCCTGCTGCGCTGTTTCGAGTACTCCACCAACATGGCCAGTGGCGATGACACTGTTATCAGCGTTACAATACCACTTCTATGTCTCCTTGAGAAAACACTTAGGGCAATGATGTTAGAGGAGGTGGCCCAGGTGGAGGAGGAGGAGGAGGATGAGGGCTCGTTTCTAACACTTTCGGGCCAGTCTGTTCGAAGTGGCTCAGAGGGAGGTTTGTTTAAGCAGCAGAGGACAGGTTCACAAGTCGCCAGCCAAGGCACTGTACTGGAGGACGAGGAGGATGAGGAGGAGGAGGTGGAGGGGGATGAGGATGACGCAAGTTCACAGCGGGGTGGCAGCCCAGGCCCATCACTGGTGCGTGGCTGGGGGGATACGGTGGACGATGACGATACGCCTCCCACAGAGGACAGCTTGTCCTTACCCATGGGTAGCCTGGCCCACATGAGCGAATATATGCTCCAATGCCTGCGCAACGACAGCAGAGTTGCCCACGTTTTAACGTGTGCAGACTACTGGGTGGCCACCCTGCTGGATCCCCGGTATAAAGTGTGCCCACTTTAATTCCTGAACTGGAGCGCGACCGTAAGATGCGCGAGTACAAGCGCACGCTGATAGAGGCGCTCTTGAGAGCATTCCCACATGTCACAGGGGAACAGGTGGAAGGTGAAGGCAGAGGAGTGGCAAGAGGTCGCCAACGCAGCTGTGTCACGGCCAGCTCATCTGAGGGCAGGGTTAGCATGGCAGAAATGTGGAAAAGTTTTGTCTCCACGCCACAGCTATCTGCACCGACACCTGATACGGAACGTGTTAGCAGGAGGCAGCATTTCACTAACATGGTTGAACAGTATGTCTGCACACCCCTCCACATCCTGACGGATGGTTCGGCCCCATTCAACTACTGGGTTTCGAAATTGTCCACGTGGCCAGAGTTAGCATGTTATGCCTTGGAGGTGCTTTCCTGCCCGGCGGCCAGCGTTTTATCTGAACGCGTATTCAGCACGGCAGGGGGCGTCATTACTGACAAGCGCAGCCGCCTGTCCACAGCCAACGTGGACAAGCTGACCTTCATAAAGATGAACCAGGCATGGATCCCACAGGACCTGTCCCTCCCTTGTGCAGAGTAGTCCTTATTAACTGCCTAAAACATGTCTTGTTGTGCTACGGGCCACTTCTTTATTTGATACAAATTTTATGAAACCCACAGTTGAATGAAACTCTTCTCTGTCTGGGCGCCGGGGCCTAACCAGATGAAAGTGGCCGGTTAAACTAACGGGTGACATAAAGCCATAACCTCTGCCATGCTACCTCTGTCTTCTGTCTGGGTGCTGAGGCCTAAGTCAAATAAAGCGGTCTTCTGCTGTGCTGGGGGATATGAAGCTAATCTCTGACCTCTCTCCTCTGTCTGGGTCCAAAGGCCTAAATCACTGAAAGAGGCCTTCTCCTGTGGTGTGTGATATGATGCCAGAATATGTGCTGTGGGGCCTCTCTCCTCTTCCTGGGTGCAGGGGTCAAATAAACTAAATTGTGGCCTACTCCTGTGGTGGTTGATATGATGCCTGATTCTCTGATGTGGAACCTCTCTCCTCTGTTTGGGTGAAAGGGTCAAAGTAACTAAATGGTGGCTTCTCCTGTGGTGGCTGATATGATGCCAGAATATGTGCTGTGGTGCCTCTCTCCTCTTCCTGGGTGCAGGGGTCAAAGTAACTAAATGGTGGCTTCTCCTGTGGTGGCTGATATGATGCCAGAATATGTGCTGTGGGGCCTCTCTCCTCTTCCTGGGTGCAGGGGTCAAAGTAACTCAATGGTGGCTTCTCCTGTGGTGGCTGATATGATGCCAGAATATGTGCTGTGGTGCCTCTCTCCTCTGTCTGGGTCCAAAGGCCTAAATCACTGAAAGAGGCCTTCTCCTGTGGTGTGTGATATGATGCCTGAATATGTGCTGTGGTGCCTCTCTCCTCTTCCTGGGTGCGGGGGTCAAAGTAACTCAATGGTGGCTTCTCCTGTGGTGGCTGATATGATGCCAGAATATGTGCTGTGGTGCCTCTCTCCTCTTCCTGGGTGCGGGGGTAAAAGTAACTCAATGGTGGCTTCTCCTGTGGTGGCTGATATGATGCCAGAATATGTGCTGTGGGGCCTCTCTCCTCTTCCTGGGTGCAGGGGTCAAAGTAACTCAATGGTGGCTTCTCCTGTGGTGGTTAGTATGATGCCAGAATATGTGCTGTGGGGCCTCTCTCCTCTTCCTGGGTGCAGGGGTCAAAGTAACTCAATGGTGGCTTCTCCTGTGGTGGCTGATATGATGCCAGAATATGTGCTGTGGTGCCTCTCTCCTCTTCCTGGGTGCGGGGGTCAAAGTAACTCAATGGTGGCTTCTCCTGTGGTGGCTGATATGATGCCAGAATATGTGCTGTGGGGCCTCTCTCCTCTTCCTGGGTGCAGGGGTCAAAGTAACTCAATGGTGGCTTCTCCTGTGGTGGTTAGTATGATGCCAGAATATGTGCTGTGGGGCCTCTCTCCTCTTCCTGGGTGCAGGGGTCAAAGTAACTCAATGGTGGCTTCTCCTGTGGTGGCTGATATGATGCCAGAATATGTGCTGTGGTGCCTCTCTCCTCTTCCTGGGTGCGGGGGTCAAAGTAACTCAATGGTGGCTTCTCCTGTGGTGGCTGATATGATGCCAGAATATGCGCTGTGGTGCCTCTCTCCTCTTCCTGGGTGCGGGGGTCAAAGTAACTCAATGGTGGCTTCTCCTGTGGTGGCTGATATGATGCCAGAATATGTGCTGTGGTGCCTCTCTCCTCTTCCTGGGTGCAGGGGTCAAAGTAACTAAATGGTGGCTTCTCCTGTGGTGGTTGATATGATGCCTGATTCTCTGCTGTGAAACCTCTCTCCTCCATCTGGGTGTAGGGGTCAAAGTCTTTCAAAGTCGCCTTCTCCTGTGCTGATTGATATAAAGCTGATGGTTGTGCCATCTGACATGGTTGCCAGGGTCTGATTCAATGGGGGCCTACTCCTGTGGTGGGTGATCTAAATGCCTGATTCTCTGCTGTGAAACCTCTCTCCTCCGTCTGGGTGTAGGGGTCAAAGTCTTTCAAAGTCGCCTTCTCCTGTGCTGATTGATATGAAGCTGATGGTTGTGCCATCTGACATGGTTGCCGGGGGTCCCATTAAATTGGGGCCTACTCCTGTGGTGGGTGATCTAAATGCCTGATTCTCTGCTTTGAAACCTCTCTCCTCCGTCCGGGTGTAGGGGTCAAAGTCTGTCAAAGTCGCCTTCTCCTGTGCTGATTGATATAAAGCTTATGCTTGTGCCATCTGACATGGTTGCCGGGGTCTGATTCAATGGTGGCCTACTCCTGTGGTGGGTGATCTAAATGCCTGATTCTCTGCTGTGTAACCTCTCTCCTCCGTCTGGGTGTAGGGGTCAAAGTAACTAAATGGTGGCCTACTCCTGTGGTGGGTGATATGATGCCTGGTTCTCTGCTGTGGGACCTCTCTCCTTTGTCTGGGTGCTGTGGTCAAAATAATAGTAAGTGACCTTCTCCATTGGTGGGTGACTTGAAGCCTGATTCTGTGCTATGGGACCTCACTCCAATTAATATTGTTTAATTTTTATTTATTTTATGTTAACTCATCATTTCCCTATCTACATTTGTTTGCAGGGGATTTAACTACATTTTGCTGCCTTTTGCAGCCCTCTAGCCCTTTCCGGGTGTGTTTTACAGCCTTTTTAGTGCCCAAAAGTTCGGGTCCCCATTGACTTCTATGGGGTTCGGGTTCGGGATGAAGTTCGGGTCGAGTTCGGATCCCGAACCCGAACATTTTTCGAAAGTTCGGCCGAACTCGTCGAACCCGAACATCCAGGTGTTCGCTCAACTCTAATTATAACTATTGTTCCAACGACTATGTAGAAGGACAGGCCTATATATGTGTAACAGACTCATACTGGGGAAAAGGTTGTGGATACTGGGGATCAGTGGGATGGAATACAGGGACAAAATGGGGATATAAACCAGAAAGTGCCCTCAAAAGGAGGGATAAAAATTCTAAGTCCCTTTTGACTAGAATGACACTCCTTGAGAGAGGGACGTGTTATGTGGACACCTCTTCAGTGTATCATTGCAAAAAAAGGTCAGCGGAAATGAAGATTGTATTGACAATAGACAACCCTGGTAAATATGATGAAGGAGATTATGTATTGGGATGGTACTTCCATAACATGTGGGGAGCTGAGACTTCTCAGGTAACACAAATGTTCAAACTTAGAGATATGTATAAGTCTAAGGAATACCAGCCCATCACAGGTGTCCCCAAAAACCCACTAGCCCCGCATATAGTTTCTCTAAAAAACCTAAGGGCCATATCTAATCCCACATTTGAGGATACTTTGGCCATGGGGACGGGTTTTTCTGATGTTAATTTGTGGCTGGAGTGGATGAAGTATAGTGCAGCCTCTGTGAATAAAAGTAACTGTAACATATGCGGTGCTGCCAAGCCACACCTAGGTACCGTACCCCTAGTGTTACCAGAAAGTGTTGAAGAATGTTTTTTGACTCTTTTTGTTAATATGTCTTATAACCACAGTGCATGTACAGAATGGAAATCAAAATACCCTCTTTTGTTAAAAAATCCTCGCCCAGGGGCAGGTATCCAGGTATATCCAGGTAACTACACCCCTTTGTCTGTAATATCTGATTCAGTAAAAATGTGCATGTTCATTATAGCTTTGGCAAGCGCACATTCACCTTTCCAGGCACCTTCCAATCTGGATCTTATCTTTCCATCTCCACAGATCCAGTACACATCTCCTATGTACACTTGGTTCTGAGAGAGGGATATGTTCAGATTGCTGTATTTATGACAATAACCTTTGGTGAAATTCTGTACATTCCTCCCATGTGTGCTCCCCTTGTAACATTTGTAGTTACCTGGATATACCTGGATACCTGCCCCTGGGCGAGGATTTTTTAACAAAAGAGGGTATTTTGATTTCCATTCTGTACATGCACTGTGGTTATAAGACATATTAACAAAAAGAGTCAAAAAACATTCTTCAACACTTTCTGGTAACACTAGGGGTACGGTACCTAGGTGTGGCTTGGCAGCACCGCATATGTAACAGTTACTTTTATTCACAGAGGCTGCACTATACTTCATCCACTCCAGCCATAAATTAACATCAGAAAAACCCGTCCCCATGGCCAAAGTATCCTCATATGTGGGATCAGATATGGCCATTAGGTTTTTTAGAGAAACTATATGCGGGGCTAGTGGGTTTTTGGAGACACCTGTGATGGGTTGGTATTCCTTAGACTTATACATATCTCTAAGTTTGAACATTTGTGTTACCTGAGAAGTCTCAGCTCCCCACATTTTATGGAAGTACCATCCCAATACATAATCTCCTTCATCATATTTACCAGGGTTGTCTATTGTCAATACAATTTTCATTTCCGCTGACCTTTTTTTGCAATAATTCAATGAGGAGGTGTCCACATAACACGTCCCTCTCTCACGGAGTGTCATTCTAGTCAAAAGGGACTTAGAATTTTTATCCCTCCTTTTGAGGGCGCTTTCTGGTTTATATCCCCATTCAGTCCCTGTATTCCATCCCACTGATCCCCAGTATCCACAACCTTTTCCCCAGTATGAGTCTGTTACACATATATAGGCCTGTCCTTCTACATAGTTGTTGGAACAGTAGTTATAATTTGAACATGTTTTCAATATATCACAAAGGCAAAAGGTGTAGGTAGCTACGTGAGTGTTAGATGAATTATACCAAAAGGTGATGACGCCGCCCTTGCTAGTTGCGGCTACTTCTCCCTTACTACTAATTGGTAAAATCAACAAGATTATTGAAGCAATCTTAGTCAGTACATTCAACCATTTCCCAGAAAGGGGTGAGGAGCTCATCATGTTGGAGGTCAGGGCTGTCTGCCCCCGTTAGTACCTCTGGGCCTTGTTGGAGGTCAGGGCTGTCTGCCCCCGTTAGTACCTCTTGTTCTTCTTGTTCTTCTTCAAGGCCAAGGCTGTCTGCCTCCGTTCCTGCCTCCTCTCTTGTTCTCACAAGCTTCACTCGGGTGGCGTGGATCCAAGTTGGAGACTGTTCAGTCAGCACGGCTGTTCTGGTTACTGCGACCACGGTAGTGGGTTGGCCATATGCGAAGTCACCTTGGGATTTTCCTTTCTTCAGTGTTTTGATCACTACCTCATCCCCCACCCTGTATGGGTGGGTGGGTTCCTGTGGAAGAGAGGGAGACTTACAAGCAACTTTTTCCTCAGTTTTATTAAGAACCTGTATCAATTTGGTGACATATTCTTCCCTTATTAAATCAAGATCACCTTCCTGCACTATCATTGGGCGTCTTGCCCAGGGGGTGGGGAAAGGCCTTCCCATGAGTATCTGTAAGGATTCTCAATGCTGTTATATCCTACCCCTCTTTGCAGACTAATCCTGTCTTAGGATTTTTCTGCAATACTGGATAACACCAGTCTTCCTGTTCAGTGGAATATCTTTGAAGATCAGTAAGCATTTGTGACATCTCAGGGGTTGGAGGTGCCAAACATGGCATCTCCCAATGGTTACATGGACCTGTGGGGTTGCATTTGGCCACTCGTTTCGCCACCTTATCTGCCAGCGCATTGCCCTGTGAGACATGATCCTTATCATCTGCTGCCGTGAATCCTCTCCTCTGTCAAATCATACCATGGTCCCACACTACCCCATGTGCGTACCTACTATCAGTATAAATGGTGACAGATCTATCAGTATGTAGAATACATGCTCTAGTGAGTGCAATGAGCTCAGCTGCCTGCTGTGTTGAGTGTGGATGTCCTTGAGTAGGCCTATAACATCATGTGTAGTGTGCAAAAATGGTGTAACGTCACATTGTGAAAGGAGTTGCCAACTCTACCATCATAGCACAGGCTGCAAGAGAACACAGACATGCCGGCATCCCTTGAACAGGGGTGGGCATTACCTTTGAGAAAAATACACAAGGACGCAACTTGCCTCCGTGTTCTTGTGTCAGTACACCCGCCATGGTTTTACAATTTTGTCGTGCAAACATGTGGAAGTTTGTAGTCAGGGAGGCCCAATCCTGGACTTGACATTAATAAACATTTCAGATAATCAAATGCATTGTACATTTCTGAAGACCATCTTATTAAATCAGGTTTGTCCTGCAGTGTTGCCTGTCTCAAGATATTATCATAGTAGGAACAGTCTGGGATCCATTGTCTGCAGTAGTTTATCATTCCAAGGAAGGATAGCATTTCCTTCTTGGAGTGCGGGGTGACCAATCCCGCTACAGACTGAACTCTCCCTGGACTGATCCTCCTTTCCCCCTTTGTCAGGACAAACCCCAAGTATTCGACTTGCTGTTTACACCATTGCATTTTCCCTAATGACACTTTGTGTCCACATTCAAACAACCATTGTAACAATGATATACCATCCTCAATGTTGGCCTCCACTAACATACTGCACAACAGTAAATCATCCACGTATTGCAACAACACGGAACCTTGGGGGGGGGGTGCCATGGTTTTAACGTGGCTTGGAGAACTATGCTGTACACTACAGGTGAATCAGCACATCCCTAGGGCATTTCTGCCCCAGGTCAGTTGACATCTGTCAAAGGAAAAAGCAAAAATTAGTCTGGTCTTCTTGTCAGCTGGGATAGAAAAGAATGCATTTTTCAGATCTATCACACTGAACCAAACAGCGTCTGCTGGAATGGCAGATAGTAATTGAGTGATGTCAGGTACAACAGGGGCTATAGGCACAATGATGTTGTTGATGGCCCTTAAATCCTGGACAAAGCGGGTAGCACCATCTGCCTTTGTCACTGGATTCACGGGCGTGCTGTAGGGTGAAATCACCTCTTCCAGGATTCCCTTTTGTAGGAATTCTTTTATCATTGGCCTAAGTCCATCAAGTTTCTCTTTTGGCAGTAGGTATTGTTTCTGGAACACTGAAATGACACCTGGTTTTACAGTAGCTTTGTAAGGTGTGCAATCTATGAATCCTTTGTCATATTCATTTGAAGACCATAATGCAGGGTTAATGTTGTTAAGTCCTGGGTGGTTCTATATGTTTGCAAGAATCAGTGGCACTGGTATAGAGATTGGAATGAGATCTGAGTGTACTCTTATGCCCTGATTTTTGGCTGACACTTGTAAGTCAAGCTTAATGAACAAATCTTTACTTAACACACTTGAGGTTGCACTGCTATCTACCATGAATCCTACTCTGAGTCATCTAAGTCCACCCCTTTTAGTCGGACGCTGTGGTCCACCTTCTGTCTGTCATTAGTGTCCCAGCTGTCCATGAGGGCAGAGCTCTGATGTGAAGCACAACACTTAACATGTAACACATAACTTCAAACATTGAAACAAACAGATCTGACAATACAGACATAAACGCACAAAAGGCCCATAAAAACTTTTCATTGACTTTAATAATAAAAAAAAATTACAGCTTGATCAATGCTGTTGGCACCAATAAAAACCAAAAACTTCCAAGAAAAATAAAATAAAATTCTCAATGCGCATATTATATCAAAACAAATATCGTACTCCATACACATTCATATACATTTCATGTGCAGCGTACTCAAGTTGTGTGCAATAGGTGTTTCTGGGTGATGTAGTGCAATATACACTAACCTGGTACAGCTGACTCTCTGCAAGGGCAGGTATAGGTAAAGATAGTTCGTGACGCCAGTGCCAAGTAAACGGTGGCACGCCGTTTGCGGATGCAGGAATAAATTGAGGAAACGTAGTCTTAAAACAGAACTCCAACTTTAGTAGTTTTGCAAGCAGAGACAATATAGGAAATGCAGTTCCTAAGCATACAGTCGATTTTGCAATTCGGTCGATGCAGGCAATTCAGTTATAGCAGGGTAATTACAGAGTGTTGAACACAGGACTTGCAGCACAGGAGCTTGCACTCTAATTCTGTCTGATCCTGGAATACAGCAATTCTTCACCAAGGCCCATTAACCTAATTCTGGCTTTATATCCTTGGCTATGGCTTCCATAAGTACCTCCTCTGTCTTTCTGAGTACCTCTGGCTTTCCTGATCTTTGCCTCTGTCTCTCTCAGCTGCTGGAAACTTCCTCAGGTTCTTGATCTAGCATATTCCTGTTTCTGCATATGGGAATTCAGGAGGGAATCTTCTCCTGGACAGCAGGCTTCAGGCCTGGACTTGTCTCAGACATTGTCTAATCTCCAACTGTAGAATACAGACACTAGACTCCGTCTGCCTTGCACTTCCCTGACTGGGCCTTATATAAACTAGGGCTCCCTAGCTCCCTCTATTGACTAGAAGCTGGAATGACACCCCTAGCAGGCCTGTACATGCAAGTTTCAGTAACAGGAAAATACATACATTACATGACATTTTATAAAACTGACATATAACAACTTCCCCATAATTAGGAGGGACGACAGCACACCAAGTGACACTTTGGTAGTGACGGGTATTACAGTTCCCGTACACTACATACCCCACTGCTTTAAGCTGAGTACGACCTCGTACTCCATCATGGGTCGCCCAACTGGAATCTCTACCTGAAATAGAAAATAGAGACATGCAGGCATACATACATGTAATTCATCTGCATTTACATTTACATCAGGTCCAATTGGCAAAGGTGAAGGGTAGTGACAAGGGGCGTCGTTCTCTTCTCTCAGGATAATGAATGGAACGGGGGCGCTGACCTGGCACAGCGTAACATTATAACCAGGATAGTCCATGACAATGAATAAGTCCATGATAGAACAGTAGAAAACGGTATAAAAGTTCTTGGAGGCTCAAAGAACAAACATGAGTCCGTACCCAGGTTATTTCTTATTAAATCACAGAGGCTCTCATGCGGTGGAGTCCATCCCTGGGCACAATACTTTTAAAAGAATAAGAATCTCAGAGGCTCAGGTACTTTTGAGTCTGTCTCCGGGCACGGTTCCTTAGTATGAGGTTGCACAATAAAAGGACAGCAAAGACAAGTGCTGTAATACCCCTGATCAACCTGAAAAGGGGGTGAAGGGTAAAAGGTGCAACAAAGGAACAGGCACAACTTGGTGTGGGGTAGCAAAAGCAGGCAGGAGATCCTGGAAACAACTTGGCCTTGTTAGCTTTGTTATATCAGTGGCCAACACCTACCACTGAGCCGTGGACAAACTGGCAGCCGCAACAAAGGACCAGAAACATAGGACTCCTGTCCTGGAAGGGTTAACATAAAACTTCTGCAGTGAAATAAATCAAAGGCCTAGCAGGCTGATTACAGTGGCATATCATATCCACTTGGCTCCGCTGGCAGGTATCGTCTGTAGTATTCTTCTACAGGAGGGTGTGCCCACATAACTGTGTCAGGGGGCAGCTGTAGAGTAAAGGGGCCCCTAATAGGTATTGGCCCCATAGGCCTAGGGGTGAACCCTCTGGTGGACCTTGCCGGTCCTGACATGATCACTGCAGGGTGTAACGGGCTTGGCACCGCCGCAGCAAGCGGTCCGGTGCTCTGGGTGCAGCAGTTTACGGCAATCGCGGGTCCGGTCTGGGGCACTGACGGAGCGGTGGCAACAGAAGGCGGTCTACGGGTGGTGACAGGCACCCTTACCTCATCCTTCCTCGGCGGTGTCTGGATCCTGGCGGTGTACCTCTTGCGCAACTCCCGCAACTTCTCCTCCAGCCGGACGATCTGCTCACCGATGCTCTCTGTGTCGGAGTCGCTGTCCTCTGCTGGCGCCGCCGGCGCAGGTACAGTCACCGATGACGCGGACTCGGCCTCTGCAGGTTCTGGCGATGCGTCTGGTCTCCGTCCCATCCGGATGTTCTGAAAGGTAGCACTAAGTCCTTTTAACTGCTCCAGCTCCGATATTGTCTTCTCCCGACGAGGCAGCTCGGGGGAAGGATAGGGGCTCACCCATTTTTCCAACACGGTTGGCTGCCAGAAGACGTTTGGCCCAATGAAGGAGCTCCGCTCCTGAAAGGCGTGATGGGCCGGCTCTGGAGAGCGTTCCGGTTCCCGCTCGCAGCCAGAGTAGTCTTCTCCTTCTTCTGCCTCCCAGTCCTCAGATGCACGCTTGGGACGGGTCACAGCAGTTGCATAAGGGCCTCGTAGGCTCTCGGCAGGGGTGTACTCCACTTCCTCTCCCTCGCGGAGGCTGTGCTGGTACGAAGGGAGGTAGTCTCTTTTGACAGACCTTCGATTAACATAGAGGTCTCTGCCAGTTAGATAGTCCTGAATAAACCCGTAGCCACGGGGTTTGTCAAATGACAGCACCACTCCCTTTCTCCTTTCCAGGCGGGGTTGGGTGTGCGTATGCTTCTCATGTATTGTCTTAGTTAGTTCTTCATAGAGGATTTTAGTCTTTGTATTCCGCTTTATAGCGGCCTCCCGGATCTCCGCCATCAGGGAGGACCATTTGAAAGATGGTTGGAAAAAGTCCCTCCACGAGCCATAGCAGGGCTCGGGTTCTTTCTCCCTTGGGCGGCAGGCGGGTTGCTCCGGTCCCGGAGAGTAGGCCGGTGGAGCCTCTTCTGGCTCTACACCGATGTCAGTCATCTTTGCAATTTCAGGTGCGGACGCTGCAGCAACACTCTGCTCACTTTCCAACATGCTCGATCCTTCTGAGGAGAGCGATAGGCTCGCGTCAATTAGAGTAGCCAGCTCCTCCTACTGCACTGGGGAGCCGCCCCCCAGGTATTCCAGTATATGGAAGGCGGTGTCCATGCTGGCAGACATGCAAATGTCCAGATAAGCCGTGGCGCCTGCCCTTGACCTTCTTCCCGCTTTTTCCTCAGAAAGGCGCCAGTTTTTCCCGCCTTTTCGGGATGAAGGTGACGCAGCAGTAAATTCAGCCAGCTCAGCGGCCATCTTTAGCAAAACGCTGTCCATTCACTGACAGCAAGCAGGAATGCAAAAAGTCCACAAAACCACACTCCAATGCGGCGATTTTCTTCCTCTGGGTAGCGCAACACTGCACAGCGCTTTTTAGAGGTTTTTGGTACACTTTGGGTAGATTTTTCAGTCCACAAAGTCCACTTGAATAAAACAGGAAAATTGTCACTTTGGTCACAGGGCAACTGTATAAGGCACAAAGTTCACGCTTCTTGCACTAGAAAGCGTGCGTATCCTGTTCGTGACACCAAAAGAGAGATGCAGCGTACTCAAGTTGTGTGCAATAGGTGTTTCTGGGTGATGTAGTGCAATATACACTAACCTGGTACAGCTGACTCTCTGCAAGGGCAGGTATAGGTAAAGATAGTTCGTGACGCCAGTGCCAAGTAAACGGTGGCACGCCGTTTGCGGATGCAGGAATAAATTGAGGAAACGTAGTCTTAAAACAGAACTCCAACTTTAGTAGTTTTGCAAGCAGAGACAATATAGGAAATGCAGTTCCTAAGCATACAGTCGATTTTGCAATTCGGTCGATGCAGGCAATTCAGTTATAGCAGGGTAATTACAGAGTGTTGAACACAGGACTTGCAGCACAGGAGCTTGCACTCTAATTCTGTCTGATCCTGGAATACAGCAATTCTTCACCAAGGCCCATTAACCTAATTCTGGCTTTATATCCTTGGCTATGGCTTCCATAAGTACCTCCTCTGTCTTTCTGAGTACCTCTGGCTTTCCTGATCTTTGCCTCTGTCTCTCTCAGCTGCTGGAAACTTCCTCAGGTTCTTGATCTAACATATTCCTGTTTCTGCATATGGGAATTCAGGAGGGAATCTTCTCCTGGACAGCAGGCTTCAGGCCTGGACTTGTCTCAGACATTGTCTAATCTCCAACTGTAGAATACAGACACTAGACTCCGTCTGCCTTGCACTTCCCTGACTGGGCCTTATATAAACTAGGGCTCCCTAGCTCCCTCTATTGACTAGAAGCTGGAATGACACCCCTAGCAGGCCTGTACATGCAAGTTTCAGTAACAGGAAAATACATACATTACATGACATTTTATAAAACTGACATATAACAACTTCCCCATAATTAGGAGGGACGACAGCACACCAAGTGACACTTTGGTATTGACGGGTATTACAGTTCCCGTACACTACACATGTACTCATCTTCACAAAACAGCTCATAACCACGCCCTTACACATAAAAACTGAATTGCACACACAGCTCTGCTAAAGCATCCATTAGGGCTCTTTCACACTTTTAACTCCACTACAACTCAGTGTCACACCCATTCACATTCCACTGAATCATTTGTCTTCCAACCTAATCACACAATTGTCTTTGTTTCATCCCAAAACTTGCAGCACAGACAAACTCAGCTTTCCGGGAAACACCACACAAAGAATTGCTGATGGTCTGTCGCTGTAAGACAATATACATGTTATAATCATAAAGTCATTTAGTTAAACCCAAATCATTTTATATGTCAGGTGTTCTTAGTTAATTTTGTAGATATATAATAATTCTTGTTAAAAACTGGATTCTCACATTACACTGCTGGGGAAAGAAAATTATTGAACAATTTTTGTCTTCTATAATAATATTACACGTATAACATCACTTACTCTGCAGGATTCCCTACTCCTTTGTATCATTTAATCCATATCCTAGGACGGGTCATGGTCAAAATGTGGCCATGCTTCTTTGTCTCCCAGACAAAGACCCTTTATCATGTCCATGTGGTACGGGCTATTATCGCCGTCCCTGGGAAAAAGGGGCTAGCAGCTTGCATGAACTCAGTCCATCCAGCTAAGTTATCCACCCATGGGTTAAATAGGAAGTAATTTGTGGGACTACACCGTGCAACATAAACTTTGCATGTTTCTCCCGTCTCAGGTTTGGGATGATTTGTTTTAGACCCTTGTGACCCCATTCCGTCTGATATTTTAATGATGCTACTTTCCTAGGACTGGCTGCACTGAAGCGTTAAGGATTCGACAAATTAATACTGTCAACTAGGCAAAGGACTCAGATCTGATCAGAAAATATCAGAGTGTCTCATCAAACATATAATTTGTTGCTTTGGTCTGCCGCTTGTGTTCACCTATCTGCGGGTTAATGGATTGCTCCCAGCCGGGGGTGGGGCGTATTGCAGACCTCCGCAACACAGTAAAACAACAATGCAATGTCCTTAAAACTCTATGCAAATAGTGAACTTCAGTCCGTACACTTACCACCCGGACATCAGTATCCTTATATCAACTCTAATAATCTTATACTTTAAAACAACGTTAAAAGGGTCAAACCAAGCTCCATCCTTGTCTCCCTGAGACAATATTATGTAGTGCGCACTATATTTTCTCTGAGTGATCCTCACGGCGGACTCCCGGAGTCCCCGGGTCACTCCCCCAGACTCCCGGAGTCTGTACCCTGTATCCCTGATACAGTAATTATACTAGAAGTTGTAGGTTCTACTTACTAGATCGAGACGTGGTCCTCGGATCGGCCAGAGGACAATAACAGATGCCTTCCTTACCGAACACGAGGAAAACCTTCTCGATCCCCGGACGCGAGCCCCCAAACTGATAGGAATCTCTGAGTCCCACTTGGTACCCCTGGCACCAAACTTCTAGTATCGGCTTGGTTTGAGTCCCTTTCTGACGTCAGGAGAGCGCTTCACTCAGTAGGTAACGAAAGACACAACAGTGATGTACTGAATGAACACTCTGAGGTTTATTTTTAATGCACACAGGTTATATAGAGGGGGCTTTACCCTCTTTATTAGCATATCATCGTATGTTATGTATTTAACCTATCATATTAACACGTTTCATTCTACGCTCAGAGAAATAGAAACAAAAACGGAACTTCCATATTAGGAATATTGTCTGGGAGTAGTGCCAAAGAGATAAGATTCAGGGTTACAGAGAATAGAAACCTTACAGTTATTAGTTTTACAGCAATCAGAGTTACTTCTTAACAGAGAAACAAAACTTCAGCAAAAAGCAGAATTGATTTTGACATAATAAAGAACATGGATTCCTTTCAGGTATGTCGCAAAAAAGACCAATTGATTCTATCGAATGCTTTTTCTGCATCCGTACTCAATAGGAGGAGAGGTCTGGACCGGGTAACAGAAAATTGCATTATATGTAAGACTCTGGTCGTATTGTCCCTACCTTCTCTACCTTTGACAAAGCCTACCTGATCCCCATGCACCACTGAAGGAAGAAGAGCTGCTAAACGATTGGCTAATAGTTTCGCCAATAACTTAAGGTCAATATTAAGGAGAGAGATGGGTCTGTAGTTGGCACATTGTTTAGGGTCTTTCCCTTCTTTTGGGATCAGGGTAATATGAGCTAATGTCATATCCCTGGAGAGTTTTTTCCCTAGTAAGGTTAAATTGCATACTGACAGGAGGTGGGGAAGTAAACATTGTTGATAAGTTCTATAATACGTTACTGGAAGGCCGTCTGGGCCCGGGCTTTTGCCAGAGGGAGTCTGTTTTAGAGCAGTTGAAAGTTCCTCTAAAGTGAACGGGGCAGCAAGTTTTTGTTTCTGATCGTTGGAAATGGTTGGTATTGCAAGCGAATCTAGAAAGGAGGAAGTAATCGATGAGTGAGTCTCGGTGGTAGGCGTTTGGGGTAAATTGTAAAGGGCTTCGTAGAACTCGCAAAATTTGGCCCCTATAGCTTTGGAAGAAAAGAGGGGTGTTCCTTGAGGGGAATCTATTTGGTGAATATAGTTTGTTGATTTCCTGTTCTTTATTCTGCGCATCATAAATTTAGATGCTTTATCACCATACGCAAAAAATTAGTGTTGTGAATTCAGGAATAATTTGGCTGTGGAGTGCTGTAGCAGAGATTTCAGTTCAGCTCTACAACCAGATAACTCCTGAAGTTGTGTTGCAGAAAAAGAACGTTTATGCAAGGATTCTAAGGATTGGATTTTTTGACATAGGGATTCAAGCTTTTTGTTTCTCTCCTTTTTTAAATAAGCTCCAAAACTTATAAAATGACCTCTGATATAAGGTTTGTGGGCGTCCCATAATGTAAAGGCAGAGATATCAGGATCTTTATTTATAGTAAAGTATTCCTCAAGAATGGAAAATGCAAATGTGATCGCACACTACATCCAGCACTCTGCCCTCCATGCTGGATGAGACATTGGTTTATATTTTGGCCAAAGCATAGTAAGCCACTCACCGCGTCAAGGTTGTCTCATGAGTGGTCCCTAACTCTTGTTCCTACCTGTTCATGGGCCATGACAGCCACATAAAATCCAGGGAATGCAGGTCAGCATGCAAGCCAAGTACACTTTGCTTGTAACCCCGTCCGGTGCCATTACAGCTTTCATCGGATCCAGGGATGCAAGTACCAACATGCATGCTGAACCCACCATATACTTCTCCTGGAGCCAGATGGCTAATGGTAGGTTCTATACAAGCAGACTCAGTTTTATACTGACTTTAAAACCAGCCTCAAGGACAGATTAACTGGTCAGGTGTGCAATGACTCCAAGGAGATCGCCACGCCTCCAATATATACTACAAAGAAAAAAATAAGGGGTTGGGTCAGCACAACCTGCCTGCAGGTGCACATCACTATGGCGAAATACATATACAAACGGAAAATGCAAATGTGATCGCACACTACATCCAGCACTCTGCCCTCCATGCTGGATGAGACATTGGTTTATATTTTGGCCAAAGCATAGTAAGCCACTCACCGCGTCAAGGTTGTCTCATGAGTGGTCCCTAACTCTTGTTCCTACCTGTTCATGGGCCATGACAGCCACATAAAATCCAGGGAATGCAGGTCAGCATGCAAGCCAAGTACACTTTGCTTGTAACCCCGTCCGGTGCCATTACAGCTTTCATCGGATCCAGGGATGCAAGTACCAACATGCATGCTGAACCCACCATATACTTCTCCTGGAGCCAGATGGCTAATGGTAGGTTCTATACAAGCAGACTCAGTTTTATACTGACTTTAAAACCAGCCTCAAGGACAGATTAACTGGTCAGGTGTGCAATGACTCCAAGGAGATCGCCACGCCTCCAATATATACTACAAAGAAAAAAATAAGGGGTTGGGTCAGCACAACCTGCCTGCAGGTGCACATCACTATGGCGAAATACATATAAAAAACGGAAAATGCAAATGTGATCGCACACTACATCCAGCACTCTGCCCTCCATGCTGGATGAGACATTGGTTTATATTTTGGCCAAAGCATAGTAAGCCACTCACCGCGTCAAGGTTGTCTCATGAGTGGTCCCTAACTCTTGTTCCTACCTGTTCATGGGCCATGACAGCCACATAAAATCCAGGGAATGCAGGTCAGCATGCAAGCCAAGTACACTTTGCTTGTAACCCCGTCCGGTGCCATTACAGCTTTCATCGGATCCAGGGATGCAAGTACCAACATGCATGCTGAACCCACCATATACTTCTCCTGGAGCCAGATGGTATAGAACCTACCATTAGCCATCTGGCTCCAGGAGAAGTATATGGTGGGTTCAGCATGCATGTTGGTACTTGCATCCCTGGATCCGATGAAAGCTGTAATGGCACCGGACGGGGTTACAAGCAAAGTGTACTTGGCTTGCATGCTGACCTGCATTCCCTGGATTTTATGTGGCTGTCATGGCCCATGAACAGGTAGGAACAAGAGTTAGGGACCACTCATGAGACAACCTTGACGCGGTGAGTGGCTTACTATGCTTTGGCCAAAATATAAACCAATGTCTCATCCAGCATGGAGGGCAGAGTGCTGGATGTAGTGTGCGATCACATTTGCATTTTCCGTTTGTATATGTATTTCGCCATAGTGATGTGCACCTGCAGGCAGGTTGTGCTGACCCAACCCCTTATTTTATTCCTCAAGAATACCAGCAATCCTATCCCTCGTATCAAGGTTACCTAATAAGGATTCGTTTAGACGCCACTTGAATTGGTTGTGTTTAGATACAGGGGCCGAAACTGTTAGTGAAATTGGGGCATGGTCGGGGAGGTGAATAGATCCTATTTGGGGGTTGTGACAGAGCTGGAGATGTTCCTTAGATACAAACAAGTAGTCCAAGCGTTGGTACGTACCATGAGCATTGGAGTAGAAAGTATAGTCAGCTGTGGTTGGATGTAATGTACGCCAAACATCTATAAGGTGCAAATTCCAAAAACCTTCTCTTATGAAGCGCAGGGTTTTGAGCGCCAGGGCCGATTTAGATGTCGAGGAATCTAGTTGCGGGTTTAAGGTGGCGTTGAGGTCGCCTCCCACCACAACCAAACCTTCTGCAAAGGATTTGATAATTGGAAATATCTTAGCAAACCATCTAGAGTGGCCGGTATTCGGTGCATATAGGTTAATAAACGTATACCTCTGGGGGCCAATACTGCCTTTAACCAATAAGTATCGGCCATCAGGGTCCTGCAGGTGGGAGATATATTGAAACGTAACCTTCCTCTGGCCATATGAGAGGTTAGGGTAATGATTAAATTTAAAGTGCGTCTCCTGGAGAAGAAGGACTGTGGCTCCTGATTTGCGTAACAATGAGAAAACCTGACTCCGTTTAGATGGAGAACTAAAGCCTTTGACATTGTAAGACGCAAATGATAGGTCAGCCATAGTGTGTGGTGTAGTGTGAGTTACTTTTTTTTTGAGGGTCCATCCCCCTCCAGGAGAACGCACTCTGACTAGGAACCAAATGTTGAGTCCAGGTGGGTGAGATGGATTGCAGAGGGGCCCGTTGCACCAGCAAAATCTTTAGAATACAGATTGCATGTACCTTAAGAACAGAGTAAACAAAATGAACAAAACGAAAAATACAAGAAATAACGTGACTGGAGAGTCTCGTGTAACAGTTCCCATAATAATGGGTATGAACCATGTCGGTTACAAGGGTCACAAGGGGGGAAATGGTCAATCAACCCTATTGTGATCCTCTGTGCACAAAGTGTGCATCTCTGTGATGAGATTTAGAGACAGACATATAAGAGGCTGTGAGAACAGGAGAGAACAGATGGGGAGGATAAGAAGATATTAAGTTTGTTGAAGGTATGATAGGAGGGCGATGCAGAGTATTGTAGCATACACCTGATTTTTTAGGGGGAAAGGGATAGGTAAGAGGTAGGAAAAGCAAAGGGGATAGATTAAGAGAAAACGGAAGAGTCAAAGCGAGTTGTTACGCTTATAGAGCCAGTCTCTATGGTGTGAGTTGTGTGTTCCTCCGCTTGAACTTCTGGGCCTTTGGTGTACGTGGAGGCTCAAAGGGTAAGGCCTTCGGCAGGTGAGGAAGCTCCGTGATATCCTGATAAAGTTCCCAGTTCTCGATCTCTAAAGGTGGGATCTGCAGGTGGTCGTAGGCTCCCATCAGGTCGGCAAAGGTGTTGATAGTAAGGCGGCGTCCTGCATGGAGGAACGAAATCCCAAAGGGAAAGGTCCATCTATACAGGATCTTGTTCATCCTGAGCCAGTCCGTCAAGGGCTTTAGTAATCTTCTTTTATTCAATGTAGACGGGGCCTTGATAGATCTGATAGATCTTGATAGATCTGGATTCTGGAATCCTCATATGTCAGATCTTCTTGGTTCCTAGCTGCTTCCAAGACAGCGGTCTTCACTTGAAAATTCAGGAACCTACAAATTACATCCCTTGGCGGTTCCGTCCCTTTAGGCTTAGGCCTAAGCGCTCTGTGTGCACGTTCAAGGATAATGTCGGGGCGTCCGTCAGAGCCCAGCAGGGAGCAGCATATATCTATAACGGCCCCAGGGATATCAGCCGCAGCGATTGACTCCGGTATCCCCCTGAATCACAGGTTCTTCCTGCGCCCTCTGTTCTCCTGGTCCTCCAGGGCGTTGTGGAGGTCATTTAGGTATGTGCAGCATTTTTGAAAGGAAGAGGCGGTAGCTGTTTGGTGCTCAAGCACCGCGTTTTGTTGCACTTCTAGGGTAACTACCCGGTCTCCAATATGGTGGATATCCTGGCGCATGGCAGTGAGCTCAGTTAGGATCGGCTCCATCGCTTTACTCAGTGACTGTTTCAGGAAACGGCGGGTAATAGGAAGCGCCGTCCTGCTATGTGAGTCCTCTGTATCGCTCTCCCCTTCAGACATGTCAGCCGCGCGTTCGCTCACCTTAGGAAGCGGGTTCGGCGCCATCTTGCTTTCTCTTGCCGCCACTGTAGCAGCCGCTTTTTTGATGAATTTATCCATATCGCCGTTGTTGTTCGGCTGCCTGCTAGCTCCAGAGGTATCCCCGGCTCTCGGGTTCCCGATTTTTACCATGCTGTTGTCTGTCCGCTTGTGTAGGCTAGTGCTGTAGAGGATCTACTACGGAGAGCACCAAACTATGCGGCCATCACAGTCTGGTGCAGGCTCCGCCCCCCCTTACTTCAATGTTTTATGGGGTTTGCTCAGCTGTAGGCCCTCACTTGCAATGTTTCATACGGTCTGCTTACCTGTAGGCCCTCACTACAATGTTTTATGGGGTTCGCTCACCTTCAGGAACCTCACGTCCAATGTTTCATACGGTCTGCTCAGCTGTAGGCCCTCACTACAATGTTTTATGGGGTTCACTCACCTGCAGGCCCTCACAGCCAATGTTTCATACAGTCTGCTCAGCTGTAGGCCCTCACCTCCAATGTTTCATACGGTCTGCTCATCTGTAGGCCCTCACCTCCAATGTTTCATACGGTCTGCTCAGCTGTAGGCCCTCACTACAATGTTTTATGGGGTTCGCTCACCTGTAGGCCCTTACCTCCAATGTTTCATACGGTCTGCTCACCTGTAGGCCCTCACTACAATGTTTTATGGGGTTCGCTCACCTTAAGGCCCTCACCTCCAATGTTTTTCAGGGTCAGCTCACCAGCAGGCCATCAACCATAATGTTTAAGAGGGTCAGCTGAGCAGCAGGCCCTCACTGGTAATGTTTTAGAGGGTAACCAGCAGAACCTTGCTCCTAATGTTTTTTTGATGGTCAGCAGCAGGATATTAATAATAATTTTTAAAGGGTGTGTATGATGCCCTCCTTTATGTGTAATAAAAGGTGGATTGGAATGCCTGTTCCTTGAAATTTTTGGCAGGCCTTTTACTTAGTGCATAGGCTGTATGAGTGTAGGAGCCCCACTACCTGAACAATTGTAGCACCATGTGAATGACGCCCTCCTTTATGTGATATATAGGCTTTATCTCTTTTTCCTTGTAATTTTTGGCAGCACTTACACTGTATATACAATTGAATCTACAGAAAAGAATGTTTCCTAACAATTTTTCCTCTAAAAAGGATTTTTTTTTTGTAGAGGCGGGGTTTTGGGCGTTTTTTTTGTCAGTCTGTAAAAGTGGCGTACAACTCGGACAACATGGTTCCCAGCAGCGACATTGGTGTCCAAGATGCATCCAGACATGGTTCCCCTGCTGTTCCTGATCGATTTCAGAGGTGTTTCCATCACTTTCAGACCTTTTCCTATGAACCAGGCACCTTCCCCTCATCCAAGCCGGGGGTGCCTAGTCGCCTCCCATTGACTTCCATTATACTCGGGTGCTCGGCCGAGCGCACAAATATCGCAATGTGTTCGGACCGAACACACAAACACTTTGCTGCTCACTCATCACTAGTTTTTACCTTATAATTTAGCCCTTATTATATGGCACATTGATAAAAGAAGAGCTCATTTTATCCATATTTTACTTTCTCAAGTAGTTTATTGTGGAACAAATTCAATAGACTACAAGTAGCATAACTTCAAATAAACTGAGCACATAATGGGAATGACATGGACTTGCTTTAATGCTCACACGCACATATGTCTAATTTTTCAAGGCTGGCGTTTGATATGCCGGCCTTGATAGGGCCTGCTCTGTGGGTGGAGGCATGTAATTTATGACGAAGCCCATGCCCTTCTTAAATTACCTGCCTTTTTTTTACTTTCCATGTACTGGAATAAATATGTCAGTCATTACTTAAAGTGGTTGTCCGGGTTCAGTGGGTTGTCTGGGTTCAGAGTTGAACCCAGACATATCCCCATTTTCACCCAGGCATCAGTTCATGCTCTGATGCTCTCCTTTGCCCAGCACTAAATTGCGCAGGGCAAAGGCATTTTATAGAGTTACGGTGACTAACCGGGCTCTCCATAGGGCTGCCAGGCGGAGGCTTCCACCTAGCAGAGAGCACCGGCACTGATGGGCGTGCTTTAGCGCTGCCCTAGCCTATAAAATGGCTAGCCTATAAAATTGTTTGACCGTGACAATGTTGCCGTGCAGACTCGGTGCTGGTGGCAACGTGTAGTTTACGGTTTGCACGTGCAATTCCCCATTAAGGTGTGCCTCCCTGCTGTTTGGTGAGCTAGGGGTTAATCTTCTAGCTAGTGGGGATTATGGTGTGTCCTGGGTGTGGCCGCAAGCTTGTTATATACCTGTTGCTTGCAGGCTGGGGGCAGTGGTTCTACAGCCTTGTTTGGTAACGGAGATCTGCTCCTTGCCTGGGTGATTCTGCCCAGTCCTTGAGGGCCACCTTATTGGACATAAATTGTCTTTCCTCATGTTTGCTCAGGATTCCCTACCTTACTTGTTATTTGTTAGGTGTGGGTTTATGTTCAAGGTGTGTTGTACGTCTTCATGGTTGTTACATGTCTGGGCTGTTGTTGGTGTTTGTCTCTACATGTATGTTTGACGTTTGCCCTGAATGTTGATGCCTGTTTGCAGCGCTGCTTGGGTCTGCCATGCACTGTGTGTGCACGGGGGGCTCTGGCAGAGTTGGTATGCTGGATTCCTGTGTGGGTTGTTTGTACTGTGACCTGCTGTGTGTTCGGGCTCCTGTACTGATGCACGGGTTCCAGTTGTGGAAGCTTCGGCAGGTAAGTGAGTTGTCTTTGTTGTTCTTACCTGGCGATCCTCTTGCTGCGTATGGTCTCTCCTTTTCCCTGCTTCTAGGCCTTTTGAGACTCTTGTTCCTCCGTGTTGTGGATGAACAGGTTGTCTCTCCCCTGCTTCTATGTGAGGGATTTCCAGGGCGACTCAGGATATTAGGTATCCAGGGTATGAGCCGTCCCACCATCAGGGTCTGCTTATACGGTTAGGAGTTAGGGAGAGGATTACTGCAAAATCGCTATATTTCCCTTATGGTGTTAGGATGTGGTGTTTTATTCAATAACTCAAACAAATGTCCAATAGGACTAACTTACACCTATTATCCTACACCTCCTAGATCCTAAAACATAACTTTTAATAGTTGATCTTTAATATCATCTATAATAATTTATTAAAATGATCAGCGGTCACTCAGTCTTATATTATACTAGTACTAGCCTCCTGCCTATAATATCTATCTGGAGTGAGACTGGTTGGCTTAACTGGCTGCGCGCTGCCAGTATTGGTATAAGCACAATGTGATATGTCTTCCTATATAAATAGGCTAGGTGACCTCACTGCTTAAAACTAGATAGGGGGGCAGTGTGGACATCTAGTTTTAAGCAGTGAGGTCACCTAGCCTATTTATATAGGAAGACATATCACATTGTGCTTATACCAATACTGGCAGCGCGCAGCCAGTTAAGCCAACCAGTCTCACTCCAGATAGATATTATAGGCAGGAGGCTAGTACTAGTATAATATAAGACTGAGTGACCGCTGATCATTTTAATAAATTATTATAGATGATATTAAAGATCAACTATTAAAAGTTATGTTTTAGGATCTAGGAGGTGTAGGATAATAGGTGTAAGTTAGTCCTATTGGACATTTGTTTGAGGGAGAGGATTAGGGACGCAATAGGAGGTGACCTGCTTCCCTTTTCCTTGCTTCCTGGCCTAGTTGCTACTGTTATCCTTCCTACATTTTTACAGTGGGAGGTTTCCTCCACTCCCCACCTTGACAACACACTGCTGGGCGGAAGTCTCAGCCCGGCAGTGTGTTGTTATAAATAAGAGCCCTTGCCCTGCGCGATCCAGCGCAGGGCAAGGAAGAGCATCGGGAATGCTCCGATGCTAACATCAGGGGGGGTACCTGGGTGAAATTATGGGTATGTCCGGGTTCAGCTCTGTACCCGGACAACCCCTTTAAGCCAGTTCTGGGAGTACTGTATTTTTCACCCTATAAGATGCACTTTTTCCCCCAAAAAGTGTGGGGGGGGAAATGGCAGTGCGTCTTTTGGGGCGAATGCTGCCATTTAATACATCGCCAGCCGGGATGCTGCACATCGCGGCCGGGGATGTATCAGCGGGGAGGGAGGAGGGGCTGGGAGCCAGCAACTGATATTGGAATGGCAGCTGGGCCCGCTGCAGTCACTGTATTCTATTACACTGGTCCCCGCTCACTGTAGTATTCATATGCAACCTGTAGGCATAAGAACTTTGTTAAACTATAGAAATCCTCTGAAGCAGTATCGCAATCCGCGTAGTACTCACTTGAAACTCCCATAGCAGGCAAGCCCGGCGGCAGCATAACGTCACTCACTACGTCACGCGCCTGCTCCACCTGCTTTATTCATAAAGTGGGAGGAGCAGGCGCGTGATGTAGTGAGGTAATTTACGCTGCTGCCCAGCCTGCCTGCTACTGGAGTTTCAAGTGAGTACTACGTGGATTGCGATAGTGCTTCAGAGGATTTCTGCAGTTTATCAAAGCTCCCATGCCTACAGGTTACATATGAATAGTACAGGAGTGACTGCACCGGGCCCCGATGCCATTCCAATATCAGTTGCTGGCCCCCGCCCCCTGTATTGGGGGTCATTCACTATTTACACAGGTACACTGTTAGGGGGGGATCTGTGCATGACACATATATAGCATAAGATGCTATATATGTGTCATCCACATATTCCCCCCATAGCAGTGTCATCCACAAATTCCCCCCATAACAGTGTCATTCACAGATCCCCCCCATAACAGTGTCATCCACAGATCCCCCCCATAACAGTGTCATCCACAGATCCCCATAACAGTGCCATCCACAGATCCCCCATAACAGTACCATCCATAGATGCCCCGATAACAGTACCATCCACAGATGCCCCCATAACAGTGTCATCCACAGATCCCCATAACAGTGTCATCCACAGATCCCCATAACAGTGTCATCCACAGCTCCCCATAACAGTGTCATCCACAGATCCCCTCCATAACAGTGTCATTCACAGATCCCCCATAATAGTGTCTTCCAAAGACCACCATTGGTTCAAAACCCACCAGAAGCACACATTTTGGTTAAAAAAATTTTTTTCTTATTTTCCTACCCAAAAACCTAGGTGTGTCTTATGGGCCGGTGCATATTATAGGGTGAAAAATACGGTAAATATTGATGAATTAACTGGGGCCAATGACCCCGCCCTTGTCATGCCATCTGTTCGTAGACTTGGTGAAGGCAGTGCAAAATCCAGATTCAAATTCCAGAAAAGTCCGAAATGCAGTTCTGTTCCAAAAAAAGAGGTAAGGAGAATGAAAAATCCCTCCTTACTCTTTTGTCCTTACAAGAAAATTGCTGTATAATTAGGGTTGAGCCGAACTTTAGGATTTTTGGACCCTGGACCCGAACCTGAACATTTCAGTAAAAGTTTGGGTTCAGTTTCGCTGTTCGGCAATTTCTTGGCGCTTTTTGAAAGGCTGCAGAGCAGCCAATCAACAAGCGTTTAACTCTGTGCACTTAGAAGCCATCACAGCCATGCCTACTAATGGCATGGCTGTGATTGGCCAGTGCAGCATGTGGCCCAGCTTCTATATAAGCTGGAGTCACGTAGCGCTGCACGTCACTCTGCTGTGCTTAGTGTAGGGATAGGATGCTGCTGCTGTGAGGCAGAAAATAGGACATAATCTTTAATCAGAACTCCAATTGAACTCAGCGATCTACATAGATTTAGTTGTGTGGGTGCAGTGCACAATTTTTTTACCCTGCCCTGAGCCCAGTGACAGAGAAAAATAACTTTTAACCGTCTGTTAGTTAGGTGGGCGGCGGCGGCCATTTTATGCAAGCTCAGTGCACCAGCACTGCATATGTGCTTTTGTGACATTCAAATCCAAGCTTGAAATACTGCAATAATAATCTGGCTTTGAAAAAACACACATTTTTGGCAATACCCTACATCTGGGGCCTCTGTCACATTAGTCAGTGTGCAATTTAAGCTAGAAATACAGCTATAATTTTCTGGGTTTTAAAAAACACTTTTTGGGCAAAATACTAAATTTTACAGCCATTGCTAGATCTGCACGTGCATTATATACTGCTGTCATATTCTGTTAGTAAAAAAACACCCTTTTTGGGCAAATTACTTAATATTGCAGCCTTTGCTGCATCTGTGATTGTTAAAAACAAGCTTGAAATACTTCAATAATTTTCTGGCTTTGAAAAAACACCCATTTTGGGCTATAACCTTCATCTTGGGCCTCTGCCGCATCAGTCAGTGTGCAATTTAAGCTAGAATTACAGCTATAATTTTCTGGGTTTTAAAAAACACCCTTTTTGGGCAAAATATACAATTTACACCCTTTGCTGCATCTGCACGTTTGAAATTCAAGCATTATATACTGCTGTCATATTCTGTTAGTAAAAAAAAAAACACCCTTTTTGGGCAAAATACTTAATATTGCAGCCTTTACTGCATCTGTCATTGTGAGATACACCCTTTACATAATGTGTTCTATTCTGCTATTAAAAAAACACCCATTTTGGGCAAAATTCGTAAATTGCGGCCTAGTCTGCATCTGTCATTGTGAGATACACCCTTTAGATACTGTTGTTCTATTCTGCTATAAGAAAACACCCATTTAGGGCAAAAAACTTAAATTGTGGCCTAGTCTGCATCTGTACGTGTGAGATACACCCTTTAGATATTGTTATTCTATTCTGCTATTAGAAAAACACCCATTTTGGGCAAAATTCTTAATTTTGCAGCCTTTGCTGCATATGTCATTGTGAGATACACACTTTAGATACTGTTGTTCTATTCTGCTATTAAAAAAAACACCCATATTGGGCTAAAATCTTAAATTGCGGCCTAGTCTGCATCTGTACGTGTGAGATACACCCTTTAGATAGTGTTGTTCTATTCTGCTATTAAAAAAACACCCATTTATCAAAAAAAAAATTAATTGTGGCCTAGTCTGCATCTGTACGTGTAAGATACACCGTTTAGATACTGTTGTTCTATTCAGCTATTAAAAAAACACCCATTTTGGGCAAAAATCTTAAATTGTGGCCTAGTCTGCATCTGTTCATGTGAGATACACGATTTAGATACTGTTATTCTATTCTGCTATTAAAAAAACACCTATTTAGGGCAAAAATCTTAATTTTGCAGCCTTTGCAGCATCTGTCATTGTGAGATACACCTTTTACATACTGCTGTGCTATTCTGGTATTAAATAAACACCCATTTTGGGCAAACATAATAATTTGTGGCCTATTCTGCATCTGTACGTGTGAGATACACCCTTTAGATACTGTTGTTTTATTCTGCTATTAAAAAAAACACCCATTTAGGGCAAGATCCTAAATTTGAGAAATATGAGGAGAGCGTCCAATAAGGGACGTGGCCCCGGTCGTGGTGTTGCTGGTGGATCTCCTATTGCAGAAAGAGGACGTGGTCGATCTGTGAAGGCTAGATGCACAAGTGAAACACCTTCCTCAGGTGCGAGTAGGCATAATGCGGCTCTACAAATGGGGAGGCCAGAACAAGTACAGGCAATAGTAGATTGGGTTGCTGACAGTGCCTCCAGTTCCTTCACATTGTCTCCCACCCAGTCTCCTGCTGAAAAATCAGAGTTGGCACCTGCAGCCGATGTCCATCAGTCTTTCACCTCACCCCCTTGCAAATCAGCCAAGCAGTCTGAGAGCCCAGTCATGCAGCAGTATCTTCTGCTTTTTGATTACTCTGTTAGCAGGGTTTCCCAGGGCAATCCACCTAGCCCTGCCCCAGAAGTGGAAGAGATTGAGTGCACCGATGCCCAACCACTTATTTTTCAAGATGAGTACATGGGAGGACAATTGCAGCATGTCTCGGATGATGATGAAACACAGGTGCCAAACGCTGCGGCTTTCTAAAGTGTGCAACAAGGAGGGCAGGGATGAAGACTGGGTGGAAGATGATGTGGAGGAACGATAATGTCCTCGACCCCACATGCAATCAAGGTCATGTGAGTGACCTGTGTAGTTCAGAGGAAGAGGGGGTGGTCGCACAGAGCCACCAGCACTGCAGAAGAGGGAGCAGGGTGCAAAAGAGGAGCAGCCATCCTCTAGACAGTACGCCTGCTACTGCCCACCGCAGCAAGGGACCGAGCACATCAAAGCCAGCTCCAAGGAGTTCCCTGGCGTGGCAGTTCTTCAGACAATGTGCTGACGACAAGACATGAGTGATTTGCACGCTGTGCAATCAGAGCCTGAAGCGAGGCATAAACGTTCTCAACCTGAGCACAACCTGCATGACCAGGCATCTAAGTGCGAAGCACGAGCTGCAGTGGAGTAGACACCTCAAAAACAAAGAAAGGTCTCTGGCTCCTCCTGCTTCCTCTTCTGCTGCAGTCTCGGCCTCTTTATCCACCTCTGGAGTGACAGTGCCAACTGCCACCCTGCAAACAGAGGATCTGCCAGCAACACCACCACCTGGGTCACCAAGCATCTCGACAATGTCCCACAGAAGCGTTCAGCTCTCCATCTCCCAAACACTGGAGCAGAAAAGAAAGTACCCCCTACCCACCCACGATCCCTGGCCCTGAATGCCAGCATTTCAAAATGACTGGCCTTTAAAATGCTGTCATTCCGTCTGGTGGAGACGGAAAGCTTTAAAAGCCTTATGGCGGTGGCTGTCCCACAGTACGTCGTGCCCAGCCGCCACTACTATTCCAGGCGTGCCATCCCATCTCTGCACAACCAAGTGGGGGACAAAATCAGGTGTGCACTGCGCAACACCATCTGTGGCAAGGTGCACCTCACTATGGATACATAAACCAGTAGGCACAGTCAGGGACGTTATATTTCCCTAACAGCACACTGGGTAAATGCAGTGGCGGCTGGGCCTGAGGCGGATAGCAGTTTGGTGCATGTCCTTCCACCACCGAGGATTGCAGGGCGCTTCATTTAGCCTCCTGTTGCTTCCTCCTCCTACTCTGCCTCCTCATCCTCTACCGGCTCCTAATCCGGTCAGCGTAACACCTTCACCACCAACTTCAGCACATCCAGTGGTAAACGACAGCAGGCAGTTTTAAAATGTATCTGTTTGGGGGACAAACCCCACACCGCGCAGGAGCTGTGGACGGGCCTTGAAAAACAGACCGATGAGTGGTTGGTGCCAGTGAGCCTCAAGCCCGGCCTGGTGGTGTGCGATAATGGGTGAAATCTCGTAACAGCTCTGGGACTAGCCGATTTGACGCACATTACTTGCCTGGCACATATGCTGAATTTGGTGGTGCAGAGATCCCTTAAAAATTACGCCATTACGCTGCTGCAAAAAGTGCGGGCCATCTGTGTGCGCTTTCGGCGTTCTCACCCTGCTGCTGCTCGCCTGTCAGCGCTGCAGTGTAACTTCGGCCTTCCCGCTCACCGCCTTATATGCGACGTGCCCACAAGGTGGAACTCCACCTTGCACATGCTGGCCATACTGTGCGAGCAGCAGCAGGCCATAGTGGAGTTTCAGT
This sequence comes from Bufo bufo, assembly GCF_905171765.1. Taxonomy (NCBI): domain Eukaryota; kingdom Metazoa; phylum Chordata; class Amphibia; order Anura; family Bufonidae; genus Bufo; species Bufo bufo. The sequence continues at coordinate 576,415,609 of NC_053389.1, forward strand.
TGCAGCACGCACAGTTGAGTCGCTCTGCGGAACAGCACCACTTCACCACTAATGTCTGGGCCTCTTTGCGAGACCTGTGTTACTTGTTGCTCTGTTTCGAGTACTCCACCAACATGGCCAGTGCCGATAACGCCGTTCTCAGCGTTACTATCCCACTTCAATTCCTCCTTGAAAAAACGCTGCTGGCGATGATGGAAGAGGATATGGCACAGGAGGATGAAGAGGGATCATTTCATAGGTCTTCCGGCCAGTCATTCACAAGTGGCTCCGAGGGTGGGTTCCTGCACCCACAAACGCCAGGTACACAATTGTCCAGCCAGGGCACAGTTCTGGAGGATGATGAGGTGGAGGATGATGAAGAGGAGATGGAGGAGGAGGAGCCATGTTCACAGCAGGGTGGCACCCAGACCAGCTCATGGCCATCACTGGTGCGTGGCTAGGGGGATAGAGAGGACACAGCTTTTCGTTGCCTCTGGGCAGCCTGGCACACATGAGCAATTACATGCTGTAGTGTCTCCGCAATGACCGCCGAGTTGCCCACATTCTAACTTGTGCTGATTACTGGGTGGCCACGCTGCTGGATCCCCTTTACAAGGACAACTTACCGTCCTTAAATCCCTCATTGGAGTGTGATCGTAAGATGTGCGAGTAGAAGCGCACGCTGGTATACGCGCTGCTGGTGGCATTCCCACATGACAGCGGGAGCACATTGGAAGCACAATGCGAAGGCAAAGAAGGAGGAAGAGGTCACCAACGCAGCTGGGGCACCGCCAGCACCTCAGAAGGCAGGGTTAGCATGGCCGAAATGTGTAAAAGCTTTGTCAGCATGCCACAACAACCAGCACTACCAGCTGATATGGAACGTCTTAGCAGGAGACAGCATTTCACCAACATGGTGGATCAGTATGTGTGCACACGCCTACACATACTGTATGAAAGGTCTGCCCCCTTCAACTGCTGGGTCTCTAAATTGGGCACAGGGCCTGAGCTTTCCCTTTACGACTTGGAGGTGCTGGCCTGCCCTGCTGACAGTGTATTATCTGAATGTGTGTTTAGCACGGCAGGGGGCGTTATCACAGACAAGCGCAGCCGCCTGTCCACAGCCAATGTGGACAAGCTCACGTTCATTAAAATTAACCATGCATTGATCCCACAGGACTTGTCTGTACCATGTGCAGAATAGCCATGTATACCGACCTTAACCAGCCATTGTTATACTACAGCGCAATTTTTCATTCTTGTATTTTGGATATTTCACACTCTTTTGGAGTGTACCCTAATGAAAAAAAAATTAAAACAATAAAAAAATTTGGGCTACCTCATCCTCCTACACCGCCGCTTCCACCTACACCGCTACGTCCACAGCCTCCTCACACTCCTACTCTATATGGACCTCCACCTCATAAATCCCATTTAAAAAAATAAATAAATACGCATTTTATTAAATTTTATATAATTTCACTAATTTGTCTGTTACATTTTTGGGTGAAATTTACCAATTTTTGGGTGTGATATACCACTGCTCTACCTCGTAGATAGGTAAAAATCTTTCACTAATTTGTCTGTTACATTTTCTGGTGAAATTAACCAATTTTGGGATGTGATATACCCCTAATATACATAGTTGACAGCTTAATAAATGTCACTAATTTTTTCTGTTACATTCTTGGGTCACATTTTACAATTTTTGCCGTGAATAAACCTCTGCTCTGCATAGGTGACAGGGACCAAATTTTTTTTTTTAATAATTGCTTGCTTGGCGACTGACATTAACCCATTTCTGGCGATGAAAAACCCCTGCTCTGCATAGGTGACAGTGACTTAAATTTCTAAAATTCTTATTTAATCGGCCCTTTCATTTGATCCTTCTGCTATAATAACTTGTCCCATTTTTCCGCTCCATCCCATTGCAGCCTTTGACCTCCTTTGTATGAGGTCTCCCTTTCTCATGCTCCATCTCTGCTATGGAACCCTGATTCGCCGATAACCGTTATCAACATGGAAAGCTCAGAAAAGAACATCGAAAGTTGATAGAGAATATATCCAAATGGATCGTGGACATCACAGGGACGTGGGATGAGGCAGAAGTTATCTAGAGTAAACAAAGCGGAATCAGGGCCTCTCCTGGCTAACGTTTCCAAATCCAAAATGCCCCAGTGACATCCACTATAATTTTTTATTAATCATTCCAATAACAGGGCATCTTAAGAGTCCTGTATTGTTATTTATCGTCACTACCTCCCCGAGTCGGCAGTGGGTAATTGCCGCGCGCCGCCTCCTTAACTTGGAAGCTTATGCTTCAATACTCTGTCCCACATTTCCGCCCGATTACATTTAATTTCATCCATTGACCTCCCTTGGATGTGGTAACCCTTTCTCAGGCTCCCTCTCCGGCCTGGAACCCTGATTCCCCGCCACCCGTGATCACCATTGTAGACGCAGAAAAGAACATGGAAAGTTGATAGAGTAGATATCAAATTGGATTGTGAATATCACGGGGACGTGCGACATGGTGGGGCATTATATGTGCACACGCCTACACGAACTGACTGACAGGAGTCAGCCCCTGCAACTTCTGGGTCTCCAAATTGGCACATGGCCTGAGCTTGCCTTTACCCCTTGAAGGTGCTGGCCTGCCCTGCAGCCAGTGTATTATCTGAACGTGTGTTTAGCACGACTGGAGGGGGTTATCACAGGTTATATTTCCCAATATTTTGGTTTGTACCCTAATTTTAAAACATAAAAATAAATTTAAAATCAAAAAGCAGTGTAGGCTACCTCCTCCTCCACCGCCACTTCCACCTACACCTTGAATCCCTGTAGGGGTCCCTAATAGAGTTGAGCGAACACCTGGATGTTCGGGTTCGAGAAGTTCGGCCGAACTTCCCGTAAATGTTCGGGTTCGGGATCCGAACCCGAACCGAACTTCGTCCCGAACCCGAACCCCATTGAAGTCAATGGGGACCCGAACTTTCTGGCACTAAAAAGGCTGTAAAACAGCCCAGGAAAGAGCTAGAGGGCTGCAAAAGGCAGCAACATGTAGGTAAATCCCCTGCAAACAAATGTGGATAGGGAAATGAATTAAAATTAAAATAAAAAAAATAAAAATGAACCAATATCAATTGGACAGAGGTCCCATAGCAGAGAATCTGGCTTCACGTCAGCAGAGAATCAGTCTCTTCATGCCATAGCAAAGAATCTGGCTTCATGTCAGCAGAGAATCAGTCTCTTCATGCCATAGCAGAGAATCTGGCTTCATGTCAGCGCAGAATCAGTCTTCATGTCATAGCAGAGAATCAGGCTTCACGTCACCCACCACTGGAACAGGCCACTGTTACACATTTAGGCCCCGGCACCCAGACAGAGGAGAGCGGTCCCGTAACAGAGAATCTGGCCTTATGTCAGCGCAGAATCTGTCTTCATGTCATAGCAGAGAATCAGGCTTCACGTCACCCACCACTGGAACAGGCCACTGTCACACATTTAGGCCCCGGCACCCAGAGAGAGGAGAGCGGTCCCGTAACAGAGAATCTGGCCTTATGTCAGCGCAGAATCAGTCTTCATGTCATAGCAGAGAATCAGGCTTCACGTCACCCACCACTGGAACAGGCCACTGTCACACATTTAGGCCCCGGCACCCAGACAGAGGAGAGCGGTCCCGTAACAGAGAATCTGGCCTTATGTCAGCGCAGAATCTGTCTTCATGTCATAGCAGAGAATCAGGCTTCATGTCACCCACCACTGGAACAGGCCACTGTCACACACTTAGGCCCCGGCACCCAGACAGAGGAGAGCGGTCCCGTAACAGAGAATCTGGCCTTATGTCAGCGCAGAATCTGTATTCATGTCATAGCAGAGAATCAGGCTTCACGTCACCCACCACTGGAACAGGCCACTGTCACACATTTAGGCCCAGGCACCCAGGCAGAAGAGAGAGGTCCCGTAACAGAGAATCTGGCCTTATGTCAGCGCAGAATCTGTATTCATGTCATAGCAGAGAATCAGGCTTCACGTCACCCACCACTGGAACAGGCCACTGTCACACATTTAGGCCCAGGCACCCAGGCAGAGAAGAGAGGTGCCATAACAGAGAATCTGGCCTTATGTCAGCGCAGAATCTGTCTTCATGTCATAGCAGAGAATCAGGCTTCACGTCACCCACCACTGGAACAGGCCACTGTCACACATTTAGGCCCCGGCACCCAGACAGAGGAGAGCAGTCCCGTAACAGAGAATCTGGCCTTATGTCAGCGCAGAATCTGTATTCATGTCATAGCAGAGAATCAGGCTTCACGTCACCCACCACTGGAACAGGCCACTGTCACACATTTAGGCCCAGGCACCCAGGCAGAGGAGAGAGGTCCCGTAACAGAGAATCTGGCCTTATGTCAGCGCAGAATCTGTCTTCATGTCATAGCAGAGAATCAGGCTTCACGTCACCCACCACTGGAACAGGCCACTGTCACACATTTAGGCCCAGGCACCCAGGCAGAGGAGAGAGGTCCCGTAACAGAGAATCTGGCCTTATGTCAGCACAGAATCTGTCTTCATGTCATAGCAGAGAATCAGGCTTCACGTCACCCACCACTGGAACAGGCCACTGTCACACATTTAGGCCCAGGCACCCAGGCAGAGGAGAGAGGTCCCGTAACAGAGAATCTGGCCTTATGTCAGCGCAGAATCTGTCTTCATGTCATAGCAGAGAATCAGGCATCACGTCACCCACCACTGGAACAGGCCACTGTCACACATTTAGGCCCCGGCACCCAGACAGAGGAGAGAGGTCCTGTAACAGAGAATCTGGCCTTATGTCAGCACAGAATCTGTCTTCATGTCATAGCAGAGAATCAGGCATCACGTCACCCACCACTGGAACAGGCCACTGTCACACATTTAGGCCCAGGCACCCAGGCAGAGGAGAGAGGTCCCGTAACAGAGAATCTGGCCTTATGTCAGCACAGAATCTGTCTTCATGTCATAGCAGAGAATCAGGCTTCACGTCACCCACCACTGGAACAGGCCACTGTCACACATTTAGGCCCAGGCACCCAGGCAGAGGAGAGAGGTCCCGTAACAGAGAATCTGGCCTTATGTCAGCGCAGAATCTGTCTTCATGTCATAGCAGAGAATCAGGCTTCACGTCACCCACCACTGGAACAGGCCACTGTCACACATTTAGGCCCCGGCACCCAGACAGAGGAGAGAGGTCCTGTAACAGAGAATCTGGCCTTATGTCAGCACAGAATCTGTCTTCATGTCATAGCAGAGAATCAGGCATCACGTCACCCACCACTGGAACAGGCCACTGTCACACATTTAGGCCCAGGCACCCAGGCAGAGGAGAGAGGTCCCGTAACAGAGAATCTGGCCTTATGTCAGCGCAGAATCAGTCTTCATGTCATAGCAGAGAATCATGCTTCACGTCAACCACCACTAGAACAGGCCACTGTCACACATTTAGGCCCAGGCAGAGGAGAGAGGTCCTGTAACAGAGAATCTGGCCTTATGTCAGCACAGAATCTGTCTTCATGTCATAGCAGAGAATCAGGCTTCACGTCACCCACCACTGGAACAGGCCACTGTCACACATTTAGGCCCCGGCACCCAGACAGAGGAGAGAGGTCCTGTAACAGAGAATCTGGCCTTATGTCAGCACAGAATCTGTCTTCATGTCATAGCAGAGAATCAGGCATCACGTCACCCACCACTGGAACAGGCCACTGTCACACATTTAGGCCCAGGCACCCAGGCAGAGGAGAGAGGTCCCGTAACAGAGAATCTGGCCTTATGTCAGCGCAGAATCTGTCTTCATGTCATAGCAGAGAATCAGGCATCACGTCACCCACCACTGGAACAGGCCACTGTCACACATTTAGGCCCAGGCAGAGGAGAGAGGTCCCGTAACAGAGAATCTGGCCTTATGTCAGCGCAGAATCTGTCTTCATGTCATAGCAGAGAATCAGGCTTCACGTCACCCACCACTGGAACAGGCCACTGTCACACATTTAGGCCCAGGCACCCAGGCAGAGGAGAGAGGTCCCGTAACAGAGAATCTGGCCTTATGTCAGCGCAGAATCAGTCTTTATGTCATAGCAGAGAATCAGGCTTCACGTCACCCACCACTGGAACAGGCCACTGTCACACATTTAGGCCCAGGCACCAAGTCAGTGGTGTAGTACAGTCGATATGAACCACATGAAGTTTCACCAAATATCCAGTCTGCAGGTTTGCAATAGGGTCATACCAATATACAGGAGCTGCAGAAATGATCACTTGTTAAATATAGTTCCATATATTCATAAGCTGTTAGCAGAGAGTCAGGACATGCTAAATAAACCTCTTCAAATGTGCTATTAGATAACTGAGGAAAGTTTTAACAGACAGAGTCTTTACAGTGGACTCTTCCAGAAAGCCCCCTGTGTATTCTGCTACTTGGTTTGGTCTCCTCAGTGCAGACATTTACTGTGAAGGAGGTAGGATCTCTGTCTAAGTTCTCTAAAGCTAAAGTTCATTTATCTATTGTAAAAAGTTATAATATATACCCATAATAGTTCTGTAGAATGTAAAGAGGTGACTGTATGTTTTTTAGCAGCCTTTAAACCCTGCAGCACATGCTAGGCTGAGTAGATGATGTACAGTTAAAGAGACATGTGTTCTTCCTAAAATGGCTGCAAGACACCCTGCTGCAATATCTTTGTAAATTATTTTCTCTTGTTCATTTTTCTGTATGCTTTGTTATATCCTGTAACATGAATGTGGGAATGTAATATAATGACTGCCTGTTATGATATAGGTGGGCTGGTGACCTGGCTGTATACCACATAGTGCCAGTGTTTCCCTGTTGTATTACAGGCTCCAGCCAAGTGCACTACACCTCAATAAAGCTTTAAACCACAGAAGACCTGAGTGTCGTCCCTTAGAGTCCACTTAGAGTTTATGCCTGGAGGAGCTGGTGACCGAGTGAGTGTGAAAGCTGGAGGTGTCGCAGATGGTGCAAGGAAAAGAGGGTTACATTTGGTGCCGTGACTCGGATGTCATCATTCTGCTCAAAGTGACCAGTGAAGATACCTAAAGTCACTAGTGTGCGAGTTCTGAGGTGATTGTGCCACGGCGGAGCTTCTAGGCGGCAGATTGACCTTATTAGCGGTTTATATCCTCTCAGGAATAGAAGATGAGTGGACGAGCCAGAGCCCGCGGAAGAGCACGTGCCAGGGGGCAGCCCAGCCAAGGACAGCCTGGACAGGAGCAAGAGGCTCAAGAACCTAGACGCATTGAAAGACCCCAGCAGCCACCAGCCGAGCCTTTGCTTGTGGGAAGAGGGCGCCAGAGAGGCCCGCCAGTAGTGGAGAGACCTCCGACTGATGTTCTGCAGCTTTCAGCTGGATTTCAGGACATATCCCTTGGAGAACGGGGTGGCCGCAGGCGTGACTTCCATGACCTTGGAGTGAACACCCGGCAGACCATTGAATAGAAATGTGAGACCTGTTTTTTTTTTGCACTGTGTGACAGGTTAAGGTTTAATCACAGAATCAGACTTCTATCTGCACGGTAGCGTGTGTCTTAGGTTTTTCTGAATGACACTATCAGTACCTTCAATGTAAGATATCCTTTTTGGGATAGATTTCAAGTAGGCCTCAAATACCAGAAACTAGTTATTTTGAGAATGGCAAATTTGGGAATGGTTTTTCAACCCAGAACAAAAAGTGTGCTTTTACGGTCACGACAAATAACTTGACCAGCTAAAATAGTACAGATTTGGTTAAATAGAGATGTGAGGCCTGTTTTTTTTTGCGCTGTGTGACAGGTATAGGTTTAATCACAGAATGACACTTCTATCAGCACGCTAGCGTGTGTCTTAGGTTTTTCTGAATGACACTATCAATAACTTCAATGTAAGATTTTCTTTTTGGGATAGATTTCAAGTAGGCCTCAAATACCACAAACTAGTTATTTTCAGAATGGCAAATTTGGGAATGCTTTTTCAACCCAGAACAAAAAGTCTGCTTTTACGGTCACTACAAATAACTTGACCAGCTAAAACTGTGCAGATTTGGTTGAATAGAGATGTGAGACCTGTTTTTTTTTGCGCTGTGTGACAGTTATAGGTTTAATCACAGAATGACACTTCTATCAGCACGCTAGCGTGTGTCTTAGGTTTTTCTGAATGACACTATCAATACCTTCAATGTAAGATTTTCTTTTTGGGATAGATTTCAAGTAGGCCTCAAATACCACAAACTAGTTATTTTCAGAATGGCAAATTTGGGAATGCTTTTTCAACCCAGAACAAAAAGTCTGCTTTTACGGTCACTACAAATAACTTGACCAGCTAAAACTGTGCAGATTTGGTTGAATAGAGATGTGAGACCTGTTTTTTTTTTGCGCTGTGTGACAGTTATAGGTTTAATCACAGAATGACACTTCTATCAGCACGCTAGCGTGTGTCTTAGGTTTTTCTGAATGACACTATCAATAACTTCAATGTAAGATTTTCTTTTTGGGATAGGTTTCAAGTAGGCCTCAAATACCACAAACTAGTTATTTTCAGAATGGCAAATTTGGGAATGCTTTTTTAACCCAGAACAAAAAGTCTGCTTTTACGGTCACTACAAATAACTTGACCAGCTAAAACTGTGCAGATTTGGTTGAATAGAGATGTGAGACCTGTTTTTTTTTGCGCTGTGTGACAGTTATAGGTTTAATCACAGAATGACACTTCTATCAGCACGCTAGCGTGTGTCTTAGGTTTTTCTGAATGACACTATCAATAACTTCAATGTAAGATTTTCTTTTTGGGATAGATTTCAAGTAGGCCTCAAATACCACAAACTAGCTATTTTCAGAATGGCAAATTTGGGAATGCTTTTTTAACCCAGAACAAAAAGTCTGCTTTTACGGTCATTACAAATAACTTGACCAGCTAAAACTGTGCAGATTTGGTTGAATAGAGATGTGAGACCTGTTTTTTTTTGCGCTGTGTGACAGTTATAGGTTTAATCACAGAATGACACTTCTATCAGCACGCTAGCGTGTGTCTTAGGTTTTTCTGAATGACACTATCAATACCTTCAATGTAAGATTTTCTTTTTGGGATAGATTTCAAGTAGGCCTCAAATACCACAAACTAGTTATTTTCAGAATGGCAAATTTGGGAATGCTTTTTCAACCCAGAACAAAAAGTCTGCTTTTACGGTCACTACAAATAACTTGACCAGCTAAAACTGTGCAGATTTGGTTGAATAGAAATGTCAGGTCTATTTTTTAGGCGCTGGGTGACAGGCTCAACTTGCCCCTGATGTAATATATGGCCAAAAAATAACCACACTGTTGATGGTTAAATGCACTTGGGTGACACAGGCTCAGCCTGCAGCTGATGTAGTATATGGCCAAAAAATAACCAGACTGTTGATGGTTAAATGCTCTTCGGTGACACAGGCTCAGCCTGCAGCTGATGTAGGATATAGCACAAAATAACCACACTATCGATGGTTAAATACACTTGGTGATAGCTCGTGCTGGCGCACCACAAGTCACAAAATGGCCGCCGATCACCCCAGAAAAAAAGTGATCTAAAAACGCTCTGGGCAGCCTCAAAAAAGTGAGCAAGTCAATAATAGCACTTCAATGATCCACAGCTGCAGATCGATCACAGAATGAAGTCTTTTGGAGGAGTTAATCTGCCTAATCTCGCCCTAACGTCGCAGCTGCAACCTCTCCCTATGCTTGAATCAGCAGAGTGACGTGCAGCGCTACGTGACCCAAGCTTATATAGAGGCTGGGTCACATGCTGCACTGGCCAATCACAGCCATGCCAATAGTAGGCAAGGCTGTGATGGCCTCTTGGGGCAAGTAGTATGACGCTTGTTGATTGGCTGCTTTGCAGCCTTTCAAAAAGCGCCAAGAAAGCGCCGAACACCGAACCCGAACCCGGACTTTTACGAAAATGTTCGGGTTCGGGTCAGTGTCACGGACAACCCAAAATTCGGTACGAACCCGAACTATACAGTTCGGGTTCGCTCATCCCTAGTCCCTAACTAATGTTAAAATTTTTGTACTTTATTATTTAAAAGGAGACCGGTGAACTAATGTAGCCCCCATAGTTATACAAACAGCTACAAGTAGTAAATAGCAACAATGTTAGCTGCAGGCAACCTTGTATATAGTGACCAGTTATAGATGTATTTGGCTGCAGAGAGATTCTCACCAGTGCACCCTTGTGACCCACTGTCACAAATCTGTCCAACAATTGCCAGCGTGAACACCATCCGACATCAAGTGGTGGAATGAGGTTTACCCTAAAAAGGAATCCGTACAAAATTACTGTGCAACAATCACACCCTGTGAAAGCCATCACACCACTCCGATAATATCCCAGATTATACTGTGACACTGACAATTTTAATATTTTTTCTTTCTGTTGTGTGTGTTTTTCAAATAAATAATAAAGTACAAAAATTTTAACATTAGTTAGGGACCCCTACAGGGATTCAAGGTCTTGCCAGACTTATGTTGTATTTATATAAATATCCCGAGGGTCTCTAAAAGGGACTTTGAACAAATATTCCACCTACACCGCCACATCCACCGCCTCCTCAACTTCCTACTCCATATGGACCTCGTCCTCCTAGATCAAGATTATTATTTTTTAATTTTACATATGTTATGTTATTTAAAGTCATTTCCCTATCCACATTTGTTTGCAGAGCACTTGCCATGCTCTTAACCACATTTTGATGTCATTTGCAGCCTTCTATCCCTTTCCATTACATTTTTACAGCCATTTTAGTGCTCAAAAGTTCGGGTCCCCATTGACTTCAATTGGGTTTGGGGGCAAGTTCAGGTCAAGTTCGGGTCCCGAACTCGAACTTCTTTGTGAAGTTCGGTGTCACGGAACCATGAACCAGACGTACAACAAGAGATAAGTGAAAATAAGAAGGCTTTATTGAAAATAAAGCTGTAAAGCAAAAGTCCAAACGGATGGTGAAACCGAGCAGAGTCTTTGCGAAGCCAGAGGTCAGGAACCAGAAGGGTAGTCAGACGAAGCCAGGATCAGGAACCAGCAGGGTGGTCAGACGAAGCCAGGATCAGGAACCAGCAGGGTAGTCAGACGAAACCAGGATCAGGAACCAGCAGGGTAGTCAGACGAAGCCAGGATCAGGAACCAGAAGGGTAGTCAGACGAAGCCAGGATCAGGAACCAGAAGCAGCAGCAGTCTTAGAAGCATGTGAACACAAGAGGACCAAGCAAGGAACTGAAGCCACAGACCTCCTATATATATGAGCTAGGCATCCAGCTCCTCCCAGGGGAAGGAGGAGCCGCAGGGTGGAAGGCTACAAGAAACCCAGAAACCAAGATGGCCGCCAGCACATGTCAAACGAAGGAGAGCAGCAAGCAGGTAAGACCATGACATTCGGCCGAACCTGTCTAACTCGAACATCCAGGTGTCCGCTCAACTCTATATATAATACATATGATAGAAAGAAGATTTCTAGGCTCTGAATATTTGTCAAGCAACATATTAAAATTATAAAATAGCTATGGTAATTTGCTGTCAGTAGAATTAGGATTGTCGCTGCTACTTGCTGCTACTTCTCCTCAATCTCTTTTAATAAGTGTTCTGGAGAAGTGGCTTTTGCTCAATGTTTTTGTATTGATTAGATCATCTGTCCAACATGAGTCAAAGAATGACTCCTCTGTTAAATCCCTAGAGGAATCAGGAATGTGTTAAATGCAAAAATATATCTGCACTAATGATGAGTGACATAAATCTATAAATGGCATTTGTAGAAGAAATACCAAGAAAACATACAATAAACATGATAATATTTTATTCATGTACTTTACATTTTCCAAAATCAATCACTTGATACTTTAGGGTTTCAAATAAACTAAATATTCATGCAGCACATCAAACTGGAAGCAAAATGTATTTAATATGCTATATTCATTAAACTAAGTTGGCATTAGTTAAATTATATTCTGTTTGGGGAAGTGTGATTGCATTTGAATGCTTTTCATTTGAGGATCCAATGCCTCAATCCCTTTTTAAGATTTCAGAAAAGTAATTATGCAATTTGCAAAAGATACAGCACTCTGTATTAACCTTTTTTACACATTTGTCTGCAATTAGCCATAGCTGTGTCACACAGCAGTGTAAACGTGTTATGGACTATTGAAACAGTATTGATACTTGCTTGTTTTATACACTTGTGTCTCACTGCTCAGACACCGCTTAGTAGAAAAATCCTGCTTCCAGGCACACACACAGCTTTTCCACTATCTGAAGATGGGAGGGGGAAGGAGCGCATTCCAAAGCCCTATGTACATGTCAGTGACGGGGCTGCGGAGCTGAAAAAGAAGTGTAAGATTAACCCATTAAATTCTTGCTATTGCTTCCCAGTAACCAATAAAAATGCACCACATTTAGTCACCTCCCACTGGGAGGGTATATTCTGTGTGACCACTTACAATTAAGATTCACTTTAACTCCAACTGGGTGTGTCAGAGTTTGATTTCTCTGTGCATCTTAAGATAATTTTCTACTAATTTGGAGCAGTACATCAACCTACCTGGTACCCTTACCAGATCCAAAACAGTTGGCGCCCAACGTGGGGCTCGAAGGACATGACCCTTTTGATCAAATACCCCGGATGACCAGGCGAGGAGGCCCTCACTAAGGACAATGTGTTATCTTGCCTCCATGTGTCCTTTGGTATAGTCCATCCGTGTCTGTCTGAGGGAGGGGTGCTGTGTCAGCTTGGGGTGTCCCCGAGGGCATGAAAGTAAGAACCCTATGTGTTTTAAAGTCTTGATGTACTGTGTTTAAAAACTGTGAATACTCTGTTGACAAGTATCACTGATTGAGACACAGAGAGTTCTCCTATTTGCCTGTATCGGAGTGCAGCCTAGTTGTCTGACTCAATCACAGAAGGGGGAGAGCGGTCCGCAGCAGCCCAGAGTGTGCTTGTCTGGGACTCAAAGCTTCATCAGGTCCAGTGATTACTCTATACAGAGGTCTCTAGACAGCTCAAGTAGGTGCGAGAGACGATGGGACATAAAGCAAGTGTCCCAAAGGGATACTGATCACCTGAGCAGTACGTGGCGGACAGGAGAAGAAAACGATTTGTGAAAAGTCTGAGCAAGCTAGAGAAAGGATATGGTATATGTAAAGGTGGTACTTTGTATTGTACAACATGGAAAACTTTGCTGACAGAAAAGAAAAGTAGATTAGAAGATGAGAAGTTAGTGGATACAGTCCGAGTGTGGCTGGACTGTAGCAAGGAATTTGAACAGATGGGAGGAGAGCAAAATCTTGATGAAGCAAAATCTTGATGTAGCTGGGGGCGGAGCTAGCGCCAGACGGAGATGGTCGCATAGTTCCCTGCTCTGCTAGGAGGTTCGTCTTTAACACCAGCATTTTCCAGCACAATCGAGCGAGAATGGTGAAAACTGGAAACCCGAAGCAATGAGAACATCTTGCTACCCCCAAGGGCCAGATTCCACCTTGAGATATGGAGAAATTCTATAAGAAAGCGGCTGCAACGGTCGCATCAAGAGAATCCAAAATGGCGCCGGCCCCGCAGCCCAAGGCACTGAAGCGAGCTCCTGCCCTTTCAGAGGGAGAAAGCGATGCGGAAGACAATCAGGTCAGCTCCGATTTGCCGCTGACGAGAAAATACCTGGATCGTGCCCTCAACAGGGTTATGGAACCTATACTTGCTGAGCTTTCAGCTTGCAGGCAAGAGGTGAGGCACATCGGGGAACGGGTGGAGACCCTGGAATCACACCAAGTCGCAACCCTAAATCACCAAGCCGCAGTATCGACCTCTCTCAGCCGGTGCACAGCCCACCTAAACGAGCTCCATAGTGCCCTTGAAGACCAAAAAAAAAAGGGTGCCGCAATAACTTAAGGTTCAGAGGGGTACCAGAGGCGGTGCTGCCGGGTGATATAACCACAGCCATCCTCACCATATGCGGCTCATCGCTAGGTCCCGATTTTCCGCAAGATATTATTATCGAACGGGCTCATAGAGCCCCCCGCCCTAAACCCAAACTGTCTGAATCACCCAGAGACATCATATGCAAGTTTTTGAACTTCCCTGTAAAGTCCGCCATTTTGGAAGCCGCACGCAACCATCCTGACCTAGCCTATGAGGACTTTAAGCTGGAAATATATCAGGACTTAGCTCCTTCTACTTTGAAAAAACGCAGGGCGCTTAAACCATTGACCGATTGGCTCCAGTCCAACAAAGTTTTATATCGTTGGTCCTACCCCTTTGGACTTGTGTTTTCCTTTGCTGGAAAAAAGGTCAATATCTCATCATATTCGGATTTAGCAGCTACCTTTGATCTTTTGAACGTCTCTCCTATGCCTATTGATAATTGGGAACTCTTTCAAGATCTGGGTGACCTACCGGACCTCCCCAAAGTGGCTACCTTTGAGGTACTACGAACCCCGAAGTCCTCACGATCCAGGAAAAGAGGCCACCATCTCACTCCCAGAAGCCTTTCTCAAGATCAATAGTTAGGACTGCACTCTGTTCCTGACCACAAAGGTTGTGCTTACTGTTAAATGTTATGTTCCTGCGTCTGAATGATATTGTTCAGTAATGAATACAACATTTGTGGCCCCTAATTTGCCCAGCCTTACAGCTAGACCCATTCTCGCTGATATCTCTATAGCCCTATTCAGGGTGTTATACGACCTCCTTCTCGGTCACTTGACCATTTCACCCCCACATGTATGATGCATATATAACTATGCTTGTTCTTTTTTTCGTTGTTTTAATATGTTTTGTTCTGTTTTTTATCCTACCTTCCTACCAAGGTACATGACATTCTCTCTAGTTCTATGTGAACCTCGCAAAAACATTGTTCTGATTTCTCACCAAAAGGCGGAGACACATGATACTTATACACTCTCCTGGAGGATACACCACCGGCTAAAAGGTAAATACACTCACGCCCTATTCAATGGCTGATTTACACATAGCTTCTTACAATGTTAAAGGCTTCCACTCCCCTTCAAAAAGGAGTCAAATCTTTACCATTTTAAGAAAGGCTAAAGTTGAAGTGGTGTTCCTCCAGGAGACGCACTACCGTTTCAATCATTACCCTAATATGCAGTTTTCCCATTACTCTAATTGGTATCATTGTGGAGGCAACTCCTCAGCATCAGGTGGGGTCAGCATAGGGTTCCAAAGGAAGATTCCCTTTAAGCATATTAATCAAGTGTTGGACCCTGACGGAAGGTATATCTTAATTAAGGGCACTATAGGCCCGCAAACATATACCTTTATAAATATATATGTTCCGAACTCAAATCAATCCCAATGGCTCGCTAATATTGTTCCAATTATTAACTCCTTCAAAGAAGGAATAGTGATAATGGGAGGTGATTTGAATGTTGCCCTATTCCCACAATTTGACATATCTTCACACAAATCGACCCAATCCGGCAAATCCCTTAAAGCTATTAGGAATAATCTATGGAACCTTCACCTGAAAGATGTTTGGCGTTCTCATCACCCCAATACCCTGGATTATACATTCTACTCTCCAATGCATGGCACATATCACCGTCTCGACTACTTGTTCATTTCTAAGGAGCACTTACACCTGTGCAGTGAAGCTTCGATAGGTTCCATACACATCTCAGACCACTCTCCTATTTTTATCCAAGTACTAGCTCCCACTGAAAATCCCTTGTGCTTTAATTGGCGACTAAATGAGACTCTCCTGGGTTACCAGGATTCAGTAGTCTTAATTTCTAAACACATTTCAGGATACTTCTCCATGAATAAGTGCCCAGACATTTCCATTAGCACTCTTTGGGATGCCCATAAGCCCGTCATCAGGGGTCATTTTATCAGCATTGGGTCCCACCAAAAAAGACTAAGGGAGAAAGCCATGGATGAAGTGCTTAAAAAAATACAAAGTCTTGAATCTTGGCACAAAAAAGACCCCTCTGACTCTCATTTAAAAGAATTGTCGGAATATAGGGCGAAACTTAAATCTCTTTTAACAACTAAAGCAGCCAAGTATTATATTAATACTCAACATAAGTTTTTCGCTCACGGAGACAAGGCCACCAAATTTTTAATGAATAGGATTAAGGGGAGGAGATCCGCAAACTATGTCCACCAATTGACCTCGCCCGAAGGAATCCCAATCTTCTCTGTCCATCAGATAGCTGCACAATTCCGCTCCTTTTATAGTAACCTTTATAATCTTACCCCCCCCCGTGGCATCAGAAACGCGTACCTCTGCTATTCTGGCCTTTCTGGAATCATCTAATATCCCCTCTATCTCCACTAACCAGAAGTTAAAACTAGAAGCCCCATTTACCTTAACTGAACTTAAGAATGCAATGCTCCAAATGCCCTTAGGAAAGAGCCCCGGCCCAGATGGCCTTCCGATTTCATATTACAAAACTTTCCAGGAACTCCTTTTAGAGGTTTGTAACCAGACACTACGCGGATGCCCAATTTCATGAGATATGACCGTGGCTCATATCTCACTAATACCTAAGGATGGGAAAGATCCCAAGCAATGCTCCAATTACAGACCCATATCCCTCCTAAACATAGACCTCAAGCTCCTGGTCAAAATGCTAGCTAACAGATTAGCTATCCTTCTCCCTCATCTTGTTCATGGGGACCAGGTTGGCTTTATTCGCAACAGAGAGGGCAAAGACAATACTGCCAGAGTGATTAATACCTTATGTCATGCCAAGAGATTTTCTTCCCCTTTGCTTCTTCTCAGTACAGATGCTGAGAAAGCATTTGATAGGGTGAATTGGCAATATCTAAAACACACTTTGCTGAGATTTGGTCTTCCTGGTTCCTTTGTACAAGCAACTTTCGCCATGTATGAGCAGGCTACGGCCCGGGTACAGGTGAATGGGAATTTATCCTCCCCATTCCCAATAAGCAATGGGACTCGACAGGGCTGCCCCCTCTCCCCTCTTTTATTTATCTTAGCACTAGAACCACTTCTCTCTACTATAAGACGGGACAGGGAGATTGTGAGTCTATGTTTGGGAGGCAGGGAACAAAAAATTGCTGCATTTGCCGACGATGTCCTTATGATGACGGTTAACCCGAAAGTTTCTCTGCCACGCATTCAGATCCACCTTAACACCTTTAGCATAGCTTCAGACTTTAAAATCAACGTCAATAAATCCTTAGTCCTCTGCTTGGGCATCCCCCAATCCACAAAGAGCCTAATTGATGGTTGACTCTCCATTTAACTGGTCCTCTACTACAATCACGTATTTAGGAGTTAAAATTAGCCCCAAAATCCACGACCTTTTCTCCCTCAACTACACCCCCTTAAGAATTTCAATCTTTAATGCTATTGATAATCTTGCTCAATCCAATCCAACATTATCCTTGTTTGGCCGCAAAAACCTCCTTGTGTCATTAATTCTTCCTCGCCTCACCTACTTGCAACAAGTTCTACCTATCCCTGTCCCTATACACTACTACGACTCAATTATCAAAAAGTTTAGATCTTCATATGGAGTGGAAGGAAAGCGAGACTTTCGTTCTCCCTCCTCACTAAACCCAGACAAGCAGGGGGAATAGGCCTCCCAAATCCTGAATTATATGGCAAGGCCATTCTTATATCCCGAGCAGTTGCATGGCTACACCCCACCTCGCCTTCTTCAGCAGTGGAAACCTAAGAACCTTGACCTCCCAAGGGCTGAAGTCTTCCCTAATTTCTATAATCTCACTGGCACTTCCCACTGGTGAGTGGATGGACCCAGAAGCCACAAATGCATTACTTAATCCCCACCCGTGCAATATTTTTTCTATCACATACCTTAGAGCTTACCTGAAACAACATGTTAGAACAGGTGATCTGACATGTCCACTAGTATGGTTTGAATCATTAATTTCCCACCCTTCTGCCCCTAAGAAACTCATATCGCAGATTTATAGTAAGCTGCGGCTTCCGCCTATGCTAGCCAAACCGTCCTTTGTGAAGCATTGGGAAAAGGATCTTAATATTGTTGTTCCGTTCAACTCCCTCCCCAAACTCCTTGATTCCCCCCATGGGATCTCCCGCTGTGTCCGAATTCAGGAAAACGGCTACAAGATTCTCACTAGATGGTATAATACGCCTGATAAGACATCAATGTACTCTGAATATGCTTCGGACATTTGCTGGAGGTGCCTTGGGGAGAAAGGGATTTGCGGCACCTCTATACCACCGTCTCCACAGCTGGCCCTTTTATCCCTCTCCCTAGATGAGTCTCAGGTAAAACCGCCATTCGTTTTCATTCAGATGCTGATGGCTGCCCGTCTCCTGCTTCCCAAATATTGGCTACAATCCCAGGTTCCAATCTTGGAACAATGGATCCAAAGAATGGACCAACTCCATAGGTTTGAGGAGCTTTCCTCTTGGGAAACGCGCACACATGGGGTTTTTCTCAAAAAATGGTTCCTCTGGTCAAATTACAGGGCTCCCAAAGGCACGTCGAACCCTCTATCACATCGCACTGATTCCTAGACAATGGTAGTCGCTCCTCTATATCCTATTGCCATATTACCAATCTCCTCCTCCTGATTACAACTGGAGGTTGGATTAGGGCTTATTTTACATAAACCATCTCCTGTTGATATAGGGGCAAGCATCCTAATCCTAATTAATCCTCATTGGAGTCATGGGTCTATCCTACCACTCACTATTGTGTTTGAATGCTCTTATCCTATGATGCTTAGACCACTTCTCATTCTCTTATCTATGTCTCTCTCTTATGACTGTTATGCAACGATTTAACTGCCAAATTGTGATTTTTGTACCAACTCTGTATCTTCTGTATAATCACTATGTACTTATAAATGTTTTCAGTCAGGCCTGCGTGCCTATACCTTGGTAACCTGTTACCCCTTGTTCCTTTCTGGAAATCTCAATAAAAATATAAATATAAAAAAAAAAAAAATCTTGATGAAGCTAGTGGCAGATATTATTGTAAATCTGGTAATCTAATTGGGCTGGGGCAGCTACCTCCCTATGATGGCACCGAGAAGAAAATAAGTGGGTCTGTAATGTATGTTGTCAGCAAAATCCCACCTCCCGAAAGATGTGTTTTTCCTGTGGTGCTCCACGCCCACATAGTCATGCCCCTGTAAGCCCCAAGCGTGTGCTCCCAGTCCCTGCTACGGCGCCATCTTATTCCTAGCCAACGCCCATGGCTGGACCATTAATCTCCTTCAGCCCTGATCCTCCCGTCGCCCCTGTAACCTCACCAGTGGCTCTGTTATATCCCATGATAAATCCAGACGGCACATTTATGGCCCATAGTAATCCACCTCCTGCCTCAATCATGATAGGAGGGCAGTCAGAAGTAGCTGAACAGGAGAATCCGGACAGTGTTGTTGGCCCTGTAGACTCAAACATACAGACCCCTAAGCGACCACCCCCCATAGACTATAGTGGCTCCGGCACCCAACCCTTGAGCCTTCCCAGACCAACTCTGCTCCAGGAACAGATAAATGAATTACAAAGGAATATGCAAACTTTAGAAAGGGGCAATTTTGAAGTTGTAAAGGAAGCACTAGCTCTTACCCGACCACAAGCACCTCCAAAATACTTGTCCTTTACCCCGCAGCAGTTATTCACAATAGTGAACCTGCTGCCAGATCCAGAAACCCATCCCATGCCCTTTTTTAGGAAACTGTCACAGGTACATCAAATGTATGGATGTACATGGTCAGACCTACAGAGTATTGTGGAAAACAAGACAGGGGAGTATTCTTCACTAATTATGGACCATATCACCACCCCTATCCTAAGGGGTCAGACCTTCAACCCTCGGGATCATGAGTCTGGGGAATACTTCATAGAGAGGTTACACAAATGGGCAAAAGCAAAGTTAGCTGATCAATCTACCACATTGCAGGACATGGCTCAGGAGAAAACTGAAACTGTTGAGAGATCTGTACAGAGAGTCAAGCAGAATTACCAGGACATGGGTTTCAGCCAGAATGAACCTGTACACCTCAGACTCCTGGCCCGCTCGTTTGTCAATGGTCTGCGACCAGAGATAAACAAAGTCCTTGTGACCAGTTGTCCTGAGTGGAAATCCCTGACCCTAGAAGTCTTGGAGCAAATTGCAAAGGGCTTGGAAAGCAACACTTAGAAAACTCGAGTGGCTGTGATAGCCGTAATGTCAGGAGAAGATGGTAGAGAACGCCCGCCACCTCGTGTCTGTTATGGGTGTGGCAAGCCCGGACACATCAAATGGAACTGCCGTAGAAGACATCTGTGGCCAACCAATCAACAACAACAGGGAGACATTCCGCCTCCCTCATCGCAATAGGACGCGGGCAAACCAGTGCAGGGAGGGGACACTCCATGTATTGCAGTCTCCGCCCCTCCTGTCGGTCCCACCCTTCGAGTCACCCTCGAGGTGGCAGGGAAGGAACTCTCATTCCTTGTAGACACTGGTGCAGCCAGCAGTGTTTTATGTGAGACTGCCGTAGCTCCTTCCTGGCTGACTGACATTCAATTACCGTGTTCTGGACTAGAAGGGGTCACTTACCCTGGATTCTCCTGGACCAAAACCCCCTGGCTCCATCTTCCAGCAGGAGTCATGTCGCAATTTGTTGTCAGCCAAACATGTCCCTTCAATCTGTTAGGCTCTGATCTTCTTCAGAAAATCCAAACTAACATACATTTCAGAGACGATGGGACGGTCACCCTCGGTACAGTCCTATACCCGGAAGAGACTTGCCTCCTCATGGCATTAACAATTCTTCAGGTTACTGATTCATATGAGCAAGGGGATACGCTGCAAACCATATTGCATCTCATCCCCGATAACTTCTGGGCCAAAGGACCCCAGGATATTGGACGCCTTAATGTCCCACCAGTCACTGTGACCCTGAAGGACCACAAGGTCCTGCCATAAAAAGTGCAATATCCGCTTTCTGTCTCACAACAGGATGCTATCACACTCCAAATGTTACCTCTCTCTGTAACTTGCCCCTTTTTCCTGTCCGGAAGAAGAGGGAGAAGAGACAACTTCCTATTTGCCTGGTTCAGGATCTCCGAACTGTCAACGAGGCCACTGTCCTCGAGCCACTTATTGTCCCTAACCCGCACACCCTCCTCACTGGCATCCCACCCACCACCACTACTTTCACCGTCATTTATCTGGTCAATGCATTCTTTTCTGTTCCCTTACATGAGGACTGTCAATTCCTTTTTGCTTTCACTCATGCTGGCAAACAGTACACCTGGACTGTTATGCCTCAAAGGGCCGAAAACAGCCCTTCCTGCTTCAGCAAGGCTATGTACTCTGTTCTGCAACCCTGGCAGTCCGACCACCCGGAAGTGGAACTCTTGCAATATTTGGATGACCTACTCCTCTGTGCCCTTTCTCTGCAAGTCTGCCTATCCATGTCTGTTTCCCTTCTCCAATTCCTGGCTTCTGCTGGCTGTCGAGTCTCACAAGCCAAATTGCAGCTGTGTCTCTCCCCAAAGTTGTCTTCCTAGGTCATTGTATCTCTCAAGGTAGCAAGCACCTCACTGATGCCAGGAAAAAGACCATCTCTGACATCCAACTCCCGGACACCCCTCATCATCTGCAAACCTTTCTGGGACTCATCTCCTACTGCAGACCCTGTATCCCTGTTGCTTCAGTCCTAATGCAGCCCCTATATGATTGCTACTACTCCTTTCAAGATTACAAGGGAGGCAGTCATTGAAGGCTGCCATTGCATCTGCCCCTGCTCTTGGCAATCCCAACTACAACCTTCCTTTCCGACTGTATACCATGGAATGTCAGGGCCACGCGACTGGAGTCCTTACTCAAACTCATGGTGGCTGTAATAGACCCCTGGGTTACTATTCTAAGCGCCTTAACCCTGTAGCCAGAGCCGGCCCTTCCTGTGTCAGAGCTGTCCATGCTGACAGCTCACTTCTGGAAGTCACATCTAATGTTGTGCTTGGTCACCCCCTCACTATTCTGGCTCCCCATGACATTTCTGCCATCCTTCATCAGACTCAACCTAAACACCTCGCTGCACAGCGCCACTTTCGGCTCCAGTGTAGTCTGCTCCTGCCAGATAATGTTACCATTCAGAGATGCCATATCCTTAACCCTGCTGCACTCCTTCCTCTTCTAAGGTGGGAGTATACTGGAGATTCTGAAGATTTTATTGATCTACATGCTGAAGAGGATCTTCAGGAAGATGAACTATGGGCCTCAACCTACTTTCTTTACAAGGAACAAGATCATGATTGCATCACAATGATTTAAGCTGAAGTAGGGACACCACCATCAGTCCAAGACACTCCTCTGACAAACCCACATTTGACTCTCTTTGTGGACAGCTCATGGTATGCCGATGACAAAGGAAAGTTCCATACAGGCATGGTCGGTCACATGAGGTGCTATGTGCAAGACAATTGCACCAAGACCAGTCAGCACAGGAGGCTGAACTCATTGCCCTCACTGAAGCCTGCTTTATGGCAAAAGACACTACCGCCAATATCTACACTGACTCTAGATATGCCTTTGGAGTGTTTCATGACTTTGGAGTAATAAGGAAAGCCCGGGATTACATCACAGCCACAGGAACCCCAATCAAGAATGCTTCAGCAGTAGAGGCTCTAATGGCAGCAGTACTCCTGCACACCCAAGTGGAAGTGATCAAGGTAAAGGGCCATACTCGAGCTGACACCTCTGAGGCAAGAGGAAACGCTCTAGCTGACCAAGCAGCCAAGAAAGCAGCAGTGGAAGAAAAAGAGTCTAGTCAGACCAGTTTATGGTAGCACAGGAAGACCTGGAACAAAAAGAAGTCACATGGGACCTACTAAAACAAATGCAGAAACAAGCCACTCCCATGGAAAAGGAAACCTGGTTGAAAGAATCAGCCCTCGAAGAAGAATCTGGACTCTGGGCACAAGGAAAGAGAGTGTGCCTACCAAGAGCCCTCTATCCCTTAATAGCCTCAGTGGCCCATGGGCCCACCCACCAATCCAAAACCATCATGAAAGAACTAATTGACAAAATATGGGTGGTCCCAGGAATCACCCCAGTCCTGATAAGACATACCCAGTCTTGCCTCATTTGTGCTGAGTGCAACCCAGGCAGGACTGAACCCATGCCCACCAAGTGCCTTTCCAGAGCCCTGTACCCATTCCAAAGGATCCAAATCAACAACATACAGATGCCAATGTGCCAAGGGTCTCAATATGTGCTAGTAGTGATAGACTTGTTCTCTGGGTGGCCAGAAGCCTACCCCGTCCGAAACCAGACAGCAACCACCACTGCTAAGAAACTAATGCAGGAAGCTGTTTGTAGGTTTGGGGTACCTGAGGTCATTGAGAGTGATCAGGGCCAGCATTCACTGCTAGTCTAACTCAAGAGGTCTGTAAGATGGTAAGGTCACACCTAGCGTTTCACACCCCTCACGACCCCAAAGCGGCAAAGTTAAAAGATTGGGGTGTTGAAATAAAAAATGCTGAAGATGACCAGGAAGACAGGGCTTAATTGGGTTCAGTGCTTGCCTATAACACTCTTTTCAGTTAGGCACACACCAAGGTCCCCACACAAGCTTACCCCATACGAGATCCTATTTGGGACAGGGCCAAGAATGGGACAGTATTTTCCGCAACAGCTACAAATGCATTATGAATCTGTTGCAAAATATGTGATAGCATTGAGCAAACAATTGTCTAACATACATGCACAAGTTCTCTCTTCCATTCCAGATCCATTCTCCCTAGAAGGAAGCCACACTCTGAAACCTGGAGAGTGGGTGGTAGTCAAGAAACATGTCAGAAGCACACTCGAACCACGATACGAGGGACCCTACCAAGTGCTGTTGACTGCCCCAACTTCCATGAAACTCGAAGGGAGACCCACCTGGATCCACACTTCACATTGTAAAAGAGTAAAGGCCGTTCTGACGACCCCGGAACAATAAGCCATGAGGATCCACCTACTTATTATGACTTTGACTGTAGGCATATCCGCAGTGTTCATGCCACTGGGGGATAAATGGGACAATTCACTGATATGGCACCATCAAATTCGAGTTCAGGGTTTGAATGAGACTGTAGTAGGATCTGCACCCAGAGTCCTGTGAGCTCAGCCAGTATGCCATATTTTGCAATACCCCTGGACCTTTCTGAACTGATTGACCTCTCTACCTCAACTATCTTTCTCACTAGCATATACCAAGTTAAATCCAGGAAAGACAAGGACAGGGAACGGTTGGAAGATGCCCCATGGCTCATGATAAACAGATCAGGGCACTCGATAGATTTTAGTTCTACCCCCTGGCAAGAGGGATACTGGGCTAATGTCACATGTTTTTGTAGCTGGACACACTGTTATTGTCTCCAAGTACAAACCAAAGGCATGACATTTAGTTCACACATACACTCAGGTTGCAATGACTCAAAAACAGAGAGCCACATGCAGTGTATTGGTGTAGATGCCGAGAATGGAAAAGACCTACCCTGTAACCGCCGTACTGTACAGGATCTCCTGACAGGCACATTAGCTAACAATACCGAAGATCAGTTAAAAGGATATGAGCTAGCCAAATTAATTACCCTCTAATTACCTTGTACCGTAGGGCCAAAGATAACACACCCAGACTAAACGGTAAGCCACATGTTGTAGAAATGAGCATTCCCAATAAAGTTCTCAGTACCCTTTTTATATATCCCATGGTAGTGCAGATGTGGGATCATTTGTTGGTAGCAACAGAATATCTAGATGATCAAATATAGGAAGTAATGAGACTTATGAATACCTCGAACATCATGCAGAACCAGTTGATCATTGTCACCAACCAACACACATTAGTTCTAGACTATGTTACAGCTAAAGATGGAGGTATGTGCCAGGTTGTAGGACCCGCTTGTTGCCATTGCATAGGCCCGCAGGGTAATTTGCAAGTTAAGGTGGGTCTAGAGAAAATGGTGGATCTAAGGGATAAATGGCTGGACGCACAGAAAGATGATAAAGATACATGGTGGTCTGATGCCTTCTCCTTTCTTAACACCGCCAACTAGTTTAAAGGTATCGGGGGTTGGCTCATGGTAATTGTCCAAGGAATATTACAGATAGCCCTAATACTATTGGAGATATATATGGTAGTTAATAGGGTTGAGCGAACCCGAACTGTAAAGTTCGGGTTCGTACCGAACTTTAGGATTTTTGGACCCTGGACCCGAACCCGAACATTTCAGTAAAAGTTTGGGTTCGGTTTCGGTGTTCGGCGCTTTCTTGGCGCTTTATGAAAGGCTGCAGAGCAGCCAATTAACAAGTGGTTAACTGTCTGACCTTAGAAGCCATCACAGCCATGCCTACTAATGGCATGGTTGTGATTGGCCAGAGCAGCATGTGACCCAGGCTCTATATAAGCTTGAGTCACATAGCACTGCACGTCACTCTGCTGTTACAAGTGTAGGGAGAGGATGCTGCTGGACTTGTGATTTCAGGGAGAGAATAGGAGAGAATCTAACTCTGCGATCTACAGAGAAATAGTTGTGTGGGTGCAGGGCACAATCATTTTACCCTGCCCTGAGCTCATTAACAAAAAAAAAATAACTTTTATAATTCTGTTAGTTAGGTGGGCGGCGGCGGCGGCCATTTTATGCAAGCTCAGTGAACCAGCATTGCATCTGAGCTTTTGGGACATTGCAAATCACCATTTTTTGGCAAACTACAACATCTGAAATAGTCAGTGTGCAATTGAAGGTAGAAATACACCCATCATTTTCTGGGGTTTTAAAAACACACTTTTTTTTTTCTTCAAAAAACAGTATTTTCCTGATCTGCAAGTATTAAATTCAAGTTCAATATATACAGCTTTTATATTCTGTTACCAAAAAAAGACTTTTTTGGCAATCTACAACATCTGGATTAGTCAGTGTGCAATTTAAGCTAGAAATACATCCATCATTTTCTGGGGTTTGAAAAACACACTTTTTTGACAAAAAACACTATTTTAAGGCCTTGCAGCATCAGCACGTGTGAAATTACAGGCTTATATACTTTTGTCAAATCCAGTTGTTAAACAAACACTCCTTTGGGCACAGAAAATTTAGTTGGCAGCCTTTGATGCAGATGTCATTGTGAGATACACCCTTAATACATTTGGGTTACATTCAGAGATTTTAAATTCCGCCATTAGGTGCACCAATATTGAATTCAAGCCTATACTGGTTCAGGCCCTGTGAGATACCCACTCTACATACAGGGGTTTGAGTCAGGCAATTGAAATACAGCTATTTGAATACATCCATTTTGTGCAAAGAAATATTTAATTTAGGCCTACACTGGTTCATGCCCTGTGAGATACTCCCTCTACATATAGGGGTTTGATTCAGGTATTTGAAATACCGCCATTTGAAATACATCCAAATGGGCAAATAAATATTTAATTTAGGCCTACACTGGTTCATGCCCTGTGAGATACCCCCTCTACATACAGGGGGTTTGATTCAGGTATTTGAAATACAGCCATTTTAGGCAAATAAATATTTAATTTAGGCCTACACTGGTTCAGGCCCTGTGAGATTCCCCCTCTACATACAGGGGTTTCATGCAGCAGTCACTTCTGATTTTTGATGACTCTGTTAGCAGGGTTTCCCAGGGCCATCCACCTAGCCCTGCCCCAGAAGTGGAAGAGATTGAGTGCACCGATGCCCAACCACTTATTTTTCAAGATGAGTACATGGGAGGACCATCGCAGCACGTCTCGGATGATGACGAAACACAGGTGCCAACTGCTGGGGCTTTCGAAAGTGTGCAGACCGACAAGGAAGGCAGGGGTGAAGACTGGGTGGAAGATGATTTGGAGGACGATGAGGTCCTCGACCCCACATGGAATCAAGGTCATGCGAGTGACCTATGTAGTTCGGAGGAAGAGGCCGTGGTCGCACAGAGCCACCAGCACAGCAGAAGAGGGAGCAGGGTGCAAAAGCGGAGCAACCGTCCTCTAGACAGTACGCCTCCTACTGCCCACCGCAGCAGGGGACCGAGCACACCAAAGCCAGCTCCAAGGAGTTCCCTGGCATGGCAGTTCTTCAGACAATGTGCTGACGACAAGACACGAGTGGTTTGCACGCTGTGCAATCAGAGCCTGAAGCGAGGCATAAACGTTCTTAACCTGAGCACAACCTGCATGACCAGGCATTTAAGTGCAAAGCACGAGCTGCAGTGGAGTAGACACCTCAAAAACCAAGAAAGGTCTCTGGCTCCTCCTGCTTCTTCTTCTGCTGCAGTCTCGGCCTCTTCATCCACCTCTGGAGTGACAGTGCCACCTGGCACCTCGCAAACAGAGGATCTGCCAGCAACACCAACACCTGGGTCACCAAGCATCTCCACAATGTCCCACGGAAGCGTTCAGTTCTCCATCTCCCAAATGCTGGAGAGGAAGAGGAAGTACCCCCCTACCCACCCGCGATCCCTAGCCCTGAATGGCAGCATTTCAAAATTACTGGCCTTTGAAATGCTGTCATTCCGTCTGGTGGAGACGGATAGTTTTAAAGGCCTTATGGCGGTAACTGTCCCACAGTACGTCGTGCCACTACTTTTCATGGCGAGCCATCCCTTCCCTGCACAACCAAGTAGGTTACAAAATCAGGTGTGCACTGCGCAACACCATCTGTGGCAAGGTGCACCTGACTACGGATACGCGGACCAGTATGCACGTTCAGGGCCGTTATATCTCCATAACAGCACATTGGGAAAATGCAGTGGCGGCTGGGCCTGAGGCGGATAGCAGTTTGGTGCATGTCCTTCCACCACCGAGGATTGCAGGGCGCTTCAGTTTGCCTCCTGTTGCTTCCTCCTCCTACTCTGCTTCCTCATCCTCTACCGGCTCCTCATCCGGTCAGCATAACACTTTCACCAACAACTTCAGCACAGCCAGGGGTAAACGACAGCAGGCAGTTTTAAAACTTATCTGTTTGGGGGACAAACCCCACACCGCGCAGGAGCTGTGGACGGGCCTTGAAAAACAGACCGATGAGTGGTTTGTGCCAGTCAGCCTCAAGCCCGGCCTGGTGGTGTGCGATAATGGGCAAAATCTCGTAGCAGCTCTGGGACTAGCCGGTTTGACGCACATTACTTGCCTGGCGCATGTGCTAAATTTGGTGGTGCAGAGTTTCCTTAAAAATTACTCCGATATCTCAGAGCTGCTGCATAAAGTGCGGGCCGTCTGTGCGCGCTTTTGGCATTCTCACCCTGCTGCTGACCGCCTGTCAGCGCTGCAGCGTAACTTCGGCCTTCCCACTCACCACCTCATATGCGATGTGCCCACAAGGTGGAACTCCACCTTGTACATGCTGGCAAGACTGTGCGAGCAGCAGCAGGCGATAGTGGAGTTTCAGCTGCAGCATACAAGGGTGAGTCGCTCTGCGGAACAGCACCACTTCACCACCAATGACTGGGCCTCCATGCGAGACATGTGTTCCTTGTTGCGCTGTTTTGAGTACTCCACCAACATGGCAGGTGCCGATAACGCCGTTCTCTGTGGCACAGGATGAGGAGGAAAAGGGATCATTTCGTAGGGTTTCCGGCCAGTCATTCCCAAGTGGCTCAGAGGGTGGGTTCCTGCACCCACAAACCGAAGGTACACAATTGTCCAGCCAGGGCACAATTCTGGAGGATTACGAGGTGGAGAATGAGGAGCAGGAGATGGAGGAGGAGGAATCATGTTCACAGCAGGGTGGCACTTAAACCAGCTCATGGCCATCACTGGTGCGTGGATGGGGGGATACAGAAGACACAGATGATACACCTCCCATAGAGGACAGCTTTTCATTGCCTCTGTGCAGCCTGGCACCACATGAGCGATTACATGCTGCAGTGTCTCCGCAATGACCGCCGAGTTGCCCACATTCTAACTTGTTCTGATTACTGGGTGGCCACGCTGCTTTATCCCCGTTACAAGGACAACGTACCGTCCTTAATTCCGTCACTGGAGCGTGATCGTAAGATGCGCGAGTAAAAGCGCACGCTGGTAGACACGCTGCTGGTGGCATTCCCACCTGACAGCGGGGGCACAGTGGAAGCACAAGGCGAAGGCAGAGGACGAGGAAGAGATCGCCAATGCAGCTGGGGTACCGCCAGCACCTTAGAAGGCAGGGTTAGCATGGCCGAAATGTGGAAAAGCTTTGTCAGCATGCCACAACAACCAGCACCACCTGCTGATATGGAACGTCTTAGCAAGAGGCAGCATTTCAGCAACATGGTGGAGCAGTATGTGTGCACACGTCTACACGTACTGAATGACGGGTCTGCCCCCTTCAACTTCTGGGTCTCCAAATTGGGCACATGGCCTGAGCTTGCCCTTTACGCCTGGGAGGTGCTGGCCTGCCCTGCAGCCAGTGTATTATCTGAACATGTGTTTAGCATGGCAGGGGGCGTCATCACAGACAAGTGCAGCCGTCTGTCCACAGCCAATGTGGACAAGCTCACGTTCATTAAAATGAACCAGACATGGATCCCTCAGCACTTGTCTGTACCTTGTGCAGAATAGACATGTATAACGGCACTAAGCAGCCATTATTATACTGCAGCGCAATTGCTCATGTTTGTATTTTGGATATTTCATACTCTTTTGGAGTGTACCTTAATTAAAAAAATAATAATTGAAACCAAAAACCTGTATTGGCTATCTCGTCCTCCTCCACCGCCGCTTCCATCTACTCTGCTACATTCACCGCCTCCTCAAACTCCTACTCCATATGGAACTCCACCTTATAAATTATTTTTTTTGCGCGTGTATTATTTTATATCATTTCACTACTTTGTCATTAACATTTTCGGATGAAATTCACCAATTTTTGGGTGTATAGTATTACTTCTATACTTAGTAGGCCGGTTAAAAAAACAAATAAAAAATTGTCATTAACATTTTCGGGTGAAATTCACCAATTTTTGAGTGTATAGTACCACTGCAATACCTAGTATGCCGGTTAACAAAAAAATAAATTTGTCAGTTACATTTTCAGTTGAAATTCAACATTTTTTGGGTGTGAAGTACCACTGATATACCTGGTAGACAGGTTAAACAATAAAAAAAATTGTCTGTTACATCTTATGGTCAAATTCACCAATTTTTGGGTGTAATATACCCCTCCTCTACCTAGTTGACAGCTTAATAAATTTCAATAATTTTTATTTTACATTTTCGGGTGACAATAAACAATTGTTTTCTGTTATAGACCCCTGCACTACCAAGTAGACAGGTTAATTAATTTCTGTAATTTTTCTGCTACATTCTTGGGTTGACATTATACAATTTTAGACGTGAATAAACCCCTGCTCTGCATAGGTGACAGGGAATAAAATTTCTGAAATGCTTCTTTAATTGATGTGCGCCACCTCCTTTGATTCAATGCTTAAACTTAAACAAGTTGTACCACATTTAAGCTTCAATACTTTGTCCCACATTTCCGCTATACTCTTGTGGCCAACATTTGCTTTTCCCACAATTCCACTTGACTCTTTTCGCCCACATTTGGGCTTCTGTAATTTGTCCCACATTTGCGCCTCAATAGCTTTTCCCACATTTCTTCTCGATCCCCAAATACTTTTATACATTTATCTCCCTTAAATTTGGTCTCTATTTCTCACGCTCCCTCTCCGGCCTGGAACCCTGATTCCCCGCCACCTGTAATCACCATGATAGGCGCATAAAAGAACATCGAAAGTTGATAGAGCAGGTATCAAATTGGATCGTGAACATCATGGGGACGTACGACATGTTGGGGCAGTAAGTATGCACACGCCTACACAAACTAACTGACAGGGGTCAGCCCCTGCAACTTCTGGGTCTTCAAATTGGGCACATGGCCTGAGCTTGCCCTTTACGCCTTGGAGATGCTGGCCTGCCCTGCAGCCGGTGTATTGTCTGAATGTGTGTTTAGCACGACTGGAGGGTTATATTTCCCAATGTTTTGGGGTGTACCCTAACTTAAAATTTTTTTTAAAAAATTAACCAAAAAGCAGTGCAGGCTACCTTCTCCTCCTCCACCGCCACTTCCACCGCCTCCTCAACCTCCTACTCCATATGGACCTGGTCCTCCTAGATAAAATTTTATTTTAATTTTTTTTACGTATTTTATGTTTTTTAATGTCATTTCCCTATCCACATTTGTTTGCAGAGCACTTGCCATGCTCTTAACACATTTGCAGCCCTCTAGCCCTTTCCATGCCATTTTTACAGCCATTTTAGTGCTCAAAAGTTCGGGTCTCCATTGACTTCAATGGGGTTCGGGTTCGGGGTCAAGTTCGGGTGCCAAACTCAATTTTTTTTACGAAGTTCGGTCGAACCCAAACATCCAGGTTTCCGCCCAACTCTAGTAATTAAGCTTGTTTTTACTTGTGTGACCCACCTTTCAAAAAGAATGAAGAAAACTGATGTTTAAACTATCATGCTTCTCTATGATGAGGAAGAACAAAAGTAAACGCCATTCAACACGATTCCCCTTCTTAGCTATGATAGGGTAAGATGAATCCCGGTGTACTACCATAAGCTCTGAACCCGGGAGCTTAACTATTAGAGATAAGTTGTTGCCACTGCAGGTGAAGAGGATACGAAGTGTATGCCCAGTGGATTCGTTAGGCTTTAGGGATAGCCTACAATCAGGTTTCCAAGGGGGGACTGTTATGGACTATTGAAACAGTATGGATACTTGCTTGTTTTATACACTTGTGTCACAATGCTCAGGCACCGCTTAGCAGAAAAATCCTGCTTCCTGGATGTACCACCAGGCACGCACACAGCTTTCCCACTATCTTGAAGATAGGAGGGGGGAAGGAGCGCATTCCAAAGCCATATGTACATGTCAGTGAGGGGACTGCGGAGCTCCACTCCTCGCTGATTTCTTAAGTCAGCCTGATGAAAAAGAAGTATAAGATTAACCCATTGAAGGCTTGCTATTGCTTCCCAGTGTGGAGGTTAGCTTTGCAAATAGTAGGCAGTCGGCGGGATTGGATGCAACATAAGAGTTTTATTTAGGGATGTCCCGATACCATTTTTTTAAGACTGAGTACGAGTACCGATACTTTTATTTAAGTACTCACCGATACCAATTACCGATACTAATTTTAACAATAAAATACACACACATGTATTTTCTGACCACTGACCAACCAAAAGGCCCAAAAACAGAACTATAACATTCCAAGGAGATGTTATACTGTATAGGGGCAGCCACAAGGAGACGTTATACTGTATGGGGGCAGCCACAAGGAGACGTTACACTGTATGGGGGCAGCCACAAGGAGACGTTACACTGTATGGGGGCGGCCACAAGGAGACGTTATACTGTATGGGGGCGGCCACAAGGAGACGTTATACTGTATGGGGGTGGCCACAAGGAGACGTTACACTGTATGGGGGCAGCCACAAGGAGACATTATACTGTATGGGGGCAGCCACAAGGAGACATTATACTGTATGGGGGCGGCCACAAGGAGACGTTATACTGTATGGGGGCCACAAGGAGACGCTACTGTAAGGAGTCAGGACAACAATTTTTGAAGCCCCCCCCCCTCAGTATAATAGTCTTGTGGCCATCATACAGTAATGTATATTTCTTCTTGCCCTAATGCCTGCTTTTAGAGATCAATGTGCAGCTTGCAAGCAGGAAGGGAAGGACCAGGGCCATAGAAGACAGACACTATCACTTTTAGAGGGACTCGCTCCTGGCAAACACAGCTCTGCTGCAGTGAATGCAGTGGAGCAGACTGTGATGTAATTATAGTTATTGCAGGGACTCAGAGAATCGTCTGAGAGTTTATTAGTTAAAACGAATCAAATGAGTCAGAGACTGTGTCACCCCAGACTTCCTGCTCTGCTACATGCACCCTGTACACACACAGCTCCACTACATGCTATGCTAATAATGCCCCCCCTTCCCCCCGGACGGACTTACAGGGAGCCGCAGAGCAGGAAGCCTGGCAGGGACTCGGTGACACGGTCTGTGACTCATTGGATTCTTTTAACTAATAAACTCTCAGACGATTCTCTGAGTCCCTGCACTGTGAGTCAGTGCTGGTTGCCTCTGATTGGTTGGAGGGCGGGGAGGGGCGGGGCGGAGCTAGCTTCCACTCTAGGCTCCAATTACACTGCCTGCTGCTGCCTGTGAAGCTGTTAGCTGTGGGAGATGCAGGGGCCGCGGACGGACACATAGAAGCGGTGCACAGGTATCGGCAGTGGTATCGGGGACATTTGCACGAGTACATGTACTCGTGCAAATGCCCGGTATCGGTCCCGATACCGATACTGGTATCGGTATCGGGACATCCCTAGTTTTATTTTTAAAAAAAACAACAAAAATTGTTCCAACAGGATGGCTTGGCTTCAGCCCATCAAAGTTCAGTCACATAAAGCACTTATATTTAGCCCTCATGTGTCATATAACAGTTCAATTTTTAAACAGGCAAAAATGCAGGAGTCACCTTTGTGCAGAGTCTTGTCTTTTCCCTTCTCTGGAACACTGTGTAGAGGAATGCTCCCAAGTCCTCTGCAGACCAGCACCACCCACACACTGACAGTGTGTATTTTAACCTCTTAACGCAGAACGCCGTGCATGTACGGTGGGGGATGCATTGCTAGAATGCATTCCGCCGTACATGCACGGCGGGATGATTGGGCGGGCATCAGAGCGGTGCGCGCCCGATCACTGCAGGGGTCCAGCGGTCCCTAGTAGCCGGGCCCCTGCTGTATCCTCCGGCATCGCTGTTTACAGTGATGCCGGTGGATTAACCCCTTCTATGCCATGGTCTGCGCTGACCGCGACATAGAAGTGGTTTGCGGCAGGTGAAGCAGCGCATTGAGTCCCCGCACTGCTGTGGTGCGGACCCAATGCGAGACAAGGCAGCCAGACGCTGTGCAAAGGCTGCCCAATGCCCTGCATGGCATCTGGACCTGCCTTCTACGGGTGCCGAGGAGATCCAGCCCCAGGTCCGTCTCCTAGGCAACCTGTTTGTGTACTACTCACTGTAGTACAAGAACAGGCAATGCATTACAATACAAATGTATTGTAATGCATTGCAGAGGAGATCAGACACCCAAAAGTTGAAGTCCCAGAGTGGGACAGAAATACATTTTTAAAAAAAAGTAAAAAAAAAAGAGTTTTGAATAAAAAAAATTGTTTCAAGTTAAAAAAAAAAACACTCCCCTTTCCCCTGATTTTCTAACAAAAAATAGAAAAAAAAACGCACATATTAGGTATCGCCGCATCCGTAACGGCCGGCTCTATAAATATATCACATGATCCACCCTGTCCATAGACACCATAAAAAATAAAAACTGTGTAAAAAAAGCCATTTTTGTCACCTTACATCGCTAAAAGTGCAACACCAAGCGATCAAAAATGCATATGCCCCCCAAAATACACTGCTCAAAAAAATAAAGGGAACACAAAAATAACACATCCTAGATCTGAGTTAATTAAGTATTCTTCTGAAATACTTTGTTCTTTACATAGTTGAATGTGCTGACAACAAAATCACACAAAAATTAAAAAATGAAAATCAAATTTTTCAACCCATGGAGGTCTGGATTTGGAGTCACACTCAAAATTAAAGTGGAAAAACACACTACAGGCTGATCCAACTTTGATGTAATGTCCTTAAAACAAGTCAAAATGAGGCTCAGTAGTGTGTGTGGCCTCAACGTGCCTGTATGACCTCCCTACAACGCCTGTGCATGCTCCTGATGAGGTGGCGGACGGTCTCCTGAGGGATCTGCTCCCAGACCTGGACTAAAGCATCTGCCAACTCCTGGACAGTCTGTGGTGCAACGTGACGTTGGTGGATAGAGCGAGACATGATGTCCCAGATGTGCTCAATTGGATTCAGGTCTGGGGAACGGGCGGGCCAGTCCATAGCATCAATGCCTTCGTCTTGCAGGAACTGCTGACACACTCCAGCCACATGAGGTCTAGCATTGTCTTGCATTAGGAGGAACCCAGGGCCAACCGCACCAGCATATGGTCTCACAAGGGGTCTGAGGATCTCATCTGGGTACCTAATGGCAGTCAGGCTACCTCTGGCAAGCACATGGAGGGCTGTGCGGCCCTCCAAAGAAATGCCACCCCACACCATTACTGACCCAATGCCAAACCGGTCATGCTGGAGGATGCTGCAGGCAGCAGAACGTTCTCCACGGCGTCTCCAGACTCTGTCACGTCTGTCACATCTGCTCAGTGTGAACCTGCTTTCATCTGTGAAGAGCACAGGGCGCCAGTGGCGAATTTGCCAATCTTGGTGTTCTCTGGCAAATGCCAAACGTCCTGCACGGTGTTGAGCTGTAAGCACAACCCCCACCTGTGGACGTCGGGCCCTCATATCACCCTCATGGAGTCTGTTTCTGACCGTTTGAGCAGACACATGCACATTTGTGGCCTGCTGGAGGTCATTTTGCAGGGCTCTGGCAGTGCTCCTCCTGTTCCTCCTTGCACAAAGGCGGAGGTAGCGGTCCTGCTGCTGGGTTGTTGCCCTCCTACGGCCTCCTCCACATCTCCTGATGTACTGGCCTGTCTCCTGGTAGCGCCTCCATGCTCTGGACACTACGCTGACAGACACAAAAAAACCTTCTTGCCACAGCTCGCATTGATGTGCCATCCTGGATAAGCTGCACTACCTGAGCCACTTGTGTGGGTTGTAGACTCCGTCTCATGCTACCACTAGAGTGAAAGCACCGCCAGCATTCAAAAGTGACCAAAACATCAGCCAGGAAGCATAGGAACTGAGAAGTGGTCTGTGGTCACCACCTGTAGAACCACTTCTTTATTGGGGGTGTCTTGCTAATTGCCTATAATTTCCACCTGTTGTCTATCCCATTTGCACAACAGCATGTGAAATTGATTGTCACTCAGTGTTGCTTCCTAAGTGGACAGTTTGATTTCACAGAAGTGTGATTGACTTGGAGTTACATTATGTTGTTTAAGTGTTCCCTTTATTTTTTTGAGCAGTGTAGTACCAATCTAACCATCACCTCATCCCGCAAAAAATTCACCCCTACATAGGACAATCACTCAAAAAATAATAATATGGCTCTCGGACTATGGAGACACTAAAACATGATTTTTTTTTGTTTCAAAAATGCTTTTATTGTGTTAAATGTAAAAAAAAAAAAAGTATACATATTAGGTATCGCCGCATCCGTAAAAAGCTGCTCTATAAAAATACAACCTAACCCCTTAGGTGAATGCCGTAAAAAAAAAAGTGTAATTGCAAGCAATGAAAAAGTCATACGCACCCCAAAATAGTGCCAATCAAACCATCATCTCATCCCAAAAAAAATGAGCCCCTTCACAAGACAGTCGCCCAAAAAATAAATAAAACTATGGCTTTCAGAATGTGGAGACACTAAAGAATCATTTTGTTTTTTTAAATGCTTTGTTATATAAAACTGAAACAAACAACCAAAATTTCATATTTGGTATTGTCGAGTCCGTGACAACCTGCTCTATAAAAATACCACATGATCTAACCTGTCAGATGAATGTTGTAAATAACAAAAAATAAAAACCGTGCCAAAACAGCTATTTCTTGTTACCTTGCCTCACAAAAAGTGTAATATAGAGCAACTAAAAATCATATGTACCCTAAAATAGTACCAACAAAACTGCCACCCTATCCTGTAGTTTCTAAAATGGGGTCATTTTTTAGGAGTTTCTACTCTAGGGGTGCATCAGTGGGGCTTCAAATGTGACATGCTGTCAAAATCTGCCTTCCAAAAACCGTATGGCGTTCCTTTCCTTCTGCGCCCTGCCATGTGGTCGTACAGCAGTTTACGACCACATATGAGGTGCTTCTGTAAACCATCAATGGTTGCTCTCCCGGTAGAGGTAGTCGCAGCGCCAAATGCATTCGCAATCTCTGCTCCTCACTGGGAAGACTCTCACCTCTCCGACGCTGCACGTCCTCCAGGGCCTGGTGCCATACGCCTTTCCGCTCGGCATCCCTGTAATCCGGGTGATCTTCCTCATGGAATGCTGTGCAGGAACCAACGGCATCCATATTGCTGTAGCCAGGGGCGCTGTACGGATACTAGCGTTGCCCTCAATATTGTAAATCCACGAATGGTGTCTCCGAGCTGCTTCTCCTCACACTAGGACGCCATCCCACTGCTTGCCACCAATGTAACGGAACGCCTAGCACCCCGACCGGGTACCTCCGTCGATATATGCTCCTAGTGCTTCCAGAGGACTCCAAGCACTCTACTTGACACCGTACGCACTGCAGACCCTACTAACCGCCGCAGCTTGGTTGGGGTCTCACCGTCCTCCACCCACGCTGGACCCAAGACCGGGCTTCAGCTTCCAGTGGGTGAACCTCTCCTACATCCAGAGAGCAGGAACCAGGAACAAGCTCTTACAAGAGCTTCTACTTAGGGGAGTATTGTGATATAGCAATCCCCAAGAGTGTAGTTATTCCATCCCCCAAACATGAGCCAAAACTTCATGAAGGTATAAAACAGGCACACTTTATTGAGGGCTACCCGCCTGTATTTATGCAGGTCCCCATCTGGTGGACACGCCCCTAGGGGACCAGAAGGAAGACTGTGACACAGGACAGATACGTAGCACTCAGGATACACAGACACAACACATCCCCACAATGCATCATGGTTTCCTCCTCTCTGCCCTGGATAGAATTACCTCACACTGGGTTGATGCAATCATCACAGGCAGGCGAATACACAATATCCTCTGTCCTGGAGACAACCGAGAAGTAATTCAATTATCTCTCAGGACAAAGGACATCGCCAATACACACAGAGAGACAATGGAACAGACCTCCCTACTCAACGTATACAATGTCCCACCCTTTTCAATACACATAGACATTTAACATCCCAAAATGGCACGAATTAGACCAGGGTTCAAGTTAGTCCAAGTCCTTTGTGAACAAATGAGGCCTGGCTGATGAGAGGGCCCATAATCCTGGGGCAAGAGGCTAGTAGCCAGGCCCCTCCAAAACCCAGTGGTGAGGTTGGTTTTGCCACAGTAGTGTAGTGCAGAATTGTAAAAAGTGGTCTGGTAATTAAGGGTGTTTAAGCTAGGGGAGCTGAGGCGGTTAATTAGGAAACACTCCAAAAAAGTGTGAAATATCCAAAATACAAGAACGAGCAATTGCGCTGTAGTATAACAATGGCTGATTAAGGCCGGTATATATGTCTATTCTGCACAAGGTACGGACAAGTCCTGTGGGATCCATGCCTGGTTCATTTTAATGAATGTGAGCTTGTCCACATTGGCTGTGGACAGGCGGCTGCGCTTGTCTGTAATAACGCCCCTAAAAACACACATTCAGATAATACACAGTCCAGACAATACACTGGCTGCAGGGCAGGCCAGCACCTCCAAGGTGTAAAGGGCAAGCTCAGGCCATGTGCCCAATTTGGAGACCCAGAAGTTGAAGGGGGCAGACCCGTCATTCAGAACGTGTAGGCGTGTGCACACATACTGCTCAACAATGTTGGTGAAATGCTGCCTCCTGCTAAGACATTCCATATCAGCTGGTGGTGCTGGTTGTTGTGGCATGCTGACAAAGCTTTTCCACATTTCGGCCATCTTAACCCTGCCTTCTGAGGTTCTGGCGGTGCCCCAGCTGCGTTGGTGGCCTCTTTCTCGTCCTCTGCCTTCGCCTTGTGCTTCCACTGTGCCCCTGCTGTCAGGTAGGAATGCCACCAGCAGTGTGTCTACCAGCGTGCACTTGTACACGAGCATCTTACGATCACGCTCCAGTGAGGGAATTATGAACGGTACGTCGTCCTTGTAACAGGGATCCCGCAGCGTTGCCACCCAGTAATCAGCACAAGTTAGAATGTGGGCAACTCGGCGGTCGTTGCGGAGACACTGCAGCATGTAATCACTCATGTCTGCCAGGCTGCCCAGAGGCAACAAAAAGCTGTCCTCTGTGGGAGGTGTATTGTCTGTGTCCTCTGTATCCCCCCAGCCACTCACCAGTGATGGCCATGAGCTAGTCTGGGTGCCACCCTGCTGTGAACAAGGTTCCTCCCCTTCCTCCATCTCCTCCTTCTCATCCTCCACCTCATCATCCTCCAGAACTGTGCCCTGGCTGGACAATTGTGTACCTGGCGTTTGTGGGTGCAGGAACCCACCCTCGGAGCCACTTTCTGAATGACTGGCCGGAAACCCTACAAAATTATCCCTCTTCCTCCTCCTCCTCCTGTGCCACATCAGCAGCGTTTTTTCAAGGAGGCATAGAAGTGGTATAGTAACGATGAGAACTGCAATATCGTCACTGGCCATGTTGGTGGAGTACTCTAAATAGCGCAACAAGGAACACAGGTCTTGCATGGAGGCCCAGACATTGGTGGTGAAGTGGTGCTGTTCCGCAGAGCAACTCACCCGTGCGTGCTGCAGCTGAAACTCCACTATCACCTGCTGCTGCTCGCACAGTCTGGCCAGCATGTGCAATGTGGAATTCCACCTTGTGGGCACGTCGCATATGAGGCGGTGAGAAGGAAGGCAGAAGTTACACTACAGTGCTGACAGGTGAGCAGCAGCAGGGTGAGAACGCCGAAATCGCGCACAGGCGGCCTGCACTTTATGCAGCAGCTCTGACATATCGGGGTAATTTTTAAGGAATCTCTGCACCACCAAATCCAGCACATGCGCCAGGCAAGGTATGTGCGTCAAACCGGCTAGTCCCAGAGCTGCTACGAGATTTCACCCATTATCGCACACCAACAGGCCGGACTTGAGACTTACTGGCACCAACCATTCATCGGTCTGTTGTTCAAGGCCCGTCCACAGCTCCTGCGTGGTGTGGGGTTTGTCCCCCAAACAGATAAGTTTTAAAACTGCCTGCTGTCGTTTACTCCTGGCTGTGCTGAAGTTGGGGGTGAAGGTGTTACGCTGACCGGATGAGGAGCTGGTAGAGGATGAGGAAGCGGAGTAGGAGGAGGAAGCAACAGGAGCCAAACTGAAGAGCCCTGCAATCCTCGGTGGTGAAAGGACATGTGGCAAACTGCTATCTGCCTCAGGCCCAGCCGCTACTGCATTTAACCAGTGTGCTGTTATGAAGATATAACGTTCCTGACCGTGCTTACTGGTCCACGTATCTGTAGTGAGGTGCACCTTGCCACAGATGGCGTTGCGCAGTGCATACCTGATTTTGTCCCCCACTTGGTTGTGCAGGGAAGGGATGCCACGCCTGGAAAAATAGTGGCGGCTGGGCATGACGTACTGTGGGACAGCCACCACCATAAGGCTTTTAAAACTCTCTGTCTCCACCAGAC
Source organism: Bufo bufo (assembly GCF_905171765.1). Lineage (NCBI taxonomy): Eukaryota > Metazoa > Chordata > Amphibia > Anura > Bufonidae > Bufo > Bufo bufo. The sequence continues at coordinate 576,455,883 of NC_053389.1, forward strand.
AGAATGACATAATTTCAAAGGCTAGTAATTTTGAAATGCTGGCCTTCAGGGCCAGGGATCGTGGGTGGGGAAGGGGGTACTTCCTCTTCCGCTCCAGTGTTTGGGAGATGGAGAGCTGAACGCTTCTGTGGGACATTGTGGAGATGCTTGGTGACCCAGATGGTGGTGTTGCTAGCAGATTCTCTGTTTGCGAGGTGGCACTGTCACTCCAGAGTTGGATAAAGAGACTGCAGCAGAAGAGGAAGCAGGAGGAGCCAGAGACCTTTCTTGGTTTTTGAGATGTCTACTCCACTGCAGCTTGTGCTTTGCACTTAGATGCCTGATCATGCAGGTCACACGGACAGATGCAGAAAAGGTCGCAAATTAAGTATTTTTGCCTACATGGGTGTTTTTTAAAACCTAGAAAATTATTAAAGTATTTCAAGCTTGTTTTAACAATAACAGATGCAGCAAAGGCTGCAATATTAAGTACTTTGCCCAAAAAGGGTGTTTTTTTAAATAACAGAATATGACAGCAGTATATAACGCTTGAATTTTTACACGTACAGATGCAGACAAGGCCGCAAATTAAGTATTTTACCCAAAATAGATGTTTTTTGAATAACAGAATATGACAGCAGTATATAACGCTTGAATTTCACACGTACAGATGCCGCAAAGCTGTAAAATTGTGCATTTTGCCCAAAGACTGTGTTTTTTTAAAACCCAGAAATTTAAAGCTGTATTTCTAGCTTAAATTGCACACTGACAAATGTTGCAGAGGCCCCAGATGGACTGTATTAAAAAAAAATGGATGTTTTTTAAAACCCTGAAAAATATTGAAGTATTTAAAGCTTGTTTTAACAGATGCAGCAAAGGCTGCAATATTTTGTATTTGCCCAAAATGGGTGTTTTTTTTAATAACACAATATGAATATGATAATTATAATAACCCCAAAACACGAGTAAATGAATGCAGACATAATCAATTCTACTGTATATCAAAGTTCATGATCAATAGTAGTGTTGATCACGAATATTCGAAATTCGAATTTTTGCGAATATAGGTACTTCGAAAATTCGCGAATATTTCGAATATAGTTATATATATTGTTAATTTCGAATATTCAAATTTTTTTTTTTTTTTTTTTAGCAGTACACATGATCCCTCACTGCTTCTAGCTTGTGGGCCAATAAGAAGGCTGCAATATACTTGACTTTAGGAGTAGTAGTATTTGCGAATTTTGCTCTATATTCGTTTTTTTTTTATATTCGCTATATTACTAAATATTCTTGTTTTAGAATATTACGAATATTCGAAAAAACTAAGTTATAGCAATATAGAGAATATTCGAAAAAAATCAAATATAGAGCAATTTAGATAATATGGTGCTATAATCTTCTTTGTCTAATAGTTGTAAGTTGAAAAATTCGCAATAAAAAATTTGAATCCAAGAATTCGAATTCTAAAAATTTGCATATTACACAATCATTACCTTTCCAATTTTTCGAGTAAAAAAAAAAATGAGAATTTTAGAATTTGCAAATTTTCGACGAATATTCTACAAAATATTCGCAAATTATTGCGAATTCGAATATGACCCCTGCCGCTCATCACTAATCAATAGTCACAGTTCATGATGTAAATCCATGATTAGTAGTCAAAAATCCTGATAGTATTGGGTTTAGATTTCATACTTTATGAATCCATAATCGACATATATACATTATTACATACAGACATACTACACATCACACACATTATTACATACTGTACAGACACATTCTACACATCACACACGTTATTACATACAGACACATACTACACATCACACACGTTATTACATACAGACACATACTACACATCACACACATTATTACATACAGACACATACTGCACATCACACAAATTATTACATACAGACACATACTACACATCACACAGATTATTACATACAGACACATACTACACATCACACACATTATTACATACAGACACATACTACACATCTTTTTTTTTGGGGGGGGGGGGTCGCCACGACTTTTGGCATATCTTGTGACCACCTTATATGTCCGGACTCACCTATAGATTAGTTTGGGTCCCATCTGTTATAGCGCTCTCTATATACAGCATTTGTATATGTGTTTAACCTTTGGAGCTTTTCCTGAAAATATTACTAATTTATCAAACCAAAAATTTCCAAAATTCTTGAAAGTGTGTAAAAAAAATCTTGGCCCACAGTTGCTTCTTTTTCCCTGCACTACTTCCCACTATGCTGAGGAATTTCAAAGCATCACCGATAAATCATCCCTCTGCAGAAAAGAATGTACTAAATGTCATTGACACAAACCTACAATTACACTAATTGCCCTTCTTGTCCTTGCACTCAGAATTCTCACACTATATTGTGTCTGCATAAGTATCCATAAGAGGGACAGTGGGGGTTTCCGGGGGGCCCCTGTCTGTGCAGGGCTGGAAATTAAATATTGTTTATACACTGTAAATGTTACAGAAAATATTTAGAATTAGAAGCAAACATATAATGTTCAAGGTCTTCAGTGTGTACATGTATGTATGTGAATTAATGTGTATGTCTTATTTATATATGTGTTACAGTATATGTGTGCATATACCTGCATGTGTGTGTATATTGTGGGGTTTTGCTCTGGTAGACAGGCTAGTGGACGCACTATAGAAGCAATCACAAAGTGTTTAACTTAAACAGTTCGGTGTTTATTCACACATAAGGAAAAACAAAATGACCGGTCACAGTCTTGGTGTTTGGTCACACCATGCAATGTCCATAGAACAAAACCTTCACCTGGTTAGCAGTTTTCCACACGTAGTCCACAGCAGGCTTAAGGGGCCTGTTTCCTGGCATGCGGTCCTAAAACACGGAGACTCCCCAGCTTCTCTGTCAGATGGAAGATAAACCACACCCAGCTGAGACTGCTGGCTGGGTTTTATATAGGCCATAAAAGACCCGGCCTAGAGCATGTGGATTAGCCACCCACTCAGCACTTTGGCTACTCCCAGTAAGAATCCGGATCGGCTTTACAGCCATACTAACAACAAACAGTGTGAGTCAGCACTAGCTGCCGCTGACACTTAAAACTACCGGCTCTTACCTCACCGAGGCCAGTAACATCGGTGACACTATACCTTCCGTCAATGACGGCCCCTTGCACCTTTCTACATACCTCCCCCCTTTGTTCAACCCTGAGGGGTGAACACCCGCCATATAGTGTACCCAGGACAGGGCATCTGCATTTCCCTGTAACCTGCCTGCACTATGTTCCATGAAAAATGTAAAATTTAGTAATGACAAGAACCACCTGGTGACCCAGTGGTGTATCTTGGTTTTGTGCTGCACTAGGCGAGACTAAACTCGGCCACCCCCCTAATATAAATTTGACCCACCCCTTCCTGTCACGTCCAAACCCCTTCCTCTGTAAATACCACCCCTTCCTCTTTAGGCTCCACCCTTTCCCGTTTTGCATAACAATATTAAGAAATTTATCGCGATAACGATATATATCGCGATAAATACCCGTTTAAAAGAAAAAAACACAAGGAGACGTTATACTGTATGGGGCAGCCTCAATGAGACGTTATACTGTATGGGGGCAGCCTCAAGGAGACGATATACTGTATGGGGGGCAGGGACAGCCACAAGGAGACATTATACATACTGTATGGGGGCAGACATAAGGAGACGTTATACTGTATGGGTGGCGGGGCAGCCACAAGGAGACACTAAACTGTATGGGGGCTGCCACAAGCAAATAGTGCCCTCTGCACTGTGTCATAAATAAAGGTGGTATGTGTGTCAGAATGTCTATGGTGGCCCTGGCCTCTCTTTGAGGAGCCCCATACAGTCTGTAATGGGGCAGCCTCAAGGAGAGGCCAGGGCCACCATAGACAGTCTGACATACCACCTTTATTTATGACACAGTGCAGAGTGCACTATTTGCTTGTGGCAGCCCCCATACAGTTTAGTGTCTACTTGTGACTGCCCCCATAAATAAAGGTGGTATGTGTGTCAGACTGTCTATGGTGGACCTGGCCTCTCCTTGAGGCTGCCCCATACAGTTTGCATGGGGCAGCCTCAAGGAGAGGCCAGGGCCACCATATACAGTCTGACATACCACCTTTATTTATGAGTCTCACTCTCACTCTCACAGTGCACTATTTGCTTTTTAACTCTCGTCTCACTCACTCCTGTTCCTCTGCCTGGACTGGACCTGGAAATTCCTCGCAGGGCAGGACAGGAGTCAGGTGAAGTGGCCAACTCTGTTCTGTTTCCCGTGGCTGCCGCTTGTGTTGTGAATATTCCGGCCCACTGCGCATGCGCGAAAAACACGGCTCGGCGCAGGCGCAGTAGTTGAAAATACCTGAGCTCGGGAGGAAGTCAGGAGGACTCAGGAGGAGGGTCCCTGCTTCACTATGCCGCGCCGGCGATGCCGCTCGCATAGTGAAGGATCGGATTCGGATCGGCAAGCAGCGGACAAAGGGGAAAAAAATTTGGCACATTTTACTATCACTAGGCAGGCAAACAAGGCATTTTGCCGCCCCATTGGCAAGTGCCGCCCTAGGCAAATGCCTTGTTTGCCTCGTGATAGATAGCCTGGCTCATCCACTTGAGAGGGAAGTGGTCGGTCACCAGACGAAACTTTCTCCCCAACAGGTAATAGCGGAGAGACTCGAGTACCCATTTGATGTCCAGGCACTCTCTCTCCACTATACTGTACCCTAGTCTCGGGTGGGGTAAGCTTTCTCCCCATTGATGTCCTGAGAGAGTACAGCTCTGAGGCCTACTTCAGAGGCATCGGTCTGTACCACAAGCTCTATCTTGAAGTCAGGCGTCACCAATACCGGGGATAAACACAGGGCAGACTTCAAAGCGGAGAAAGGTTTTTCTGCCTGCTCATTCCACTGAACCGTCACTGACTTATGTCTCTTTAACAGGCCTGTCAATGGTGCGGCGACTGTAGCAAAATTTGTGACAAATAGTACCCCACCATATCCAGGAACAACTTTACTTGCCGAGTAGTGACAGGTCAGGGCCAATTCCTAATTGCCTCAATTTTGTTCTCCTGAGGCTTGATAATTCCGCACTCAATTACATACCACAGGTACTTGGTCTCTTCTAACCCTATTGCGCACTTTTTTGGGTTAGTGGTTAAGCCAGCCTTCCCAAGGGAGTCCACTACAGCCTGTACTTTAGGTAGGTGACTTTCCCAGTCGGTGCTGTGAATAACGATATTGTCCAGGTACGCCGAAGCGTACCGAAGATGTGGACTGAGTACAATGTCCATTAGCCTTTGAAACTTGGCGGGAGCACCATGTAGACCATGTAGACCAAAGTATAATAACTTGTACTGATACAGCCCCTCTGGCATGATGAAAGCCGCTTTTTTTATTGGCAGGCTCCGTCAAGGGTACCTGCCAGTACCCTTTGGTGAGGTCCAACACAGGGCTTGGCCCAACTTCTTAATAAGCTCATCCACGCGGGGCATGGGACATGCATCAAACTTGGACACCTCATTCAGTTTGCGGAAGTCGTTACAGAACCGCAATGTCCCTTTCCGGCTTGGGTATTAGGACTATCGGACTGGCCAATTCACTTTTTGACTCCTCGATGACACCAAGCTGGAGCATTAGCTGCACTTCCTCCGCAATGGCTTGTCGCCGAGCCTCGGGTACTCAGTATGGTTTTAACCAGACTTTTGCCTGAGGCTCAGTGATAATGTCATGTCGGACTATGGAAATGCGTCCAGGGAGGTCCGAGAACACATCCATGTTCCAACTAATGAACTCCCTGGCTTCCTGAGCCTGTATAGAGGAGAGGCTGTTAGCAATTTTCACTGTGGCAGCCGCTTCCCTTGCTTCAGATAGAGAGGCCGAAACCGCTTACCCTTGGAACCCTGGTCGTGGGCTGTCTTTCGTACAGGTTTCCCTATCTTTCCAGGGTTTGAGCAGATTCACATGGTACACCTGCTCCGGCTTTTGCCTCCCTGGCTGGTGTACCTTGTAATCTACCTCTCCAATTTTTTCAAGAACCTCGTAGGGCCCCTGCTACCTAGCTAGGAACTTACTGTCTATGGTTGGTTTCAGAACCAATACTCCATTACCCGGATTAAAGGTCCAGACCCGAGCCTGCCTATTATAGATCCTACTCTGGGCTCGCTGCGCTGCCTCCATATGCTCCCCACTGTTTCCATTTGTCCTTGCATCTGGGTGATGTACTCAACAACAGTTCTGTGCGGTGTGGGTTGCTGTTCCCACGCTTCTTTGGCCACGTCCAACAGACCGCGAGGGTGTCTGCTGTATAGCAGTTCAAAGTGCGAGATAGGGCACCTCTCGCACTGCGAACATGAGATAGGGCAGAAGTAGGTCCCAGTCCCTCCTATCCTTAAAGACCAATCTTTTTAGCATATTTTTTAATATTTGATTAAAACTCTCTACCAGGCCATCCGTTTGCGGATGATACATGGACATCCGTAGCTGTTTTATGTGGAGCAACTTACAGAGTTCCCTTATGACCTTGGACATAAATGGGGTCCCTTGGTCAGTCAGAACCTCCTTAGGCAGACCCACATAAGAAAACATCTCCAATAACTCATTAACTGCTATGAGTCTGGCTGATGTATGCCGCAGCGGCACTGCCTCTGGGTACCGAGTGGCGTAGTCGAGGACAACCAAGATGTCTTGGTGTCCTCTAGCAGACTTCGGTACCCGGCCTACGATATCCATAGCAATTTGCTCGAATGGGACCTAGATAATCGGGAGGGGTACCAGGGGACTATGGAAATGTGGCTGGGGGCTCATTATCTGGCAGGTTGGGCAAGACTTACAATATTCTTCTACCTCTCTGAACACACTGGGCCAGTAAAACCGCTGTAGAATCCGGTCCTGCTTTTTTTGCATTCCCAGCTAGTGGGCTAACTCGAGTTTGTGATAAGCCTGGGGCACCACCAACTGTTCAATTGATTCACCTCGCAGCTGGTTTACTCGATACATCTCTTGATGAACCACAAAACGGGAAAACGCAGACTCTGCCCCCAGTTGTTGTGGTTCCCCATCTATTATTAATACATTTTCCCAGGCTCGGGATAGGGTTGGGTCCCGATGTTGTGCAGTACCAAAATTATCCCTGGAGACATTGAGGTCAGCTAGCTCCGGACCTGGCGGCAAGTCCTCTATGTCTCCCACCATCACACTTAGCAGGGTTGTCTCCCCCTCTTCCACCAAAGTGGCGGTCACCCCTACCGCTGGCCCTTCGGACTCAGGTTCCCAGGGTTCTGGTCTCCCCCCTGAGTGGGGCCACTCTGCTAGGGTCACATCTGTCTCACGGGTATTGGTAACTTTTGTGTCCGGCCATAGTTGCGGGAAACCGGGGTAATCTCTCCCAATTATTAGTTCATATGGTTATTTTGTAGAGACGGCCACCTCATGAGTCCACCTGCCGGCCACTGTTGATATAGAGACCAGGGCGGTGGGATAGTCCTTTAAGTTCCCATGAAAGCACACAATGCCGACCCTTCGGCCAGTATACTCGACGGGACGCACCAGGGAAGCTCTCAACAGGGACACCAGGCTCCCTGAATCCAGCAGTGCCACCGCCAGAGTGTCTCCTACTTCCAGGTGGCTATTGTCTACAGTCTCGGAGGTACCTGTGGCACACAGGTACCTGGCATACAATGAGTGGCAGAAGCCGTAGTTGGTATCCATGGGTTTACCCCAATGGGGACAGTCGGCCGTTGTCCAGACTCGTGACACCGCCAGTAAACCACCAGGGCTTGGTCTGCAGGGGATACGTCCCTGGCGGGTCTGGCTGGCACCAGCCGCTGGGTCTGGGGTGGAGATTCCTGGGGTTTAACTGGCCCCCCCAAAATAACTCCCCTGCAGATTTCTGGTGGCCTCGTAGTGTTCCACCAGGTCGACCATCTCTAAGGCATTACCAGGAAACACCTGACCGATCCAGTGCTGGAGAGGGTATGGCAAAGCTCTCCAAAACACATCTGTGAACAGACAGTCCAGCATAGCAGTGGGAGTCAATATGTCAGGCTGCACCCATTTCTGCAACTGGTGTAGCAGGTCATAATATTGTGGTCTGGCGGGTTCAGCCGAGTTAAATTCCCACTGGTGCACCCGCCGAGCCCGGACCAATACATTCACCCTGAGTCTCGCCAGGATCTCACCTTTCACGGTCGGGTAGTCGGCCGCTTGATCATCGGGGAGATCAAAAAATACTTGCTGGGGTCTAGACGCCAGGAACGGAGCGACGACCTCAGCCCACTGGTCTCGGGGGTAACTTCTCCCTCATGGCCACCTTTTTGAACATTGCCAGATAGGTCTCGACGTCATCCGAGGGGGACATCTTAGGGATCGCCGCATGGGCATTTTTCCGGGGATCGTGGACGTTCTAGGACACTCCGGCCGCTTGCAACACTATTACATTACAGCCTCCCACTGCTGCAAGTTAGCCTCCACGAGGGCTTTCACGACCTCCTCCATTTTTTCCAAGGACATGGGTCGTCACCTTGCCAGCTTAATATAGGACTAATAATTAATAATTAATAAAAAACTTTTTGGCCTTCAGGCCTGCCTCACTGCGTTTGCCCGCATTCTCCACCAATTGTGGAGTTTTGCTCTGGTAGACAGGCTAGCGGACGCAATATAGAGGCAATCACAAAGTCTTTAACTTAAACAGTCCAGTGTTTATTCACACATAAGGAAAAACAAAATGACCGTTCACAATCTTGGTGTTTGTTCACACCATGCAATGTCCATAGAACAAAACCTTCACCTGGTTAACAGTGTTCCACCCACAGTCCACAGCAGGTTTTAGGGCACTGTTTCCCGGCATGCGGCTCTCAGCCCTTTAGCACGGCACAAATTCACAGGTCCCAAAACACAGAGACTCTCTAGCTTCTATGTCAGATGGAGGAAAAACCACACCCAGCTGAGACTGCTGGCTGCGTTTTCTATAGGCCAAGAAAACCCGGCCTGGAGAGTGGGGAATAGCCACCCACCCAGCACTTTGGCTACTCCCAGTAAGAGCCGGCCCGGATCGGTTTTACAGCCATACTAACAACAAACAGTGTCAGTCAGCACTAGCTGCCGCTGACACTTAAAACTACCGGCTTCTATAACTTCCATAACTTCTATCAATGACGGCCCCTTGCGCCTTCCTACAATATATATACTGTACTGTATATACACACACTAATAACACCTATAGTGAGTTAGACGTGCATTATACTGTACCTCTACACATAACTAGAGTGCACACAGTTTTATACTGATACTGTATATAATGTGCACATTGTATGTAGATTTATTATTTTTCAATGTATTTTATCTTTTGCTTCATTTATCAGATGATATTGTACAGTAGATCTCTGTATACATGTAATGAAGGGGTGGAAGCTGCTTCATCTGTGCATTGTGATACCTGCGCTCCTCTGTAACATCCCCAGTTCACACTAGGCCAGATGACAAACTCAGCTCAGTATATTACTGATTACGTTGTTGTCTTTTTTTTTTTATTGCTTTTCCTTTAGAAGTTCTCGGGTTCACATATGACATTCATTGCTGCACAATTGTCTTATATCTACGTATATATATATTTTTATTCTTTGTTATTTTTTACACTTGTGTAGCGCTTATTAATATCATACTTGGTTTGGAGTGTGCCAGTATGATATAGACACAGACCTGGACAGATGTTGCAGGGCCGAATTTGTCATCTCTGAGGGCTGTGTGCTTTGGCAACTCTCAGAGGCTTTCATAATGGAGTCTGCCGGTGGTCTTGTGTAATATCTCCTTGCTTATCAACCAACCCGGCACCGCTACATCGCCCTAGGCAAAAAAAAAATAACTGTAAAATGTACATTTGTGCTTGTAGGTGATGTGTGTGTGCACCCCACTTGTGCTGTGTGAAGCTCCCCTGTCTTTGCGGCACGGAGCCGCTTGTAGACTGGTTGCATAAGCGACTGTGGAAATCCCTGAGGTAGAGCAGGTTACATGCTGCAGTCACCCCGGGAAGTTCTCCGGATGGCCTGTATTTATATCCTAGGTGGATCTATAAATGTGCGCTGCCAGTACAAGGATTACCGCCTGCAGGACAGCAAGCTCAAAGAAGCTAGTATATGTGAATGCAAAAGTAGCTCCATGCACCATCTGCTGTTTACAAACCCTAATTGCAACCTGAAAAAGGAGAAGTCGAGATTTGTTTTCTCACTACTCAGGATATCGCTCTGCGCTCACGCGATTCTACTATGATCGCTAGTGCTGCTACATCTGCACTTTAGTAAGGAGAAACATTTAGGGAGAGATTTTTCAAGACTGGTGTAAAGGAAAACTGGTTTGGTTGCTCCTATAAACCCATACAAGTTCCAACTATCATTTTTCACAGCGTCTATGGAAAATTAAAGATGGAATCTGATTGGTTACTATGAGCAACTAAGCCAGTTTTTTTTTTTACACCAGTCTTGATAAATCTCATTTTCTACAACCAATTTTGGTTTCAAGTTTTAAAGTGGTTTTCCACATTTAAAATCAATTACCAAAGTTATTCAACAAAGTCACGCGCAACTTTATGAATAAATTACTTCAGATCATCGGAGCCCATACATTCTAATACTGTATGGAGACAGATACCCGTACAGTATAATTTCAAAGATTTTAATGAAGTGACTTCGGATGAAGCATCCTAAGCTCGCTTCGCTCAGCAGAATCAGAGAGCAGAGATAAGAAAATCCATCTGCTCCCCAGATGATGGAAAAGACAAAAAAATAATAATCCACAGGCTGCTAGTAGAGCATCTCAGCCATGTACACAAAAAAGGATTACATACAGTGGCGTACCTACCATTTAGGCAGACCACATAGCTGCTATGGGGCCCGTGAGGAAGTAGGGCCCACAGTGGAGGAGATGCCCCGCCCCCTAATTGCTCCCGTCTATCTTCCTAAAGCTAAAGGAACTTTTAAGATGTCATCATAGGTCCTGCAAGGGAACTGCACAGTGTAAAGTGTAGTTCCCAGGTTAGAATAGTGAAACTGCCAGGACCTCATCTTCAACATCACAGATCCTGCAGGATCTAGCAAATGAACTGCACCAAAAATAGTGTAGTTCAGGGATGCCCAACCTCCGGCCCTCCAGCTGTTGCAAAACTACAACTCCCAGCATGCCCGAACAGCCTATAGCTATCAGCTTTCAGCAGGGCATGATGGAAGTTGTAGTTGTATAACAGCTGGAGGGCCGCTGGTTGAGTTCCTAGGTTTGAAAGGTACATCTGCCAGGACCTGTGATTACAGTCGTGGCCAAATGTTTTGAGAATTACATAAATATTGAAAATTGGAAAAGTTGCTGCTTAAGTTTTTATAATAGCAATTTGCATATACTCCAGAATGTTATGAAGAGTGATCAGATGAATTGCATAGTCCGTCTTTGCCATGAAAATTAACTTAATCCCCAAAAAAACTTTCCACTGCATTTCATTGCTGTCATTAAAGCCTCTCCTGAGATCATTTCAGTAATCGTCTTGTTAACTCAGGTGAGAATGTTGACGAGCACAAGGCTGGAGATCATTATGTCAGGCTGATTGGGTTAAAATGGCAGACTTGACATGTTAAAAGGAGGGTGATGCTTGAAATCATTGTTCTTCCATTGTTAACCATGGTGACCTGCAAAGAAACGAGTGCGGCCATCATTGCGTTGCATAAAAATGGCATCACAGGCAAGGATATTGTGGCTACTAAGATTGCACCTCAATCAACAATTTATAGGATCATCAAGAACTTCAAGGAAAGAGGTTCAATTCTTGTTAAGAAGGCTTCAGGGCGTCCAAGAAAGTCCAGCAAGCGCCAGGATCGTCTTATAAAGAGGATTCAGCTGCGGGATCGGAGTGCCACCAGTGCAGAGCTTGCTCAGGAATGGCAGCAGGCAGGTGTGAGCTCATCTGCACGCACAGTGAGGCAAAGACTTTTGGAAGATGGCCTGGTGTCAAGAAGGGCAGCAAAGAAGCCATTTCTCTCCAAAAAAAACATCAGGGACAGATTGATCTTCTGCAGAAAGTATGGTGAATGGACTGCTGAGGACTGGGGCAATCTTTCCGATTGTTTGGGGCATCTGGAAAAAGGCTTGTCCGGAGAAGAAAAGGTGAGCGCTACCATCAGTCCTGTCTCATGCCAACAGTAAAGCATCCTGAGACCATTCATGTGTCTGGTTGCTTCTCATCCAAGGGAGTGGGCTCACTCACAATTTTGCCCAAAAACACAGCCATGAATAAACATAGAAACATAGAAACATAGAATGTGTCGGCAGATAAGAACCATCTGGCCCATCTAGTCTGCCCAATATACTGAATACTATGGATAGCCCCCGGCCCTATCTTATATGAAGGATGGCCTTATGCCTATCCCATGCATGCTTAAACCCCTTCACTGTATTTGCAGCTACCACTTCTGCAGGAAGGCTATTCCATGCATCCACTACTCTCTCAGTAAAGTAATACTTCCTTATATTACTTTTAAACCTTTGCCCCTCTAATTTAAAACTGTGTCCTCTTGTGGTAGTTTTTCTTCTTTTAAATATGCTCTCTTCCTTTACCGAGTTGATTCCCTTTATGTATTTAAAAGTTTCTATCATATCCCCTCTGTCTCTTCTTTCTTCCAAGCAATACATATTAAGGTCCTTTAACCTTTCCTGGTAAGTTTTATCCTGCAATCCATGTACTAGTTTAGTAGCTCTTCTCTGAACTCTCTCTAGAGTATCTATATCCTTCTGGAGATATGGCCTCCAGTACTGCGCACAATACTCCAAGTGAGGTCTCACCAGTGTTCTGTACAGCGGCATAAGCACTTCACTCTTTCTACTGCTTATACCTCTCCCTATACATCCAAGCATTCTGCTGGCATTTCGTGCTGCTCTATTACATTGTCTTCCCACCTTTAAGTCTTCTGAAATAATTACTCCTAAATCCCTTTCCTCAGATACTGAGGTCAGGACTGTGTCAAATATTCTATATTCTGCCCTTGGGTTTTTACGCCCCAGGTGCATTATCTTGCACTTATCCACATTAAATTTCAGTTTCCAGAGTTCTGACCATTCTTCTAGTTTTCCTAAATCCTTTTCCATTTGGCGTTTCCCTCCAGGAACATCAACCCTGTTACATATCTTTGTGTCATCAGCAAAAAGACAAACCTTACCAGCGAGGCCTTTTGCAATATCACTTATGAAGATATTAAACAAAATCGGTCCCAGTACAGATCCCTGTGGAACCCCACTGGTAACATTACCTTGTTTTGAATGTTCTCCATTGACTACAACCCTCTGTTGTCTGTCACTCAGCCACTACCTAATCCACTCAACAATATGGGAGTCCATGCTCAATGACTGCAGTTTATTGATAAGTCTTCTATGTGGGACAGTGTCAAAAGCCTTACTAAAATCTAGATATGCGATGTCTACTGCACCTCCACCGTCTATTATTTTATTCACCCAGTCAAAAAAATCTATAAGATTTGTTTGACATGATCTCCCTGAAGTAAACCCATGTTGTTTTTCATCTTGCAATCCATGGGATTTTAGATGTTCCACAATCCTATCCTTTAATAGGGTTTCCATTAATTTGCCTACTATTGATGTCAGACTCACTGGTCTATAGTTGCTCGATTCCTCCCTACTACCTTTCTTGTGAATGGGCACGACATTTGCCAATTTCCAATCTTCCGGGACGACTCCTGTTACTGATGATTGGTTAAATAAATCTGTTAACGGTTTTGCCAGCTCACCACTAAGCTCTTTTAATAATTTTGGGTGTATCTCATCAGGCCCCTGTGACTTATCTGTCTTCACCTTAGACAGCAAACTTAGAACATCTTCCTCTGTAAAGATACATGCATCAAACGATTTAATAGTCATTCTTTCTAGTGGAGGTCCTTCTCCTTTTTCTTTTGTAAAAACTGAACAGAAGTATTCATTAAGGCAGTCGGCTAGCCCTTTATTCTCTTCTACATACCTTCCGTCCTTTGTTTTTAATTTAGTTATTCCTTGTTTTAATTTCCTTTTTTCATTTATATATCTGAAGAATGTCTTATCCCCTTTTTTCATAGACTGAGCTAGTTTTTCTTCTGCCTGCGCTTTAGAAGTTCTTATAACTTGCTTGGCCTCTCTCTGCCTAATCTTGTAGATTTCCTTATCTTCATTGCTCTGGGTTTTTTTATAATTACAAAATGCTAGCTTTTTATTTTTAATGATTTGGGCCACTTCTGCTGAGTACCACATTGGTCTCCTCTTTTTTTTGCTTTTACTGACGAGTCTAATGCAATTTTCTGTTGCCTTCAATAATGCACCTTTTAAGTAGTCCCATTTCTCCTGGACTCCCTGTAATCCGTTCCAGTCTGATAAGGACTCATTTATGACTAATTTCATTTTTGAAAAGTCTGTTTTTCTAAAATCTAAAACTTTTGTTTTTGTGTGGTGGGACTCTTTCACAGTTCTTATATTAAACCACACTGACTGGTGATCACTAGATCCCAAGGTTTCGCCTACAATGACATCATATACCGAATCCCCGTTTGTGAATACCAAATCCAAAATGGCCTCCCTCCGGGTTGGCTCCTCAACCACTTGTTGTAGAGATAACCCCAGTAGGGAATTTAGAATATCTGTACTCCTGGTAGAACTTGCTATTTTGGTTTTCCAGTTTATATCTGGAAGATTGAAATCTCCCATAATGATAACTTCTCCTTTCATTGTCATTTTAGCTATTTCTTCAACTAGTAGATCATCTAGTTTTTTAACTTGACCAGGTGGTCTATATATCACACCTACACGAGTTACTGCATGGTTAGCAAACTGCAACGTAACCCAAACTGACTCTATGTTGGCCTCACCAACTTGTATTAGGTTAGATTTAATGCTATCTTTCACATACAGAAGGGTACAGAATGGTACAGAATGGTACCAAAACACCCTCCAACACCAACTTCTTCCAACAATCCAACAACAGTTTGGTGAAGAGCAATGCATTTTCCAGCACGATGGAGGACCGTGCCATAAGGCAAAAGTGATAACTAAGTGGCTCGGGACCAAAACATTGACATTTTGGGTCCATGGCCTGGAAACTCCCCAGATCTTAATCCCATTGAGAACTTGTGGTCAATCCTCAAGAGGCGGGTGGAGAAACAAAAACCCACTAATTCTGACAAACTCCAAGAAGTGATTATGAAAGAATGGGTTGCTATCAGTCAGGAATTGGCCCAGAAGTTGATTGAGAGCATGCCCAGTCGAATTGCAGAGGTCCTGAAAAAGAAGGGCCAACACTGCAAATACTGACTCTTTGCATAAATGTCATGTAATTGTCGATTAAAGCCTTTGAAACGTATGAAGTGCGTGTAATTATATTTCACTACATCACAGAAACAACAGAAACAAAGATCTAAAAGCAGTTTAGCAGCAAACTTTGTGAAAACTAATATTTGTGTCATTCTCAAAACTTTTGGCCACTACTGTATTTCATCACAGGTCCTTCAACCCCTAACAACTAGTATTAGAAGATCACAATCAGCACTGCATTGGTCCATACAGACTGGTAAGCAGTGATGAGCGGCAGGGGCAATATTCGAATTTGCAATATTTTGCTAATATTTTGTAGAATAAAGCACAGAGCACAGCAATGACACTACGGTCTCTTTCATAACTGCAATAAACTTTATAAAATAGCTGCTGGGGAGGTTCTTATATAGTAAGGGGTATATATTCACACTGCATATTACACAGTATTATAGATGCAATATGTACAGATGTATAGTATATACAGCAGTGTACTGATATGTGAGGTACGAGGTATAATAGATGTAGTGTGTAAACATATATAGTATATACAGAAATGTGCTCATATGTGAGGTATGAGGTATAATAGAAGCAGTGTGTACAGATATATAGCATATACAGTATCTTATACCTCATACCTCACGTCAATACACTATAATTACTATATACCTGTACACACTTGATCTATTATACCTCGTACCTAACATATCAGTATACTGTTTTATATACTATATACCTGTACACACTGCATATATTAAACCCCGGACCTCACGTCAGTACACTACAATATATACTATGTACCTGTACACACAGCATATATTATGCCACATACCTCACATATCAGTTAACTGCTGTATATACTATATATCTATACACACTACATCTGCAGTACTCTGCTGTATATACTATACATCTGTACATACTTCATCTATTATACCTTGTACCTCACATAACAGTAGACTGCTGTATATACTATACATCTGAACACACTGCATCTATTATACCTCTTTTGTGTGCCAGGGCTGTTTTGTAATCTCAATGCAGCCCTGATGGCATACATTATAAAACGCAGCAGCAAGCATAGTTCATGGAGCAAAGGAAGAGGCCTGGAATGGGTGGTGGGAGAGGCTATAAAAGAGGAATGGGGGCCCAATTTAGATTCTTGCTATGGGGCCCACAAATTTCTATGTATGCCCCTGATTCCATATAAAAAATAAAATGAAAGTTAAAAAAATTATTTTTGGCTCAAAATAAGTACAATGCAATAATAAAAAAAATGACCCCAAAGGTGTACATAGCATTTAAAGTTCAGTTTCTGGGAACTGGCACATCCATTTATAATTCTGTCAGCTGGTCCCCAGCTTCTCCCTAGCTACTACTGTCTGTCACTTTCTCAGTTTGTAGTTTATTGTTAAAGAGTTTACACTACCATTTATACCTTCCTAGTAGGGATTCTGGTATTTTTGTTAGCAAGAAGAGAGCAAACTGTGGTCTTTTTTATGCCAAGTAAAATCCCAAATACCTGATTAAAAAATGACTAGTGCCATAATAGGCCAAATGAGTGGAAAGCATAGTTACTAGTGGAAGTTTGATCTTTAGGATCTACAATATGCAATATGTATACATATACTGTACACCATAATGTGCCAAATCCAGGTGCCATTGTTTCCAAATGGGATTTGCAGTGCCATTTACACGACTGTGGATATTTTCCATGCAGATATGTATATGCATTCTTGTCGAGAAGTGACATGTCAACTTGTGACACAGAATTTTCATGAATTCCATGCGGAAACCGGCAGAAATACCGGTTTCTACTGTGGAAACACGGATGTAGCAGAGTTAAGACACACACTTGGTGAGTTATCGCATCTAGTTAATGGGTTATGACTGTGACTTTTAACTGTGCGGCATCTGTACATCTCAAATGGTTTTTTTCAAGCCATGTGAACGTCTCCTAACAGTTTTAGATGGCGCGGTCACGGACATAGCTTGTTGATGCCACATATTATGTAGCTGACTATGAAACGTTACTGTTACTTTCTTTCTGAAACGAAGTAGTGTTACTTAGTGTTAGTGTCAACTGTCAATTACTCTACATTTTGAAGGGATTAAGCAAATTTTAATTAATTAATAATATAAAACTAATTAATTGCGAAAACTTAACCTAACCTCTATTAATGCCGTACTTGTACAACTACCTTTTCCCTGTGTACTGCAGTATATTTGGCCGGGGATTGCCACCTAGTGGTCAGATGCTAATTGCTGCTTTTAAGAACAAATATCAAATGATACAGAGCATGGCATATAGCTATGCTCTTGTGTATGTTATGTATGCATAACAGAAAATTTATTTTTGTATAAAACAAATCTATTTGCTCAGACAACGGTTTGCAATTACATCAAATGATGTCTTTAAGAATGTACCATTTTATAAAGTATATCCTGAAGGTTAGCAATTTTATACCAATGCAATCTAAAGTACTGTTGATAAAGTGGGAGATATTCATACATGGTACTTAGTAGATCTACTCATCGTCTGTGCCACAGGCTTAGTTGTGAATGCTCTGCACTGGGGCAACTAAGCTCTTTGAGCACTTACAGTGAATCTTGTCCCAATTCATTTATGTGTAGGCTTTTATAATCCACTCCACATAAATATAACATTTTCAGAAGCGAAGGATTAGAGCAAGCATCTTGTCTGAATCCTGAATGCATCGAGTGTCAAATATTTCAGCTGAGAATAAAATGTGAAAATCACGCATTAAAATAGGATAACCCACACACTGTTGGAAAACAGGATGCAACACACATTGCGAATAATCCATATAATGTAAAATATTGCATTGAAATACAGTTTAATGACATATGCACCCTTTCCAAAGCCCACATAGCAGCATAAAATATATGAAAAAAAAAATTTGATTTCACAGAATCTACTTGATTAGTATATAGTTTATATCAGCTGAATATTGCTGTTATACCTTGTTGCTGTGCATATGAGGATCTACTATCATATCTGAAGGGTACCATCATTTTTAGGCCTCATGCACACATCTTGGCCTCCGTTCGTTTTTTTTTTTTTGCGGATAGGATGGGGACCCATTCATTTCAATGGGTCAGCAAAAAAATGCTGATAGTTCATCCGTTTGTGTTCCGCGTCCGTTGTCCGTGTTTACCTTCAGCAAAAAAAATTGTGCATGTCCTACTTTTTTCACATTTGCGGACAAGGATAGGTATTTATTACAAGGGATCTGTGGACAAAAAACGGATCCTCCAAAAAAAAAAATGGATGCCGCATCCGTTTTTTTGGGCGGACGCACAATTTGCGGACGCAAAAAACAACTGTTGTGTGCATGTAGCCTTATTCAGTGAAATAACATACAGCAGATGCATTCATTCTAATTCATCTTCAATGATGATAATTCTAATGGATAAGTACTTTGTTCTCCTTATCTCATTACTCGATAGCCAATAATCTACAAATATTATGTCGAAAAATCCCTGATGCCATACTGTGATTACATCAGCTGTAAATGACCCACAGGGCAATAATGTTTGAGTATCTCAATTTGAACTTAATGTGCAGAACTTCAGAACTCCATGAGAAGAAAAACATTTGAGCCTTAACCAGTGCACAAAGTCCTCTTTGACTACTCTAAATGTGGCTTTTTATTAATAACCCTGAACATAGAAATTATCCCTATTAATTCAAAAACATAGTTCTGGAAAAGCTGCAAAGAGACAATATCAAAATCTTGCTATAGTGTTCTACAGAAAAGGCAGCAACTTGGAGCCCAATCGGTCATGGCTTAGTATATTAGCTTGATAACCAGATAAAGAACTTGCTATGCCTCAGGCCATCTGCCGCTCAGACTGAGCAGTGTAATTTTACTGACATTAAAGTGGTTGTATAAGATTAGTAATAAAAGCATCCGTTTTTTTCCTCGCAAACAGTAGAATGTTTGTCCATGTTCTAGGGTGTCTACTGTGAATAAAGTCAAGCTGGTTGAAAGTTTTCCTCAGCGGGCACTCAATATGCTTGATATACACAATCAAACTTACCTGAAAGTCATAAAGTGATTCAGTACATGTGACTGAAAATATTTATAGGGTCATTTATCAAGACCGATATCTACATAACTTAGGCGCTGGCCATGCGACTTGCTTATATCTACACCAGCTCCATTGCTGACGTAGATTTAAGTTTAAGATTAAACAAGATGGGCCAGCCGACCCGCCCACGTCCCCACCCAAACCACGCCCCTTTTCTCCACCACCTCTGAAAAGTGGCATGAGCAGGGAAAAGTCACAGATTCGGCAACAAGTCCCCTTTATGACCGAATCTGCGACAAAAGTACATAAAAAAGTGGCGTACTTATCATAAATGACCCCCTTAGTCTGTATTATTGCTTTATATAGTATTTGTAAAAGTGCTATTCATTTTTTTGTGTTTGTTGGGCATTGGTTGAAGGTGGTATTGGTTGAGGGCATTTACAGTTTAATATTTCTATCCTAAGTGTTATAAGTATCTTTAATATACTGTAGGGCAGTGATGCCCAACCTACGGCCCGCGGGCCAGATCCGGCCCGCAAAGCTGTGTCATGCAGCCCGTACGACTCCCTGGAAAAAGTTTATGGCGTACCAATGCGCCTTAGACTTTTCCCCCACATTAATCAGAGCAGTGAGCGCTGTGAATGGCACAGGCAGCGCAGCGATGCTGCCTGTGCCTGAAATAACCAATAGCAAAGCTCCTTACAGCAAGGAGCTTTGTTATTGGTTGGTATAGGCACGAGCTGGAGTGATACATGTCCTGCAGCAGGGGAAGCCGGAGGGAGCTGGAAGGAGGAGGGGCCAGCTCCAGGGGTGGCTGTTGTAAGGAGAGCGAAGCGCGCTACCCAAAGACCTTGGGAAACATGACAGGGCCGCTGGAGAGGTAAAGAGCTGTGGACTCATGTGACTGGTCCCCGGTAACCCTGCTCCACCCTCCTCCTGTCACCCCACTAGTGACCCTGCTTCCCCCTCCTCCTGTCACCTCACTAATAACCCTGCCTCCCCCTCCTCCTGTCACCCGACTAGTGATCCTGCTTACCCCTTCACCTGTCACCCCACTAATGACCCTGCTTCCCCCTCCTCCTGTCACCCAACTAGTGACCCTGCTTCCCCCTCCTCCTGTCACCTCACTAGTGACCATTCCCCTCTCCTCCTGTCACCCCAATAGTGACCCTGGGCTCTAAAAAACTCTTAAACCCTTTTTATTTTTTATGAAACACTAAAATACTGCACTTTCTGGATAATAACCCTCCCAGGGCAAGACACGTGCACATGTGTTGCTTCAATTATTATTATTATATATATATATATATATATTTTTATGGTTTTAGATTTGTACATATCTATTTTACTGATTGCATCCACATATTGACCTCTATATAGTGAAAGAGCACCTCCTGAATTACAATTCAGGAGGTGTAACCACTAGTAGCATCCACAAGTAAATACCTTTCTACTGGCACAATGTCACCTGTTCCACTCCACAAGTCCACTACTTAATATGCCTCTTCTTGTATTGGTGGAGTTGAGGGAAAAGTGGGGCATTCAAAAGTGGACTCCTGTCCTGTTAAGCATAGCAACCAATCAGAGCTTAGAATCAGGGGCATAACTACTAGAGATGAGCGAATCAAAGTTGACGAAGTGGAATTTGATCCAAATGTCACGGCCGTAGGCAGGGACATGCACACACACAGTGAGCCCTAACTTGAACCCAGCCCACTGACCCTGCCTACTTTCAGAACAAGTCCTAGGCGACAAGTCCTCAACTGGTCGACATTCCCTATACTGGTACATGCAGAGATACAATCCAAGTGCCCGCGGAACCGCAGGTACCTGTTCACACACAGGACAGACAAACAAATGCCAAGGAAAGTCGTGCCAGAAACAGTCAAACCAGGAGATCGAGTCCAACAGAATCACAAAGCGGAAGGAGGGAGCAATAACAAGCCGAGGGTCAATACCAGACGGGAAGAAGGTACAGAATCGCTAAGCAGAGAGAGGGGTCAAGGTATAGCCGAACTCAAAACCAAAAGCAACAGTTCAATACACACTGGTAGCAGAGAACAGCAAGGAAAACCTATAACTGGCAAAGGTGATTGCCAGTTGCTGCCTTAAATAGGGAGCTAATCACCTGAGTGCTGACATCACCGGGGGCTCTGGTGTGACCTAAGGGGGCATGGTCAAAGTGGGCGGTCAAAAGGGGGCATGGCTTATACGGCCTTAACATCATGAGAGGGGCTTGGCCTAAAAGCTGAGTCACCAAGGGGCTTGGCATGACAGCACGTCTGGCACCGCGCTGCAGTGTCCGAGCCCCAGACTGCAGCGCTGGAGCTCGGACAGGCAAGTTGGTGACACCAAATTTAATGACAAATTCGATTCGCACAGAATCCAAATTTCCTCCCCCTTTGTGATAACGAATTGCATTTTTTCCTAAAATGGCTGATGCACGTGTGAGGACATGGAGCAAGGAACTCTGGGAAGGCGGGATCACCCATAATGCCATGCATGCAGCCAATCAGCAGCGAGCCAGCCCTGTGATGTCACAGCCCTATAAATAGCCTCAGCCATCTTAGATTCTGTCATTTTCCAGTGTACTAAGTGCAGCGAGAGACGTCAGCAGGCGCTAGGGACTTAAAGGGGTTGTCCGAGTTATTTTTTTGTTCTTTGCATGTTTCTAACTAGGCAAATGTAACAGCTTTACAATTCACTCACTTTATGTCCAGATGCTCCTTTCTTAGATTTCACTGAGGGTCACATGACCTGTGATGTCAGCTTCCCTCCCTGCTCTGATGATGTTTTGCCTGAGGGTGCAGATATGAGTCTGTACACTAAACGTCACTGTGCTGGCCACGCCCCCCTACACTGCCGTCTTCTGCTGTCTGCTCTCTTCCTGGATTCTTAACCCCTTCAGCAGCACAGACTCAGGGCTCAACGCTTTAATGAGTAGCTGCAGGCAGTGAGGAGACAAATGCTGAGCACAGGAGCTGACTGGAGCAGTTATGAGGAGCATTGTGCAAACACAGATAGGGAGAAAATCCTGTGTGCATCAGCAGTGTCATTGTACAGCTGGGACTTGTAGTCCTACACATACAACATACTGCAGAGTCTCACAGCAGGCAGACATGTCACTCAGGGCATGACTTGTATTCACTCCCTTTGCAGAGCAGGGGGAGTGGCAGAGATTGTTGTTATTGCAGGTAAACAAAGGGCCAGAAAAGAACCAGGGAAATGAGGAAATATAATTTTTTTTTTGCCTAAAACCTGCTTAGCTTAGTTATATATTGCTGACCATCAGACTTACAATGCTATACATTTTATTTTATTTTTTTCATAACTCGGACAACCCCTTTAATTGTGCAAAAAAAACTATTTTAAAGTTCAGGGAAAGATTATTCAAGGTGTAGGGAAAGTATAGGGAGGAATCTTTACACAGCATTTATGTTGAACAGTAGTGTTGAGCGCGAATATTCGAGTATCAAATTTTTTTCGCGAATATCGGCACTTCGCTAATTCGCGAATATTTCGAATATAGTGATATAAATTCGATATTTTGAATATTCATTTTTTTTTTTTTTTAATTGTTATATTTTTTTCTTTCCCACTTCCCTAAAGTTGTTCTTACCTGTCCTTTGGATTCATGTCTTCCTGGCTGCTCCAGTCAGTGCCCGTTGCCGCTTCTTCCGACTTCCGTGCTCATGGAGCGTCCCCATCACCATGGGAACGTCTCCATATACTAGAATGTACTGTCGGATTTGAGAATTACGTTGAAATCGCAATTCGATTATTTCAAGTTATAATAATCGAATTTCGATTTTAACTTAGCACTGCTATATTTAATTCTAGCCTAATATGGAATATAGCAGTGCTAAGTTAAAATCGAAATTTGATTATTATAACTTGAATTAATCGAATTGCGATTTTAACTTGGACCTGGTTTACTATGGTTGGCTTGGTAGAATTAGCGAATATGACGAATGTATTCGTCATATTCCACAAAACGAATATAACGAATGTATTTGTCATATTCCACAAAACGAAGATAACGAAGTATTCTGCATCTTCGTTTTAGCTACCTATTCATCAACTTCGCTAATTCTAGCAATCATATAGGAAAGTTTACTATAGAGTCAGCTAAGTTTAATTCGCTATGCGATTATATTACTTTGCTTTTTTTTTATAAATAGAATAATTATAATAATTATCAGGTATTATAATTATTAAATTTTTTTTTTAAAAGCAGTCATATAATCGCATAGCGAATTAAACTTAGCTGTCTCTATAGTAAACTTTCCTATATGATTGCTAGAATTAGCGAAGTTGATGAATAGGTAGCTAAAACGAAGATGCAGAATACTTCGTTATCTTCGTTTTGTGGAATATGACGAATACAATTCTTATATTCGTTTTGTGGAATATGACGAATACATTCGTCATATTCGCTAATTCTACCAAGCCAACCATAGTAAACCAGGTCCAAGTTGAAATCGCAATTCGATTAATTCAAGTTATAATAAACGAATTTCGATTTTAACTTAGCACTGCTATATTCCATATTAGGCTAGAATTAACGAATATGGAATATAGCAGTGCTAAGTTAAAATCGAAATTCAATTATTATAACTTGAATTAATCGCATTGCTATTTCAATAGGAGAGTAGCCTTTAAGTTAAAATCGCAATACGCGATTATTTAAATCGCATATTAATCGCGATAACAAGAATAATGACGAATATTCGATTTCAACGAATATAAAACGAATATTCTATTGAATATTCGCGAATTTCGACGAAATCGAATATTGCACTTGCCGCTCATCACTATTGAACAGGGTTCAGTGGAGGAGGTTACAGCCTGGGTAATAGGAACATTCCTATTACACCTTGGTGCACTGACTGGGGATCCAAATTGCCATTATACAGCTCTGTAATTCCAGCAAACTGTTCTTGGGGTACAAGTGCTGTTTGATACAGGCATTAATAGGGTTTATTACAAGGAAATATTTATACGTCTTATTTGCCCTTCTGCGGTGCATTTATATGTTCTAAAGCTGGCTTGTATTAGTGGGAAAAAAGGGCTTATTAGCCGTTGTGTGGTGAAGTGCGAAAATAACAGCCCTTTTTGTCGTGTATTAGTGGCAAAAGAAAAATATATTTGCCGTTCAGCAGTGCAGTTAAATGTTCTAAAGACCTTTTTTTTTTCCATGAATTAGTCGCAAAAGTAAAATATATTTTATTCATTTAGCGGTCCAGTTATATGTTCTAAAGCCCTTTTTGTCATGTATTAGTGGCAAAAGTAAAATATCCCGCTCAGCGGTGCAGTTATATGTTCTAAAGCCCTTTTTGTCATGTATTAGTGGCAAAAGTAAAATATCCCGCTCAGCGGTGCAGTTATATGTTCTAAAGCCCTTTTTGTTGTGTATTAGTGGCAAAAGTAAAATATATTTGCCACTCAGCGGTGCAGTTATATGTTCTAAATGTGTATTAGTGTGAAATGAATGGGCTTATTAGCCGCAGTGTGGTGAAGTGAGAAAAGTACAGACTTTTTTGGGGTTTTTTAATTTCCTATTTTTTTATTTGATCTAACAGTATGTCAGACAGAGAAGTGCCAGGCCATACACACAGGAGTGGCAAAAGCATGAATGTTTCTGGCACAAGCAGAGTAAGGGGTCGTGGCAGCAGTAGTCGCAGCGAGAGGCCTGAGCTCCCGGTGTCATCTAGCGGTCGTGTCTTGACCAGCAACCCAGCGGTTCTTGATAGGTTAACTCAGTCATCCACATCATCCCAAGTGACATCAGACACCACCAGCCAACAGTCGGTGGGTTCGTCAGACACAACCCTTAGTTGGCATGGCCCGGGAGCAGGCTCTGTGCCCTCACCTGTCCTCAACCTGCCTCTGTCCTTTTCTGTTCACTCAGCCAGAGAAGTATTGTATGCTGTAGGCTCAGCTCCACTATATAGTGAGGACGAGCTACTAGAAGACAGTCAGCAGCTACTGTCAAGTTAAGATGTGGAGAAGACATCCGCCGTTACCTCCACTAGGCGGGCAAGTAGTGATTAGGAGAGTGGCGTGGGAGCTTGTGTTGCAAGCGATCAGACTCCTGACCCAGAGACGGTTGAGGAGGACATCAGTGACGCGCAGACAGTACTCGATAATGAGGATGTAGCTGATCGCACTTGGGAGCCAGGTGACAAAGTGGCTTCATCATCATCGGTAGAAGAGAGTGGCAGGTTGCCCATGAGGCAGCAGAAAAGCCAGCAAGTCGCTAGCATGGTCGGGAGTCAGCAGGGTCACAGCAGTGGGAGGTCGGAAGCCAAATGTGCCTGGGGTAGACCACTCACTTCGCAGGAGCCTACCTGTCTGGGAATTGGCAGTGCACGGGTTCACAGAGGCAGTGGCGGTAGTAGTCAGTAAGTGCGTAGTGTTGGATGTAAAATCACCTACTCGGCGGTGTGGCAGTTTTTTGTTAAGCCGCCGGAGGAGGTGAACATGGCCATATGTAGAATCTGTGGGCAGAAGGTGAAGTGTGGCCAGGGTGTCAATGTTGGCATCACGGCCCTGCGTCAACATATGCAGCGTCACCATAAAGTGGCCTAGGAGAACCATGGCTCCGATGTGGTGGTCCAGCTTGCTGCAGCAACCACTGCATCACCCAGTAGTGTTGATCACGAATATTCGAATCGCGAATATTAATAGAGAATATTGGCACTTCGAGAATTTGCGAATATTTAGACTAGAGTTAAGCGAACACCTGGATGTTCGGGTTCGAGAAGTTCGGCCAAACTTCTCGGAAATGTTCGGGTTCGGGATCCGAACCCGACCCGAACTTCGTCCCGAACCCCATTGAAGTCAATGGGGACCCGAACTTTTCGGCACTAAAAAGGCTGTAAAACAGCACAGGAAAGAGCTAGAGGGCTGCAAAAGGCAGCAACATGTAGGAATATCCCCTGCAAACAAATGTGGATAGGGAAATGAATTAAAATAAAAATAAAAAAAATAAAAATTAACCAATATCAATTGGACAGAGGTCCCATAGCAGAGAATCTGGCTTCACGTCAGCAGAGAATCAGTCTCTTCATGCCATAGCAGAGAATCTGGCTTCATGTCAGCAGAGAATCAGTCTTCATGTCATAGCAGAGAATCAGGCTTCACGTCACCCACCACTGGAACAGGCCACTGTCACATATTTAGGCCCAGGCACCCAGGCAGAGGAGAGAGGTCCCGTAACAGAGAATCTGGCTTCATGTCAGCACAGAATCAGTCTTCATGTCATAGCAGAGAATCAGGCTTCACGTCACCCACCACTGGAACATGCCACTGTCACATATTTAGGCCCCGGCACACAGGCAGAGGAGAGAGGTCCCGTAACAGAGAATCTGGCTTCATGTCAGCACAGAATCAGTCTTCATGTTATAGCAGAGAATCAGGCTTCACGTCACCCACCACTGGAACAGGCCACTGTCACATATTTAGGCCCCGGCACCCAGACAGAGGAGAGAGGTCCCGTAACAGAGAATCTGGCTTCATGTCAGCAGAGAATCAGTCTTCATGTCATAGCAGAGAATCAGGCTTCACGTCACCCACCACTGGAACAGGCCACTGTCACATATTTAGGCCCAGGCACCCAGGCAGAGGAGAGAGGTCCCGTAACAGAGAATCTGGCTTCATGTCAGCACAGAATTAGTCTTCATGTTATAGCAGAGAATCAGGCTTCACGTCACCCACCACTGGAACAGGCCACTGTCACATATTTAGGCCCCGGCACCCAGGCAGAGGAGAGAGGTCCCGTAACAGAGAATCTGGCTTCATGTCAGCACAGAATCAGTCTTCATGTCATAGCAGAGAATCAGGCTTCACGTCACCCACCACTGGAACAGGCCACTGTCACATATTTAGGCCCCGGCACCCAGGCAGAGGAGAGTGGTCCCGTAACAGAGAATCTGGCTTCATGTCAGCACAGAATCAGTCTTCATGTTATAGCAGAGAATCAGGCTTCACGTCACCCACCACTGGAACAGGCCAATGTCACATATTTAGGCCCCGGCACCCAGACAGAGGAGAGAGGTCCCGTAACAGAGAATCTGGCTTCATGTCAGCACAGAATCAGTCTTCATTTCATAGCAGAGAATCAGGCTTCACGTCACCAACCACTGGAACAGGCCACTGTCACATATTTAGGCCCCGACACCCAGACAGAGGAGAGAAGTCCCGTAACAGAGAATCTGGCTTCATGTCAGCAGAGAATCAGTCTTCATGTCATAGCAGAGAATCAGGCTTCACGTCACCCACCACTGGAACAGGCCACTGTCACATATTTAGGCCCCGACACCCAGACAGAGGAGAGAGGTCCCGTAACAGAGAATCTGGCTTCATGTCAGCAGAGAATCAGTCTTCATGTCATAGCAGAGAATCAGGCTTCACGTCACCCACCACTGGAACAGGCCACTGTCACATATTTAGGCCCAGGCACCCAGGCAGAGGAGAGAGGTCCCGTAACAGAGAATCTGGCTTCATGTCAGCACAGAATTAGTCTTCATGTTATAGCAGAGAATCAGGCTTCACGTCACCCACCACTGGAACAGGCCACTGTCACATATTTAGGCCCCGGCACCCAGGCAGAGGAGAGAGGTCCCGTAACAGAGAATCTGGCTTCATGTCAGCACAGAATCAGTCTTCATGTCATAGCAGAGAATCAGGCTTCACGTCACCCACCACTGGAACAGGCCACTGTCACATATTTAGGCCCAGGCACCCAGGCAGAGGAGAGTGGTCCCGTAACAGAGAATCTGGCTTCATGTCAGCACAGAATCAGTCTTCATGTTATAGCAGAGAATCAGGCTTCACGTCACCCACCACTGGAACAGGCCACTGTCACATATTTAGGCCCCGGCACCCAGACAGAGGAGAGAGGTCCCGTAACAGAGAATCAGTCTTCATGTCATAGCAGAGAATCAGGCTTCACGTCACCCACCACTGGAACAGGCCACTGTCACATATTTAGGCCCCGGCACCCAGGCAGAGGAGAGAGGTCCCGTAACAGAGAATCTGGCTTCATGTCAGCACAAAATCAGTCTTCATGTTATAGCAGAGAATCAGGCTTCACGTCACCCACCACTGGAACAGGCCACTGTCACATATTTAGGCCCAGGCACTCAGGCAGAGGAGAGAGGTCCCGTAACAGAAAATCTGGCTTCATGTCAGCACAGAATCAGTCTTCATGTCATAGCAGAGAATCAGGCTTCACGTCACCCACCACTGGAACAGGCCACTGTCACTTATTTAGGCCCCGGCACCCAGACAGAGGAGAGAAGTCCCGTAACAGAGAATCTGGCTTCATGTCAGCAGAGAATCAGTCTTCATGTCATAGCAGAGAATCAGGCTTCACGTCACCCACCACTTGAACAGGCCACTGTCACATATTTAGGCCCCGGCACCCAGGCAGAGGAGAGAGGTCCCGTAACAGAGAATCAGGCTTCATGTCAGCAGAGAATCAGTCTTCATGTCATAGCAGAGAATCAGGCTTCACGTCACCCACCACTGGAACAGGCCACTGTCACATATTTAGGCCCAGGCACCCAGGCAGAGGAGAGAGGTCCCGTAACAGAGAATCTGGCTTCATGTCAGCACAGAATCAGTCTTCATGTTATAGCAGAGAATCAGGCTTCACGTCACCCACCACTGGACCAGGCCACTGTCACATATTTAGGCCCCGGCACCCAGACAGAGGAGAGAGGTCCCGTATCAGAGAATCTGGCTTCATGTCAGCACAGAATCAGTCTTCATGTCATAGCAGAGAATCAGGCTTCACGTCACCCACCACTGGAACAGGCCACTGTCACATATTTAGGCCCAGGCACCCAGGCAGAGGAGAGAGGTCCCGTAACAGAGAATCTGGCTTCATGTCAGCACAGAATCAGTCTTCATGTTATAGCAGAGAATCAGGCTTCACGTCACCCACCACTGGAACAGGCCACTGTCACATATTTAGGCCCCGGCACCCAGACAGAGGAGAGGTTCATTCAACTTTGGGTTGCCCCGCATTATAATGGTAAAATGAAAATAAAAATAGGATTGAATGAGGAAGTGCCCTGGAGTACAATAATATATTGTTAAGGGGAGGTAGTTAATGTCTAATCTGCACAAGGGATGGACAGGTCCTGTGGGATCCATGCCTGGTTAATTTTTATGAACGTCAACTTGTCCACATTGGCTGTAGACAGGCGGCTGCGTTTGTCTGTAATGACGCCCCCTGCCGTGATGAATACACGTTCAGACAAAACGCTGGCCGCCGGGCAGGCCAGCACCTCCAAGGCATAAAAGGCTAGCTCTGGCCACTTGGACAATTTGGAGACCCAGAAGTTGAATGTGGCCGTACCATCAGTCAGTACGTGGAGGGGTGTGCACAGGTACTGTTCCACCATCTTATTGAAATGTTGCCTCCTGCTAACACGTTCCGTATCAGGTGGTGGTGCAGTTAGCTGTGGAGTGGTGACAAAACTTTTCCACATCTCTGCCATGCTAACCCTGCCCTAAGAGGAGCTGGCCGTGACACAGCTGCATTGGCGACCTCTTGCTCCTCCTCTGCCTTCGCCTTGGGCTTCCACTTGTTCCCCTGTGACATTTGGGAAAGCTCTCAGTAGAGAGTCTACCAACGTGCGCTTGTACTCGCGCATCTTACTATCACACTCCAGTGAATGAAGTAAGGTGGGCACATTGTCTTTGTATCGTGGATCCAGCAGGGTGGCAACCCAGTAGTCCGCACACGTTAAAATGTGGGCAACTCTGCTGTCGTTGCGCAGGCACTGCAGCATGTAGTCGCTCATGTGTGCCAGGCTGCCCAGAGGTAAGGACAAGCTGTCCTCTGTGGGAGGCGTATCGTCATCGTCCTGCGTTTCCCCTCAGCCACGCACCAGTGATGGGCACGAGCTGCGTTGGGTGCCAGCCCGCTGTGAACCTGCTTCATCCTCATCCTCCTCCACCTCCTCCTCATCCTCGTCCTCCTCGTCCTCCAGTAGTGGGCCCTGTCTGGCCACATTTGTACCTGGCCTCTGCTGTTGCAAAAAACCTCCCTCTGAGTCACTTCGAAGAGACTGGCCTGAAAGTGCTAAAAATGACCCCTCTTCCTCCTCCTCCTCCTGGGCCACCTCCTCTTCCATCATCGCCCTAAGTGTTTTTTCAAGGAGACATAGAAGTGGTATTGTAACGCTGATAACGGTGTCATCGCCACTGGCCATGTTGGTGGAGTACTCAAAACAGCGCAACAGGGCACACAGGTCTCGCATGGAGGCCCAGTCATTGGTGGTGAAGTGGGGCTGATCCGCAGTGCGACTGACCCGTGCGTGCTGCAGCTGAAACTCCACTATGGCCTGCTGCTGCTCGCACAGTCTGTCCAGCATGTGCAAGGTGGAGTTCCACCTGGTGGGCACGTCGCATATGAGGCGGTGAGCGGGAAGGCCGAAGTTACGCTGTAGCGCAGACAGGCGAGCAGCGGCAGGTTGTGAACGCCGGAAGCGCGAACAGACGGCCCGCACTTTATGCAGCAGCTCTGACATGTCGGGGTAGTTGTGAATGAACCTCTGCACCACCAAATTCAGCACATGCGCCAGGCAAGGGATGTGCGTCAAACCGGCTAGTCCCAGAGCTGCAACGAGATTTCGCCCATTATCGCACACCACCAGGCCGGGCTTGAGGCTCACTGGCAGCAACCACTCGTCGGTCTGTTGTTCTATACCCTGCCACAACTCCTGTGCGGTGTGGGGCCTGTCCCCCAAACATATGAGTTTCAGAACGGCCTGCTGACGTTTACCCCGGGCTGTGCGGAAGTTGGTGGTGAAGGTGTGTGGCTGACTGGATGAGCAGGTGGAAGAAGAGGAGGAGGAAGCTGAGTAGGAGAAGACAGGAGGCAAAGAATGTTGCCCTGCGATCCTTGGCGGCGGAAGGACGTGCGCCAAACAGCTCTCCGCCTGGGGCCCAGCCGCCACTACATTTACCCAGTGTGCAGTTAGGGAGATATAGCGTCCCTGGCCGTGCTTACTGGTCCACGTATCTGTGGTTAGGTGGACCTTGCCACAGATGGCGTTGCTCAGTGCACACTTGAGTTTATCGGATACTTGGTTGTGCAGGGAAGGCACGGCTCTCTTGGAGAAGTAGTGGCGGCTGGGAACAACATACTGTGGGACAGCAAGCGACATGAGCTGTTTGAAGCTGTGTGTGTCCACCAGCCTAAATGACAGCATTTCATAGGCCAGTAGTTTAGAAATGCTGGCATTCAGGGCCAGGGATCGAGAGTGGCTAGGTGGGAATTTACGCTTTCTCTCAAATGTTTGTGAGATGGAGAGCTGAACGCTGCCGTGTGACATGGTTGGGATGCTTGGTGACGCAGGTGGTTTTGTTGGTGGTACATCCCATGTTTGCTGGGCGGCAAGTGCCAACATCCCTCCAGAGGCGGAGGAATAGGCCGAGGCGGCGGCAGCAGCAGAAGAGGCCGAGGCGGCAGCAGCAGAAGAGGTAGCAGGGGGAGCCTGAGTGACTTCCTTGTTTTTAAGGTGTTTACTCCACTGCATGCAGGTGCCTGGTCATGCAGGTTGTGCTAAGGTTCAGAACGTTAATGCCTCGCTTAAGGCTCTGATGGCACAGCGTGCAAACCACTCGGGTCTTGTCGTCAGCACATTGTTTGAAGCAGTGCCATGCCAGGGAACTCCTTGAAGCTGTCTTTGTGGTGCTCGGTCCCAGATGGCGACGGTCAGTAGCAGGCGGAGTCTCTTGGCGGCGGGTGTTCTGATTTTGCCCACTGCTCCCTCTTTGTCTTTTGCTACGCTGTTGGCTCGGTCTCACCACTGCCTCTTCCTCCGAACTGTGAAAGTCAGTGGCACGACCTTCATTCCATGTGGGGTCTAGGACCTCATCGTCCCCTGCATCGTCTTCCACCCAGTCTTGATCCCTGACCTCCTGTTCAGTCTGCACACTGCAGAAAGATGCAGCAGTTGGCACCTGTGTTTCGTCATCATCAGAGACGTGCTGAGGTGGTATTCCAATGTCCTCATCATCAGGAAACATAAGTGGTTGTGCGTTAGTGCATTCTATCTTTTCCACCCCTGGTGAAGGGCTAGGTAGATGCCCTTGGGAAACCCTGGCAGCAGAGTCTTCAAACAGCATAAGAGACTGCTGCATAACTTGAGGCTCAGACAGTTTCCCTGATATGCATGGGGGTGATGTGACAGACTGATGGGCTTGGTTTTCATGCGCCATCTGTGCACTTTCTGCAGAAGACTGGGTGGGAGATAATGTGAACGTGCTGGATGCACTGTCGGCCACCCAATTGACTAATGCCTGTACTTGCTCAGGCCTTACCATCCTTAGAACGGCATTGGGCCCCACCAAATATTCCTGTAAATTCTGGCGGCTACTGGGACCTGAGGTAGTTGGTACACTAGGACGTGTGGCTGTGGCAGAACGGCCACGTCCTCCCCCAGCACCAGAGGGTCCACTAACACCAACACGACCATGTCCACGTCCGCGTCCGCGTCCCTTACGAGATGTTTTCCTCATTGTTACCGTTCACCACAATAAGAAAAATATTATTCGGGCCAATGTATTGAATTAAAATTCAGGCCTTTTTTTACAGACACCTAACACTATCTGGCTATCTATTTAGGTACCGTATTACACTACTACAGGCACACCAGTAATGACAGATTTAGCTGAATATAAATGTGAGGCCTACTTTTTAGGCGCTGTGTGACAGGTATACGTTTAATCACAGAATTAGACTTGTATCTGCACTGTAGCGTGTGTGTTAAGTTTTTCAGAATGACCCTATCAGCACCTTGAATCTAATATACCCTTTTAGGGATAGATTTAAAGTAGGTCTGATACAGCAGAAACCACTAATTTTGAGAATTGCAAATTTGGGAATTGTTTTTCAACCCAGAACAAAAACTGTGCTTTTACGGTCACTAAAAATAATTTGACCAGCTAAAACAGTACTGATTTGGAGGAATATAAATGTGAGGCCTATTTTTTAGGCGCTGTGTGACAGGTATACGTTTAATCACAGAATTAGACTTGTATCTGCACTGTAGCGTGTGTGTTAAGTTTTTCAGAATGACCCTATCAGCACCTTGAATCTAATATACCCTTTTAGGGATAGATTTAAAGTAGGTCTGATACAGCAGAAACCACTAATTTTGAGAATTGCAAATTTGGGAATTGTTTTTCAACCCAGAACAAAAACTGTGCTTTCACGGTCACTAAAAATAACTTGACCAGCTAAAACAGTACTGATTTGGAGGAATATAAATGCGAGGCCTATTTTTTAGGCGCTGTGTGACAGATATACGTTTAATCACAGAATTAGACTTGTATCTGCACTGTAGCGTGTGTGTTAAGTTTTTCAGAATGACCCTATCAGCACCTTGAATCTAATATACCCTTTTAGGGATAGATTTAAAGTAGGTCTGGTACAGCAGAAACCACTAATTTTGAGAATTGCAAATTTGGGAATTGTTTTTCAACCCAGAACAAAAACTGTGCTTTTACGGTCACTAAAAATAATTTGACCAGCTAAAACAGTACTGATTTGGAGGAATATAAATGTGAGGCCTATTTTTTAGGCGCTGTGTGACAGGTATACGTTTAATCACAGAATTAGACTTGTATCTGCACTGTAGCGTGTGTGTTAAGTTTTTCAGAATGACCCTATCAGCACCTTGAATCTAATATACCCTTTTAGGGATAGATTTAAAGTAGGTCTGGTACAGCAGAAACCACTAATTTTGAGAATTGCAAATTTGGGAATTGTTTTTCAACCCAGAACAAAAACTGTGCTTTTACGGTCACTAAAAATAACTTGACCAGCTAAAACAGTACTGATTTGGAGGAATATAAATGTGAGGCCTATTTTTTAGGCGCTGGGTGACAGGTATACGTTTAATCACAGAATTAGACTTGTATCTGCACTGTAACGTGTGTGTTAAGTTTTTCAGAATGACCCTATCAGCACCTTGAATCTTATATACCCTTTTAGGGATAGATTTAAAGTAGGTCTGGTACAGCAGAAACCACTAATTTTGAGAATTGCAAATTTGGGAATTGTTTTTCAACCCAGAACAAAAACCGTGCTTTTACGGTCACTAAAAATAACTTGACCAGCTAAAACAGTACTGATTTGGAGGAATATAAATGTGAGGCCTATTTTTTAGGCGCTGGGTGACAGGCTCAACTTGCCCCTGATGTAGAATATGGCCAAAAAATAACCACACTATTGATGGTTAAATGCACTTGATGAAAGCTTGACCCTGATGTAGGATATAGCAAAAAATAACCACACTATTGATGGTTAAATGCACTTGGGTGACACAGGCTCAGCCTGCACCTGATGTAGTATATGGCCAAAAAATAACCACACTATTGATGGTTAAAGGCACTTGATGAAAGCTTGACCCTGATGTAGGATATAGCAAAAAATAACCACACTATTGATGGTTAACCCCTTAAGGACCTAGGACGTACCGGTACGCCCTATTTCCCGAGTCCTTAAGGACCGAGGACGTACCGGTACGTCCTGACTTAAAATCGGAACTCCGGCGCCGCAGGGGTTAATCGGAACGGGATTTCGGCTGAAATCATTCAGCCGGCATCCCGTAACAATGCAGGGGGGGGTCATTTGACCCCCCCGTATCGGCGATCGCAGAAAACCGCAGGTCAATTCAGACCTGCGGTTTTCTGCGTTTCCGGTCCATTCGGGTGTCCTGTGACCCGATGAACCGGAAAAAGACTGCGATCGGTGGCGTAATTATACACCACCTATCGCAGTCCGAGGATTTGGAGAGGCGGTGCTGGCCCTGGTGCTGAATGCCGCTGTCCAGGGTGCTGATTGGTGCAGGGGAGAGAGGCGCGAGATTCAAACTTCCTGCGCTCCTCTCTCCCCTCCTCTTCCTGTCCAGCACCCTGACCGTGCAGCATCGTCCAGCACCAGCTCCTGTGTCCCCCTAATCGGAATCCATCACCCTCCTGCACCCATCGCCACCCAGGTAGGTTAGGGTCAGTGAGGGAGAGGCACCGTTAGGCAGGGAAAGAAGGGAAAAGTAAGTTAGAAAAAAAAAAAAAAAAGTACTTTTATTCCAAACTTCCAAACTTCCATCTAACCCTAACCCAGACCCCTCCTGCCACTTGCCCCCCCACCCACCCCCCACCAGCCACTTCCCCCCCCCACCTGCCTCCCCCCCCCACCCACCCCCCCCCAGCCCCCCCCACCCCCCACTCACCACCACTTTTTTTTTTCTGCGTGCGCTGACTGGCCGGCACTTTTTAGCGTCCGTCCACTGTTAGCGCATCGCCCGCCCCACCACCCCACCGACCGCTGATCAGCGTTGTACCGCTGATCAGCAAGTTTTAACTTTTTTTTTTTCTAACACTTGCCCATTTTTTTGCCTGGACTTTTTAGTACGCGAACACCCGTTGCCCCCACACACACGCCCATATAATAAAGTTTGCCACACACGCACACCTACACGCACACACACCCATGGCCCGCCGGATGTTCTCGGCCGAGGAGGCATACGCCCAGATTGCCTCCGACTCTGAGAGCCCCAGTGAGGATGAGGATGACCCCACATTCCTTTTATCATCCGCATCCTCCTCATCATCATCTGATGACGATGAGCCACCAAGGCGGCGGAGACGCCGCCAGGCGGAGCCAGGGGCCCCACATGCTAGGGATCCTGTGGCCCACCCTAGTACGAGCCGCCCTGGGGTTCGTACTGGTTTCCCGGCCCACCAAATAAGTCCACCGGAGCCCCCTGCCGATGAACTTAGCTGGTGTCCCCCAGTGGACTTTGAGCCTGAGATTCCGGATTTTGCTGGAATTTTAGTTTTTTTTTCAGTAACTCACTGGTGAATTTGATGGTGGAGCAGACGAATCTGTACGCCCAACAGTTCGTCGCTCAAAACCCAGGCTCAGTTTTGGCTAGACCCGGTGGCTGGACGCCGGTCAGTGCAGCCGAAATGAGGACATTTTGGGGCCTCGTGCTGCATATGGGTCTAGTCCAAAAACCCAGTGTCAGGCAATACTGGAGTGGGGACGTCCTATACCAGACCCCACTGTACAGTATGGTCATGATACGTCACCGGTTTGAGGCCATCCGGAAATGTCTGCATTATTCCGATAATGCAGCATGTCCCCCCCGAAGTGATCCTGCCTAT
Organism: Bufo bufo; assembly: GCF_905171765.1. Classification (NCBI taxonomy): domain Eukaryota; kingdom Metazoa; phylum Chordata; class Amphibia; order Anura; family Bufonidae; genus Bufo; species Bufo bufo. The sequence continues at coordinate 576,492,460 of NC_053389.1, forward strand.
GACCGGCTGTATAAGATACGGCCGGTCATCGATCACTTTGGGGCCACATTTCAGCAGGCCTACGTACCTGGAAGGGAGGTCGCGGTTGATGAGTCTCTCGTTGCGTTCAAGGGGAGACTCAGTTTCCGCCAATACATTCCCACAAAGCGGGCGAGGTATGGCGTGAAGCTATACAAAATTTGTGAGAGTGCCTCAGGGTACACTTACAAATTTCGTGTGTACGAGGGGCGAGATTCCCGTATTGAACCCCCAGAATGTCCCCCCACTCTGGGTGTTAGCGGGAAACTCGTGTGGGACCTTATGTACCCACTGCTGGATAATGGTTACCACTTGTACGTGGATAACTTTTATACCAGCATTCCCTTGTTCAGGTCCCTTGCCGCCAGATCCACGTTCGCTTGTGGGACCGTGCGGAAAAATCAACGCGGCCTCCCTGCCTACCCCCTCCAGGTACCTATCCCCAGGGGTGAGACCCGTGCCCTTACCAGTGGAAACCTGTTGCTGGTCAGGTATAAGGACAAGAGGGATGTCCTTATGCTGTCCACAATCCACGGTAACGGCACCACCCCTGTCCCTGTGCGAGGTACCGCGGCAACGGTCCTCAAGCCCGATTGTATCGTCGACTACAATCGGTATATGGGAGGAGTTGATCTCTCTGATCAAGTCCTCACGCCATATAACGCCATGCGCAAAACCCGGGCATGGTACAAAAAAGTTGCGGTCTACTTGGTACAGGTTGCCATGTACAACTCTTTTGTACTATCCCGAAGCGCTGGCAGCACAGGGACATTCCTCCAGTTCTATGAGGCAGTCCTCAAAGACCTGATCTTTTCGGACCGGGAAAGAGCAGGCCGGAGTACCTCGGGAATTGGAGGCGCCCGGATCGTCCCTGGCCAACACTTTCCAGGTGTGGTCCCCCATACTGGAAAGAAGGGACGAACCCAAAAAAAGTGCAGAGTGTGTCACAAGAGGGGGATACGGAAGGACACCACTACTCAATGTGACACTTGCCCCGATCATCCGGGCCTCTGCATTATCAATTGCTTCAGGGAGTATCACACTTCCATGGAGTACTAAATTTTTATAATCCTCAACAGTCCACTAGAGAACATAAAACACTATGGCTCTCAGACTTTGGAGACACGGAAACAATTTTTCTTTCCCCAAAAAATATTAGTTTTAGAGCAGGCATCCTCAAACTGCGGCCCTCCAGATGTTGTAAAACTATAACTCCCAGCATGCCCAGACAACCTACAGCCATCAGCAGGGCATGGTGGGAATTGTAGTTTTACAATATCTGGAGGGCCGCAGTTTTAGGATGCCTGCTTAGTGTCTCCAAAGTCTGAGAGCCATACATATTGGGCATCGTCGCGTGCGTAAAAGTCGTCGCTATAAAAATAACTTTTGACCAAACGCCTCGGATGAACGGTGTTAAAAATATAAAATAAAAACTGTGCCAAAACACCAATTTTTGGGCAAAATTTCAATTTGAATCCATTTTGCCGGTAATAAAGCAAGGGTTAACAGCCAAACAAAACTAAATATTTATTGCCCCGATTCTGTAGTTTGCAGAAACACCCCATATGTGGTCGTAAATGGTTATATAGCCGCACGGCAGGGCATAGAACGAAGGGAACTCCATATGGTTTCTGGAAGGCAGATTTTGATGGACAGTTTTTTTTTTGACACCATGTCCCATTAGAAGCCCCCCCTGATGTAGCCTAGACTAGAAACTCCAAAAAAGTGACCCCATCTAAGAAACTACACCCCTCAAGGTATTCAAAAGTTACTTTACAAACTATGTTAACCCTTTAGGTGTTCCACAAAACCAAATAGTGAATGTAGAAACAATTTTAGAATTACATTTTTTTGTTACATTGCCTCAAAAAAGACTAATATAGAGCAACCAAAAATCAAATTTACCCCAAAAATAGTCCCAAAACAACAACCACCTTATCCCGTAGTTTCCTAGATGGGGTCACTTTTATGGAGTTTCTACTCTAGGGGTGCATCAGGGGGCTTGAAAGGGTACATGGTGTCAATAAACCAGTCCAGCAAAATCTGCCTTCCAAAAATGACGTTCCCCTTCTTCTATGTCCTGCCGTTTAGCCAAATAGTAGTTTACGACCACATATGGGGTGTTTTTGCAAACTACAGAATCAGGGCAACCCATTTTGAGTGTTGTTTGGCAGTTAACCCTTGTTTTACTCCTGGAAAAAATTGATTATATTGGAAAATTTTCCAAAAAATAGAAATTTCAAAATTGTTTCTCCATCTGCCATTAACTCTTGTGGAACACCTAAAGGGTTAACAAAGTTTGTAAACCCAGTTTTGAATACCTTGAGGGGTGTACTTTCTTAGATGGAGTCACTTTTTTGAAATTTCTATTCTAGGGGTGCAACAGGGGGCTTCAAATGGGACATGGTATAAACAAAACCAGTCCTGCCAAATCTGCCTTCCAAAACCCATATGGTGTTCCCCTCCTTCTATGTGCTACCGTTCGGCCAAACAGTAGTTTACAACCACATATGGGGTGTTTATGAAAACTACAGAATCAGGGCAACCCATTTTGAGTGTTGTTTGGCAGTTAACCCTTGTTTTACTCCTGGAAAAAATTGATTATATTGGAAAATTTTCCAAAAAATATAAATTTCAAAATTGTTTCTCCATCTGCCATTAACTCTTGTGGAACACCTAAAGGGTTAACAAAGTTTGTAAACCCAGTTTTGAATACCTTGAGGGGTGTACTTTCTTAGATGGAGTCACTTTTTTGAAATTTCTATTCTAGGGGTGCAACAGGGGGCTTCAAATGGGACATGGTATAAACAAAACCAGTCCTGCCAAATCTGCCTTCCAAAACCCATATGGTGTTCCCCTCCTTCTATGTGCTACCGTTCGGCCAAACAGTAGTTTACGACCACATATGGGGTGTTTTTGCAAACTACAGAATCAGGGCAACCCATTTTGAGTGTTGTTTGGCAGTTAACCCTTGTTTTACTCCTGGAAAAAATTGATTATATTGGAAAATTTTCCAAAAAATATAAATTTCAAAATTGTTTCTCCATCTGCCATTAACTCTTGTGGAACACCTAAAGGGTTAACAAAGTTTGTAAACCCAGTTTTGAATACCTTGAGGGGTGTACTTTCTTAGATGGAGTCACTTTTTTGAAATTTCTATTCTAGGGGTGCAACAGGGGGCTTCAAATGGGACATGGTATAAACAAAACCAGTCCTGCCAAATCTGCCTTCCAAAACCCATATGGTGTTCCCCTCCTTCTATGTGCTACCGTTCGGCCAAACAGTAGTTTACGACCACATATGGGGTGTTTTTGCAAACTACAGAATCAGGGCAACCCATTTTGAGTGTTGTTTGGCAGTTAACCCTTGTTTTACTCCTGGAAAAAATTGATTATATTGGAAAATTTTCCAAAAAATATAAATTTCAAAATTGTTTCTCCATCTGCCATTAACTCTTGTGGAACACCTAAAGGGTTAACAAAGTTTGTAAACCCAGTTTTGAATACCTTGAGGGGTGTACTTTCTTAGATGGAGTCACTTTTTTGAAATTTCTATTCTAGGGGTGCAACAGGGGGCTTCAAATGGGACATGGTATAAACAAAACCAGTCCTACCAAATCTGCCTTCCAAAACCCATATGGTGTTCCCCTCCTTCTATGTGCTACCGTTCGGCCAAACAGTAGTTTACGACCACATATGGGGTGTTTTTGCAAACTACAGAATCAGGGCAACCCATTTTGAGTGTTGTTTGGCAGTTAACCCTTGTTTTACTCCTGGAAAAAATTGATTATATTGGAAAATTTTCCAAAAAATATAAATTTCAAAATTGTTTCTCCATCTGCCATTAACTCTTGTGGAACACCTAAAGGGTTAACAAAGTTTGTAAACCCAGTTTTGAATACCTTGAGGGGTGTACTTTCTTAGATGGAGTCACTTTTTTGAAATTTCTATTCTAGGGGTGCAACAGGGGGCTTCAAATGGGACATGGTATAAACAAAACCAGTCCTGCCAAATCTGCCTTCCAAAACCCATATGGTGTTCCCCTCCTTCTATGTGCTACCGTTCGGCCAAACAGTAGTTTACGACCACATATGGGGTGTTTTTGCAAACTACAGAATCAGGGCAACCCATTTTGAGTGTTGTTTGGCAGTTAACCCTTGTTTTACTCCTGGAAAAAATTGATTATATTGGAAAATTTTCCAAAAAATATAAATTTCAAAATTGTTTCTCCATCTGCCATTAACTCTTGTGGAACACCTAAAGGGTTAACAAAGTTTGAAAAAACAGTTTTGAATACCTTGAGGGGTGTAGTTTCTAGAATGGGGTCATTTTTGGGAGGTTTCTATTATCTAAGCCTCACAATATGACTTCAAACCTGAACTGGTCCATAAAAAGTGGGATTTTGAAGATTTCTGAAAATTTCAAAATTTGCTTCTAAACTTCTAAGCCTTGTAACATCCCCAAAAAATAAAATATCATTCCCAAAACAATTCAAGCATGAAGTAGACATATGGGGAATGTAAAGTCATCACAATTTTTGGGGGTATTACTATGTATTACAGAGGTAGAGAAACTGAAAATTTGAAATTTGCTAATTTTTCAAAATTTACGGTAAAAATTGTATTTTTTTATGCAAAAAAATTAACTTTTTTGACCCAATTTTAGCAGTGTCATGAAGTACAATATGTGACGAAAAAACAATCTCAGAACGGCCTGGGTAAGTCAAAGCGTTTTAAAGTTATGAGCACTTAAAGTGACACTGGTCAGATTTGCAAAAAATGGCCTGGTCCTTAAGGTGAAAATGAGCCCGGTCCTTAAGGGGTTAAATGCACTTGGGTGACACAGGCTCAGCCTGCACCTGATGTAGTATATGGCCAAAAAATAACCACACTATTGATGGTTAAATGCTCTTGATGAAAGCTTGACCCTGATGTAGGATATAGCAAAAAATAACCACACTATTGATGGTTAAATGCACTTGGGTGACACAGGCTCAGCCTGCACCTGATGTAGTATATGGCCAAAAAATAACCACACTATTGATGGTTAAATTTACTTGATGAAAGCTTGACCCTGATGTAGGATATAGCAAAAAATAACCACACTATTGATGGTTAAATGCACTTGGGTGACACAGGCTCAGCCTGCACCTGATGTAGTATATGGCCAAAAAATAACCACACTATTGATGGTTAAATGCACTTGATGAAAGCTTGACCCTGATGTAGGATATAGAATAAAATAACCACACTATTGATGGTTAAATGCACTTGGTGGTAGCTTGTGCTGGCGCACCACAAGCCACAAAATGGCCGCCGATCACCCCAGAAAAAAGTGACTGAAAAACGCTCTGGGCAGCCTAAAAACACTGAGCAATTGAATAGAAGCGGTTCAATGATCCTGTCACGGCTGTATGTGGGCAACAATAGTAATACACAGTACAGAGCTACTGACTGGACCCAGAACTAGGGAGGATAACGGGTGACCCCTGTCCGACCCTCAACGCTCTCCCTATTCTGCTAAAGCACATGCCCGGATCCAAATGGCGGAAAGAGGCATGCCCACGTGCCTAAGACTAATGACCACTGTAACCCCTACAATAGTGGGAGGGGCACGGCCACCAGTGCCCTACTCAGTATATGGAGGGAACCGTGGCCACCTCAGATCCAGTCAGAAAATAAACAGGAACACAACAATGTCTGCACACTTAGCTGACGGTGTTGCAGCCGCAGAGAAGACGGATCCAAGGACAGGCTGGCAATATCCGGAGTGCTAGCTGCAGCAGAACACAGGTCCAGTGAACTGATAGCTACAAGTGAAGAAACTAAAGCCAGAGCTACAACTGAAGTGAGAACTATAATCCACATCCTATCATAGGAGGAGGGGTGATATAAAGAGAGGAAAATCAAACACATGAAGGACAGCTGTGGTGAAAGAAACCAAAAGTAAACAGAGTAGTGAGAACTCCTCCCAGCTCTAGTAGTGACATCATCACAGGGGTGGAGAAACAGAGCTGTGAGAACGTCCCAAAGCTCTGGTAGTGACAGTACCCCCCCCTCTACGGGTGGACTCCGGACACCCAGGACCCACCTTCTCAGGATGAGCCCTATGAAATGCCCTGATGAGGCGAGTGGCTTTAATGTCCGACACCGGAACCCACATCCTCTCCTCAGGACCATAACCCTTCCAATGAACGAGGTACTGAAGAGAACCGCGGACCATGCGAGAGTCCACAATTCTGGAAACCTCAAACTCCAGATTGCCATCAACCAAAATCGGAGGAGGAGGCAAAGAGGAGGGTACCGTGGGCTGGACATATGGTTTTAAGAGAGATCTGTGAAATACATTATGTATCTTCCAAACCCGTGGAAGATCAAGACGGAAGGCAACAGGATTGATGACTGACAAGATTTTATAAGGCCCAATAAACTTGGGACCCAATTTCCAGGAGGGAACCTTCAACTTAATGTTTCTAGTAGACAACCACACCAGATCACCCACATTCAGGTCCGGACCAGGCACACGTCTCTTATCAGCCACACGCTTATACCTCTCACTCATCTTTTTAAGATTACCCTGAATCTTTTGCCAAATGGTAGACAAAGACGAGGAAAATCTCTCCTCCTCAGGTAAACCAGAAAGAGCCCCTCCCGAGAATGTCCCAAACTGTGGATGGAACCCATATGCACCAAAGAATGGTGACTTATCAGAAGATTCCTGACGACGGTTGTTCAGAGCAAACTCAGCAAGAGGGAGAAATGAACACCAATCCTCCTGGTTCTCTGAAACAAAACAGCGCAAATATGTCTCCAGATTCTGATTGAGGCGCTCAGTCTGACCATTCGACTGCGGATGAAAAGCAGAAGAGAAGGACAGCCGAACCCCCAGGCGAGAACAGAAAGCCTTCCAGAACCTGGACACAAACTGCGTGCCTCTATCGGAAACAATATCAGAGGGAATGCCGTGCAATTTAACAATATGGTCGACAAAAGCTTGCGCCAACGTTTTAGCATTAGGTAAACCAGGGAAAGGTACGAAATGAGCCATCTTGCTAAAACGGTCCACCACCACCAGGATCACCGACTTCCCCGAGGAACGAGGAAGATCCGTGATAAAGTCCATGGACAGGTGTGTCCAAGGACGGGAAGGAATGGGTAACGGGAGAAGGGAACCTGAAGGCCGTGAACGAGGGACCTTAGCGCGAGCGCACGTCTCACAAGCAGCCACAAAACCCTCCACCGACTTACGAAGAGCCGGCCACCAAAATCTCCGAGCAATGAGATCCACCGTGGCTCTACTCCCGGGGTGACCAGCAAGAACAGTATCATGATGCTCCTTAAAGAGTTTGTGACGTAGCTCAGGAGGCACGAACAACTTCCCAGAAGGACAACGGGCAGGTGTCTCAGTCTGGGCAGCCTGGACCTCGGCCTCCAAATCGGAATATAGAGCAGAAACAACTACCCCCTCCGCCAAAATGGGACCCGGGTCCTCAGAGTTTCCTCCTCCCGGAAAACAGCGAGAGAGAGCATCAGCCTTCACATTTTTTATCCCAGGTCGGAATGTAACAACAAAATTGAATCTGGAGAAGAACAGAGACCATCTGGCCTGTCTCGGATTCATACGCCTGGCCGACTCCAAGTATGCCAGATTCTTATGGTCGGTAAAAACGGTGATAGGGTGCCTGGCCCCCTCCAACCAATGGCGCCATTCCTCGAAAGCCAACTTGATGGCCAACAACTCCCTATCGCCCACATCATAGTTTCTCTCTGCCGGGGAGAGTTTTTTAGAGAAAAAGGCACAGGGTCGCCACTTGGCAGGGGAAGGGCCCTGGGACAAAACCGCACCCACACCCACCTCGGAAGCATCCACCTCAACAATAAAAGGTAAGGAAACATCGGGATGCACCAAGACGGGAGCAGACGCAAAATTCTCTTTAATCTTAGAAAAGGCTGCAAGCGCCTCCTCCGACCAAGAGGAAAAATCCGCCCCCTTTTTTGTCATGTCAGTGAGGGGTTTGACAACAGAGGAATAATTCAAAATGAACTTTCTGTAATAGTTCGCAAAACCCAGAAAGCGCATCAATGCCTTCTGATTCTCAGGAAGCTCCCACTCAAGTACAGCACGGACCTTCTCGGGATCCATGCGAAAACCAGAAGCAGAGAGGAGAAAACCCAGAAATTGAATCTCCGATACCATAAAAAGACATTTCTCCAGCTTGGCGTACAATTTATTTTCCCGCAGAATCTGCAGAACCTGAAAAAGATGATCCTGATGGGTCTGAACATCAGGGGAAAAAATCAAAATATCATCAAGATACACCAATACAAATTTCCCCATTAAATGATAGAAAATACTATTAACAAAATGCTGAAAGACGGCCGGAGCATTCATCAGGCCGAAAGGCATAACGAGATTCTCGAAATGCCCGTCAGGGGTATTAAAGGCCGTTTTCCATTCATCCCCCTCTCTGACCCTGACCAGGTTGTACGCGCCTCTCAAATCCAATTTGGAAAACACCTTGGCCCCAACAATTTGATTGAAGAGGTCCGGGATCAGAGGAAGGGGATAGGGATCGCGAATCGTGATACGGTTCAGCTCCCTAAAATCTAGGCAAGGTCTCAGAGAGCCATCTTTCTTTTTAACAAAAAAAAAAACCCGCGGCCACAGGTGACTTTGAGGGACGAATATGCCCCTTTTCGAGACTCTCGGAGATGTAAGTTCGCATAGCGATTCTTTCCGGTTGTGAGAGATTGTAGAGGCGTGCTTTTGGCAGCTTGGCGCCGGGAATGAGGTTAATGGGACAGTCAAACTCCCGGTGAGGAGGTAGCTCCTGAACACCGCTCTCGGAAAACACGTCCGAGAAATCAGAGAGAAATGATGGCACCGTTTTAGTAGACACCTCTGCAAAAGTCGCTGTGAGACAATTCTCTCTACAAAAGTCACTCCACTCAATTATTTGCCTTCCTTGCCAATCAATAGTGGGGTTATGTCTAGTGAGCCAGGGTAACCCCAAAACTAGAGGAGACGGCAATCCGTTAAGGACAAAACAAGATATATCCTCCACATGAGTGTCACCTACAGCTAGCCGGATATTGTGAACAATGCCTTTCAGAGATCTCTGTGAGAGTGGAGCAGAGTCAATAGCAAAAACAGGTATATCTTTATCTAATGTGCAAACCTGAAAACCATGCATGGCTACAAATTGAGTGTCAATAAGATTGACGGCCGCTCCACTATCGACAAAAATCTCACAAGAAATGACTTTGCTCTCTAGCGCCACCCTGGCAGACAGGAGAAAACGGGAACTGCAGGTCAGAGGAAAAGCATCAAATCCTACATCAACTTTGCCCAAAGTAGCAGATGAAGCAGAACTTGATGATTTACCTTTTGAGATTTTTCTCTTATTATCGCTCTTAGTACGGTTCAAGAATCTCCTAGATGGACAAACATTTGCCAAATGACCTATGCCCCCACAACAAAAACAGACCATACTCTGAGGACTAAATCCTCTTTTATCAGGGGCAAGTCGAGCTAGCTGCATGGGCTCCTCCTCAGAGGGGAGCGAGACAGGATGAGGCCCCTGCACACTGAATGAGTCCGCACCACTTCCCCTAGACTGACAATGGCTGGACAGAGAGGTCTCGTTTCTTTCTCTTAGACGCCTGTCAAGGCGTACCGCCAATGACATGGCAGACTCTAAGGACGTTGGTCTCTCATGGAAAGCAAACGCATCTTTTAATCTCTCCGAGAGACCATGACAGAACTGACTCCGGAGTGCAGCATCATTCCAACCCGAATCAGCTGCCCATCTCCGAAATTCAGAACAATAAAGCTCCGCAGACCGTTTGTTCTGGCATAAAACACGTAGGTTAGATTCGGCCAGAGCAACACGATCCGGGTCATCATAAATCTGCCCCAGGGCCACAAAAAATCCCTCCACGGATCGAAGGGAGGGATCCCCTGATGGCAGCGAAAAAGCCCAAGTCTGAGCATTACCCCTGAGCAGGGAGATGACAATCCTCACCCTCTGCTCTTGATTACCAGAAGAGTGAGGACACAAGCAAAAATGGAGTTTGCATGCCTCTCTGAAACGAACAAAATTCTCACTGCCCCCGGAGAACGTCTCCGGAAGTGAGACCTTTGGCTCGCAACAGACTCCATGAGCCGGAGCAGGGCCCAATGCTTGAAGCTGAGTCATAGATTGACGGAGATCCGCTACTTCCAAAGAAAGACCCTGCATGCGGTCAACCAGGCCAGAAAGCGGATCCATGTCAAAAAAGGACGGTTTTGGTGGATTATAATGTCACGGCTGTATGTGGGCAACAATAGTAATACACAGTACAGAGCTACTGACTGGACCCAGAACTAGGGAGGATAACGGGTGACCCCTGTCCGACCCTCAACGCTCTCCCTATTCTGCTAAAGCACATGCCCGGATCCAAATGGCGGAAAGAGGCATGCCCACGTGCCTAAGACTAATGACCACTGTAACCCCTACAATAGTGGGAGGGGCACGGCCACCAGTGCCCTACTCAGTATATGGAGGGAACCGTGGCCACCTCAGATCCAGTCAGAAAATAAACAGGAACACAACAATGTCTGCACACTTAGCTGACGGTGTTGCAGCCGCAGAGAAGACGGATCCAAGGACAGGCTGGCAATATCCGGAGTGCTAGCTGCAGCAGAACACAGGTCCAGTGAACTGATAGCTACAAGTGAAGAAACTAAAGCCAGAGCTACAACTGAAGTGAGAACTATAATCCACATCCTATCATAGGAGGAGGGGTGATATAAAGAGAGGAAAATCAAACACATGAAGGACAGCTGTGGTGAAAGAAACCAAAAGTAAACAGAGTAGTGAGAACTCCTCCCAGCTCTAGTAGTGACATCATCACAGGGGTGGAGAAACAGAGCTGTGAGAACGTCCCAAAGCTCTGGTAGTGACAGATCCACAGCTGTAGATCGATCACTGAATGAAGTCTTTTGGAGGAGTTAATCTGCCTAATCTCGTCCTAACGTCGCAGCTGCAACCTCTCCCTACGCTTGTATCAGCAGAGTGACGTGCAGCGCTACATGACCCAAGCTTATATAGAGGCTGGGTCACATGCTGCACTGGCAAATCACAGCCATGCCAATAGTAGGCATGGCTGTGATGGCCTCTTGGGGCAAGTAGTATGACGCTTGTTGATTGGTTGCTTTGCAGCCTTTCAAAAAGCGCCAAGAAAGCGTAGAACGCCAAACCCGAACCCGGACTTTTACGAAAATGTTCGGGTTCGGGTCCGTGTCACGGACACCCCAAAATTCGGTACGAACCCGAACTATACAGTTCGGGTTCGCTCATCCCTGATCACCAGATGCTGGGTTTCATCCCTGGTGATGCTCTGCCAGGCCTCTACTGCAACTGTCTTCAGTTCCTGCTTGTTCTTGGGGCATTTTCCCTTCAGTTTTGTCTTCAGCAAGTGAAACGCATTCTCAATCGGATTCAGGTCAGGTGATTGACTTGGCCATTGCATAACATTCCACTTCTTTCCCTTTAAAAAACTCTTTGCTTGCTTTTGCAGTATGCTTTGGGTCATTGTCCATCTGCACTGTGAAGCGCCATCCAATGAGTTCTGAAGCATTTGGCTGAATATGAGCAAATAATATTGCCCGAAACACTTCAGAATTCATCCTGCTGCTTTTGTCAGCAGTCACATCATCAATAAATACAAGAGAACCATTTCCATTGGCAGCCATACATGCCCACGCCATGACACAACCACCACCATGCTTCACTGATGTGGTGGTATGCTTTGGATCATGAGCAGTTCCTATCCTTCTTCATACTCTTCTTTTCCCATCACTCTGGTACAAGTTGATCTTGGTCTCATCTGTCGATAGGATGTTGTTCCAGAACTGTGAAGGCTTTTTTAGATGTCATTTGGCAAACTCTAATCTGGCCTTCCTGTTTTTGAGGCTCACCAATGGTTTACATCTTGTGGTGAACCCTCTATTTTCACTCTGGTGAAGTCTTCTCTTGATTGTTGACTTTGACACATACACCTACCTCCTGGAGAGTGTTATTGATCTGGTCAACTGTTGTGAAGGGTGTTTTCTTCACCAGGGAAGGAATTCTTCGGTCATCAACTACAGTTGTTTTCCGTGGTCTTCCAGGTCTTTTGGTGTTGCTGAGCTCACCCGTGCGTTCCTTCTTTTTAAGAATGTTCCAAACAGTTGTTTTGGCCACGCCTAATGTTTTTGCTATCTCTCTGATCGGTTTGTTTTGTTTTTTCACCCTAATGATGGTTTGCTTCACTGATAGTGACAGCTCTTTGGATCACATCTTGAGAGTTGACAGCAACAGATTCCCAGAGTCCCTTAACAAGTGGGAGGCACACATGAAAACTGTTGTGATTCCTACACCGTTCACCTGATTTGGATGTAAATACCCTCAAATTAAAGCTGACAGTCTGCAGTTAAAGCACATCTTGTTCGTTTCATTTCAAATCCATTGTGATGGTGTATAGAGCAAAAAATGTTAGAATTGTGTCGATGTCCCAATATTTATGGACCTGACTGTATATAATACAGATAGTTAGTGTAGGTTATATCCTGATGTAGTATAGCTGTTGCAGTGCAGGGTGTTAGGTAGTGTGATAGGTTCTGCTGTCCATATATATATGCAGACCTGCTAAAATGTGAAGTTTCACATATTGCACCAAAATATTTGCATCGTTAATGCCGATTTGCACAATTGTTAATATATTGGAGCACTCTAACTGCATATAAAGCCATTTTTAATGCTCTGCCGTGCCAACCGTTTTCTCCAGTCTCAGGAAACTTCTAGCAGCTTGGAAAATGTAGCAAAAGTGACCCACGCCTGTATTTTGCGCACATTACACGAATATTACATTGCCAATTTTTCGCGACCAAGAAAATCTCAAATTTGCGAATACACGAATATATGACGAATATTCACACAAATATTTGTGAAATATCGCAAATTCGAATATAGCCCCTGCCGCTTATCACTATCAACCAGTGGCACGCACTCGATTTCAGGCAGTCAAGGCTCCACCACCTCAGCCGAAGGGAGCTGTCTGTCCTTCCCATCATCTGCGGTCCTTATGCTCCTGCTCTTGCTCCTCCTACTTCACGCCAGTCATTCCATCAGCAATCGATCACTGAAGCGATTGCCAAGAGACAAAAGAATGTGTGTACTCATCCAACAGCTAAGAAGCTAAACGTGCTCCTGGCCAAGTTGCTGGTGGTGCAGTGCCTACCTTTCCAAGTGGTGGACTCTGCACCTTTGTTCCAATCGCGTTTTTCCCTCAGAGAAATGATAGCTTGTGCTGAGCCGAAGTGGAGAGACCCAAGCCGTCATTTATTTGCCAAAAAGGCAATACCAGCCCTGCACACACATGTAGAACAGAAGGTGGGCCAGTCCTTGAGCCTGTCGGTGTCTGCCAAAGTGCACGGCAGCGCCGATGTGTGGAGCTATGACTATGGTCAGGGACAATACATGTCCTTTATGGCCCACTGGGTAAATGTGGTTCCTGCACAGCCACACCAGCAACTTGGCGAGGTGATGACGCTTCCGCCTCTGTGTGCTCACGCCATTAGTCCTGTGACAATGTCCGCCTCCGCCTCCTCATGCTCCACCGTGTCTCTATCCTCTACTGCAGGTTAAATTCACAGTGCCCCTCCAGCATACCACATGTGCAAGGCATGGCGGTGTCACGCAGTTCTGCATCTCGTTTGCCTGGGTGAACAGTCACACAGGGGAGTAACTGTTCCATGTCCTTCATCAAGAAATCAAATCCTGGCTTTCTCCACTGAAAATCGAAGCCATGGTGACCGACAATGGGAAGAATATGGTGTCGGCGCTGCATGAAGGACGGCTGAGCCATGCTCCCTGCATGGCACACGTGTTCAATCTGGTTGTCAAGTGTTTCCTTAAGTCTTCCACCCATCTGCAAGACATCCTAAAAATGGCCAGGAAACTTTGCATGCACTTCAGCCACTCGTACAACGCCAAGCATACCCTCCTTTATCTACAGCGGCAGAACGGTGTCCCCCAACACAGGCTGATATGCAACAATTCCACCCGTTGGAATTCCCACTCCATATGTTGGACTGACTGAACGAACAGAGAAAGGTCATAAACGATTTTTTGATGATACAGGCGGACAGAGGTACTCCCCTGTGTAACTTCGGTGTTAGCCAGTGGCAGCTCATGCGTGACACCTGCCGTTTGCTCTTGCCCTTTGAGAAGGCCACTTTATTTGTCAGTCGCTAGGACTATGGGATGAACAACGTCATTCAGATGATTCATATCCTGGAAATGATGCTGGTAAATATGGCTGGTCAGGGGACTGGAGATATGGCACCTACATCTCACAGCCACATGAGCCCTGTGGGGACTGAAATTGAGGAGGAGGAGGAGGAGGAGGAAGAAGACATTGGAGCACAAGCAAGGTGTAGCGAAATGGATGGTTTTTCTACACAGATAACAGTAGAGGAGGAGCAGCTGGAGGAGCATGAGGGAAATTAGGAAGATGAGACAGATTACCCATACATACTGTGGCAGTATGCAGTGGAGATGGAGGCAGGGAGTCCCTCTGAGTCACTTGCACAAATGGCCCGATACATGCTCGCTTGCTTGAGTAGTGACAGGCGAATTGTGACCATTCGGCAAAGAGATGACTACTTTCTCCCCACCATGTTAGACCCTCACTACCGGTCCAAAATGGGGGCCTTTTTTACACCCGCTGAGAGGGAGGACAAATTCAACTACTATAGAGACATTCTATGTAGTCAGTTGGCCGCTGCCTATCTGCTCCATCGTCCATCCTCACAGGTCTGACATAAAGCAGAACATGAACCAGCAGGTAGTGGCATATTTGGAGTGCACCCTGCCAGCCGTCACTGAAGATCCGCTGAACTACTGGGCAGCTAAACTGGATTTGTGACCGCAAATGCCGGAGTTTGCACTGGAAAAGCTGTCCTGGCCAGCCAGTAGTGTGGCATCAGAGTGAGTGTTTACTTGGGGTAACTATGGCCCCAGCCGCACTAGAGATGGTTTTGCGGTTCGCCTGGCAGTCGTTTCGCAATGAACTTTGCTCATTCGAGATATGCCGAACATGAAAACATTTTTTTGCATAGCACCAAACTTTGACCCATGACACATCCTTCAGGTGGGACAGGACAGCCAATTGAGATGTTTAGGCACATGGACATACCCCCTACCCTAAGAATAAACCTAATCTGGTCGCCATTTTACATTCAGTCTCTTGCCAGTGTAGGGAGAGGTTGCTGTGTGGAGCAGGGACAGACTGTTAGAGAGTATAGAGACACCAAATGCTAGCTAATAGGGACACAAAAGTCCTTTTAAGGACTGGTATAGGTGTGCTATCGATAGGTGTGACATACTGAGGGGTGTGATATACCTATAATATACTTTCCATATAGTGCATTTGTATTGTGCAGCAGTTGTGTGCGGTTCTGCTGAGATACGGCAGCTATACAGAGGGACAAACGCGATTGGAACAAATAATTTCAACTGGTGTGATATACCAGTTGACCCCCCAAAAAACTGATTGAGGCAGGGGTGTGATATACCTAGAATATACTTTCCATATAGTACATTTGTAATTTGCAGGAGTTGTGTGTGGTTCTGCTGAGATACCACAGCTATACACAGTGACAAACGCAATTTAAACAAATATTTTCAACTGGTGTGATATAACATTTGCCCCCAAAAAACTGATTGAGGCAGGGGTGTAAAATATACCTATAATATACTTTCCATATAGTGCATTTGTATTGTCCAGCAGTTGTGTGCGGTTTTGCTGAGATGCCGCAGCTATAAAGAGGGACAAACACTATTGGAAAAAATATTTTTACTGGTGTGATATACCAGTTGCCCCCCATAAAAACTGATTGAGGCAGGGGTGTGATATACCTAGAATATACTTTCCGTATAGTGCATTTGTAATTTGTATGAGTTGTATATGGTTCTGCAGAGATACCCCAGCTATACAGATTGACAAACACTATTTGAACAAATAATTTCAACTGGTGTGATATACCAGTTACCCTCCCCAAAAAACTGATTGAGGCGGAGGGGGGGGGGGGGGGGGGGGTGATATACCTAGAATATACTTTCCATATAGAACATTTGTAATTTGCAGGAGTTGTGTGCGGTTTAGCTGAGATACCGCAGCTATAAAGAGGGACAAACGCTATTGGAAAAAATAATTCCAATTGGTGTGATATACCAGTTGCCCCCCAAAAAAACAGATTTAGGCAGGGGTGTTATATATCTATGATATAATTTCCATATAGTACATTTGTAATTTTCAGGAGTTATGTGCTGTTCTGCTGAGATACGGCAGCTATAAAGAGGGACTAATGGTATTTGAACAAATAATTTCATTTGGTGTGATATAAAATTTGACCCCCCAAAAAACTGATTTAGGCAAGGGTGTTATATACCTAGATTATTCTTTCCGTATAGTGCAATTGTAATTTGCAGCAGTTGTGTGAGGTTCTGCCGAGATACCCCAGCTATAAAGAGGGACAAACTCTATTGGAAAACATAATTCCAACTGGTGTGATATACCAGTTGCCCCCCCAAAAAATTTATTGAGGCAGGGGTGTGATATACCTAGAATATACTTTCTGTATAGTGCAATTGTAATTTGCAGCAGTTGTGTGAGGTTGTGCCGAGATACCCCAGTTATACAGAGGGACAAAAACTATTGGAACTAATAATTTTTAACTGGTGTGATTTACCAGTTGCCTCCCTAAAAAACTGATTTAGGCAGTGGGGTGATATACCTATACTATAATTTCCATATAGTATATTTGTAATTTGCAGGAGTTGTGTGCGGTTCTGCTGAGATACCGTAGCTATACAAAGGGACAAACACTATTGGAACTAACAATTTCAACTGGTGTGATATACCAGTCGCCCCCCCCAAAAAAAACTGATTAAGGGGTTTGATATACCTGCTTCCAGCAAATAATCATTAAGCGGTTCTGTATGCCTGCTTGTACAAATACTGCTCTTCTATAGGGACTTTGTCACAGGGTCATTTTGAAAATGACAGGCAGAGGAAGAAGCCGGCCATTCTGCAGGGGTGGTAGGGGTCAGACAGGTGCACCAGGCCGGAGCATAAATGGGAAGTTGGAGAACGTGTGTGCGATTACGTCAAAGGACACACCAGAGTTGGTTGAGTGGCTCACTCCGCCTTCCGCTTCTGCACCTTACTCATCCTCTGTATCTTCACCCTCCTCACTCTCTACTGTTTGCCCCCCCTAAAGACACCACAAACACCACCACCATAGCCCCTCCACTCAAGTCAGAGGAATTATTTTCCCATCAATCCCCAGACCATAACGATGCGCTGCCATTCTTGGCATCGGATGAGGAAGAGGATGTAGCAACAGCCGCCACCCAGTGGTCTGACGACAGTACCCAGATCAGCCCAAGGAGGGTGGTCCCCACTGTTGCTGCCTACTCTGTGATTTCTAATGTCAGTGGTGGTGACAATGATGACATGTCGATGGACGTCACGTGGGTGCCCACAAGAGAGGAAGAGGAGGGGATTTCAGAGGGAGAGTCGGAGCAGCAGATAGGGAGGAGAAGCAGGCAGAACTCGCAGTGCATAGGAGGCAAAAAGCAGACTGCAAATGTATCTGGAGAGAGCCATCCACCATGCACGGTCACATCTTGCGCTCCCAGGACGCTGGCTCCGCAGTGTGTGCTTTTTTTTTACTTGTCAGCTGCTAATAATAGTGTTGCCATCTGCAGCCCGTGCTGTCAATGCATAAGTCGCGGTAAGCCCAACACTAACCTAGGGACGACCGCCATAAAAAGGCACATGGTCTCCCATCACCAAGCCCAGTGGGAGCAACGCCGTCAGAACCCACAAAGCCACACTCTTGGTGCTCCACGTCCTGCCTCTTCTCCTTCTCCTCTCTCCTCCCATTTGTCCTCCATTACACTTTCCACCATGCCATCATCGCGTTCATCTGGCGCAAAGCAGGCTTCCATGGTACAAATGTTCGAGTGTAAAAAAATGACGCCGGATAATCCTCCACTGGATTGTCGGGAACTTCTAGCCCGCCAACTACTGCCATATACATTGGTGGACTCAGAGGCCTTTAGATAATTTGTGGCCATTGGCACATCGCAATGGAAGGTCCCCGGATGGAAATATTTCTCCCAGGTGGGCATCCCAAAGCTTATGGCCACGTTCAGCATCAAGTGAATGTATCTCTGGCACACAGTGTCAGTGCCAAGATACATCCGACCTCAGACATGTGGTCTAGCAAACACGGGCAGAAAAGGTACATAACTTTTACTGCCCACTGGGTAAACCTTCTGATGGCAGTCAAGCATGTAACCCATGGCACCCGTGTGGATTTGGTGCTACTACCATGGATTGCATGCAGGTCTTCCTCTTCTTCTCCTCCTCCTTCTCCTTCCTCCGTTTCCTTCTCGACTGACTCCTCCTTTTCCACTGCTACCGCCTTTTCCGCTGCACCCCCCGAGCTCCCCAGAACCTATTTGAGGTGCCAGGTGAGACGTTGCCATGCTGTGCTGTGGTTATTGTGTCTGGAAGCCAAGAGTTACACCGGTTCTGCACTCCTTTCAGCTCTGTGGTCACAGGCCGATCAGTGGCTAACCCCGTTCAATTTGACAGATGGTTAAGTGGTGTGCAACAATCGTGCCAATCTGTTAAGCGTGCTGAAACAGGGCAAAATTACACATGTGCCGTGCATGGCACACGTCTTGAACTTAGTCGTGCAGCGATTCGTTGCCAAATACCCCAGAGTACAGGAGGTCTTTCGGCAGGCCATGAAAATCTATGCCCATTTTAGAAGATCTTGCACGGCCATGGAACGCCTTGCTGACGTTCAGCGGCGACACCACTTGCCCGTTAGATGTCTGATTTGTGACTGCCCGATGCACTGGAACTCCACCTTGTACTTGCTTGATAGGCTTCTCCAGCAGAAACATGCTGTTAACGACTACCTATACGAATTCTGTGGCAGGACAGGTTCTGGGGAGCTTGTTTTTTTTTCACCGCGCCAGTGGCTGCTCATGCGCGACGAATGCAGACTTCTGCAGCCATTGGAGGAGATCAACAAACTGGTCAGTCGCAGCCAGGGTGCCATCAGTGACATCGTACCTTGCGCCTTCTTTCTGGAGCATGCATTGCATCATGTCATTGATCAAGCCGTAAATTGCAGGTAGCTGAGACAAGTCAGCAGGAGTCTGAAGAGGAATAAGAGGAGGATGGTGCCTGGGGGAGGAGGAGGAGCAAGAAGAGCAGGCTTTAAACTTTTCTGGGATCCCTGGTGTTGTCCGTGGATGGGTGAGGAGACCGAAGAAGACATTCTCCTGGGCGATGAGCAGGAGCCAGGCCACTCCACCGCTTCCAATTTAGTGCAAATGGGGGCCTTCATCCTCCAGTGCTTGAAGAGGGACACCCGTATAAAAAGCATAAAGCGAAAGGATCAGTACTGGGTGGAAACGTACATAAACCCCCGGTACAAACACAAAATGGCGGACATGTTACCAGCAGCAGTATCTAACGCTTGTATTGGACTGTCACAAATGCAGGAAAGGCCCCAAATATAGTGTCTTGCACAAAATGAGTGTTTTTTTAAAACCAGATTTTAACAGCAGTATCTAATGCTTGTATTGGACTTTCACAAATGCAGGAAAGGCCCCAAATGCATTATCTTGCCCAAAATGGGTGTTTTTTAAAACCAGAATATAACAGCAGTATTTAAAGCTTGTATTTGACTGTGACAAATGCAGCAAAGGCCCCAGATGTATTGTATTGCCCAAAATGGGTGTTTTTTTTAAAACCAGAATATAACAGCAGTATCTAACGCTTGTATTTGACTGTGACAAATGCAGCAAAGGCCCCAGAAGTAGAGTCTTGCACAAAATGGGTGTTTTAAAAAAAAAACCTGAATATAACAGCAGTATCTAACGCTTGCATTGGACTGTCACAAATGCAGGAAAGGCCCCAGATGTAGGGACTTACACAAAATGGGTGTTTTTTTTAAACCAGAATATAACAGCGGTATCTAATGCTTGTATTTGACTGTGACAAATGCAGCAAAGGCCCCAGATGTAGGGTCTTGTCAGGAAGCAGGGGGTGTTACCCCTACTCAGCTCGGTAGAACACCTGGTGCCCGAGGTGCGGGTGCGCGAGTCGCGCGGCGTGTTCGCATGCGCAGTACGCAGGCTGCGCGCGCATCCCCGGGAGCATAGCGTTCCTGCATTTTCCGGCTGTCAGGTGTAAGCCTTGCTGGGGGAGGTTCCAAGTACACACCTTCCATCTTCCTCGCCTGCCATTGGTTCCCGGGGAGGGAGGCATCCTGGTTGCCTTGGGGACCAGGGGGTGGTCCTACCTTCCCTGGCTATAAAGACCTGGCCTGAGCTCTGGCTCATTGCTGTATTATTCCACCTTATGGTGAACACCTAGCCTCCCTGCGGATCCTCCTATTTGCCTGTTGTTCCTTTGTATCCTTCCCGGTTACTGACCCTTGGACTGTCTTCCGCCTTTGAATCTTCGCTGCCTGCCTCGACCCGGATTGGACATTGACTACCCCTCTTGGATTATCCCTAAACTTGTACCGCGTTTCTGGGCTGTCAGCTGCTTACTGCCAGTGGGTTCCTCATCCCACTACTGGCTCCCTGGGACGTTTGACAGGTATTGCACAAAATGGGTGTTTTTTTATACCAGAATATAACCGCATTATCTAACGCTTGTATTGTACTGTCAGAAATGCAGCAAAGGCCCGAAATGTAGTGTCTTGCACAAAATGGGTGTTTTTTTAAAACCAGAATATAACAGCAGTATCTAACACTTGTATTGGACTGTCATAAATGCAGCAAAGGCCGCAAATGTATTATCTTGCCCAAAATGGGTGTTTGTTTAAAACAAGAATATAACAGCAGTATTTTAAGCTTGTATTTGACTGTGACAAATGCAGCAAAGGCCCCAGATGTATTGTCTTGCAAAAAATGGGTGTTTTTTTAAACCCAGCATATAATTGCAGTATTTAAAGCTTGTATTTGACTGTGACAAATGCA
This sequence comes from Bufo bufo, assembly GCF_905171765.1. Taxonomy (NCBI): domain Eukaryota; kingdom Metazoa; phylum Chordata; class Amphibia; order Anura; family Bufonidae; genus Bufo; species Bufo bufo. The sequence goes on from NC_053389.1 coordinate 576,513,580, forward strand.
GCAAAGGCCCCAGATGTATTGTATTGCCCAAAATGGGTGTTTTTTTTAAAACCAGAATATAACAGCAGTATCTAACGCTTGTATTTGACTGTGACAGAAGTAGAGTCTTGCACAAAATGGGTGTTTTAAAAAAAAAAATGAATATAACTGCAGTATTTAAAGCTTGTATTTGACTGTTACAAATGCAGCAAAGGCCCCAAATATAGGGTCTTCCAAAAAATGGGTGTTTTTTTAAACCCAGAATATAACTGCAGTATTTACAGTTTGTATTTGATTGTCTCAAATTCAGCAAAGGACCCAAAATGTATTATCTTGTAACAAATGGGTGTTTTTTCAAATCCTGATGGGTGTTTTTTCAAATCCTGAATATAACTGCAGTATTCAAAGCTTGTATTTGACTGTCACAAATGCACATATGATGTCATCTACTGTCATCTACTTGTCATACTGACTCACAGTATTGTTTCACTATCATAGCAGACTCACTCTGCGTGTTGCTGCAAGGCACAAAGTTCTACACCACTATATAGGCTCTCTGCTCTCTCCGGTGGCATCCGTATTGTGCTAGAGGTGAAATTCGTAAACTGGCGCAAGACGAACCACAGTGAAAGCATTTGCCAAGAATGTTTTCATTAATCAACAACAAAAGTCGGAGGTTCCAAGACGATCCGACAGGCGATCTGGCAGAGTCATTCCAATCTCATGACCCACCCAGCAGCTTCCGGGAAAACAAAGTCTTTGGGTTCCGGGGGGAGTCTGGTTGCAAAGCTGAAACTTAAACTAATTGACGGAAGGGCACCACCAGGAGTAGAGCCTGTGGCTTAATTTGACTCAACAAGGCAAACCTCACCCAGCCCGGAGACAGAAAGGATTGAGAGATTAATAGCTCTTTCTCGACTCTGTGGGTGGGAGTGCATGGCCGTTCTGAGTTGGTGGAGCGATTTGGCTGGTTAATTCCGATAACCAATGAGACTCCATGCAAATTAGTTATGTGACCTCTGGTGGTGAGGATTGTCTTGACCAGACTCTTATGGGAGAGTGCCTGCTGCTTAGCTGACCATCGAAAAAATTTTGGTTGAGGGCCTGCAGGTGAGCTGACCATTGCAAACATTATGGGCGAGGGCCTGCTGCCACTTTGTTGACTCTAGATAACTTCTGCCTGATCGCACGTCCCCGTGACGTCGATGATCCATTTGAATGTCTGACCTATCAAAGTTCGATGTTATTTTATGCGCCTAACATGATGACACTGGTAACAGAGAATCAGTGTTAGATTCCGGAGAGGGAACCTGAGAAACGGCTACCACATCCAAGGAAGGCAAGCGGGCGGCGCGCAAATTACCCAATTCCCAACTGTCAGAAGCGGACACAGTTTATTGAAAAATGTAATTTTATGTCACAGAAACATTTTAGAAGCGCACACGTTACACAGACGATGTGGACCTGGTCAGGTCACTGTCAGAAGCGCACACCATCTATTGAAAAATTTAACTTTATGTCATAGAATTTTTTTTATAAAGTGCACAGGTTACACAGCAGATATGGGCCTGGTAACGTCTATTGAAAAATTACATTTTATGAAACAGAAAAATTTTGAAGCGCACATGTTACACATCAGATATAGGCCTGGTCAGAACACCGTCAGAAGTGGACACCGTCTATTGTAAAATTAAATTTTATGTCGCAGAAAATTTTTAGAAGCGCACACGTTACACAGCAGATGTGGGCCTGGTCAGGTCACTGTCAGAAACGGACATCGTCTATTGAAAAATTGCATTTTATGTCACAGAAACATTTTAGAAGCGCACACGTTACACAGCAGATGTAGGCCTGGTCAGGTCACCGTCAGAAGTGGACACCGTCTATTAAAAAATAAAATTTTATGTCACAGAAATTTTTTAGAAGCGCAAACGTTACACAGCAAATGTGGGCCTGGTAAAGTCACTGTCAGAAGAGGACACAATCTATTGGAAAATTACATTTTATTACAGAAATATTTTGAAGCGCACACGTTACACAGCAGATGTGGGCCTGGTCAGGTCACTGTCAGAAGAGGACACCATCTATTGAAAAAAAAAAATTATGTCAAAGAAAAATTTTAGAAGTGCACACGTTACACAGCAGATGTGGGCCTGGTAAGGTCACTGTCAGAAGAGGACACCGTCCTACACCGTCCTACAAGTGACAACTACCCCACAAGTGACCCCATTTTGGAAAGAAGACACACCAAGGTATTCCGTGAGGGGCATGGCGAGTTCCTAGAATTTTTTATTTTTTGTCACAAGTTAGCGGAAAATGATGATTTTTTATTTATTTATTTTTTTCTTACAAAGTCTCATATTTCACTAACTTGTGACAAAAAATAAAAACTTCCATGAACTCACTATGCCCATCACAAAATACCTGGGGGTGTCTTCTTTCAAAAATGGGGTCACTTGTGGGGTAGTTATACTGCCCTGGAATTTTAGGGGCCCAAATGCGTGCAAAGTAGTTTGAATTCAAAATGTGTAAAAAATGGCCGGTGAAATCCGAAAGGTGCTCTTTGGAATGTGGGCCCCTTTGCCCACCTAGGCTGCAAAAAAGTGTCACATATGTGGTATTGCCGTTCTCAGGAGAAGTTGGGCAATGTGTTTTGGGGTGTCTTTTTACATATACTCAAGCTGGTTGAGAGAAATATCTCGGCAAAAGACAACTTTTCCCATTTTTTTATACAAAGTTGGCATTTGACCACGATATTTATCTCACCCAGCATGGGTATATGTAAAATGACACCCCAAAACACATTGCCCAACTTCTCCTGAGTACGGCGATACCAGATGTGTGACACTTTTTTGCAGCCTAGATGCGCAAAGGGGCCCACATTCCTTTTATAAGGGCATTTTTAGACATTTGGATCCCAGACTTCTTCTCACGCTTTAGGGCCCCTAAAATGCCAGGGCAGTATAAATACTCCACATGTGACCCCATTTTGGAAAGAAGACACCCCAAGGTATTCAATGAGGGACATGGCGAGTTCATAGAAATATTTTTTTTTTGGCACAAGTTAGGGGAAATTGATTATTTTTTTTTTTCTCACAAAGTCTCCCTTTCCGCTAACTTGGGACAAAAATTTCAATCTTTCATGGACTCAATATGCCCCTCACGGAATACCTTGGGATGTCTTATTTCCGAAATGGGGTCACATGTGGGGTATTTATACTGCCCTGGCATTCTAGGGGCCCTAAAGCGTGAGAAGAAGTCTGGAATATAAATGTCCAAAAAATTTTACGCATTTGGATTCCGTGAGGGGTATGGTGAGTTCATGTGAGATTTTATTTTTTGACACAAGTTAGTGGAATATGAGACTTTGTAAGAGAAAAAAAAAAAATCTTCAACCTTGGGCCAAATAAATGTCTGAATGGAGCCTTACAGGAGAGTGATCAATGACAGGGGGTTGATCAATGACAGGGGGGTGATCAGGGAGTCTATATGGGGTGATCACCCCCCTGTCATTGATCACCCCCCTGTAAGGCTCCATTCAGATGTCCGTATGTTTTTTACAGATCCACGAATACATGGATCGGATCCGCAAAACACATACGGACGTCTGAATGGAGCCTTACAGGGAATAGGAACTGCCTGCTCGCATAGAACCTGGATGGGAGAGATGACACAAATACAACCTAGACAGCAAACAACAAAAACCGAAACCACACTTATCTTCTCTGAGCTGGAACAGACAACCTTCCTTCCTTGATTCCAAGGCCAGACTGATTTCTATAACCCGCTCAGAGCACAGGAAAAGAGTGCTATTTAAACTAATGACCCCACCCAGTGCACCTGATGGGAGGCGGATCCAGCACGGCTCCAAAACAAAACATTAAACACGTGCTGCTATTCTGGCCGACCTCCGCACATAGTCAGAGCAGGGCATGACAACCTTGCTCCAAATGTTTTTGAGGGTCACCAGCAGGCCATCAATCATAATTTTTTAAGGTTGTGTATGATGCCCTCCTTTATGTGTAACAAAGGGTGTATTGGAGTGCCGGTTCCTTGTAATTTTTGGCAGCACTTGCACTTTATATACAAGTAAATATGCAGGAAAGAATGTTTCCTAAAAATTTTTCCTCAAATTTTTTTTTTATCTTCGGCTTCGTGCGTATTATTGTCAGTCTGTAAAAGTGTTGTACTACTCAGACAACATCGTTCCCAGCAGCGACCTGGGAGTCCAAGATGCATTCAGACATCCTCCCAATGCTGTTCCCGAACCATTTAGGTGGTGTTTCCATTATTTCCTGACCTTTTACTATGAACCAGGCACCCTCCCTTCTTCAGAGCAGGGGGTGCCTGGTTTGATGCTCGGGTTCTCCCATTGACTTTAATTAAACTCGGGTGCTCAGTAGAGCACTCGTGCATCCCGATGTGTTCGGCCAGAACATATCTAATATTTGTTTAGTCTATAAAATAAAGCATTACATTTCTAACTGTGCATGGAACAGCGAGTTAAAACCTCCAGGTTTCCACAGTAAATACTTGGGGAAGATTAATGACTTTCTGTAACATGCCAACATGCCAAGTCAATCTGTTCTGTCTTGTCAATCTGATACAAATGTATATTTGTCACTTGTTAAGCTAACTGACATTTGTTGCCAAAATTTAATATGACTACTCATGACCATTTATGTGCATTTAAAAAACTCATTAATATTAACAGTTTCATCTAGATTCAGAGGATTAATTTTAAATTAGAAATATGACAAATAGCAAGAAAATGTTAAATCATTTTACCATGTTCATCATTAATTCAAACTAGCTGATTAAAAATTGTATATGGTTTGGACCTCACAATTCTCTAATAAATGTATGTGCAAAATTGTCTTATGAATCTATATGCAGCTTTACAACATATACTGCTTTATTAGATTAATCACTTTAAAAAAACAAACCATTTTAATCAGAGAGATATAGGCATACATTTAGGCATGTAGCTGCTGAAGATGACAACAAATCAGTATATGCATAAGAACATTGTTAATGAATATTTTCATCTCATGTTTAATAAACAATTCTCTATGCTTACCTTGCAGTCTTTACAATAGGACACTGTGGATTTTACTAAGTCTGATATTGGGGAGGTTAAGTTGGACTGTCTACCCAACAGAGAATTTAATCCATTGCAGGCTTGCTCTCCTACAATGCATGATTTAAAAGAACTGGTTGAGAAGGAGTTAAAAAGCTTGAATGCTAGAGTGCCCATTTTTAGAGTTACTGGGGCACATTTACTAAGCATGTTGCACCAGAATTATGGTGTAAAATGTGCCATAAAGAATGGCATTTTGATTTGAATCAAATATATCAACTGTTTTCTCCAGAATTTTCATCATAAAGAATGCATCACCCTAGAAATGATTTATAAATGTCAAAGTGGGCAGAGCTATCAAATTGGCGCATATTACACCTCTTTTAACACCCTCTTATCGACAGAAATGGCTCAAATTGTTACGGACTATTAAGTCAGCTTATGTGGTGGTGTTTTGTGTAAAAAGTCTCATTAATTGCATTAAGTTGCAACTTTTTGTCAAAAAGTCGCATTTATGAAAAGAAAAAGCAACTCGTCGTGGGAACAAGTGAAAGATAAGCATTAGTGATGATCGAGCACCAAAATATTCGGGTGTTCGGCCCAAACACATTGCTATATTTGTGTGCTCGGCCGAGCACCCAAGTATAATGGAAGTCAATGGGAGACAACCAGGCACCCCCCTGCTCTGAAGAGGGGAGGGTGCCTGGTCTATTGGAAAAGGTCAGATAGTGACAGAAACACCACCAAAATGGATCGGGAACATCATGGGGACAATGTCTGGATGCATCTTGGACTACCAGGTCGCTGCTGGGAACCATGTTGTCCGAGTTGTACGCCACTTTTACAGGCTGACAATAATACGCACCAAATCGAAGATAAAATCAATTTTAGATAAAGAAATTGTTAGGAAACATTCTTTCCTATATATTTACTTGTTTATAAAGTGCAAGTGCTGCAAAAATATTACAAGGAAGAGGCACTCCGAAACAGCCTGTATATCACATAAAGGAGGGCTTCATTCACATTGTGGTACAATTGTTCAGGTAGTGGGACTCCTACACTCATAAAGCCTATGCACTAAGTGAAAGGGCTGGCAAAAGTTACAAGGAACCGGCACTCCAAAACACCCTTTGTTACACATAAAGGAGGGCATCATACAGAGCCTTGAAAAATTATGATTGATGGCCTGCTGGTGACCCTCAAAAACATTTGAAGCAAAGGCCTGCTGATCTGACCATCTAAAACCTTAGGGACGAGGGCCTGCTGCCGCATTTGTGAGTCTAGATAACCTCTGGGCGATTGCACGTCTACGTGACGGCGACAATCCATTTAGATGTCTGCCCTATCAACTTTCTATGTTCTTTTCTGCACTTACCATGGTAATCACGGGTAACGGGGAATCATGGTTTGATGCCGGAGAGGGAGCTTGAGAATGGGATACCACATCCAAGGGAGGTAAAAGGCTGCAATCTGATTGGCTGTTGTTGCCTTGCCACTTTTTCTTCCTAATTGTGAACCACCCATAGAGGGTGAATCAAGTTATTAAAGCACAAGATTCCAAGGAAGGCAGTAGGCGCACGGCAATTACCCACTCCCGACTCGGGGAGGTAGTGACAATAAATAACAATACAGCACTCCTAAGTGGCCCTGTTATTCAAATGAGTACACTTTCCGTTAACGAGGATCTATTGGAGGGCAAGTCTGGTGCCAGCAGCCAACTTGCTCTCGGCCTCCACAATGTTCACCCAGTGTGCCATCATGGTGAGGATTGTGTTGACCACACTCTTGGCTACTGAGACTGGACTTGTAGGTGAGGGCCTGCTGCCGCTTTGTTGACTCTAGATAACTTCTAGACGATCGCACGTCCCCGTGACAGCGACAATCCATTTGGATGTCTGCCCTATCAAATTTGGAGCAATTTTTCAACAAGGACCTTCTGGTATAGCGCCGTGTTGCTTGTCCTCTCCACCAGAGAAATGAGAGAGTTCTCTTTGTAGCGGGGGTCGAGAAGGGTGAACAACCAGTAATCCGTGTTGTCTAAAATGCATATAACGCGCAGGTCACGGGCAAGGCAGCCTAACATGAAGTCAGCCCTGTTTGCCAGACTACCAACAGGCAAGACTTCGCTGTCGCCATCAGAAGGTGAGCTGACCCTGTAAAAGTTTTTTGGTAAGGGCCTGCAGGTGAGCTTACCCTGTAAAACATTATATGCGAGGGCCTGCAGTTGAGCTGACCCTGTAAAAGATTTTAGGTGAGGGCCTGCAGGTGACCTCACCCTGTAAAACATTATATGCGAGGGCCTGCAGTTTAATCTGACCCTGTAAAACATTATATGCGAGGGTCTGCAGGTGAGCTGACCCTGTAAAACATTATATGTGAGGGCCAGGGGCGTACATAGAAATCATTGGGCCCCATAGCAAGAATCTGAATTGGGCCACCTAATTCCACACGCTACCAATCCCAGCACCTGCCCTTGCATGTTTTTCATATTTTTTTTCCCGTTAAGGCGTTTACTGTACAGGTTCTTTTTTTAAATATTTTAACAGTGCAGACATTTTCGGGTGCGGCAATACCGAATATGATTTTTTTTATTGTTTATATATTTTTATATGTAAAATTGGGGTGATTTAAACGTTTAATATATCAGTGTTTTTTTATTTTTTATTTTTTTCACTCTTTTTTTTTTAATATTCATCTATTCATTTTTTTGCTATTAATTGTGGGACCTGAGGGGTTAAATTATGTGGGCGGTGCACTGTCCTGAGTCCTCTATATAATAATAAGCCTTATAGAATAGTGTTCCCCAACCCTGCTTTCTGCTGCCCTCTTCCCCCCACTAACCCCCCCCCCCATGACACAGTACTCTAAATTAGCAATTCAACAACAGAGTTCATTGGGGGTGGGGACTCCTCCTGAGTCCTCTATATAATAATAACCCTTATAGAACAGTTCCCCCCCAACCCTGCAGGAACTCTGCTTGCTGCTTCTGCCCTTTTCCCACCAATAGCCATCCCCCACCACCCCCCATGAAGTTTTTTAAACGTAGAGTCTGTCACTCACTGCTGTGAGTGTACAACATACTTTGTCCTTGGTGGCAGACTGGCAGTGGCACACAACAGGCCAGGGGCAAGCCGACGATGCTAGGGGCTGGTTGGAGTTGGGACGGGTCTCAGTGGAACTGGTGGCAGTATGAGGCAGGTGGTGAGCGCGGTAAGCACAAGACTGCCACCCTGCCCATCCACCCGCCTGCACAGTTCTTCTCTGATCTGTCTGCTGAGCCTGTGACTCGGACACTGGCCAATCAGCAGCAGGAGCTTTGTACCACTAAATGCTGATTGGCCAGTGCAGTGCGAGCTCCAGCAAACCGAGGAGAATGAGCGGCGTTGCAGTATGTCACTGGCTGGGTCGGGGTGGGGGGCCTGAGCAGAGGGGAAGCGGGGCCCGCCCAAGCTCCAGATAAAGACTTGGGACGGAAGACTGTAGCATTGATAAATACATAACTACAAACATAGGGGCGGGGCCTTCCATGCACTTCGGGCCCCGCCTTGCCACGGGCCCCATAGCAGCTGCGTGCGCTGCCTATATTGGCGGTACGCCACTGGTGAGCGCCTACTGCTGAGCTGACCCTCTAAAACATTAGGGGCAAGCGCCTGCTGGTGAGCTGACGCTCTAAAACATTATATGGGAGTGCCTGCTGGTGAGCTGACGCTCTAAAACATTATATGCTAGTGCCTGCAGGTGAGCAGACGCTGAAAAACATTATATGTGAGTGCCTGCAGGTGAGCTGATTCTCTAAAACATTATATGTGAGTTCAGCTGACCCTATAAAAAAATTTGAGTTGAGGGCCTGCAGTTGAGCTGGCCCTATTAAAAAAATTTGAGTTGAGGGCCTGCAGTTGAGATGACCCTATTAAAAAAATGAGATTGGAGGGACTATATACAATCTGGATGAGGAGGAGAAAACAAGATTCAACCATATGCTCTTTTTTGTGGTGGAAAAGGTGCATGGGAATACACTACAGTAGATTGAGTACATTATAAATGATGGATTGAAATTGCCTTTATGTTCATCATCAGCTCAGCTCTCCTCTGGTGGAGTTGAGAAGTCAGGGTCAATCCAGGCCTTGTTCATTTTTATCTGAGTCAACCTGTCAGCATAGCTAGTGGACAAGCGGATACACTTATCTGTTATAATGCCAACAGCAGTACTAAATACACGCTCAGACAAAACGCTGGCGGCAGGGCAGGCCAGCACTTCCAAGGCGTAGAGCACAAGTTCGTGCCACGTGTGTCCAGCTTGGATACCCAGTAGTTGTAAGGCACTGAGGGATCATTTAGGACACTGATAAGGTCTGCTATGTATTCCTTCACCATCTTCCAAAACTTTTCCCTCCTTGTACCACTAGGCAGCAGTACCTTCTGGTATTGCACCGTTTTACTCATCCTCTCCACCACAGGAATGAGAGATGACAAGTTCTCTTTGTAGAGGGGGGCGAGAAGGGTGAACACCCAGTAATCCGTGCTATCTAAAATGCCTATAGCGCGAGTGTGGCTGGAAAGGCAGCCTAACTAGAGTTGAGCGAACACCTGGATGTTCGGGTTCGAGAAGTTTGGCCGAACTTCCCGGAAATGTTTGGGTTCGGGATCCGAACTCGACCCGAACTTCGCCCCGAACCCGAGCCCCATTGAAGTCAATGGGGACCCGAACTTTTCGGCACTAAAAAGGCTGTAAAACAGCCCAGGAAAGGGCTAGAGGGCTGCAAAAGGCAAAATATAGGTAAATCCCCTGCAAAAAATGTGGATAGGGAAATGAATTAAAATAAAAATAAAATAAATAAAAATTAACCAATATCAATTGGAGAGAGGTCCCATAGCAAAGAATATGGCTTCATGTCACCCACCACTGGAACAGGCCACTGTCAGATATTTAGACCCCGGCACCCAGACAGAGGAGAGAGGTTCCATAGCAGAGAATCAGGCTTCATGTCATAGCAGAAAATCAGGCTTCATGTCACCCACCACTGGAACAGGCCATTGTCAGATATTTAGGCCCCGGCACTCAGACAGAGGAGAGAGGTCCCATTGCAGAGAATCAGGCTTCATGTCACCCACCACTGGAACAGGCCACGTAAGATATTTAGGCCCCGGCACCCAGACAGAGGAGAGAGGTCCCATTGCAGAGAATCAGGCTTAATGTCACTCACCACTGGAACAGGCAACTGGCAGATATTTAGGCCCCGGAACCCAGACAGAGGAGAGAGGTCCTATAGCAGAGAATCAGGTTTCATGTCACCCACCACTGGAACAGGCCACTGTCAGATATTTAGGCCCCGGCACCGAGATAGAGGAGAGAGGTCCCATAGCAGAGAATCAGGCTTCATGTCATAGCAGAGAATCAGGCTTCATGTCCCCCACCACTGGAACAGGCCATTGTCAGATATTTAGGCCCCAGCACCCAGACAGAGGAGAGAGGTCCCATTGCAGAGAATCAGGCTACATGCAGGGATCTCAAGTCTCCCGGAGGTTCGGGGAGTCTCCCGGAGGTTCGGGGAGTCTCCCGCTATTAGATAGCGGCTCCCTGACACCTGCATGTGAGACAATATATCCCTGAAAGGTTTATCTCAGTCAGATAGCAGAGCAGAGAGATAAGAGAAATGATAGGACAGAGTTTAGATTACAGGTTAAATTAACCCTTTAGGGTCAAATTGGCTTCTCAAGGAGATATATATGTTAAAGGCATCCCTTCTTCTGTCTTATTCAGTAGCTATATAACTATTGAGAGAGATGCATTTTTTTGAAAATACATTTACACATTTAACCCTCCATTTTAATTATATTATTTACCCCAGTGTTAAATTCACACCCCCTGGATGCTTTAATCATATATATAAATATGATAATTTGGGGCAGGGTAATGATCCCAGTCCTCCACACCATAGAGCAAAGTGTGCAGATACTGCATATGTTTGGAAAATGTAATAAAAAGTTAGTTAAAAAAAAAAAGAAAATCTCCCTGAAATGAGAAGTGCACCTCCCTGAAATGAGTTTTTGCAGGTTGGGATGTCTGTACATGTCACCCACCACTGGAACAGGCCACTGTCAGAGATTTAGGCCCCAGCACCCAGACAGAGGAGAGAGGTCCCATAGCAGAGAATCAGGCTTCATGTCATAGCAGAGAATCAGGCTTCATGTCACCCACCACTGGAACAGGCCATTGTCAGATATTTTGGCCCCGGCACCCAGACAGAGGAGAGAGGTCCCATTGCAGAGAATCAGGCTTCATGTCACCCACCACTGGAACAGGCCACTGTCAGATATTTAGGCCCCGGCACCCAAACAGAGGAGAGAGGTCCCATTGCAGAGAATCAGGCTTTATGTCACCCACCACTGGAACAGGCCACTGTCAGATATTTAGCCCCCGGCACCCAGACAGAGGAAAGGTTCATTCAACTTTGGGTTGCCCCGCAATATAATGGTAAAATTAAAAAAAGAGGATTGAATGAAGTGCCCTGGAGTGCAAGAATATATTGTTAAGGGGAGGTAGTTATAAATGTCTAATCTGCACAAGGGATGGACAGGTCCTGTGGGATCCATGCCTAGTTCATTTTTATGAATGTCAGCTTTTCCACATTGGCTGTGGATAGGCGGCTGCGTTTGTCTGTAATGACGCCCCCTGCCGTGCTGAATACACGTTCAGATAAAAAACGCTGGCCGCCGGGCAGGTCAGCACCTCCAAGGCATAAAAGGCTAGCTCTGGCCACGTGGACAATTTCGAGACCCAGAAGTTGAATGGGGCCGAACCATCAGTCAGTACGTGGAGGGGTGTGCACACGTACTGTTCCACCATGTTAGTAAAATGCTGCCTCCTGCTAACACGTTCCGTATCAGGTGGTGGTGCAGTTAGCTGTGGCGTGGTGACAAAACTTTTCCACATCTCTGCCATGCTAACCCTGCCCTCAGAGGAGCTGGCCGTGACACAGCTGCGTTGGTGACCTCTTGCTCCTCCTCTGCCTTCGCCTTGGGCTTCCACTTGTTCCCCTGTGACATTTGGGAATGCTCTCAGTAGCGCGTCTACCAACGTGCGCTTGTACTCGTGCATCTTCCTATCACGCTCCAGTGCAGGAAGTAAGGTGGGCACATTGTCTTTGTACCGTGGATCCAGCAGGGTGGCAACCCAGTAGTCCGCACACGTTAAAATGTGGGCAACTCTGCTGTCGTTACGCAGGCACTGCAGCATGTAGTCGCTCATGTGTGCCAGGCTGCCCAGAGGTAAGGACAAGCTGTCCTCTGTGGGAGGCGTATCGTCATCGTCCTGCGTTTCCCCCCAGCCATGCACCAGTGATGGGCCCGAGCTGCGTTGGGTGCCACCCCGCTGTGAACATGTTTCATCCTCATCCTCCTCATCCTCATCCTCCTTGTCCTCCAGTAGTGGGCCCTGTCTGGCCACATTTGTACCTGGCCTCTGCTGTTGCAAAAAACCTCCCTCTGAGTCACTTTGAAGAGACTGGCCTGAAAGTGCTAAAAATGACCCCTCTTCCTCCTCCTCCTCCTCCTCCTGGGCCACATCCTCTTCCATCATCGCCCTAAGTGTTTTCTCAAGGAGACATAGAAGTGGTATTGTAACGCTGATAACGGCGTCATCGCCACTGGCCATGTTAATGGAGTACTCGAAACAGCGCAACAGGGCACACAGGTCTCGCATGGAGGACCAGTAATTTGTGGTGAAGTGGTGCTGTTCCGCAGTGCGACTGACCCGTGCGTGCTGCAGCTGAAACTCCACTATGGCCTGCAGCTGCTCGCACAGTCTGTCCAGCATATGCAAGGTGGAGTTCCACCTGGTGGGCACGTCGCATATGAGGCGGTGAGCGGGAAGGCCGAAGTTACGCTGTAGCGCAGACAGACGAACAGCGGCAGGATGTGAATGCCGGAAGCGTGCACAGACGGACCGCACTTTATGCAGCAGCTCTGACATGTCGGAGTAGTTGTGAATGAACTTCTGCACCACCAAATTCAGCACATGCGCCAGGCAAGGGATGTGCGTCAAACCGGCTAGTCCCAGAGCTGCAACGAGATTTCGCCCAATATCGCACACCACCAGGCTGGGCTTGAGGTTCACCGGCAGCAACCACTCGTCGGTCTGTTGTTCAATACCCGCCACTACTCCTGCACAGTGTGGGGCCTGTCCCCCAAACATATGAGTTTCAGAATGGCCTGCTGACGTTTACCCCGGGCTGTGCTGAAGTTGGTGGTGAAGGTGTGTGGCTGACTGGATGAGCAGGTGGAAGAAGAGGAGGAGGAAGCGGAGTAGGAGGAGGAGGCTACAGGAGGCAAAGAATGTTGCCCTGCGATCCTTGGCGGCGGAAGGACATGCGCCAAACAGCTCTCCGCCTGGGGCCCAGCTGCCACTACATTTACCCAGTGTGCAGTTAGGGAGATATAGCGTCCCTGGCCGTGCTTACTGGTCCACGTATCTGTGGTTAGGTGGACCTTGCCACAGATGGCGTTGCGCAGTGCACACTTGATTTTATCGGATACTTGGTTGTCCAGGGAAGGCACGGCTCTCTTGGAGAAGTAGTGGCGGCTGGGAACAACATACTGTGGGACAGCATGCGACATTAGCTGTTTGAAGCTGTCTGTGTCCACCAGCCTGAATGACAGCATTTAATAGGCCAGTAGTTTAGAAATGCTGGCATTCAGGGCCAGGGATCGAGGGTGGCTAGGTGGGAATTTACGCTTTCTCTCAAATGTTTGTGAGATGGAGAGCTGAACGCTGCCGTGTGACATGGTGGAGATGCTTGGTGACGGAGGTGGTGGTGTTGGTAGTACATCCTCTGTTTGCTGGGCGGCAGGTGCTAACGTTCCTCCAGAGGCGGAGGAAGAGGCCGAGGCAGCAGCAGAAGAGGTAGCAAGGGGAGCCTGAGTGAGTTTCTTGTTTTTAAGGTGTTTACTCCACTGCAGTTCATGCTTTGCATGCAGGTGCCTGGTCATGCAGGTTGTGCTAAGGTTCAGAACGTTAATGCCTCGCTTCAGGCTCTGATGGCACAGCGTGCAAACCACTTGGGTCTTGTCATCAGCACATTGTTTGAAGAACTGCCACGCCAGGGAACTCCTTGAATCTGCATTTGGGGTGCTCGGTCCCAGGTGGCGGGGGCCAGTAGCAGGCGAACTCTCTTGGCGGCGGGTGTTCTGCTTTTGCCCACTGCTCCCTCTTTTGCTATACTGTTGGCTCGGTCTCACCACTGCCTCTTCCTCCGAACTCTGAAAGTCAGTGGCACAACTTTCATTCCATGTGGGGTCTAGGACCTCAACGTCCCCTGCATCGTCTTCCACCCAGTGTTCCTCCCTGACCTCCTGTTCGGTCTGCACACTGCAGAAAGACGCAGCAGTTGGCACCTGTGTTTCATCATCATCAGAGACTTGCTGAGGTGGTATTCCCATGTCCTCATCAGGAAACATAAGTGGTTGTGCGTCCGGGCATTCTATGTCTTCCACCGCTGGGGAAGGGCTAGGTGGATGCCCTTGAGAAACCCTGCCAGCAGAGTCTTCAAACAGCATAAGAGACTGCTGCATAAGTTGAGGCTCAGACAGTTTCCCTGATATGCATGGGGGCGATGTGACAGACTGATGGGCTTGGTTTTCAGGCACCATCTGTGCGCTTTCTGCAGAAGACTGGGTGGGAGATAATGTGAACGTGCTGGATCCACTGTCGGCCACCCAATTGACTAATGCCTGTACCTGCTCAGGCCATACCATCCTTAGAACGGCATTGGGCCCCACCAAATATTGCTGTAAATTCTGGCGTCTACTGGGACCTGAGGTAGTTGGTACACTAGGACGTGTGGCTGTGGCAGAACGGCCACGTCCTCTCCCAGCACCAGAGGGTCCACTAACACCATGTCCGCGTCCCTTACTAGATGTTTTCCTCATTGTTACCGTTCACCACAATAAGAAAAAAATTATTTGGCCCAATGTATTGATTTCAAATTCAGGCCTTTTTTTACAGGCACCTAACACTATCTGGCTATCTATTTAGGTACCGTATTACACTAATACAGGCACAGCAGAAACCACTTTTTTTATTGAATTGCTAATTTGGGAATTGTATTTCAATCCAGAACAAAAACTGTGCTTTGACAGACACTAAATAACTTGACCAGCCACAGCAGTAACCTCGGATTTAGCTGAATATAAATTGTAGGCCTAGTATTTAGGCCCTGGATGGATGACAGGTATCCCTTTACGGACACAATTAGACTTGGAGATGCATGGTAGCGTGTGAAGTTATTGAGAATGACCCTATCAGCACCTTCAATGTAATATACCCTTTTAATGGATAGATTTAAACTTGGCCTGATACAGCAGAAACCACTGATTTAGGGAATTGCTAATTTGGGAATTGTATTTCAACCCAGAACAAAAACTGTGCTTTGACGGACACTAAATAACTTGACCAGCCACAGCAGTAACCTGGGATTTAGCTGAATATAAATTGTAGGCCTAGTATTTAGGCCCTGGATGGATGACAGGTATCCCTTTACGGACAGAATTAAACTTGGAGATGCACGGTAGCGTGTGAAGTTATTGAGAATGACCCTATCAGCACCTTCAATGTAATATACCCTTTTATGGATAGACTTAAACTTGGCCTGATACAGCAGAAACCACTGATTTGGGGAATTGCTAATTTGGGAATTGTATTTCAACCCAGAAAAAAATATATCCTTTGCCAGACAGCAGACAGTATTACAATTGGCTAGCCACAGCTGAAACACCAGATTTAGGGTACTGCTATTTTGGCAATTGTATTTCACCCCTCGATAAAATAGCAAGCACAGCCAAGCCCCTGATGTAGGATATAGCAAAAAAAAAAAAAAACACACTATTGATGGTTAAATGGACTTGGTGGCAGCTTGTGCTGGCGCACCACAAGACACAAAATGGCCGCCGATCACCCCAGAAAAAAGTGACAGAAAAACGCTCTGGGCAGCCTAAAAACAGTGAGCAATTAACTAGCAGAAGTTGAATGATACACAGCTGTAGATCAATCACTTCAGTAAGTGTTTTTGATGAGTAAATCCCTGCCTAATCTGGCCCTAACAGCAGCAGATGCATCCTATCCCTACACTGATCAGAGCAGAGTGACGTGCGGCACTATGTGACTCCAGCTTAAATAGAGACTGGGTCACATGCTGCACTGGCCAATCACAGCCATGCCAATAGTAGGCATGGCTGTGATGGCCTCTTTGGGCAAGTAGTATGATGCTTGTTGATTGGCTGCTATACAGTTTGGGTTCGCTCATTCCTAAGCCTAACATGAAGTCAGCCATGTGTGCCAGAGTACCAACAGGCAAGACGTCGATGTCGACATCAGGAAGACTCTCCATCTCCTCCTCCTCCAGTTCCTCCTCCTCTTCTGCCTATCCACGCTGAACAGATGGAATTAAAGTTCCATGGGTACTACCCTCTGTAGCAGAGGCAACTGTCTCCAGCTCCTCCTCCTCCTCTTCATGGTCCAATTCATGCTAAAAAGACGAACTGAGGGTGGGCTGGCTATCACCATGTGTAATGTCCTCCCCCATTTCCTCGTCTGCCACATTCAGAGTGTGGTCCCTAATTGTGAGCAGCGATTGTTTGAGTAGACACAACAGTGGGATGATTATGCTGATAATAGCGTTATCTCCACTAATCATCTGTGTGGATTCATCAAAGTTTTTTAAAACATCACAGAGGTCTGACATCAATGCCCACTCCTCGCTTGTGAATAGTGGCAGTTGACTCGAAAGGTGACGACCATGTTGCAGCTGGTATTCCACAACTGCCCTCTGCTGCTCACAAAGCCTGACCAACATGTGGAACGTAGAGTTCCAGCGCTTGCTCACGTCGCACAACAGTCGGTGAGCTGAAAGCTGCAAACGCTGCTGCAGAGCTGACAGACCAGCTGAAGCTGTGGCTGACTTGCGGAAATGGGCACACACGTGGCACGCCTTCACTAGTAGCTCTGGCAAATTGGGGTAGGTTTTGATAAAACACTGAACCACTAAGTTTAAGACGTGGGCTAGGCATGGATGTGTGTCAGGTTGCCGAGCTCCAAAGCCACCACCAAGTTGCGGCCATTGTCAGATACAACCATGCCTGGTTGTTAGTTGAGTGGCGAGAGCAACAGCTCGGTCTGGTCCCTTATACCCTGCCACAGCTCTGTGGTGGTGTGCTGTTTGGCCCCTAAGCAGATCAACTTCAGCACGGCCTGTTGACACTTACCCACAGCAGTGCTACGCTGCTTCCAGCTAGAGACTGATGGCTGACTGCTGCTAGAGGTGGAAGTGGAGGAGAAGGCGGCAGAGGAGGAGAAGTGGGGGTTGGAGCCAGTAACATATCTGCTGGCGGAGACCCTGATGGACGTAGGGCCTGCAATGCTGGGGGTGGGTAGCACCTGTGCCATCCCAGGGTACGACTCACTCCCGACCTCAACAACATTCACCCAGTGTGCGGTCAGTGAAATGTAGCGTCCCTGGCCACCAGCACTTGTCCCTGTGTCCGTGGTTAAGTGGACCTTTCCAGTAACTGCATTGGTCAGGGCACGGGTGATGTTCTGGGACACATGCTAGTGTAAGGCGGGCATGGCACACCGTGGAAAATAGTGGCGGCTGGGGACTGCATACTGAGTGACGACCGCTGACATCAGGCTGCAGAAGGCCTCTGGGTCCACAAGCCTAAATGACAACATTTCAAGGGCCAATAATTTCAAAAGTTCCGTATTTAGTGCTATGGCCTGTGTGTGTGTGGGTGGGTATTTGTGCTTGCATTCAAATGACTGTGTTATGAACATTTGGACGCTGCGCTGGGACAGGGAAGTGGATGTTGTTACTGATGGTTCATGCGAAGGTCAAGGTGCAGGGCAATCGGCATCCGAGCCTGCGCCTTCGACACGGGATTGGCCAGCAGTGGGTAACACAAGGGAAGAAGAGGCAGTGGTGTGACCTGCAGACCCAGATTGTGGACATAGGCATTCGGCCCACTTGTTAGGGTGCTTGGATGCCATGTGGAGGATCATGCTGGGGGTGGTGAGGTTGCTAGTGTTCACGCCCCGACTCATTTTGGTATGGCACGGGTTGCAAACTACCACTATTTTGTCGTCTGCACTTTCCTCAAAAAAGCGCCATACTGCGGAACACCTACCCCTTAGCAAGGTAGATTTACGCATTGGAGTGCTCGGTGTAACGGTTACAGGCCTGTTTCGTGTGGGCCGACTTCTCCCTTTTGCAACCCCACTGCCTCTTCCGGCCTGTTGCGGCGCTGCGGATCCCTCGCTCGGCTTTTCACCTTCCCATGTTAGGTCAGTGACCTCATCGTCCACCACCTCCTCTACCACTTCCTCACTCTGCTCATCCTCCTGACCACAACCTCAGTGATTGACAACTGTGTCTCATCATCATCCACCTCGTGAACGAATGATTGCCGTTCACCACCGTCATCTTCTTGAGACTGTGAAGGCTTAAGAGGTTGGGAATCAGGGCACAATATCTCAGGTCCCTCTTCAAGCATGCTGGGCTCAAGGGTCAAATGTAAAAGTGGCGCTGGAAAGAGCTCCTCTCCATGGTGGGGGAAGGATTATCAGTGAGGACTCGGTTGACCAAACTTTTGGCTACAGGAGACTGGACATGGTGGAAGAGACGGTGGTGTTTAACCGACTGGAAGCATTATCTTCAGCAATCCAACCGACCAACTGTTCGCACTGGTCCGACTTGGACAGTGTTGTCCTGCGCCGCCCAGCTAAGTTGGACATGAAGCTAGGTACGGTGGATGTTTTTTTTTATTCTGGTGCACTGACAGCAGGCACAGTTTCATTGCGCCCAGGGAGAAGGCCTCTGCATGCACCATCAGCATCATGCCTACTTCCCCGTCCCTTAGTGCTCTCTTTCTTCATATTAATGGTTTTGTCACTAGATGTGGCACAGATTGTTTTACAGTCCGCTAAAGACTGTATAGACACTATATTAGGCCCAGATTAGTAGATTAAGCCCAAATTATTGGAATTTGCAATACAAACTCCGTTTTCTGATCCAGGACAGTATATTTCACAGAAACCCACAGAAAATGGACACTATATTAGCCCCAGATTAGTTAAATTTGCCCTAAAGAAACAGTTTTCGGATGGCGTATTGTATATGTCACAGAAAGCCACACTCTATGGACACTAGATTAGGCCTAGATTTTTGGAATTTGCCCTAAAGAAACATTTTTCGGATGACGTACTGTATATTTCACAGAAAACAACACACTATGGACACTAGCTTAGGCCCAGTTTTTTGGGAATTTGCAATACAAACTCTCAGTTTTCTGATGCAGGACAGTATATGTCACAGAAACCCACACAATATGGACACTAGATTAGGCCCAGATTATAGGAATTTGCCCTAAAGAAACAGTTTTTGGATGGTGTACTGTATATGTCACAGAAAGCCACACACTATGGACACTAGATTAGGCCCAGATTTTTGGAATTTGCCCTGAAGAAGCAGTTTTCGGATGGCGTACTGTATATGTCACAGAAAACAGCACACTATGGACACTAGCTTAGGCCCAGATTTTTGGAATTTGCAATACAAACTCCATTTTCTGTTGAAGGACAGTATATGTCACAGAAACCCACAGAATATGGACACTAGATTAGGCCCAGTTTCTTAGAATTTGCCCTAAAGAAACAGTTTTCAGATGGAGTACTGTATATGTCACAGAAAACAACACACTATGGACACTAGATTAGGCCCAGACTATTGGAATTTGCCCTAAAGAAACAGTTTTTGGATGGAGTACTGTATATGTCACAGAAAACAACACACTATGGACACTAGATTAGGCCCAGATTATTGGAATTTGCAATACAAACTCAATTTTCAGACAGTATATGTCACAGAAACGCACAGAATATGGACGCTATATTAGACCCATATTAGCTAAATTTGCCGTAAGAAACTGTTTTCGGATGACGTACTGTATATGTCACAGAAAGTCACACACTATGGACCGTAGATTAGGCCCAGATTATTGGAGTTTGCAATACAAACTAAGTTTTCTGATGCAGGACAGTATATGTCACAGAAACCCACAGAATAAGGACACTAGATTAGGCCCAGATTATTAGAATTTGCCCTAAAGAAACTGTTTTCGGATGGAGTACTGTATATATCACAGAAAACAACACACTATGGACACTAGATTAGCCCCAGATTATTTAAATTTACTCTAAAGAAACAGGTTTCTGATGCAGGACAGTATATGTCACAGAAACCCACAGAATATGGACACTAGATTAGGCCCAGATGTAACGGTCGCGTACACACACACACAGGGGGGAGGGAAGTGACCACTGCGCTCCACCCTTACCCCTGGCCCTGCCTACTTGCCTCGCAAGTCCTAATGACAGGGGACAACTGGACGGCAATCCCTAACTTGGAATAAGTGCAGGGATGACAGACAGACAAACAACAGGACGTGAACGGACCGAGTCAATACCAGGAAAGCTACAAAGTACAAATGGAGCAAGCAGAGAATTGTCAGGAGAAGCCGGGGTCATAAATACCAGGAGAGACGTGAAGTACCAAAGGAGTCAGCAGAGTATCGTCAGGAATTCAGCAAGAGGTAAGTACGCCAGGAAAGACCAAATCACAGGTGGAATCTAAATTAACAGGCAACCTGTGGCCAGCAGGCTGCCTGTATTTATAGTGGGGAGTGAGGGTCATGTGATGTGGCCAGCGTCACATGACCGACAGACCAACCAGTCAAGACAGACTTAGGAGCAGGGAGCCACCCAGCTAGTAAAGCCGCCCTGGGAATGAGGTAAAACACAGATCCTCGTTCCTGAAGCTAAGCAGCAGGTCTGCGGCTAATGGGGGACCGAGTGTACCTTCGGAACCCCGTTACATTACCCCCCTTTTACGAGGGGCCACCGGACACAAGACTTCAGGCGATGCCCTTTCAGGTTGTTCTAAATGAAATTTTCAAACAAGTCTAGGAGCATGAACCTCCCTGGCAGGTACCCAAGATCTCTCTTTAGGTCCATACCCCTTCCAGTGAATCAGGTACTGCAAGGAATTACGCACCTTCCTGACATCCACATACTCGACAGCATCATTAACAAGAACCGGCGGAGGCGAGGCTTTCGATGGTACTACCGGTTCAAAATGTTTTTTAAGTAGAGATTTATGGAACACATTATGAATGTTGAATGACTCGGGCAGCTCCAACCTAAATGATACCGGGTTAATCACCTCCGTGATCTTATATGGTCCAATAAAACGAGGAGCAAACTTTTTAGAATCTACCTTAAGAGAGAGATTCTTGGAGGACAACCATACCTTATCCCCAGCCTGAAAATTCACCCCCCTTGAACGTCTCCTATCGGCCTTGAGTTTCTGAGAACTTTGAGCCTTTTCTAAGTTTGATTGAACCCGGGCCCAAACTGTGCACAGTTCAGAGGAGAACCTGTCCGCCTCAGGGTTAGAGGAGGAGACGGATGACCCAGAATGAAAACGGGGATGGAAACCATGGTTACAAAAGAAAGGTGAAACCCCAGCAGAAGAATTGACATGGTTATTCAAAGCAAATTCAGCCAATGGAAGAAATTTCACCCATAATTGCATGTCATCAGCAACATACAACCTCAAGAATTGTTCCACAGACTGATTAAGGCGTTCAGTCTGCCCATTACTCTCAGGGTGGTAGGCAGAGGAAAAAGACAATAATATTTTACATTTTTGACAGAAGGCCCTCCAGAATTTGGACACAAACTGCACACCCCTGTCAGAAACAATATTTTCCGGGATACCATGCAATCGAACAATTTCTTTCACAAAAATAGACGCCAGGGTTTTGGCATTCGGGAGTTTAGACAGGGGAATGAAATGGACCATCTTGCTAAACCTATCGATCACTACCCAAACTACAGTCTTACCCTCCGCCGGCGGTAGGTCAGTTATTTTTTTTTTATTTAAATTTTTTTATTTTTTATAACATTAACAAGGTACATCAATGTGTGCTTTACACCTTGCAAAGGTGTGTAGCAAAATATGACAAATGACATTACATATGGTATGTATCAGATACAGCAATATAATTAAAGTCTCATGAATACAGGTTTGAGTCTCTCATTATCACAGGTTTACAGTTGCTTCAACCTTAATATTTTAGCTACAAGTAATATGGTATCAAGAACATCAATGGTGGATGCACCAGGTAAGGGCAATATAGAGGGGATGGTAAGTGGATTGTAAGCGGGCAGTATTTTTCTTTCCCAAATAGACTCATATCATTAGACTTCAGCTAGCGGAATATAGGGTTATGTTTTATATATAGCTCGGGTGTCTAAATTTTTGCCATAGATGCCACTGACGTTGAAACTTTGGGTGGTTCCTAGCTTCCCATGAGGAGAGTTCCTCAAAGCAAAAGATTTGGTCTACTTTCAGTTTCCATTGCTCTATAGAGGGAGGGATGGATGACAGCCAACATTTTGGAATTAATAATCGAGCTGCCATCAGTAGCTGCTTGAAAAGGAAAGGCATTGGGAGGTCTGCCTTATCTAAATCCAAATCCAAGTTAAGTAGGGCTTTACTTGCTGACATTTGAATTCTAGTTTTACATATTAAGTTGCTGATTTTGAATATTTCTTCCCACCAAGTTTTTATAATCGGGCAATCCCACCAAATATCGAAAAATGTTCCCCTACTATTACCGCACCTCCAGCATGTGTCGGATGCTGATGCTGAGTATAGTGAGGTGATATCAGGGGTTTTGTACCACCTAGTTAGTATCTTGTATCCATTTTCCTGTATTCGTACACATCTGGAGGAGCAATGTGGAGAAGACAGTACATTCAACAATATGGAGTTTGAAATTTCCTGTCCCAAATCCCTTTCCCAGTGGCGAACAAACGCTGGTTTAATGGAGATTGCTGGAATGTTTAGCCTTTTGAAGAGTTGTGATATTAGTTTCTTTGGGGGGATAGGATTGGAGCTTAAAGCCTCAGACCAAAGTAGGGGTCGATGGATGTCACTCATTGTTACATGTTGAGAAATGAATGCATGTATATATGATGTGGAGGAGATGTGTATGCGGTCAGTATCTAAGAGCGCTTGGAACTCCCTGAGTCTGACTAAGGAACCATTGGCATCAAAAAATGATAAAATTGAATGTGTTGAGTCCCTCAAGTCCCTTGGGGTACAATCTCTTACTTCGGGCAGTGCTGTTCCCAGAATATCTCTAATGGAAAGAAGAGGGGAGGGGAAGGGTATAGAGCAGTGAGAAGATTGAAACCATTTCCACACGTTTAAAGTGGCTTGAATGATAGGATACGGTGAGGAGGGTAAGTTACATGTGCTTTTGTTACCTAATAGTAGGGATCTAAGTGGTTTGTTTACCAACTCCTGCTCCATTGCTATCCAGGGTTTTGTGCTATTAGGTCTAAGCCATTCTATTATTCTAGACAGTAATACTGCCTTTCCATATAACTCTGGGTCTGGTAGGGCTATACCTCCGAAACTTTTAGGACGGGACAGGAGTTCGTAAGACAGTCTTGGTTTTTTCCCTTTCCAAATAAATGTGCGGAAAAGTTTCCTTAAGGAGTTGTAGTAGGCTTTGGGAACTGGAATGGGTAGAACCTGCTGTAAATATGTTAGGCGGGGGAGTATTAATGACATTAGTAAATTCTTTCGTCCAAACCAAGATATGGTTGGAATATCTAATTTATCTATGCTAGAGGATATTTCTTTTAATAATGGGGTATAGTTTAGTGTAAACAGATCTTTGGCGTTTGAGCTAATTTTAATTCCTAGGTATGTTATATAAGGGGAGGACCAATTGAAGGGAGAGTCTCTTTTTAAGCTATTTTGGGTCGATTGAGGTATCCCTATACATACTACTAGAGATTTTTGCTTGTTGATTTTAAAATTGGAGAAAGAGCTGTAGCAATCTAGGTGTTTTTGGATGATATGTAGCGAGTCTATAGGGTTGGATGTCATAATCATGATATCATCCGCAAATGCGCCTATTTTATGGTCTTTGCCTCCCAGGAACACCCCTCGAATATTTTTGTCCGCTCTCAGTTTCAAAAGGAGTGGTTCCAAGGCCAGAAAGAATAGCATAGGTGACAAGGGGCAACCTTGCCTAGTGCCATTTTGGATAGTGAAGGGGTCAGAAAGGTCTCCATTAATCAATATAGAAGCTGAGGCTTGAGCATACATTGCGAAAGTAGCTTGTACAAAGGGATCAGGTAGGCCAAACCGATGAAGGACGTGTTTCAGAAAAAGCCAATTTATTCTATCAAATGCTTTTTCCGCATCTGTGCTTAACAATAGGAGAGGTCTGGAGCAATTAGCAGAAAAATGTACAATGTTCAGTACTCTAGCCGTATTGTCTCTCCCCTCTCTGCCCCTGATAAAGCCCACCTGATCCCCATGTATTATTGAAGGAAGAAAAACCGACAATCTATTAGCCAATAACTTCGCAAGCAGCTTAAGATCTATATTGAGGAGGGATATGGGCCTGTAGTTGGCACATTGCTTTGGGTCTTTCCCTTCTTTAGGAATGAGAGTAATATGGGCTTGTGTCATGTCTCTAGATAATTTTTTCCCTTGTAAAGCTAGGTTACAAACCTCAAGTAGGTGAGGGAGTAAGCATTGTTGGTATGTTCTGTAGTATTGTACTGGAAGGCCGTCAGGGCCTGGGCTTTTGCCAGAAGGCGTTTGTTTTAAAGCAGTTTTGAGCTCACTAATAGTGAATGGGGATGCCAGCTTTTGCCTCTGATCTTCAGGGATAGTCGGAATTGATATTGAGTCTAAAAAGGAGGATAGGATGGATGTATGGGCCTCAGGGGAAGATGTTTGGGGTAGATTATATAGAGCTTTATAAAACTCTCTAAATTGTGCACCTATTTCTTTAGAGGAATATAGGGGGGAACCTTGGGGGGATGATATTTGATGGATATAATTTGCTGCTCTCCTCTTTTTTATCCTACTCATCATAAATTTTGATGTCTTGTCACCATGAGCAAAAAACTTATGTTGCGAGTTTAGAAAAAGCTTAGCTGTAGATTGTTGCAGCATGGATTTCAATTCAGCTCTGTAGCCGGATAGTTCATTAAGTTGTAGTGCGGAGAATGAGCGTTTATGCAAAGATTCCAGGGCCTGTATTTTCTGGCAAATAAGATCTAATTTTTTGGTTCTTTCTTTTTTTTGGTGAGCTCCAATGCTTATGAAATGTCCCCTAATAAAGGGTTTGTGGGAATCCCATAAGGATAAAGCAGAGATGTCAGGGTTTTTGTTTAAAGTAAAGTATTCCTCAAGGAGTTCAGCAATCTTATTTCTAGTACCCTGGTTTCCCAATAGGGATTCGTTCAGGCGCCATTTAAATTTATATTGTCTCGGGGTCGGTGCAGAAAGTAATAGGGAGATAGGTGCGTGGTCAGATAAATGTATAGAACCTATTTGAGGGTTACTACAATATTGAAGGTGCTCTTTGGATACAAATAAGTAGTCCAGGCGTTGATATGAGCCATGAACATTCGAGTAAAAAGTGTAATCTGAAGTAGTAGGATGTAGCGTACGCCAGACGTCTATAAGGTGAAGGTTCCAAAAACCCTCTCTGATGTATCGCAAAGTTTTAAGGGATAGGGCGGATTTTAAAGTAGAGGAATCCAATTGAGGGTATAACGTAGCATTGAGATCTCCTCCTACTATGATCAGGCCTTCAATGAAGGAGTTAATGATAGGAAAAACCTTTGAAAACCAGCTGTGGTGACCAGTATTAGGTGCATAGAGGTTGATGATAGTATATATCTGAGGGCCAATGATGCCCTTAACTAGAATGTAACGACCTTCAGGGTCCTGTATGTGTGACTTGTATTGGAAAGGTACTCTCCTCTGGAACCCAATACTCACCCCCCCTGATGCAGATGAGTTACCTCCACAGTGGTACCACTGTGAGTAGTGGCCGTATGAGAGATTGGGGTACTGGTTGAATTTGAAGTGCGTCTCCTGGAGGAGAAGGACAGTGGCTCCTTGTTTGCGTAACAATGAGAAAACCTGACTCCGTTTAGAAGGAGAATTAAAGCCTTTGACATTGTAGGACGCAAAGAATAGGTCAGCCATTTTGTTTGATGTATGGTGTATTACCTTGCAGAATGTCCCTCCTCCTCCAGGAGAACGCAGCTCCAAGAAACACACCTGGTGAGATATGGGTAAGCAGAGTGAGGTCCAGAGGGAGTTTTTGTTTCTGAAGAGACTTCAAAGCACAGAGTACATGTACCTTCATAACATAAAGAATAAAACAACAGTTAACAGAATAAAAAACGAAAAGCAAAACGAAAAGTAAAACTGTCTGTGACATAGACCCTAAGGGACGATCCATCACAGAATGGGTTAGGGGGAAAAGGTTAAATAACCATTAGTGATCCCAATGCACCATATCCAGCCTCGTAAGTGAGGTTACCAGACAAACACGTGAGAAATGATCATGAGTGTCCTCTTATTATATATGTTCAATATAAGTAAGTATGAGAGGTTGCATGGTATGAGAAAGAAAAAGGCAAGCAATAAAGGGTTAAGAGTATGAGAACATAAAAACATGTGAGACTCGTATAAGAAGAATAGTTATGCGAGAATTCAAACAGGTATGTTAATTCACATATAGTAAGTAGATAGAGATTCACGATGTAGGGTCTTTATGGGGTGAACTGTATGTTTCTCCTCTTGGACTTCTGCGATTTTGGAGTGCGAGGCTGTTCAAACGGGGTGATCACAGGCAGCTCAGGTAATTCCAGGATGTCTTGGTATAATTCCCAGTTCTCAATGTCCATGCGTGGAATCTGAAGATGGTCAAAAATTCCAGCTAGATCAGTGAACGTTGAGATTGTGAGACGACGACCCTCATGTGTGAAGGTGAGTCCAAATGGAAAGTTCCACCGGTACAAAATCTTATTGGACCGAAGCCAGTCGGTTAGAGGTTTCAGGGCTCGTCGTTTTCTCAGAGTTGAGGGAGCGAGGTCCTGGAAAATCGTGATAGGTGATCCCTCACATGATAATGAATCATGGTTTCTGGCCATCTCTAGCACCGCAGCTTTGACTTGAAAATTTAGAAATCGGCATATCACATCCCTGGGTGGTTCGGATGGCTTCGGTTTAGGCCTCAGTGCTCTGTGGGCACGTTCGATGATAATATCTATCTGATGCTTCGGGCCTAGTAAGGATTTACATATCTCCATGACAGAGGCTGGTATATCTGCAGCTTGGACAGATTCGGGTATCCCCCTGAAGCGGAGATTGTTCCTCCGACCACGGTTCTCTTGGTCCTCCATAGCGCTGTGTAGGTCATTCAGGTGAGTATGACATTTTTGTAAGGAGGATGCTGTGGCTGACTGATGGGCTAGAATCGTGGCTTGGTGGGATTCTAAAGAAACCACTCTGTCTCCGACATGTTGGATATCTTGGCGCATGGCCGTTAGTTCTGTCAGTACAGGCTCCATCGCTTTGCTAAGCGTCTGTTTCAAGAACCGGCGCGTGATCGGGAGTGCTGCTCTGTTTTGGGGGTCTTCGGCATCCGACTCTCCTTCAGAGATATCTGTTGCGCGCTCACTGACCTTAAGTGAAGGAGTAGGCGCCATCTTGGGCTCCCGGGCCGCGACTGTGGCGGCTGCTTTTTTTATAAATTTGTCCATGTCTCCGCTCGGAATTGTGTTCCTATTGGAGCTGGACGAGTCTCCATACTTTGCTTGGCCTATCTTGACCATCTCTCCGCTTTATAGGATCTGTAACGGAGAGCTCCTGACTAAGCTGCCATCTCAGTCTGGCGCTAACTCCGCCCCCGCGGTAGGTCAGTTATAAAGTCCATCGAGATATGGGACCAGGGTCTACTGGGAATGGGTAGGGGTCGTAGGTTACCAGCAGGGCGAGTCCAAGGTGTCTTGGACCTGGCACAAACCTCACAGGCTGACACGTAGGACTTGACATCCCTAGCTAGAGTGGGCCACCAATAAGATCTAGAAACCAGATCCTTAGTGCCCTCAACACCCGGATGTCCACAAAAGGCAGAATCGTGACACTCACCCAAAAGCTGGAGACGAAATTGTACGGGAACAAACAACTTATCTGTTGGGGTGGATACCGGTGCCAGATGTTGTTCAGACCTAATGCGAGCCGAGATATCCTGGGTAAGAGCTGCTAAGAAGATTTTTGCAGGTAGGATGGATTCAGGTGGTACCTCAGTAGGTTGAAAAGCCAGGAAGCTCCGAGATAATGCGTCCGCCTTCACATTTTTACTTCCCGGCCTGAACGTAATGGAAAAATCAAAACGAGTAAAAAACAGAGCCCATCTGGCTTGACGAGGATTCAACCTCTTAGCAGACTCGAGAAACATAAGGTTTTTATGGTCAGTGACAACAGTTACACAATGCCTTGCCCCCTCCAGAAAATGCCTCCACTCCTCAAAAGCCCATTTAATGGCCAGCAGCTCCCTATTCCCTATGTCATAGTTTCTCTCCATGGGAGAGAATTTCCTGGAGAAGAAGGCACATGGTCTCAGGTTAGTGAGGCTAGCAGGACCTTGTGAAAGGACTGCTCCTGCGCCGTCCTCGGACGCATCCACCTCCACAATAAAAGGTTTCTCCTGATCAGGCTGGATCAGAATGGGAGCGCTACTGAATGCCTTTATTAATTTTTCAAATGAAGAAATGGCCTCAGTAGACCAATTCTCCAAATCCGCCCCTTTCTTAGTAAGGTCGGTCAACGGTTTAGCAATTATGGAAAAATTTCTAATAAATTTACGATAGTAATTGGCGAAACCTAAGAACCGTTGTAAGGCCTTTAAGGATGAAGGTCTTACTCATTCCTTAATTGCTAGTACCTTACCAGGATCCATCTTGAAGGCGTGAGGAGTCAGAACATGCCCTAGAAACAGAATCTCCTGTACACCAAAGACACATTTCTCTTGCTTAGCGGATAGCTGATTCTCCCTCCACACCTCTAATACTTGTTTAACATGAGACACATGGGATTCGAAGTCAGGAGAGAATATCAAAATGTCGTCAAGATAGACAATAACAAATTTACCTAAGAACTCCCTAAGAATGTCATTCATGAAGTTTTGGAACACAGCTGGGGCATTGCTGAGTCCAAAAGGCATCACCTGATATTCAAAGTGTCCTACCGGGGTATTGAACGCCGTCTTCCATTCGTCTCCCTCCTTGATTCGGATTAGATTGTATGCCCCTTTCAGGTCAATTTTGGAAAACCAGGTTGCCCCCAGAACCTGGTTAAATAAATCCGGAATCAATGGGAGAGAGTATCTATTCTGGACAGTGATTTTATTTAATCTCCGGTAATTGATACATGGCCTAAGACCACCATCTTTTTTCTTAACGAAGAAAAACCCCGCCCCCATAGGAGAGACAGAAGGTCTAATATGCTCTTTACCAAGGCTCTCCTTAATATAATCTGCCATGGCCTTGCGTTCGGGCATAGAAAGATTATAAATTCGTCCCTTAGGAAACTTGGCCCCCTCTACTAGCTCTATGGTACAATCATAAGGTCTATGGGGGGGGGGGGGGTAGAACCTCCGGGGTTGGTGATGAGAATACATCAGAATATTCTCTAACAACAGAGGGTAAAGTATCAGACTTTACTGAGACCCCAGCCTGTTCCACAGACAAGCACGAGTCACACTTAGGCCCCCATCTCACCAACTCCCCATTGGACCAATCTATAGTGGGGTTATGTAGTCGGAGCCAAGGCAACCCTAGTACCACCTCAGCCGGTAGGTTCTTCAGGACTAAAAGCGAACATCTCTCTGAGTGGCACACACCCACGGTTAGAGAAATCTCTGAGGTACATAAGCTCACTGTACCACCAATAAGAGGAGTAGCATCAATAGCCATGACATGAATAGGAGTTGGTAAGGCAAACATAGGAATACCCAATCTTACAGCATACTCAGAGTCAATAAAGCTAGCCGCTGAGCCAGAATCAATAAAGGCCTTACCCGGCCATTTATCTACTCCCAGAGAAATCGTAATGGGTACCGAAAGCTTACATTTAGAAAATTCAGGGTGTACCTGGTCTTTAGGTTGCCTTGCCTTAGGAGACTTGACAGAGAGGACCTTCTTAGGACACTGGTTGATCCAATGGTCAGGATCTCCACAGTAAAAGCATTCTCCACGTCTGCGGCAAAGATTCCCTCGGGTCATGCCAACCTGCATGGGTTCCTCGGTGGAGACCTCAGCATTGTTTCTGAGATAGGCCTCTGGCTGGACCACCATCTGGGAAGAGAACTGTTGTTCCTGTCGTCTCTCTCTAACCCGTCGGTCAAGTCGGACAACAAGGGTCATCATCTCCTCTAAGGTCTCTGGAAGTTGATAACTGACCAGAAGATCCTTTAATTTATCAGACAGACCTGACCTGAACTGACTCTTCAGGGCTGGTTCGTTCCATCCTGAGGGGACACACCACCTTCTGAATTGGGTGCAATAATCCTCCGCTGGTAGATTGCCCTGAACCAGTGCCTTTAGAGCCGTCTCAGCTACTAGAGCCCTGTCTGGTTCATCATAGAGGGTACCCAGGGCCTGAAAGAACCCCTCTACAGAAGATAAACAACTGGCGCCAGCAGGTAAAAAGAACGCCCAGTCCTGGGGATCACCCTGTAATCGGGAAATTATAATGCCCACGCGTTGACTCTCAGGGCCAGAGGACACGGGGCGCAAACGGAAGTACAGTTTGCAATTCTCCTTAAAAGAGAGAAACTTCTTCCGGTCTCCAGAAAAGGGTTCTGGGAGCTTAATCTGGGGCTCAAATTGCGGACTGGAGGCCTGAGGAGTGGAAGAACCTTGCCCTAACTCAAAAGAACGGAGTTTTGCCCCTAACTCCTGCACCATCTGCGTCAGATTAGAGACATGGTCAGTCAGGGTCACCAGAGGATTCATTATACAGTGGTTATTGGGCCTGTTAATCTGTAACGATCGCGTACACACACACAGGGGGGAGGGAAGTGACCACTGCACTCCACCCTTACCCCTGGCCCTGCCTACTTGCCTCGCGAGTCCTAATGACAGGGGACAACTGGATGGCAATCCCTAACTTGGAATAAGTGCAGGGATGACAGACAGACAAACAACAGGACGTAAACGGACCGAGTCAATACCAGGAAAGCTACAAAGTACAAATGGAGCAAGCAGAGAATTGTCAGGAGAAACCGGGGTCATAAATACCAGGAGAGACGTGAAGTACCAAAGGAGTCAGCAGAGGATCGTCAGGAGGAGGCCGGGGTCAGAATACCAGGAGAGCAGCAAAGTACACAAGGAGCAGGCAGAGGATCGTCAGGAATTCAGCAGGAGGTAAGTACGCCAGGAAAGACCAAATCACAGGTGGAACCTAAATTAACAGGCAACCTGTGGCCAGCAGGCTGCCTGTATTTATAGTGGGGAGTGAGGGTCATGTGACGTGGCCAGCGTCACATGACCGACAGACCAACCAGTCGAGCACCGAGTGATCAGCTCGGCGCTCAAGGCAGACTTAGGAGCAGGGAGCCACCCAGCTAGTAAAGCCGCCCTGGGAACGAGGTAAAACACAGATCCTCGTTCCCGAAGCTAAGCGGCAGGTCTGCGGCTAATGGGGGACCGAGTGTACCTTCGGAACCCCGTTACACCAGATTATTGGAATTTGCCCTAAAGAAACAGGTTTCGGATGGCTTACTGTATATGTCACAGAAAACAACACACTGTGGACACTATATTAGGCCCAAGTTAATTAAATTTTCCCTAAAGAAACATTTTCGCATGGCGTACTGTATATGTCACAGAAAGCCACACACTATGGACACTAGATTAGGCACAGATTATTGGAATTTACGCTAAAGAAACAGTTTTCAGATGGAGTACTGTATATGTCACGGATGTGTATTACACGCACACACTACAGAGACAGTAGATGAGGACTGGCCCCTGATTATTTAAATTTACGCTATAGAAACAGTTTTCGGATAGCATGCTGTATATGTCACAGAAAACAACACACTATGGACACTAGATTAGGCCCAGGTTATTTAAATTTACGCTAAGGAAACAGTTTTCTGATGGAGTACTGTATATGTCACGGATGTCTATTACACGCACACACTACAGAGACAGTAGATGAGAACTGGGCCTTGATTATTTAAATTTACGCTAAGGAAACAGTTTTCGGATGGAGTATTGTATATGTCACAGATGTGTATTAAACACACATTATAGACAATAAATGTGGCGCTGATTATATGAATTACGCAAATAGACACCGTCTGCGGATGATGTACAGTATACTGTATGTCACTAATAGGTATTAAAGAAAAATATCTTGCTGCTGTCAATCACACACACAGTAGCCCTTAAAAGGACTTTGGTCCTTTGAAAAGCTTTTGGTAGTGAAACAGCAATTTTCTCTGCCTGTCGCTTACTCAGCAGGGATGTCCCTGAGACTGATCAATTTAGCGCAGATAAAACTATATTGCTACTCTAAAACACACACACACAGTAGTCCTTAAAAGGACTTTTGGGTCTTTGAAAAGCTTTCTGCGAATAATAACTGAGAAATTCGCTCCCTACTATCACGGTCGGCGTGACTATCACATACGTGACACAGAGGGAGGGAACAAGGAAGGCCCTGCCCAAGTGAGAGGGAAGGTGGTGACCCCTGACTCACCTAGCGGCTGGCACCTGGCTGCCCAGACGTCCCTAGACGGGTTCCTCACCCGTACGCCGATCACGTGCCTAAAGCCCTGGCTTTCCCTAAGCTGAGCCCTAGATAGTGAACAGGGCGGTGGGAACACTAGTCCGCACCACTAGCTCTAAAGGAAAACACCAAGGGAAGGACAGACAATACAAACTCAACATATAATCCCAGGTGGGCGACAACAGGAGACAACAAGAAGCCCAACAGGGATCCGGAGGGTAGCACTCTGGAACGACAACCAGGATTCACAACTCCAGTGGGTCAGTATAGATGTCCAGGCAGGAAGCTCTATAACTGGCAACTAGAGAAGTGTGAGGGGAGAATATAAGGAGGTTGGGAGTGGCAGACAAGAAACAGCTGAGGAGGAGAAGCTACGGATCCCTGATTGAGACAAAAAGGATAGCAAGGCAAACACAGAAAACAATCACTAAGAAACAACGTGATCTTTAGATATAGAGCGCGCAGCCACCCGCTGCGACCTCCTGACCCCGGGTATAACGGAGTCAGACGTGGCTCTTGATACCCTCGTGACACCTACACTGCCTTTCCCTTCCTACCCTCTGCTCTCCCTGACTATAACTGATCTGAGCACATGTCATCTGGTGCTATACAGCACCCGATGACGCGTTTCGGCCAGCCAATCACTGTAATGCCAGCAGCCAACATGGATACTGGCATTACAGTGATGGCAGTACTTATCTGCACATTTATTGGCTGCTTAGCGGCCCCAAAACGTGCGGGGAGGAGACTCGAGCATGGAGCTCGATTACATGCGGTACTCGGCCGAGTACCGCCAAGTGCCGTGCATAGCGATACTCGAGCCGAACCGGTATTCGGCCGAGCATGCTCGCTCATCACTAGTAAGCATTAAAAAAGGATGAATTTTTTTTTATCTAACATAAATGAGCTAAACAGCAGGGTTCTGTCAGTAAAGTGACATTCAACAAAAATGTCCCTGGTCGGAGACAAAAGTCGCAATTTACCACTGCAAATGTCGTAAATATGCTTCAAAAGTCGCAAATATGTTTCAAAAGTTGCAAGGGCAGTCTGGCAGGGGTTGTCTCAAATGGTGCATTTTGGTTAAAAAAATAATCTAATTTTTGTGCTATTGGCATTAAAATGTTGCAAATCAAGAGAAATAGGCGGATAATCAAGTTTATATTTTAAAAAAAGTTACATTTTAAAAATTGAATGTACCGGGGGGCAGAGCTAGCGCCTGAAGCTGATGGTTGCCTGAGGCTGCAGCTCCGTACTAAATATCACCCTTACAGCTCTTATAATTAGCCCCCAGACATAAAAATGGTCAAGATCGGTGGCTCAAAGGCTGGAGAATCCTCGGATTCGAGCAGACAGGTGGTAAACAAAGGTGTGGTTTCCCCTTTTCTCATACTTTATGAGGTTTTGTTTTATGTTTTCGTTTTGTGGATGTCTCCATACCTTTATTATTTTTATATACCTGCCAAATCGCTATGTATACACATCTAAACTGTTTTACAGCGGACATACAATTTTGAGGCCTAGTTGGTATATATTCCATTTCTGGAGCCAGGGTCTTCAGTGGCCCCACGCACAAACTGATGCGAAATGGCCGATTTAACAGTTGCGTCCTTTAATGTTAAAGGATTTAATGCCCCCTCCAAGAGGTGTCAAATTTTCTCATTACTCAAAAAAAAAGACGTCGCTATATTATTCCTACAAGAGACCCATTTTAAATTTAACCGCTACCCTGACCTATCTCGCTCTAGCTTCCCTGCGTGGTTCCACTGTGGCTCAGGCTCCTCCTCTTCCAAGGGAGTCAGTATTGGTTTCAGCAAGAATACAGTTTTCCAATACTCCTCGCATATTCAAGACGCAGAGGGAAGATATATAATGTTAAAAGGTTCTATAGCTAATCGTATATACACACTAATTAATATTTACGCCCCCAATGTCAACCAGGCATCTTGGTTTGACTCTATCTGCCCGATTATAGAGTCTTTCCAGGAAGGCATTGTTGTCATGGAAGGGGACTTTAACGTTGCCTTGAATCCCATCCTAGACTCTTCAACAAAAAAGTCTGCCCTCTCCCAAAATAAGCTTAACTCCATAAATAAAATATTTCACGATCTGAATCTGGTTGACACATGGAGAATTTTTAACCCCTTTGAAAGGGATTTTACCTTCTTTTCTAACGTCCATGGCTCATACCAGAGGCTAGATTATCTATTTATTTCCAAATCTCACCTCCAATTATGCTCCAAAACCCGTATAGATTCCATTCTTCTATCCGACCATTCCCCTATCTTTATTACGATCTCCACCCCTCAAGTAACACCCAAAACTATTAATTGGAGATTGAACGAACAACTAATTTCCTCAAAAGAAAATAAAGCCAAAATTCAGAACTCCCTCATTGACTTCTTCTCCCTAAACGCCCTCTCTGACACCTCTCCTCACGTTCTCTGGGACACTCATAAGGCTTTCATAAGAGGTCAACTCATTAGCCTTGGGGCCTACCAAAAAAAACTAAAGAAGGCCCGAATCGACAACCTATTAGCAGAAATTAGTAAATTGGAGGCAATCCATAAAAAATCTTTGTCGGAATCTCACCTCTTTAAACTCAATACCCTCCGTTCTGACCTAAAAAATAACCTTAATTCAATCTCAGCTAAATACCTTCTTAACTCCCAGTTTAAGTTTTTTGCCCATGGCGATAAAGCGTCTAAATTTGTCATGAACAGGTTAAAAAAGAGGAAGAACCACAATTACATATGCAAAATTCATAATAATAAAGGAGAGGTAGTCACGACTTCTAAAGAAATAGCCTCCCAATTTAAGTCCTTCTACCAATCCCTTTATAATCTACCTCAACCCTCTACCTTAGATAACGTTCTCCCAGTTAATGAAGCTATCAACAAATTCCTGGACTCAGTCTCTCTCCCGAACCTCGACTCTTCTACTAAAAAGATACTAGAATCCCCTTTCTCCATGGATGAACTGAAAACAGCTATTAAACTGCTCCCAAAAAACAAAGCCCCTGGTCCTGATGGCCTCACTGCCCATTACTATGATTCTTTTAGCGAAGTCATATCCCCTTTCCTATTAAACGTATGTAATCAATCACTTAAAGGTATCCCTCTTTCAGTAGATATGACGAGAGCCCTTATAACCATTATCCCTAAAGAAGGTAAGGACCCAGCTCACTGTGCAAATTATCGCCCCATTTCCTTACTTAACCTAGACTTAAAAATCCTGGCCAAATTGTTAGCGAATCGCCTATCCCCTATTCTCCCATCTTTAATACACAAAGACCAAACGGGATTTGTGATTGGCAGGGAAGGCAAAGACAATTCTGTCAGAGTCCTCAACGCCATTCATCACGCCACCAAGTTATCTCACCCCCTAGTCCTTCTCAGCACCGACGCCGAAAAAGCGTTTGATAGGATCCGTTGGGATTTTTTACGCCTTACGTTGTCTAAATTTGGTTTTCCAACACCTTATATTGACGCAGTCTTCTCCATGTATTCCAACGCCTCGGCGTCGGTGCTGGTGAATGAAACTACCTCCCCCCCTTTCTCTATTAGAAACGGCACGCGCCAAGGGTGTCCACTTTCCCCTCTGGTTTTCATACTTTCTATGGAACCACTCCTTCAAGCCTTCCGTCAAAATGACGAAATTAGAGGTATTAAGCTTGGAGACCACGAACACAAAATCGCAGCATTCGCGGACGACCTGCTGCTCCTAACTTCCAACCCTAAGACATCCCTCCCCTTAATTTATGACATCTTCGAAAAAATCAGTCCCCTTTCGAACCTTAAAATAAATATGAAGAAATCTCACATTCTAAGTTTAGGCCTAAACTCCCGTACTAAAGCTGACTTAGCAGCTCATTCCCCATTTAATTGGGATACCCCTTACATCACTTATCTAGGCATTAAAATAAGCACCGACCTTTCCAAATTATTTCAACTCAACTTCCTTCCTCTGTTAAAATCCATGCAAGATCAATTAAATAACCTCCACCCTCAAACATTATCCTGGTTTGGCCAGGAAAAATATATTTACCTCACTAGTCCTCTCTAAACTTAACTATTTACAACAAGTCCTCCCTCTCCCAATACCAAAATCCTTTTTTCAAGCCTTAGACAAAGAAATCAGATCATTCATATGGAGCCGCAAGAAAGCTCGCATCAGTTTCTCTACTTTACAGAACCCCAAATTTTCCGGTGGTATCAACCTCCCAAACCCCTCAATATATAATTCAGCTACATTATTAACCAGAGTGGTAGACTGGTTC
This sequence comes from Bufo bufo, assembly GCF_905171765.1. Classification (NCBI taxonomy): domain Eukaryota; kingdom Metazoa; phylum Chordata; class Amphibia; order Anura; family Bufonidae; genus Bufo; species Bufo bufo. The sequence goes on from NC_053389.1 coordinate 576,550,658, forward strand.
AGAGATCCTACCTATAAATCCTGGCCTAGGATGGAGGCTGCAATGGCCAAAACCTCTTTCAGAACCCTCCTCATCCTGCCTCAACAGGACCGAGTCAAGTTTAAAACCACCAGTCCATCTATTATTGCTACTCTTGAAGCCTGGAACAAATTCCAAAACTCGGACCATGGGATCCCTTTGCCCTCTCCCCTAACTCAAGTTAGAGATTTAATAGATTTAGCCACACCAGAATTGAAACAGAGTCTCCCCATACAGACCCGTAAATCTGTAATCCCAGTGTTCAACCTCTTTGGGGAAGATGGCAATGTGATTCACAAAGCCCACTTTGACTCACTCTTCCCCGAAGCTAAACCCTTTCCTTCTCTATATTCGTATATATCTGCCAACTTAACAAAATGGGTCCCATACCAGGCACTATTAAGACCCCTTACATGGTTCGAAAGTCTTATTGATTCTAAACATTCCCCAAGAAAATTGATCTCTCAGCTATACAGAAGATTGAATAGCCCTATATGTCCCCCTAAATTGCCTTTTATTGAAGCCTGGGAAAAAGACCTGAATACCCTACTTTCTGAAGATGACCAACTGAAGCTTTTTAAAGAACCCCACAAATCCTCCAGATGTGTTAGGATTTAGGAAAATGGGTACAAAATTCTGTCTAGGTGGTATAAAACACCCGACATTACCTGTAGGTATAGCTCTAATGGATCTGATGTTTGCTGGAGGTGTGGCGAGGGGGTGGGAAAATTTTTCCATATTTGGTGGTCCTGCCCACTGCTGCAAAACTGGTGGTCTATGATCTTCAAACAATGCAATTTAATTTGCAAAACTGATATTCCGCCCTCGCCTCAATTGGCTCTATTAGGCCTTCCCTATCCTCAAACTACCACCGTCATCACTCCAATGTTTAAAAAACTCCTTTCTGCAGCTCGCCTCTTAATCCCCAGATTTTGGCTATCGTCAGATCTTCCTCCACTGGATTTCTGGATAAACAAGGTGGATTCCATATACAGGTTCGAAGACTGGTCCGCTTGGGAGAACCACTCCCATAATAAGTTTGAGGCCCTTTGGAAACCATGGGTACTATTTAGACATTTCAAGGAGGCCTAATAATTGTAAATGCAATTGTACAAGTACACTTAAGAGTATACTGGCGGCGTTAGACACTAACATTTATAAGATACTAATGCTCAATAATTTGCAATATATGTGAACCGACATCCACTATGTTAATTTTGTTAACCTATTGTTGTTATTTTATTGATGACTAAACAGTACTTCACAATGTACGGTTAGGTACTACCTTTTGATGAGGAATCTCTGTACTGTAACTTTACATCTTTCAATAAAGCTTTTTAAAAATAAAAAAATAAAAATTAAAAAAAAAATGAAAATAAAAAAAGGATTGAATGAGAAAAAAAAATAATAATAATTGAATGTACCTTTTGATATGAGATGAAACAAATCCCTTTTGATTTGTAATGTTAGTATTTATTTGGTGCAAATTACACCATTATTGATAAATATCCCCCACTATGTAACACAAAGAAACTGTGGCAGTGAAAGAGTTACAACAGAAAGATTATTACTAGAGATGAGCGAATATTTCTAAAATTTGATTCGGCCAGTTCGCCAAATATTTCAAAAAAATTTGGTTCGATCCAAATTTATTTGTGGAAAATAGCGTTAAAAAAGGCTATTTCTTGGCTGCAGAGAGCCTTTATAGTGGTGTAGAACACTGTGCCCTGCAGTAACACGCACAGGGAGTCTGCTGTGGTAGTGAAATAATACTGTGAGTCAGTGCAGAATCATTGCACACTTCACTTATTTGGGCAGTCACGGGGCCAAAACTGACCAAATAACTCAAGTATAAACTGCGGTCCGCAAAATGCCGGTGTCCTTGTTTTGCGGATCCGCAATTTACAGGTCGATGTTAGTGCCAAGAAGCACACTACTTTTACATTATCATCAGCTGATTCCACATAGATGTCTACAGAACCTGTTAAATTAAACGCTTAGGCCTCTTTCACACTTGCGTTGTCCGGATCCGTCGTGTACTCCATTTGCCGGAAGTGCCCGCCGGATCCGTAACACCGCAAGTGAACTGAAAGCATTTGAAGACTGATCCGTCTTCAAAATGCGTTCAGTGTTACTATGGCAGCCAGGACGCTATTAAAGTCCTGGTTGCCATAGTAGTAGTGGGGAGCGGGGGAGCAGTTTACTTACCGTCCGTGCGGCTCCCGGGGCGCTCCAGAATGACGTCAGAGCGCCCCATGCGCATGGATGACGTGATCCATGCGATCACGTCATCCATGCGCGTGGGGCGCCCTGATGTCTCTCTGAAGCGCCCCGGGAGCCGAACGGACAGTAAGTATACTGCTCCCCCGCTCCCCACTACACTTTACCATGGCAAACAGGACTTTAGCGTCCTGGCAGCCATGGTAACCATTCAGAAAAAGCTAAACGTCAGATCCGGTAATGCGCCGAAACGACGTTTAGCTTAGGGCCGGATCCGGATTAATGCCTTTCAATGGGCATTAAGTCCGGATCCGGCCTTGTGGCAAGTGTTCAGGATTTTTGACCGGAGCAAAAAGCGCAGCATGCTGCAGTATTTTCTCCGGCCAAAAAACGTTCCGGTCCGGAACTGAAGACATCCTGATGTATCCTGAACGGATTTCTCTCCATTCAGAATGCATGGGGATAATCCTGATCAGGATTCTTCCGGCATAGAGCCTCGACGACGGAACTCTATGCCGGAACACAACAACGCAAGTGAAAAAAGAGCCCTTATACAAGTAGAAACCCCCGACAGAGTGGAGATGGTGTCAGCAGTATGTTTGTGTTCACGTCACTGATTATTTAGCTTTTTCTATGATCCATAAGAACCATAATCCACATAAAAAGGATCCTGTCTGTGGAGCATCCATCTTCACTCGGTCAGCATTTAGTCAGTAATCCATCACTATTGCTAATGCCCAAAAAAAACAGGCGTGTATCCAAAACAGAGATGACACGTGAATGGAATATTTGCATGCCTTCTGTGTTTTGTACCCACTCCTGCTTTTGGCTACCAAATCATAAGCCATTTCTGATGGGACCATACAGGCCTTACAGCTGCTACACAGACAGGATCTGTTGTGCGTCTCATTTTTCCTTCCTTCTGACAGATCAGAAGAAGTGTCAAATAAATGATGATGTCAGCCAGGCCAAAAGGCAAAATAGTGGCCCAGTCATAAAGTGGGGAGGGTAGGAACAGCATGAGAAGTCCACAGAGTGGCCCTATGACACAGTGGTGAGGTGGAAGCAGCATGAGGGGGCCACAGAGCGGCCCTATGACAGAGTCTGGAGGTGGCGGCAGCATCAGGAGGAGGCCACAGAGTGCACAATGACAGTGTGGAGATGGCAGCAACAGGAGGAGGCCACAGAGTGCCACAATGACAGTATGGAGGTGGCAGCAGCATCAGGAGGACACAGAGTGGCAAGGTGACATAGCGTGGAGGTGGCAGCAGCATGAGGAGACCACAGAGTGACAAGGTGACATAGTGTGTAGGTGGCAGCAGTATGAGGAGGCCACAGAGTGGCAAGGTGAAATAGTGTGGAGGAGGAAGCAACATCAAGAGGCCACAGAGTGACAAGGTGACATAGTATGGAGGTGGCAGCAGCATCAGGAGGCCAAAAAGTGGCAAGGTGACATAGTGTGGAGGTGGCAGCAGCATGAGGAGACCACAGAGTGCCAAGGTGACATAGTGTGTAGGTAGCAGCAGCATGAGGAGACCACAGAGTGACCCGGTGACAGAGTGGGGAGGTGGGTGGCAATAACAGTACCCGCTGATGATGGTGGGTGTAAGAACGAGCACTTGGCATCAGATGTGTGGCATCAGGCAGGTGTCAGCATCAGAATAGTAGCTGAGGCAGCCAGAAGAAAACGGTCTCTATTGTCAAAGTGTTGGTGCAGCACCATGGATAATCTAGTCTGATGCATCAGGCATTGGTGGGTGGAAATCATGGCTGATCCACGCCTGATTCATCTTGACAAAGGCGAGTTCTTCTTGGGGTAACTATGGCCTCCGCCGCACTAAACACCCTCTCTGATGCCACACTACTGGCTGGGCAGGACAGCTTTTCCAGGGCAAAGTCGGCCAGCTGAGGCCACAAATTCAATTTGGCTTCCCAGTAGTACAGCAGATCTTCAATGATGGCTGGCAGGGTGCACTCCAAGTATGCCACCACCTGCTGGTTCAGGTTCTGCTCCAGGTCTAGATGCTGCTGCTGGTGAGTAGTTTCTTCACTAGGCGGGTGAAGGAAGATGCTCATCAGTGACTCCAGACTCAGGCTGCTACTGATGTAGCTGGTACTGCTCCTGCCACTCCACCACTCGCCAGCAGCCATGGCAGTGGAACATGAGAGCAGAGGGGGCCCCCCGGTCAGACCTACGAGAGATGGACAATGGAGCAGATAGGCAACGGCCAACTGACTAGACTACATAGGATGTCTCTATAGTAGTTCAGTTTGTCCTCCCTCTAAGCGGGTGTAAAAAAGGCCCCCTGTTTTGGACCAGTAGCGGGGGTCCAACAAGGCGGAGAGCCAGAGGCGATCCCTCTGCCGAATGCTGACAATTCGGCTGTCGCTAAGCAAGCAAGTAAGCATGCATCGGGCTATTTGTGCAATTGACTCAGAGGGACTCCCTGCCTCCATCTCTACTGCATACTGCCACGGTGTGTCTGGGTCCTCTGCCTCCTCTTCCTCATCGCCCTGTGGCTCCCTTGGCAGCTCCTGCGCCTCCTCTTCTGTCACCTGTGTATAAAAGCCACCCATTTCGTTACACATTGCTTGTGCTCCAATGTCCTCCTCCTCCTCCAGTTCAACCTCCACAGGGCTCATGTGGCAGTAAGATCTTTGTGCCACATCTCCAGTCCCCTGAGCAGCCAGATTTATCAGCATCTGTTCCAAGACATGAAGCAGTGGAATCACGTCGTTCATCCCGTAGTTCTGGTGACTGACAAATAATGTGGCTTCCTCAAAGGGCCTGAGCAAACGGTAGGTGTCACACATGAACTGCCACTGGCTCACATCAAAGTTACACAGGGGAGTACTCCTGTCCACTTGGATCATCAAGAAATCGTTTATGGCCTTTCTCTGTTCGTACAGTCGGTCCAACATATGGAGGGTGGAATTACAAAGGGTGGCAATGTCGCATATCAGCCTTTGTTGGGGATGCCGTTCTGCCGATGCAGCTCAAGGAGGGTGTGCTTTGAAGTGTACGAGTGGCTGAAGTGCATGCAAAGTTTCCTGGACATTTTTAGGATGTCTTGCAGATGGGTGGAAGACTTCAGGAAACGCTTGACAACCAGATTGAACACGTGTGCCATGCAAATCGCATGGCTCAGCCCTCCTTGATGCAGCGCCAACACTATGTTCATCCCGTTGTTGGTCACCATAGTTCTGATTCTGAGTTCTCGCAGAGAAAGCCAGGATTCGATTTCTTGCTGAAGGACATGGAGCAGTTCCTCCCCTGTGTGACTTTGTTCGCCCAGGCAAACAAGGTGCAGAACAGAGTGACACCGTCAGGCCCTGCACATGTGGTTTGCTGGAGGGGCACTGTTAATTGTCCTTGCAGTGGAGGCTGAGGACACAGTGGAGGATGAGGAGTCAGAGGCGGACATTGTCACAGGACCAACTGTGTGAGAACGTGGAGGCGGAAACGTCATCAACTCTCCAATTTGCTTGTGTGGCTGTGCAGGAACCACATTTACCCAGTGGGCCGTAAAGGACACGTCGGCGCTGCCTTGCACTTTGGCAGACACCGACAGGCTCAAGGACTGGCGCAGCTTCTGTTCTACATGTGTGCAGGGCTGGTATTGCCTTTTTGGCAAACAAATTATGGCTCTCTGAAAGGTGCAGATTCCACCACTTGGAAAGGGAGGGACTGCAGCGCCAGCAACTTGAATAGTAGCACTTTCAGCTTCTGCTCCGTTAGATGAATGCACGCATACTGTTGTCTCTTGGCAATAGCTTCAGGGATCGATTGCTGATGGAATGACTGATGAGGAGTAGGAGGGCGAGGAGCAGGAGCTTCATGACCGGCAGATGATGAGAAGGACAGACAGCTCCCTTCGGCTGAGGTGGTGGAGCCTTGACTGCCTGAAATCGGCTGTGTGCCACTAGGGGATGCATCGGTTGCTGCAGCAGGCTGGACCAACACATCGGAGCCACGGTTCTCCCAGGCCACTTTATGGTGATGCTACATATGTTGACACAGGGCCGTGTTGCCAACACTGACACCCTGGCCACGCTTCGCCTTCTGCCCACAGATTCTGCATATGGTCATGTTCACCTCCTCCGGCGGATTAACAAAAAAACTGCCACACCGCCGAGTAGGTGATTTTACCCCCAACACTACGCATTGACTGACTGGTACCACTGCAGTCTTTGTGAACCCGTGCACTGCTACTTCCTGGGCAGGTAGGCTCCTGTGAAGTGGGTGGTTTTCCCCGTGCACATTTGGCTACTGACCTTCCACTGCTGACACCCTAATGACTTCCGTCCACGCTAGCGAGTTGCTGGCTCTGCTGCTGCCTCACGGGAAGCTGCCACCCTCTTCTTCCCATGATGATGAAGCCCCTAATTCTCCCGGCTCCCATGTGCGATCAGCTACAGTACATCATCATCATTGAGTACTGTCTGCACGTCACTGATGTCCTCCTCTTCCGTCCCTGGTTAAGGAGCCTGATCGTTCACAACACCAGCTCCCACGGCATTCTCCTCATCACTACTTGCCCACCTAGTGAAGAAAGCAGTGGCTGTCTCTTCTACATCTTGGCTTGCCAGTAGCTGCTGACTGTCTTCTAGTAGCTCGTCCTCACTGGATAGTGGAGCTGAGCCTACAGCATACATTAAAGGGATTCTGTCATCAGAAATTACTCCTATAACCTAAACATATGGCGATGTCCCTAGTATTTCAGTGAATCCTAAAGTGACTTTATCAAATGATCCTGTGGCTCTATAATCATAAAAAAGACATTTATATCACCTGTCAATCACTTCAAAATGTGTCTAAGGGGACATCTCATGCTGAAAGGTGCCCAGCTGCAGCCATCTCGTTTATTTGCCCAGCGCCGCCTCCTCAAGTAAAATCGCCGCCCTCCCTTTTATTATATCCGCCTACTTCAGTTCGTGGCTGCCTCTGTAACTTCCGCTCGCTTAAAATAAAGACAAAAAAGGGGGTCAGTCAGCAAAACCAACCGCAGGAGCACATTGCTATGGCAGGGAACAACATTAAAAGACAAAACTTGCAATGCGAAAACTCACTGCAATATAGAGTACTTATGTGTCCAAGGGGACGTCTCATGCTGAAAGGTGCCCAGCTGCAGCCATCTCGTTTATGTGCCCAGCGCCAACTCCTCAAGTGAAATCGCCGCCCTCCCTTTTATTATATCCGCCTACTTCAGTTCATGACCGCCTCTGTAACCTCCGCTCGCTTCAAAGAAAGACAAAAAAGGGGGTCAGTCAGCAAAACCAACCGCAGGAGCACATTGCTATGGCAGGGAACAACATTAAAAGACAAAACATGCAATGCGAAAACTCACTGCAATATAGAGTACTTATGTGTCCAAGGGGACGTCTCATGCTAAAAGGTGCCCAGCTGCAGCCATCTCCTTTATGTGCCCAGCGCCGCCTCCTCAAGTGAAATCGCCGCCCTCCCTTTTATTATATCCGCCTACTTCAGTTCATGACCGCCTCTGCCTGAAGCGAGTGGAGGTTACAGAGGCGGCCACGAACTGAAGTAGGCGGATATAATAAAAGGGAGGGCGGCGATTTCACTTGAGGAGGCGGCGCTGGGCACATAAACGAGATGGCTGCAGCTGGGCACCTTTCAGCATGAGACGTCCCCTTGGACACATTTTGAAGTGATTGACAGGTGATATAAACATCTTTTTTATGATTATAGAGCCACAGGATCATTTGATAAAGTCACTTTAGGATTCACTGAATTACTAGGGACATTGCCATATGTTTAGGTTATAGGTGTAATTTCTGATGACAGAATCCCTTTAATTCTCTGGCTGAGGGAACAGAAAAAGACAGAGGCAGGTTGAGGACAGGTGAAGGTACACCTGCTGCTCCCGGGCCATGCCAATTAAGGGTTGCGTCTGACGAACCCACTGACTCTTGGCTGGGGGTGTCTGATGTCACTTGCGACAAAGTCGAAGATCGAGTCAACCATTCAAGAACCGCTGGGTTGCTGGTCAAGACACGACCGCTAGCTGACACTGGGAGCTCAGGCCTCTCGCTGCGACTCCTGCTGCCATGCTCCTTTACTTTGCTGCGACCTCTGCCTGTGCCAGAAACATTTAGGCCTCTGCCACTTCCCTGTGCAGGGCCTGACACTTCTCTGTCTGTCATACTGTTAGATCAAATAAATAAATAAAAAAGAAATTAAAACACCCCAAAAAAGTCTGAAAATTTTCTCACTTCACCACACAATGGCTAGTAAGCCCCTTCTTTTCACACTAATACACTACACCGCTGAATGGCAAAAATATACAGTATATATTTATTGCCACTAATACACGCCACAAAATGCTTTAGAACATATAACTGCACCGTTGAACGGCAAATACAGTCAGGTCCATAAATATTGGGACAGCAACACAATTATAAAATTTTTGGCTCTATACACCACCACAATGGATTTGAAATTAAACGAACAAGATGTGCTTTAACTGCAGACTGTCAGCTTTAATTTGAGGGTATTTACATCCAAATCAGGTGAACGGTGTAGGAATTACAACAGTTTGCATATGTGCCTCCCACTTGTTAAGGGACCAAAAGTAATGGGACAATTGGCTTCTCAGCTGTTCCATGGCCAAGTGTGTGTTATTCCCTCATTATCCCAATTACAATCAGCAGATAAAAGGTCCAGAGATCATTTCAAGTGTGCTATTTGAATTTGGAATCTGTTGCTGTCAACTCTCAAGATGAGATCCAAAGAGGTGTCACTATCAGTGAAGCAAGCCATCATTAGGCTGAAAAAACAAAACAAATCCATCAGAGAGATGGCAAAAACATTAGGCGTGGCCAAAACAACTGTTTGGAACATTCTTAAAAAGAAGGAACGCACCGGTGAGTTTAGCAACACCAAAAGACCCGGAAGAGCACGTAAAACAACTGTGGTGGATGACTAAATAATTCTTTCCATGGTGAAGAAAACACCCTTCGCAACAGTTGGCCAGATCAAGAACACTCTCCAGGAAGTAGGTGTATGTGTGTCAAAGTCAACAATCAAGAGAAGACTTCACCAGAGTGAATACAGAGGGTTCACCACAAGATGTAAACCATTGGGGAGCCTCAAAAACAGAAAGTCCAGATTAGAGTTTGCCAAACGACATTTAAAAAAGCCTTCACAGTTCCGGAACAACATCCTATGGACAGATGAGACCAAGATCAACTTGTACCAGAGTGATGGGAAGAGAAGAGTATGGAGAAGGAAAGGAACTGCTCATGATCCTAAGCATACCACCTCATCAGTGGAGCATGGTGGTGGTAGTGTAATGGTGTGGGCTTGTATGGCTGCCAATGGAACTGGTTCTCTTGTATTTATTGATGATGTGACTGCTGACAAAAGCAGCAGGATGAATTCTGAAGTGTTTTGGGCAATATTATCTGCTCATATTCAGCTAAATGCTTCAGAACTCATTCGAAAGCGCTTCACAGTGCAGATGGACAATGACCCAAAGCATACTGCAAAAGCAAGCAAAGAGTTTTTTAAGGGAAAGAAGTGGAATGTTATGCAATGGCCAAGTCAATCACCTGACCTTATTCGATTGAGAATGCATTTCACTTGCTGAAGACAAAACGGAAGGGAAAATGCCCCAAGAACAAGCAGGAACTGAAGACTTCAGGCTGTAATTGACTGCAAAGGATTTGCAACTAAGTATTAAAAAGTGAAAGTTTGATTTATGATTATTATTCTGTCCCATTACTTTTGATCTCTTAACGAGTGGAGGAACATATGCAAACTGTTGTAATTCCTACACCGTTCACCTGATTTGGATGTAAATGCCCTCAAATTAAAGCTGACAGTCTGCAGTTAAAGTACATCTTATTCATATCAATTTCAAATCCATTGTGGTGGTGTATAGAGACAAAAATATTAGAATTGTGTCGATGTCCCAATATTTATGGACCTGACTGTATATTCAGGTCCATAAATATTGGGACACTGACGCAATTGTAACATTTTTGGCTCTATACACCACCACAATGGATTTGAAATTAAACAAACAAGATGTGCTTTAACTGCAGACTGTCAGATTTAATTTGAGGGCATTTACATCCAAATCAGGTGAACGGTGTAGGAATTACAACAGTTTGCAAATGTTCCTCCCACTTGTTAAGGGACCAAAAGTAATGGGACAGAATATTAATAATCATAAATCAAACTTTCACTTTTTAATGCTTGGTAGAAAATCCTTTGCAGTCAATTACAGCCTGAACTTTGGAACGCATAGACATCACCAGACGCTGGGTTTCATCCCTGGTGATGCTCTACCAGGCCTCTACTGCAACTGTCTTCAGTTCCTGCTTGTTCTTGGGGCATTTTCCCTTCAGTTTTGTCTTCAGCAAGTGAAATGCATGCTCAATCGGATTCAGGTCAGGTTATTGTACACTGCTCAAAATAATAAAGGGAACACAAAAATAACACATCCTAGATCTGAATTAATTAAATATTCTTCTGAAATACTTTGTTCTTTACATAGTTGAATGTGCTGACAACAAAATCACACAAAAATAAAAAAATGGAAATCAAATTTTTCAACCCATGGAGGTCTGGATTTGGAGCCACACTCAAAATTAAAGTGGAAAAACACACTACAGGCTGATCCAACTTTGATGTAATGTCCTTAAAACAAGTCAAAATGAGGCTCAGTAGTGTGTGTGGCCTCCACGTGCCTGTATGACCTCCCTACAACGCCTATGCATGCTCCTGATGAGGTGGCGGACGGTCTCCTGAGGGATCTCCTCCCAGACCTGGACTAAAGCATCTGCCAACTCCTGGACAGTCTGTGGTGCAACGTGATGTTGGTGGATAGAGCGAGACATGATGTCCCAGATGTGCTCAATTGGATTCAGGTCTGGGGAACGGGCAGGCCAGTCCATAGCATCAATGCCTTCGTCTTGCAGGAACTGCTGACACACTCCAGCCACATGAGGTCTAGCATTGTCTAGCATTAGGAGGAACCCAGGGCCAACCGCACCAGCATATGGTCTCACAAGGGGTCTGAGGATCTCATCTCGGTACCTAATGGCAGTCAGGCTACCTCTGGCGAGCACATGGAGGGCTGTGCGGCCCTCCAAAGTAATGCCACCCCACACCATTAATGACCCAATGCCAAACCGGTCATGCTGGAGGATGTTGCAGGCAGCAAAACGTTCTCCACGGCATCTCCAGACTCTGTCACGTCTGTCACATGTACTCAGTGTGAACCTGCTTTCATCTGTGAAGAGCACAGGGCGCCAGTGGCGAATTTGCCAATCTTGGTGTTCTCTGGCAAATGCCAAACGTCCTGCATGGTGTTGGGCTGTAAGCTCAACCCCCACCTGTGGACGTCGGACCCTCATATCACCCTCATGGAGTCTGTTTCTGACCGTTTGAGCAGACACATGCACATTTGTGGCCTGCTGGAGATCATTTTGCAGGGCTCTGGCAGTGCTCCTCCTGTTCCTCCTTGCACAAAGGCGGAGGTAGCGGTCCTGCTGCTGGGTTGTTGCCCTCCTACGGCCTCCTCCACGTCTCCTGATGTACTGGCCTGTCTCCTGATAGCGCCTCCATGCTCTGGACACTACGCTGACAGACACAGCAAACCTTCTTGCCACAGCTCGCATTGATGTGCCATCTTGGATAAGCTGCACTACCTGAGCCACTTGTGTGGGTTGTAGACTCTGTCTCATGCTACCACTAGAGTGAAAGCACTGCCAGCATTTAAAAGTGACCAAAACATCAGCCAGGAAGCATAGGAACTGAGAAGTGGTCTGTGATCACCACCTGCAGAACCACTCATTTATTGGGGGTGTCTTGCTAATTGCCTATAATTTCCACCTGTTGTCTATCCCATTTGCACAACAGCATGTTAAATTGATTGTCACTCAGTGTTGCTTCCTAAGTGGACAGTTTGATTTCACAGAAGTGTGATTGAGTTGGAGTTACATTGTGTTGTTTAACTGTTTCCTTTTTATTTTGAGCAGTGTATGATGAGATTGTATGATGAGTAGTACAGGGTATTGTGTTTTTTGTAACTTCTTAACCACTTAAGGACCACAGGTTTTTACCCCCCTAGTGACCAGGCCCTTTTTTACAAATCGGCACTCCACAACTTTAGCGGTTTATTGCTCGGTCATGCAACTTACCACCCAAATGAATTTTACCTCCTTTTCTTCTCACTAATATAGCTTTCATTTGGTGGAATTTCATTGCTGCTGCCATTTTTACTTTTTTTGTTATTAATCGAAATTTACAGATTTTTTTTTATAAAAAATGACATTTTTCACTTTCAGTTGTAATTTCTAAAAAAAAAAAACGACATCCATATATAAATTTTTCTCTAAATTTATTGTTCTACATGTCTTTGATAAAAAAAAATGTTTGGGTAAAAAAAAAATGGTTTGGGTAAAAGCTATAGCGTTTACAAACTATGGTACAAAAATGTGAATTTCCGCTTTTTGAAGCAGCTCTGACTTTCTGAGCACCTGTCATGTTTCCTGAGGTTCTACAATGGTCAGACAGTACAAACACCCCACAAATGACCCCATTTCGGAAAGTAGACACCCTAAGGTATTCGCTGATGGGCATAGTGAGTTCATAGAACTTTTTATTTTTTGTCACAAGTTAGCGGAAAATGATGATTTTTTTTATTCATTTTTTTTCCTTACAAAGTCTCATATTCCACTAACTTGTGAAAAAAAAAAAACTTCCAAGATTTCACTATGCCCATCACAAAATACCTTGGGGTGTCTTCTTTCCAAAATGGGGTCACTTGTGGGGTAGTTATACTGCCCTGGCATTCTAGGGGCCCTTATGTGTGGTAAGTAGTTTGAAATCAAAATCTGTAAAAAATGGCCGGTGAAATCCTAAAGGTGCTCTTTGGAATGTGGGCCCCTTTGCCCACCTATGCTGCAAAAAAGTGTCACACATCTGGTATCGCCGTACTCAGGAGAAGTTGGTCAATGCGTTTTGGGGTGTCTTTTTACATATACCCATGCTGGGTGAGAGAAATATCTCGGCAAAAGACAACTTTTCCAATTTTTTTATACAAAGTTGGCATTTGACCAAGATATTTATCTCACCCAGCATGGGTATATGTAAAATCACACCCCAAAACACATTCCCCAACTTCTCCTGAGTACGGCGATACCAGATGTGTGACACTTTTTTGCAGCCTAGGTGGGCAAAGGGGCCCACATTCCAAAGAGCACCTTTAGGATTTCACCGGCCATTTTTTACACATTTTGATTTCAAACTACTTTGCACGCATTTGGGCCCCTAAAATACCAGGGCAGTATAACTACCCCACAAGTGACCCCATTTTGGAAAGAAGACACCCCAAATTATTCCGTGAGGGGCATGGCGAGTTCCTAGAATTTTTTATTTTTTGTCACAAGTTAGCGGAAAATGATGATTTTTTTTTTATTATTACAAAGTCTCATATTCCACTAACTTGTGACAAAAAATAAAAACTTCCATGAACTCACTATGCCCATCACGAAATACCTGGGGGTGCCTTCTTTCAAAAATGGGGTCACTTGTGGGGTAGTTATACTGCCCTGGCATTTTAGGGGCCCGAATGCGTGAGAAGTAGTTTGAAATCAAATTCTGTAAAAAATGGCCGGTGAAATCCGAAATGTGTTCTTTGGAATGTGGGCCCCTTTGCCCACCTAGGCTGCAAAAAAGTGTCACACATGTGGTATCGCCGTTCTCAGGAGAAGTTGGGGAATGTGTTTTGGGGTGTCATTTTACATATACCCATGCTGGGTGAGATAAATATCTTGGCAAAAGAACACTTTTCCCATTTTTTTATACAAAGTTGACATTTGACCGAGATATTTCTCTCACCCAGCATGGGTATATGTAAAATGACACCCAAAAACACATTCCCCAACTTCTCCTGAGTACGGCGATACCAGATGTGTGCCACTTTTTTGCTCAATATGCCCCTCAGCGAATACCTTGGAGTGTCTTCTTTCCGAAATGGGGTCACATGTGGGGGTATTTATACTGTCCTGGCATTTTAGGGGCCCTAAAGCATGAGAAGAAGTCTGGAATATAAATGTCTAAAAAAATGTACGCATTTGGATTCCGTGAGGGGTATGGTGAGTTCATGTGAGATTTTATTTTTTTAACACAAGTTAGTGGAATATGAGACTTTGTAAGAAAAAAAAGAAATAATTTTTTTTGGCTAACTTGGGCCAAAAATAATGTCTGAATGGAGCCTTACAGGGGGTGATTAATGACAGGGGGGTGATCAGGGAGTCTATATGGGGTGATCACCCCCCTGTCATTGATCACCCCCCTGTAAGGCTCCATTCAGGCGTCCGTATGTTTTTTACGGATCCACGAATACATGGATCGGATCCGCAAAACACATACGGACATCTGAATGGAGCCTTACAGGGGGGTGATCAATGACAGGGGGGTGATCAATGACAGGTGGGTGATCAGGGAGTCTATATGGGGTGATCACCCCCCTGTCATTAATCACCCCCCTGTAAGGCTCCATTCAGATGTCCGGATGTGTTTTGCGGATCCGATCCATGTATCAGTGGATCCGTAAAAATCATACGGACGCCTGAATGGAGCCTTACAGGGGGGTGATCAATGACAGGGGGGTGATCAATGACAGGGGGGTGATCAGGGAGTCTATATGGGGTGATCACCCCTTTCATTGATCACCCCCCTGTAAGGCTCCATTCAGACGTCCGTATGTGTTTTGCGGTTCCAATCCATGTATCAGTGGATCCGTAAAAATCATACGGACGTCTGAATGAAGCCTTACAGGGGGGTGATCAATGACAGGGGGGTGATCAATGACAGGGGTGTGATCAGGGAGTCTATATGGGGTGATCACCCCTGTCATTGATCAGCCCCCTGTAAGGCTCCATTCAGACGTCTGTATGTGTTTTGCGGATCCGATCCATGTATCAGTGGATCCGTAAAAATCATACCGACGTCTGAATGGAGCCTTACAGGGGGGTGATCAATGACAGGGGGGTGATCAGGGAGTCTATATGGGGTGATCACCCCTGTCATTGATCACCCCCCTGTAAGGCTCCATTCAGACGTCCGTATGTGTTTTGCGGATCCGATCCATGTATCAGTGGATCCGTAAAAATCATACGGACGTCTGAATGGAGCCTTACAGGGGGGTGATCAATGACAGGGGGGTGATCAATGACAGGGGCGTGATCAGGGAGTCTATATGGGGTGATCACCCCCGTCATTCATCACCCCCCTGTAAGGCTCCATTCAGACGTCTGTATGTGTTTTGCGGATCCGATCCATATATCAGTGGATCCGTAAAAATCATACGGACGTCTGAATGGAGCCTTACAAGGGGGTGATCAATGACAGGGGGGTGATCAATGACAGGGGGGTGATCAGGGAGTCTATATGGGGTGATCAGGGGTGAATAATGGGTTAATAAGTGACAGGGGGGGTGTAGTGTAGTGGTGCTTGGTGCTACATATTACTGAGCTACCTGTGTCCTCTGGTGGTTGATCCAAACAAAAGGGACCACCAGAGGACCAGGTAGCAGGTATATTAGACGCTGTTATCAAAACAGCATCTAATATACCTGTTAGGGGTTAAAAAAATTGCATCTCCAGCCTGCCAGCGAACAATCGCCGCTGGCAGGCTGAAGATCCACTCGCTTACCTTCCGATCCTGTGAACGCGCGCGCCTGTGTGCGCGCGTTCACAGGAAATCTCGGCTTACGCGAGATGACGCCAATCGGCGTTAGTGTAGCCTGGGAGAGCCGCCGCAATGACCCCTTTCGGCGTTAGGTGTGCGGCAAGAGGTTAACTTTTATGTTACTGTGATTTTGTAAGAGGCAATTTTATAGAGGTTTATAGAGGCAGCAATTGGTTTTAGTGTTTGTACATTAGAGACAGTATTTAAAGAGTATTTTTAAATTGTTAACCTGTAAATCACCCACAGAGTGGAGGTTTTGCTCTGGTTTCAAGGGGTAGGGAATAGGAAATATAGAAACTGTTTTTATTGTTGGATATTGTACACACTATCTTGATTTCCTCTCTGTGATGACCATGTGCTTGTCGGCCATCTTTACCATGTGCTTGTCGGCCATCTTTACTATGTGCTTGTCGGCCATCTTTACAATGTGCTTGTCGGCCATCTTTACCATGTACTTGTCGGCCATCTTAGTTAAGTTTACTATGGAAAGAGAGCTGAAATGTTAGTTTTGTCGAATAGTTATCTTGTCTTTTTGTAACCTTTTTATGTACAGTTTGATTTTGTGTTGATAAGTTTTGTGCGGGATATCAGTTGAGTGTTCGGTTATGTTATAGCCTAGTGACCAGTCTGATACAGGAATCATTGTGTGAGCATTACTGGCAGTTTAGTGGTTAAATCGTCTTATAGTTGATGATTCTGCTTAATGTTTGTATATCTGTGGCTGTTACACTGAATTGTAGACTTGTTTGGCATAATTAATACGGGTACTACAGTGTAGAAAGGTTCTGTGCCAAAATTATTGGGACAACTCCTAGAAATTGGTACTAGTGTTTTGTTTTTTGTAGCAACCATTGTGGTGTTTGTTTTTTGTGCAATGGAAAGTATTTTTTAAGAAGTAGCAAAGTTGAAGGACACGGCGGCCATTCTTCAGGCTATGCAGGGATCTACTGATCCATGGCTGCAGGCTCAGAATTGTGTAGCAAACCTGATCGGTACCAAAAAATGGCGCAAAAGGAAAGGCAAGTATGCTCTGATTTTTGCTGCTGGGTGGATAGCGGATAAATATCAGGAGTCTTGTAGGCTGAAGCTGAGTTTGGAAGGAGAAGTGGAAGATTTAAAAGTGGAAATTGTTAAATTGAGAACTCTTGTCCAGCAAGCAGCTGAAGCTAGTGCTAATTATGAATGTACTGTGAGGTGTAATACTGAGCTGCGCAAGGAAAATGAATGTTTATCTGAAAGCCTGACGCACGCACAGGGTGCTGTAAGGGAATTGTCGGAGTCATTGAAGCAACCGTTGGAGAGTAATGTGTCTGGGATTAGAGGCAATGTATGGGCTGTAAGCATGGATAAGTCTGAGGACTGTGGTTTAGATAGTGGAACCGACTCAGGAATGGAGATGGACAATGTGTCTGACCTTGGAGTTGGAAGCATTAACACAAGGCCAGAAGATTCCTCAGATGAGTCCGTGGTAAGTGGACTCAATACAGATAGTAGTGTGGGATCTAGTCATGCTAGGATGGTTAATGTTGTGCGCCAAATCAAATTGCCATGTGCCCAGACTAGGTATTATGCAAGGAGGCGAGCTATCCTTTGTTTTTCATGCAGGGAATACGGGCACATTGCACGATATTGTAATGTTGCTAATGGCAACAGACACAGGTATGTTAAGTACCCCAGAACCACACCTAGAAGTGAAGTGGTTTATTCAGCAAGGTGGGGTAATGGTCCCAGACATGCTTCTTTGCAAAGGCAGAGAACCCAGGGACAGTCAAGGTCTAGGAAAAATCGGTTTTAGGACCTTGAAATGTTAAATCCTGCTTCTCTGGTAGGAATCCGAAGCTGTTTGGGGCTGGGCAAATTAACATTTCAATGACTGGGTGGGTAAAAATTCTCTTGTACGGTTTCAGGGGAACCCTCCAAGACATTGATTTGTTAATTCAGTCTATACAATTGTATGTGTTCCTAAGGGTTTAGTTTCTGTATGAGTTTTGGGTTTTAGGTTAAAATTAACTTTTTACTGAATCTCAATGTATGTAGCAGGACTGTCTGTAACTGAAGTTTGTTATGTTTGTTTTTCTCTCCTGTTTACAGGTCTTCTTCTTTTACTAATCCATTTTTTTTTTTTTTAGGTTTTTATTGAATTTTTTTTCAGTTTTTCCTTATTTACCAACCCATTTTTATTTTTTAGCCTATTATAAATTTTTTCCTTTTTATTCATTTTTTAGGTTTTTCATATTTTGGCGCTTTTCTCTTTTTCTTTTTTCTCTTTCTTTCCCTCTCTTTTCTCTGCAGATTTGGTTAGGAGTACTGGGGGTCTCATGATATTGTGTGGCAACTACTGCCTGAATTCAAGGGTTGCTGCTGAGTGAGAGGTTTTTGATCAGTCACTGCAAAAAGGGCTTTGTGTGCTGTTCAGCTTGACTATATAGAATCATATCGGCAAAGGAGAGTGAGTTGATGAGCTTTTTTTAAGGAGACAAGGTGATATATATCACCCGGGCATACCAATAGCTGTGTGAGTAACCCCATTCCCCACAGGAGTACTGTGTGTTTGTTTCCTGTGCACCCCTCGTCCCCACAGAAGGTACTGTGTGTTCTCTGTGCACCCCTTTTTCCACTCCAGGTCAATTGGAAGCCCTATCCTGTGGTCAGGTCACTATTCAGAGCCAAAACCGAGGCTGGTATATCTCATTAGGAGACTCAGAGGGCCGCCGTGTGTCGGCGAGAGCCCTTTTCCTCACACTGTTACTCCTTTTCCTGAGGTCTAACTAGGGTGAACGAAGTCCGTGTGTCGGTGCCAGTGTCATGGTCTTACCTGCTTGCTGCTCTCCTTCGTTTGACATGTGCTGGCGGCCATCTTGGGTCCTGGGTTTCTTGTAGCCTTCCACCCTGCGGCTCCTCCTTCCCCTGGGAGGAGCTGGATGCCTAGCTCATATATATAGGAGGTCTGTGGCTTCAGTTCCTTGCTTGGTCCTCTTGTGTTCACATGCTTCTAAGACTGCTGCTGCTTCTGGTTCCTGATCCTGGCTTCGTCTGACTACCCTGCTGGTTCCTGATCCTGGCTTCGTCTGACTACCCTGCTGGTTCCTGATCCTGGCTTCGTCTGACTACCCTGCTGGTTCCTGATCCTGGCTTCGTCTGACTACCCTTCTGGTTCCTGACCTCTGGCTTCGCAAAGACTCTGCTCGGTTTCACCATCCGTTTGGACTTTTGCTTTACAGCTTTATTTTCAATAAAGCCTTCTATTTTCACTTATCTCTTGTTGTACGTCTGGTTCATGGTTCCCTGACATTAGGACCAAGCCATGAATTCTGACGGTACAGGGCCATCCTCGCTACCCACGCTGGTTGCCAGACTTGATCAGCAGGATCACCTGTTGGGTCGGTTCGCTGTGGCGTTGCAAACCCTGCTTGAACGCACGGCTCATTTCGCTCCCGTTGCCGATGGGTCGGTTGTCGCTCCTGGGCTCGCTCCTACTGCCGCTCCGGTTGTTGCGCCAGAGTCTACCCCGACACCTGTTGTTGCGCCTGTGGTGTTTCGGGGTATGACCGGTTCTGCCCCTCTTCCACAGCGCTTTGGGGGAGAGCCAACTCAGTGCCGAGGTTTCCTTAACCAGGTGGGCATTTATTTCGAGTTGCTGCCACATGCCTTTCCTACTGAGAGATCAAAGGTGGGCTTCTTGATCTCGCTGCTCTCGGACAAGGCCTTGGCCTGGGCCAGCCCTTTATGGGAGAACAACAATCCGGTGGTTGCCGAGTTTTCCGGTTTTGTTGCTTCTCTTCGGAAGGTATTCGATGTGCCGGCTCGTGCTGCCTCTGCTGCGAAGCTCCTTATGTCCATCAGACAGGGTTCACGATCCGTAGCTGAATACGCCATTGAGTTTCGTACCCTGGCAGCAGAGGTGGGCTGGAATAATGAGGCTCTGGTCGCTGCTTTCTCTCATGGTCTCTCGGATGCCTTGAAGGATGAGGTTGCAGCTAAGGACCTACCAGTTGAGCTCGAGTCTCTTATTTCTTTCCTGATTTTGATTGACACCAGACTCAGGGAGAGACCTTCCTTTAAGGAGAACCTGCGGAGGTCTTCTAACAGATTGGTGCCTACGTTTGCTGTCCCACCCGTGCCTCCCTCTCCTCCCACGCCTCCTGGGGATGACTTGTCTGGGGGTGAACCCATGCAGCTGGGGTTTGCTCGCCTGTCCGAGGGGGAGAGGGCACTCCGGAGACGCGAGGGCCGATGCATGTACTGTGGTCTCGGTGGGCATTTTCGGTTGGCATGTCCGAACCGTCCGGGAAACGCTCGTACCCTGAGATCCTGTCGGGGGCAGATCTTGGGTGGAGTCTCCTCGTCCCCGGTTTCCCGTGTTGACAAACCACTGATCACTGTTGTCCTCTCCTGGGTCGGGGGCTCGGTGACGACCCAGGCGTTGGTGGACTCTGGTGCTGGTGGTTTGTTCATTGATAGTGTGTTCGCTGCCGCCAATTCCATTCCTCTGCAGGCTCGAGGTTCCCCACTGGCTCTTGAGGCGATAGACGGCAGACCCCTTCTGCCGCCACACGTGACTCATGAGACCCTTCCAGTGGGGATAGCCATTGGTGCCGTTCACAGAGAGTCGGTCTGCCTCCAGGTTATTTCGTCTCCACACTACTCGGTGGTCTTGGGGTACCCCTGGCTCCAGAAGCATAATCCGACTTTCGATTGGAGATCGGTCGAGATCCTCTCGTGGTCACCGCAGTGTGGGGCTAGTTGCATCCATGGGTCTGTCAAGTTGCTGTGTACTTCCTCGGACTCTCTGTTGCCTCCTGAATACGAGGAGTACCGGGATGTATTCGATAAGGTGCGCGCGGTTGCCCTACCTCCGCACCGCCCATACGATTGTGCCATAGAGTTACAATCTGGTGCCGTTCCTCCTCGTGGCAAAGTCTATCCACTGTCGGTAGCGGAGAATGAGGCCATGGAGGAGTACGTGAGGGAGGCGCTTTCACGCGGACACATTCGCAAGTCTTCGTCCCCGGCATGGGCTGGATTTTTCTTTGTGAAAAAGAAGGGCGGTGAGTTGAGGCCTTGCATCGATTACAGGGGTCTCAATCGCATCACGATCAAGAACGCTTACCCGATACCCTTGATTTCCGAGCTGTTCGATCGCCTTAAAGGGGCCACGGTCTTTACCAAACTCGACCTGAGGGCGGCATATAACCTGGTAAGGATCAAGGCGGGCGATGAGTGGAAGACCGCGTTTAACACCAGGACCGGTCATTACGAATCCTTGGTTATGCCCTTTGGGTTGTGCAATGCGCCCGCAGTCTTTCAGGAATTCATCAACGATGTTTTCCGTGACCTGTTGCAGCAGTGTGTGGTAGTCTATTTGGATGACATCTTGGTATATTCTGAATCCATGGAGGCCCACATTCTGGATGTCAGACGAGTGTTGCAACGGTTACGAGAGAACAAGCTGTTCGGTAAGCTTGAGAAATGCGAATTTCACCGATCCCAGGTAACCTTCTTAGGTTACATCATTTCCGCTGAGGGGTTCTCCATGGATCCTGAGAAGGTTTCGGCTGTCTTACAGTGGCCCCAGCCCAGTGGTCTTCGTTCCCTGCAGCGCTTTTTGGGCTTCGCCAATTATTATCGGAAGTTCATCAGGGACTTTTCAATGCTGGCCAAGCCTCTCACGGATCTGACCAGGAAGGGCAGTAATTCCCAGGTCTGGCCGCTCGAGGCCATCCGAGCTTTTGAGGCCCTAAAGTCCGCCTTTGTGTCGGCTCCGATTCTGTCGCATCCCAACCCTGGGTTGCCCTTTGTCCTCGAGGTGGACGCGTCTGAGACGGGAGTAGGCGCCCTTCTGTCTCAGCGTAGAACACCAGAGGGTCCTCTGCTTCCTTGTGGGTTTTACTCCCGGAAACTGTCTTCCGCGGAGTGCAACTATCAGATTGGTGACAGGGAGTTATTGGCCATCGTGCAGGCCCTTAAAGAATGGAGGCACTTGCTCGAGGGTTCGGTGGTTCCGGTTCTCATCCTGACGGACCACAAGAATCTGACCTACCTTTCTGAGGCCAAGAGATTGACACCACGTCAGGCCAGATGGGCTCTGTTCTTGTCACGTTTTAATTACGTGGTCTCCTACCTACCCGGTTCCAAGAACATCAGGGCGGATGCCTTATCACGGCAGTACTCCGAGCTGTCCAGGGAGGAGTCGATTCCGACTTCGGTCATACCTCCGAATCAGATCCTGGCCGCCATTCGCACCAGCCTGACCTCTCCCCTGGGTGAGCAGATTTTGGCGGCTCAATCTGGTGCTCCCTCTGGGAGACCCAACGGCAGATGTTTTGTGCCTGAGGAGTTGCGCACTCGGTTGTTGCGAACCTACCATAACTCCAAGACCGCGGGGCATCCTGGAAAGAATCAGCTGTCCTGGGCTGTTTCACGTCTGTTCTGGTGGCCTTCCCTACGTTCCGACATCGCCGCATATGTAGCGGCATGCTCCGTTTGTGCCCAGAGTAAGTCCCCTCGGCACCTTCTGTTGGGCCTTCTGCAACCCATAGCCACCGGGGAGCGCCCATGGTCACACCTGGGGATGGATTTCATTGTGGACCTCCCTGCATCCCGAGGCCATACGGTCATTCTCATGATTGTGGATCGGTTTTCCAAAATGTGCCACTGTGTTCCTCTCAAGAAGTTACCCTCTGCACAAGAGTTGGCCACGATTTTTGCCAGGGAGGTCTTCCGGTTGCACGGTTTGCCTAAGGAGATTGTGTCGGATCGGGGGAGTCAGTTTGTGTCCAGGTTCTGGCGCGCCTTTTGCTCCCAGTTGGGGATTCATCTCTCCTTCTCCTCGGCCTACCACCCTCAGTCCAATGGGGCCGCAGAACGATCCAATCAGGCCTTGGAGCAATTCCTTCGTTGCTATGTCTCCGATCACCAAGACAATTGGGTTGACCTCCTGCCTTGGGCTGAGTTTGCCAGGAACACGGCGGTGAACTCTTCCTCTGGGACGTCTCCCTTCATGGCCAATTATGGGTTCCAACCTGCCGTGTTACCGGAGGTATTCTCTCCCCAGGATATTCCGGCTGTGGAGGATCACCTTTCCGTCCTACGTGCTTCTTGGGTACAGATCCAGAAGTCCCTTGAGGTCTCTGCGCAGCGCCAGAGACTCCAGGCTGATCGCAGACGAGCGCCTGCTCCTTCCTACCAGGTCGGAGACCGTGTATGGTTGTCCACCCGCAACCTCAACCTTCGAGTGCCCACTCCCAAGCTGGCGCCTCGCTTTGTTGGTCCCTTCCGAGTGCTTCGCAGGGTAAACCCGGTAGCCTATGCCCTTGCGCTTCCTCCTGGCATGCGGATCTCCAACGTGTTTCATGTCTCCCTGTTGAAGCCACTGGTGTGTAATCGTTTCACTTCCTCGGTTCCTCGGCCTCGTCCGGTCCAAGTGGGCAATCGTGAGGAATATGAGGTGAGCAATATCCTGGACTCACGCCTGGTCCGCGGTCGGTTGCAGTTTTTGGTCCATTGGCGTGGTTATGGTCCAGAGGAGCGTTCCTGGGTTCCCTCCGCAGATGTCCATGCTCCTGCCTTGCTCCGAGCCTTCCACGCACGCTTCCCTCAGAAACCGTTTTGTGCTCCGCGGAGGAGGGGCCCTTGAGGGGGAGGTACTGTCATGGTCTTACCTGCTTGCTGCTCTCCTTCGTTTGACATGTGCTGGCGGCCATCTTGGGTCCTGGGTTTCTTGTAGCCTTCCACCCTGCGGCTCCTCCTTCCCCTGGGAGGAGCTGGATGCCTAGCTTATATATATAGGAGGTCTGTGGCTTCAGTTCCTTGCTTGGTCCTCCTGTGTTCACATGCTTCTAGACTGCTGCTGCTTCTGGTTCCTGATCCTGGCTTCGTCTGACTACCCTGCTGGTTCCTGATCCTGGCTTCGTCTGACTACCCTGCTGGTTCCTGATCCTGGCTTCGTCTGACTACCCTGCTGGTTCCTGATCCTGGCTTCGTCTGACTACCCTGCTGGTTCCTGATCCTGGCTTCGTCTGACTACCCTTCTGGTTCCTGACCTCTGGCTTCGCAAAGACTCTGCTCGGTTTCACCATCCGTTTGGACTTTTGCTTTACAGCTTTATTTTCAATAAAGCCTTCTATTTTCACTTATCTCTTGTTGTACGTCTGGTTCATGGTTCCGTGACACTAAGGCCTCATGCACACGACCGTTGTGTGCATCCGTGGCCGTTGTGCCGTGTTCTGTTTTTTTTCGCGGACCCATTGACTTTCAAAGGGTCAGTGGAAAAATCGGAAAATGCACCGTTTTGCAGCCGCATCCGTGATCCGTGTTTCCTGTCCGTCAAAAAAATATGACCTGTCCTATTTTTTGGACGGACAACGGTTCACGGACCCATTCAAGTCAATGGGTCCGTGAAAGAACACAGATGCACACAAGATTGGCATCCGCGTCCGTGATCCGTGGCTGTAGGTTACTTTTATACAGACGGATCTGAAGATCCGTCTGCATAAAAGCTTTTTCAGAGATGAGTTTTCACAATATTAGAAGCATCATACTTACCTGCTGGCTGCTGCGCTGTCTGTGTCCGGCCAGGAGCTCCTCCTACTGGTAAGTGACAGGTCTGTGCGGCGCATTGCTTAATGATCTGTCACTTACCAGTAGGAGGAGCTCCTGGCCGGACACAGACAGCGCAGCAGCCAGCAGGTAAGTATGATGCTTCTAATATTGTAATATTGCTAAGTAACCATGGCAACCAGGCCTGCAGTAGCGTCCTGGTTGCCATGGTTACCAATCGGAGCCCCAGAGCGATTAAACTGGGACTCCGATCGGAATCTCCGCTGCCACCAATGATCGGGCGGAGGGGGGGGGAGAGGGGAGGCCGCACACTGGCCACCAATGAAATTACAATAGAGGGGGGGAGGGGGGACGACGGAGGCCGCGCACTGGCCACCAATGATATTACAATAGAGGGGGGGGGCCGGGGGGGCCGCACACTGGCCACCAATGATATTACAATAGAGGGGGGCCGGGGGGGGGCGCACACTGGCCACCAATGATATTCAAACTGGGGAGGGAGGGGGGTCTGCCCCCTGCTGACAGGCAGCCCCTGATCTCTTACAGGGGGCTATGATACGCACAATTAACCCCTTCAGGTGCAGCACCTGAAGGGTTAATTGTGCTGATCACAGCCCCCTGTAAAAGATCGGGTGCTGCCAGGCAGCAGGGGGCAGTCATGTACACAGTTCGTAGTATATTCTAACTAGAAGCGTCCCCATCACTATGGGAACGCCTCTGTGTTAGAATATACTGTCGGATCTGAGTTTCACGATGTAACTCAAATCCGATGGTATATTCGAACATAGAGGCGTTCCCATGGTGATGGGGACGCTTCAAGTTAAAATATACCATCGGATTGGAGAAAACTCCGATCCTATGGTATATTAACTCCTGACTTTACATTGAAAGTCAATGGGGGACGGATCCGTTTGAAATTGCACCATATTGTGTCAACGTCAAACGGATCCGTCCCCATTGTAATTCAGGATGGATCCGTTTGGCTCCGCACGGCCAGGCGGACACCAAAACAACTTTTTTTTCATGTCCGTGGATCCTCCAAAAATCAAGGAAGACCCACGGACGAAAAAACGGTCACGGATCACGGAAAAACGGAACCCTGTTTTTGCGGACCGCAAAAAAAACGGTCGTGTGCATGAGGCCTAATCCAGATGTTGTATATTGCCAAAAAAAGTGTTTTTTTGGTAACAGAATATGAAAGCTGTATATATTAAACTTGAATTTAACACTTGCAGATCTGGAAAATAGTGTTTTTTGGCAAAAAAGTGTGTTTTTAAAAACCCAGAAAATTATGGCTGTATTTCTAGCTTAAATTGCACACTGACTAATCCAGATGTTGTATATTGCCAAAAAAGTGTTTTTTTGGTAACAGAATATGAAAGCTGTATATATTAAACTTGAATTTAACACTTGCAGATCTGGAAAATAGTGTTTTTGGGCAAAAAAAATAGTGTTTTTAAAAACCCAGAAAACGATGGCTGTATTTCTAGCTTAAATTGCACACTGAATAATTCAGATGTTGTATATTGCCCAAAAAGTTTTTTTTTCTTTTTGTAACAGAATATGAAAGTTGTATAGATTAAACTTGATCTGGAACAGTGTTTTTTGGCAAAAAAGTGTGTTTTTAAAAACCCAGAAAAAGATGGCTGTAATTCTAGCTTAAATTGCACACTGACTAAGCCTGCAAATGCACCAGATGTTGTAAATTATTTTTTTAAAAACAGATTATTTGTGCTGTTTTTAAAGCTTGGTTTCTATGTCCCAAAAGCTTAGATGCAGTGCTAGTGCACTGAGCTTGCATAAAATGGCCGCCGCCACCATCCACCTAACTGACTTATAAAAGTTTTTTTTTTTCCGTCACTGGGCTCAGGGCAGGATTAAAAAATTGGGCCCTGCACCCACACAACACAATGTATGTAGATCGCTGAGTTAGATTCACCTTTTGAGCAAAGATTCTCTCCTATTCTCTCCCTGAAATCACGAGCAGCATCCTCTCCCTACACTAAGCACAGCAGAGTGACTACGTGACTCCAGCTTATATAGAGGCTGGGTCACATGCTACACTGGCCAATCACAGCCATGCCATTAGTAGGCATGGCTGTGAGGGCTTCTAAGGGCACAGAGTTAAACGCTTGTTGATCTGCTGCTCTGCAGCCTTTCAAAAAGCGCCGAGAAATAGCTGAACACCGAACCCGGGTCCGGGTTCCGGGTTCCAAAAATCCTAAAGTTCGGTACGAACCTGAACTTTACAGTTCGGGTTCGCTCAACCCTACTCCTGAATGAAAAGTTCCAAGTTATAGGATATTTCTTGTTTGTTAGCAGTGATCCTCCACACTCTTAAACGCTTTTCGGGACTCTACTTGGTCCCTTCATCAGAAAGTGTCGGACTCTCGTCATCTGCATCATATTTATTGAGTAGGAAATCAAGAGTTCAATCAATCAATTAGAGTTTATTTGGAAATTGCATTGGTCTGTGACTTGTTAGGGAAAAATATCCCAATATGGAAACAGGGATAAAAGTAGAGGCAAGATCTAAGGATCTTGGGAGGTGAAATATAAAGATATAAACAGTATTTATGTGTGTATACATTTCTATGTGACAGATAAGTGAAGACATGTATATATAAGGGAGAGGAGAAACTATAAATAAATGCATGAACTACAGTCAGGTCCATAAATATTGGGACATCAACACAATTCTAACATTTTTGGCTCTATACACCACCACAATGGATTTGAAATGAAGCAAACAAGATGTGCTTTAACTTCAGACTGTCAGCTTTAATTTGAGGGTATTTATATCTAAATCAGGTGAACGGTGTAGGAATTACAAGAGTTTGCATATGTGCCTCCCACTTGTTAAGGGACCAAAAGTAATGGGACAGAATAATAATCATAAGTCAAACTTTCACTTTTTAATACTTGGTTGCAAATCCTTTGCAGTCAATTACAGCCTGAAGTCTGGAACGCATAGACATTACCAGACGCTGGGTTTCATCCCTAGTGATGCTCTGCCAGGCCTCCTCTGCAACTGTCTTCAGTTCCTGCTTGTTCTTGGGGCATTTTCCCTTCAGTTTTGTCTTCAGCAAGTGAAATGCATGCTCAATCGGATTCAGGTCAGATGATTGACTTGGCCAATGCATAACATTCCACTTCTTTCCCTTAAAAAACTCTTTGGTTGCTTTTGTTGTATGCTTTGGGTCGTTGTCCATCTGCACTGTGAATCGCCGTCCAATGAGTTCTAAAGCATTTGGCTGAATATGAGCAGATAATATTGCCCGAAACACTTCAGAATTTATCCTGCTGCTTTTGTCAGCAGTCACATCATCATTAATAAATACAAGAAAACCAGTTCCATTGGCAGCAATACATGCCCACGCCATGACATTACCACCACCATGCTTCACTGATGAGGTGGTATGCTTAGGATCATGAGCAGTACCTTTCCTTCTCCATACTCTTCTCTTCCCATCACTTTGGGACAAGTTGATCTTGGTCTCATCTGTCCATAGGATGTTGTTCCAGAACTGCGAAGGCTTTTTTAGATGTCATTTGGCAAACTCTAATCTGGCCTTCCTGCTTTTGAGGCTCACCAACGGTTTACATCTTGTGGTGAACCCTCTGTATTCACTCTGGTGAAGTCTTCTCTTGATTGTTGACTTTGACACACATGCACTTACCCCCTGGAGAGTGTTCTTGATCTGGCCAACTGTGTGAAGGGTGTTTTCTTCACCAGGGAAAGAATTCTTTGGTCATCCACCACAGTTGTTTTCTGTGGTGTTCTGGGTCTTTTGGTGTTGCTGAGCTCACCGATGCGTTCCTTTTTTTTAAGAATGTTCCAAACTGTTTTTTGGCCACGCCTAATGTTTTTGCTATCTTTCTGAAGGTTTTTTTTTTTTTTTTTTTAGCCTAATGATGGCTTGCTTCACTGATAGTGACAGCTCTTTAGATCTCATCTTGAGAGTTGACAGCAACAGATTCCAAATGCAAATAGCACACTTGAAATTAACTCTGGACCTTATATCTGCTCAGTGCAATTGGGATAATGAGGGAATAACACACACCTGGCCATGGAACAGCTGAGAAGCCAATTGTCCCATTACTTTTGGTCCCTTAACAAGTGGGAGGCACATATGCAAACTGTTGTAATTCCTACACCGTTCACCTGATTTGGATGTAAATACCCTCAAATTAAAGCTGACAGTCTGCAGGTAAAGCACATCTTGTTTGTTTCATTTCAAATCCATTGTGGTAGTGTATAGAGCCAAAAATGTTAGAATTGTGTCTATGTCCCAATATTTATGGACTTGACTGTATAGAAATGCATAAATAAATAAATGAATATATATTAATTTGGAACTATATATATATATATATATATATATATATATATATATATATTCATGAAAAATCAACGCAGCACTCTTCTTGTGAAAAAACGCAATGTCTGCGTCACTTAGCTTGAGAAGGATCCCGGAAGGGGATTGAAACGTTGCCTGTTTTGTGTCACATGTGTAAATAAAGACACTGCGTTTTTTTACATAAGAGTGCTGTGTTGATTTTTCATGAATATACATGCCTGATGTCAAGGGGGAGACGCGTGCACTGGACAAACTCTGAAAGCGAGTGCTGCCTGAATTAATATACTATATATATATATATATATATATATATATATATACATATATATATATATATATATATATATATATATATAAAATTATATATTGAACATAGAAAATGTGGCCATTCTGTGGGATAGGGTTCCGAATATCATGGAGACTATTGGACCTATATCCATATGGGTTTATTAAGTATCAACACTGGTCCGTGTAACGAAAGACCCAGTGGTGGTACGTAGATATACCATTTAGCTTATAGGCTAGAGTTTATTGTTGAAATATAGTATTAGTTAATTGGATCTTGTGTATGTTTCTACTTTCTTTTTTTTTTTCTTCCTTCTTTATTATGACACTTGATAGTGTGGCTGTTGCATAAGAGAGGGTTCCAAGTCTTGGGAGGGCTGTTGGCCTTATGTCCATGTTGGTTTATTAAAAATCAATACAATAAAAGACCCAGTGGTGATAAAATAACCAATTTGCTTATAAGGCTAAAGTATATTTCTGAAATATTGCACTTGGCAATATGTCTGTTCCATAATAAAGGGTTCCAGATCTTTGGAAGGTTGTTGGCCTTATGTCAATATGAGCTTATTAAATATCAATACTGGTCCGTATAACAAAGACCCAGTGGTGAAAGGATAATATCAGATTGGCTTGTAAGGTTAAAGTGTATTACTAAAATATAGATTTGTTAATTACATATTATGTAACTAATATAACTGGGATATATGTATTTTAGTTTAGATTGTGGCGGGTGTAAAATCCTGTAGTGGTCTCGTGTTATGGTGTAGGGGACCAGTAATGGATGATGTCCCTATATGGTATGTGGTAAAAAATCGGGTTGGACTTGTTGGTATTTTCTATAATGTTCCTAATCTGATGGTAGAGTGGTTGGGGATCTTCAGGTGACCTCGAGCATCAATATTGTTGTGATGTAAATGGGCGGCAGCTACCCACCAAGGGGGGACCAGAGCACACATGTAGTCGCACGGGTCCCCCATTGGTGGGCAGCAGCCACCCACGTTCAACGTCTCAGAGGAAGCCAAAGATCTCCATTTCTGCGTTTAACCCATTTGGTAAAATTGAGTTGAATTCAAAGATCCTTCTGGTTTCTAATCTTGACATCCTCTGTATGTGATTACCAGCTCTCCAATCTTTTGTTACTTTCTCTAATGCTGTGTATTTTTGTCCCGTGGGATCTTTGTTATGGACAAGTTTGAAATGGTTTGATACTGTGTGTTTTTCAAATCCCTTTTTTATGTTTGAAATATGTTTGGATATCTGTTTCTTTAGGGTCCTTTTGGTTCAACCTATATATATTTTTTGACATCAGCCTTCCAGGGCATATATAATGTCGGTTGAACTGCAGGTTAGGAATTCCTTGATTTCGTGTTTATGTGAGTTTGTTTTAGATGTAACGTGTGTTTTTTTTAGGGAATGATGTTATGTTGCAATTGTTGCTTTTTCCACACCTGTAAAAGCCTGTAATGTCTATCCATTCTTGAATGGATGGATTCTTCTGTGAGATCTGTTTGATAGATGGGGCTACTTTTAGCCCTAGATTTGGGGCCTTTGTGAATGTTATTTGTGGGATGATTTTATACTTATCTTTAATTATTGCTGCTTATGCTGATTTTATAGTTTTCTTACTCTAGGTCTAGGTGGTCTCATTTTATTTTACTATGGGGCCTATGAATTATAGTTATGCCCCTGCTTTTTTCCCATGAAAATTCTATTGTGTGTGGTAATGTTTAGTGTTCAGGGTTTTGTGTAAATTTACAATATAGAAGTAAAATTTAAAATGATACACTTCATTGCTGTTAGAAATTAACTAGTAATATGGTGAGAAATAATTGGGCTATTATTGCTGCTTAAATTGCCATTGATGAGATCACAAATTATGCAGTTTTTTGTGTGTTAATGTGTGCTCGGCTTATTACCACAGATAAGGAGAACGCAATGCAATTGTAATTGCTAGTTATTTTAAGGTAATAATAGCAACGCTTAAATTTCTTGTACTCAGGTGGAGCGGATCATCAGAGATCACCGGACAAAATACACTATAGTCTTGTTAATTTTTATACAGTAATTACCATTAGTTAAAAAGATGTATGTATAATGCCTCATTGACAACATATCTGTAATGTACTATATGTGGAAAGTATATGAGTAAACAGTGTAGAAACTAAAGTGCTACTTAAGAGTGTGAAGTCTACAGTTGCAAGAAAAAGTACAGTTGCAAGAAAAAGTATGTGAACCCTTTGGAATGATATGGATTTCTGCACAAATTGGTCATAAAATGTGATCTGATCTTCATCTAAGTCACAACAATAGACAATCACAGTCTGCTTAAACTAATAACACACAAAGAATTAAATGTTACCATGTTTTTATTGAACACACCATGTAACATTCACAGTGCAGGTGGAAAAAGTATGTGAACCCCTAGATTTAATAACTGGTTGAGCCTCCTTTGGCAGCAATAACTTCAACCAAACGTTTCCTGTAGTTGCAGATCAGACGTGCACAACGGTCAGAGTAATTCTTGACCATTCATCTTTACAAAACTGTTTCAGTTCAGCAATATTCTTGGGATGTCTGGTGTGAATCGCTTTCTTGAGGTCATGCCACAGCATCTCAATCGGGTTGAGGTCAGGACTCTGACTGGGCCACTCCAGAAGGCGTATTTTCTTCTGTTTAAGCCATTCTGTTGTTGATTTACTTCTATGCTTTGGGTCGTTGTCCTGTTGCAACACCCATCTTCTGTTGAGCTTCAGCTGGTGGACAGATGGCCTTAAGTTCTCCTGCAAAATGTCTTGATAAACTTGGGAATTCATTTTTCCTTCGATGATAGCAATCCGTCCAGGCCTTGACGCAGCAAAGCAGCCCCAAACCATGATGCCCCCACCACCATACTTCACAGTTGGGATGAGGTTTTGATGTTGGTGTGCTGGGCCTCTTTTTCTCTACACATAGTGTTGTGTGTTTCTTCCAAACAACTCATCTTTAGTTTCATCTGTCCACAGAATATTTTGCCAGTACTGCTGTGGAATATCCAGGTGCTCTTGTGCAAACTGTAAACGTGCAGCTATGTTTTTTTTGGACAGCAGTGGCTTCCTCTGTGGTATCCTCCCATGAAATCCATTCTTGTTTAGTGTTTTACGTATCGTAGATTCACTAACAGGGATGTTAGCATATGCCAGAGACTTTTGTAAGTCTTTAGCTGACACTCTAGGATTCTTCTTTACCTCATTGAGCAGTCTGCGCTGTGCTCTTGCAGTCATCTTTACAGGACGGCCACTCCTAGGGAGAGTAGCAGCAGTGCTGAACTTTCTCCATTTATAGACAATTTATCTTACAGTGGACTGATGAACAGCAAGGCTTTTGGAGATACTTTTAGAACCCTTTCCATCTTTATGCAAGTCAACATTTCTTAATTGTAGGTCTTCTAAGAGCTCTTTTGTGCGAGGCATCATTCACATAAGGCAATGATTCTTGTGAAAAGCAAACCCAGAACTGTTGTGTGTTTTTTTATAGGGCAGGACTGCTGTAACCAACACCTCCAATCTCATCTCATTGATTGGACTCCAGTTGGCTGACACCTCACTCCAATTAGCTATTGAAGATACCATTAGTCTAGGGGTTCACATACTTTTTCCACCTGCACTGTGAATGTTTACATGGTGTGTTCAATAAAAACATGGTAACATTTAATTCTTTGTGTGTTATTAGTTTAAGCAGACTGTGATTGTCTATTGTTGTGACTTAGATGAAGATCAGATCACATTTTATGACCAATTTGTGCAGAAATCCATATCATTCCAAAGGGTTCACATACTTTTTCTTGCAACTGTATATATCTACAGTGCAGTGCTTTCCAACAAGTGGCTTAGGAGCAACATGTGGATTGCGAATTCTAACTTTGCTGGTTACCATGGAAGCTTTAAATTATGACCATATGCATTGACAATTGTCAGCGTTAAATGTAGAATATGCAATAGCAATTACAATTTCAGGTTAACAAATTTGTTATTTTTTTTCTCTCTTAATATAGCTCTCCTTCAAACTTAAAATGACAGTGAGACTCTAAACCAGGCATCATGGCCAACTTGCGGCTCTCCAGCTGTTGTAAAACTACAACTTCCACCATGCCTTGCTTTAGGCTGATAGCTGTAGGTAGTCTGGTCAGGCTGGGAGATGTCGTTTTGAAACAGCTGGAGAGCCTCAGGTTGGCCATCCCTGCTCTAAACCATCACTGTGAACTATAACATAGATATCTCTCTACCCATGGCTCTCTGCTGTACCATAGGTTTTTCAAATTATCTGTATCTTGAGGATGCAGATGCAGTTTAAACTGGTGTTTCCCTAGAACACTTTATCAACCCTCCATTGCAATGGATCTTTGTGGGTTTCCCTTTGAGGATGGAGGCCATGGTCAATTGGCCAGTTTTCTCAGCCTCCCATTTCCTCACATCAACCCTGATCCCATTTTCTAAATCTGCTCCTGGGTGATGAATATGATCTAGACACCACTAGAAGTGAAGAATTTATATTATCATTTGATGAAAAAAATAAAGAATTAGACCAGTGGAGTAATACACATATAAGAACGGTTCAGACTAACTTACTGAAGAGAAACTCACTGGTACTACTATTGATAGAGATTAAGTCAAAATGATTATTATTATTTTTTATGTCCAGGCACTATAAATAGTATGTATGATTTTAATAAGTCAGGTTTAATATTGACCATCCAAAATGTTATATAATAATAAGGAGTAAGTATATATTATCAAACTTAGCTTCACATTAGTCATGTAGCTGTGGGAGTGGGGTGTCCATTGTCAGTGACAGCAGGCTACCTGTAGAGATGGAAGTTTTTAGTTTTTTTTACTGGACCTTCCTTCTTCATCACTGTATAAACAAGCTCTCAACTAAAGCTGTTCATACAGACCAGGAAGTGGCAATGCCACCACTTCCAGCTCCAATCTTAACAAATATGTGATTGTTGGGGGTCGAGTACCTGCACTAGCTGCTGTCTCATGGCAGACCAAAATCAGCTCTGCAGCGAGCCTTTACAGCTTTGTACAGCCTCTGGGGGATGTATTACAGGTGTATAACTACCACTATAGCAGCCAGAGCACCTGCTATAGGGGTCACAATGTCAGGGTACCCAGCCTTGCACGCAATTCATCAAAAGAGTAGAGGATGCACAGCATTACTCACAGTGTATATCAGGGGCATTGCTAGGTTAAAACATTCGGGGCCCTCGGCCCCTGATGTTTTGTCCCAGGCACCGAATGTCCTGCCTGCCAGCTAGAGACAACTGTATTGCCATCCTCAGGATGGCAATACAATTGAATCGAATGCGCTGGAAGAGCTGAAGGACCTGTGGTGATGTGACCAGCAAAACAGGCAGTGGTTGGGAAGGACCTGCGATGATGTCACCATCATATGACCAGTGCTGGAGAGGACGGCAGTGAAGAGGAGAAGAATCTGTAGTGATGTCTGCTACATGAGGAGAGGTAAATGAAGGGAGAGGCTGTATATTAGGGCTGAAGGGAGGGATGTTATTTACATGGAACTGTGTGTTGGAGGTGGCTGGGGAGGGGGTTATGTTATTTACATGGAACTGTGTGTTGGAGGTGGCTGGGATGGGGTCATGTTATTTATATGGGACTGTATGTTGGTGGTGGCTGTAGGAGGGAGTGATGTTATTTACATGGGACTACGTGTTGATGGTGGCTGTAGGAGTGAGTGATGTTATTTACATGGGATTGAATGTTTAGGGGGCAATGTTATTTACATGGGACTGTATTTTGAAGGTGGCTTGTGGGGGGAATTATGTTATTTACATGGAACTGAATGCTGAGGGGGTGATGTTTACATGGGATTGCATGTTGGAGGTGGCTGGGGAGGAGGTGATGTTATTTACATGGGACTGTATTTTTGAGGGGGCTGTAGATAGAGAGGGATCTTATTTACATGGGGCTGTATATTGGAAGGGGCTGGAAAGATGGTGTAATGTTATTTTCATGGGACTATATGGCGGAGGGAGGGAAATAGTACAAAACATACAATGCAACAGCACTCTGCAAACCAAATAAAGTATAAAAATGAATTATATTGCTAATGCTATGCTTATAAATTAGAGATGCTTGGCAAATCATTTTGTACAAAATTATTTGAGCCCGTCTGCCACACGTCAAGGCGATCTCTGTAAGACGGGAACCTAACACTAAGTTCACCCTGTTAAGTGCCATGACAGCGACCATGAAGTTCAGGGGGTATAGGTTCCGCATGCATGCTGGGCCCCCTTGTGGTTTTTACCATTTTCAGTGCCAAAATGGCCTCCATTGAAACCAGGGACTACAAGTACCAACATGCATGCAGAGCAAACTAAGCTTTATACTCATACTAATTTAAAATCAGCTTATCAGGCAAACAGGCTAATCAGGAGTGCACGACCAAACAGGAAAGTCAGCCACACCTCCAATATAAACTGCAAACAAAGGGGGTTAGTCAGCACATCCCAATGTTAAGTGCCATGAGAGCAACCATGAAGTTCACGGGGTGTAGGTTCCGCATGCATGCTGGACCCCCTTGTGGTTTTTATCATTTAACCTGTCATGGCACTTAACAGGTTGAACTTAGTGTTAGGTTCCTGTCTTACAGAGATCGCCTTGACATGTAGCAGACGGGCTCAAATAATTTTGTACAAAATGATTTGCCAAGCATCTCTAATTTATAAGCATAGCATTAGCAATATAATTAATTTTTGCACTTTATTTGGTTTGCAGAGTGCTGTTGCACTGTATGTTTGGTTCTATTTTATGTTTTCAGCCATAGCAACGTGCACCTGCACATTGGGATGTGCTGACTAACTCCCTTTGTTTGCAGCTTATATTGGAGGTGTGGCTGACTCTCCTGTTTGGTCGTGCACTCCTGATTAGCCTATTTGCCTGATAGGCTGATTTTAAATTAGTATGAGTATAAAGCTTAGTTTACTCTGCATGCATGTTGGTAATTGTAGTCCCTGGTTTCAATGGGAGCCATTTTGGCACTGAAAATGATAAAAACCACAAGGGGGCCCAGCATGCATGCGGAACCTACACCCTCTGAACTTCATGGTCGCTGTCATGGCACTTAACAGGTTGAACTTGTTTTGTTCTATGTTATGTTTTCAGCCATAGCAACGTGCACCTGTGCATTGGGATGTGCTGACTAACCCCCTTTGTTTGCAGCTTATATGGCGGAGGGAGGGAAATAGTGTTATTTACATGGGACTATATATTGGAGGGGCTGAAGGGAGGGGAGTGATGCTATTTACAAAGGACTGTATTTTGGAGGGCGCAGGAGAGATGATGTGATGTTATTTACATGGGACTGTATGGTGGAGGGAGGAATATAACTACAGGGGGCACTACAAATCCAGGGGACACTATTGGCATTCTTATTACTATTGGGGGCTCTATGGGATTGATTTATAGATCCGCCTTATTTCTACTAAGAGCAATATGGCGGGCCTTATTACTACTGGGGGCTCTGTAAGGATATTATTAATATTGAAGGGCTCTTCTACTAATGGGGGCACTCTTGGGGATCATTATCACGGTTGGGGGCACTATTACTAATGAGGGCATTCTAGAAGGGAATTACTATTTGTGGGACTATATGGAGCACTATTACTATGAGGCACCAATATTTCTTCAGTATAGTATTTGGGGGTATTGGGGGCCACAGCGAGCAGCAGGGTAACACTGTGGGGACTCCAGGTTGGGAGATGATAATAGAAAAGTGAGGAAGCTAAGATGTCTGTGTGTCACACTCTGCAGAGATGAGATGGCTGAAAGAAGTTGTACGGACTAAATGGAGAAGATGATGACAGAGAAGATCTACATCGGAGGAGACGTCACCTGGGAGGCCCTGGATGTGATAGGTATGTGTTGCTGTAGAGCAAGTACAGGAAAGTGTTGTGTGTGGGAAGGGGGGGAAGGCTGTTTTGGCAATTTAGAGAACTGGGCCATTGTCATATTCATTGGGGCTTGGGCCCCGGATCTTTTGAGACATTGCCCCTGGTGTATATAATGTATCCTCCACAGTCCTCTTCTTCCTATGCTGCCTGGAACTGTCGGGTCAGAGAGGGGGGAAGGGAAGGACTCATAGCATGAAACAGCAAGTCAAGGTACAGAATCTGTCTGTAGTGTCTAGTCTGTACTGTGTCTCCCCCTCCTCTACCTGATTTCTGCAGATGGTTCTCAGCTCCATTCTTAGTTGTTGTTATGGCCACCTTCATGACTCTCCTGGTATTCAAGGGGGATGTCTAACACGATCTGAAAAATAAGGAGACTGCCTGCAAAACGGTTCATTAAGATAGAAGGTTAGTGTTGTAATACTAAAGGCAGAGATCCGCATTTTGGTGCGTAATGTTAATACTCAAGGGCTCATTCAAATCTTTTCTATGGGGCCCAGCGTTTCCTAATTACACTTCTTCTCTATTCCCCCTGTAACTAGGGCCAATATATCAGAAGAATTCAGTAATATAAAAATGTAATATTTAAATGTCCCCCCCCCAAAAAAAAAAAAAAAAAGTCTTGCATGACATCATGGGGTCACAAAGCAAAAAAAACAAGACAAAAACAAATAAATGCCACTACACACCACACCACAGCTTCCAGTCCTGCCTCTCAGCAACCATCTCAAACAACCCTTTAAACAACCATTATGGAAAGTGGACATCATTTTATTTTAGTTGCACTTTATGGTCGTAAAAAATGGAAAAACATATGAAAAATTTACTATTTTTTGCTTTTTGTAACATTTTCCTATGTATAAAAAAAATACTAAAATAAAAATGTCATAAAAAATAAAGCTCCATGTATTACTGAAAAGGCACAAAAATTTAAATTAAAATTATTAAGGTAACCAGCAGAAAACGTTATGGCTTACAAAGACTCATGTACTAAAAGGATGGGAAATTTGCCTGGTCAGGAATGGCGGGTGGGGGTTAATGGCCTGATCTTGAATTGGTTAATGTAATTTTAATATAGCATAATATCATAAATAATAATAATTATAAAGATATTTGGCAAATTAGACATACAGTAATTGGCCGTTAGAATGGGTCTATAAAATAGTAAAGCCCTTAATAGGTATTAAGAAAACATTTAAAACATGTTTAACATTGATTATGACAAAGTTGATGATGACAATGATTATTAATGTTATTATTGAGGCTAATTTAAATACAAATAGTAACAGAAATGGAAAATAACGCACATTGTTACATTGTTCAAAACGTACTTGCTCCTTAAAACATCTCTGGATCATTTTTTAGAGAACAGTTGAAAATGTGGTATCATCATAATGACATTAAGTGACTTGAAAATGTATAGTTTTCTCTGCACGATATAACATTATCTTCATTCTTATCCTTAGGGCTCCAAGTGTCTCTGTAAAAATTGAACTTAAGTATCCGCTTCAATTGAACTGTTGTAGATAACAGTTTGATACATTTTATTGCCTTTCTAGGAGCACAGACAAGAAAAACATCTTTACCAGCATTACCTACAGTAAAAACAGAAAATAGCTACCCTCAAATCTTTATTAAAAAGTCTCAAAAGTTTAAATGTGCTCACATTCACACATTGTTTTTCTCTGATCTTATTGGATAAGTGTCCTGCACCATAAACATTTGATTAGCTTTGTGTTTTCGTCTAAGTGTATAAGTAAACACTGAGAAAGGAGAAACCCGGGCTCTACTGTACACCAAATCTGTGTGTGCTTACTGTCCCCCAGCAGGTGAATTACTTGCTCTTCAACTTGATTTCTATTAGAGGAAGCTACTGTAACATTAGGTGAGGGATCATGTCCAGGAACCATATCATGTCTGCCTTGAGTGAAGCAAAGATAAGCTCCCAGGAGAAAAGGAGAGAGACATAATAATCACTGTAAGACCTCTTGCCCACAAACGTGCCTGTGCTGTGGATCGCAAATTGCGGTCTGCAATGCACAGGCACCGAACGTGGGGAAGCCACATGCGGATCGCAGACCCATTCACTTGAATGGGGTCCGCGATCCGTCCGTTCCGCAAAAAGATTGAACAAATTTTATCTTTTTGCAGAATGGAAGCACTGAACAGAATACCACAGAAGCACTCCGTAGTGCTTCCATGGGGTTCCATTCTGTGCTTCCGTTCTGTTCCAAACCCCATCTCCGGATTTGCGAATCCATTCAAGTGAATGGGTCCGTATCCGTGATGGGGAATGGACGTGGCTGGTGACCCGTGTATTGCAGAACTCCCGAATGCGGTCCACAGCACGGGCACGGAGCCCTTACGTTTGTGTGAAAGAGGCCTAAGTAAGCCTTTGTCTTACTGATCTCTCTCCTTCCCTCTCTAGGCGAGTTCTCTTTTCGGTCCAGGTGGGAAACGTGGAATCTCCTGAAACTTGTTGAGAATCATATCTCTATCTTCTTTTTGTTTGTTGTGTTATGCCTTTGTCAGATAACTATGCATGTGAAAAGATAGTGAATGAAAGGAGCATTTCTATTTTGATTTCAAGATGTGGAATGGCCGAATAAAGACTGAGATATTGCCAAACTATCAGATCACATCAGAAGTTGAGCCTTGCAGAAATGACAGGTATCTCCCTCTGACCATGAGTCTGGATAGTGCTCTTGAGAGACTGATTTGTGACCTAGTGAGGAACAAACAGGAGCGAGAACATAGTATAGACCATGGATGGCCAACCTGCGGCTCTCCAGCTGCAAAACTACAACTCCCAGCATGCCCAGACTGTATACAACTATCAGCCTACAGCAGGGCATGGTGGGAATTGTAGTTTTACAACAGCAGGAGAGGGTTGGCCATCCCTAGTATAGACAGTAGGACAGAACTCAATGTGTGGGAGGCTGCTGAGAGAGATGGTGTATATAGTATGAACACAGAACCCTATATCTTCCATGGAGTATTTAACCAAGTATTAGAACACCCAGAGTGCCTATATAGAAATGTTTAGGCCCTGAAATAGATATACCTGAGAGACATAAACTGTGGCAGAGAGGTATAGTTGCATCAAAATTAAATTAAATTAAAAAGGGAGGGGGGGGCATAGATAAACCAAGGGATTTCTCTGTGAAATGGAATATTAGGATAGATATATCTGTACTGTATATGTGTATCAGGTGGTTTCTGTGGAAAAAAATACTGGGTGTAGAGCTAACTACCCTATTAGTAGGGAAACACAGACTCACAAAATGGCAAAAAGACTCAGGTGGGTGAACTGAGGTCAGACCCACGATAAGTAAATGCTATAGATTTTGTGAGGAAAGTTAGGCTAGTTTCCCACTAGAACTAAAATCTTCTGGCAGGATCTTGCAGCAGAGCAACAGTGATTTCTGTCCTTCCAAATCTTGGCAATAGTGACAAAAACAGGCCAGATCTCTGCTGGATTCCATTATAGTCAATGCTAGATATGATGAAATCTTGCAGGTTGTTCCTTCTTTATGATTGCAAAATAAATTCCTTGTTACCAAGTAACTATGAAATTAAAAATGGAACATTAGTTTGCTTTCTAAGTTGAGACCTTGTGGAGACCTTTGTCATACTGGTGTAAAGTAGAATCAGCTTAGTTGCCCATAGCAACCTATCAGATTCCACCTTTCATTTTCCAAAGGAGCTGTCAAAAATGAAAGTTGGAATCTGATTGGTTTCTATGGGCAACTAACAGTTCTACTTTACACCAGGTTGATAAATGACCCCACTTGTTTTTAGATGGAACATCCAAAAGGCCTCTCTATCCAGAGGAGACACCATCATGTCTCCACCTTGACTCGATTTGATAAATTTTTCCATTGCAAAAGTTTTTTGACCTGTTGACATTCCAAATATAATGTTTTGCTGCACATTCCATTCAACAAAGCATTTAGACAGTGATAAAGGGTGGGGCATGAAAAGGAAGGGGTAGGGGGGGGAATCACATGCCTGAAGCTTTATTAAAAGGACAGACACAAAATAGGGCAGAGGGGGATGGAGAGAGTTTTAGTCCTCTTCTTCGTCGTCGACATCCAAGATGTTGTAGTCCCACAGCATGCTGTGGATAAGCCTGCGGCAGTCCAGGAGGACATGCTTTCCCTCCTTAAGATCAGCCGGTTCCTGGAAAGCCATATAGCATCCTTAAAACAGTTCATAATGCTTCAGGCCTCCTGGATGGCCTCAACAGTATGAGTCCCAGGAAATAGTCTGTACTACATTGAGGTGTATTGTAGGCTGTTCCTGGGCACAGAGTCTTTGAGTTCATGTTCAAGGGCATCCAACAGGCCCTCTGCAAAGGGGCACTCCCAAAACAGGTGCAAATATGTTTCCTCCATGAAAGGGCACCTGGGGCCGTAGCAGGTTTTGCACAGGTTTTGGACATGCATGAATGACCGGATAGGCAAGCCTCCCTGGATGACCATCCATGACAAGTCCCTGTGCCCGTTGGTTAACCTGTCTGAAGACACATTGTCTGAAGTACATACTGTCTCTGCGGTGTCATCAGGAAGCCCTGAAATTGATTCCAACAAGTGCTTCACTCTGATTAGCTTGTGGATTGAGTTGGGCTTTCACAAGTAAAGCTTGAGGCCCTCCAGCTGATGCTCCCTCACAAACTTGACAACATCTCCGTAATACCAGGGAGCTTGCCACTCAAAAGGGATGGAGCTGTCCAATTTGTCCCATTCTAGACCCCTTCAGAGGGGCAGGAGAAAGAAGTGAGACATGGCCATGCCCACAGAGCCATTTGCAGTCCTCAGAGTCTGGCAAACACAGTCACACACAAAGGTGATCTATAGTAGAGTAGGTAAATCCGGTATGCCCTTCCCACCCTTGCGGGGCTCTTTGTACATGATGGCTCGCTTCACACTCACTGTCCATTTTTGAGCCCCAAACAAAGCGAAACCCTGTCCTGGTATGGGTCTAGAAACAGTGTCAAGAGGGGGCCATGCCTGTGACGTGTACTGTAGCACAGACAGAACTTTGTTACACAAGACAAGTGCTTTGTCCTCAATAGTGAGCTGTCTAAAGGCTCCATAGTCCGATCCTTTGATTCACCTTGGCCAAGTGTT
The DNA here is from genome assembly GCF_905171765.1 of Bufo bufo. Lineage (NCBI taxonomy): Eukaryota > Metazoa > Chordata > Amphibia > Anura > Bufonidae > Bufo > Bufo bufo. The sequence continues at coordinate 576,592,907 of NC_053389.1, forward strand.
CTTCCCAAGACTTGAGGGGTGCGCCTTCCTTGCCGAACAAGACTCCCCGGATCTGGATGTAGTAGATTTAATGGTAAATGGGAAGGAGGCAGAGGAAGCCAGTTGACAGTCCCCGAAGAGCATAGCTTCCGACTTCCTGCTTTTGAATTTGGCCCCTGAATCCTGTCCGAACTCCTCACAGGTTTGGACGTGTGCAGTTACCGAAGGCTGGTCAAAGCAGAAGATGGTCATGTCATCCATGTATAATGAGCACTTGACCTCGTAGTGTCCTGCTCCTTATGCAGTGATTCCTCTGATCTCCGTTCTGCTGGATAAACTACGCCAAGAGCTCTGCAACACAAACAAAAAGGAGAGATGATAGATGGCAGCCTTGTCTGACCCCAGAGAGGACCGGGAAGAGTTCAGTCTCCCAGCTGTTCACCAACACTGTGCTGTAAATATCAAGGTACATCAGGTTAACAAACTAACAGAACCTCTTGCCCAGACCCAGCTTGGGCAACAACTTGCCCATGAATTCAGTCAGTCAACGGCCTTCTCCAGATTGAGGCTGACCAGGGCAACGTTTAGATGGTGGTCTTTGATGTATTGTACCGTGTTAAAAGCAGAAGCTCAGCTGTGTTATGACAGTGGGGTTCCTGCTTTAATGGCCTGGATCAGCAGATCCACCAATCCTGGCTGTTTTACACCTTAGATGTCATTTCCAATAGGGACTGTGGCATCTGTCCCTCTGTCAGTCATCGGCACTGAACACAAATGAGATTGTGTGCCGATGTCTTCAGATGTCAGGCGGTATCCACTGAAGGCCCTAAGGTCTGCCCTCTGTGCATGCCTATTTGGGATACCATTTCACCCAGGACCAGAGCTAGCATGCAATTGGCTCACCCATTATTATCCAGCTTCAGAGCCTTCAGAGCGTTCTGATAATTAACCCCAACTTCTTGCGGGAAATTATTTCCAGGGCACTGTTTTCCACTAGAGTTGAGCGAACACCTGGATGTTCGGGTTCGACGAGTTCGGCCGAACTTTCGAAAAATGTTCGGGTTCGGGATCCGAACTCGACCCGAACTTCATCCCGAACCCGAACCCCATAGAAGTCAATGGGGACCCGAACTTTTGGGCACTAAAAAGGCTGTAAAACACACCCGGAAAGGGCTAGAGGGCTGCAAAAGGCAGCAAAATGTAGTTAAATCCCCTGCAAACAAATGTAGATAGGGAAATGATGAGTTAACATAAAATAAATAAAAATTAAACAATATTAATTGGAGTGAGGTCCCATAGCACAGAATCAGGCTTCAAGTCACCCACCAATGGAGAAGGTCACTTACTATTATTTTGACCACAGCACCCAGACAAAGGAGAGAGGTCCCACAGCAGAGAACCAGGCATCATATCACCCACCACAGGAGTAGGCCACCATTTAGTTATTTTGACCCCTACACCCAGACGGAGGAGAGAGGTTACACAGCAGAGAATCAGGCATTTAGATCACCCACCACAGGAGTAGGCCACCATTAAATCAGACCCCGGCAACCATGTCAGATGGCACAAGCATAAGCTTTATATCAATCAGCACAGGAGAAGGCGACTTTGACAGACTTTGACCCCTACACCCGGACGGAGGAGAGAGGTTTCAAAGCAGAGAATCAGGCATTTAGATCACCCACCACAGGAGTAGGCCCCAATTTAATGGGACCCCGGCAACCATGTCAGATGGCACAACCATCAGCTTCATATCAATCAGCACAGGAGAAGGCGACTTTGAAAGACTTTGACCCCTACACCCAGACGGAGGAGAGAGGTTTCACAGCAGAGAATCAGGCATTTAGATCACCCACCACAGGAGTAGGCCCCCATTGAATCAGACCCTGGCAACCATGTCAGATGGCACAACCATCAGCTTTATATCAATCAGCACAGGAGAAGGCGACTTTGAAAGACTTTGACCCCTACACCCAGATGGAGGAGAGAGGTTTCACAGCAGAGAATCAGGCATCATATCAACCACCACAGGAGAAGCCACCATTTAGTTACTTTGACCCCTGCACCCAGGAAGAGGAGAGAGGCACCACAGCACATATTCTGGCATCATATCAGCCACCACAGGAAAAGCCACCATTGAGTTACTTTGACCCCCGCACCCAGGAAGAGGAGAGAGGCACCACAGCACATATTCTGGCATCAAATCAGCCACCACAGGAGAAGCCACCATTGAGTTACTTTGACCCCCGCACCCAGGAAGAGGAGAGAGGCACCACAGCACATATTCTGGCATCATATCAGCCACCACAGGAGAAGCCACCATTTAGTTACTTTGACCCCTTCACCCAAACAGAGGAGAGAGGTTCCACATCAGAGAATCAGGCATCATATCAACAACCACAGGAGTAGGCCACAATTTAGTTTATTTGACCCCTGCACCCAGGAAGAGGAGAGAGGCCCCACAGCACATATTCTGGCATCATATCAGCCACCACAGGAGTAGGCCACAATTTAATGGGACCCCGGCAACCATGTCAGATGGCACAACCATCAGCTTCATATCAATCAGCACAGGAGAAGGCGACTTTGAAAGACTTTGACCCCTACACCCAGACGGAGGAGAGAGGTTTCACAGCAGAGAATCAGGCATTTAGATCACCCACCACAGGAGTAGGCCCCCATTGAATCAGACCCTGGCAACCATGTCAGATGGCACAACCATCAGCTTTATATCAATCAGCACAGGAGAAGCCAACATTGAGTTACTTTGACCCCTGCACCCAGGAAGAGGAGAGAGGCCCCACAGCACATATTCTGGCATCATATCAGCCACCACAGGAGAAGCCACCATTGAGTTACTTTGACCCCCGCACCCAGGAAGAGGAGAGAGGCACCACAGCACATATTCTGGCATCATATCAGCCACCACAGGAGAAGCCACCATTTAGTTACTTTGACCCCTGCACCCAGGAAGAGGAGAGAGGCACCACAGCACATATTCTGGCATCATATCAGCCACCACAGGAGAAGCCACCATTTAGTTACTTTGACCCCTGCACCCAGGAAGAGGAGAGAGGCACCACAGCACATATTCTGGCATCATATCAGCCACCACAGGAGAAGCCCATTATCGCATACCACCAGGCCTGGCTTGAGGCCCACCGGCAGAAACCACTCGTCGGTCTGTTGTTCAATACCCCGCCACAACTCCTGTGCGGTGTGGGGCCTGTCCCCCAAACATATGAGTTTCAGAATGGCCTGCTGACGTTTACCCCGGGCTGTGCTGAAGTTGGTGGTGAAGGTGTGTGGCTGACCGGATGAGCTGGTGGAAGCAGTGGAGGAGGAAGCCGAGTAGGAGGAGGAGGCTACAGGAGGCAGAGAATGATGCCCTGCGATCCTAGGGGGCGGAAGGACGTGCGCCAAGGAACTGTCCGCCGGGGGCCCAGCCGCCACTACATTCATCCAGTGTGCAGTTAGTGAGATATAGCGTCCCTGGCCGTGCTTACTGGTCCACGTATCTGTGGTTAGGTGGACCTTGCCACAAATGGCGTTGCGCAGTGCACACTTGATTTTATCGGACACTTGCATGTGCAGGGAAGGCACGGCTGTCTTGGAGAAGTAGTGGCGGCTGGGAACCACATACTGCGGGACAGCCATGGCCATCAGCTTTTTGAAGCTGTCTGTGTCCACCAGCCGGAATGACAGCATTTCAAAGGCCAGCAGTTTAGAAATGCTGGCGTTCAGGCCAAGGGCTCGAGGGTGACTCGGGGGGAATTTGCGCTTCCTCTCTAAGGTTTGAGATATTGAGAGCTGAACGCTGCTGTGTGATATAGTGGAGACGCTAGTTGACGGTGGCGGTGGTGGTGGTGTCGGTGGCACATCCTCTGTTTGCTGCTCGGCAGGTGGCAACATTCCTCTCGAGGCGGAAGCCGAGGCAGCAGCGGTAGAGGGAGCAGGGGGAGCCTCAGCGAGTGCCTGGTTTTTAAGGTGTGTACCCCACTGCAGTTCATGCTTTGCATGTAGATGCCTGGTCATGCAGGTTGTGCTGAGGTTCAGAACGTTAATGCCTCGCCTCAGGCTCTGATGGCAGAGCGTGCAAGTCACTCGGGTCTTGTCGGTAGGACATTGTTTAAAGAAGTGCCATGCCAGGGAACTCTTTGAAGCTGCCTTTGTGGGGCTGGGTCCCTGTTGGCGATGTCCAGTAGCAGGCGAACTCTGGGGGCGGCGGCTCGTCTGCTTTGGCCCCCTGCTCCCTCTTTGGCTTCGCTGTTGTCTCGGTCTCACCACTACCTCTTCCTCTGAACTGTGAAAGTCATCGCCACGACCTTCAGTCCATGTGGGGTCTAAGACCTCATCGTCCTCTGCATCGTCTTCCACCCAGTCTCCCTCCCTGACCTCCTCCTGTTCAGTCTGCACACTGCAAAAAGACGCGGCAGTGGGCACCTGTGTTTCGTCATCATCAGAGAGTCGGTGACTCTGCTGTGGTGGTATTCCCATGTCCTCTTCATCTGGAGACATAAGTGGTTGTGCGTCAGTGCATGGTATGTCTTCCTCCACTGGGGAAGGGCTAGGTGGACGCCCCTGGGAAACCCTGGAAGCAGAGTCTTCAAACAGAAGAAGAGACTGCTGCATAACTTGTGGCTCAGACCGTTTCCCTGATATGCTTGGGGGTGATGTGACAGACTGATGGGCTTGGTTTTCAGGTGCCACCTGTGCGCTTTCCGCAGAAGACTGGGTGGAAGACCATGTGGTGAACGTGCTGGAAGCACTGTCGGCCACCCAATCGATTAATGCCTGTACCTGCTCAGGCCTTACCATCCTAAGAGCGGCATTGTGCCCCACGAGATATTGCGGTACATTCTGCCGGCTAGTTGAGGGAGTTCGTTCCCTACTGTGTGCGCCTGGGGCCGAACGGCCACGTCCTCTACCAGCAACAGAGGCTCCACGGACACCACCACGACCGCGTCCTCGTCCCTTAATAGTATTTTTCTTCATTGTTGCGATTCAACTCGCACCACAATGAAATATATTATTTTTTATAAGCAAAATCCCCTCACTGAATTACTTTCAGTCTTTTGACTGTATGGATTACAGATGGAATGACTGTTATATGTGAGTACCGCTTTCTTTGACATATTCTAGTATGGGTACATATATGTTTTCCCAACCCCAGCACATTAGTTTGCTAATTCCAGATATATGAAACGCAGGCCTAACTGTATCTAGTATATTGAACGCCAGATAAACTAACTTGGCCTTTTTTAAATAAAAAAAATTCCCTCACTGGAATACTTTCAGTCTTTTGACTGTATGGATTACAGATGGAATGACTGTTATATGTGAGTACCGCTTTCTTTGACAGATTCTAGTATGGGTACATATATGTTTTCCCAACCCCAGCACATTAGTTTGCTAATTCCAGATGTATGAAACGCAGGCCTAACTGTATCTAGTATATTGAACGCCAGATAAACTAACTTGGCCTTTTTTAAATAAAAAAAATTCCCTCACTGGAATACTTTCAGTCTTTTGACTGTATGGATTACAGATGGAATGACTGTTATATGTGAGTACCGCTTTCTTTGACAGATTCTAGTATGGGTACATATATGTTTTCCCAACCCCAGCAAATTAGTTTGCTAATTCCAGATGTATGAAACGCAGGCCTAACTGTATCTAGTATATTGAACGCCAGATAAACTAACTTGGTCTTTTTTAAATAAAAAAAATTCCCTCACTGGAATACTTTCAGTCTTTTGACTGTATGGATTACAGATGGAATGACTGTTATATGTGAGTACCGCTTTCTTTGACAGATTCTAGTATGGGTACATATATGTTTTCCCAACCCCAGCAAATTAGTTTGCTAATTCCAGATGTATGAAACGCAGGCCTAACTGTATCTAGTATATTGAACGCCAGATAAACTAACTTGGCCTTTTTTAAATAAAAAAAATTCCCTCACTGGAATACTTTCAGTCTTTTGACTGTATGGATTACAGATGGAATGACTGTTATATGTGAGTACCGCTTTCTTTGACAGATTCTAGTATGGGTACATATATGTTTTCCCAACTCCAGCACATTAGTTTGCTAATTCCAGATGTATGAAACGCAGGCCTAACTGTATCTAGTATATTGAACGCCAGATAAACTAACTTGGCCTTTTTTAAATAAAAAAAATTCCCTCACTGGAATACTTTCAGTCTTTTGACTGTATGGATTACAGATGGAATGACTGTTATATGTGAGTACCGCTTTCTTTGACAGATTCTAGTATGGGTACATATATGTTTTCCCAACCCCAGCAAATTAGTTTGCTAATTCCAGATGTATGAAACGCAGGCCTAACTGTATCTAGTATATTGAACGCCAGATAAACTAACTTGGCCTTTTTTAAATAAAAAAAATTCCCTCACTGGAATACTTTCAGTCTTTTGACTGTATGGATTACAGATGGAATGACTGTTATATGTGAGTACCGCTTTCTTTGACAGATTCTAGTATGGGTACATATATGTTTTCCCAACCCCAGCACATTAGTTTGCTAATTCCAGATGTATGAAACGCAGGCCTAACTGTATCTAGTATATTGAACGCCAGATAAACTAACTTGGCCTTTTTTAAATAAAAAAAATCCCCTCACTGGAATACTTTCAGTCTTTTGACTGTATGGATTACAGATGGAATGACTGTTATATGTGAGTACCGCTTTCTTTGACAGATTCTAGTATGGGTACATATATGTTTTCCCAACCCCAGCACATTAGTTTGCTAATTCCAGATGTATGAAACGCAGGCCTAACTGTATCTAGTATATTGAACGCCAGATAAACTAACTTGGCCTTTTTTAAATAAAAAAAAAATTCCCTCACTGGAATACTTTATGGCTTTTCACTGTATGGATTACAGGTGGACTGGTATTAGTAGGGGTGACACAAGCACACCCAAGTCCCTGATGTAGGATTTCTATGGCACAGACCACTATTACAAGTGATTAATGGACGTTGGGAGAGATTGTGCTGCAGCACTAGTCCCAAGATAGCCGCCGCCTATCAGCCCAGTAACATGTGCCACAAAATGGTCTGCACAACCTTTAAAAAAAATAGCCTTGGACTGTGTTGCTAAATCGCTATTGGTCTGAATCCCAGGTGTAGATGTCTGACTTGTTTGGAGCTTTGGAATGCACACTGTGGCAGCTTCTGCTGCAGCACTACAAGTCGCAAAATGGCGGCCGGCGGTCAGCCCGGGTACATGTGGATGGAAAAATCACTCTGGCCACTCTAAAAATAGCCAATCCCTATCAAAAAAGCAGCTCAGCTGCAGTTGTTCAGATGAATCACAGGTGGAGGAGAGAAATTTGCTTCCAGTTATTCAATTATCCCTGCCTATTCTCGCCCTAGCATCAGCTGCGTCTAACCCTGTTCTATTCACATCGGAAATGAGCACGTCCCGACGTGCGCACAAGCTTATAAGAGGCTGAGTCACATGCTGCACTTGGCCAATCACAGCCTTGCCAATAGTAGGCATGGCTGCGATGGCATCTTAGGGCAAGTAGTATGATGCATGTTGATTGGCTGCTTTGCAGCCTTTCAAAATGCGCCAAAATACATGCCGAACGACGAACCCGAACTTTTACGAAAAAGTTCGGGTTCGGGTCCGTGTCACGAACACCCCAAAATTCGGTACGGACCCGAACTATGCTCGAACTGTTCGCTCAACACTATTTTCCACCCATTCCATTTATTATTTTGGTTGTCTGTCTATGGACCTGCTCAAAGTCTACTTAATTTTACTTAATTGTATAGCACCGACATAATCCACAGTGCTTTACTGACATTATGACCACCCATTGTCCCCATTGGAGCCCACAATCTAAATTCCTTATCAACATAGCTTTGGAGTGTGGGAGAAAACTGGAGTACCCAGAGGAAACCCATGCAGACACTGGGAGAACATATAAACTCTATAAACTCCATGCAGATGTTGTTCTTGGGTGGGTTTGAGCCCAGGAACCCAGTGCTGCAAGGCCCCAGTGCTAAACACTGCACCTTTTCTTTATTTTACACTAGTCCCCAAAACTACACACAAAATTAAATATCACAATGTGCCATACTTTGAAGAATGTAAAGCAAAATTCAACATTCAAGTATGGGTTGTTCGATGAACTTTTTTTACATAAAGCATTGAGTGCCAAGCATTTTTAATTAACTGTGAGCAACCTAATGTGTGTATGTGATCTTATAGCCGTGCCAATCCATTTTCTCTTTTCAATTGTTTTTTCAATATATGAAATCTCAAGTGTGCTTCATTTCTGACCACAGAAGTTGACCATCTGAGTCACAAACAATTTGCCTAGCCTTTTGTGCAGAGTTTTGGAAATAAACCGCACAAGGAGGTATGGACTTTATAGGTGAACATTACACAAATCACAGTGCCTAAAATAGCAACCAACTGGTGGCAGAAATACTGAAGAAACAGTAATATAGATGTGAGGTCAAGAGTGAGCTCCTACAATATACATGTAGATCAAAATAAGAGAATCATTTGGTATCTTCAGTCATGACCTACAGTCTGCATGGACATGCTAAAGGGAGCTTCAAAGAAACTACAACCATTAGTACAAAAGTATAACAACTTAAAATCAATGTTTTCAGAATAGCCTTTTCCGTGTTAAAGACAGCACCCTAATCTGAAAAACATCATTGCCAGGAGCTCACTGTCCTCTCCAAAACAACAGAAACATTTCTCTGCAATCACAATAAAGGTGTAAAAGCTATCTACAGATAATGACCATAGGAAAGATAATGATTTCTAATATTAAATCTGCAAGTACATTCAAATGTGGTCTACGTAAATGTTTATACAAAATGTCCTACTATAGGTCTCTATTAGAGTTGAGCGAACACCTGGATGTTCGGGTTCGACGAGTTCGGCCGAACTTTCGAAAAATGTTCGGGTTCGGGATCCGAACTCGACCCGAACTTCATCCCGAACCCGAACCCCATAGAAGTCAATGGGGACCCGAACTTTTGGGCACTAAAAAGGCTGTAAAACACACCCGGAAAGGGCTAGAGGGCTGCAAAAGGCAGCAAAATGTAGTTAAATCCCCTGCAAACAAATGTAGATAGGGAAATGATGAGTTAACATAAAATAAATAAAAATTAAACAATATTAATTGGAGTGAGGTCCCATAGCACAGAATCAGGCTTCAAGTCACCCACCAATGGAGAAGGTCACTTACTATTATTTTGACCACAGCACCCAGACAAAGGAGAGAGGTCCCACAGCAGAGAACCAGGCATCATATCACCCACCACAGGAGTAGGCCACCATTTAGTTACTTTGACCCCTACACCCAGACGGAGGAGAGAGGTTACACAGCAGAGAATCAGGCATTTAGATCACCCACCACAGGAGTAGGCCACCATTGAATCAGACCCCGGCAACCATGTCAGATGGCACAAGCATAAGCTTTATATCAATCAGCACAGGAGAAGGCGACTTTGACAGACTTTGACCCCTACATCCGGACGGAGGAGAGAGGTTTCAAAGCAGAGAATCAGGCATTTAGATCACCCACCACAGGAGTAGGCCCCAATTTAATGGGACCCCGGCAACCATGTCAGATGGCACAACCATCAGCTTCATATCAATCAGCACAGGAGAAGGCGACTTTGAAAGACTTTGACCCCTACACCCAGACGGAGGAGAGAGGTTTCACAGCAGAGAATCAGGCATTTAGATCACCCACCAAAGGAGTAGGCCCCCATTGAATCAGACCCTGGCAACCATGTCAGATGGCACAACCATCAGCTTTATATCAATCAGCACAGGAGAAGGCGACTTTGAAAGACTTTGACCCCTACACCCAGATGGAGGAGAGAGGTTTCACAGCAGAGAATCAGGCATCATATCAACCACCACAGGAGAAGCCACCATTGAGTTACTTTGACCCCTGCACCCAGGAAGAGGAGAGAGGCCCCACAGCACATATTCTGGCATCATATCAGCCACCACAGGAGAAGCCACCATTGAGTTACTTTGACCCCTGCACCCAGGAAGAGGAGAGAGGCCCCACAGCACATATTCTGGCATCATACTAACCACCACAGGAGAAGCCACCATTGAGTTACTTTGACCCCTGCACCCAGGAAGAGGAGAGAGGCCCCACAGCACATATTCTGGCATCATATCAGCCACCACAGGAGAAGCCACCATTGAGTTACTTTGACCCCCGCACCCAGGAAGAGGAGAGAGGCACCACAGCACATATTCTGGCATCATATCAGCCACCACAGGAGAAGCCACCATTGAGTTACTTTGACCCCTGCACCCAGGAAGAGGAGAGAGGCCCCACAGCACATATTCTGGCATCATATCAGCCACCACAGGAGAAGCCACCATTTAGTTACTTTGACCCCTTCACCCAAACAGAGGAGAGAGGTTCCACATCAGAGAATCAGGCATCATATCAACCACCACAGGAGTAGGCCACAATTTAATGGGACCCCGGCAACCATGTCAGATGGCACAACCATCAGCTTCATATCAATCAGCACAGGAGAAGGCGACTTTGAAAGACTTTGACCCCTACACCCAGACGGAGGAGAGAGGTTTCACAGCAGAGAATCAGGCATTTAGATCACCCACCACAGGAGTAGGCCCCCATTGAATCAGACCCTGGCAACCATGTCAGATGGCACAACCATCAGCTTTATATCAATCAGCACAGGAGAAGCCACCATTGAGTTACTTTGACCCCTGCACCCAGGAAGAGGAGAGAGGCCCCACAGCACATATTCTGGCATCATATCAGCCACCACAGGAGAAGCCACCATTGAGTTACTTTGACCCCCGCACCCAGGAAGAGGAGAGAGGCACCACAGCACATATTCTGGCATCATATCAGCCACCACAGGAGAAGCCACCATTGAGTTACTTTGACCCCTGCACCCAGGAAGAGGAGAGAGGCCCCACAGCACATATTCTGGCATCATACTAACCACCACAGGAGAAGCCACCATTGAGTTACTTTGACCCCTGCACCCAGGAAGAGGAGAGAGGCCCCACAGCACATATTCTGGCATCATATCAGCCACCACAGGAGAAGCCACCATTGAGTTACTTTGACCCCCGCACCCAGGAAGAGGAGAGAGGCACCACAGCACATATTCTGGCATCATATCAGCCACCACAGGAGAAGCCACCATTGAGTTACTTTGACCCCCGCACCCAGGAAGAGGAGAGAGGCACCACAGCACATATTCAGGCATCATATCACACACCACAGGAGAAGGCCTCTTTCAGTGATTTAGGCCTTTGGACCCAGACAGAGGAGAGAGGCCCCACAGCACATATTCTGGCATCATATCAGCCACCACAGGAGAAGCCACCATTGAGTTACTTTGACCCCTGCACCCAGGAAGAGGAGAGAGGCCCCACAGCACATATTCTGGCATCATATCAGCCACCACAGGAGAAGCCACCATTGAGTTACTTTGACCCCTGCACCCAGGAAGAGGAGAGAGGCCCCACAGCACATATTCTGGCATCATACTAACCACCACAGGAGAAGCCACCATTGAGTTACTTTGACACCTGCACCCAGGAAGAGGAGAGAGGCCCCACAGCACATATTCTGGCATCATATCAGCCACCACAGGAGAAGCCACCATTGAGTTACTTTGACCCCCGCACCCAGGAAGAGGAGAGAGGCACCACAGCACATATTCAGGCATCATATCACACACCACAGGAGAAGGCCTCTTTCAGTGATTTAGGCCTTTGGACCCAGACAGAGGAGAGAGGCACCACAGCACATATTCTGGCATCATATCAGCCACCACAGGAGAAGCCACCATTGAGTCACTTTGACCCCTGCACCCAGGAAGAGGAGAGAGGCCCCACATCACATATTCTGGCATCATATCAGCCACCACAGGAGAAGCCACCATTTAGTTACTTTGACCCCTGCACCCAGGAAGAGGAGAGAGGCACCACAGCACATATTCTGGCATCATATCAGCCACCACAGGAGAAGCCACCATTTAGTTACTTTGACCCCTTCACCCAAACAGAGGAGAGAGGTTCCACATCAGAGAATCAGGCATCATATCAACCACCACAGGAGTAGGCCACAATTTAGTTTATTTGACCCCTGCACCCAGGAAGAGGAGAGAGGCCCCACAGCACATATTCTGGCATCATATCACACACCACAGGAGAAGGCCTCTTTCAGTGATTTAGGCCTTTGGACCCAGACAGAGGAGAGAGGTCAGAGATTAGCTTCATATCCCCCAGCACAGCAGAAGACCGCTTTATTTGACTTAGGCCTCAGCACCCAGACAGAAGACAGAGGTAGCATGGCAGAGGTTATGGCTTCATGTCACCCGTTAGTTTAACCGGCCACTTTCATCTGGTTAGGCCCCGGCGCCCAGACAGAGAAGAGTTTCATTCAACTGTGGGTTTCATAAAATTTGTATCAAATAAAGAAGTGGCCCGTAGCACAACAAGACATGTTTTAGGCAGTTAATAAGGACTACTCTGCACAAGGGAGGGACAGGTCCTGTGGGATCCATGCCTGGTTCATCTTTATGAAGGTCAGCTTGTCCACGTTGGCTGTGGACAGGCGGCTGCGCTTGTCAGTAATGACGCCCCCTGCCGTGCTGAATACGCGTTCAGATAAAACGCTGGCCGCCGGGCAGGAAAGCACCTCCAAGGCATAACATGCTAACTCTGGCCACGTGGACAATTTCGAAACCCAGTAGTTGAATGGGGCCGAACCATCCGTCAGGATGTGGAGGGGTGTGCAGACATACTGTTCAACCATGTTAGTGAAATGCTGCCTCCTGCTAACACGTTCCGTATCAGGTGTCGGTGCAGATAGCTGTGGCGTGGAGACAAAACTTTTCCACATTTCTGCCATGCTAACCCTGCCCTCAGATGAGCTGGCCGTGACACAGCTGCGTTGGCGACCTCTTGCCACTCCTCTGCCTTCACCTTCCACCTGTTCCCCTGTGACATGTGGGAATGCTCTCAAGAGCGCCTCTATCAGCGTGCGCTTGTACTCGCGCATCTTACGGTCGCGCTCCAGTTCAGGAATTAAAGTGGGCACATTGTCTTTATACCGGGGATCCAGCAGGGTGGCCACCCAGTAGTCTGCACACGTTAAAACGTGGGCAACTCTGCTGTCGTTGCGCAGGCATTGGAGCATATATTCGCTCATGTGGGCCAGGCTACCCATGGGTAAGGACAAGCTGTCCTCTGTGGGAGGCGTATCGTCATCGTCCACCGTATCCCCCCAGCCACGCACCAGTGATGGGCCTGGGCTGCCACCCCGCTGTGAACTTGCGTCATCCTCGTCCCCCTCCACCTCCTCCTCCTCATCCTCCTCGTCCTCCAGTACAGTGCCTTGGCTGGCGACTTGTGAACCTGTCCTCTGCTGCTTAAACAAACCTCCCTCTGAGCCACTTCGAACAGACTGGCCCGAAAGTGTTAGAAACGAGCCCTCATCCTCCTCCTCCTCCTCCACCTGGGCCACCTCCTCTAACATCATTGCCCTAAGTGTTTTCTCAAGGAGACATAGAAGTGGTATTGTAACGCTGATAACAGTGTCATCGCCACTGGCCATGTTGGTGGAGTACTCGAAACAGCGCAGCAGGGCACACAGGTCTCGCATGGAGGCCCAATCATTGGTGGTGAAGTGGTGCTGTTCGGCAGTACGACTGACGCGAGCGTGCTGCAGCTGAAACTCCACTATGGCCTGCTGCTGCTCGCACAGTCTCTCCAGCATGTGCAAGGTGGAGTTCCACCGGGTGGGCACGTCGCATATGAGGCGGTGAGCGGGAAGGCCGAAGTTCCGCTGTAGCGCAGACAGGCGAGCAGCGGCAGGATGTGAACGGCGGAAGCGCGCACAGACGGCCCGCACTTTATGCAGCAGCTCTGACATGTTGGGGTAGTGGTGAATGAACCTCTGCACCACCAAGTTCAGCACATGCGCCAGGCAAGGGATGTGCGTCAAACCGGCTAGTCCCAGAGCTGCCACGAGATTTCGCCCATTATCGCATACCACCAGGCCTGGCTTGAGGCCCACCGGCAGAAACCACTCGTCGGTCTGTTGTTCAATACCCCGCCACAACTCCTTTGCGCTGTGGGGCCTGTCCCCCAAACATATGAGTTTCAGAATGGCCTGCTGACGTTTACCCCGGGCTGTGCTGAAGTTGGTGGTGAAGGTGTGTGGCTGACCGGATGAGCTGGTGGAAGCAGTGGAGGAGGAAGCCGAGTAGGAGGAGGAGGCTACAGGAGGCAGAGAATGATGCCCTGCGATCCTAGGGGGCGGAAGGACGTGCGCCAAGGAACTGTCCGCCGGGGGCCCAGCCGCCACTACATTCATCCAGTGTGCAGTTAGTGAGATATAGCGTCCCTGGCCGTGCTTACTGGTCCACGTATCTGTGGTTAGGTGGACCTTGCCACAAATGGCGTTGCGCAGTGCACACTTGATTTTATCGGACACTTGCATGTGCAGGGAAGGCACGGCTGTCTTGGAGAAGTAGTGGCGGCTGGGAACCACATACTGCGGGACAGCCATGGCCATCAGCTGTTTGAAGCTGTCTGTGTCCACCAGCCGGAATGACAGCATTTCAAAGGCCAGCAGTTTAGAAATGCTGGCGTTCAGGCCAAGGGCTCGAGGGTGACTCGGGGGGAATTTGCGCTTCCTCTCTAAGGTTTGAGATATTGAGAGCTGAACGCTGCTGTGTGATATAGTGGAGACGCTAGTTGACGGTGGCGGTGGTGGTGGTGTCGGTGGCACATCCTCTGTTTGCTGCTCGGCAGGTGGCAACATTCCTCTCGAGGCGGAAGCCGAGGCAGCAGCGGTAGAGGGAGCAGGGGGAGCCTCAGCGAGTGCCTGGTTTTTAAGGTGTGTACCCCACTGCAGTTCATGCTTTGCATGTAGATGCCTGGTCATGCAGGTTGTGCTGAGGTTCAGAACGTTAATGCCTCGCCTCAGGCTCTGATGGCAGAGCGTGCAAGTCACTCGGGTCTTGTCGGTAGGACATTGTTTAAAGAAGTGCCATGCCAGGGAACTCTTTGAAGCTGCCTTTGTGGGGCTGGGTCCCTGTTGGCGATGTCCAGTAGCAGCCGAACTCTGGGGGCGGCGGCTCGTCTGCTTTGGCCCCCTGCTCCCTCTTTGGCTTCGCTGTTGTCTCGGTCTCACCACTACCTCTTCCTCTGAACTGTGAAAGTCATCGCCACGACCTTCAGTCCATGTGGGGTCTAAGACCTCATCGTCCTCTGCATCGTCTTCCACCCAGTCTCCCTCCCTGACCTCCTCCTGTTCAGTCTGCACACTGCAAAAAGACGCGGCAGTGGGCACCTGTGTTTCGTCATCATCAGAGAGTCGGTGACTCTGCTGTGGTGGTATTCCCATGTCCTCTTCATCTGGAGACATAAGTGGTTGTGCGTCAGTGAATGGTATGTCTTCCTCCACTGGGGAAGGGCTAGGTGGACGCCCCTGGGAAACCCTGGAAGCAGAGTCTTCAAACAGAAGAAGAGACTGCTGCATAACTTGTGGCTCAGACCGTTTCCCTGATATGCTTGGGGGTGATGTGACAGACTGATGGGCTTGGTTTTCAGGTGCCACCTGTGCGCTTTCCGCAGAAGACTGGGTGGAAGACCAATCGATTAATGCCTGTACCTGCTCAGGCCTTACCATCCTAAGAGCGGCATTGGGCCCCACGAGATATTGCGGTACATTCTGCCGGCTAGTTGAGGGAGTTCGTTCCCTACTGTGTGCGCCTGGGGCCGAACGGCCACGTCCTCTACCAGCAACAGAGGCTCCACGGACACCACCACGACCGCGTCCTCGTCCCTTAATAGTATTTTTCTTCATTGTTGCGATTCAACTCGCACCACAATGAAATATATTATTTTTTATAAGCAAAATCCCCTCACTGGAATACTTTCAGTCTTTTGACTGTATGGATTACAGATGGAATGACTGTTATATGTGAGTACCGCTTTCTTTGACAGATTCTAGTATGGGTACATATATGTTTTCCCAACCCCAGCACATTAGTTTGCTAATTCCAGATGTATGAAACGCAGGCCTAACTGTATCTAGTATATTGAACGCCAGATAAACTAACTTGGCCTTTTTTAAATAAAAAAAAAATTCCCTCACTGGAATACTTTCAGTCTTTTGACTGTATGGATTACAGATGGAATGACTGTTATATGTGAGTACCGCTTTCTTTGACAGATTCTAGTATGGGTACATATATGTTTTCCCAACCCCAGCACATTAGTTTGCTAATTCCAGATGTATGAAACGCAGGCCTAACTGTATCTAGTATATTGAACGCCAGATAAACTAACTTGGCCTTTTTTAAATAAAAAAAATCCCCTCACTGGAATACTTTCAGTCTTTTGACTGTATGGATTACAGATGGAATGACTGTTATATGTGAGTACCGCTTTCTTTGACAGATTCTAGTATGGGTACATATATGTTTTCCCAACCCCAGCACATTAGTTTGCTAATTCCAGATGTATGAAACGCAGGCCTAACTGTATCTAGTATATTGAACGCCAGATAAACTAACTTGGCCTTTTTTAAATAAAAAAAATCCCCTCACTGGAATACTTTCAGTCTTTTGACTGTATGGATTACAGATGGAATGACTGTTATATGTGAGTACCGCTTTCTTTGACAGATTCTAGTATGGGTACATATATGTTTTCCCAACCCCAGCACATTAGTTTGCTAATTCCAGATGTATGAAACGCAGGCCTAACTGTATCTAGTATATTGAACGCCAGATAAACTAACTTGGCCTTTTTTAAATAAAAAAAATTCCCTCACTGGAATACTTTCAGTCTTTTGACTGTATGGATTACAGATGGAATGACTGTTATATGTGAGTACCGCTTTCTTTGACAGATTCTAGTATGGGTACATATATGTTTTCCCAACCCCAGCACATTAGTTTGCTAATTCCAGATGTATGAAACGCAGGCCTAACTGTATCTAGTATATTGAACGCCAGATAAACTAACTTGGCCTTTTTTAAATAAAAAAAATCCCCTCACTGGAATACTTTCAGTCTTTTGACTGTATGGATTACAGATGGAATGACTGTTATATGTGAGTACCGCTTTCTTTGACAGATTCTAGTATGGGTACATATATGTTTTCCCAACCCCAGCACATTAGTTTGCTAATTCCAGATGTATGAAACGCAGGCCTAACTGTATCTAGTATATTGAACGCCAGATAAACTAACTTGGCCTTTTTTAAATAAAAAAAAAATTCCCTCACTGGAATACTTACAGTCTTTTGACTGTATGGATTACAGATGGAATGACTGTTATATGTGAGTACCGCTTTCTTTGACAGATTCTAGTATGGGTACATATATGTTTTCCCAACCCCAGCACATTAGTTTGCTAATTCCAGATGTATGAAACGCAGGCCTAACTGTATCTAGTATATTGAACGCCAGATAAACTAACTTGGCCTTTTTTAAATAAAAAAAATTCCCTCACTGGAATACTTTCAGTCCTTTTGACTGTATGGATTACAGATGGAATGACTGTTATATGTGAGTACCGCTTTCTTTGACAGATTCTAGTATGGGTACATATATGTTTTCCCAACCCCAGCACATTAGTTTGCTAATTCCAGATGTATGAAACGCAGGCCTAACTGTATCTAGTATATTGAACGCCAGATAAACTAACTTGGCCTTTTTTAAATAAAAAAAAAATTCCCTCACTGGAATACTTTCAGTCTTTTGACTGTATGGATTACAGATGGAATGACTGTTATATGTGAGTACCGCTTTCTTTGACAGATTCTAGTATGGGTACATATATGTTTTCCCAACCCCAGCACATTAGTTTGCTAATTCCAGATGTATGAAACGCAGGCCTAACTGTATCTAGTATATTGAACGCCAGATAAACTAACTTGGCCTTTTTTAAATAAAAAAAATCCCCTCACTGGAATACTTTCAGTCTTTTGACTGTATGGATTACAGATGGAATGACTGTTATATGTGAGTACCGCTTTCTTTGACAGATTCTAGTATGGGTACATATATGTTTTCCCAACCCCAGCACATTAGTTTGCTAATTCCAGATGTATGAAACGCAGGCCTAACTGTATCTAGTATATTGAACGCCAGATAAACTAACTTGGCCTTTTTTAAATAAAAAAAATCCCCTCACTGGAATACTTTCAGTCTTTTGACTGTATGGATTACAGATGGAATGACTGTTATATGTGAGTACCGCTTTCTTTGACAGATTCTAGTATGGGTACATATATGTTTTCCCAACCCCAGCACATTAGTTTGCTAATTCCAGATGTATGAAACGCAGGCCTAACTGTATCTAGTATATTGAACGCCAGATAAACTAACTTGGCCTTTTTTAAATAAAAAAAAAATTCCCTCACTGGAATACTTTCAGTCTTTTGACTGTATGGATTACAGATGGAATGACTGTTATATGTGAGTACCGCTTTCTTTGACAGATTCTAGTATGGGTACATATATGTTTTCCCAACCCCAGCACATTAGTTTGCTAATTCCAGATGTATGAAACGCAGGCCTAACTGTATCTAGTATATTGAACGCCAGATAAACTAACTTGGCCTTTTTTAAATAAAAAAAATTCCCTCACTGGAATACTTTCAGTCTTTTGACTGTATGGATTACAGATGGAATGACTGTTATATGTGAGTACCGCTTTCTTTGACAGATTCTAGTATGGGTACATATATGTTTTCCCAACCCCAGCACATTAGTTTGCTAATTCCAGATGTATGAAACACAGGCCTAACTGTATCTAGTATATTGAACGCCAGATAAACTAACTTGGCCTTTTTTAAATAAAAAAAATTCCCTCACTGGAATACTTTCAGTCTTTTGACTGTATGGATTACAGATGGAATGACTGTTATATGTGAGTACCGCTTTCTTTGACAGATTCTAGTATGGGTACATATATGTTTTCCCAACCCCAGCACATTAGTTTGCTAATTCCAGATGTATGAAACGCAGGCCTAACTGTATCTAGTATATTGAACGCCAGATAAACTAACTTGGCCTTTTTTAAATAATAAAAAATTCCCTCACTGGAATACTTTATGGCTTTTCACTGTATGGATTACAGGTGGACTGGTATTAGTAGGGGTGACACAAGCACACCCAAGTCCCTGATGTAGGATTTCTATGGCACAGACCACTATTACAAGTGATTAATGGACGTTGGGAGAGATTGTGCTGCAGCACTAGTCCCAAGATGGCCGCCGCCTATCAGCCCAGTAACATGTGCCACAAAATGGTTTGCACAACCTTAAAAAAAATAGCCTTGGACTGTGCTGCTAAATCGCTATTGGTCTGAATCCCAGGTGTAGATGTCTGACTTGTTTGGAGCTTTGGAATGCACACTGTGGCAGCTTCTGCTGCAGCACTACAAGTCGCAAAATGGCGGCCGGCGGTCAGCCCAGGTACATGTGGATGGAAAAATCACTCTGGCCACTCTAAAAATAGCCAATCCCTATCAAAAAAGCAGCTCAGCTGCAGTTGTTCAGATGAATCACAGGTGGAGGAGAGAAATTTGCTTCCAGTTATTCAATTATCCCTGCCTATTCTCGCCCTAGCATCAGCTGCGTCTATCCCTGTTCTATTCACATCGGGAGTGAGCACGTCCCGACGTGCGCACAAGCTTATAAAGAGGCTGAGTCACATGCTGCACTTGGCCAATCACAGCCTTACCAATAGTAGGCATGGCTGCGATGGCATCTTAGGGCAAGTAGTATGATGCATGTTGATTGGCTGCTTTGCAGCCTTTCAAAATGCGCCAAAATACATGCCGAACGACGAACCCGAACCCGAACTTTTACGAAAAAGTTCGGGTTCGGGTCCGTGTCACGAACACCCCAAAATTCGGTACGGACCCGAACTATGCTCGAACTGTTCGCTCAACACTAGTCTCTATGTGGGTGAGACTGGAAAGAAATAAGAAGTAATGATTTTCATCATACAATAAAAGACATATGGAGAGATCTACCTGTGACAAAAACATTTTTGTAGACATAGTCACAACATAAAAAAGATTTCAAATCTTAGGAGAGTCAGGGGATACAAAATAATGACAAACATTGACACATTAAAACATACTCAAAACAGGTATCAACTTCTCACATAGATTTATATCATTCTACACATTATGTGTCCCTCAGACCTGGTAGATCACAACCATGGACCATGAACTGTTCCAATATCTACTTCTACAACTGTTTACTCCAATCCTCAAATTGATAGTTTTGTTTCACATTCCTTTTCTCATTCATTTCACTGAATGTATGTCCTTTTGTATGTACATAAAATGGGACTCTCAACATGTGACTCTTCAGAAATTGGGTTAAACTACACCTGAATGAAATTGTCCTCAAAAGCTTGCTATGTGTTACCATCTCTACAATTAGCCATTAAAAGGTGTGAGCTACTGAGTACTTGAATTTTTTTTATCTTCTTTAAACAGAAGTTGACAATAAGAAAGCAGTTAGGAGTTCACCCAAAGAAACCAGATTTAAAGTGGCAAGCCCGAGGATTAGATAGGGGCAAAGTCATGGTCAATATCAGGAGAGGGATTAGTACCAGTTAGTGATGAGCGGGAGGTGCCATATTCGATTTCGACGAATTATGCGAATATTCGCTTGAATATTCGTCTCATATTTGTTAAAATCGAATATTCGTCATTATTCTAGTTATCGCGATTAATATGCGATTTAAATAATCGCGTATTGCGATTTTAACATAAGGTAACTTTCCTATGGGTTTGATATCTAGAATTAGCGAAGATGACGAATATGATGAATGTATTTGTCATATTCCTCAAAACGAAGATAACAAAGTATTCTCCATCTTCGTTTTAGCTCCATATTCGTCAACTTCGCTAATTCGAACAATCAAATAGGAAAGTTGACTAGAGACAGCTAAGTTTTTAATTCGCTATGCGATAATATTACTTTGCTTTTTTTTAAATAAAAAAAATAATTATAATACTTGATAATTATTATAATTATTCTATTTATAAAAAAAAGTATGGTGATGGGGACGCTCCATGAGCACGGAAGTCGGCCAGAAATAGCGGCAACGGGCACTGACTGGAGCAGCCAGGAAACCAGGAATCCTCAGGACAGGTAAGAACTACTTTTGGGAAGTGGGAAAGAAAAAAAAAAAAAACAATAAAAAAACAAAAAATAAATAAAACGAATATTCTAAATAGCAAATTTATAGTGCTATATTCGAAATATTTGCGAATTAGCAAAGTGACGATATTCGCAAAAAAAATTCGATATTTGAATATTCGCGCTCAACACTAGTACCAGTGAGAGATCTAAAGGGCATACAAGAAAGGGATGCAGGTATGAAAAAGGTAATTGTTAGGTTAGGATTGAAGCCAAAGACAAGAAAATACCTTAAACTGAAGGCTGACATCTACAAACCAGTTGTGGCAACAGGCTACAGCAGGGATCAGCAACATTCGGTACTCCAGCTGCTGTGAAACCACAACTCCCAGCATGCACACTTGTCTGTTCTCTCAACTCCCATGGAAGTGAAAAGAGGACTCTGGGAGTTGTAGTTTCAGAACAGCTGGATTGCCAGTGGTTGCTGACCCTTGGGCTAGAGCCATGTCCACTGGTGGAGATCTGCTACTGGAACTAGGTGAGCTGAGCAACACCAATATATAAATGCATAATCTAATAAGGCTACTTTCACACTAGCGTTGTTTTAATCCGGCGTCACTTCCGACACCGGAACTGCCCGCCGGATCCGGAAAAACGTGTGGAAAACGGATTACATTTGAAATCCTGATCAGGATTTTGATCACAATGAAAAAATGCATTGGAAAAAACGGATCCGCCATTTATGGACTTTAACTTTTTTTTCACATTTTTCGGGCTTAAACATGCAAAAGCCGGATCCGTTTTGACTGAACACAACAAGTGCCAGATCCGGCGTTAATGCAAGTCAATTGGGGAAAAAGGCCTGATCCGGCGTTCAGTCAAAGTGTTCAGGCTTATTTGGCCGGAGGTAAAAATACTGCATGCTACGTTTTTTCTGAAAAGCCTGATCAGTCAAAAAGGACTGAACTGAAAGACATTCCTGATGCATCTGAAGACTGACTCTCCATCAGAATGCATGGGGATAAAACTGATCAGTTCTTTTCGGATTTAGAGCCCCTAGGACGGAAATCAGCGCCGGAAAAGAAAAACCGCTAGTGTGAAAGTAGCCTAATCTGTAGAACTAAGTAAAAATGGTAACATTACAACAAGAGATACATACTTACAATGATTTATTTTTTATATTTATAGATTTATTGATTATTAAACTTTTATATTTTTCTATTCTTTATGTTTACTGCTTAATGTTACTGTTGCAATGTTATTGTATGCTTAATTAATGTTATTGTTGTCATGCATAGTACACTGTAACACTAGTAAAAATTATTATTTTATAATCATTACCACATGCAGCACGCAAAATATTGTCATTATTGCATTATTATATTCATTTACCAGATAAAAAAAAAAAACACAATAGTTTAAAGTAAAAGCCTTTTCTAACATACCAGGTAATATTAATTTTCTAAAAAGAACGAGTTGTTCATTCTGTTACATGCAAAACCATGTACCGAACAAGCCATCAGTTTTGCAAAGAGGGAAAAGGTTTAAAACAAGAAAGAAACCAGGTGAGCACAACACATCAAGGTGCCCTGTGGTGTTCAAGCTCACGCATCAGCACTGCAAGAGGAGATAATAACACGATCAGAGCAAGAAAGGGCTAAAACAGCAGAGAAACTGTCTGACACGAGAGGTAATGAGATGTGAACTAAAAAACTTTTCTGAAAGATGCAGTTGGCAGTGTGTCACACTTGACAAATAGCTGCTGTACAACCTGCGAGACAACACATTTAATATCTATAAATGCACCTCTTTTCAAGATAGGAGAGATAAAAAATAAATAAAAAGAAATTCTTAATCCTCTAATAAAGTTTGAGTAGAAAACTGTAATTCCCCTGTGACCATTTGTTTCACAAGTGCTGACACACGCAAATAGAAGCTGTTCTTCAATAAAGGGAGCAAGCAATGAAATGTTATTTGTGTTTATGTTCCTCTTTATTTAACTATTGGAGAATAGAATGTAATAATAATTACTGATCTAAAAATGTGAACAGGTAAATCCAAACCTACTGTACATAATTATAAATAAAAAATGTTCAT
The DNA here is from genome assembly GCF_905171765.1 of Bufo bufo. NCBI lineage: Eukaryota > Metazoa > Chordata > Amphibia > Anura > Bufonidae > Bufo > Bufo bufo. The sequence continues at coordinate 576,616,185 of NC_053389.1, forward strand.
GTTTCTATTCTCATCGATGCATTGTGGAGGTGTCACAGTTCTCCTGCTGTTCCACTCAAGGATCTATCCTCTGAAGCTATCCTGATTGTGCGTGTGTGTGATTTCGTAGTGACGGCTTGAATGTCACATACCCAGAGATTCTTTTCATATATTTTTTAATTTTTTTATTGTGTAAATATATGGAAATATTAATAAAATAATCTTGTTGTTTATTATGTATAAAAAAATGACAATCTGTCAATATGTGCAGAATAAAGAAAATAATATTTTATGTTGGAAATTTCAAGTTAACCCCTAAGTGACTAATGACGTACTGTGTGTACATCATGATGGGGGGTGTTAGTTACTGCATGATGGACATGCACAGTACGTCATTGAGATCAAAATGTCACTGCAAGGTATACAGGGAGTTAATAGGGAGAAAGCTCCCTCCCTCCCCTATCGGGCGCTGCGCTGCTATGGCAGCGTCCTGATTGATCATAACAGAGGGAGGGAGGGAGCTTCCTCCTTCCCTTCTCCTGTTGGCGCCGCTGCCTCTGGCAGCGTCCCGATGGTTTACCATGGCACACTGGATGCCTTACCTAGGCATCCAGGTTTGCCAATGGTATGTAAGGCCTGACAGGGTCCTGCTAGAGGCGGGAGCCTGATCAGGCTTAGGCCTCATTTACATGACCGTGGCTGTTTTTTGCGGTCTGCAAACCGCGGGGATCCACAAAAAACGGAAGCCGCCCGTGTGCCTTCCGCAATTTGCCGAATGAAACGGGCGGCCCATTGTAGAAATGCCTATTCTTGTCGCAAAACGGACAAGAATAGGACATGCTATTCTTTTTGTGGGGCCACGGAACGGTGGGGCCACAAGGGAGTGCTGTCCGCATCTGTTGCAGCCCCATTGAAGTGAATGGGTCCGCACACCGAGCCGCAAAAAATGCAGCTCGGATGCGGACCACAAAAACGGTCATGTGCATGAGCCTTACTGTGAATGAAAATACACTACAGTACACTATACAGTGTACTGCAGTGTATTGTAGAGCCACTGGATCTTCAAGAACCAAGTGGTTCTGAGTCAAAGTGTAAAGAAAAATATGAAAAAAGTAAAAAAAAATAAGTAAAAAAAATATATTATATTTTCCCCACATACGCACATTATAATTGGGTAACGATGAAGAAACTACAAATACCCTAAGACATGTTTGGTATCGCCACGTCTGTAACAATACATCTATAAAAATATCAGATGACCTAACCCCCCTCAGGTGAACACAAAAATAAAAAACAGTGCCAAAAAAGAAATTTTTTCACCTACCATCACAAAAAAGTGAGCAAACAACCAAATAATCAAAAAAGGCCATATGCCCCCCCAAAAATAGTACCAATGAAACCGTCACCGTCACCACCGCACAAAATGAGACCTCTACCTAAGACAATCGGCCAAAAAATAAAAAAAAGCAATGGCTCTCAGACTATTTAGACCAGGGAAGGACAACCTGAGGCTCTCCAGCTGTTGCAAAACTACAACTCCCAGCATTCCCAGACTGCCTACAGCTGGCAGCCTACAGCAGGGCATGGTGGGTAGTTTTACAACAGCTGGAGAGCCGCAGGTTGGCCATGCCTGATTTAGACACTAAAACATTTTGTTTGTTTCAAAAATGCTATTATTGTGTAAAACTTGAATAAATAAGAAAAAGTAGACATATTAGGTATTGCCACGTCCGTAACGACCTGCTAGATAAAAATATCACATGACCTAACCCCTCAGGTGAACGCCGTAAAAATAAATAAATAAAAACTGTCAAAATTACCAATTTTTTGGTCACCTTGCCCCATAAAGTGTAATAATTAATGATAAAAAAATCATATGTACCCAAAAATGATACCAATTAAAACATCAACTTTTCCTGCAAAAAACTAGCCCTGCACAAGACAATCAGCAGAAAAATAAAAAAATATGGCGTTCAGAAAATGGAGACACAAAAACATATTTTTTTTTTTCAAAAATGCTTTATTATAAAATCTGAAACAAAGAAAGTAGACATATTTGATATAATCGCATCCGTAACAACCTGCTCTATAAAAATAGAGAATGATCTAACCTGTCAGATGAACGTTGTAAAAAACAAAAAATAAAAACAGTGCCCAAACATCCATTCTTTGGTTACCTTGCCTCACCTAAAACATAATACAGATCGATTAAAAATCATATGTACTCCAAAATAGTACCAATAAAACTTGTCACCTCGTCCTATAGTTTCCAAAATGGGGTCACTTTTTGATTGTTTTTACTGTAGAGTGCATCTGGGGGGCTTCAAATGGGACATGTCTAAAAACCAGTCCAGCAAAATCTGCCTTCCAAAAACCATACAGCGCTCCTTTTCCTCTGCGCACTGCCATGTGAGCCCATACAGCAGTTCACCACCACATCTGGGGTGTAGAGATGGCCTTGCGGTTCACCCGGCGGTCGTTTCGCAGCGAACTTTGCTCGTTCGCGGTTCGCCAAACGGACGAACATATGGCGATGTCCACCGGCGCCACATTGTGAAGAAGTTTGACCCATGACACATCCATCAGGTGGTACAGGACAGCCAATTGAGACGTTTCAGCACATAAACATACCCCCTACCTTATCAATAAACCCCATCTGGCCGCCATTTTAGATTCAGTCTTTTGCCAGTGTAGGGAGAGATTGCTGTGTGGAGCAGAGATAGACTGTTAGGGACACCAAACGCTAGCTAATAGGGCCACAGAAGTCCTTTTAAGGACTGGTATAGGTGTGCTATCGATAGGTGTGCTGTACTGAGGGGTATAATATACTTAGAATATACTTTCTAACATAGAAAGTATATTATAGTGCATTTGTATTGTACAGCAGTTGTGTGCAGGTCTGCTGCGATACTGCAGCTATACAGAGTGCCAAACGCTATTGGAACAAATAAGTTCTACTGGTGTGATATACCAGTTGCCCCCCAAAGAAACTGATTGAAGCAGGGGTGTTATATACCAATTATATACCTTCTATACAGTGCATTTAGGTAGTGCAGCATTTGTTTGCAGTTTAGCTGCGTTACCTCAGCTACACAGAGTGACTTATGTCATCCACAGATCCCCATAAGTGTCATCTACAGATCCCCCATCAGCTGCATCAGTGTGGAGGGACAAATGCCATTGGAACTAATAATTTCTTCTGGTGTGATATACCAGTTGCTCCACAAAAAACTGATTGAAGCAGGGGTGTTATATACCAACTACCGTATTTTTGGTTATATAAGACGCACTTTCCCCCCCAAAAGTGGGGGAGAAATGTCCATGCGTCTTATAAAGCGGATACTTTGCTGGCCGCTATGCTGCACAGCGCGGCCAGCGAAGTATCAGTGTGGAGGGAGGAGGCGGGGACACTCATGGCGGGGGAATGCAGTGACTCTACTCTAATACAACGGGCCCCGCAACTGTTAAATACATACAATCTAATCTATATCTAAATGTATATGCACTGTTCGGTACTTACTGTAGTACCGTAAGTATAGCATTAAGACGGCACAGACCGGCATCTCCCTCGGTCATGCGCCGCCTGCCGCAGCTCCCTCTGTCATGCGCCGCCTGCCCCAACTCCCTCTGTCATGCGCCGCCTGCCCCAGCTCCCTCTGTCATGCGCCGCCTGCCTGTTCATTCATAAAGTGAGATAAGCAGGCAGGCGGCGAATGAGGAGGGAGCTGGGGCAGGCGGCACATAACCGAGGGAGCTGCCGGTCTGCTCCGTCTTAATGCTATACTTATGGTACTACATTAAGTACGTATACATTTAGATATAGATCGGATTGAATGTATTTAACAGTTTTGGGGCCCAGTGTATTAGAGTAGAGTCACTGCACCGGGCCCCGCCATGAGTGTCTCCGCCTCCTCCCTCCACACTGATACTTCGCTGGCCGCGCTGTGCAGCATAGCGGCCAGCAAAGTATCCGCCTTATAAGACGCATGGCCATTTCCCCCCCACTTTTGGGGGGGAAAGTGCGTCTTATAAAACAAAAAATACGGTAGTTGGTATATAACACCCCTGCTTCAATCAGTTTTTTGTGGGGCAACTGGTATATCACACCAGAAGAAATTATTAGTTCCAATGGCATTTGTCCCTCCACACTGATGCAGCTGATGGGGGATCTGTAGATGACACTTATGGGGATCTGTGGATGACATAAGTGTCATCCACAGAGCCCCATAAGTGTCATCCACAGATCCCCCATCAGTGTAATCCACAGATCCCCCATCAGTGTAATCCACAGATCCCCCATCAGTGTCATCCACAGATCCCCCATCAGTGTCATCCACAGATCCCCCATCAGTGTCATCCACAGATCCCCCATCAGTGTCATCCACAGATCCCCCATCAGTGTCATCCACAGATCCCCCATCAGTGTCATTCACAGATCCCCCCATAACAGTGCGTCATCCACAGATCCCCCATAACAGTGCGTCATCCACAGATCCCCCCATAACAGTGCGTCATCCACAGATCCCCCCATAACAGTGCGTCATCCACAGATCCCCCCATAACAGTGCGTCATCCACAGATCCCCATAACACTGTGTCATCCACAGACGACCATTAGTTCAAAACCTACCAAAAGCACACCTTTTGGTTCAAATTATTTTATTCTTATTTTCCTCCACAAAAACCTAGATGCGTCTTATCATCAGGTGCGTCTTATAAAGCGAAAAATAGTGGTGTGATATACCAATAAGGGTGGGTTCACATCTGCGTTCTGGATTCCGTTTAGGCTTTCTGTGATAAAATGGTTATAACGGAAAATAACGGAATCCATAAGACGGAAGGACGGATCCGTTATGCTGCCCATAGACTTGTATTATGACAGAATGCAAAACGGAAGCCTTTAAAAGGCATTCCATTTTGCTTTCCTTCTTAATAGAAGTCTAAGGTGAAGCATAACGGATCCGTCTGATTTCCGTTAGGCAGAACAGAGAAAAAATTCCTGTCGACAGGACATTGTTTTCCGTCTTGCATAACGGGACCCAGACAGATCCATTATGATCCGTCTGGGTCTTCTATTAAGACAGATCAAAATGGAATGCCTCTAAAGGCTTCCGTTTTGATTTCCATCTTATGGATTCCGTTATTTTCCATTATAACCTTTTTATAACGGAAACCCATAACATAATCCAGAACGCAGATGTGAACCCACCCTAATATACTTTCTATATAGTGCATTTGGGTAGTGCAACATTTGTTTGCGGTTTTGCTGCATTACCTCAGCTACACAGAGTGACAAACGCCATTGGAACAAATAATTTCTACTGGTGTGATATACCAGTTGTCCCCCCCAAAAATTGATTGAAGCAGCGGTGTTACATACCAGTAATATACTTTCTATATAGTGCATTTGGGTAGTGCAGCATTTGTTTGCGGTTTAGCTTTGTTACCTCAGCTACAGATAGTGACAAATGCTATTGGAACAAATAATTTCTACTGGTGTGAAATACCAGTTGCCCCAACAAAAACTGATTGAGGCAGGGGTGTGATATACCTAGAATATAATTTACATATAGTGCATGTGCAGCATTTGTGTTGCGGTTCTGCTGAGATACCACAGCATACAGAGGGACAAACGCTACTGGAACAACTAATTTCAACTGCTGTGATATACCAGTTGCCCCCAAAGAAAACTGATTGAGGCAGGGGTGTGATATACCTATAATATAATTTCTATATAGTGCATTTGTTTTGTGCAGCATTTGTGTGAAGTTCTGTTGAGATACTGCAGCTATACAGAAGGACAAACGCTATTGGAACAACTAATTGCAACTGTTGTGATTAGAGATGAGCGAATCAAGGCTGACAAAGTCAAATTCGTTCCGAATTTCAGGAAAAATTTGATTCTGAACTAATGCGAATTTCCTAACGCTTCGTGGCAAGAAATTGCATTATTTCCTAAAATGGTGTCTAAAATGGCAGCTACTCGTGTGAGGACATTGGGCAAGAAACTCTGGGAAGGCGGTATTACCCATAATTCCATGCACGCAGCAAATCAGCAGCCAGCCAGCCCGGTGATGTCACAGCCCTATAAATACGGCGGCCATCTTAGATGCTGCTATTCACTATCGTACATTGTTCAGGGACAGACGTGTGTGCAGGCGCTAGGGAGAGTGAAAGAAAAACTGTTTTAAAAAAAAGGAAAGGCGCAATTTTACTAGTGCAGGGAAAGGATAAGTGAGACAAATCATTTCACAGTCAGGGAGAGACATGTGCAGATGCTAGTAGGGAGAGTCATCGGAATTTCCTCTTTGTGAAAACCAGAGATTTACAAGTGCAGGAAAAGGACAGTGAGAGGAATCATTTCACAGTCATGGAGAGACATGTGCAGATGCTAGGGAGAGTTATAGGAAATTCCTCATTGTGAAAACAATCAATTTACAAGTGCAGGGAAACATTACATGGGGATCCAGATAATCTCATAATACCTCTGTCATTCCATCAATTAGTTATTGCGGTGCAAGTGCTATGTTGAAAACCCTTTAGTGGCTTTTATCTGTGGAAAAAGATAAATATATACACAGGTCACTTTTTCTGTGCTAATATCATGTAGTGGCCTATTTCAATACAATAGAAAAAATATATACGCAGGTCACTTTTATTGTTATTTATGCTAAAATCATATGCAGTCCTTTCTTGTGAAAGAGCATAGGGCGGTATTTCAGTAATACACAAAACATTTAAACGCACTGCACGGTTTCATTCATTTCTGGTGAAAGAGTATAGGGGCTTATTTCATAAAAAAAAATAAAAAATACATACGCACTGCTGGTGAAAGCGTAAAGTGGCCTATTTCAGTCCAAGAAGAAATATATATGTTTAGTTCTCTTTTGCAGTTATTTCTGTTGAAAGCATATGGGAATGTATTTCAGCAAACAAAGAAAAATATATTCTCAGTTCACTTCTTCAGTTATTTCTGTTGAAAGCGTATAGGGACGTATTTCAGTATTTAAAGAAAAATAGATACACACTGCACTGTTGCAGTTATTTCTGTTGAAACCGTATAGTGACCTATTTCAGTCCAACAAGAAAAATACATTTTCTGTTCACTACTGCAGTTTTTTGTGTTGAAAGTGTATAGTGGCCTATTTCAGTCCAACAAGAAAAATACATTTTCTGTTCACTTCTACAGTTATTTCTGTTGAAAGTGTATAGTGGCCTATTTCAGTCCAACAAGAAAAATACATTTTCAGTTCACTTCTGCAGTTATTTCTGTTGAAAGCGTATAGTGGCCTATTTGAGTCCAACAAGAAATATATATTCTCAGGTCACTTCTGCAGTTATTTCTGGTGAAAGCGTATAGGGGAGTACCGTATTTCAGTACTACAAAAAAAATGTATTCTCAGTTCACTGTTGCAGTTATATCTGGTAAAGCCTTTACTGGCGTATTGCAGTAGAAAAAGAAATATACATTCGTCATTCGCTGCTGCACTTATATCTTGAAAAAACTTTATTCACGTACAGCAGTAGAAAAAGAAATATACATTCGCCATTCGCTGCTGCACTTATATCTTGAAAAAACTTTATTCACGTACAGCAGTAGAAAAAGAAATATACATTCGCCATTCGCTGCTGCACTTATATCTTGAAAAACATTTATTAACGTATATCAGTAGAAAAATAAAAATATATTTAGCGTTCACTGTTGCAGTTATATGAGGTAAGGCATTTAGTGGCGTATTTCTGTACCAAAATCAAGATATATTCAGGGTTCAGCGCTGCAGTTATATGTGGGAAAGTAATTTTTGCGGTATGGACTGAATTACGTTGTGTTGAAATTTTTGTATTTAGGTTTCACACACTGCGCACTTACGTTATGACGTCCATAAGAGCGGCGCACCAATACAGGTGAATACACTATGCACTAACCCTGCACAAAAATGCAAAATAATTCACACAAGCCCGCATCTATCTACGGTATTGCTTACTGGACACTACGGGGACTTTTCTGCAGCGCTCTTCCAGCGCTTACCTACTTCCTTTGTTGCGTCCCGTTCACTTCAGAAAAAATCTTGTATTCAGCGTTAAGCGCTGCACTGATATACACTTAAATCTCTTTTGAAATATTTGTTTGGAAAATAATCTTGTATTCAGCGTTAAGCGCTGCACTGATATGCGCTAAAATATCTTTTGAAATATTTGTGAATTATTTTGGTGGAAATAAAAATTTCCACCTCCTCCATTAACTTCCTCATCTCTTCATTAACATCAGACACACAAACTTTACACCCCACCCCCCAGCTAAATATCTAAGTGGAGCGAATAAAGGTAAATGATACTGCCTGCCTGTTAAAGGGAACAACAGCATGATACCACAATACATTTGATATGACATTTAGCAAGAGTTTAACCCCTTAAGGACTCAGCCCTATTTCACCTTAAGGAACAGGCCATTTTTTGCAAATCTGACCAGTGTCACTTTAAGTGCTGATAACTTTAAAACGCTTTGACTTATCCAGGCCATTCTGAGATAGTTTTTTCGTATATTCTACTTAATGACACTGTTAAAATGAAGTAAAAAAAAAACATTTTTATATATACAAAAAGTACCAAATTTACCAAAAATTTGTAAAAAATAGCAAATTTCTAAGTTTCAATTTCTCTACTTCTATAATACATAGTAGTAATACCTCCAAAAATAGTTATTACTTTACATTCTCCATATGTCTACTTCATGTTTGGATCATTTTGGGAATGATATTTTATTTTTTGGGGATGTTACAAGGCTTAGAAGTTTAGAAGCAAATCTTGAAATTTTTCTGAAAATTTCAAAAACCCAATTTTTAGGGACCAGTTCAGGTCTGAAGTCACTTTGCGAGGCTTACATAATAGAAACCACCCAAAAATAACCCCATTCTATAAACTACACCCCTCAAGGTATTCAAAACTGATTTTATAAACTTTGTTAACCCTTTAGGTGTTCCACAAGAATTAATGGAAAATAGAGATACAATTTAAAAATTTCACTTTTTTGGCAGATTTTCCATTTTAATAATTTTTTTCTGGTTACAAAGCAAGGGTTAACAGTCAAACCAAACTCAATATTTATGGCCCTGATTCTGTAGTTTACAGAAACACCCCATATGTGGTCGTAAACCGCTGTACGGGCACACGGCAGGGCGCAGAAGGAAAGGATTGCCATAAAGTTTTTGGAAGGCAGGTTTTGCTGGACTGTTTATTTTGACACCATATCCCGTTTAAAGCCCCCCTGATGCAACCCTAGAGTAGAAACTCCATAAAACTGACCCCATCTAAGAAACTACACCCCTCAAGGTATTCAAAACTGATTTTTACAAACGTCGTTAAACCTTTAGGTGTTCCACAAGAATTAATGGAAAATAGAGATACAATTTAAAAATTTCACTTTTTTGCCAGATTTTCCATTTTAATAATTTTTTTCCGGTTACAAAGCAAGGGTTAACAGCCAAACCAAACTCAATATTTATGGACCTGATTCTGTAGTTTACAGAAACACCCCATATGTGGTCGTAAACCGCTGTACGGGCACGTATATTCTCAGTTCACTTCTTCAGTTATTTCTGTTGAAAGCGTATAGGGACGTATTTCAGTATTTAAAGAAAAATAGATACACACTGCACTGTTGCAGTTATTTCTGTTGAAACCGTATAGTGACCTATTTCAGTCCAACAAGAAAAATACATTTTCTGTTCACTACTGCAGTTTTTTGTGTTGAAAGTGTATAGTGGCCTATTTCAGTCCAACAAGAAAAATACATTTTCTGTTCACTTCTACAGTTATTTCTGTTGAAAGTGTATAGTGGCCTATTTCAGTCCAACAAGAAAAATACATTTTCAGTTCACTTCTGCAGTTATTTCTGTTGAAAGCGTATAGTGGCCTATTTGAGTCCAACAAGAAATATATATTCTCAGGTCACTTCTGCAGTTATTTCTGGTGAAAGCGTATAGGGGAGTACCGTATTTCAGTACTACAAAAAAAATGTATTCTCAGTTCACTGTTGCAGTTATATCTGGTAAAGCCTTTACTGGCGTATTGCAGTAGAAAAAGAAATATACATTCGTCATTCGCTGCTGCACTTATATCTTGAAAAAACTTTATTCACGTACAGCAGTAGAAAAAGAAATATACATTCGCCATTCGCTGCTGCACTTATATCTTGAAAAAACTTTATTCACGTACAGCAGTAGAAAAAGAAATATACATTCGCCATTCGCTGCTGCACTTATATCTTGAAAAACATTTATTAACGTATATCAGTAGAAAAATAAAAATATATTTAGCGTTCACTGTTGCAGTTATATGAGGTAAGGCATTTAGTGGCGTATTTCTGTACCAAAATCAAGATATATTCAGGGTTCAGCGCTGCAGTTATATGTGGGAAAGTAATTTTTGCGGTATGGACTGAATTACGTTGTGTTGAAATTTTTGTATTTAGGTTTCACACACTGCGCACTTACGTTATGACGTCCATAAGAGCGGCGCACCAATACAGGTGAATACACTATGCACTAACCCTGCACAAAAATGCAAAATAATTCACACAAGCCCGCATCTATCTACGGTATTGCTTACTGGACACTACGGGGACTTTTCTGCAGCGCTCTTCCAGCGCTTACCTACTTCCTTTGTTGCGTCCCGTTCACTTCAGAAAAAATCTTGTATTCAGCGTTAAGCGCTGCACTGATATACACTTAAATCTCTTTTGAAATATTTGTTTGGAAAATAATCTTGTATTCAGCGTTAAGCGCTGCACTGATATGCGCTAAAATATCTTTTGAAATATTTGTGAATTATTTTGGTGGAAATAAAAATTTCCACCTCCTCCATTAACTTCCTCATCTCTTCATTAACATCAGACACACAAACTTTACACCCCACCCCCCAGCTAAATATCTAAGTGGAGCGAATAAAGGTAAATGATACTGCCTGCCTGTTAAAGGGAACAACAGCATGATACCACAATACATTTGATATGACATTTAGCAAGAGTTTAACCCCTTAAGGACTCAGCCCTATTTCACCTTAAGGAACAGGCCATTTTTTGCAAATCTGACCAGTGTCACTTTAAGTGCTGATAACTTTAAAACGCTTTGACTTATCCAGGCCATTCTGAGATAGTTTTTTCGTATATTCTACTTAATGACACTGTTAAAATGAAGTAAAAAAAAAACATTTTTATATATACAAAAAGTACCAAATTTACCAAAAATTTGTAAAAAATAGCAAATTTCTAAGTTTCAATTTCTCTACTTCTATAATACATAGTAGTAATACCTCCAAAAATAGTTATTACTTTACATTCTCCATATGTCTACTTCATGTTTGGATCATTTTGGGAATGATATTTTATTTTTTGGGGATGTTACAAGGCTTAGAAGTTTAGAAGCAAATCTTGAAATTTTTCTGAAAATTTCAAAAACCCAATTTTTAGGGACCAGTTCAGGTCTGAAGTCACTTTGCGAGGCTTACATAATAGAAACCACCCAAAAATAACCCCATTCTATAAACTACACCCCTCAAGGTATTCAAAACTGATTTTATAAACTTTGTTAACCCTTTAGGTGTTCCACAAGAATTAATGGAAAATAGAGATACAATTTAAAAATTTCACTTTTTTGGCAGATTTTCCATTTTAATAATTTTTTTCTGGTTACAAAGCAAGGGTTAACAGTCAAACCAAACTCAATATTTATGGCCCTGATTCTGTAGTTTACAGAAACACCCCATATGTGGTCGTAAACCGCTGTACGGGCACACGGCAGGGCGCAGAAGGAAAGGATTGCCATAAAGTTTTTGGAAGGCAGGTTTTGCTGGACTGTTTATTTTGACACCATATCCCGTTTAAAGCCCCCCTGATGCAACCCTAGAGTAGAAACTCCATAAAACTGACCCCATCTAAGAAACTACACCCCTCAAGGTATTCAAAACTGATTTTTACAAACGTCGTTAAACCTTTAGGTGTTCCACAAGAATTAATGGAAAATAGAGATACAATTTAAAAATTTCACTTTTTTGCCAGATTTTCCATTTTAATAATTTTTTTCCGGTTACAAAGCAAGGGTTAACAGCCAAACCAAACTCAATATTTATGGACCTGATTCTGTAGTTTACAGAAACACCCCATATGTGGTCGTAAACCGCTGTACGGGCACACGGCAGGGCGCAGAAGGAAAGGAATGCCATACGGTTTTTGGAAGGCAGATTTTGCTGGACTGTTTTTTTTGACACCATGTCCCATTTGAAGCCCCCCTGATGCACCCCTAGAGTTGAAACTCCAAAAAAGTGGCCCCATTTTAGAAACTACGGGATAGGGTGGCAATATTGTTGGTACTAGTTTAGGGTACATATGATTTTTGGTTGCTCTATATTACACTTTTTGTGAGGCAAGATAACAAGAAATAGCTGTTTTGACACCGTTTTTATTTTTTGTTATTTACAACATTCATCTGACAGGTTAGATCATGTGAAATTTTTATAGACCAGGTTGTCACGGATGCGGTGATACTTAATATGTATACTTTTATTTTAGTTATGTAAGTTTTACACAATGATTTCATTTTTGAAGCAAAAAAAATCATGTTTTAGTGTTTCCATAGTCTGAGAGCCATAATTTTTTCAGTTTTTTGGCGATTACCTTGGGTAGGGTATGATTTTTGCGGGATGAGATGACGGTTCTATTGGCACTATTTTGTGGTGCGTGGGACTTTTTGATCGCTTGCTATTACACTTTTTGTGATGTAAGGTGACAAAAAATGGTTTATTTAGCACAGTTTTTTTTTTTACGGTGTTCATCTGAGAGGTTAGGTTGTTAGGTCATGTCATATTTTTATAGAGCCGGTCGATACGAACGCGGCGATACCAAATATGTATACTTTTTTTTTTTTTTTTTTAAAGGCTTTATTTTCAAATTTAGAAAATACAATGTGAACAACACCAACAGTGGTGTAAAACGGTACCGGGCAAATACAAAGCATTAATAATTTAGACTGTGCAGGGTTAGACAGAGGACTGTTACATTTCAGTGTGCAGAAAACACAGCCTAATTATTCAATATATCTCAAGCAATACATAGCAAAAAAGAAGAAGGTTCAGGATTCCATAAGGATGGACACTACAGATCTTTATGAAGGGGGTATATTATGATGTGGGTCCCAAAACCTGGGATTTCATAAGGACATGACTGGATGTTAGAGGGGAATCTATATTTTGTCCAAGGGGCCCATCTTTTCATGAATATCGAGTGCGTTCTTGACTCCCATGAGGCTAGTTCTTCAAATCGGTGAATTTGGTCAACCTTGAGCTTTCACTGTTCCATTGTGGGAACAGTTGTTTGCAGCCAATATTTGGGAATCAGCAAGCGGGCCGCTAGCAAGAGCTGCTTAAAAAGGTAAGAAGGAGCTAAGGAGGCTTTATTATCAAAAAGAGTAAGTAGAGCCCCATATGGAGAAATGGTCGTGTCGGAGGAGCAAATTTGATTACATAAATGAAAGATCTCTTTCCACCATTTGTTTATGGGGGGGCACGACCACCATATGTGGAGGAAAGTGCCTGGTTCATCTTGACATCTCCAGCATTTATTAGAAGAGGGTCTGGTGAAACGTGCTGACTTAATAGGTGTAATGTACCATTGTGACAGTATCTTATAACCGTTTTCCTGGGCTCTTACGCATCTGGATAATTTATGAGGGGTTTCAAATAATGAAGGAAGGGTCTGGAAGGGAATTTCCAAGCCCGTCTCCTTCTCCCAATAACGAATGAAAGCCGGTTTGGAAATTAGGGGAGGGGATCTCAATTTATTGTAGATAAGTGAAATTGTTTTTTTTGGGGGATTTGGATTTATTATTAAGGCTTCAAACCAGGTAAGAGGTCGTTGGAGCTCACCTTTTGAATTATTTTTCCGAATGAAAGCGTTAATAAGCGGAATAAGTGTAAGATCACAAGGTTGAGGCTTGAGTAGTGATTTAATAGTGTCAGACATGGGCATTAAGCCCTGAGGCTCCAGAAGATGTAATATAGGGACTGTTGAGGATCTAATTGAATTGGAGAAGGTATTGCGAGGTCCAGAAGAGGTGGAACCAAGAATATCACTGATTATGATCAGAGGAGAAGGGAAGGGGATTGAGCAATGAGATTGGTTCCACCATTTCCATGTTTCGATGGTAGCTTTAATTATTGGGTATGACTGTAGATTGATAGAGGGGGGGGGTTAGAGCCAAGGCATACAGCACGGGCAGGCATGCCAATGATATTTTGTTCTAGGGCGACCCCAAGACTTGTTTTTTGAATTTCTCAACCAATCGATGACTCTAGTCATCAATATGGCCCTCCCATAAAGTTCAGGATCTGGCAAGCAAATTCCTCCTGTAGCTCTAGATCGGGACAGGAAAGAATAAGAGAGTCTAGCTCTTCTCCCGTTCCATATAAATGCACTAAATTTTTGTCTGAGGGCGGTGTAGTAGGATTTTGGGATAGGAATTGGTAGGACTTGTTGAAGGTAAGTGAGGCGGGGGATGACAAAGGAAGAGAGAAGGTTTTTCCTTCCAAACCACGAGAGAGTCGGGGCTGATTTGTTGAGTTTATCTAACGCTTCAAATAAGGAGGATTTTAAAGGGGTGAAATTAAGTGAGAAGAGATCTGAAGTGTTTGGGCTAATCTTACGGTTGGGGATGACCAGTTAAATGGGGAGTTTTCCATCAAGGAACGTTTAAGTTGAGGAGATAGGCCCATACTAATTATAATGGATTTACTTTCATTAATCTTAAAATCCGAAACCTCACTATAGATTCTTAAATGTTCCTGAATTAAAGGGAGGGAAACTCTGGGGTTAGAGGTCATAATCATAACGTCTTCTGCAAAGGCGGCTAGTTTATGGCTCCTACCTCCTAAAAACGATCCCTCAACCTCAGTGTCCGCCCGGAGTTTTATTAAGAGGGGTTCCATAGCTAAGATGAATAGGAGGGGGGATAATGGGCAACCCTGACGTGTACCGTTATGTATTCGAAAGGGAATGGAAAGGTCGCCATTGACCATAACCTGTGCTGTGGCCTGCTCGTACATAGCAAATACTGCCTTGATATATGGACCAGGTAGGCCGAACCGATCTAGTACGTGACTTAAGTAGTTCCAGTTTATGCGATCAAACGCTTTTTCAGCGTCGGTACTGAGGAGAGGAAGTGCATTTGGCATGGCAAAGTATATTAATAACTCTGGCCGTATTGTCTCTGCCTTCCCTGCCCCGGACAAAGCCCACCTGGTCCATATGTACCAGAAGAGGGAGAAGGACTGCCAAACGGTTAGCCAAAAGTTTCGCTAGAAGCTTAAGATCTATGTTGAGTAAAGATATTGGCCTATAATTAGCACAAATTTTGGAGTCCTTCCCCTCCTTAGGAATCAAAGCAATATGCGCAGACGTCATATCTCTAGAAAGGGAGATGTTTTGCAGGGTTTGGTTGCAAACAGTGAGTAGATGAGGCAGGAGTTGTTTCTTGAAAATTTTGTAATAAGAGGCGGGGAGGCCATCTGGCCCTGGGCTTTTACCCTGGGGCATTTGGGCCAAAGCTATGGATAGCTCCTTGATGGTAAATGGAGCCTCTAGGGAGTGTTTCTGTTCCCCGGTTAGAGTTGGGCATGACAGGGGTTTCAAGAAGGTGTCGATTAATGAGGAGTGAGCAGAAGGGGAAAAAGAGTAAGGGATATTGTAAAGGGCTTCATAAAAGTCTCTAAATTGAGCCGCAATTTTTGTTGAAGCGAAAATTGGCTCACCTTTCGGTGAAGAGAGTTGATGTATATAATTGTCTGTTCTCCTGGCCTTAATTCTGCTTATCAGAAATTTGGTGGCTTTGTCGCCATGTGCATAGAATTTATATTGGGAGTTAAGGTAATACTTTGCTGATTTACTCTGTAATAGGGCCCTTAGTTCTGCTCTGGCTTTGGAAAGTTCCTGAAGTTGAATTTCAGTCCTGGACTTTTTATGGCCTACTTCAAGCTTCCTTATTGTGGAGAGGAGACTATTTATTTTGCCTTCCCGCAGTTTCTTTAGATGGGAGCCAATGCTAATAAATTCACCTCTAATAAAGGGTTTATGAGCGTCCCAGGTGACTTGGGGAGATAATTCTGGAAGGGAGTTACGTTTGAAGTATTCATCCAGTAACGTGGCTATTTTTTCAACTGCTTCAGTATTACCTAGGATGGACTCGTTCAATCTCCAACTAAAACTCTTGGGTTTTTGCATGGGGGAGGTTACCATTAGGTATATAGGAGCATGGTCAGATAGGTGTATAGACCCAATGCTAGCCTTTTGGCATAATTGTAAGTGCTCTTTAGATATGAAGATGTAATCTATACGGTGATATGAGCCGTCGACATGGGAATAGAATGTATAATCCAGAGTGTTAGGGTATAGGGTACGCCATACATCCACTAAGTGGAGATCCCAGAAGAAGTTCTTAATGAGCTTTAGGGAGCGCCTAGAATGGGGAGTTTTGTGTGAGGAAGAGTCTATCTGCGGGTCAAGGGCTGTATTAAGATCCCCTCCCACTATAACTATACCTTCCTTAAAAGAGGAAATTGTTTGAACAATGGAAGAAAGCCATTTAGCCTGGTTGTTATTAGGAACGTACAGGTTAACGAAGGAGTACATTTGGGAACCTATGTAACCTTTCACCATGATAAATCTACCCTCTGGATCTTGGAGTAGGTTTGAAAGGTATTTTCCTCTTAAAACCAATACTTACTCCTCCAGACGAGGCAGTAGCTCCCCCACTATGGAACCACGTAGGGTAATGAGAAAATTCCATGTTAGGGTAATGGTTAAATCTGAAGTGTGTCTCTTGGAGAAGCAGCACACCCGCTCCCTCCTTGCGCAGGATGGAGAAGATCTGGCTTCTCTTAGAGGGCGAGTTAAAACCTTTCACATTATAGGAAGCTATATGGATGTCAGCCATAATTTATTATTTTTGTGAACGTGTGAATATAGTGTGTGCTGGTCCTCAAGAGAGAACACTCACGATCTGAAAAGGCCCTGCCCCATCCGGAGGAGAAGCTGGAAACCCTCGAACCTGCTTGTATCGCTGATTTATCAAGGAAGTCTTTGTCAGGTACCTAAAATAAAATAACGGGACAGGGGAAACAGTGAGAACAAAAGAAAAGTACAAAAAATAACATAGAGTGGAATGAGAACCACTGGTGTAAAGCATGGGGGAAAATTGGTCTAAGACCAGTTTACATGACGTTTAGCACGTATGGATGCTACCTGAAAACGGAATAGTGTTTTAAACAAGCAAGCAATTGACAGGGACCCTAATGGGGAGAGAAAAAAGGGCCTAGTTAGGCTATAGTAGAAAAGCCTAGGGGTATAAGGATTGAGTAAGGCCCACTAGAAACTGGGGATGGACAGGGGTAGATAACCAATACACTGCGTGCAGAATTATTTGGCAAATGAGTATTTTGACCACATCATCCTCTTTTTGCATGTTGTCTTACTCCAAGCTGTATAGGCTCGAAAGCCTACTACCAATTAAGCATATTAGGTGATGTGCATCTCTGTAATGAGAAGGGGTGTGGTCTAATGACATCAACACCCTATATTAGGTGTGCATAATTATTAGGCAACTTCCTTTCCTTTGGCAAAATGGGTCAAAAGAAGGACTTGACAGGCTCAGAAAAGTCAAAAATAGTGAGATATCTTGCAGAGGGATGCAGCACTCTTAAAATTGCAAAGCTTCTGAAGCGTGATCATCGAACAATCAAGCGTTTCATTCAAAATAGTCAACAGGGTCGCAAGAAGCGTGTGGAAAAACCAAGGCGCAAAATAACTGCCCATGAACTGAGAAAAGTCAAGCGTGCAGCTGCCAAGATGCCACTTGCCACCAGTTTGGCCATATTTCAGAGCTGCAACATCACTGGAGTGCCCAAAAGCACAAAGTGTGCAATACTCAGAGACATGGCCAAGGTAAGAAAGGCTGAAAGACGACCACCACTGAACAAGACACACAAGCTGAAACGTCAAGACTGGGCCAAGAAATATCTCAAGACTGATTTTTCTAAGGTTTTATGGACTGATGAAATGAGAGTGAGTCTTGATGGGCCAGATGGATGGGCCCGTGGTTGGATTGGTAAAGGGCAGAGAGCTCCAGTCCGACTCAGACGCCAGCAAGGTGGAGGTGGAGTACTGGTTTGGGCTGGTATCATCAAAGATGAGCTTGTGGGGCCTTTTCGGGTTGAGGATGGAGTCAAGCTCAACTCCCAGTCCTACTGCCAGTTTCTGGAAGACACCTTCTTCAAGCAGTGGTACAGGAAGAAGTCTGCATCCTTCAAGAAAAACATGATTTTCATGCAGGACAATGCTCCATCACACGCGTCCAAGTACTCCACAGCGTGGCTGGCAAGAAAGGGTATAAAAGAAGAAAATCTAATGACATGGCCTCCTTGTTCACCTGATCTGAACCCCATTGAGAACCTGTGGTCCATCATCAACTGTGAGATTTACAAGGAGGGAAAACAGTACACCTCTCTGAACAGTGTCTGGGAGGCTGTGGTTGCTGCTGCACGCAATGTTGATGGTGAACAGATCAAAACACTGACAGAATCCATGGATGGCAGGCTTTTGAGTGTCCTTGCAAAGAAAGGTGGCTATATTGGTCACTGATTTGTTTTTGTTTTGTTTTTGAATGTCAGAAATGTATATTTGTGAATGTTGAGATGTTATATTGGTTTCACTGGTAAAAATAAATAATTGAAATGGGTATATATTAGTTTTTTGTTAAGTTGCCTAATAATTATGCACAGTAATAGTCACCTGCACACACAGATATCCCCCTAAAATAGCTAAAACTAAAAACAAACTAAAAACTACTTCCAAAAAAATTCAGCTTTGATATTAATGAGTTTTTTGGGTTCATTGAGAACATGGTTGTTGTTCAATAATAAAATTAATCCTCAAAAATACAACTTGCCTAATAATTCTGCACTCCCTGTAGACATGTGCTGTGGAAACATTTTCTGATAGAAGCTAGCTTAAACATGACTAATAAGAGGTTATATAGTGGATCTACTAGCAGAAATGGACTAGACTGTGCAGATAGAAGCTGAATCTCTGGATAGATCCACTAAAGTCCTGTAAATGAATATCGCCCCTGTCCATAGTTGTGGCTGGATGGTCGGAGGTATCATTCTTGAGCCAGTCTCTTGGGTGTTAGTTGACGGCTTCTCTTCCCCGTTTTATGAAACTTGGGAGTGTGATGCAGGGAGAAGGCTGCCATTTCTGGGACTTCAGGTAAGGCAAAAAGGTCTTGGAACTGATCCCAGTTTTCTATTTGCATGGGTGGAATTTGAAGGTGATCACAGACGGCCTCTAGATCAGCATGTGCGGTGATGTTAAATCGACGACCTCCTTGGGAAAAGGAAAGGCCAAACGGAAAGTTCCACTTGTACAAGATTCTATTAGCCCGCAGCCATTCCGTTAGAGGTTTAAGGTGTTTGCGCTTCTTTAAGGTAGAAGGGGCCAAATCCTGATAGATCGATATTAGCGCTCCTTCAAACAGTATGTCAGATCTATTTCTGGCGGCCTCCTGGACAGCAGACTTGACCTGAAAGTTCAGAAACTTGCAGATAATGTCCCTTGGGGGTTCGTCCGCTTTCGGTTTAGGCCGCAGGGCCCTGTGTGCCCTCTCTATTATGATCTCTGGTGCGAAGTCAGGGCCAAGGAGGGAGGCACAAAGAGAAATGATAGCAGCAGGGATATCACCAGGGAGAACGGATTCAGGGATTCCTCTTACCCACAGGTTGTTCCGTCGTCCCCTGTTCTCCTGATCTTCCAAAGCGTTCTGAATCTCGTTCAGGTAAGTACTACATCTACGAAATGAGCCTGTTGTAGCTCTTTGGTGATCCAGCATCTGGGCCTGGTTGTTCTCGAGCGTCTCGACTCGCTCACCCACTTGCCTCATATCCTGGCGCATTGCGGCAAATTCGCTGAGCAGGGGCTCCAATGCTTTATTTAAGGTATTTTTCAGGTAGTTCCTGGTAATCGGGAGGGCCCCCCTACCTTGTAGCTCTTCGGTATTACTCTCTTCGTCCGATTTATCATGCTGGGCTGCTTTCTGTTGTTGAGTCGGCGCCATCTTAGAATCGCGTGCGACGAAAGCTACAGCCGCTTTTTTGATGAATCTGTCCATGTCACCCCCTTGGACATGATTTTTGTTAGAGCTGGGGTGTTCCCCTGCCTTGGGGTTGCCTATTTTCACCATTTTCGGGTGGAAAGCAGAAGATTGCTGGTGCTAAAGCTTGTCAGTAAGACGGAGCCCGGATTCAAGCGGCCATCTCAGACCGGCGCTAGCTCCGCCCCCATGTATACTTTTTTATTTTATTTATGTAAGTTTTACACAATAACAGCTTTTTTAAAACAAAAAAAAAAGATGTTTTAGTGTCTCCATATTCTGAGCCATAGTTTCTTTATTTTTTGGGCGATTGTCTCAGGTAGGGGCTCATTTTTTGTGGGATGAGGTGACGGTTAGATTGGTACTATTTTGGTGAGCAAACGCCTTTTTGATCGCTTGCTGTTGTACTTTTTGTGATGTAAGGTGACAAAAAAATGGTTTATTTAGCACAGTTTTTATTTTTTACAGTGTTCATCTGAGGGGTTAGGTCATGTGATATGTTTATAGAGCCGGTCGATACGGACGTGGCGATACCTAATATGTATACTTTTTTTCCCCCTATCTTCTACCAATTTTTTTTTTACTTTATTTGGGGAAAATGACGTTTTTGTTAATTTTTACTTGAAACTTTTAATTTTTTGGGGGGGAAAACTCTATTTTTTCAACTTTTTTTCACTTTATATTTTGTTCCACTTTGAACTTTTGGGGGTATATTCCTTTACAATGCATTTCAATACTTCTGTATTAGAATGCATTGGCTGTATGAGTAATACTGTGTGTATTACTCTTACAGCTTCCGGGGCCTGTGAGATCCAGGGGGCTGGATCTCACAGGCTCTTCACCGGAAGGCAGCACAGATGACTTAGGAAGGCATTGCGCTGCCTTCCATGCCATCAGGTCCCCCCCACAGCCCCATGGGGACCCGATGGCACTGCTGCCGCCGCCGCCCGCACCATAAAAAGCCGCAAACCGCAGGTCTGAATTGACCTGCGGTTTGCGTCGATCGCCGACACGGGGGGGGGTGGGGTCACGGAACCCCCCCGTGCATTTAGCCGAGGTGCCTGCTCAATGATTTGAGCAGGCACCTTGTTCCGATCACCGCCCGCTGGGCGGCGGTGATCGGAACAACACATGACGTACCGGTACGTCATGTGTCCTTAAGGACTCGGGAAACATGCCGTACCGGTACATCATGTGTCCGTAAGGGGTTAAAGTGGGACACTGCATCAAGATGAATCAGGCGTGGATCAGACAGGATTTAAACACATCAATGCCTGATGCATCAGACTAGATCATCCATGGTCCCACCAAATTTTGACAAAATAGACCGTTTTATTCTGGCTACCTGCCTCAGCTACTATTCTGATGCTGTTACCCGCCTGATGCCAAACATCTGATGCCAAGTGCTCCTTTTTCATCCACCATCTTCAGCGAGTACTAGTATTGACACCTACCTCCACACTATGTCACCTTGCCACTCTGTGGCCTACTGATGCTGCCATGTCCACACTATGTCACCTTGCCACTCTGTGGCCTTCTGGTGCTGCCATGTCCGCACTGTGTCACCGTGCCACTTTGCTGTATCATGGTGCTGCAGCTGCTGCCATGTCCACACTATGTCACCTTGCCACTCTGGCCTACTGATGCTGCCATCTCCACACTATGTAACCTGGCCAATTGCTGGCCTCCACATACTGCTGCCAACTACATACTCTGTGATTGTGCCACTCGGTGGCCTCCTCATACTGCTGCCACCTCCACACTGTCATTGTGCCACTCTGTGGCCTCCTGTTGCTGCCGCCACCTCCAGATTTTGTCATTGGTCTCCTCATGCTGCTTCCACCTCACCACTCTGTCATAGGGACACTCTGTAGACTTCTCATGCTGTTCACACCGCCCCTACTTCATGACTGGGACACTATTTTGGCTTTCCTTCTGGCTGACATCATTATTTATTTAACCTATCTTCTGATCTGTCAGAAGGAAAGAAAAATGAGACGTACAACCGATCCTGTCTGTGTAGCAGCTGTAAAGCCTGTATGGTCCCATCAGAATTGGCTTATGATTTGTTAGACAAAAGCAGGAGTGGGTACAAAACACAGAAGACATGCAAATATTCCATTCACGTGTCATCTCTGTTTTAGATCCACTCTTGTTTTTATTGGCATTAGCAATACTGAGCAAATGCTGACCGAGTGAAGGCGTATGCTCCAAAGACAGGATACGTTTTTTGTGGGTTATTGTTCTGACAGATCTGAGCAAGGGCAAATTAATCAGTGACGTCAACACAAACTTACTGCTGACATCCTCTCCACTCCGTCAGGTGTAATAGAACAGGTTCTGTAGACATCTATGTGGAATCAGGGTGTAAAAGGAGTGCATTTCTTCTTGACACTAACATGGACCTATAAGCCATACTTGAGTTATTAAGCCAGTTTGGCAAATTTAAGTATACTTTCTTATAAATTTTAATCAAGTTTTGGTTTAATAAAATTAATGTTAAAATATTTAATAAATGTAATAATAAAAATTAAATGTTGCGTAAGACAGGAGAGAATCGGCCAGTCTTCTGTTTATTTAACAACGTGGTGTTGCGATGGAGAAAGCATTCCAAAAAAAATGACTCTCCACCTCGAGCTGAATCCTGTCAAAATTGATGCAAGTTCGGTATTGGCTGCTCATCCAGCAAGATACTTCTGTGGGAACCTGCCTGGCATGCTTAGGCCTCTACTAGCGACAAACAATGAGAAGAAGACAAAGCTTCAAGATTGCTTGGAGCCCGGAAGAGTTGCAAATTTAATCATGATTTAAACCAACCAGGGCCCAGTCTCTTTGTCAGGGGTTAATACATTTTAAAATAAAAATTACATTTTTCCTAACACAGGAGGAAGAGGACATCCTGTGGTGTATGGAGATGGAGATGGTCTTCGGATTCCCACACAGACGTCTCAGAAATGAACCTCAGCTCCCAAAAGAAGCTCCTGGGAAGATCATGGAGCATCCTGATCATCCATCATATCTATTTGCCCCACTTTATTTTGGAAGTGTGTAGAACCCGTGTGGCACCCCCACGCTGCAGATTGATCATGGAGACACCAAATTTTTTAACCACTTCCCGCCACGCTAACGCCGAAAGGCGTCATCTCTGCGGCGCTCCCAGGTCACACTAATGCCGATTGGCGTCATCTCGCGTGAGCCGAGATTTCCTGTGAACGCGCGCACACAGGCGCGCGCGTTCACAGGATCGGAAGGTAAGCGAGTGGATCTCCAGCCTGCCAGCGGCGATCGTTCGCTGGCAGGCTGGAGATGCGATTTTTTTTAACCCCTAACAGGTATATTAGACTCTGTTTTGATAACAGCGTCTAATATACCTGCTACCTGGTCCTCTGGTGGTCCCTTTTGTTTGGATCGACCACCAGATGACACAGGCAGCTCAGTAATATGTAGCACCAAGCAGCACACTACACTACACCCCCCCTGTCACTTATTAACCCCTTATTCACCCCTGATCACCCCTGATCACCCCATATAGACTCCCTGATCACCCCCCTGTCATTGATCACCCCCCTGTCATTGATCACCCCCTTGTAAGGCTCCATTCAGACGTCTGTATGATTTTTACGGATCCACTGATATATGGATCGGATCCGCAAAACACATACGGACGTCTGAATGGAGCCTTACAGGGGGGTGATCAATGACGGGGGTGATCACCCCATATAGACTCCCTGATCACCCCCCTGTCATTGATCCCCCCCCTGTCATTGATCACTCCCTTGTAAGGCTCCATTAAGACGTCCGTATGATTTTTACGGATCCACTGATACATGGATCGGATCTGCAAAACACATACGGACGTCTGAATGGAGCCTTACAGAGGGGTGATCAATGACGGGGGTGATCACCCCATATAGACTCCCTGATCACCCCCCTGTCATTGATCACCCCCCCTGTCATTGATCACCCCCCTGTAAGGCTCCATTCAGACGTCCGTATGATTTTTACGGATCCACTGATACATGGATCGGATCCGCAAAACACATACGGACGTCTGAATGCATTGATCACCCCCCTGTAAGGCTCCATTAAGACGTCCGTATGATTTTTACGGATCCACTGATACATGGATCGGATCCGCAAAACACATACGGACATCTGAATGGAGCCTTACAGGGGTGTGATCAATGACAGGGGGGTGATCAGGGGGGAAATTTTTTATTTTATTTTTTTCTTACAAAGTATCATATTCCACTAACTTGTGTCAAAAAATAAAATCTCACATGAACTCACCATACCCCTCACGGAATCCAAATGCGTAAAATTTTTTATACATTTATATTCCAGACTTCTTCTCACGCTTTAGGGCCCCTAAAATGCCAGGGCAGTATAAATACCCCACATGTGACCCCATTTCGGAAAGAAGACACCCCAAGGTATTCGCTGAGGGGCATATTGAGTCCATGAAAGATTGAAATTTTCGTCCCAAGTTAGCGGAAAGGGAGACTTTGTGAGAAAAAACTAAAAAAAATCAATTTCCGCTAACTTGTGGCAAAAAAAAAAAATTTCTATGAACTCGCCATGCCCCTCATTGAATACCTTGGGGTGTCTTCTTTCCAAAATGGGGTCACATGTGGGGTATTTATACTGCCCTGGCATTTTAGGGGCCCTAAAGCGTGAGAAGAAGTCTGGGATCCAAATGTCTAAAAATGCCCTCCTAAAAGGAATGTGGGCCCCTTTGCGCATCTAGGCTGCAAATAAGTGTCACATATCTGGTATCGCCGTACTCAGGAGAAGTTGGGCAATGTGTTTTGGCATGTCATTTTACATATACCCATGCTGGGTGAGAGAAATATCTCGGTCAAATGCCAACTTTGTATAAAAAAAATGGGAAAAGTTGTCTTTTGCCGAGATATTTATCTCACCCAGCAAGGGTATATGTAAAATGACACCCCAAAACACATTGCCCAACTTCTCCTGAGTACGGCAATACCACATGTGTGACACTTTATTGCAGCCTAGGTGGGCAAAGGGGCCCACATTCCAAAGAGCACCTTTTGGATTTCACCGGCCATTTTTTACAGATTTTGATTTCAAACTACTTACCACACATAAGGGCCCCTAGAATGCCAGGGCAGTATAACTACCCCACAAGTGACCCCATTTTGGAAAGAAGACACCCTAAGGTATTTCGTGATGGGCATAGTGAGTTCATGGAAGTTTTTATTTTTTGTCACAAGTTAGTGGAAAAAAAAATCATCATTTTCCGCTAACTTGTGACAAAAAATAAAAAGTTCTATGAACTCACTATGCCCATCAGCGAATACCTTAGGGTGTCTACTTTCCGAAATGGGGTCATTTGTGGGGTGTTTGTACTGTCTGGCCATTGTAGAACCTCAGGAAACATGACAGGTGCTCAGAAAGTCAGAGCTGCTTCAAAAAGCGGAAATTCACATTTTTGTACCATAGTTTGTAAACGCTATAGCTTTTACCCAAACCATTTTTTTTTTTTTACCCAAACATTTTTTTTTATCAAAGACATGTATAACAATAAATTTAGAGAAAAATTTATATATGGATGTCGTTTTTTTTGCAAAATTTTACAACTGAAAGTGAAAAATGTCATTTTTTTGCAAAAAAATCGGTAAATTTTGATTAATAACAAAAAAAGTAAAAATGTCAGCAGCAATGAAATACCACCAAATGAAAGCTCTATTAGTGAGAAGAAAAGGAGGTAAAATTCATTTGGGTGGTAAGTTGCATGACCGAGCAATAAACCTCTAAAGTTGTGGAGTGCCGATTTGTAAAAAAGGGCCTGGTCACTAGGGGGGTATAAACCTGTGGTCCATAAGTGGTTAATATATATGGAATAAATTTCATAATAAAATGTTTAATAAATTTAATAATAACATATAATTTTTTTCCTAAGAGAGAATCGGCCAGTCTTTAATTTATTCAACAACCTGGAGGGTGTTGCGATGGAGAAAGCATCCAAAAAAAATAAAATTCCTCTACACCTGGAGCCGAATCCTGTCAAGATTGATGCAAGTCCCGTATTGGCTGCTCATCAAGCAAGATACTTCTGGGGAACCTGCCTGCCATGCTTAGGCCTCTACTAGCGACAGATAATGAGAAGAAGACAAAGCTTGTTTTTTTCTGTACATTGAATTATACATTTTTGGGGCCTGCACTCCACTGGCCTGCAGTAAAATTGATATCTAATGACTGTCTAATATAGCTCCAGCCACATAATCACTTCATGTTTTCTGTCCGGTGAATGCCTAATGTTTGGGGCCTGCACTCCCGTGGCCTAAAATAAAAAAATTTTAGGCTCCATCAGGGCACATTTTTTAGAGTTTCAATTTAAGACGCATAAAAATGGCCCGTGATTAAAATACATATTTTTTGTGGGAATTTTTCAATTGATCCCCTCTGGTATGTCACTGTCCATGTTGTGGGACGATTTGTGCACTTCTTGTAAGTATTTGGAGGCTGCAAATATGACCTGAAGGTTTTTAGGTTCGCCTGCCATTAAAGTGAATGGGGACCGCCGCAAACTTGCACTTCACGAACATTTGATCGCGTTTGCGCGATCGCGTTAGTGAACCGTCCCGGCCGATGTTCGTCAATCACTAGTTGGGTGTTTCTGTAAGGCCTCATGCACACGACCGTTGTGTGCATCCGCGGCCGTTGTTCCATTTTCCGTTTTTTTTCGCGGACCCATTGACCCGTTGTGTGCACCCGTGGCCGTTGTGCCGTTTTTCGTTTTTTTTTGCGGACCCATTGACTTTCAATGGGTCCGTGGAAAAATCGGAAAATGCACCGTTTTGCAGCCGCATCCGTGATCCGTGTTTCCCTGCCGTGAAAAAAATATGACCTGTCCTATTTTTTTCACGGCCAACGGTTCACGGACCCATTCAAGTCAATGGGTACGTGAAAAATCACGGATGCACACAAGATTGTCATCCGCATCCGTGATCCGTGTCCGTGATCCGTGTCCGTTTTTTCCTATCATTTCAATGGCAAACTTGACTTAGATTTTTTTTTCATTTTTCATGTCCGTGGATCCTCCAAAAATCACGGAAGACCCACGGAAGAAAAAACGGGCACGGATTACGGTACAACGGAACCACGTTTTGCGGGACGTTAAAAAATACTGTCGTGTGCAGGAGGCCTAAACAGCAGAATCAGGGTAAGAATATTGAGTTTTCTTTGGCTGCTAACCCTTGATGTGTTAAATAAAAAAAAAAAATTAAAATGGAAGATCTGGCAAAAAAGTGAATTTAGAAATTTCATCTCCATTTTCCTTTAATTCTTGTGGAATACCTAAAGGGTTAGGCTACATGCACACGACCGTATGTGTTTTGCGGTCCGCAAATTGCGGATCCGCAAAAAAAACGGATGACTTTCCGTATGGCATCCGTTTTTTTTTGCGGATCCTTTTTTTTGCGGATCCATTGTAATAATGCCTATCCCTGTCCACAAACTAGAAAAAAATCGGACATGCACTATTTTTTTGTGGAGCAACGGAACGGACATACTGATGCAGACAGCACACGGTGTGCTGTCCGCGTTTTTTGCGGACGCATTAAAATGAATGGGTCCGCATCCTATCCGCAAAAAAAACGGATCGGACACGGAAACAAAATACGGTCGTGTGCATGAGGCCTAGGGCCTCATGCACACAACAGTGTTTTTTCACTGTCAGTAATTTGGCTTCAGTGGTCCGTGTCCGATTTTGCTTCAGTTGTGTTTCCTTGTGTCTTCCTTTTTTTTTGGCTGACCGGGGGAAATAATGAAGGTTAATGAAAAGTGTAATTTTATTGCACCAAGGTCTTGTAGAAAAAAACGGATGCGGACACGGATGACATATTAGTTGTGCATCCGTTTTTTTGACGGACCCATTGACTTGAATGGGTCTGTCCTTCGTTTTCCACTGACAAGAATAGGACAGGTTATATTTTTTTGACGGACTAGAATCACAGATCACCGATGCGTAGAAAAAATGGAGGACTATCAGTTTTTTTTCACAGCTCCATAGAAATGAATGGAACCTCCGCTAAACTGTGAAAAATGACGGAACGGATGCGGATGCACACAACGGTCGTGTGCATGAGGCCTTAACAAAATTAGTAAAATCAGTTTTGAGTAACTTGACGGTGTAGCTTCCAAAATGGGATCATTTATGGGGGGTTTCTACTATGTAAGCCCCAAAGTGACTTCAGATCTAAACTGGTCCTTAAAAAGTGGGTTTTAGAAATTTTCTTAAAAATTTTAAGAATTGCTTCTAAAATTCTAAGCCTTCTAACGTCTCAAAAAAATAAAATACATTTACAAAATAATGCCAACATAAAGTGGACATATGGGGAAGGTTAAAGGGTTTCTGTCACCAGAATTAACCCTATTAAACTAGCGATTAAACCTAACTAGTCTATTCCTACTTTTATCTATGCCCCCATTACTCCAGAAATATAACTTTTCTAATATGCTAAGTAGCCTCTAAGAGCAGGGGGGCGTTGCCCCTGCTCCTAGAGGCTCCGTTCTCCCACCTCTGGCCACGCCCTGCTACACTAGATTGACAGGGCCATGGAGCGTTGGGCTCCTACTCCCGGCCCTGTCTGCCATGTAAATCTCGCACCTGCGCCGTCCCGTTCAGTATTCGGTGCAGGCGCAGTGAGTGAAGGGCGCTTCCCAGCTGCCGGATTCCTCACTGCGCCTGCTCCGAATACTGAACGGCGCAAGATTTACCCAGCGCACAAGGCCAGCAGTTGGAGTTGTAGGCTGCCTGGCCCTGTCAATCTAGTGTAGCATGGCGTGGCCAGAGATGGGAGAACGGAGCCTCTAGGAGCAGGGGCAACGCGCCCCCTGCTCCTAGAGGCTAATTAGCATATTATTTAGGTTATATTTCTGGAGTAGCGGGCCATAGATAGAAGTAGGAATAGGCTAGTTAGGTTCAGCTGACATTAGCACATCACTAATGTCAGCTAGTTTAAAAGGGTTAATTATGATGACATAAAGGCCTCTTTCACACAGGTGTCGCGTGTGAGGGCCGGATAGGATGCGCTTGCGTCGCAGGAAAATGCGTGATTTTTCCACGCAAGTGCAAAGCGTTTTAATGCATTTTGCACGCGCGTGAGAAAAATCTGCATGTTTGGTACCCAGACCCGAACCCGGACTTCTTCACAGAAGTTCGGGTTTGGGTTTGAAATCGGTGTTGGACCGTGTGATGGACCATGTGATGAGCGCTGTGACGTCACCAAAGGTCCTTTTCCTCCCAGGTCATCAAAGAAGAAGAAAGAAGACGAGCCAGACAGCGCAAACAAGGGGATGAGGTGAGTTTACATTTTAATTTTTTTTAGCCCCTCCATCCTTAATTTACTTAGCATTCTGTATTAGGAATGCTATTATTTTGCCTTATAACCATGTTATAAGGGAAAATAATAATGATCGGCTCCTCATCCTGATCGTCACCTAGAAACCATGCGTGAAAATCGCACCGCATCAGCACTTGCCTGCGGATGCTTGCGATTTTCACACAGCCCCATTCACTTCTATGGGGCCTGCATTGCGTGAAAAACGCACAATATAGAGCATGCTGCGATTTTCACGCAACGCACAAGTGATGCATGTGCACAGCCCCATAGAAATGAATGGGTCCGAATTCAGTGCGGATGCAATGCGTTCACCTCACGCATTGCACCTGCGTGGAAAACTTGCCCGTCTGAAAGAGGCCAAGCCCTTTAAGTAATAAATATTTTATGAGGTATCACTTTCTGTTTTAAAAGCAGAGACATTGAAATTTTGAAAATTGCTAATGTTTCAAAATTTTTGGTAAATTTGGGATTTTTTCATAAATAAGGCCTCATTCAGACAACCGTATGTGTTTTGCTGATCCGCAAATATGCGGATCCGTTCTTCTGTGAAAAACCGGAACGGATGGTGATGAAGCACTTCCGTATGATCCGCATTTTTGCGGAACCATAGACTTGAATGGGGCTACGGAACGTTTAATGCGGACAACTATAGGACATGTGAGTTTATTTTTGCGGATCCGCGGAACGGAACTACGGATGCGGACAGCACACGGTGTGCTGTCCGCATCTTTTCAGAGCCCATAGAAATGAATGGATCCGCATACCATCTGCAAAAATGCGGAACGGATGCGGATCCGTTCATACGGTTGTGTGAATGGGCCCTAAAGGTGACTCAAATTTATGACTGTCATAAAGTAAAATGTGTCATGAGAATAAAAACTCAGAATGGCTTGGATAAGTAAGAGTTTTCCAAAGTTATTACTAGTGTTTATCACGAATATTCGAATTGTGGATTTTTATCGCGAATATCGGCATTTTGAGAATTCATGAATATTTAGAATATAGTGATATATATTCGTAATTTCGAAATTCAAGATTTTTTTAAAATCAGTACATATGATCCCTCATTGCTTCTAGCTTGTCGGCCAATGAGACGGTTGCAATATCTTTGACTTTAGTAGTAGTGTTGATTGCGTCGCAAATTTTTCAATTGCCAATTTCCGCAATCAAGAAAATAATGACTGGAGATAACAAATTTTCGAATTTGTGAATATATGGCGAATATTCACCCAAATATTCGCCAAATATCACAAATTAGAATATTGCCCCTGCCGCTCATCACTAGTTGGCTTTTCCTCTTAGCTTTCATATTTGTATATTTTGGTCTATGCTTTAGGCTACTTTCACACCTGCGTTCGGGTGTCCGCTCGTGAGCTCCGTTTGAAGGGGCTCACAAGCGGCCCCGAACGCATCCGTCCAGCTACCAATGCATTCTGAGTGGATGCGGATCCGCTCAGAATGCATCAGTCTGGCAGCGTTCAGCCTCCGCTCCTCTCAGCAAGCGGACACCGGAACGCTGCTTGCAGCGTTCGGGTGTCCGCCTGGCCGTGCGGAGGCAAGCGGATCCGTCCAGACTTACAATGTAAGTCAATGGGGACGGATCCGTTTGAAGTTGACACTATATGGCTCAATCTTCAAACGGATCCGTCCCCCATTGACTTTCAATGTAAAGTCTGGACGGATCCGTCTGAACAACTTTCAGACTTAGAATTTTTTCTAAACTATAATGCAGACGGATCCGTTCTGAACGGATCCAAACGTCTGCATTATAGGAGAGGATCCGTCTGTGCAGACACCAGACGGACCCGCTCTGGACGCAAGTGTGAAAGTAGCCTTGAATGTAACTATTTTAAAATATAGTTTTTCTGTACAAAATAAAAAATGTTTGCATTTCTATTTAATTCTTGGCAAATAATTAAAATCAAATACATTCATTTAAGGCATACATTTGAGGGGGGATCACTCAAAATGTATTTGTCGAATATGAAATTGCTGATTATGCAATGAAGTCTGATTTAAGTTAGGAGTAAATTAGAGTTCTGTCTTCCCAATTCTTCTGAGCAATGTTTTTTTACTGTATTATTAGGAAAAGCGAACAAAAAGCCAATTTATTTGTACAGCTCTTTGTTTTGACTTGTGCAAAGCCCTACTTTTCTTTTCAGAATGTCAGCACCAAGTCCAATTATGGCATCAATGTGTTTATTTAAAGAGCTTTGTTTTTTACTTTTTTTCTTCCAGCATTTGTTCAGTGGAAAAACCTCCAGCTACTAATTATGAAGCATATTTAAAGCATAATATTGTATGTAGAGATGCAAAAACCTCAACTTATTATACATCGTACAGCCTGATCTTTTATTGCAGACATCTTTAATTTTATGTAATACGGGCACGGTGTCTGTGTGAATGGAAGGACATGTTCTATTTTTTTTTTTGCGGGGCTACGGAACGGACATATTGATGGGGACAGCACATGGTGAAATGAATGGGTCCGCATCCTTTCCGCAAAAATAAAGTGACCAGCAAAGGTGTAGAACTTTACTGCTTCTGTGATTCTCCTGTATTTTACCTCCATTTATCCTGTATTTATTCCTGTTTGTGCTATAGACCTGTACCCACCCTACCTATGTGCTCCTACACATCCAGTTTCAGTTCTGTTTGTGCTTAAATTAACAATGTAAGTCTGCCTGTTCATATTCCTGTCTGCCCTGCCTGTCTCTTCACTACCAGCCAGCCTGCCGGTTTGTCCTTTGTCTTCATTTATCTACACTCCCAGCTATGCAACAAGTGTCTGGATCATCCTGCACTATTGCCTTAGTGACTCTTCATACAAATACTGTGGTTTCCCTGTGGTTTTGCTGCATTTTCTGCACCTTGATCTCTTGGTGCTTGCACTGGAGTCCCTTACCCTAGCGGGTCAATGCCAGCCACTCCAGGGATAAACCAGGAGGTATCAGTCTCGTTGTTCCCCCACAGTGACGTCCAGATCTCTATAAAGGGTTTAAAGAATGGATACCAGACGAGCTCCTGAATAATGTCCTTAGGTTTAGCCCAAAGGCAAACCAGTTGGTTGGCACAGTAGGTACTCACTCACTGATCTGTAACACTGCGTCAGATAACCTGGCATTCACAGACCCTTGACCTATACTGAACAGAGATGATTTGGATTGGGTTGGACTATATTGTGAAGGAAAAGCCTTGTAAGTTGTTTGTATGTACATTGTAATGAAAACTGGTGGTTTAATTATATATGTCTCAGTTCGGCAAATGGCATTTAACATGTAGAGAAAGTTAATGCAAGGCACTTAATAATGTATTGCGATTGTACATATTGCCTTCTTTGCTGGCTTGATTCATTTGCCCATCGCATTATGCACTAATTACAGGGTTTATGGCCAACCCCTTTAATTGATTGAAAAACTACCCAATCTACTACAGTACTAAATTGTATTTTATTGTTTAATTAAATTTCTTTATTTATGTTTTATATGTACTCATTTGATTCTCAAACAAATTGCTGTAAACTATTTAAAGCTCAATAAAAATGAATTAGAAAAAAAGCAGCCTGTCCAAGTTAAATAGAAACTCAGACAGCACTTGTAAATAGTTTAAAATAAAAGAAGTGATACTTACCTCTTTTCTTCTCTGCTCTTTTCTGCACTGTGCTCTTGTCCACCCTATTGTTTGTTTTCCTGGCTGCTTTGGTGGCATTCTGTGAACACAGATCACGGCTGGAGCCAATGACTGGAGGTGAGGTGGGCAAAAATTTAAATTCTGTCAGTGTTTTTATTTAAATTTTTTATGAGGTTCACCATGTGGTATATATGATATGATAACTTCATTCTGCAGGTTGATACGATTAGGGCAATACCAAATGTATATAGTTTTTTTTTTCATGTTTTACTAATTTCGCATAATAATATCTTTTCTATTAAAAATCTGTTGTATTTGGCATTGCCATATACTCAAATACATAACATTTTTATTTTTCTGCCAACATAGATGTCTGAAGGCTTGGCTTTTGCAAGACAGACTGTACTTTTTATCAATATTTTGGGGTAGATAAGACTTTTTGATCACATTATATTATGTTAATTGGAAGGTAAGGTGACCAAAAAAAGCTGTCCTGGCATAATTTTTATTAATTTATTTTTACGATGTTCCCCTAATGAGGCAGATCATGTGATATTTTATAGAGCTGGTCAGTAAGGGCGTGGCAATACAAAATATGTCTATTTTTTAAAAAAAATTACACAATAAGAGCATTTGAAAAAAAAAAGTCTTTGTGTCTCCATTTTCCTAGATCCAAATATATTTTTTTCTTTTTCTGGAAATTACCTAGTGTGAGGGCTTGTTTTTTGCGGGATGGTGTTTTAATTGGTACCATTTTGGGGTACATATGACTTTTTGATTGTTTAACCTGTAGCGGTACGGCATGTTGTCCCAGGACTTAAGGACACATGACGTACCGGTACGTCATGTGTATTTCCAATCATGGCCGCCCAGCGGGGCGGTGATCAGAACAAGGTGCCTGCTCAAATGATTGAGCAGGCACCTTGGCTAAATGCGTGGGGGGGACCCGTGACCCCCCCGTGTCGGCGATCGACGCAAACCGCAGGTCAATTCAGACCTGTGGTTTGCGGCTTTTACATGCGGCGGCGGTATCGCCGTGTCCGTATCGACCGGCTCTATAAACATATCACATGACCTAACCCCTCAGATGAACACCGTAAAATATAAAAAATAAAAACTGTGAGAAATAAAAAAATAATTTATCACCTTACATCACAAAAAGTACAACAGCAAGCAATCAAAAAGGCGTTTGCCCACCAAAATAGTACCAATCTAACCGTCACCTCATCCCGCAAAAAATGAGCCCATACCTGAAAAAATCGCCCAAAAAAAATAAAAAATATGGCTCAGAATATGGAGACACTAAAACATAATTTTTGGGGTTTTAAAAATGCTGTTATTGTGTAAAACTTACATAAATAAAAATAAAAAGTATACATATTAGGTATCGCCGCGTCTGTATCGACCGGCTCTATAAAAATATCACATGACCTAATCCCTGAGATTAACACCGTAAAAAATAAAAAATAAAAACTGTACTAAATAAACCATTTTTTTTTATATAATGTTGTGGTGAAGGCTATTGAGTTGTGAGGTTCCAAACCTCTCTTTCATGGTTTGTAAGTCTAATATGCTCCCCTCTGGGTCTAATAGGTCTGCTGGAGCTGAATTGGTATTGCGTATTTGAATTGGTAACGTTTTATAGCCTTCACCTGCTGTGATAAGGCAGTCGCTAAGGTTTAGTAGTGGGGAGGGATATCTTGAACAGGCGTCTCTCAGGGATTTTAACCTCCAGAAGGACAGTGTAGCATGGACTAATATGTTGTCTTTATTTGTAGCAGGAGCAGTTTGTGGATCTGTGAAGACTAGGCCTCTTAGTGGGTATCTAGTTATTTCTTCTTCCAATTGGATCCAAAGTTTGTGTTTCGGGCGTCTTACCCAGTCAATAATCCTACTAAGGTGGACAGCTGTGATATATCTGCATAGTGAAGGAAGGCCAATCCCTCCTTTGGTAATAGGTAATTGGAGGATTTTATGGGAGATCCTTGGTTTTATTTTGCCCCAAACAAAATTGGAACATATTTTCCTGAAGGTCTTTTGGAAAGGTTTTGGAAGTTTAATTGGGAGCACCTGTATGAGGTAAGTAAGTTAAGGGAGGATTAGGGAGTTGAACATGTTTTTTCGTCCTAGCCATGATATAAAGGTGGGTGTCCAAGAACTCAATATGTCTGGTAGGGAATTCCGAAGTGGTATGAAATTTAAGTTATACAACTTGTTGAGATCAGGAGGAATGTTGACTCCCAGGAATTTCAAGGAGCCCCTGGTCCACTGAAAGGAAGAGCCATTTTCTAGATACTTGAGAGCTTTTTGAGAAAAATGTATGCCTATCGCTTGTGACTTGGAGATATTGATGTTAAAGTTGGATATTTTACCAAACCTGTCAAAGGTTTCGATTAAAGGGGGAAAGCCTGTTTAGGGTTTGAGACAATCACTAAAAGGTCATCAGCATATGCTGCTTGTTTTATCTCCAAGTCACAACATCTTAGGTCACCAGTCTCAGAATTCTGCCTAATAGATTGTAGCAGAGGTTCTAGCGACAGGATGAATAATAATAATAGGGAAAGTGGGCATCCTTGTCTAGTACCATTATTTATATGTACTGCTTGGGACAGGGTGTCATTAACCTATATGATGGCGCAAAGAGAGGCGTACATTGAGAAGATTGCTTTAATGAACGGATCTGGGAATCCAAATTTTTGCAGGGTACTAGTGATAAAGGGCCAAGCCACTCTATCAAAAGCTTTCTCTGCATCTGTCCCGAGCAGTACAATAGTTGTCTTACGACATTTGGCTAGAGCGATAGCATTAATAATTTTGTACATTCCATCCTTCCCTTCTCTACCTGGGATAAAACCCGATTGGTCTGGATGGATTAAGTCTTTAAGCAGAGGTTTTATCCTGGTTGACAGAACTCTGGCATAGATTTTAAGATCCAAATTTAATAAGGAGATGGGCCTATAACTTGAGCAAAGAGTATGATCTTTTTGGGGTTTGGGAATCAGTGTAATATGAGCACTCAGTGTTTGGGGGGCGAAGGGGATTCCTTCTAATGCAGCATTAAAGACCTGAACCATATAAGGGACAAGTATGTCTTTGAAAGTTGTGTAGTATATGACTGGGAGGCCTTCCGGGCCTGGAGACTTCCCTTTGGCGATTGATTTCAGGGTATCCATGACCTCTTTGTCAGATATTGGTGAGCATAATCTGATTGCTTGGTCTGCATTAATAGTTGGTAAATTTAACTTCCGTAGGAAATCAGAGGTAAGTTTAGACTTATTATGCTTGGTCTCATCAGACTCTACTGTGTTAATGTTATAAAGATCTGAGTAGAAATCATGGAAAGCCTGGGCAATGGATGTATCATCTTTATGGATTTGGTCCCTACTCGTCTTAATTGTCAAGATCCTAGATTTGCGCTTTTGTTGGCGTAGTAATGCCAGCATGAATTTGGTAGGTCTATTGCCATGAGCAAATAATTTTTGTTTCAGTTCCAAATATATTTTTGCCGATTGGGCATTAAGATGAGTTTTCAACTCTTCTCTAGTTGCATTGAGTTTATCTAGGATGTCTCTCTTCTTAAGACGTTTGTGGGAGCATTCTAACTTAGAGATCTTGGAGAGTAGTTAATTTGTCTTTTTTTGCCTTTCTTTGTTTAAATTGGAAGCAAGAGAAATAAACTTCCCTATGATTACTGCTTTGTGAGCTTCCCACACAAATTGAGGGGCGGGCCTCTCCTTGATTATTATCTTTGAAGTATTCCTTAATTTTTTTTTTTATGGCTGTTTGTATGTTTGTGGAGCTAAGTAATGTTTCGTGCAAAAGCCAGTTGAAGCACTTGGGAGATGAGTTAGGGGGTTTAAAAGTGAGAAACACTGGTGCATGATCTTAATGTATAAGGGGACCTATTTTAACTTCTGAGCAGAAGTGTAGTAGGTTCGCAGTAGGAAAGAAAATATAGTCTAGTCTTTGGTATGATTTATGTGGGGCTGAGAAGTGGGTGAAATCTTTTTCTTTCGGATTAAGCACTCTCCATACATCTACCAGGGAACTTTTATGTATGGATCTTTTTATGGAAATCAGAGATTTATTTGGGACTGCCGATTTTCCTGTTGAGGAATCTACACGTGAATTAAGGGTTAGGTTGAAGTCACCAGCTACTATGACTATCCCTTCACGGAAGGATTCAAACTCCAGCCAGAATTTGTCAAACCAATTTTTTTGTGCTATGTTGGGGTGTAAATATTGACTAGGGTATATAATTGAGTGTTAATTCTACCTTTCACCATTATATATCTCTCTTCTCTGTCTGACATGGTGTTTAACTGTAGAAAATCCGTATTTTTATGGATCCCTATGCTAGTTCCAGATTTATTAGCGGAGGCCGATGAACTGTGGAACCAAAGGTTGTATTTGGTTCTGGATAACTCTGGGGTTTTATTATGTTTAAAATGGGTTTCTTGTAAAAAGATTATGTTAGCTTTCTCCTTGTTAAGTTGATTAATAATTTGGCTTCTCTTCACAGGAGATTTGAATCCTCTAACATTGTAGATTAGCTACTTTAAGTTCTGCCATGAGGAGGAGTGTGTGTGAGATCGTGTGCTGCTATTTTACTCACAGATGAGGTGTTCCGGAGCATACCAGAAAGTATGTTGAGGCATCTGATATCATGTGGTGGTACTTTAGGCAAAGGAGGAGGTGAGGAAAGGGAGTAGGGTAAAGCCAATCTGAATAAATGAAAAACAGAACAAAGGTTAGCAAAGAACAGAGTATTTGACAACCATTCCCTTGTGTGAGAGTGATTGAGAACATAGGGTTTTATATAGGTCTGAAAGAGACCTACATATGTAACAATATAACATACTATATTTCAAAACTTTTTCGTACATAATAAGTATGACACAGGTGACGTTAAGTATTTCTATACTAAACTTGTAAATAGGAACGTAGTGGTATTATAAGAATGTAATGAGCCATCTCCTGTGACCCAATGGGGGGGGGGTGGTCTAGATGTGCAGCAAGGGCATCCAACCTACATCTTATAGTAATCACTGAATAAGTTAACGTAGTGAGTTGGAGCTAGTGCAGGAAAGGAGAGGGAAAGGGAAAGGATGAGGAAAGGGGAAGGGTGAAGGGGAAGGGGGGGACTGGAGGAGGCAGAGGAGCCCGTGCCGCAGATCAAGAACAAAAAGAGGACATCATGTCCACTCCTCAGTGTGAGGGAGGGAGGAGAGTTCTAGCTCTTCTAGTAATACTCTTTTAGAGGGGGTAGAAAAGGTCTAAGACCATTATTCTAAATATCTTCAATCATCATCTGCGATAAGACATCTTCCCTTGCTTCCTCTTGATCTTCTGAGCTTTGCTGGAGAGAACTGTTTCCCAGGTGGTAGGAGGCGGGATCTCTGGTGGTATGAGAACATCAGTGGCAATGGACGTGTCTGGGATATCTATGTCATCAATTTCTAAGGCCGCAAGGACATCTGGCAGGTCTTTTGGTGTTCTTATGACTTATCTCTTCTCCCTCCAGGTTATTAACATACCAAAGGGGAACAGCCAGCGGAAGGCAATTCTTTTGTGTCTTAAGTAGTCTGTAAGAGGCTTTAGCATGCGTCTTTTATTTTAAGTAACATGTGCTAGGTCTTGGAAGAGTTGGATTCTTGAGTCTTCATATTCAATACTTTCCAGTTCTCCAGCTTTTTTCATTATTGCTTCTTTCTGTGCAAAGTTCAGAAGTTTGCAAATTACATCTCTTCGGGGTTCACCAGGTTTTGGTTTGGGGCGTAGTGCTCTGTGAGCCCTTTCAATGATTATAGAACCCGATGTATTATCCTCTAACAAAGACTTGCATATCTCCTCTACTGATTTTGGTACTGCTTCATTAACAACAGACTCAGGAATTCCTCGGAAGCGGATAGTGTTCCTTCTGCCTCTGTTATCTTGACCTTCTATGCAGTCATGAAGATGATTAATGTGCTGTTGATATTTTGAGAAGGTATCAGATGCTTGTTTAGTATAATTAGTAATAACAGTTTGGGTGGTTTCAAGAGCTTCAACTCTAATGCCAATCTGTCTTATTTCTCTTTTGATCTCAGACAATTCCTCCAATACTGGATTCAGTGCATCAGATAGGGCTCTATAAAT
Organism: Bufo bufo; assembly: GCF_905171765.1. NCBI lineage: Eukaryota > Metazoa > Chordata > Amphibia > Anura > Bufonidae > Bufo > Bufo bufo. The sequence continues at coordinate 576,655,491 of NC_053389.1, forward strand.
GAAGGATCTGGATAATGAGAGTTCATCCATAGGTTCTGTGACTTCTTCGTTGTCGCTATCTCCGTCTCTTGGACGTGTTGTTGTTTTCGGTACAGCTCCTTTAGGAGTAGAGACTTGTGCACCTATGGAAGCATGATATTTCTTCATCATGAATTTATCTAAACCTGATTAGGACAGATGAGGAGGTTTTGTGAAGTTATGGTATTATTGGCAGGTGCCTCTGTATCTTCCTACTTTTACCATAAGTGCTTTGTGTCTGAAACCACTTTGTAAATTGTGTCACCTGTGCCTATAGCATAAAGGTGGGTTGCAGTTTAGTGCATAATGGACCTTCACTGGTCAGCAAATTTTAAAGTCAGTTGGTGGCTGGAATATAACTTCTAAGTGGAGATGTTGGCCACTTAGGAGTGGGGAAATTTGAAGAGCTTTATAGATAGCTGCTTGAACCTTTACAAGGGTTGTATTTTGCTTTGCTGTCTACATACAGATTGCGTGGAAAGGGGGTTGTTTGGAGAGGGGGGGCAAAGGAACTTAGGAATTATGCAGAGTCACTCAGGTTCTTTGCAGTGAAGCGCTTAGGGAGTAAGTATGGAAGTGTGTTTGCTCCGACCACTGCCGTGTCACATCTATCATTAAGCACGGGCTGTGCTGCAATCGATTGACGGTAAGTTCTTGTCTCACCCATCTGGTTAAGGTCGGGAGAGAATCTGGACTGTCCGGTGTCTCTCGATCCCTAGTTAAGGTGGAATCAGATTCAGCCCAGTGGTTTGGGCCTAGCCGATAGCAGACTTTTACAGTGGGGTGATATCCCTGAAGTCCGGGACCTTCCGGTAGGTAGCGTGCTGCTTGGGCTAGCGGGACGAGGAGAGGGTAAGTCTTCCTTACCGGTACAGCAGTCACCTCTGCACGTGACAAATTACAATTAGGGTTGAGCAAACTTTTGGACTCCGGACCCGAACCCGAATATTTCAGTAAAAGTTCGGGTTCGGGTTAGGTGTTCAGTGTTTTCTTGAAAAGGCTGCAGAGCAGCCAATCAACAAGCATTTAACTGTGTGACCTTAGAAGCCATGACAGCCATGCCTAATAATGGCATGGCTGTGATTGGCCAGTGCAGCATGTGACCCAGCCTCTATATAAGCTGGAGTCACGTAGCGCTGCACGTCATTCTGCTGTGCTTAGTGTAGGGAGAGGATGCTGCTGTGAGGGAGAGAATAGGACAGAATCTTTAAGCAGAACTCCAATTGAACTCAGCGATCTACATAGATTTAGTTGTGTGGGTGCAGTGCACAATCTTTTTACCCTGCCCTAAGCCCAGTGACAGAGAAAAATAACTTTTATCCATCTGTTAGTTATACTGCAATAATAATCTGGTTTTAAAAAAAACACCCTTTTTTGGCAATAGCCTACATCTGGTGCCTATGAAGCATTAGTCAGTGTGCAATTTAAGCTAGAAATACAGCTATAATTTTCTGGGTTTTTAAAAACACCCTTTTTGGGCAAAATACACAATTTTACAGCCCTTGCTTCATCTGCACGTGTGAAATTCAAGCGTTATATACAGCTTTCATATTCTGTTAGTAAAAAAACACCCTTTTTGGGCAAAATACTTAATATTGCAGCTCTTGCTGCATTTTTCATTGTGAGATACACGCGTTAGATACTGGTGTTCTATTCTGTTATTAAAAAAACACATATTTTTGAAAAAAAAAAAAATTTGCAGCCTTTGCTGCATCTGTCAGTGTGAGATACATGTGTTAGATACTGCTGTTCTATTCTGTTATAAAAAAAGACCCATTTTGGGCAAAAAAACTAAATTTGCAGCCTTGGCTGCATCAGTCATTGTGAGTTACACCCTTTAGATACTGTTGTTCTTTTCTGTTATTAAAAAAAACACCCATTTTGGGCAAGATCCTAAATTTGAGAAATATGAGGAGAGCGTCAAATAAGGGACGTGTCCCCGGTCGTGGTGCTGCTGGTGGAGCTCCTGTTGCAGGGAGAGGACGTGGTCGATCTGTGCCAACTACACACACAAGTCACCTTCCTCAGGTGCGAGTAGGCGACAGAACCTTTAGCGGTATTTAGTCGGGCCTAATGCGGTTCTACAAATGGTGAGGCCAGAACAAGCACAGGCGATAGTAGATTGGGTCGCTGACAGTGCCTCCAGTTCCTTTACATTGTCTCCCACCCAGTCTCCTGCTAAAAGATAAGAGTTGGCACCTACAGCCCATGGCATTTGTCTTTCAACTTACCCCCTTGCAAATCAGGGAAGCAGTCTGAGCCCCAAGTCATGCAGCGATCTGTTATGCTTTTTGATGACTCTGCTAGCAGGGTTTCCCATGGCCATCCACCTAGCTCTGCACCAGAAGTGGAAGAGATTAAGTGCACTGATGCCCAACCACTTATTTTTCAGGATGAGGACATGGGAAGACCACTGCAGCACGTCTCTGATGATGACAAAACACAGGTGCCAACTGCTGGTGCTTTCGAAAGTGTGCAGACCGACAAGGAGGGCAGGAGTGAAGACTGGGTGGAAGATGATGTGGAGGACGATGAGGTCCTCAACCCCACATGGAATCAAGGTCATGTGAGTGACCTGTGTAGTTCGGAGGAAGAGGCAGTGGTTGGACAGAGCCACCAGCACAGCAGAAGAGGGAGCAGGGTGCAAAAGCGTGGAGTGACAGTGCCACCTGCCACCCCGCAAACAGAGGATCTGCCAGCACACCAACACCTGGGTCACCAAGCATCTCCACAATGTCACACGGAAGCGTTCAGCTCACCATCTCCCAAACACTGGAGCGGAAGAGGAAGTACCCCCTTACCCACCCACCATCCTTGGCCCTGAATGCCAGAATTTCAAAATTACTGTCCTGAAATGCTGTCATTCCGACTGCTGGAGACGGACAGTTTTAAAAGCCTTATGGCGGTGGCTGTCCCACAGTACGTCGTGTCCAGCCGCCACTACTTTTCCAGGCATGCCATCCCTTTCCTGCACAACCAAGTGGGGGACAAAATCAGGTGTGCACTGCACAATGCCATCTGTGGCAAGGTCCACCTAACTACGGATACTTGGACCAGTAAGCACGTTCAGGGCTGTTATATCTAACAGCACACTGGGTAAATGCAGTGGCGGCTGGGACTGAGACGGATAGCAGCTTGGCGCATGTGCTTCCTCCACCGAGGATTGCAGGGTACTTCAGTTTGGCTCCTGTTGCTTCCTCCTCCTACTCCGCTTCTTCATCCTCTACCAGCTCCTCATCCGGTCAGCGTAACACCTTCACCACCAACTCCAGCACAGCCAGGGGTAAATGACAGCAGGCAGTTTTAAAACTTATCTGTTTGGGGGACAAACTCCACACCGCGCAGGAGCTATGGATGGTCATGGAACAACAGACCGATGAGTGGTTGGTGCCAGTGAGCCTCAAGCCTGGTCTGGTGGTGTATGATAATGGGCAAAATCTCGTAGCAGCTCTGGGCCTAGCCGGTTTGACGCACATCACTTGCCTGGCGCATGTGCTGAATTTGGTGGTGCAGAGGCTCCTTAAAAATTACCCCAATATGTGAGAGCTGCTGCAGAAAGAGCGGGCCATCTGTGCTCACTTTTGGCGTTCTCACTGTCAGCGCTGCAGCATAACTTTGGCCTTCCCGCTCACCGCCTCATATGTGACGTGCCCACAAGTTGGAACTTCACCTTGTACATGCTGGCCAGACTGTGCGAGCAGCAGCAAGCGATAGTGGAGTTTCAGCTGCAGCACGCATGGGTCAGTCGATGTGTGGAACAGCACCACTTCACCACCAATGAGTGGGCCTCCATGCGAGACCTATGCGCCTTGTTGCGCTGTTTCGAGTACTCCACCAACGTGGCCAGTGCCGATGACGCTGTTCTCAGCGTTACTATTCCACTTCTATGCCTCCTTGAAAAAACGCTTCGGGCGATGATGGAAGAGGATGTGGCACAGGAGGAGGAGGAAGAAGAATCATTTACAAGGGTTTCAAGCCAGTCATTCACAAGTGGCTCAGAGGGTGGGTTCCTGCACCAACATACGCCAGGTACACAGTTGTCTAGCCAGGGCACAGTTATGGAGGATGAGGAGGTGGAGGATGAGGAGGAGGAGATTGAGGAGGAGGAACCATGTTCACAGCAGGGTGGCACCCAAACCAGCTCATGGCCATCACTGGTGCATGGCTAGGAGGATACAGATGTCACAGACGATACACCTCCCACAGAGGACAGCTTGTCGTTGCCTCTGGGCAGCCTGGCACACATGAGCGATTACATGCTGCAGTATCTCTGCAACGACCAAAGAGTTGGCCACATTCTCAATTGTGCTGATTACTGGGTGGCCACGCTGCTGGATCCCTTTTACAAGGACAATGTACTGTCTTTAATTCCGTTATTGGAGCGTGATCATAAGATGCGCGAGTACAAGCGCACGCTGGTAGACACGCTGCGGGTGACATTCCCACCTGACAGCGAGGGCACAGTGAAAGCACAAGGCGAAGGCAGAGGAGGGTTCGCCAACACAGCTGGGGCACCACCAGCACCTCAGAAGGCAGGGTTAGCATGGCCGAAATGTGGAAAAGTTTTGTCAGCATGCCACAACAACCAGCACCACCAGCTGATATGAAACGTCTTAACAGGAGGCAGCATTTCAGTAACATGGTGGAGCAGTATGTGTGCAGACGCCTACACGTACTGAATGATGGGTCTGCCACCTTCAACTTCTGGGTCTCCGAATTGGGCACATGGCCTGAGCTTGCCCTTTACACCTTGGAGGTGCTGGCCGGCCCTGCAACCAGTGCATTTTCTGAACGTGAGTTTAGCACGGCAGGGGGCGTTATCAAAGATAACTGCAGCCGCCTGTCCACAGCCAATGTGGACAAACTCACGTTCATTAAAAGGAACCAGGTATGGATCCCAAAGGACTTGTCCGTACCTTGTGCAGAATAGACATGTATACCAGCCTTACCCAGCCATCGTCATACTCCAGCGCACTTGCTCAATGTTGTATTTTTGATATTTCCCACTCTTTTGGGGTGTACCCTAATTTAAACAAAAAACAAAACAAAAAAACTAAATTAAAACTATAAACCAGTGTTGGCTACCTCCTCCTCCTCCACAGCCGCTTCCACCTACACCCCTACATCCACCGCCTCCTCAACCTACTACTCCATATGGACCTCCACCTCCTAAATAAAGATTATTATTTAAAAATTTTATTTAATTTATTTTATGTTAAGTCATTTCACTAATTTTTCTGATAAATTGTTGGGTGACATATCCCAAATTTTTGGCTGTGATATACCCCTGCTGTACCTAGTGGGCAGGGAAATACATTTCACTAATTTGTCTTTTACATTGTCGGGTGACATCCACCAATTTTTGGCTGTGATATACCCCTGCACTACCTAGTGGACAGGGAAATACATTTCACTAATTTGTCTGTTACATTGTCAGGGGCCATTCAACAGTTTTTGGCTGTGATATACCCTTGCTCTACCTAGTGGACAAGGAAATACATTTCACTAATTCGTCTATTAAATTGTTGGGTGACAAATGCTCATCTTTTGCGCTAGAAAGTACATTTGCGGCTTACACTGCATTTAGGACAGTACGAATGGTGAGGCCAGAACAAGTACAGACGATAGTAGATTGGGTGGCTGACAGTGCCTCCAGTTCCTTCACATTGTCTACCACCCAGACCCCTGCTGAAAGATCAGAGTTGGCACCTACAGCCCATGGCCATCTGTCTTTCAACTCGCCCCCTTGCAAATCAGGCAAGCAGTCTGAGCCCCAAGTAATGCAGCAGTCTCCTATGCTTTTTAAAGACTCTGCTGGCAGGGTTTCCATGGGCCATCCACATAGCCCTGCCCCAGAAATGGAAGAGATTAAGTGCACTGATGCCCAACCACTTATGTTTCAGGATGAGGACATGGGAAGACCACCGCAGCGCGTCTCTGATGATGACAAAACACAGGTTCCAACTGCTGCGGCTTTCTGCAGTTTGCAGACCGACAATGAGGGCAGGGGTAAAGAGTGGGTGGAAGATGATGTGGAGGATAATGAGGTACTAGACCCCACATGGAATCAAGGTCATACGAGTGACCTGTCTAGTACGGAGGATAAGGTGGTGGTCGCACAGAGGTACCAGCACAGTAAAAGAGGGGCAGGGTGCAAAAGCGTCTGTTACATTCTTGGGTGACATTTTACCATTTTTGCCGTGAATAAACCCTTGCTCTGCATAGGTGACAGGGACTTAAATTTTAAAAAATCCTCTGTTACATTCTTAGGTGACATTTTACCATTTTTTACCATATGCAAATCCCTGCTCTGCTTAGCTCACAGGGACCTTATTTTTTGTAAAATCGTCTGTTTAATTGGTGGGTGACTTTTTACCAGTTTTGCCGTGAATAAACCCCTGCTCTGCATAGTTGACAGGGCCTGAAATTTTCAAAAATCGTCTGTTCCATTGGTGTGTGACATTAATCCATTTTTGCCGATGAAAAACCCCTGCTCTGCATAGGTGACAGGGACTTAAATTTCTAAAATTTGTCTTTAATTAACGCGCGCCCCCTCCTTTCATTCGATCCTTCCGCTTTAATAACTTGTCCCACATTTCAGCTAGATCACATTGATCTCCCTTGGATGTGGTATCCCTTTCTCACGCTCCCTCTCCGGCGTGGAACCCTGATTCGCCGCTACCCGTGATTAACATGGTAGGCGCAGAAAAAAACATCGAAAGTTGATAGAGAAGATATCCAATTGGATTGTGGACGTCACGGGGACATGCGATCAGGCAGAAGTTATCAAAGCGGCAGTAGGGCCTCTCCTGTCTAACGTTTCCAAATCCAAAATACCCCAGTGACATTCCCTGTAATTTTGTAATAATCATTCAAATAACAGGCCATCTTAAGAGTCTTGTATTGTTATTTATAGTCACTACCTCCCCGAGTCGGGAGTGGGTAATTGCCCTGCGTCCCCTTTACTTGGAATAAAAAAATAATAATAATTAAAACAAAAAAACTGTGTTGGCTATCTTCTCCTCCTCCACTGCCACATCCACCGCCTCCTCAACCCCCTACACCATATGGACCTCGTCCTGCAAAAATCAAGATTATTATTCTTTATTTTTATGTATTTTATGCTATTTTAAGTCATTTCCCTATCCACATTTGTTTGCAGAGCACTTGTCATGCTCTTAGCCACATTTTGCTGCCATTTGCAGCCCTCTAGCTCTTTCCATTACTTTTTTAGAGCCATTTTAGTGCTCAAAAGTTCAGGTTCCCATTGACTTCAACTTTTTTGTGAAGTACGGCCGAACCCGTTGAACCCGAACATCCAAGTGTCCGCTCAACTCTAGCTCTGACCCTTTTTACTTAGAGGCCTGTTTCATTCTTTTTTTTATATACACTGCGTGCAGAATTATTAGGCAAATGATTATTTTGACCACATCATCCTCTTTATGCATGTTGTCTTACTCCAAGCTGTATAGGCTCGAAAGCCTACTACCAATTAAGCATATTAGGTGATGTGCATCTCTGTAATGAGAAGGGGTGTGGTCTAATGACATCAACACCCTATATTAGGTGTGCATAATTATTAGGCAACTTCCTTTCCTTTGGCAAAATGGGTCAAAAGAAGGACTTGACAGCCTCAGAAAAGTCAAAAATAGTGAGATATCTTGCAGAGGGATGCAGCACTCTTAAAATTGCAAAGCTTCTGAAGCGTGATCATCGAACAATCAAGCGTTTCATTCAAAATAGTCAACAGCGTCGCAAGAAGCGTGTGAAAAAACCAAGGTGCAAAATAACTGCCCATGAACTGAGAAAAGTCAAGCGTGCAGCTGCCAAGATGCCACTTGCCACCAGTTTGGCCATATTTCAGAGCTGCAACATCACTGGAGTGCCCAAAAGCACAAGGTGTGCAATACTCAGAGACATGGCCAAGGTAAGAAAGGCTGAAAGACGACCACCACTGAACAAGACACACAAGCTGAAACGTCAAGACTGGGCCAAGAAATATCTCAAGACTGATTTTTCTAAGGTTTTATGGACTGATGAAATAAGAGTGAGTCTTGATGGGCCAGATGGATGGGCCCGTGGCTGGATTGGTAAAGGGCAGAGAGCTCCAGTCCGACTCAGATGCCAGCAAGGTGGAGGTGGAGTACTGGTTTGGGCTGGTATCATCAAAGATGAGCTTGTGGGGCCTTTTCGGGTTGAGGATGGAGTCAAGCTCAACTCTCAGTCCTACTGCCAGTTTCTGGAAGACACCTTCTTCAAGCAGTGGTACAGGAAAAAGTCTGCATCCTTCAAGAAAAACATGATTTTCATGCAGGACAATGCTCCATCACACGCGTCCAAGTACTCCACAGCGTGGCTGGCAAGAAAGGGTATAAAAGAAGAAAATCTAATGACATGGCCTCCTTGTTCACCTGATCTGAACCCCATTGAGAACCTGTGGTCCATCATCAAATGTGAGATTTACAAAGAGGGAAAACAGTACACCTCTCTGAACAGTGTCTGGGAGGCTGTGGTTGCAGCTGCACGCAATGTTGATGGTGAACAGATCAAAACACTGACAGAATCCATGGATGGCAGGCTTTTGAGTGTCCTTGCAAAGAAAGGTGGCTATATTGGTCACTGATTTGTTTTTGTTTTGTTTTTGAATGTCAGAAATGTATATTTGTGAATGTTGAGATGTTATATTGGTTTCACTGGTAAAAATAAATAATTGAAATGGGTATATATTTGTTTTTTGTTAAGTTGCCTAATAATTATGTACAGTAATAGTCACCTGCACACACAGATATCCCCCTAAAATAGCTAAAACTAAAAACAAACTAAAAACTACTTCCAAAAATATTCAGCTTTGATATTAATGAGTTTTGTGGGTTCATTGAGAACATGGTTGTTGTTCAATAATAAAATTAATCCTCAAAAATACAACTTGCCTAATAATTCTGCACTCCCTGTATAAATTCTTTATTTTTTCATTTTTCAATTTTCAAATAACAGAATCAGGTAAACATGACAGATACAGGTAAAGCCATATAGTATTTGTATCCAATGTCTCACAATGGCAAGCATATTAATCTATACGTAAATATACATGGATTATTATTATTGTCATTATTGTTCAAGTCCCCCTAAAATGGAAGGTACTATGAGAGAAGAAAGAAAACCATCAATTCTGACTCTCTTCCTTGAGATTTCAGGTTTGAGTTATTTAGGGGAGGTAAAAAAAAAAATAACAGTAGAAGAAAGAGAAGAAAGGTTAGAGAGGAAAGAGAAGACTGAGAGATGGGGGAGGGGGGGAGGGGGGATACAGACAAATGATGCCTCCTATCTGTATGCTGGTTTAGTCAGGGGTCACCTCCGCCAGGGTCCTCCAAGGACTCCACAACTTCAAGAATTTATCATGAGTTCTGTTAATCCACCCAGTCATCTCTTCAAACCGGCAGATTTGAGCGACTTTAGCCTTCCATTCATGTATGGAAGGGGGGTTTGTATCTAGCCAATGCAGGGGACTTACCATTTTGGCGGCAGCTATAAGTTGTGATATTAGGTTCCGTTTGGATGGGGAATATTGTGGGGCAGGGAGAGCTAGAGCCACCATCTCTAGTGTAAGTCTGAAGTCTGGGGTTGTGAGCTTCTGGATCAACGCTTCCACTTCTCTCCAGTAGGACTTAATAAGAGAGCAATCCCACCAAATATGTGACAGAGAGCCTACTCCGTCCCTACATCTCCAACACTCTCCTGTAGCAGCTAGACATCTTTTGAAGAGAAAGTCAGGGGTTTTGTACCACCTTGAAAGTAATTTGAAATGATTCTCCTGTAGATGGATACAGGAAGAGAACCCATGTGAGTGTATCAGCACCCGTTTGACCTCTGCATCGTCCAGAACCCTATTTAATTCCCTTTCCCATTCTCTGAGGTACAAAGGTTTCAGAGGTTCACTTTGCTACCTTCCTAGCAGCAGGAAGTGGTGAGGAGATCAATTTCTCAAATTTGGTTAAAGACCTTTGGAGGGAGTACCGCTTCTTCAACTCTCCACACACAGCTTTGATATGGGGCTTCGTGAGAAAAAAGTCATCTGCAAATGCAGTGCATTTTAGTTCTCTCTGGCCATATTTAACTCCCGGGATATCTAGTGATTGTCTGACTAATTGTAAGAGTGTCTCCACTACTAAGATAAATAAAGATGGGGACAGGGGGCACCCCTGTCTGGTCCCGTTGGTAATATCAAAGGTCGGTGAGAGCATGCCATTGACTTTCAATCTGGCACGGGGATTCTGGTAGAGAGTAAAGATTGCCTGCGTGAAAGCATCACTATCAAACGCCTTTTCGGCATCGATGCTAAGTAAAGCTAGGGGAGGTTCTTTTTATGTGCCATATGTATGGCGTGGAATATTCTTTGGGAATTGTCTTTCCCCTCCCAACCTTGGACAAAGCCCTATTGCTCATGCCCTATCAGAGCTGGCAAGAACTTGCCCAATCTGCATGCCAGGATCTTTGCCCACAGTTTTAAGTCCAGGTTCAAAAGGGAAATTGGATGATAGCTCCCGCAGATTTGGGGGTCTTTTACCTCCTTAGGGATTAAAGTGACACAAGATTCTAGTGTCTGTTTGGGCAGGGAGTCACCTTGTAGTAAGGCATTGCAAACTTCTGTAAACCTGGGGATGAGAATATCTTGGAACTTTTTATAATATAGCAAGGATAGACCGTCTGGTCCTGGGCTCTTGCCAGGTGGAAAGCTTTTAAGAGTGCTGACTACTTCTTCGGTTGTTATCGGTCTAATGAGGTACGAAGAATCTTCCGGTGTAATGACCGAGAGGTGGAGAGAATCTAAGAAGTCCCTAATGCAGTGTTCCCTTTGGAGTTCCCGGTCAGGTGTTTCTGTCTGATGGAGATTGTACAGTACAGAGTAGAACTCTTTAAAGGCCCTAGCAATTTCTGGAGTTTCATGAGTCAGGTTGCCATCTGACTGTTTTATGGAGGAAATATAAATGACATTCTTAGCTTTCTTAAGCAAGGATGACATCAGCTTTCCTCCTTTGTCTCCATAAGCATAGACTTTATGCTGAAAATTCAATATTTGTCTCATCACTCTTTGGTTAAGAAGGTCGCAGAGTTGTATCCTAAGTTCTGTCAGAGTTTTTTGGTGTTCGTTGCATAGTGAGGCTTTATGTAATTTCTCTACTGTTGCTATTTCCGCTAAGAGTGTGTCAACAGCTTTTTGTTGTTCCCTCTTAACCCTAGTGCCTAAAGAGATAAAGCAACCTATAACAAACGCCTTGTGGGCCTCTCATGCAATAGGTTGCGAGCTGTGTGTGGAGGAGTTGAGCGCAAAGTACTCTGTCAATTGGGTCCTAACCTGATCCAGATGAAGTTGGTTGTGTAGCAAAGATTCATTCAATCTCCAACTCCATTCTCTCTTTGGTAGAGAGGCCAGGGTGAAGGTCGCCAAACAAGGTGCATGGTCTGACAGGGTGATCGTTCCAATCTCAGCTGATCTAAAATAGGGAAGAAGAGATGCAGAGGTCAGAATATGATCTAGCCGTTGGTACGACCCGTGCGGAACAGAGTAGAAGGAGAAGTCTTTATCTGTGGGGTGAAGACTAGGCCATACGTCTACTAAGTGTAATTCATGGAGTTTCTTATGGAGTCTACTGAGGAGATTTTGGGTTATATGAGACTTAGCCGAGGAGGAGTCCATAGCAGGGTTTAGAACCAGATTTAGGTCAGCTCCCAGAATCAAATGTCCCTCAGCAAAAAGTTTAAGTGTGTCAAGAGCTTGTAGAAGCCAATGCACAGGAGACTTATTTGGAAAAATTAGCTAAGGTAAACTTGCGATCTGCTATTAAACCCTTGACTAACAGGAGTCTTCCTTCTGTGTCTGAATGTTGCTGTAGGAAGGTAAATGGGACTGATTGATGGATTGCTATGGCAACCCCTTTAGAAGCTGAAACTGGCTGAACACTGTGATAACAGTGCGCAAATGGACGTTTCAGTAGTCTTGGCATTTTCCTCTGGCGGAGGTGGGTTTCCTTAAGAAACACTATATGGGAACACATTTTCTTGAGAGCAAGCATAATCTGGCCTCGTTTCTGAGGTGAATTGAGGCCTTTCACATTAAATGTAGAGACCACTATGTCATTCATCTCCAGTGAGCAATATTATCTAATTTCAGAACAGAGAAATTATCTGTGAATTCGTCTAGGGGGTAGGTTGAAGGATCTGAATGGAATACAAATAGGAAGGGAAGCAAGAGGGGAGGGAGAAAAAAGAAGAGAAATCAAGAAAAAGATAGAGATAGAGAGAACAATGAAGTTCAATAAAACAGTACAAATTGTTAACTGTAGTTGAATCTAGAGGGGCCTCCCACAGGATAACACACAGCCTAACTTCTAGATTTTAAAAAGGGGCATATCCGACAATAGAAGAAATTTGTCCGCCGTCGTCCAATACTATGTATCTCTGTGTCCCTGTGTGAAGCCTATGTGGAGCACCACCTGGAGAGAGGCCTAGTATAGGTCCACGCCAGGTGCTGTCCCCACAAAAGGTGTTTAATCAGTTACTGGGTATGAGGCCAGTAAAATGAGGCTATCACAAAAGGTATTATCAGTAGTAAATGTGGATAGCAAGGGGGTGAAACACAAGAAAAACTTCTAGCCTGGTCGTGTTACCCAGGCATCACAGCCAGAAATGCTAAGACTATTATTTAGTGACCCATATAATCTATTAATTACCTAGGCCTTAGGTAGAGAGGTGGGAAGGCAGTTGGGAGGAGGGGTGGGGATGGGGAGGAGGGGTGGGGTGGCCTAGTAGGCATAAGTCTAAGCTTGTCAGGTAGAAATGTGCTGAGTACATTATTCAAGAACATATCATGGAATAAACATCACAAATATAAACTTTCAGGCAGGAAGACGTTAAGTGCATTAAACAGAAGCGCGCTAGTACCTGACTATCACAAATATAAACCTTCAGGTATGCATGTGCTGAGTACATTAGACAGAACGTGCTAGAAATTCCTTATTAGTGAAACATCAAACAAGGTGCAAAGTGCACAAGAAGACCCATTGGGGATTAGTGACTATTACGAATCCCCAGTATATGTAGTGGCCTAGCCGTAAGTCACCAGACTTGTGAACAAGAGGCGTCTGATTCCGCCTCAGGTGATATATGTGCAATAAGGTAAGGACCGTCCACAATGTAAGAACCACCACCGGAACCCCTCCCATGCACTCATCAATACTGAACCAGATCTTGGCGTGGTAAGTCCTCAGGGTGGAGGGTCTGTGGCTCCCATCAGGTATTTGGTTGCTTTGCTGGCTTTGGTGCATTGGACTCTTTTCCAGGGCTCCAGCTGTGGAAGGACCGGGAGTGTCGTCGGAAAGGCCACAGGTAGCCACGTAGGGATGTCGATGGGCTGGATACCAATGTGCTCCCACGCCTTGTCTAGGTCGTCCGGTGTGTGTATGGCGATGCGTTTTCCATTCTTGTGTATGGACAGTCCAAAAGGGTACATCCAGGTGTATGGGGTCTTTTGTGCCCGTAATGCATCAAGCAGAGGCTTCATTATGCGCCGTTTTGCGAGCGTTAAGGGCGCAATGTCCTAGTATAGCGCAATGTCTGTGCCTTCATATGAAATCCGGCTTCTAGTACGTGCTGCCTCCATGACACGCGTTGTGTCTACAAAAGATAGTAGGCCGCAGACCACATCTCTCAGTCTCTCACTTGGTTTCGGCTGGGGTCTCAAGGCTCTGTGTATGCGTTCTAGAGTGATTGTTGCAGCAGAGTCTGCGAAGATTTCCATGGCTACTTTACGTAGCGATTCAGCGGCCCAGGACTCGGGTAGGCCTTTTATCCGAACATTACGCCGCCTGCTGCGATTTTCTTGATCTTCCAGCAGTAAGAAAGCTCTATTAAGCTCTTCGACGTGTCCATTGAGACATTCAGTCACCCCAGTGGCGTGCGATCGCAGTTCTTGGGCCGCTTGCTCCAGGGCCTCGACTCTGTTGCCCACTTGGGAGATCTCAGTTTTAATGTCGGCCAGTTCGGTCAGGACCGGTCTGAGGGCTTTGTCCAGTGCTTGGCTAAGCACTTTAGTAAGAAAGGACTTGGATACCGGTGCCGGGTACTGGTCGTCAGTTGTGCCGCAGCGCTCACTGTCTGCTTCTGAGTCTTCGGCTTCCGCCTTTTTCATGCGTGCCGCCGCCATCTTGGCGCTTGCTCCCGGAGAGTGTGAGCTTCTCTTTTTAAGGAACTTCTGCATGTCTTGTTGCCCCTTGTGAGATCTGGGTGTATCTGGAGGGTCTAGCCCCCTGTTTCGGCCGTATTTGACCATTTCTGTTCAGGTCACTGCTGATTATAAGGCTGTAGATGCTGGAACGTGGAGGAGCAGCTCTTTCACACAGCCATCCACTCCAGCGGCCGGGCTCCGCCCCCTTTCATTCTTATTTTATCCCTGGTAAACATAAGTCAAGAAATCCTTTATGTGCATTTCAGTTTCATGTTTTGGTATCATTAAGGTGGTATAATGCTCTAAAATTAGTAAGCTGTCAAGGTATGCTCATGTTTCCTGATAACCAAACAAAACAGACAATCTTCTAGTAGTGAATTGTAAATGTCAGTTCCAGTGAGAATGCTGCATGGGTATAAAAACAATTTAATATCTGATGTGTCATAACATTCAACATGCCCTATAGCAGTGATGGGCAAACTGCTCCAGTAAAACTATAAATCCCATCATGCCCTGGCTGTAGGCAGACTGGGCATACTAAGAGTTATAGTTTTACAACACCTGGAGAGCCACAGTTTGCCCATCCCTGCCCTATAGCATCTGTTTCTTCTTTAACCACTTAAGGACCACAGGTTTATACCCCCCTAGTGACCAGGCCCTTTTTTACAAATCGGCATTTCACAACTTTAACGGTTTATTGCTCGGTCATGCAACTTGGCACCCAAATGAATTTTACCTCCTTTTCTTCTCACAAATACAGCTTTCTTTTGGTGGCATTTGATTGCTGCTGACATTTTTAGTTTTTCTGATATTAATCAAAATAGACCGCAATTTCCTCAAGAAAAGTGTATTTTTAACTTTTTCTGGTGAAATTGTTCAAATATAATTATATTTCTATACAAGTTTGTGTCAGAATTTATTGTGCTACATGTCTTTGATAAAAAAAAATCCAATAAGTGTATATTTATTGGTTTGCGCAAAAGTTATAGCGTTTGAATTTGAATTTCCGCATTTTGAAGCAGCTCTGACTTTCTGAGCATCTGTCATGTTTCTTGAGGTGCTAGAATGCCAGGATAGTATAAATACCCCCCAAATGACCCCATTTTAGAAAGAAGACACCCCAAAGTATTCGTGGAGGGGCATGGTGAGTTCATGTATGATTTAATTTTTTTTCACAAGTTAGCGGAAAATGACACTTATGGATAAAGTTTCCATTTCTGCTAACTTCTGGCAAAAAAGATTTTCATAGAAGATTTTTTTTTTTTTGGCACAAGTTAGCGGAAATTTTTTATTATTTTTTTTTTTCTCACAAAGTCTCCCTTTCCGCTAACTTGTGACAAAAAGTTCAATCTTTCATGGACTCAATATGCCCCTCAGTGAATACCTTGGGGTGTCTTCTTTCCAAAATGGGGTCATTTGTGGGGTGTTTGTACTGCACTGGCATTTGAGGGTCTCCGCAATCATTACATGTATGGCCAGCATTAGGAGTTTCATCTATTCTCCTTAGGCCTCATGCACACTACCGTTGTTTGGTCCGCATCCGAGCCGCCGTTCCGCGGCCCCGCAAAAAAAATATAACATGTCCTATTCTTGTCCGCGCTTTGCGGACAAGAATAGGCATATATATTGCCAGCGCCCGTTCCGTTCCGCAAATTGCAGAAGTCAACATGGGCACCTTCCGTTTTTTGCGGATCCGCGGTTTGCGGCCCGCAAAAAATGGCACGATCGTGTGCATGAGGCCTTATATTGAGCATACGGGTAATGAGATTTTTTTTTTTTTCGTTCAGCCTCTGGGCTGAAAGAAAAAATGAACGGCACAGATTTCTTCATTCGCATCGATCAATGTGGATGAAAAAATCTCTGCCAAAAAATGTGCAAAAAAAAAAAAATGCTGCGATCGCTAATAAAGATCCAAAAAGCTCAAAAGTGACCTTTATAGCGCCGCAGCGATTTTACGGTGTTTTTGCAGTGATCAGAAAAAAATTAATTTCTGTCACTGTGGTGGGGCGGACTGAACGCAAGTGTTCGCACAAGATCAGGCATGATCGGGCGAATACTGCGTTTTTTGTAGAGCCTAAGGTGACCCTAATGTACTGATATAGATCTGATTTCGATCAGTCTTGATCACTTACAGATACTATATAATACTAGTGCTGATTAGCGACAGCGATGACGCTAATCAGCGACTAATCAGTGACTGCGGTGCGGTGGGCTGGGCGCTAAATACCTAACAAGTAGCTAACTAACTGGCGGTGATAAGGGACCCTTAGGCCCCATTCACACGTCCGCAATTCTGTTCCGCATTTTGCGGAACGGAATTGCGGACCCATTCATTTCTGTGGGGACAGACTTTGTCCCGCTCGGATCCGGAATTGCGGATCTGCACTTCCGGGTCCGCGCTTCCATTCTGCAAAAATATAGAACATGTCCTTTTCTTGTCCGCAATTGCGGACAAGAAAAGGCATTTTCTATATAGTTCTGGCAATGTGCGGATCCGCAAAATGCGGAAAGCACATTGCCGGTGTCCGTGTTTTGCGGATCCGCGGATCCGTGGATCCGCAAAACACATACAGACGTCTGAATGGAGCCTTACAGGGGGGTGATCAATGACAGGGGGGGTGATCAGGGAGTCTATATGGGGTGATCAGGTGTTAATAAGGGGTTAATAAGTGACAGGGGGGGTGTAGTGTAGTGTGGTGCTTGTTGCTACTCACAGAGCTGCCTGTGTCCTCTGGTGGTGGATCCAAGCAAAAGGGACCACCAGAGGACCAGGTAGCAGGTATATCAGATGCTGTTAACAAAACAGCGTCTAATATACCTTTCTGATGTTAAAAAAATTGCATCTACAGCCTGCCAGCGAATGATCGCTGCTGGCAGGCTGTAGATCAACTTGTTTACCTCGCGATCCTGTGAACGCGCGCTCCTGTGAGCGCGCGTTCACAGGAAATCTCGGGTCTCACGAGATGACGCCTATTGGCGTCATCGAGACCTGAGAAAGCCGCCGCACTGACGCCTATCGGCGTTAGTGAGACGGCAAGCGGTTTAAATGGTAACTGTCATATTTTTTTATTTTATGTAATTGGATAGTGATGAGCGGCAGGTGCCATATTCGATTTCGACGAAATTCGCGAATATTCGATAGAATATTAGTTTCATATTCGTCAAAATTGAATATTTGTCATTATTCTAGTTATCGCGATTAATATGCGATTTAAATAATCGCGTATTGCGATTTTAACTTAAGGCTACTTTCCTATTGGTTTGATATCTAGAATTAGTGAAGATGACGAATATGACGAATGTATTCTTCATATTCCTCAAAACGAAGATAACGAAGTATTCTCCATCTTCGTTTTAGCTACCTATTCGTCAACTTCGCCAATTCTAGCAATCAAATAGGAAGGTTGACTATAGAGACAGCTGTGTTTAATTCGCTATGCGATTATATTACTTAGCTTTTTTTTTTTTATTGAATAGTTAAATACTTGATTATTATAATGATTCTATTTATAAAAAAAAAAAAGCAAAGTAATATAATCGCATAGCGAATTAAACACAGCTGTCTCTATAGTCAACCTTCCTATTTGATTGCTAGAATTGGCGAAGTTGACGAATAGGTAGCTAAAACGAAGATGGAGAATACTTCGTTATCTTCGTTTTGAGGAATATGACGAATACATTCGTCATATTCGCTAATTCTACCAAGCCAACCATAGTAAACAAGGTCCAAGTTGAAATAGCAATGCGATTAATTCAAGTTATAATAATCGAATTGCGATTTCAACTTAGCACTGCTATATTCCATATTCGTTAATTCTAGCCTAATATGGAATATAGCAGTGCTAAGTTGAAATCGCAATTCGATTATTATAACTTGAATTAATCAAATTGTGATTTCAACGTAATTCTCAAATCCGACAGTACATTCTAGTATGGAGACGTTCCCATGGTGATGGGGACGCTCCATGAGCACGGAAGTCGTCAGAAGCGGCAACAAGCACTGACTGGAGCAGCCAGGAATCCTAAGGACAGGTAAGAACTACTTTTCGGAAGTGGGAAAGAAAAAAATATAACAATAAAAAAACAAAAAAACAAATATTCGAAATATCGAATTTATAGCACTATATTCGAAATATTCGCGAATTAGCGAAGTGCCGATATTCGCAAAAAAAAAACGATATTCGAATATTCGCGCTCAACACTATAATTGGATTGGTCTGACTAAGTTTACCTTAGTTCCCTAGTTAATACTTTTGTATAGTTATTGAATTACCTAGTAACTAAGTGTTCTTGCATGGCCAGACCACTTACTGTTGTCTCACATACTTATATATTGTTATTATTATAGCCAAATTTATCACCCTAACTCCTCCCACAGTTGTTACACTACATAGACAGTAATATACCGAAATGTGGGGATTGTTCCCAATTGGTGTGCTATTACTTTGTGGAATGTTTTGCCGAATGATTCACAAAATATCGGCGTTTTTGTGTTGAAATTATTTCCATAGGTATGAATGGCGTAATGTTCAAAACTAGAGTGGGAGCTGACAAAAGCTAAAGTGTGAGCTGAAAAATCAAGACATGATTTCTAAACTGCCACCACTCCCTCATTTTCAAGCCCACCTACACAAATCTTATATCAAAACGTTCAGCTATCCATGCTGCCACTAAAAATGCTAAGCTAAGCCTTAGTCCTGATAGTTTTCATTGAGCATGGACTCCCATATTGTTGAGTGGATTAGGCAGACAACAGAGGGTTGTAGTCAATGGAGAACATTCAAAACAAGGTAATGTTACCAGTGGGGTTCCACAGGGATCTGTACTGGGACCGATTTTGTTTAATATCTTCATTAGTGATATTGCAAAAGGCCTCGCTGGTAAGGTTTGTCTTTTTGCTGATGACACAAAGATATGTAACAGGGTTGATGTTCCTGGAGGGAAACGCCAAATGGAAAAGGATTTAGGAAAACTAGAAGAATGGTCAGAACTCTGGAAACTGAAATTTAATGTGGATAAGTGCAAGATAATGCACCTGGGGCGTAAAAACCCAAGGGCAGAATATAGAATATTTGACACAGTCCTGACCTCAGTATCTGAGGAAAGGGATTTAGGAGTAATTATTTCAGAAGACTTAAAGGTGGGAAGACAATGTAATAGAGCAGCACGAAATGCCAGCAGAATGCTTGGATGTATAGGGAGAGGTATAAGCAGTAGAAAGAGTGAAGTGCTTATGCCGCTGTACAGAACACTGGTGAGACCTCACTTGGAGTATTGTGCGCAGTACTGGAGGCCATATCTCCAGAAGGATATAGATACTCTAGAGAGAGTTCAGAGAAGAGCTACTAAACTAGTACATGGATTGCAGGATAAAACTTACCAGGAAAGGTTAAAGGACCTTAATATGTATAGCTTGGAAGAAAGAAGAGACAGAGGGGATATGATAGAAACTTTTAAATACATAAAGGGAATAAACTCGGTAAAGGAAGAGAGCATATTTAAAAGAAGAAAAACTACCACAAGAGGACACAGTTTTAAATTAGAGGGGCAAAGGTTTAAAAGTAATATAAGGAAGTATTACTTTACTGAGAGAGTAGTGGATGCATGAAATAGCCTTCCTGCAGAAGTGGTAGCTGCAAATACAGTGAAGGGGTTTAAGCATGCATGGGATAGGCATAAGGCCATCCTTCATATAAGATAGGGCCGGGGGCTATCCATAGTATTCAGTATATTGGGCAGACTAGATGGGCCAAATGGTTCTTATCTGCCGACACATTCTATGTTTCTATGTTTCTATGTTTTCACAATATGACTATTTGTTTGCAACTCACGACGCCCATTGACATTCATTGAAACTCCACTCTAGCCACCTCAAATTTGAAGGGCAATTTCTAAACTGCGACTGTGCCTTCATTTCATTTTAATATTTCAGAGGCATACAGTACTATGCATCAAAATGTAGGTCTGGGTCTTGTGATTCTCATAATATAAAGCTCTATATATATATATTTATATATATATAATGCGCTGTAGAATTTAAAATGTTTAAACTACAATCGTTTGAAGATGGCAACCGCCAGTGAAGTGAGCAAGTTGGAGTAGTTTGTTTATAACCGCTCTTCTCTGCCCTTGCTGTAGAGTGAGTTGCCATAGAACCTAGGTTTGTGAGCAGCCAGCAGAGTGACAAAAGCTAGAGTGTGAGCTGAAAAATCAGGACATGATTTCTAAAATGCCACCACTCCCTCATTTTTAAGACCACCTACACAAATCGGCTGCTAATGTAACTGTGAAGCACTTTGGGCAACAACATTGCAATTAAATGTGCTATATAAATAAATAAAAGTTGAAATGCATTTCTCACTCTATCAAACTTGCCATGCACACTTTTTAAATTTGATCAATCAATTGGTTAGTGTAATGTTTACTATCTTTACTCACTCCAAACACTCCACACAGTTACTCTGCCCACTCCATAAAGTTACTCTGCCCAGTCCAACCTTTCCACAGTTACTCCAGCCACTCCAACCACACAACAGTTACTCAAGCCACTCCACCCAGTTACTCTGCCCACTCCAGTTGTAGACTACTGGTGGAGGCAAGAACACTTCACACAATTTCCCCAGAAATTGTACCTTTATAGTTGCAGCATGTTCTTTCCTCCCCCAGGCATTTCAGTGGTGCAGCTAAAACAGCGTTGCTAGGTGTCCTCCGTCTCCCATCTTCTCTGTAAAGAAGACGGAGGACGTAGTATTGGACAGTCCCAAACGCTGCATGCGTGCCCCTTTGGGACCAGGATAGTGCCGATATTCGCGATAAAATTTGAGATAAAAATTTGCGATCAACTACTCAAGACGAAGAGGAAAAATCCAATTGGTTGGGGTGAGGCTGCGCGTTCCCGAGATGAGACGAATTAATTTTGGTAAGTTGGGGGGGAGGTCTTAGTCTCAGGGTAAGGGCATCAGTGGCCATCTTGAGAAGATAGTCAGAAAGAAGTCTTGTGAGGAGCGGTTGCTATGGCCGGAATCTTATTAAGGCTTATTGCACATCAATGTGTGTGCCCCATGGCCGCATTGCGGACCGCATTTGCGGATCCACAATACATGGGCACCGTTCACTGTGTATTCCGCTTCATGGATGCGGACCCATTCATTTCAATAAGTCCGCAAATCCGGAGATGCGGAATGGTGCGGAACAGAAGCACAGAACGGAACCCTACGGAAGTACTACGGAGTGCTTCCGTGGGCTTTTGTTCCGTACTTCCATTCCGCAAAAAGATAGAACATGATCGCGGACCCATTAAAGTGTAGGTATGGTGTTCTTTTTGTGATGTGCAATGTTGTTTTTGCACCAAACATATATTTTTAAATTATGGCCAAAAAGTTCAACCTTGGTTTCATCAGACCATAACACCTTTTCCCACATGCTTTTGGGAGACTTCAGATGTGTTTTTGCAAAATGTAGCCTGGCTTGGATGTTTTTCTTCGTAAGAAAAGGCTTTCGTCTTGGCACTCTACCCCATAGCCCAGACATATGAAGAATACGGGAGATTGTTGTCACATGTACGACACAGCCAGTACTTGCCAGATATTCCTGCAGATCCTTTAATGTTGCTGTAGGCCTCTTGGTAGTTTCCCAGACCAGTTTTCTTCTCTTCTTTTCATAAATTTTGGAGGGATGTCCAGTTCTTGGTAATGTCACTGTTGTGCCATATTTTCTCACTTGATAATGACTGTCTTCACTGTGTTCAATGGTATATCTAATGCCTTCGAAATTATTTTGTACCCTTCTTTTGACTGCTACTTTTTAACAATGAGATCCCTCTGCTGCTTTGGAAGCTCTCTGTGGACCATGGCTTTTGCTGTGGAATGCGACTTTCAGGAAAGACCAACTAGAGCAGCTGAACTTTATTTGGGGTTAATCAGAGGCACTTTAAATGATGGCAGGTGTCTGCTGACTCCTATTTAACATGATTTTGAATGGGATTGCTTAATTCTGAACACAGCTACATCCCCAGTTATAAGAGGGTATGCACACTTATGCAACCGCATTATTTTAGGTTTTTATTTTTTTCTGCCCTCCACCTAAAAGATTTCAGTTTGTTTTTCAGTTGAGTTGTACAGTTTATAGGTCACATTAAAGGTGGAAAAAGTTCTGAAATGATTTATCTTTGTCAATTTTTTTTTTTACAGCACAGAAACCTATGATTTTAACAGGGGTGTGTAGACTTTGTATATCCACTGTATATGAAAATTGAATTTTGACAGAAAATATGACAGTTATCCTTTTAAATGTGAGCTGAAAAGGAGAAAACAGCTCCACCAAGATGCGAGTAGAAAAACACTGATGGAATAGACAGCAGTTGTCATAAAGACACAAATTTGGAGTGATGCAGAAATGTCTAGGACTCAAGGTGTTGTCAAACGTAGATTTTTTGATATACTGTACAGTAGTTTTTGAAGTCAAAATCAGCATCATAAAAGGAGAGAAAGTATTAAAAACAGATACCAATTTCCCAATTTTTTTCATCCACTCCTGGATTTAGCTTCTACAAAAAAAAAAAAAAATTAACATGTGGCAGCACGCTAATGTCTAGTTGTAATATTAAATGGACATATTCAGTAGTGATGAGCGGCAGGGGCAATATTCGAATTCGCAATATTTCGCGAATATTTGGGCAAATATTCGCCATATATTTGAGAATTTGTGAATTCATGATCTCCCGCAATATTTTGTCTTGATTGCAAAAAATTTGCATAAAATATGTGCATAAAAAATTTGCATGAAACTGGTATTTAAAAAAAAAAAGAATATTCGCAATTCCGAATATATTTAGCGATATTCTAAATATCCACGAATTCTCGAAGTGCCGATATTCGCGATTAAAATTCGCAATTCGAATATTCTTGATCAACACTAATATTCAGCAAAGTTTAATGACAATGTACTATACAGGGAGTGCAGATTATTAGGCAAGTTGTATTTTTGAGGATTAATTTTATTATTGAACAACAACCATGTTATCAATGAACCCCAAAAAAATCTCATTAATATCAAAGCTGAATATTTTTGGAAGTAGTTTTTAGTTTGTTTTTTAGTTTTTAGCCATTTTAGGGGGATATCTGTATGTGCAGGGTGACTATTACTGTGCATAATTATTAGGCAACTTAACAAAAACAAATATATACCCATTTCAATTATTTATTTTTACCAGTGAAACCAATATAACATCTCAACATTCACATATATACATTTCTGACATTCAAAAACAAAACAAAAAACAAATCAGTGACCAATATAGCCACCTTTCTTTGCAAGGACACTCAAAAGCCTGCCATCCATTGGATTCTGTCAGTGTTTTGATCTGTTCACCATCAAATTGCGGGCAGCAGCAACCACAGCCTCCAGACACTGTTCAGAGAGGTGTACTGTTTTCCCTCCTTGTAAATCTCACATTTGATGATGGTCCACAGGTTCTCAATGGGGTTCAGATCAGGTGAACAAGGAGGCCATGTCATTAGATTTTCTTCTTTTATACCCTTTCTTGCCAGCCACGCTGTGGAGTACTTGGACGCGTGTGATGGAGCATTGTCCTGCATGAAAATCATGTTTTTCTTGAAGGATGCAGACTTCTTCCTGTACCACTGCTTGAAGAAGGTGTCTTCCAGAAACTGGCAGTAGGACTAGGAGTTGAGCTTGACTCCATCCTCAACCCGAAAAGGCCCCACAAGCTCATCTTTGATGATACCAGCCCAAACCAGTACTCCACCTCCACCTTGCTGGTGTCTGAGTCGGACTGGAGCTCTCTGCCCTTTACCAATCCAGCCACGGGCCCATCCATCTGGCCCATCAAGACTCACTCTCATTTCATCAGTCCATAAAACCTTAGAAAAATCAGTCTTGAGATATTTCTTGGCCCAGTCTTGACGTTTCAGCTTGTGTGTCTTGTTCAGTGGTGGTCGTCTTTCAGCCTTTCTTACCTTGGCCATGTCTCTGAGTATTGCACACCTTGTGCTTTTGGGCACTCCAGTGATGTTGCAGCTCTGAAATATGGCCAAACTGGTGGCAAGTGGCATCTTGGCAGCTGCACGCTTGACTTTTCTCAGTTCATGGGCAGTTATTTTGAGCCTTGTTTTTCCACACGCTTCTTGCGACCCTGTTGAACTATTTTGTATGAAACGCTTGATTGTTCGATGATCACGCTTCAGAAGCTTTGCAATTTTTAAGAGTGCTGCATCCCTCTGCAAGATATCTCACTATTTTTGACTTTTCTGAGCCTGTCAAGTCCTTCTTTTGACCCATTTTTGCCAAAGGAAAGGAAGTTGCCTAATAATTATGCACACCTAATATAGGGTGTTGATTTCATTAGACCACACCCCTTCTCATTACAGAGATGCACATCACCTATATGCTTAATTGGTAGTAGGCTTTCGAAGCCTATACAGCTTGGAGTAAGACAAAACATGCATAAAGAGGATGATGTGGTCAAAATACTCATTTGCCTAATAATTCTGCACGCAGTGTAATCATAAACTAGATGTGCACACAGAAGGGGCAATATTTTAGGAGGATGGGTATGGCTTAGTTCATACGACATTTAAATCTTTAGAAGTATTTCCAAAACTATACCTAAATGTAGGGTCCCATGTATGCTGTTATATAGGCTTTGTTGCTCATTGGCTCCCATGTGAAATTCTTCTATATAAAAAAAAAGTGATTTACAATTTAAGCATTAAAAAAGGCAATATTTTCACAGATGCACCTGTTTTCTTCCTGCTGCACATGCTGAATTTGAGTGATGAATGGGATTTTGCACATAGCTTATCTATATTTTGGAGAGGTTTTTTCAGATGGATATAACTTTTTTTCAAATAAATCTTAATCAATGTATTATAAAAACTTTTACAATAAATTAAAAAGTTTCAATACATTTTAGGCCTCAATTTCTTTAGATTTTGTTGTCAATGCGTGAAACATATAGTAATTATTATTTGTAGACATGCAAACCCATAAATGTCTAGTAGAGATGTGCAAAAAATTTTTTAATTTGTTTTGGGTAAAAAAATCGGTTTGAAGATTGATTCAGGTATGAGTAATTGTGACCAAAATGCTCAGATTGCACTGAAATGTTATGTATAAGGCCCCTTTCACACGGGTGTGAGTATTCCACGCGGGTGCATTGCGTGAGGTGAAAGCATTGCACCCGCACTGAATTCCTGACCATTAATTTCAATGGGGCTGTGTTACATGAGCTATGTTTTTCACGTATGACTTGTGCGATGCGCGGAAAATCGCAGAATGTTCTATATTTTGCGTTTTTCTCGCAACGCAGGCCCCCATAGAAATGAATGGGTCTGCGTGAAATCACATCGCGTCTGCAAGCAAGTGCAGATGCAGTGCGATTTTCACACATGGTGCTAAGGAGACGAGGGATGTATGGTTGGGACCCCATTTACTTTTTTATTTTCCATTATGATATGGTTATAATAAAAAATAATAGATTCTTTAATACAGAATGCTTAGTATAATGTCAATTGAGGGTTAAAAAATAAATAAAAAAATAACTCACCTCATCCACTTGATCACGCAGCCGGGTCCTCTTTTTTGTTCTTCTTGAAGGACGCGCAAAAGGACCTTCGTGACGTCATCGCGCACCTGCGCTGACGTTTACCGCGCTCATAACAAGTGAGCGCAATGACGTAAGAGAAGGTCCTTTTGCGTATCCTTCAAGAAGAACAAGAAGAGGATACCGTGCTGCCGTGATCAAGTGGATGAGGTGAGTTATGTTTTATTATTTTTTAACCCTCAATTGACATTATTTTCCCCGTAATGACCGGCTCTATAAGTATATCACATGATCCACCCTTGTCTGATAAAACATCATAAAAAAATAAAATTAAAAACAATGTAAAAAAAAAGGCATTCTTTGTCACCTTAAATCACAAAAGTGCAACATCCAAGCGATCAAAAATGTGTATCTCCCACAAAATGGTATCAATAAAAACTGTCAACCTCATCCTGCAAAACATTAGCCCTTACCTAAGATATTCGCCCAAAAAATAAAAAAATATAGCTCTCAGAACATGGAGAAACTAAAACATAATTTTTTTGTTTCAAAACTGCTATTATTGTGCTAAAGTGAATACATAAAAAATATACATATTAGGTATCGCTACGTCCGTAACAACCAGCTCTATAAAAATATCACATGAACTAACCCTCAAGTGAACACCGTAAAAAAAAATAAAAAATTAAAAAACTGTGTAAAAAAAGGCATTTTTGTCACATTACATCACAAAAATTTCAACAGCAAATAATCAAAAAGGCGTGTGCCACCGCAAAATAGTACCAATAAGACTGTCCCCTCATCACGCAAAAATGAGACCCTACCTAATATAATCGGTCAATAATAAAAAAAGCTATCACTCTCAGACATTGGAGACACAAAATTATGATTATTTTTTGCTTCAAAACGTCTATTATTGTGTTAAAGTGTTATTAAATAAAAAAAAGTATACATATTAGGTATTGACAGTCCGTAACAACCAGCTCTATAAAAATATCACATGACCTAACCCTCAGTATGAAACGCCTTAAAAAAAACTAAAATAAAACTGTGTAAAACAAAATGCCATATTAGTCACCTTACCTCACAAATATTGCATCACCAAGCGATCGAAAAGGCATATACTCCCTAAAATAGTACCAATCAAACCATCACCTCATCCCTCAAAAAATGAGTCCTTACCTAAGACAATTGGTCAAAAAATAAAAAAGCTATGGCTCTCAGAGTATGGGATTACATTAAAATATCATTATTTCGGTTTCAAAAATGATTATATTGTGTAAAACTAAATAAATAAGAAAAGTAGACATATTAAGTATTGCCAGTCCGTAATGATCTGCTCTATTAAAAAAGTCACATGACCTAATCCCTCAGTTACCGCTGTAAAATAAATAAATAAAACTGTACCAAAACAACCAATCTTTTGGTACCCTTGCCCCATTAAAGTGTAATAATGAATGATCAAAAAAATATATGTACCAAAAATGGTACCAATAAAAACATCAACTCTTCCTGCAAAAAACGAGCCCCTGCACAAGACGATCGGCAGAAAAATAAAAAAAAATAGGATGTTCAGAAAATGGGAGATACAAAAACCTATTTTTGTTTTCAAAAATGTTTATTATGTAAAACTGAAACAAACATCATAGAAAAGTAGACATATTTGATATCATTGCGTCTGCAACAACCTGCTCTATAATAAATAGCGCATGATTAGAGTTGAGCGGACACCTGGATGTTTGGGTTCGAAGGATTCGGCGAACTTCACAAAAAGTTTGAGTTCAGGTCCCGAACTATACCCCGAACCCCATTGAAGTTAATTGGGACCCGAACTTTTGAGAACTAAAATGGCTCTAAAAATGTCATGGAAAGGGCTCTACGAAAGGCTGCAAAATGGCAGCAAAATGTGGTTAAGAGCATGGCAAGTGCTCTGCAAACAAATGTCGATAGGGAAATGACTTCAAATAACATAAAATATGTAAAAAAAAAATAATAATAATCTTGATCTAGTAGGTGAGGTCCATATGAGTAGGAGGTTGAGGGTGGCGCGTGGACGAGGAGAAGGTAGCCAACAATAGTTTTTTGTTTTAATTAAATTAAATTTATTTTTTTGTTTAAATTTGGGTACACCCCAAAACATTGGGAAATATAACCTGTGACAACACCCTCCAGCCGTGCTAAACAAAACGTTCAGAGAATACACTGGCTGCAGAGCAAGCCAGCACCTCCAAGGTGTAAAGGGCAAGCTCAGGCCCTGTGCCCAATTTGGAGACCCAGAAGTTAAAAAGGGGCAGACGCATCAGTCAGTACATGTAGGCGATGTGCACACATACTGCTCAACCATGTTGCACGTCCTGTGAAGTCCACGATCCAATTGGATAACTTCTCTATCAAGTTTCGATGTTCGTTTTCTGCGCCTACCATGGTGATCACGGGTAGCGGGGAATCAGCGTTCCACACCGGAGAGGTAGGTGGAGAAAGGCATTACCACATCCAAGGGAGCTTCTGTTGTGGTATACTAGGTTGGTTTGTCAGTATTTTCTATGTGCCTATTACATTTTTAGTTACCCTATTGCCTCAGTGAGCCTTTGTGGTGTGTATCTTCACCCCCAATTCTGGTATCTGTTGTATAAATATGAATATGGGTTCTGTTGTATTATGTAGTTTGGAGCCATAGTGGTTTGGTGTAATATACCTCTCTACTAATGACCAATCAGGATTATTGCACTTGCACTTTATAAATATATACCAGCAGTCCACCATCGGTCCTCTTGGTTTTTAATATTTTTATGTTTTGTGACCTGTACTATTTGTCTTTTGTGATTTGTGCCAATTATGTCTTGTTGTGATTCTGAAATAAAATTATGTTATTTTTTGATTACCTCAGTATTATAAGTGTTTTGTATTCAATTGACCCACTCCTTTTGGTTGGTTTTCATGATATAGTTATTGGTGGGCCCTGGACTTTATTTTGGGCTACATATAGGTTCCACATCCAAGGGAGGTCAATGGCTGAAATGTGGGACAAGTTATTAAAGTGAAGGATCGAATGAAAGGAGGGGGGCGCGCGTCAATTAAAGACGAATTTTAGAAATTTTATTCCCTGTCACCTATGCAGAGCAGGTGGTTTTCATTGGCAAAAAATGGGTTAATGTCACCCACCAATGGAACAGATGATTTTAAAAATGTCGGCCCCTGTCAACTATGCAGAGCAGGGGTTTATTCACGGCAAAACTGGGTTCATGTCACCCACCAATTGAACAGACAATTTTACAAAAATTAGGTCCCTGTCACCTATGAAGAGCAGGGGTTTGTAAACAGAAAAATTGGTGAAATGTCACCTGACAATGTAACAGACAATTTTTTTGAAATTTATGTCCCTGTCACCTATGAAGGCCAGGGGTTTATTCACGGCAAAAATGGTAAAATGTCAACAAGAATGTAACAGATGCTTTTACACCCTGCTCCCTCTTTTGCTGTGCTAGTGCCTCTGTGCAACCACTGCCTCTTCCTCCGAACTAGACAGGTCACTAGCATTACCTTGATTCCATGTGGCGTCTAGTACCTCATCATTCTCCACATCATCTTCCACCCACTCTTTAACCCTGCCCTCCTTGTCAGACTGCAGAAAGCCGCAGCAGTTGGCACCTGTGTTTTGTCATCAGAGACGTGCTGCTGTGGTCTTCCCATGTCCTCATCCTGAAACATAAGTGATTGGACATCAGTGCACTCAATCTCTTCCACTTCTGGTGCAGAAGAGTCATCAAAAAGCATAACAGACCGCTGCATTACTTGGGGCTCAGACTGCTTGCAAGGGGGTGAGTTGAAAGACAGATGGCCATGGGCTGTAGGTGGCAACTCTGATCTTTTAGCAGGAGACTGGGTGTGAGACAATGTGAAGGAACTGGAGGCACTGTCAGCCACCCAATCTACTATGGCCTGTACTTGTTCTGGCCTCACCATTTGTAGAGCCGCATTCGGCCCGACCAAATAACGCTAAAGGTTCTGTCACCTACTCGCACCTGAGGAAGGTGTTTTACTTGTGCGTGTAGCTGGGACATATCTACCATGTCCTCTCCCTGAAAAGGGAGCTCCACCAGCAGCACCACGATCGGGGCCACGTCCCTTATTTAACGCTCTCATTATTCTTTGCGTTCACCCACTGTCACGGCCATGGCTATGACCGTGACTCTTCAACCGCATGCGATTGTCAGCGGTTTGGTTTTGTTGTCAATGACAGGTGAGGGCAGTGGTATTTGCCTCACCTGTGGTTGCCGCTGACAACGCTTGCTTGTGGCAGCTTTCTTGCTGGGCATGCGGTTGCACCTAGCAACCCCTATGTTAGGTGTGTGTGTGTATTGTGTTCACTGTATTTGTTTGTGTGCACGTTTGTAAGCACTTTTGTATGTCTGTGTGCACTTTGTTTATGTTTGGTGTGCACTGACATTTTCCCTTCACTGTGGCTGTCCGTGGCAACGTTTGGTTGTATGTTGTACATGTGGTGGCAGTGTCCCGGCCTTCGGGCTGACTCCCAGGACACTCTTGCCACCCATGTCGTTGCCTGCGGCAACAGCCACAGTGTGTTTGTTGTTTGGACACTTCCCCTTTAAGTTATGTTTTCCCTTCTGTGGTTTTGGAAGGGTTAACTCCCTTTCAGTGGGTGTGTCTGATTGTTGGGTGTGGCCTCTTGGCCCTATATAGCCTCAGTTGTAGGCAGTAGCCAGAGAGGGTGTTTCAGCCATGCTGGCTGTAGACATCCTCCTGGTTACTTACCAACTGCCAGTGGAGATACTCAAGCAAGAGCTACAACTCAAATGAGAAATATAATCCACAGCCTACAAAAGGAGGAGGGGTGATTTAAAGGCAGGGAAATCAAACGCAGGAGGAGCAGCTGGGAGGAAGGAAACAGCTCATCACAGGGGCGGAGAAACAGAGCAGTGAGAACTCCTCCAAGCTCTAGTAGTGACATCATCACAGGGGTGGAGAAACAGAGCTGTGAGAACGTCTCAAAGCTCTGGTAGTGACACCCACCAAACTAACAGATAGTTTATGTAAGGCGACAATGTCACCGCCAATAGTCAACAATTAAATTCACTGAGAGTAAGGCAGTGCCTGTGTCATAAAGAGGTGTGACAGGCAAATTTTATACTATTACTTTACGGTCACAAAAAATGTTAATTTGTCAACCAACAATGTAACTGCAGTATTGACTGGTTGTATTTGACTGTGACAAATGCAGCAAATGCCCCAAATGTAGTGTCTGGCACAAAATGGGTGTTTTGTTAAACCCAGAATATAATTGCAGTATTTAAAGCTTGTATTGGACTGTCAGAAATGCAGCAAAAACCCCAAAAGTAGTGTCTTGCACAAAATGGGTGTTTTTTTTTTAAACCCTGAATATAACGTCAGTATTTAAAGCTTGTATTTGACTGTGACAAAAGCAGCAAAGGCCCCAGATTTTGAGTCTTGCACAAAATGGGTGTTTTTTTTAAACCCAGAATATAATTGCAGTATTTAAAGCCTGTATTTCACTGTGACAAATGCAGCAAAGGCCCCAGATGTAGGTTCTTGCACAAAATGGGTGTTTGTTGTAACCAAGAATATAATTGCAGTATTTAAAGTTTTTATTTGACTGTCACAAATGCAACAAAGGCCGCAAATGTATTATCTTGCCACAAAATGGGTGTTTTTTTAATACCAGAATATAACAGCAGTATCTAACGCTTGTATTGGACTGTCAGAAATGCAGCAAAGGCAGCAAATGTATTATCTTGCCCAAAATGGGTGTTTTTTTTTTTTACCAGAATATAGTAGCAGTATCTAACGCTTGTGTTGGACCGTGACAAATGCAGCAAAGGACCCAAAATGGGTGTTTTTTTAACCCAGAATATAACTGCAGTATTTAAAGTTTGTATTTGACTGTCACAAATGTATCTAGCAAATTTATTATCTTGCCCAAATTGGGTGTTTTTTTAATACCAGAATATACCTGCAGTATCTAACGTTTCTATTGGACTGTCAGAAATACAGCAAAGTCCTCAAATGTATTATCTTGCCACAAAATGCGTGTTTTTTTTAATACCAGAATATAACTGCAGTATTTAAAGTTTGTATTTCACTGTGACAAATTCAGCAAAGGACCCAAAATGTATTATCTTGCAAAAAATGGGTGTTTTTTTCAAACCCAGAATATAACTGCAGTGTTTAAAGTTTGTATTTGACTGTCACAAATTCAGCAAAGGACCCAAAATGTATTATCTTGCAAACAATTGGTGTTTT
Organism: Bufo bufo; assembly: GCF_905171765.1. NCBI lineage: Eukaryota > Metazoa > Chordata > Amphibia > Anura > Bufonidae > Bufo > Bufo bufo. Next base: position 576,687,572 of record NC_053389.1, read on the forward strand.
TTTAATCCCAGAATATAATTGCAGTATTAAAAGCTTGCATTTCACTGTGACAAATGCAGCAAAGGCCCCAGATGTAGGGTCTTTAAAAAAAATGGGTGTTTTTTATTAAACCCAGAATATAACTGCAGTATTTAAAGTTTGTATTTGACTGTCACAAATTCAGCAAAGGTTCCACAATGTATTATCTTGCAAAAAATTGGTGTTTTTTTAAACCCTGAATATAACTGCAGTATATAAACCTTTTATTTGACTGTCACAAATGCACTTGCACAAAATGGCCGCCGACGCACACCTAACTAACCGATGGATAAAAGTTATTTTTCTGTGTCACTGGGCTCAGGACAGGCTAAAAAAATGGTGGACTGCACCCACAAAACAAAATTGCTGTAGATCGCAGAGTTAACAAGCACTTCTTATAATAGATTCTTTCCTATTCTCTCCCTCACAGCAGCAGCATCCTATCCCTACACTAGTAAGAGCAGAGTGACGTGCAGCTCTATGTGACTCCAGCTTATATAGAGGCTGGGTCACATGCTGCACTGGCCAATCACAGCCATGCCATTATTAGGCATGGCTGTAATTGCTTCTAAGGGCACACGAGTTAAACGCTTGTTGATTGGCGGCTCTACAGCCTTTGAAAATATACTTTACAGTTCGGGTTTGCTCAACCCTACGCATGATCTAACCTGTCAGATGAATGTTGTTAAAAATAAAAAATAAAAACTGTGACAAAACATAAATTTTTTTTGTTACCTTGCCTCACAGGCTTCCGTGGCCCAAATGTTCGAATGTAAAAAGTTGATGACGTCGGATAACCCTCTTGCCCAACGGCTGACCGTCGACTTGTCGGAACTGCTATTCCGCCAACTACTGCCATATAAATTGGTGGACTAGGAGGCCTTTAGAAAATTTGTGGCCATAGACACACAGCAATGGAAGCTCCCCGGAAGGTAATATTTCACCCAGAAGGGCATCCCAGAGCTATATTGCCATTTTCAGTGGCAAGTGAATGTATCTCTGGCACACAGTGTCGGAGCCAAGATACATCTGACCACAGACATGTGGTCTAGCAAACACGGGCAGGGAAGGTACTTAACTGTTACTACCCACTTGGTGAACCTTCTGACGGCTGTCAAGCATGCAACCCGTGGCACCCGTGTGTCTTTGGTGTTACCGCCACAGATTGCATTCAGGCCTGCCTCTTTTTCTTCTCCTCCTCCTACTCCATCCTCCGTCTCGGCTGACTCCTCCTTTTCCACTGCTACCGCAACATCCGCTGCACCCCCACAGCTCCCCAGAACCTATTCGACGTGCCAGGTGAGACGTTGCCATGCTGTGCTGCGGCTGTTGTGCCTAGAAGCCAGGAGCCTCAGCAGTCCTGCACTGCTTTCAGCACATCCCAATGCGTAGGTGCATGTCGTTATGGCTGTTGTTGTATATGTGTTTTCAGCCATAGCGATGTACACCTACGCATTGGGATGTGCTGACTAACCCCCTTTTTTTTTTTGGTATTTTGTATGAGAGACGTGGCTGACTCCTATTTTGGTTGCGCACTCCTGGAAGCCTGTTTTGCCTCACAGGCTGATTTTAATTAGCATGAGTGCAGCCAGCCAGTCGCAGGGGCAACACTTGAGGTGCACGGTGGACCGATGAGGGGCAAAATTAAAATAAAACACACAGTTCATCAGTTTACTCACGGTTAGCAGAATGCCTCCCTGGGCTGGCAGCACAGTGTTGAGGTGGACAGCACGAAATCCTCCGGGGCACGCTCTGTGGTAGGAAGCATCAGCCAAGATGGTGGTTGAGGTGCCCTTGATGTTAGGGGTGCTTAGGGTGCTTGTTGCGGCTGAGTCCCTTAATGTTTTTTGTCATGACGCCAGTACTGTTAATTGTGGTACAACCAATAGTGGTAATAATGAGGTAGACAGTGGTGAAATGCAACTCACAACTTTTACTTTAGATGTCTTTGGTTGCAGCAGTACAAATATGCAGTCTTTAGATGGTACAGAGTCAATTCTGCAAATCCACTGTTTTAGGATTTTCAGGTTTCTTAGTTTTGGAGCAGTGGGTTAGGTGTACCTGGTTCCTTTAGATGTGTGGGATCCTATTCCTTGTCTTTCCCTACAAGCTGAATAATTAGACAGGAAAACTCAACTGTCTCTCAGAAGTTTGGTGTGGCTGCCTGAAGCTATGAATCCTCCACCATGCAAAGGTGTCTGTGGCCCTCAATAATGGCTATTATCACCGATGAATTCCTTAGGAAAGCTTGTTTCTTTTCCAGGGAGGTAAACTCTTCTCCTACTGGTCAGTGATGCAAGTCTATAGTCCGGCCACAGAAGGAAAACGCTCTTCTGCGCCTCACATCTGAGTATCACCTACTAGCGAAGTTGGCTCCACTCACTAATCTGCGTCATGAAGACTTCACTCTACATTTTCTTCCCACTAATCTGATCTGACTACCTCAGATCTGCTCTCTTCTGAACTACATCTTTACTCCAAGGATCTGGACTCAGAACTCCCTCACTAGGCCTAACCTAGATATATATAGGACCTGAACTTTATCCCTATCTAGTGGTGGGATGTATAAATTACACCTAATAGGCCTGTTAACAGGGATTTTGCAGATACATACACACAAAATCATACATTACAACCTAGTGCTTTTGACAAGGTAAAAAGTGCTTTTAAGCAGTGCCCACATACATGTAGTAGGACGCTGCATACCCCCATGGTAAAATGTAAGTCGACCTCGACGTTGGTATTGCCTGAAGCTGTGGATCTCTAAGCCGTGTCCTGAAATACACCAAATACACACCTCCAAATATGCACATAGGAATATAGACATTGCAATGTATTATCATGACTCTTCAATAACCTCCTGTAAATAAAGGGTTATGCACAAAAATACATTCTAGGCAAATATATAAAATATATCACATACATTTTTCCTTTTTATGGCAGATGTGTTACGGCCAAAATGGTTATAAGAGAATGATCTCACATAAGGGCAGTAAAGTCCATACCTAAAATGGGGTATAAAACATGTATAAAAACATTTTAAAGTGCAAAAATTTTGTTGTAAAACAGTTGAGCACAGAAAAGTGTTTCTGGGTATTTCGCTTTAAACGTTGCATTAACAAAGTCCCTTGATAACCTGAAAATGGGGTAAAAAGGGGTTAAACATGGTAAAACACACAATTATAGTGCAAAATTCTTGAGGTAGGTGGAGTCCTGGATGGAGTACTTGCAAAAAGAACTTAGAGAGGGGCTCAATACAAAACAAGAAGAGAAGACACATCTGTCTGAATAGGGCTCCTAGAATCCCAGGAATCAGGGGATGATCCTTCTGGACGTCCCTCCATCACTTTCTGCTTAGGGGTAGATGGCAGACCAAGTTCCTGCTTCACCTTTTCAAAGATAGGGGGCAGTTCTCTTTTTTCTTTATAAGCCAGCCCAACAGTAGGGTAACTCTGGGTCACCGTATTTGGACTCTCAGTTGCTCTCTGTGTTGAAGAACCAGCAGGCGGCTCCTGTCCATAGTGGAGGATAGCAAATCCCTGACATTGCTGTACAGCCAGTTGTTGTAATAGCATAGCACAGTCCTCTGTAGCAGCAGTGAGGTTTTGTGGCTCGGGCCTTTTTCTGCTAACCCTTTCCCTTTGGGGTTTAGGTTTGGTGTCAGGATCTCTGGTGACAATGGCGGGTTGCCAAAGGATGTTAGTTCCTGCAAACCCAGTAGCGTATTGATTCTGGGTTGAACTGGGCGGTATATACTTTGCATCAGGCCGCACAGGGGCAGTAGGAAGTTTCTTTTCTGACTCTTCCTCAGATTCAGAGTCTTGAGTAGGCTCCTGGGGCTCTGTAGGTTGTCCTGGCCTACGAACTGCAGTGGCATAGGGCCCACGTGTACCCTCTGCAGGGGTGAGCTCAACCACTTCTCCAATATATAAGCTATGTAGCCAAGGGGGAAGTTCTTTCCTTTTTACGGACTGGCGGTTCACATAGTACTCACGATTAGAGTTGAGCGAACACCTGGATGTTCGGGTTCGACGAGTTCGGCCGAACTTTCGAAAAATGTTCGGGTTCGAGATCCGAACTCGACCCGAACTTCATCCCGAACCCGAACCCCATAGAAGTCAATGGGGACCCGAACTTTTGGGCACTAAAAAGGCTGTAAAACACACCCGGAAAGGGCTAGAGGGCTGCAAAAGGCAGCAAAATGTAGTTAAATCCCCTGCAAACAAATGTAGATAGGGAAATGATGAGTTAACATAAAATAAATAAAAATTAAACAATATTAATTGGAGTGAGGTCCCATAGCACAGAATCAGGCTTCAAGTCACCCACCAATGGAGAAGGTCACTTACTATTATTTTGACCACAGCACCCAGACAAAGGAGAGAGGTCCCACAGCAGAGAACCAGGCATCATATCACCCACCACAGGAGTAGGCCACCATTTAGTTACTTTGACCCCTACACCCAGACGGAGGAGAGAGGTTACACAGCAGAGAATCAGGCATTTAGATCACCCACCACAGGAGTAGGCCACCATTGAATCAGACCCCGGCAACCATGTCAGATGGCACAAGCATAAGCTTTATATCAATCAGCACAGGAGAAGGCGACTTTGACAGACTTTGACCCCTACACCCGGACGGAGGAGAGAGGTTTCAAAGCAGAGAATCAGGCATTTAGATCACCCACCACAGGAGTAGGCCCAAATTTAATGGGACCCGGCAACCATGTCAGATGGCACAACCATCAGCTTCATATCAATCAGCACAGGAGAAGGCGACTTTGAAAGACTTTGACCCCTACACCCAGACGGAGGAGAGAGGTTTCACAGCAGAGAATCAGGCATTTAGATCACCCACCACAGGAGTAGGCCCCCATTGAATCAGACCCTGGCAACCATGTCAGATGGCACAACCATCAGCTTTATATCAATCAGCACAGGAGAAGGCGACTTTGAAAGACTTTGACCCCTACACCCAGATGGAGGAGAGAGGTTTCACAGCAGAGAATCAGGCATCATATCAACCACCACAGGAGAAGCCACCATTTAGTTACTTTGACCCCTGCACCCAGGAAGAGGAGAGAGGCACCACAGCACATATTCTGGCATCATATCAGCCACCACAGGAGAAGCCACCATTGAGTTACTTTGACCCCCGCACCCAGGAAGAGGAGAGAGGCACCACAGCACATATTCTGGCATCATATCAGCCACCACAGGAGAAGCCACCATTGAGTTACTTTGACCCCCGCACCCAGGAAGAGGAGAGAGGCACCACAGCACATATTCTGGCATCATATCAGCCACCACAGGAGAAGCCACCATTGAGTTACTTTGACCCCTGCACCCAGGAAGAGGAGAGAGGCCCCACAGCACATATTCTGGCATCATATCAGCCACCACAGGAGAAGCCACCATTTAGTTACTTTGACCCCTTCACCCAAACAGAGGAGAGAGGTTCCACATCAGAGAATCAGGCATCATATCAACCACCACAGGAGTAGGCCACAATTTAGTGGGACCCCGGCAACCATGTCAGATGGCACAACCATCAGCTTCATATCAATCAGCACAGGAGAAGGCGACTTTGAAAGACTTTGACCCCTACACCCAGACGGAGGAGAGAGGTTTCACAGCAGAGAATCAGGCATTTAGATCACCCACCACAGGAGTAGGCCCCCATTGAATCAGACCCTGGCAACCATGTCAGATGGCACAACCATCAGCTTTATATCAATCAGCACAGGAGAAGCCACCATTGAGTTACTTTGACCCCTGCACCCAGGAAGAGGAGAGAGGCCCCACAGCACATATTCTGGCATCATATCAGCCACCACAGGAGAAGCCACCATTGAGTTACTTTGACCCCCGCACCCAGGAAGAGGAGAGAGGCACCACAGCACATATTCTGGCATCATATCAGCCACCACAGGAGAAGCCACTATTGAGTTACTTTGACCCCTGCACCCAGGAAGAGGAGAGAGGCCCCACAGCACATATTCTGGCATCATACTAACCACCACAGGAGAAGCCACCATTGAGTTACTTTGACCCCTGCACCCAGGAAGAGGAGAGAGGCCCCACAGCACATATCCTGGCATCATATCAGCCACCACAGGAGAAGCCACCATTGAGTTACTTTGACCCCCGCACCCAGGAAGAGGAGAGAGGCACCACAGCACATATTCTGGCATCATATCAGCCACCACAGGAGAAGCCACCATTGAGTTACTTTGACCCCCGCACCCAGGAAGAGGAGAGAGGCACCACAGCACATATTCAGGCATCATATCACACACCACAGGAGAAGGCCTCTTTCAGTGATTTAGGCCTTTGGACCCAGACAGAGGAGAGAGGCACCACAGCACATATTCTGGCATCATATCAGCCACCACAGGAGAAGCCACCATTGAGTTACTTTGACCCCTGCACCCAGGAAGAGGAGAGAGGCCCCACAACACATATTCTGGCATCATACTAACCACCACAGGAGAAGCCACCATTGAGTTACTTTGACCCCTGCACCCAGGAAGAGGAGAGAGGCCCCACAGCACATATTCTGGCATCATATCAGCCACCACAGGAGAAGCCACCATTGAGTTACTTTGACCCCCGCACCCAGGAAGAGGAGAGAGGCACCACAGCACATATTCTGGCATCATATCAGCCACCACAGGAGAAGCCACCATTGAGTTACTTTGACCCCTGCACCCAGGAAGAGGAGAGAGGCCCCACAGCACATATTCTGGCATCATACTAACCACCACAGGAGAAGCCACCATTGAGTTACTTTGACCCCTGCACCCAGGAAGAGGAGAGAGGCCCCACAGCACATATTCTGGCATCATATCAGCCACCACAGGAGAAGCCACCATTGAGTTACTTTGACCCCCGCACCCAGGAAGAGGAGAGAGGCACCACAGCACATATTCTGGCATCATATCAGCCACCACAGGAGAAGCCACCATTGAGTTACTTTGACCCCCGCACCCAGGAAGAGGAGAGAGGCACTACAGCACATATTCAGGCATCATATCACACACCACAGGAGAAGGCCTCTTTCAGTGATTTAGGCCTTTGGACCCAGACAGAGGAGAGAGGCACCACAGCACATATTCTGGCATCATATCAGCCACCACAGGAGAAGCCACCATTGAGTTACTTTGACCCCTGCACCCAGGAAGAGGAGAGAGGCCCCACAGCACATATTCTGGCATCATATCAGCCACCACAGGAGAAGCCACCATTTAGTTACTTTGACCCCTGCACCCAGGAAGAGGAGAGAGGCACCACAGCACATATTCTGGCATCATATCAGCCACCACAGGAGAAGCCACCATTTAGTTACTTTGACCCCTTCACCCAAACAGAGGAGAGAGGTTCCACATCAGAGAATCAGGCATCATATCAACCACCACAGGAGTAGGCCACAATTTAGTTTATTTGACCCCTGCACCCAGGAAGAGGAGAGAGGCCCCACAGCACATATTCTGGCATCATATCACACACCACAGGAGAAGGCCTCTTTCAGTGATTTAGGCCTTTGGACCCAGACAGAGGAGAGAGGTCAGAGATTAGCTTCATATCCCCCAGCACAGCAGAAGACCGCTTTATTTGACTTAGGCCTCAGCACCCAGACAGAAGACAGAGGTAGCATGGCAGAGGTTATGGCTTCATGTCACCCGTTAGTTTAACCGGCCACTTTCATCTGGTTAGGCCCCGGCGCCCAGACAGAGAAGAGTTTCATTCAACTGTGGGTTTCATAAAATTTGTATCAAATAAAGAAGTGGCCCGTAGCACAACAAGACATGTTTTAGGCAGTTAATAAGGACTACTCTGCACAAGGGAGGGACAGGTCCTGTGGGATCCATGCCTGGTTCATCTTTATGAAGGTCAGCTTGTCCACGTTGGCTGTGGACAGGCGGCTGCGCTTGTCAGTAATGACGCCCCCTGCCGTGCTGAATACGCGTTCAGATAAAACGCTGGCCGCCGGGCAGGAAAGCACCTCCAAGGCATAACATGCTAACTCTGGCCACGTGGACAATTTCGAAACCCAGTAGTTGAATGGGGCCGAACCATCCGTCAGGATGTGGAGGGGTGTGCAGACATACTGTTCAACCATGTTAGTGAAATGCTGCCTCCTGCTAACACGTTCCGTATCAGGTGTCGGTGCAGATAGCTGTGGCGTGGAGACAAAACTTTTCCACATTTCTGCCATGCTAACCCTGCCCTCAGATGAGCTGGCCGTGACACAGCTGCGTTGGCGACCTCTTGCCACTCCTCTGCCTTCACCTTCCACCTGTTCCCCTGTGACATGTGGGAATGCTCTCAAGAGCGCCTCTATCAGCGTGCGCTTGTACTCGCGCATCTTACGGTCGCGCTCCAGTTCAGGAATTAAAGTGGGCACATTGTCTTTATACCGGGGATCCAGCAGGGTGGCCACCCAGTAGTCTGCACACGTTAAAACGTGGGCAACTCTGCTGTCGTTGCGCAGGCATTGGAGCATATATTCGCTCATGTGGGCCAGGCTACCCATGGGTAAGGACAAGCTGTCCTCTGTGGGAGGCGTATCGTCATCGTCCACCGTATCCCCCCAGCCACGCACCAGTGATGGGCCTGGGCTGCCACCCCGCTGTGAACTTGCGTCATCCTCGTCCCCCTCCACCTCCTCCTCCTCATCCTCCTCGTCCTCCAGTACAGTGCCTTGGCTGGCGACTTGTGAACAAACCTCCCTCTGAGCCACTTCGAACAGACTGGCCCGAAAGTGTTAGAAACGAGCCCTCATCCTCCTCCTCCTCCTCCACCTGGGCCACCTCCTCTAACATCATTGCCCTAAGTGTTTTCTCAAGGAGACATAGAAGTGGTATTGTAACGCTGATAACAGTGTCATCGCCACTGGCCATGTTGGTGGAGTACTCGAAACAGCGCAGCAGGGCACACAGGTCTCGCATGGAGGCCCAATCATTGGTGGTGAAGTGGTGCTGTTCGGCAGTACGACTGACGCGAGCGTGCTGCAGCTGAAACTCCACTATGGCCTGCTGCTGCTCGCACAGTCTCTCCAGCATGTGCAAGGTGGAGTTCCACCGGGTGGGCACGTCGCATATGAGGCGGTGAGCGGGAAGGCCGAAGTTCCGCTGTAGCGCAGACAGGCGAGCAGCGGCAGGATGTGAACGGCGGAAGCGCGCACAGACGGCCCGCACTTTATGCAGCAGCTCTGACATGTTGGGGTAGTGGTGAATGAACCTCTGCACCACCAAGTTCAGCACATGCGCCAGGCAAGGGATGTGCGTCAAACCGGCTAGTCCCAGAGCTGCCACGAGATTTCGCCCATTATCGCATACCACCAGGCCTGGCTTGAGGCCCACCGGCAGAAACCACTCGTCGGTCTGTTGTTCAATACCCCGCCACAACTCCTTTGCGCTGTGGGGCCTGTCCCCCAAACATATGAGTTTCAGAATGGCCTGCTGACGTTTACCCCGGGCTGTGCTGAAGTTGGTGGTGAAGGTGTGTGGCTGACCGGATGAGCTGGTGGAAGCAGTGGAGGAGGAAGCCGAGTAGGAGGAGGAGGCTACAGGAGGCAGAGAATGATGCCCTGCGATCCTAGGGGGCGGAAGGACGTGCGCCAAGGAACTGTCCGCCGGGGGCCCAGCCGCCACTACATTCATCCAGTGTGCAGTTAGTGAGATATAGCGTCCCTGGCCGTGCTTACTGGTCCACGTATCTGTGGTTAGGTGGACCTTGCCACAAATGGCGTTGCGCAGTGCACACTTGATTTTATCGGACACTTGCATGTGCAGGGAAGGCACGGCTGTCTTGGAGAAGTAGTGGCGGCTGGGAACCACATACTGCGGGACAGACATGGCCATCAGCTGTTTGAAGCTGTCTGTGTCCACCAGCCGGAATGACAGCATTTCAAAGGCCAGCAGTTTAGAAATGCTGGCGTTCAGGCCAAGGGCTCGAGGGTGACTCGGGGGGAATTTGCGCTTCCTCTCTAAGGTTTGAGATATTGAGAGCTGAACGCTGCTGTGTGATATAGTGGAGACGCTAGTTGACGGTGGCGGTGGTGGTGGTGTCGGTGGCACATCCTCTGTTTGCTGCTCGGCAGGTGGCAACATTCCTCTCGAGGCGGAAGCCGAGGCAGCAGCGGTAGAGGGAGCAGGGGGAGCCTCAGCGAGTGCCTGGTTTTTAAGGTGTGTACCCCACTGCAGTTCATGCTTTGCATGTAGATGCCTGGTCATGCAGGTTGTGCTGAGGTTCAGAACGTTAATGCCTCGCCTCAGGCTCTGATGGCAGAGCGTGCAAGTCACTCGGGTCTTGTCGGTAGGACATTGTTTAAAGAAGTGCCATGCCAGGGAACTCTTTGAAGCTGCCTTTGTGGGGCTGGGTCCCTGTTGGCGATGTCCAGTAGCAGGCGAACTCTGGGGGCGGCGGCTCGTCTGCTTTGGCCCCCTGCTCCCTCTTTGGCTTCGCTGTTGTCTCGGTCACACCACTACCTCTTCCTCTGAACTGTGAAAGTCATCGCCACGACCTTCAGTCCATGTGGGGTCTAAGACCTCATCGTCCTCTGCATCGTCTTCCACCCAGTCTCCCTCCCTGACCTCCTCCTGTTCAGTCTGCACACTGCAAAAAGACGCGGCAGTGGGCACCTGTGTTTCGTCATCATCAGAGAGTCGGTGACTCTGCTGTGGTGGTATTCCCATGTCCTCTTCATCTGGAGACATAAGTGGTTGTGCGTCAGTGCATGGTATGTCTTCCTCCACTGGGGAAGGGCTAGGTGGACGCCCCTGGGAAACCCTGGAAGCAGAGTCTTCAAACAGAAGAAGAGACTGCTGCATAACTTGTGGCTCAGACCGTTTCCCTGATATGCTTGGGGGTGATGTGACAGACTGATGGGCTTGGTTTTCAGGTGCCACCTGTGCGCTTTCCGCAGAAGACTGGGTGGAAGACCATGTGGTGAACGTGCTGGAAGCACTGTCGGCCACCCAATCGATTAATGCCTGTACCTGCTCAGGCCTTACCATCCTAAGAGCGGCATTGGGCCCCACGAGATATTGCGGTACATTCTGCCGGCTAGTTGAGGGAGTTCGTTCCCTACTGTGTGCGCCTGGGGCCGAACGGCCACGTCCTCTACCAGCAACAGAGGCTCCACGGACACCACCACGACCGCGTCCTCGTCCCTTAATAGTATTTTTCTTCATTGTTGCGATTCAACTCGCACCACAATGAAATATATTATTTTTTATAAGCAAAATTCCCTCACTGGAATACTTTCAGTCTTTTGACTGTATGGATTACAGATGGAATGACTGTTATATGTGAGTACCGCTTTCTTTGACAGATTCTAGTATGGGTACATATATGTTTTCCCAACCCCAGCACATTAGTTTGCTAATTCCAGATGTATGAAACGCAGGCCTAACTGTATCTAGTATATTGAACGCCAGATAAACTAACTTGGCCTTTTTTAAATAAAAAAAAAATTCCCTCACTGGAATACTTTCAGTCTTTTGACTGTATGGATTACAGATGGAATGACTGTTATATGTGAGTACCGCTTTCTTTGACAGATTCTAGTATGGGTACATATATGTTTTCCCAACCCCAGCACATTAGTTTGCTAATTCCAGATGTATGAAACGCAGGCCTAACTGTATCTAGTATATTGAACGCCAGATAAACTAACTTGGCCTTTTTTAAATAAAAAAAAAATTCCCTCACTGGAATACTTTCAGTCTTTTGACTGTATGGATTACAGATGGAATGACTGTTATATGTGAGTACCGCTTTCTTTGACAGATTCTAGTATGGGTACATATATGTTTTCCCAACCCCAGCACATTAGTTTGCTAATTCCAGATGTATGAAACGCAGGCCTAACTGTATCTAGTATATTGAACGCCAGATAAACTAACTTGGCCTTTTTTAAATAAAAAAAATTCCCTCACTGGAATACTTTCAGTCTTTTGACTGTATGGATTACAGATGGAATGACTGTTATATGTGAGTACCGCTTTCTTTGACAGATTCTAGTATGGGTACATATATGTTTTCCCAACCCCAGCACATTAGTTTGCTAATTCCAGATGTATGAAACGCAGGCCTAACTGTATCTAGTATATTGAACGCCAGATAAACTAACTTGGCCTTTTTTAAATAAAAAAAATCCCCTCACTGGAATACTTTCAGTCTTTTGACTGTATGGATTACAGATGGAATGACTGTTATATGTGAGTACCGCTTTCTTTGACAGATTCTAGTATGGGTACATATATGTTTTCCCAACCCCAGCACATTAGTTTGCTAATTCCAGATGTATGAAACGCAGGCCTAACTGTATCTAGTATATTGAACGCCAGATAAACTAACTTGGCCTTTTTTTTAAATAAAAAAAAAATTCCCTCACTGGAATACTTTCAGTCTTTTGACTGTATGGATTACAGATGGAATGACTGTTATATGTGAGTACCGCTTTCTTTGACAGATTCTAGTATGGGTACATATATGTTTTCCCAACCCCAGCACATTCGTTTGCTAATTCCAGATGTATGAAACGCAGGCCTAACTGTATCTAGTATATTGAACGCCAGATAAACTAACTTGGCCTTTTTTAAATAAAAAAAATTCCCTCACTGGAATACTTTCAGTCTTTTGACTGTATGGATTACAGATGGAATGACTGTTATATGTGAGTACCGCTTTCTTTGACAGATTCTAGTATGGGTACATATATGTTTTCCCAACCCCAGCACATTAGTTTGCTAATTCCAGATGTATGAAACGCAGGCCTAACTGTATCTAGTATATTGAACGCCAGATAAACTAACTTGGCCTTTTTTAAATAAAAAAAAATTCCCTCACTGGAATACTTTCAGTCTTTTGACTGTATGGATTACAGATGGAATGACTGTTATATGTGAGTACCGCTTTCTTTGACAGATTCTAGTATGGGTACATATATGTTTTCCCAACCCCAGCACATTAGTTTGCTAATTCCAGATGTATGAAACGCAGGCCTAACTGTATCTAGTATATTGAACGCCAGATAAACTAATTTGGCCTTTTTTAAATAAAAAAAAATTCCCTCACTGGAATACTTTCAGTCTTTTGACTGTATGGATTACAGATGGAATGACTGTTATATGTGAGTACCGCTTTCTTTGACAGATTCTAGTATGGGTACATATATGTTTTCCCAACCCCAGCACATTAGTTTGCTAATTCCAGATGTATGAAACGCAGGCCTAACTGTATCTAGTATATTGAACGCCAGATAAACTAACTTTGCCTTTTTTAAATAAAAAAAAAATTCCCTCACTGGAATACTTTCAGTCTTTTGACTGTATGGATTACAGATGGAATGACTGTTATATGTGAGTACCGCTTTCTTTGACAGATTCTAGTATGGGTACATATATGTTTTCCCAACCCCAGCACATTAGTTTGCTAATTCCAGATGTATGAAACGCAGGCCTAACTGTATCTAGTATATTGAACGCCAGATAAACTAACTTGGCCTTTTTTAAATAAAAAAAATCCCCTCACTGGAATACTTTCAGTCTTTTGACTGTATGGATTACAGATGGAATGACTGTTATAAGTGAGTACCGCTTTCTTTGACAGATTCTAGTATGGGTACATATATGTTTTCCCAACCCCAGCACATTAGTTTGCTAATTCCAGATGTATGAAACGCAGGCCTAACTGTATCTAGTATATTGAACGCCAGATAAACTAACTTGGCCTTTTTCAAATAAAAAAAAAATTCCCTCACTGGAATACTTTCAGTCTTTTGACTGTATGGATTACAGATGGAATGACCTTATATGTGAGTACCGCTTTCTTTGACAGATTCTAGTATGGGTACATATATGTTTTCCCAACCCCAGCACATTAGTTTGCTAATTCCAGATGTATGAAACGCAGGCCTAACTGTATCTAGTATATTGAACGCCAGATAAACTAACTTGGCCTTTTTTAAATAAAAAAAATTCCCTCACTGGAATACTTTCAGTCTTTTGACTGTATGGATTACAGATGGAATGACTGTTATATGTGAGTACCGCTTTCTTTGACAGATTCTAGTATGGGTACATATATGTTTTCCCAACCCCAGCACATTAGTTTGCTAATTCCAGATGTATGAAACGCAGGCCTAACTGTATCTAGTATATTGAACGCCAGATAAACTAACTTGGCCTTTTTTAAATAAAAAAAAATTCCCTCACTGGAATACTTTCAGTCTTTTGACTGTATGGATTACAGATGGAATGACTGTTATATGTGAGTACCGCTTTCTTTGACAGATTCTAGTATGGGTACATATATGTTTTCCCAACCCCAGCACATTAGTTTGCTAATTCCAGATGTATGAAACGCAGGCCTAACTGTATCTAGTATATTGAACGCCAGATAAACTAACTTGGCCTTTTTTAAATAAAAAAAAAATTCCCTCACTGGAATACTTTCAGTCTTTTGACTGTATGGATTACAGATGGAATGACTGTTATATGTGAGTACCGCTTTCTTTGACAGATTCTAGTATGGGTACATATATGTTTTCCCAACCCCAGCACATTAGTTTGCTAATTCCAGATGTATGAAACGCAGGCCTAACTGTATCTAGTATATTGAACGCCAGATAAACTAACTTGGCCTTTTTTAAATAAAAAAAATTCCCTCACTGGAATACTTTCAGTCTTTTGACTGTATGGATTACAGATGGAATGACTGTTATATGTGAGTACCGCTTTCTTTGACAGATTCTAGTATGGGTACATATATGTTTTCCCAACCCCAGCACATTAGTTTGCTAATTCCAGATGTATGAAACGCAGGCCTAACTGTATCTAGTATATTGAACGCCAGATAAACTAACTTGGCCTTTTTTAAATAAAAAAAATCCCCTCACTGGAATACTTTCAGTCTTTTGACTGTATGGATTACAGATGGAATGACTGTTATATGTGAGTACCGCTTTCTTTGACAGATTCTAGTATGGGTACATATATGTTTTCCCAACCCCAGCACATTAGTTTGCTAATTCCAGATGTATGAAACGCAGGCCTAACTGTATCTAGTATATTGAACGCCAGATAAACTAACTTGGCCTTTTTTAAATAAAAAAAAAATTCCCTCACTGGAATACTTTCAGTCTTTTGACTGTATGGATTACAGATGGAATGACTGTTATATGTGAGTACCGCTTTCTTTGACAGATTCTAGTATGGGTACATATATGTTTTCCCAACCCCAGCACATTAGTTTGCTAATTCCAGATGTATGAAACGCAGGCCTAACTGTATCTAGTATATTGAACGCCAGATAAACTAACTTGGCCTTTTTTAAATAAAAAAAATTCCCTCACTGGAATACTTTCAGTCTTTTGACTGTATGGATTACAGATGGAATGACTGTTATATGTGAGTACCGCTTTCTTTGACAGATTCTAGTATGGGTACATATATGTTTTCCCAACCCCAGCACATTAGTTTGCTAATTCCAGATGTATGAAACGCATGCCTAACTGTATCTAGTATATTGAACGCCAGATAAACTAACTTGGCCTTTTTTAAATAAAAAAAAATTCCCTCACTGGAATACTTTCAGTCTTTTGACTGTATGGATTACAGATGGAATGACTGTTATATGTGAGTACCGCTTTCTTTGACAGATTCTAGTATGGGTACATATATGTTTTCCCAACCCCAGCACATTAGTTTGCTAATTCCAGATGTATGAAACGCAGGCCTAACTGTATCTAGTATATTGAACGCCAGATAAACTAACTTGGCCTTTTTTAAATAAAAAAAATTCCCTCACTGGAATACTTTCAGTCTTTTGACTGTATGGATTACAGATGGAATGACTGTTATATGTGAGTACCGCTTTCTTTGACAGATTCTAGTATGGGTACATATATGTTTTCCCAACCCCAGCACATTAGTTTGCTAATTCCAGATGTATGAAATGCAGGCCTAACTGTATCTAGTATATTGAACGCCAGATAAACTAACTTGGCCTTTTTTAAATAAAAAAAATTCCCTCACTGGAATACTTTCAGTCTTTTGACTGTATGGATTACAGATGGAATGACTGTTATATGTGAGTACCGCTTTCTTTGACAGATTCTAGTATGGGTACATATATGTTTTCCCAACCCCAGCACATTAGTTTGCTAATTCCAGATGTATGAAACGCAGGCCTAACTGTATCTAGTATATTGAACGCCAGATAAACTAACTTGGCCTTTTTTAAATAAAAAAAAAATTCCCTCACTGGAATACTTTCAGTCTTTTGACTGTATGGATTACAGATGGAATGACTGTTATATGTGAGTACCGCTTTCTTTGACAGATTCTAGTATGGGTACATATATGTTTTCCCAACCCCAGCACATTAGTTTGCTAATTCCAGATGTATGAAACGCAGGCCTAACTGTATCTAGTATATTGAACGCCAGATAAACTAACTTGGCCTTTTTTAAATAAAAAAAAAATTCCCTCACTGGAATACTTTCAGTCTTTTGACTGTATGGATTACAGATGGAATGACTGTTATATGTGAGTACCGCTTTCTTTGACAGATTCTAGTATGGGTACATATATGTTTTCCCAACCCCAGCACATTAGTTTGCTAATTCCAGATGTATGAAACGCAGGCCTAACTGTATCTAGTATATTGAACGCCAGATAAACTAACTTGGCCTTTTTTAAATAAAAAAAATTCCCTCACTGGAATACTTTCAGTCTTTTGACTGTATGGATTACAGATGGAATGACTGTTATATGTGAGTACCGCTTTCTTTGACAGATTCTAGTATGGGTACATATATGTTTTCCCAACCCCAGCACATTAGTTTGCTAATTCCAGATGTATGAAACGCAGGCCTAACTGTATCTAGTATATTGAACGCCAGATAAACTAACTTGGCCTTTTTTAAATAAAAAAAAAATTCCCTCACTGGAATACTTTCAGTCTTTTGACTGTATGGATTACAGATGGAATGACTGTTATATGTGAGTACCGCTTTCTTTGACAGATTCTAGTATGGGTACATATATGTTTTCCCAACCCCAGCACATTAGTTTGCTAATTCCAGATGTATGAAACGCAGGCCTAACTGTATCTAGTATATTGAACGCCAGATAAACTAACTTGGCCTTTTTTAAATAAAAAAAATCCCCTCACTGGAATACTTTCAGTCTTTTGACTGTATGGATTACAGATGGAATGACTGTTATATGTGAGTACCGCTTTCTTTGACAGATTCTAGTATGGGTACATATATGTTTTCCCAACCCCAGCACATTAGTTTGCTAATTCCAGATGTATGAAACGCAGGCCTAACTGTATCTAGTATATTGAACGCCAGATAAACTAACTTGGCCTTTTTTAAATAAACAAAAAATTCCCTCACTGGAATACTTTCAGTCTTTTGACTGTATGGATTACAGATGGAATGACTGTTATATGTGAGTACCGCTTTCTTTGACAGATTCTAGTATGGGTACATATATGTTTTCCCAACCCCAGCACATTAGTTTGCTAATTCCAGATGTATGAAACGCAGGCCTAACTGTATCTAGTATATTGAACGCCAGATAAACTAACTTGGCCTTTTTTAAATAAAAAAAATTCCCTCACTGGAATACTTTCAGTCTTTTGACTGTATGGATTACAGATGGAATGACTGTTATATGTGAGTACCGCTTTCTTTGACAGATTCTAGTATGGGTACATATATGTTTTCCCAACCCCAGCACATTAGTTTGCTAATTCCAGATGTATGAAACGCAGGCCTAACTGTATCTAGTATATTGAACGCCAGATAAACTAACTTGGCCTTTTTTAAATAAAAAAAAAATTCCCTCACTGGAATACTTTCAGTCTTTTGACTGTATGGATTACAGATGGAATGACTGTTATATGTGAGTACCGCTTTCTTTAACAGATTCTAGTATGGGTACATATATGTTTTCCCAACCCCAGCACATTAGTTTGCTAATTCCAGATGTATGAAACGCAGGCCTAACTGTATCTAGTATATTGAACGCCAGATAAACTAACTTGGCCTTTTTTAAATAAAAAAAAAATTCCCTCACTGGAATACTTTCAGTCTTTTGACTGTATGGATTACAGATGGAATGACTGTTATATGTGAGTACCGCTTTCTTTGACAGATTCTAGTATGGGTACATATATGTTTTCCCAACCCCAGCACATTAGTTTGCTAATTCCAGATGTATGAAACGCAGGCCTAACTGTATCTAGTATATTGAACGCCAGATAAACTAACTTGGCCTTTTTTAAATAAAAAAAATCCCCTCACTGGAATACTTTCAGTCTTTTGACTGTATGGATTACAGATGGAATGACTGTTATATGTGAGTACCGCTTTCTTTGACAGATTCTAGTATGGGTACATATATGTTTTCCCAACCCCAGCACATTAGTTTGCTAATTCCAGATGTATGAAACGCAGGCCTAACTGTATCTAGTATATTGAACGCCAGATAAACTAACTTGGCCTTTTTTAAATAAAAAAAAAATTCCCTCACTGGAATACTTTCAGTCTTTTGACTGTATGGATTACAGATGGAATGACTGTTATATGTGAGTACCGCTTTCTTTGACAGATTCTAGTATGGGTACATATATGTTTTCCCAACCCCAGCACATTAGTTTGCTAATTCCAGATGTATGAAACGCAGGCCTAACTGTATCTAGTATATTGAACGCCAGATAAACTAACTTGGCCTTTTTTAAATAAAAAAAATTCCCTCACTGGAATACTTTCAGTCTTTTGACTGTATGGATTACAGATGGAATGACTGTTATATGTGAGTACCGCTTTCTTTGACAGATTCTAGTATGGGTACATATATGTTTTCCCAACCCCAGCACATTAGTTTGCTAATTCCAGATGTATGAATTGCAGGCCTAACTGTATCTAGTATATTGAACGCCAGATAAACTAACTTGGCCTTTTTTAAATAAAAAAAATTCCCTCACTGGAATACTTTCAGTCTTTTGACTGTATGGATTACAGATGGAATGACTGTTATATGTGAGTACCGCTTTCTTTGACAGATTCTAGTATGGGTACATATATGTTTTCCCAACCCCAGCACATTAGTTTGCTAATTCCAGATGTATGAAACGCAGGCCTAACTGTATCTAGTATATTGAACGCCAGATAAACTAACTTGGCCTTTTTTAAATAAAAAAAAAATTCCCTCACTGGAATACTTTCAGTCTTTTGACTGTATGGATTACAGATGGAATGACTGTTATATGTGAGTA
The DNA here is from genome assembly GCF_905171765.1 of Bufo bufo. Lineage (NCBI taxonomy): Eukaryota > Metazoa > Chordata > Amphibia > Anura > Bufonidae > Bufo > Bufo bufo. The sequence continues at coordinate 576,706,892 of NC_053389.1, forward strand.
CCGCTTTCTTTGACAGATTCTAGTATGGGTACATATATGTTTTCCCAACCCCAGCACATTAGTTTGCTAATTCCAGATGTATGAAACGCAGGCCTAACTGTATCTAGTATATTGAACGCCAGATAAACTAACTTGGCCTTTTTTAAATAAAAAAAAAATTCCCTCACTGGAATACTTTCAGTCTTTTGACTGTATGGATTACAGATGGAATGACTGTTATATGTGAGTACCGCTTTCTTTGACAGATTCTAGTATGGGTACATATATGTTTTCCCAACCCCAGCACATTAGTTTGCTAATTCCAGATGTATGAAACGCAGGCCTAACTGTATCTAGTATATTGAACGCCAGATAAACTAACTTGGCCTTTTTTAAATAAAAAAAAAATTCCCTCACTGGAATAATTTCAGTCTTTTGACTGTATGGATTACAGATGGAATGACTGTTATATGTGAGTACCGCTTTCTTTGACAGATTCTAGTATGGGTACATATATGTTTTCCCAACCCCAGCACATTAGTTTGCTAATTCCAGATGTATGAAACGCAGGCCTAACTGTATCTAGTATATTGAACGCCAGATAAACTAACTTGGCCTTTTTTAAATAAAAAAAATCCCCTCACTGGAATACTTTCAGTCTTTTGACTGTATGGATTACAGATGGAATGACTGTTATAAGTGAGTACCGCTTTCTTTGACAGATTCTAGTATGGGTACATATACAGGGAGTGCAGAATTATTAGGCAAGTTGTATTTTTGAGGATTAATTTTATTATTGACCAACAACCATGTTCTCAATGAACCCAAAAAACTCATTAATATCAAAGCTGAATATTTTTAGAAGTAGTTTTTAGTTTGTTTTTAGTTTTAGCTATTTTAGGGGGATATCTGTGTGTGCAGGTGACTATTACTGTGCATAATTATTAGGCAACTTAACAAAAAACAAATATATACCCATTTCAATTATTTATTTTTACCAGTGAAACCAATATAACATCTCAACATTCACAAATATACATTTCTGACATTCAAAAACAAAACAAAAACAAATCAGTGACCAATATAGCCACCTTTCTTTGCAAGGACACTCAAAAGCCTGCCATCCATGGATTCTGTCAGTGTTTTGATCTGTTCACCATCAACATTGCGTGCAGCAGCAACCACAGCCTCCCAGACACTGTTCAGAGAGGTGTACTGTTTTCCCTCCTTGTAAATCTCACATTTGATGATGGACCACAGGTTCTCAATGGGGTTCAGATCAGGTGAACAAGGAGGCCATGTCATTAGATTTTCTTCTTTTATACCCTTTCTTGCCAGCCACGCTGTGGAGTACTTGGACGCGTGTGATGGAGCATTGTCCTGCATGAAAATCATGTTTTTCTTGAAGGATGCAGACTTCTTCCTGTACCACTGCTTGAAGAAGGCGTCTTCCAGAAACTGGCAGTAGGACTGGGAGTTGAGCTTGACTCCATCCTCAACCCGAAAAGGCCCCACAAGCTCATCTTTGATGATACCAGCCCAAACCAGTACTCCACCTCCACCTTGCTGGCGTCTGAGTCGGACTGGAGCTCTCTGCCCTTTACCAATCCAGCCACGGGCCCATCCATCTGGCCCATCAAGACTCACTCTCATTTCATCAGTCCATAAAACCTTAGAAAAATCAGTCTTGAGATATTTCTTGGCCCAGTCTTGACGTTTCAGCTTGTGTGTCTTGTTCAGTGGTGGTCGTCTTTCAGCCTTTCTTACCTTGGCCATGTCTCTGAGTATTGCACACCTTGTGCTTTTGGGCACTCCAGTGATGTTGCAGCTCTGAAATATGGCCAAACTGGTGGCAAGTGGCATCTTGGCAGCTGCACGCTTGACTTTTCTCAGTTCATGGGCAGTTATTTTGCGCCTTGGTTTTTCCACACGCTTCTTGCGACCCTGTTGACTATTTTGAATGAAACGCTTGATTGTTTGATGATCACGCTTCAGAAGCTTTGCAATTTTAAGAGTGCTGCATCCCTCTGCAAGATATCTCACTATTTTTGACTTTTCTGAGCCTGTCAAGTCCTTCTTTTGACCCATTTTGCCAAAGGAAAGGAAGTTGCCTAATAATTATGCACACCTAATATAGGGTGTTGATGTCATTAGACCACACCCCTTCTCATTACAGAGATGCACATCACCTAATATGCTTAATTGGTAGTAGGCTTTCGAGCCTATACAGCTTGGAGTAAGACAACATGCATAAAGAGGATGATGTGGTCAAAATACTCATTTGCCTAATAATTCTGCACGCAGTGTATGTTTTCCCAACCCCAGCACATTAGTTTGCTAATTCCAGATGTATGAAACGCAGGCCTAACTGTATCTAGTATATTGAACGCCAGATAAACTAACTTGGCCTTTTTTAAATAAAAAAAAAATTCCCTCACTGGAATACTTTCAGTCTTTTGACTGTATGGATTACAGATGGAATGACCTTATATGTGAGTACCGCTTTCTTTGACAGATTCTAGTATGGGTACATATATGTTTTCCCAACCCCAGCACATTAGTTTGCTAATTCCAGATGTATGAAACGCAGGCCTAACTGTATCTAGTATATTGAACGCCAGATAAACTAACTTGGCCTTTTTTAAATAAAAAAAAAATTCCCTCACTGGAATACTTTCAGTCTTTTGACTGTATGGATTACAGATGGAATGACTGTTATATGTGAGTACCGCTTTCTTTGACAGATTCTAGTATGGGTACATATATGTTTTCCCAACCCCAGCACATTAGTTTGCTAATTCCAGATGTATGAAACGCAGGCCTAACTGTATCTAGTATATTGAACGCCAGATAAACTAACTTGGCCTTTTTTAAATAAAAAAAATTCCCTCACTGGAATACTTTCAGTCTTTTGACTGTATGGATTACAGATGGAATGACTGTTATATGTGAGTACCGCTTTCTTTGACAGATTCTAGTATGGGTACATATATGTTTTCCCAACCCCAGCACATTAGTTTGCTAATTCCAGATGTATGAAACGCAGGCCTAACTGTATCTAGTATATTGAACGCCAGATAAACTAACTTGGCCTTTTTTAAATAAAAAAAATTCCCTCACTGGAATACTTTCAGTCTTTTGACTGTATGGATTACAGATGGAATGACTGTTATATGTGAGTACCGCTTTCTTTGACAGATTCTAGTATGGGTACATATATGTTTTCCCAACCCCAGCACATTAGTTTGCTAATTCCAGATGTATGAAACGCAGGCCTAACTGTATCTAGTATATTGAACGCCAGATAAACTAACTTGGCCTTTTTTAAATAAAAAAAAAATTCCCTCACTGGAATACTTTCAGTCTTTTGACTGTATGGATTACAGATGGAATGACTGTTATATGTGAGTACCGCTTTCTTTGACAGATTCTAGTATGGGTACATATATGTTTTCCCAACCCCAGCACATTAGTTTGCTAATTCCAGATGTATGAAACGCAGGCCTAACTGTATCTAGTATATTGAACGCCAGATAAACTAACTTGGCCTTTTTTAAATAAAAAAAAAATTCCCTCACTGGAATACTTTCAGTCTTTTGACTGTATGGATTACAGATGGAATGACTGTTATATGTGAGTACCGCTTTCTTTGACAGATTCTAGTATGGGTACATATATGTTTTCCCAACCCCAGCACATTAGTTTGCTAATTCCAGATGTATGAAACGCAGGCCTAACTGTATCTAGTATATTGAACGCCAGATAAACTAACTTGGCCTTTTTTAAATAAACAAAAAATTCCCTCACTGGAATACTTTCAGTCTTTTGACTGTATGGATTACAGATGGAATGACTGTTATATGTGAGTACCGCTTTCTTTGACAGATTCTAGTATGGGTACATATATGTTTTCCCAACCCCAGCACATTAGTTTGCTAATTCCAGATGTATGAAACGCAGGCCTAACTGTATCTAGTATATTGAACGCCAGATAAACTAACTTGGCCTTTTTTAAATAAAAAAAATCCCCTCACTGGAATACTTTCAGTCTTTTGACTGTATGGATTACAGATGGAATGACTGTTATATGTGAGTACCGCTTTCTTTGACAGATTCTAGTATGGGTACATATATGTTTTCCCAACCCCAGCACATTAGTTTGCTAATTCCAGATGTATGAAACGCAGGCCTAACTGTATCTAGTATATTGAACGCCAGATAAACTAACTTGGCCTTTTTTAAATAAAAAAAAAATTCCCTCACTGGAATACTTTCAGTCTTTTGACTGTATGGATTACAGATGGAATGACTGTTATATGTGAGTACCGCTTTCTTTGACAGATTCTAGTATGGGTACATATATGTTTTCCCAACCCCAGCACATTAGTTTGCTAATTCCAGATGTATGAAACGCAGGCCTAACTGTATCTAGTATATTGAACGCCAGATAAACTAACTTGGCCTTTTTTAAATAAAAAAAAAATTCCCTCACTGGAATACTTTCAGTCTTTTGACTGTATGGATTACAGATGGAATGACTGTTATATGTGAGTACCGCTTTCTTTGACAGATTCTAGTATGGGTACATATATGTTTTCCCAACCCCAGCACATTAGTTTGCTAATTCCAGATGTATGAAACGCAGGCCTAACTGTATCTAGTATATTGAACGCCAGATAAACTAACTTGGCCTTTTTTAAATAAAAAAAAAATTCCCTCACTGGAATACTTTCAGTCTTTTGACTGTATGGATTACAGATGGAATGACTGTTATATGTGAGTACCGCTTTCTTTGACAGATTCTAGTATGGGTACATATATGTTTTCCCAACCCCAGCACATTAGTTTGCTAATTCCAGATGTATGAAACGCAGGCCTAACTGTATCTAGTATATTGAACGCCAGATAAACTAACTTGGCCTTTTTTAAATAAAAAAAATCCCCTCACTGGAATACTTTCAGTCTTTTGACTGTATGGATTACAGATGGAATGACTGTTATAAGTGAGTACCGCTTTCTTTGACAGATTCTAGTATGGGTACATATACAGGGAGTGCAGAATTATTAGGCAAGTTGTATTTTTGAGGATTAATTTTATTATTGAACAACAACCATGTTCTCAATGAACCCAAAAAACTCATTAATATCAAAGCTGAATATTTTTAGAAGTAGTTTTTAGTTTGTTTTTAGTTTTAGCTATTTTAGGGGGATATCTGTGTGTGCAGGTGACTATTACTGTGCATAATTATTAGGCAACTTAACAAAAAACAAATATATACCCATTTCAATTATTTATTTTTACCAGTGAAACCAATATAACATCTCAACATTCACAAATATACATTTCTGACATTCAAAAACAAAACAAAAACAAATCAGTGACCAATATAGCCACCTTTCTTTGCAAGGACACTCAAAAGCCTGCCATCCATGGATTCTGTCAGTGTTTTGATCTGTTCACCATCAACATTGCGTGCAGCAGCAACCACAGCCTCCCAGACACTGTTCAGAGAGGTGTACTGTTTTCCCTCCTTGTAAATCTCACATTTGATGATGGACCACAGGTTCTCAATGGGGTTCAGATCAGGTGAACAAGGAGGCCATGTCATTAGATTTTCTTCTTTTATACCCTTTCTTGCCAGCCACGCTGTGGAGTACTTGGACGCGTGTGATGGAGCATTGTCCTGCATGAAAATCATGTTTTTCTTGAAGGATGCAGACTTCTTCCTGTACCACTGCTTGAAGAAGGTGTCTTCCAGAAACTGGCAGTAGGACTGGGAGTTGAGCTTGACTCCATCCTCAACCCGAAAAGGCCCCACAAGCTCATCTTTGATGATACCAGCCCAAACCAGTACTCCACCTCCACCTTGCTGGCGTCTGAGTCGGACTGGAGCTCTCTGCCCTTTACCAATCCAGCCACGGGCCCATCCATCTGGCCCATCAAGACTCACTCTCATTTCATCAGTCCATAAAACCTTAGAAAAATCAGTCTTGAGATATTTCTTGGCCCAGTCTTGACGTTTCAGCTTGTGTGTCTTGTTCAGTGGTGGTCGTCTTTCAGCCTTTCTTACCTTGGCCATGTCTCTGAGTATTGCACACCTTGTGCTTTTGGGCACTCCAGTGATGTTGCAGCTCTGAAATATGGCCAAACTGGTGGCAAGTGGCATCTTGGCAGCTGCACGCTTGACTTTTCTCAGTTCATGGGCAGTTATTTTGCGCCTTGGTTTTTCCACACGCTTCTTGCGACCCTGTTGACTATTTTGAATGAAACGCTTGATTGTTCGATGATCACGCTTCAGAAGCTTTGCAATTTTAAGAGTGCTGCATCCCTCTGCAAGATATCTCACTATTTTTGACTTTTCTGAGCCTGTCAAGTCCTTCTTTTGACCCATTTTGCCAAAGGAAAGGAAGTTGCCTAATAATTATGCACACCTAATATAGGGTGTTGATGTCATTAGACCACACCCCTTCTCATTACAGAGATGCACATCACCTAATATGCTTAATTGGTAGTAGGCTTTCGAGCCTATACAGCTTGGAGTAAGACAACATGCATAAAGAGGATGATGTGGTCAAAATACTCATTTGCCTAATAATTCTGCACGCAGTGTATGTTTTCCCAACCCCAGCACATTAGTTTGCTAATTCCAGATGTATGAAACGCAGGCCTAACTGTATCTAGTATATTGAACGCCAGATAAACTAACTTGGCCTTTTTTAAATAAAAAAAAAATTCCCTCACTGGAATACTTTCAGTCTTTTGACTGTATGGATTACAGATGGAATGACCTTATATGTGAGTACCGCTTTCTTTGACAGATTCTAGTATGGGTACATATATGTTTTCCCAACCCCAGCACATTAGTTTGCTAATTCCAGATGTATGAAACGCAGGCCTAACTGTATCTAGTATATTGAACGCCAGATAAACTAACTTGGCCTTTTTTAAATAAAAAAAATTCCCTCACTGGAATACTTTCAGTCTTTTGACTGTATGGATTACAGATGGAATGACTGTTATATGTGAGTACCGCTTTCTTTGACAGATTCTAGTATGGGTACATATATGTTTTCCCAACCCCAGCACATTAGTTTGCTAATTCCAGATGTATGAAACGCAGGCCTAACTGTATCTAGTATATTGAACGCCAGATAAACTAACTTGGCCTTTTTTAAATAAAAAAAAAATTCCCTCACTGGAATACTTTCAGTCTTTTGACTGTATGGATTACAGATGGAATGACTGTTATATGTGAGTACCGCTTTCTTTGACAGATTCTAGTATGGGTACATATATGTTTTCCCAACCCCAGCACATTAGTTTGCTAATTCCAGATGTATGAAACGCAGGCCTAACTGTATCTAGTATATTGAACGCCAGATAAACTAACTTGGCCTTTTTTAAATAAAAAAAAAATTCCCTCACTGGAATACTTTCAGTCTTTTGACTGTATGGATTACAGATGGAATGACTGTTATATGTGAGTACCGCTTTCTTTGACAGATTCTAGTATGGGTACATATATGTTTTCCCAACCCCAGCACATTAGTTTGCTAATTCCAGATGTATGAAACGCAGGCCTAACTGTATCTAGTATATTGAACGCCAGATAAACTAACTTGGCCTTTTTTAAATAAAAAAAATTCCCTCACTGGAATACTTTCAGTCTTTTGACTGTATGGATTACAGATGGAATGACTGTTATATGTGAGTACCGCTTTCTTTGACAGATTCTAGTATGGGTACATATATGTTTTCCCAACCCCAGCACATTAGTTTGCTAATTCCAGATGTATGAAACGCAGGCCTAACTGTATCTAGTATATTGAACGCCAGATAAACTAACTTGGCCTTTTTTAAATAAAAAAAAAATTCCCTCACTGGAATACTTTCAGTCTTTTGACTGTATGGATTACAGATGGAATGACTGTTATATGTGAGTACCACTTTCTTTGACAGATTCTAGTATGGGTACATATATGTTTTCCCAACCCCAGCACATTAGTTTGCTAATTCCAGATGTATGAAACGCAGGCCTAACTGTATCTAGTATATTGAACGCCAGATAAACTAACTTGGCCTTTTTTAAATAAAAAAAAAATTCCCTCACTGGAATACTTTCAGTCTTTTGACTGTATGGATTACAGATGGAATGACTGTTATATGTGAGTACCGCTTTCTTTGACAGATTCTAGTATGGGTACATATATGTTTTCCCAACCCCAGCACATTAGTTTGCTAATTCCAGATGTATGAAACGCAGGCCTAACTGTATCTAGTATATTGAACGCCAGATAAACTAACTTGGCCTTTTTTAAATAAAAAAAAAATTCCCTCACTGGAATACTTTCAGTCTTTTGACTGTATGGATTACAGATGGAATGACTGTTATATGTGAGTACCGCTTTCTTTGACAGATTCTAGTATGGGTACATATATGTTTTCCCAACCCCAGCACATTAGTTTGCTAATTCCAGATGTATGAAACGCAGGCCTAACTGTATCTAGTATATTGAACGCCAGATAAACTAACTTGGCCTTTTTTAAATAAAAAAAATCCCCTCACTGGAATACTTTCAGTCTTTTGACTGTATGGATTACAGATGGAATGACTGTTATAAGTGAGTACCGCTTTCTTTGACAGATTCTAGTATGGGTACATATATGTTTTCCCAACCCCAGCACATTAGTTTGCTAATTCCAGATGTATGAAACGCAGGCCTAACTGTATCTAGTATATTGAACGCCAGATAAACTAACTTGGCCTTTTTTAAATAAAAAAAATTCCCTCACTGGAATACTTTCAGTCTTTTGACTGTATGGATTACAGATGGAATGACTGTTATATGTGAGTACCGCTTTCTTTGACAGATTCTAGTATGGGTACATATATGTTTTCCCAACCCCAGCACATTAGTTTGCTAATTCCAGATGTATGAAACGCAGGCCTAACTGTATCTAGTATATTGAACGCCAGATAAACTAACTTGGCCTTTTTTAAATAAAAAAAAAATTCCCTCACTGGAATACTTTATGGCTTTTCACTGTATGGATTACAGGTGGACTGGTATTAGTAGGGGTGACACAAGCACACCCAAGTCCCTGATGTAGGATTTCTATGGCACAGACCACTATTACAAGTGATTAATGGACGTTGGGAGAGATTGTGCTGCAGCACTAGTCCCAAGATGGCCGCCGCCTATCAGCCCAGTAACATGTGCCACAAAATGGTCTGCACAACCTTTAAAAAAAATAGCCTTGGACTGTGCTGCTAAATCGCTATTGGTCTGAATCCCAGGTGTAGATGTCTGACTTGTTTGGAGCTTTGGAATGCACACTGTGGCAGCTTCTGCTGCAGCACTACAAGTCGCAAAATGGCGGCCGGCGGTCAGCCCAGGTACATGTGGATGGAAAAATCACTCTGGCCACTCTAAAAATAGCCAATCCCTATCAAAAAAGCAGCTCAGCTGCAGTTGTTCAGATGAATCACAGGTGGAGGAGAGAAATTTGCTTCCAGTTATTCAATTATCCCTGCCTATTCTCGCCCTAGCATCAGCTGCGTCTATCCCTGTTCTATTCACATCGGGAGTGAGCACGTCCCGACGTGCGCACAAGCTTATAAAGAGGCTGAGTCACATGCTGCACTTGGCCAATCACAGCCTTGCCAATAGTAGGCATGGCTGCGATGGCATCTTAGGGCAAGTAGTATGATGCATGTTGATTGGCTGCTTTGCAGCCTTTCAAAATGCGCCAAAATACATGCCGAACGACGAACCCGAACCCGAACTTTTACGAAAAAGTTCGGGTTCGGGGCCGTGTCACGAACACCCCAAAATTCGGTACGGACCCGAACTATGCTCGAACTGTTCGCTCAACACTACTCACGATCTGTTGACAAATCACTGATGAACCCGAATCTCCTCTGCTTACAAAAATCCAGTACTCGGCCCAGTTTGCGTACTGTACCGGGAAATCCTTTACCGGTGCCTCCACCAGTCTGCGGGTAAGTCCTTCATTATAATGCTTGCAGGCATGATTTTGCGGCAGCCGGGCAGACTTTATTTCTGCAGACAACTTTGCCCAGAGAGCGGTATGTTCCAGAGTGGGCCACGCTATGGTTGGAACATCCTCAGACTGACCGGACCTTTCGGTTAATTTCAGTGACTGGGGTCTCGGCGTCGCGGGTGTATGCTGACCTGCACTATCTTTTGCAGACTCAGGGCCGCGGTCTCCACTACACTCCCTCCAGTGACGGTCCCAGAACTCCTGCACATGAACCTGCAGCTCCGGAGTCATTTCTGTGGGGGTCCAAGTCGGAGCGGTGACCGGTTTCTGTCCGGAATCATTTTCAGATACAGAGCGCTCTTTAGTTCTCTCTCTCTGCAGCAATCGGCGCTTCGGTTTCCAGCGTGCCGCACGCACGTCACGCTCTTCCAAAGTTCTAATCCCGCCTTCCAGGACTGTTTGAATGACAGGAGCGGCGCAACCACTATCCACCACACGGGGAGCGGTCTCAGCGAGTCGGACCTTCGGCACAACATCGGTCAGTACCCCAATTGGGTTTGGTTGTTTAGTAACACACAATGCTGGGACAGTCGTTTGTGCATAAAGATGTTCATAGGGGACTGTATCTGCGTCTGCGCTTTCGTCCCAACTGTTAATAGGTAGGCACATTGTTAGGCCACACATAGTTCCACCCATTTTGTTTCGATGGTAGGACTCTTCATCAGGGCTGGCACTACCATAGAGGCAAGGGGGGCAATTGCCCCCGGGCCCCCGACTTCTTAGGGGCCCCCAGCGCCGGCCCAGGCCGCAACTACTACTATATCTATAATTCTATTGTGTGCCTGTAATTAAAACCGGGCTGGTGTCTGGAGTGGAGGGGCCCCCCGCCGGGCGCCGGCGGCCGCTGTGCCTGCGCTGCTTGTCTCTTTAACCGCCACTGGACTGCCTAACGCAGGATCGCATTCCGGAGGCGGCAGCTGCAGGCAGAGTCACGCATATACGCGTCATCTCGCGAGACGCGAGATTTCCTGCGAACGCGCGCACACAGGCGCGCGCGTTCACAGGATCGAAAGGTGAGCGAGTGGATCTACAGCCTGCCAGCGGCGATCGTTCGCTGGCAGGCTGTAGATGCGATTTTTTTAACCCCTAACAGGTATATTAGACGCTGTTTTGATAACAGCGTCTAATATACCTGCTACCTGGTCCTCTGGTGGTCCCTTTTGCTTGGATCGACCACCAGAGGACACAGGCAGCTTAGTAATAAGTAGCACCAAGCACCACACTACACTACACCCCCCCTGTCACTTATTAACCCCTTATCAACCCCTGATCACCTTTCTGTCAGTGATCACCCCCCTGTCATTGATCACCCCCCTGTAAGGCTCCATTCAGACGTCTGTATGTTTTTTACGGATCCACGGATACATGGATCGGATCCGCAAAACACATACGGACGTCTGAATGGAGCCTTACAGGGGGGTGATCAATGACAGGGGGGTGATCACCCCATATAGACTCCCTGATCATCCCCCTGTCATTGATCACCCCCCTGTCATTGATCACCCCCCTGTAAGGCTCCATTCAGACGGCCATATGTTTTTTACGGATCCACGGATACATGGATCGGATCCGCAAAACACATACGGACGTCTGAATGGAGCCCTACAGGGGGGTGATTAATGACAGGAGGGTGATCACCCAATATAGACTCCCTGATCACCCCCCTGTCATTGATCACCCCCCTGTCATTGATCACCCCCCTGTAAGGCTCCATTCAGACGTCCATATATTTTTTAAGGATCCACTGATCCATGGATCGGATCCGCAAAACACATACGGACGTCTGAATGGAGCCTTACAGGGGGGTGATCAATGACAGGGGGGGTGATCACCCCATATAGACTCCCTGATCACCCCCCTGTCATTGATCACTCCCTGTCATTGATCACCCCCCTGTAAGGCTCCATTCAGACGTCCATATGTTTTTTACGGATCCACGGATACATGGATCGGATCCGCAAAAGATATACGGACGTCTGAATGGAGCCTTACAGGGGGTGATCAATGACAGGGGGGGTGATCACCCAATATAGACTCCCTGATCACCCCCCTGTCATTGATCACCCCCCTGTAAGGCTCCATTCAGATGTCCATATGTTTTTTACGGATCCACGGATACATGGATCGGATCCGCAAAACACATACGGACGTCTGAATGGAGCCTTACAGGGGGGTGATCACCCCATATAGACTCCCTGATCACCCCCCTGTCATTGATCACCCCCTTGTAGGGCTGGCTCCATTCAGAGGTCCGTATGTGTTTTGCGGATCCACGGATCCATATATCGGATCCGCAAAACACATACAGACGTCTGAATGGAGCCTTACAGGGGGGTGATCAATGACAGGGGAGTGATCGGGAAGTCTATATGGGGTGATCACCCCCCTGTCATTGATCACCCCCCTGTAAGGCTCCATTCAGACGTCCGTATGTGTTTTGCGGATCCGATCCATGTATTCGTGGATCCGTAAAAAACATATGGACGTCTGAATGGAGCCTTTCAGGGGGGTGATCAATGACAGGGGGGTGATCAATGACAGGGGGGTGATCACCCCATATACACTTCCTGATCACCTCCCTGTAAGGCTCCATTCAGACGTCCGTATGTGTTTTGCGGATCCGATCCATGTATCCGTGGATCCGTAAAAAACATATGGACGTCTGAATGGAGCCTTTCAGGGGGGTGATCAATGACAGGGGGGTGATCAATGACAGGGGGGTGATCACCCCATATACACTCCCTGATCACCCCATGTCATTGATCACCCCCCTGTAAGGCTCCTTTCAGAAATTTTTTTGGCCCAAGTTAGCGGAAATTGTTTTTATTTCTTTTTTTTCTTACAAAGTCTCATATTCCACTAACTTGTGTCAAAAATAAAATCTCACATGAACTCACTATACCCCTCACGGAATCCAAATGCGTAAAATTTTTTAGACATTTATATTCCAGACTTCTTCTCAAGCTTTAGGGCCCCTAAAATGCCAGGGCAGTATAAATACCCCACATGTGACCCCATTTCGGAAAGAAGACACCCCAAGGTATTCCGTGAGGGGCATATTGAGTCCATGAAAGATTGAAATTTTTGTCCCAAGTTAGCGGAAAGGGAGACTTTGTGAGAAAATAAATAAAAATAAAAATTTCCGCTAACTTGTGCCAAAAAATTTTTTTTTCGATGAACTCGCCATGCCCCTCATTGAATACCTTGGGGTGTCTTCTTTCCAAAATGGGGTCACATGTGGGGTATTTATACTGCCTTGGCATTTTAGGGGCCTTAAAGCGTGAGAAGAAGTCTGGGATCCAAATGTCTAAAAATGCCCTCCTAAAAGGAATTTGGGCCCCTTTGCGCATCTAGGCTGCAAAAAAGTGTCACACATGTGGTATCTCCGTACTCAGGAGAAGTTGGGCAATGTGTTTTGGGGTGTCATTTTACATATACCCATGCTGGGTGAGATAAATATCTCGGCAAAAGACAACTTTTCCCATTTTTTTATACAAAGTCGGCATTTGACCGAGATATTTATCTCACCCAGCATGGGTATATGTAAAATTACACCCCAAAACACATTGCCCAACTTCTCCTGAGTATGGCGATACCAGATATGTGACACTTTTTTGCAGCCTAGGTGGGCAAAGGGGCCCACATTCCAAAGAGCACCTTTAGGATTTCACAGGGCATTTTTTACACATTTTGATTTCAAACTACTTCTCACACATTAGGTCCCCTAAAATGCCAGGGCAGTATAACTACCCCACAAGTGACCCCATTTTGGAAAGAAGATACCCCAAGGTATTCGTGATGGGCATAGTGAGTTCATGGAAGTTTTTATTTTTTGTCACAAGTTAGTGGAATATGAGACTTTGTAAGGAAAAAATAATAAAATCATCATTTTCCGCTAACTTGTGACAAAAAATAAAAAGTTCTATGAACTCACTATGCCCATCAGCGAATACCTTAGGGCAGTGATGGTGAACCTTTTAGAGACCGAGTGCCCAAACTGCAACCAAATACCCACTTATTTATTGCAAAGTGCCAACACGGCAATTTAACCTGAATACCAATATAGTATATCTCCCATGTACTTTATCATTTAGCTATAATAGCTTAATAGCCTACATTCAGTGTGCTGCCTGTGCTGTTCGTAGTGCGTCCTGTGCTGATGAATGTCAGGAAAAGTCTAAAGCATATTTGTACGCCATAGACTTTTTCCAAGGCGCGGGTGCCCACAGAGAGGGCTCTGAGTGCCGCCTCTGGCACCCGTGCCATAGGTTCGCCATCACTGCCTTAGGGTGTCTACTTTCCGAAATGGGGTCATTTGTGGGGTTTTTCTACTTTCTGGGCATTGTAGAACCTCAGGAAACATGACAGGTGCTCAGAAAGTCAGAGTTGCTTCAAAAAGCGGAAATTCACATTTTTGTACCATAGTTTGTAAACGCTATAGCTTTTACCCAAACCATTTTTTTTTTTCACCCAAACATTTTTTTTTTATCAAAGGCATGTAGAACAATAAATTTAGAGAAAAATTTATATATGGATGTCCTTTTTCTTAAAAAATTTTACAACTGAAAGTGAAAAATGTCATTTTTTGGCAAAAAGAACGGTAAATTTTGATTAATAACAAAAAAAGTAAAAATGTCAGCAGCAATGAAACACCAGCAAATGAAAGCTCTATTAGTGAGAAGAAAAGGAGGTAAAATTCATTTGGGTGGTAAGTTGCATGACCGAGCAATAAACGGTGAAAGTAGTGTAATGCAGAAGTGTAAAAAGTGGCCTGGTCATTAAGGGTGTTTAAGCTAGGGGAGCTGAGGTGGTTAAGAGATCCGTCTGGCTGACGTACGTTGCCACAGGCTCCGCCCCCCCGCCCAGAGCAGAGAACTTGGATTGAAGGAGCAAGCAAAGCAGTGGCGTACCTACCATATAGGCAGACCACGCAGCTGCTATGGACCCGTGAGGAAGGGGGGCCCGCAGTGGAGGAGAGTCCCGCCCCATCTATCTTCCTAACTTTCTCCCGCCTGCTAGCTCCACCTCCTAACTCCGCCTCCCGCCTGATTCCTCTGGATTGCCACAACCCCACCAGTAATGAAGTAAGTGAGGACTTGTAGGTGAGGACAGTGCAGAGGTGTGTGTGTTCACTCAGCTTTCCCAGGCTATTCCTCTGCACATATGCCATTCAGAACAGGAGGAAAGCTGGGTGCTATTATGTAATGTGACTCAGCTTTCCTGATGTCCTGCATGGCACAAGTGCAGAGGCAGGAGAAGATGTGAGGGGAGGTGGGAGTTGTGTTAGGCTACTTTCACACTTGCGTTTGGGGTTCCGCTTGTGAGCTCCGTTTGAAGGCTCTCACAAGCGGCCCCGAACGGATCCGTACTGCCCCAATGCATTCTGAGTGGATGCGGATCCGCTCAGAATGCCTCAGTCTGGCACCGTTTGGCCTCCGTTCCGCTCAGCAGGCGGACATCCGAATGCAGCTTGCAGCGTTCGGGTGTCCGCCTGGCCGTGCGGAGCCAAACGGATCCGTCCAGACTTACAATGTAAGTCAATGGGGACGGATCCGTTTAAAGTTGACACAATATGGTGCAATTTCAAACAGATCCGTCCCCCATTGACTTTCAATGCAAAGTCAGGACGGAGGTTGGTTGATTAAACTGGATCGGATCCATCCCAGGCACCATCTCACCCATCCCAGTGCCAGTATACTAGCCCGCCCTGGTTCTGTTTGGACAGTTGGAGTGGAGAAATGTGCATTTGGGGGGTGTGAGGGGGCCAGTTACTGGTAGGTTGGTTGATTAAACTGGTTCGGATCCATCCCAGGCACCATCTTACCCGTGCCAGTGTACTAGCCCACCCTGGTTCTGTTTGGAGTCAGTTGGACTGGAGAAATGTGCATTTGGGGGGATTTTTACTTGTACATGTTGCTTTGCCACTTGCATTTGTTTACAATACGGGACGTTAAAGTCAGCAAGTGTCATGTGGGGGGGGGGGGGCCTTATTGTTTTCCGCCCCAGGACCCCATTTCACCTAGAACCGGCCCTGCTCTTCATAGGGCAAAGAAGGCGATGCTGCGTTGCATACAGGGCCGGCCTCTCAGAACCCACACAGTACAGGTAGGATGGGCTTTGACCAGACAGTTTTGCATAAAGGGGCGGCACACTATTTTCTCGCTCTTCAGGGGGTGTCGCCAACTTGTGCACAGTGATGGCGCAGTATTATTTTTCAAATCGGAGCTCAATTGCACAGTAACAGTCTATTCACTGACAGCAAGCAGTTATAGTGACACACAAATTTAGATTTTTCTCACTTTTAACATTGCGGTTTTGATGCTGGGGACTAGTATAGCACCTCCATATACTTTGCAAGCAGTTTAAACAGTTCTGGACCCCAAAACAGCGCACAATAAGCAAATGTCTCTCAAGCAAATAAAAGGGGCTTATTCACATGTGACAGTCTCTCAAATATGGCGCAAGGGTTAATATCCTGTTCGTGACGCCAATAAAAGTTATGCAGCCAGCCAGTCGCAGGGGCAACACGTGAGGTGCACGGTGGACTGATGAGGGGCCAAATTAATATAACACACAGTTAATCAGTTTACACACGGTTAGCAGAATGCCTCCCTGGGCTGGCAGCACAGTGTTGAGGTGGACATCTTCCGGGGCACGATCTGTGGTAGGAAGCATTAGCCAAGATGGTGGATGAGGTGCCCTTGATGTTAGGGGTGCTTAGGGTGCTTGTTGCGGCTGAGTCCCTTGATGGTTTTTGTCATGACGCCAGTACTGTTAATTGTGGTACAACCAATAGTGGTAATAATGAGGTAGACAGTGGTGAAATGCATTTCACAACTTTTACTTTAGATGTCTTTGGTTGCAGCAGTACAAATATGCAGTCTTTAGATGGTACAGAGTCAATTCTGCAAATCCACTGTTTTAGGCTTTTCAGGTTTCTTAGTTTTGGAGCAGTGGGTTAGGTGTACCTGGTTCCTTTAGATGTGTGGGATCCTATTCCTTGTCTTTCCCTACAAGATGAATAATTAGACAGGAAAACTCAACTGTCTCTCAGAGGTTTGGTGTGGCTGCCTGAAGCTATGAATCCTCCACCATGCAAAGGTGTCTGTGGCCCTCAATAATGGCTATTATCACAGATGAATTCATTATGAAAGCTTGTTTCTTTTCCAGGGAGGCAAACTCTTCTCCTACTGGTCAGGGATGCAAGTCTATAGTCCGGCCACAGAAGGAAAAAGCTCTTCTGCGCTTCACATCTGAGTATCACCTATTAGCGAAGTTGGCTCCACTCACTAATCTGTGTCATGAAGTCTTCACTCTACATTTTCTTCCCACTAATCTGATCTGACCTCCTCAGATCTGCTCTCTTCTGAACTACATCTTTACTCCAAGGATCTGGACTCAGAACTCCCTCACTAGGCCTAACCTAGATATATATAGGACCTGAACTTTACCCCCATCTAGTGGTGGGATGTATAAATTACACCTAATAGGCCTGTTAACAGGGATTTTGCAGATACATACACACAAAATCATACATTACAACCTAGTGCGTTTGATAAGGTAAAAAGTGCTTTTAAGCAGTGCCCACACACACGTAGTGGGACGCTGCATGAGTACATAGTTTTCTCAACATGCATGTTGGTATTTGTAGTCCCTGGATTCAATGGGGGCCATTTTGGCACCACAGAGATATAAACCAAAAGGGGCCCAGCATGCATGTGGGACTTACACTTCCTTAATTTCATGGTCGCTGTCATGGCACATAACAGGTGAGTTTAGTGTTAGGACCCGTCTTATAGAGATCGCCTGGGCATGCGGCAGACGGGCTCAAATTATTTTGTACAAAATGTATTTGCCAAGCATCTCTAATTTATTAGCATAGCATTTGCAATATAATGTACCTTTGTACTTTATTTGGTTTGTAGAGTGCTGTTGCTCTATGTGTTGATCTATTGGATTCATAATCTTATGATAAGACTATGAATCCAATAGATGGCGCTGTTCATGAGTCATGAACAGCGCCATCTATTGGATTCATAGTCTTGTCATAAGACTATGAAACCAATAACATATAAAGCATAATCAATCCTTACATAAAAAGCACTACCATGAGACTACACGACAATAAAGCCACATGATCTCCGAAATGAGCCACTGTACACCTCCAGGAATACCTATAATAAAAAGGGGGGAGAGTTAGGGGGGAAAGGGAAATGTTTAGGGAAAGGATTATTGCACTGTTTATATGTGTTTTATCTTTGTTTTCACTGCACATATCTGTAAAAAGGGAATATAACCTGTCATTTGATCAAATATGTACCTTTGAATGTAAATGTGCAAATTATATCAAAACCTTAAAATTAATCTTGAACAGCGCCATCTATTGGATTCATAGTCTTTTCATAAGTAGTATGAAAGACTATAAATGGCGCTGTTTCTGAGAAATGTTGATCGCAAATATTCTAATAGCAAATTTATGCCACAAATTTTCCATGCAAATGGTGTTTCAGCTGAAAAAACAAGCAGATTAAGCTAATTTGCATATGCCCACGATTATGAAAATTAGTTTGCATGACAAAACTGTATAGAAAGGTTATTGAATATTATGTTAGGACAATCAGAAAACTTTTTGTCACCCTAATGATAATGATCTAGGTGCGCAGGTCCACCCAAGTCTTCCAACAGTTATGAAGCAACTTTGAGGCTTACTGGCTCTCAGTCAGATGAGAGCTGGGTTTGAATGTCTCATAGTGCACAAGGCTGCCATTGTAAGGTATGCTTACTGTATCTGTCTCATGGATAGATTGTTGGCTTGCACATACCCGGCTTTTGGCATATAGACTTTGTGTGGTTGTCTATTGTATGTCATAGGTAATGGAAGTCCATGATTCATCCAGACATCCTTCCCATGCTGTTTTCAAACCATTTTGGTGGTGTTTCCATCAATTCTATAGGCTTTACACTCTCCTATTGGTCCCTGATCTCTCCCTACGGTGTGGATAATGCCTCCCTATCCTTTTCCTTTACCTACAGTTTGGGTTATTTTAAACTCTTTCTAAAACTGTCACTAGTGCCTGTAACGTCTCTCCCTGCATTAAGTTCACTGTAAAATGGTGGAGACTGAGCAGGTTGAGACTTTTTCTTGGGCTGTGACATCACAGGGGCTGGCTATCTGCTGAGTGGCTGTCTGCGTGGCATTGTGGGTGATCCCTCGTTCCCGAGCTTCTTACTTTCACTTGTAACATGTGCAGCAACCATTTTAGAAAAAAATTGATTTGTTACCACAAAGCGCGAGGAACTTCAACTTTGGGACAAATAGAATTTTTCCTGAAATTCGGATCGAATTCTATTTCCACAACTTCAATTCGCTCAGCTCTACTTCTAACATCCTAAAAAAATAAAATGACATTCACAAAATGATACAAACATAAAGTAGACATATGGTGCATGTTAATATGTTAATTAATAACAATTATATTAGTTATCACTATCCGTCTTAAAAGCAGAGAAATAAAAATTTTAGAAAATTTTAGAAAATGCCACATTTTCCCTAAATTTGGGATTTGTTTTATAAATAAAGGTAAAACATAACATACTGTGTGTGTGTGTATATATATATATATATATATATATATATATATACACTGCTCAAAAAAATAAAGGGAACACTTAAACAACACAATGTAACTCCAAGTCAATCACACTTCTGTGAAATCAAACTGTCCACTTAGGAAGCAACACTGAGTGACAATCAATTTCACATGCTGTTGTGCAAATGGAATAGACAACAGGTGGAAATTATAGGCAATTAGCAAGACACCCCCAATAAAGGAGTGGTTCTGCAGGTGGTGACCACAGACCACTTCTCAGTTCCTATGCTTCCTATGATGTTTTGGTCACTTTTGAATGCTGGCGGTGCTTTCACTCTAGTGGTAGCATGAGACGGAGTCTACAACCCACACAAGTGGCTCAGATAGTGCAGCTTATCCAGGATGGCACATCAGTGAGAGCTGTGGCAAGAAGGTTTGCTGTGTCTGTCAGCGTAGTGTCCAGAGCATGGAGGCGCTACCAGGAGACAGGCCAGTACATCAGGAGACGTGGAGGAGGCCATAGGAGGGCAACAACCCAGCAGCAGGACCGCTACCTCCGCCTTTGTGCAAGGAGGAACAGGAGGAGCACTGCCAGAGCCCTGCAAAATGACCTCCAGCAGGCCACAAATGTGCACGTGTCTGCTCAAACGGTCAGAAACAGACTCCATGAGGGTGATATGAGGGCTCGACGTCCACAGGTGGGGGTTGTGCTTACAGCCCAACACCGTGCAGGACGTTTGGCATTTGCCAGAGAACACCAAGATTGGCAAATTTGCCGCTGGCGCCCTGTGTTCTTCACAGATGAAAGCAGGTTCACACTGAGCACATGTGACAGACGTGACAGAGTCTGGAGACGCCGTGAAGAACGTTCTGCTGCCTGCAACATTCTCCAGCATGACCGGTTGGGCATTGGGTCAGTAATGGTGTGGTGTGGCATTTCTTTGGAGGGCCGCACAGCCCTCCATGTGCTCACCAGAGGTAGCCTGACTTCCATTAGGTACCAAGATGAGATCCTCAGACCCCTTGTGAGACCATATGCTGGTGCGGTTGGCCCTGGGTTCCTCCTAATGCAAGAAAATGCTAGACCTCATGTGGCTAGAGTGTGTCAGCAGTTCTTGCAAGACGAAGGCATTGATGCTATGGACTGGCCCGCCCGTTCCCCAGACCTGATTCCAATTGAGCACCTCTGGGACATCATGTCTCGCTCTATCCACCAACGTCACGTTGCACCACAGACTGTCCAGGAGTTGGCAGATGCTTTAGTCCAGGTCTGGGAGGAGATCCCTCATGAGACCGTCCGCCACCTCATCAGGAGCATGCACAGGCGTTGTAGGGAGGTCATACAGGCAAGTGGAGGCCACACACACTACTGAGCCTCATTTTGACTTGTTTTAAGGACATTACATCAAAGTTGGATCAGCCTGTAGTGTGTTTTTCCACTTTAGTTTTGAGTGTGACTCCAAATCCAGACCTCCATGGGTTGAAAATTTTGATTTCCATTTTTTTATTTTTGTGTGATTTTGTTGTCAGCACATTCAACTATGTAAAGAACAAAGTATTTCAGAAGAATATTTAATTAATTCAGATCTAGGATGTGTTATTTTTGTGTTCCCTTTATTTTTTTGAGCAGTGTATATACATATATATAGTGGATATAAAAAGTCTACACACCCCTGTTAAAGTGTCAGGTTTCTGTGCTGTAAAGAAAATTAGACAAAGATAATTATTTTCAGAACTTTTTCCACCTTTAATGTGACCTATAAACTGTACAACTCAATTGAAAAACAAACTGAAATCTTTTAGGTGGAGGGAAGAAAAAAAAAATTCAATAATGTGGTTGCATAAGTGTGCATACCCACTTATAACTGGGAATGTAGCTGTGTTCAGAATTAAGCAATCACATTAAAAATTTTGTTAACTAGGAGTCCGCATACACCTGCCATCATTTAAAGTGCCTCTAATTAACCCCAAATAAAGTTCAGTTGCTCTAGTTGCACTTTCCTGAAATTTTCTTGGTCGCATCCCACAGCTAAAGCCATGGTCCACAGAGAGCTTCCAAAGCATCAGAGGGATCTCATTGTTAAAAGGTATCAGTCAGGAGAAGGGTACAAAAGAATTTCCAAGGAATTAGATATACCATGGAATACAGTGAAGACAGTCATCATCAAGTGGAGAAAATATGGCACAACAGTGACATTACTAAGATCTGGACGTCCCTCCAAAATTGATGAAAAGATGAGAAAAAAACTCGTCTGGGAGGCTACCAAGAGGCCTACAGCAACATTAAAGGATCTGCAGGAATATCTGGCAAGTACTGGCTGTGTGGTACATATGACAACAATCTCCCGTATTCTTCATATGTCTGGGCTATGGGGTAGAGTGGCAAGACAAAAGCCTTTTCTTACAAAGAAAAACATCCAAGCCAGGCTACATTTTGCAAAAACACATTTCAAATCTCCCAAAAGCATGTGGGAAAAGGTGTTATGGTCTGATGAAACCAAGGTTGAACTTTTTGGCCATAATTCCAAAAGATATGCTTAGTGAAAAAAACACACTGCACATCACCAAAAGAACCCCATACCCACAGTGAAGCATGGTTGTGGCAGCATCATGCTTTGGGGCGGTTTTTCTTCAGCTGGAACTGGGGCCTTAGTTTCAAATACCAGTCAATATTGGCACAAAACCTTCAAGCTTCTGCTAGAAAGCTGAACATGAAGAGGAACTTCATTTTTCAGCATGACAACGACCCAAAGCATACATCGAAATCAACAAAGGAATAGCTTCACTAGAAAAAGATTAACGTTTTTGGAATGGCCCAGCCAGAGCCCACACCTGAATCAGATTGAAAATCTATGGGGTGATCTGAAGAGGGCTGTGCACTGGAGATGCCCTCACAATCTGACAGATTTGGAGTGTTTTTGCAAAGAAGAGTGGGCAAATTTTGCCAAGTCAAAATTTGCCATGCTGATAGACTCATACCCAAAAAGAGTAAATCAAAAGGTGCTTCAATAAATTATTAGCTTAAGGGTGTGTACACTTATGCAACCATGTTATTTTATTTTTATATTTTTCTTCCCTCTACCTAAAAGATTTCAGTTTGTTTTTCAATTGAGTTGCACAGTTTATTGTTTGCATTAAAAGGTTAAAAAAAGTTCTGAAATGATATATCTTTGTCAAATTTTTTTTTCCTCCCAGAAACCTGACATTTTAACAGGGGCGTGTAGACTTTTTATACCCACTGTATATATATATATATATATATATATACACACTAGATATGATAGATAGAAATATTGCAGTATTAACAGTTCTTCTTGTAGATAAATCTGAACTTTGCAGCTGTCCATTTTTGCCTTAAATATATTGATTATGATTCTATGCTATTACTCAGAGCTACTTTTAGGATAATCATTATGTCAGTCAAATGTTCATTTGAATTCATCTAAATCAGATGAAAACTAGACTTTTTAATATTAATTTAAGTTCAATGGATTCTTCATGAAGAGTAGATGAAAGAAGCAGAAGTGACAGCAGAGTCATGTAGACTGAAATTTCTGCAGATTAGTGAAAGCTATTAAGAATTTCCTTTATAGGTTTTTGGAGTGTGTCCAAGAATAGAATGAATTGACAAACAATATTTCACAGGAAAGGGAAATCTTTCTTTCTAAATACTCAGATCAAATAATGATACTTGAGATAAAAGTTTCCAAAACAAACATCTTTTAACTGTTAAAAATAAAATAAAATAAAGAAGCCTTTTATATGCATTATCCTTTAAAAAAAATATCACAAACTTTCATAAATTTACATTTAAAAATGTCTTTGAATAGTAATTAAAGGAAATTTAGGCTATGCATACACTGCAAAATGTGTATCAGATAAATCATTAGTAGATCAGTAGAATAAACAGCAGCTAAAAAAAAAGGTCTTTTTTTGGTGGCACAAATGCCGCCATACACAGTCCAGATATGCCTTCTACACATCAATGCATTTTAGCCCTTTTTCTTTTGACTTCCATGGGAAAGCAGCTTCAAAAGCACTTCAAAGAAGCAACATTCACTACTGAAGCATTTATTAATCAGCTGCATAAAAATAAGTGCCCATGTGCACTTGGACATGTATTTGACATTGAAATCAATGGGAAGCTGTTTGGTAGCCTATTTAACACATATTGTGCAGCATACCCATAAAACGTGCATTTTAAATCACTAAATACACAGTATTTTCTAGCTATGTGAACATAGTCTTATCACTACTCAGCTAGTGAATTGATTATTATTTTACTGTACGTATATGCTGTTCCATATTGTATTACAAATTTATTTTCGTGGATATGTAGTCATATCTGAAAAAAGAAAACCTCTGTACAAAAGATACAATATCTACATAGCAATAATAACAGGGAAATTCAGACATACAAAGGCGATATGTAATTAGAATCCCATATCTCCCTTTAATTCTGCTGACAATCATAGATTACACAATGCTGCCTTTATTTTATAGGCCAGAAAGCCTGTTTAACTTCAGCACATGCCTCTGCCAGATCAAGGGCTCAGAGGCTAAAAAGTGACAACTGCTGAAGTAAATGTGGATTTCTGCAGGGGCATACTGGCCATAGACCTTACGAGGAAATGTCCAGTGGGCCACCTGAGCCCTCCTCATGGACACCAGCAGTACTTGATTAATGATATCATTATGTATTCAACATAATGATATCAATCTCTCAGTACTTATTAATGCTAGGAGCATCAGGTACTTATTGACTTGGTTGGGAGTGTTGAGCGTGAACATTCGAATTTGCAAATTTTAATTGCGAATATCGCCACTTCGAGAATTTGCAAATATTTAGAATATTGTGCTATCTATTCATATTCGCGAATAGTGTTGAATTTTCTAATAGCAAATTTATTTCCAATTTATCTCGAATTTATCGCAAATTTATCGTGAATTTATCACGAATATATTGCCGATTTTCACAATCAAGTAAACAATAACTGGAGATCACAAATTCTCGAATTTGCAAATTTATGACTAATATTCGGCCAAAAATTCTGGAAATATTGCAAATTTGAATATTGCCTATGTCGCTCATCACTATTAGTTGGCAGCTGCAGGTGCACTCTTAAATTCAGCTGTATTGCCATCCTCCAGATGGTGATATAGTTGAATACTGCAGCAGGGGTGACAGTATTTTAGGCTGCACGAAAGAAATTGCTGGTCCCATCTACTTGTATTCAGTGATGGCCAGTTCGCCGTGTTCGCCCGCGAACACATGCGGGCTGCAATCTTAACTCACAAGTCCGGCGAGGCACATGTAAGCCCTTACCTGTCCCTGTGAGCTAGCTGGTGTGAAACAAATGCGGTCAGCGGGAGCAGGCAGTTCCAAGAACAGCCACCGGGGGCCTTCATCGGGCGGTTCTCGGAACTGCCTGCTCCCACTGACCGCATTTGTTTTCAGACTGGCTCACGGCACAGGCACATGTAAGGGCTTACCTGTGCCTCGCCGGACTTGTGAGTTAAGATGGCAGCCCGCATGTGTTTGCGGGTGAACACGGTGAACTGGCCATCACTGCTTGTATTGCCACGCCTTCTGTCAATTTGGACTTGCTTACAACCTGAGACCCCTTTTAGTTTTTTTCCAGAGCCACGTTAAGTTCCCAATTTGCTCCTGTTCAGGGGCAGGCAAGTGAGTGGGTGGCTGGATAGTTGTAGTTGTGGTACTCATGGTTCTGACCAGTGGTGAGCTTATCGAAGCATCCAAAGTGGACTTTGATCCGAATTTCAGGAAAAATTCAATTTGTCATGAAACAGAATTTCCTTGCTCTTCATGGTAACAAATCAATTTTTTCCTAAAATGGTGGCTGAAAATAAAAAAATTATACTCACCTCATCCACTTGCTCGCAGAGAGGGCGTCCACTCCAATTTAGATTGAAGAAAACCCGCCAAAGGACCTGTGATTATCAGTGATGACATCACCACACGCACCCAGCGTGATCACGTGGTGAGGTTATCACGCTCACCGCAACTCCTTTGGTGGGTTTTCTTCAATCAAGACAGGAGCAGACGGCCTCTCCGCGAGCAAGTAAATGAGGGGAGTATATTTTATAACCCCTAATTAACCTCCTAAAGGCTTAATGTGAGTCACAGATGCCGCGATCAGCATTGAATGTGACATCTGAGGGGTTAAACGACAGCGGGCTGTGCATTCGTAAGTAATTTGTAAGTAAATCTAATTTATTTTCTAAGTTCAACAAAGGAGCCAAATCAAACTTTTTTAAACTTCGCTCATCTCTAGTTCTGACATTCCCTGGGACTTTGTGTAGTGATGGTTAGGGCGGACCTTTTCTTCCTTTCGGTACTGGGTACCTTCCGGTTCTGAGCCTGATGACGTTTGAGGTGTCCTTTCTGGTTAAGGTTTTGAGGTTTAAGGCAGGCTTCGGGTTGTCATAACACTTTGCAGCGTAGTAGTGATGTAAGAGGCAATGATGAGACCAGGTTAGTTGCAACAACTTCACTGCACTTTACTGCAGCAGTCAATGGATAAGTCATACAAGCACAGTGTACATCTAATGTAGTTTCCACAGTTGGTAAATGCAATTCCCAAAGTTGCATATAAAGAGCTAGTCTCTTTCCCCTTTCAGTCAAACAGTGCAGTCTTTCCTTTTCTGTCCTAAAAGGTGCAATCTACCTTTCTCTAGAAATACTTAAAGGCTATGTATACCTTCAGATGCAATTTTTTTATGATTGCATTTTACTCATTTTGGGCTAAAAAAAAATCTTTTTTTTTCAATAGTTTTATTTTTTTAAATAAGCCGTTCTGTCACTAAGGGTTAACTGTTTGTATAGGTGTGTGAATCATACTTGTTATTTTCACTTTGTGCTGGTCATTAGTGATGGACGAACATCGGCCGGGACGATTCACAAATGCGATTGCGCGAACACAATCAAATGTTCCCATTCACTTTAATGGCAGGCGAACCTGAAAAACCTTCATCTCATATTTGCAGCCACCAAATACTTACTAGAAGTGCACAAATAGTCCCACAACAGTGACATACTAGAGGGGAATCAATGACAAAAATTCCCACAAAAAATATGTATTTTAATCATGGGCCATTTTTATGCATCTTAAAGGGAAATTCTCAAAAATGTGCCCTGCTGGAGCCTAGAAAAATGTTATTTTAGGCCACGGGAGTACGGGCCCTAAAAATTAGGCATTCATCTGACATAAAATAAATTGTGATTATGCTGTCACTGAATAACAATTTTACTGTAGCCCACTGGAGTACAGGCCCCAAACATTAGGCATTCACCGTACAGAAAAGAACAAGTGATGGCTGGAGGTATATTTGGGGTTTATTGGATATCAATTTTACTGCAGGCCAATACAAATACATGTCAAATACATATGTTTAAAATAACTAAAAATATAAAATTGGATTAAAAACATGGCTAACGAAATCCCCCCTTTTGAATAAACCCCAAATGATAATAGGTGAAATTCGATAACAAGTGGTCGTCACAGGTGTTGAATTCCTCCGAGGCCCCAACAATTAGGCATTCACCGTACAGAAAAAAAACAAGTAATTATGTGGCTGGAGGTATATTAGACGGTTATTGGATACCAATTTTACTGCAGGCCAGTGGAGTATAGGCCCCAAAAATGAGGCATTCATTGGACAGAAAAGGCCTTTTATGCTGCTGTATTTACATAATACAGGGACCATTCTTTGTTCTGGGTGGTGGATGATATGTGTGGGCTGTTATGAAATTCAATTAAACGTGGTCATCACAGGTGTTGAATTCCTCAGAGATCCATGCCTCATTCATTTTTAGGTCGTGAGCTAGGCAAGTACGCTTATCGGTCACGATCTCCTCTGCTGCACTGAACGTCCATTCGAACAGGACACTCGACGAGGGGCAAGCCAAGAGTTCCATGGCAAATTGTGCCAGTTCTGGCCACAGGTCAAGCCTGCACACCCAGTAGTCCAGGGGTTCCTCGCATCTCAGAGCATCCACGTCGGCTGTTAACCCGATGTAGTCGGACACCTGCTGGTCTAGGCGTTCTCTGAGGCTGGATCCGGAGGGCGGCTGTCGATGTGTTGGCTGAAAAAATGATCTCATATCCGGTGACCAACACATCTTCAAACCGCCCTCTTCTTGCATGCGTGGTAGGATTGGTACCCGCAACTGTTTCTCTGTAGGTAGAAATTCCTCTGCCAGTGCCCGCAACAGCAGAATGCAGCATCTATCACAGCAAGGCCTGGAAATGCTGCATTCTGACAGCCCTCTGTGATGCTGGTAACATGTCCCCCATTTTGTGTTTGTACCAGGGGTCTAAGTAAGTTGCCACCCAGTACTGGTCCTTGCTCTTTATGCTTTTTATATGGGGGTCCCTCTTCAAAAACTGGAGCATGAAGGCCCCATTTGCACTAAATAGGAAGTGGTGGAGCGCCCTGGCTCCTGCTCATCTCCAAGGAGAATGTCATCCTTGGTCTCCTCCCCCCATCCACGGACAACACTAGGGATCCCCTAAAAGTTTAAAACCTGCTCTTCTTGCTCCTCCTCCCCCAGGCACCATCCTCCTCTGACTCCTCTTCAGACTCTTTCTGACATGTCTCAGATGGAGTAGCCCCCCCTGGGAATTCATACAGCATTGCGACTTCCTCATCTTACAGATCCTGCTCCTCGACGGCTTGATCAATGACACAACGCAATGCATGCTCCAGAAAGAAGGCGTAAGGCACAATGTCACTGTTGGCGCCCTGGATGCGACTGACCAGTTTGGTGATCTCATCAAATGGCCGCAGAAGTCTGCATAGGGTCGCGCATGAGCAGCCACTGGCGCAGTGAAAAGAAACCAAGCTCACCAGAACCTGTCCTGCTGCAGAGTTCGTACAGGTAGTCGTTAACGGCACATTTCTGTTGGAGCAGCCTATCAAGCATATACAAGGTTGAGTTCCAGCACATTGGGCTGTCACAAATCAGACATCTGATGGGCAGGTGGTGTTGCCGCTGAACGTCAGCAAGGCAAGCCATAGCCGTGTAAGATCTTTTAAAATGGTAAGAGATTTTCCTGGTCAGCCGCAAGACGTCCTGGACCCTGGGGGTATTTGGCAACAAATCGCTGCACGACTAAGTTCAGGACATGTGCCATGTACTGCACGTGTGTTATTTTGCCCTGTTTCTGCACGCTCAGCGGATTGGCACCGTTGTTGCACACCACTTTACCAACTGTCAAATTGAACAGTGTTAGCCACTGATCGGCCTGTGACTGCAGAGCTGAAAGCAGAGCAGGACTGGTGTGGCTCTTGGCTTCCAGGCACAACAGCCGCAGCACAGCATGGCAATGTCTCACCTGGCACGTCAAATAGGTTCTGGGGAGCTTGGGGGGAGCAGCGGAAGAGGCAGTGAAAAAGGAGGAGTCAGCCGAGGAGTAGACAGAGGATGGAGTAGGAGGAGAAAAAAGGCAGGCCTGCATGCAATCTGTGGCAGTAACATCAAATCCACATGGGTGCCATGGGATGCATGCTTGACAGCCGTCAGAAGGTTCACCAAGTGGGCAGTAAAAGTTATGTACCTTCCATGCCCGTGTTTGCTAGACCACGTTTCTGTGGTCAAATGTATCTTGGCACCAATACTGTGTGCCAGATATACATTCAATTGCGCTGAACGTGGCAATATAACTCTGGGATGCCCTTCTGGGAGAAATATTTCCTTGCGGGGACCTTCCATTGCGGTGTGCCAATGGCCACAAATTTTCTAAAGGCCTCCGAGTCCACCAGTTTATATGGCAGTAGATGGCAGGCTAGCAGTTCCGACAAGCCAGCGGTCAGCCGTTGGGCAAGAGGGTTATGGGGCGTCATCTACTTTTTACGTTTGAACATTTGGGCCACGGAAGCCTGCCTTTTGTCAGATGAAAGCGAAGACGGCAAGGTGGAAGGTAAAGTGGAGGACAATTAAGAGGAGAGAGGAGAAGGAAAAGAGGCAGGACATGGAGCGTCGGGAGTGTGGCTTTGTGGGTTTTGATAGGCTTGGTGATAGGAGGCGAGGTGCCGTCTTAAGACTGTCGTCTCTAGGTAAGTGTTGTGCTTACCGCGACATATGCGTTGACAGCACAGGCTGCAGATGGCAAAACTATTGTCAGCAGCTGACACATTAAAAAAGCCCATACTGCGGAGCCATGTGCTGGTGTCCTGGGAGCGCCAGATGTGACCATGCATGGTGCATGGTGGATGGCTCGCTCCAGATACATTTGCAGTCTGCAATTTGCCTCCTGTGCACGGAAAGTTCTGCCTGCTTATCCTCCTTCTACTTCCTATCTTCTGCTCTGTCTCTCCCTCTGAACTCCCCTCCTCTTCCTGTCTCGTGGGCACCCATGTGACTTCCATCGTCACTTCATCATCGTCACCTTCACCACCACTGACATCTCGGAGTAGGCAGCAACAGCGGGGACCTCCATCCTTGGGATGATCTGGGTACTGTCGTCAGACTGCTGGGTGGCGGCCGTTGCTACCTACTCTTCCTCATCTGATGCCAAGAATGGTTGCGCATCGGTAAGGTCTGGGAATGGTTGGGAAAATAATTCCTCTGACTCGAGTGGAGGGTTTATGGTGGTGGTGGTGGTGGTGTCTTTGGGGGTGCACACAGCAGAGAGTGAGAAGGGTGCAGATACAGAGGATGAGGAAGGTGCAGAAGCGGAAGGCTATGTGAGCCACTCAACCAAGTCTGGTGCCTCCTTTGACGTAATTGTGCGCATCTTCTCCAACTTCCCACTTAGGCTCCAACCTGGTGCATCTTCCCAACCCCTACCACCTGCCTCTTCCTCTACCTGTCATTTTCAAAATGACCCTGTGACAAAGTCCCTATAGAAGAGCAGTATTTCTGGAAGCAGGTATATCGCAGGCCTCGATCAATATTTGGTGGAAGCTGGTATATCAATCCCCTCTATCAGTATTTTGTTGAAAGAGGTATATAGAACCCCTTAATGAGTATTTGCTGGAAGCTGGTAAATCAAACCTCTTAATCAATATTTGGTGGAAGCTGGTGTATCGCAGGCCGCAATCAATATTTGGTGGAAGCCGGTATATCATTCCCCTCTATCAGTATTTTGTGTAAAGTGGTGTATTGAACCCCTTAATGAGTATTTGCTGAAAGCTGATAACTCAAACCCCTTAATCAATATTTGGTGGAAGCCGGTGTATCGCAGGCCTCAATCAATATTTCGTGAAAGCCGGTGTATCCCATCCCTCAATCAGTATTTTGTGGAAACAGGTATATAGAATCCCTTAATGAGTATTTGATGGAATCTGGTATATTTAACCCTTTATCAATATTTGGTGAAAGCTGGTGTATCGCAGACCTCAATAAATATTTGGTGGAAGCCGGTATATCAATCCCCTCTATCAGTATTTTGTAGAAACAGGTATATAGAACCCCTTAATGAGTATTTGCTGGAAGCTGGTATATCAAACCTCTTAATCAATATTTGGTGGAAGACGGTGTATCGCAAGCCTCAATCAATATTTGGTGGAAGCCGATATATCAATCCCCTCTATCAGTATTTTGTGGAAAGTGGTGTATTGAACCCCTTAATGAGTATTTGCTGAAAGCTGGTAACTCTAACTCCTTAATCAATATTTGGTGGAAGCCGGTGTATCGCAGGCCTCAATCAATATTTCGTGAAAGCCGGAGTATCACACCCCTCAATCAATATTTTGTGGAAGTTGGTGTATCACACCCCTCAATCAGTATTTTGTGGAATCTGGTATATCAAACCCCATAATCATTATTTTTTGGAAGCAGGTATATTGTACCCCTAAATCAGTTTTTTGGGGGGCAACAGGTATATCACACCAGCTGCAATTAGCTATTCCAATAGCGTTTGTCCCTCTATCCAGCTGCGGTATCTCAGCAGAACTGCATACAACTGCTGCACAATACAAAAGCACTATAATATACTTTCTATGTTAGAAGGTATATTATAGGTATATCACACCCCTCTATCAGTTTTTTTTTTGGGGGGGAAACAGGTTTATCACATCAGTTGCAATTAGTTATTCCAATAGCGTTTGTCCCTCTATCTAGTAGCGGTATCTCAGCAGAACCGCATACAACTGCTGCACAATACAAATGCAATATAATATACTTTCTGTGTTAGAAACACCCCTCAGTTTGTCACACCTATCGATAGCACACCTATACCAATCCTTAAAAGGACCTTTGTTGCTCTATTAGCTAGCGTTTGGTGTCTCTAACAGTCTGTCCCTGCTCCACACAGCAACTTCTTCCTACACTGGCAAAAAAACTGAATGTAAAATGGCTGCCAGATCGGGTTTATTTATAGGGTAGGGGGTGTGTCCATGTGCTGAAACATCACAATTGGCTGTCCTGTCCCACCTGATGGATGTATCATTAGTGTTGAGCACGAATATTCGAATCGTGAATATTAATCGTGAATATCAGCACTTTGAGAATTGGCAATTTTTTTTACTATAGTGATATATATTTGCAATTTCGAATATTCTAGATTTTTTTCATCAGTAACCTCCCTTCTTGCTTGTGGCCCAATAAGAAGGTTGCAATGTCTTTGTCTGAGCTTAGCAACATCCCTAGCAACCAAAAGGAAGGTTGCCTACCCCTTACTATATAAGAACCTCCCCACCAGCCCTTGTATGCAGTATTTTGCAGATCTGAGAGAGAGAGAGCAGTGCCATTGCTGTGCTCTCTGCAGTCTTGTGTCATTACATTAGATGGCTAGTAAGTTTGCTTATATATATATATATATATTACAGATAGTTAGTGGGAGATAGTCAGTGTAGGTTAGATAGTGATATAGTGTAGCTCTGCTCTGCTGTCCATACATACATGCTACATACATAGTGCTGTATGTATGTATGTATGTATGTATGTATGTGTGCTACATACATACAGTCGTGGCCAAAAGTTTTGAGAATGACACAAATATTAGTTTCACAAAGTTTGCTGCTAAACTGCTTTTAGATCTTTGTTTCAGTTGTTTCTGTGATGTAGTGAAATATAATTACACGCACTTCATACATTTCAAAGGCTTTTATCGACAATTACATGACATTTATGCAAAGAGTCAGTATTTGCAGTGTTGGCCCTTCTTTTTCAGGACCTCTGCAATTCGACTGGGCATGCTCTCAATCAACTTCTGGGCCAATTCCTGACTGATAGCAACCCATTCTTTCATAATCACTTCTTGGAGTTTGTCAGAATTAGTGGGTTTTTGTTTGTCCACCCGCCTCTTGAGGATTGACCACAAGTTCTCAATGGGATTAAGATCTGGGGAGTTTCCAGGCCATGGACCCAAAATGTCAACGTTTTGGTCCCCGAGCCACTTAGTTATCACTTTTGCCTTATGGCACGGTGCTCCATCGTGCTGGAAAATGCATTGTTCTTCACCAAACTGTTGTTGGATTGTTGGAAGAAGTTGCTGTTGGAGGGTGTTTTGGTACCATTCTTTATTCATGGCTGTGTTTTTGGGCAAAATTGTGAGTGAGCCCACTCCCTTGGATGAGAAGCAACCCCACACATGAATGGTCTCAGGATGCTTTACTGTTGGCATGACACAGGACTGATGGTAGCGCTCACCTTTTCTTCTCCGGACAAGCCTTTTTCCAGATGCCCCAAACAATCGGAAAGAGGCTTCATCGGAGAATATGACTTTTCCCCAGTCCTCAGCAGTCCATTCACCATACTTTCTGCAGAAGATCAATCTGTCCCTGATGTTTTTTTTGGAGAGAAGTGGCTTCTTTGCTGCCCTTCTTGACACCAGGCCATCTTCCAAAAGTCTTTGCCTCACTGTGCGTGCAGATGCGCTCACACATGCCTGCTGCCATTCCTGAGCAAGCTCTGCACTGGTGGCACTCCAATCCCGCAGCTGAATCCTCTTTAGGAGATGATCCTGGCGCTTGCTGGACTTTCTTGGACGCCCTGAAGCCTTCTTAACAAGAATTGAACCTCTTACCTTGAAGTTCTTGATGATCCTATAAATTGTTGATTGAGGTGCAATCTTAGTAGCCACAATATCCTTGCCTGTGAAGCCATTGTTATGCAACGCAATGATCGCTGCACGCGTTTCTTTGCAGGTCACCATGGTTAACAATGGAAGAACAATGATTTCAAGCATCACCCTCCTTTTAACATGTCAAGTCTGCCATTTTAACGCAATCAGCCTGACATAATGATCTCCAGCCTTGTGCTCGTCAACATTCTCACCTGAGTTAACAAGGCGATTACTGAAATGATCTCAGCAGGTCCTTTAATGACAGCAATGAAATGCAGTGGAAAGGTTTTTTTGGGATTAAGTTAATTTTCATGGCAAAGAAGGACTATGCAATTCATCTGATCACTCTTCATAACATTCTGGAGTATATGTAAATTGCTATTATAAAAACTTAAGCAGCAACTTTTCCAATTTCCAATATTTATCTAATTCTCAAAACTTTTGGCCACGACTGTACATACATACATAGTGCTGTGATGTCACAAGTTCACAACAATACTTAGTGCACCAATCACTAATAAGTAGTCAGACCTGTTAAAATGTGAAGTTGCACGTATTGTGCCAAAATATTCACATCATTACTGCTGATTTTGCAATCGCGAATATATTGAAGCACTCTATCTGCATATAAAGCTATTGTAATGCTCTGACATGCCAACCGTTTTCTGCAGTCTCAGGAAACTTCTAGCAGCTTGAAAAATGAAGCTATAGTGACCCACGCCTGTATTTTGCGCGCATTATGTGAATATTACATTTCCGTTTTTTCACGAACAAGAAAATAATCTCAAATTCGTGATTATATGACGAATATTCTACCAAATATTCGTGAAATATCGCAAATTCGAATATTGCCCCTGCCGCTCATCACTATGTGTCATGGGTCAAAGTTCGGCACTATGCAAAAAAATATGGTGCGTGCGAATATCGCCATATGTTCGCATGTTCGGCAAATCGCGAACGAGCAAAGTTTGCCACAAAACGACCTCCGGGGCGAACCACAAGGCCATCTCTACTGGTCATCTAATAACCCTAATCTGTAATTTACTAAGAAGTCATAAACACTTATTTAAGCCACATTCTTATCTGTAAGATAAGAACTGAGCTATAATGAATGTTTATGTGAGAGAGCAGAGATAAGGAGCTTGTCAGCTCCCCAACTGACGGAAAAGAGAGGAAATTCACATCCCTCTTTTAGAGCATCTCAGCCCTGTACACAAAAAGGGTTTCATATTTGTAATAAAGACCAATTAAAAAAAAGATTTTTAGCTCAAAATGAGTACAATGCAATCATAAAAACTTGCCCCAAATGAATACATAGCCATTACATACTCCAGTATTCTTAGCGGACTACAGTCTCTGGACAGTGGTTCCTTTCTGTCCTGAACCATTTTATATGGTGGTAAGCTGTAGCTGGATATTCTCCTACCACATGCAGAAATGTCTTTTGCTTCGATATAATTGTGTTTACATTTCTCTGACTAAATATTCTGTAATCCTCCTGTGTGTCGCCGCTAAACCTTTAGGAAAGTCTCTTTATTTCCAAGAACTAGCATATAAATTATCCCTTTATGCTTTTGTAATCCACAGAGTAGAAAGAGTCCCTGAGTTTCTGCTCCACTGCTTTCCTAGCTGCACACACATCTGCAGCCCACACTACACACAATGCTTCACTTCCATTCTAGAGAGGAAGGGTGGTGCCAGCCCTGCCTAGACACCAGAGGATCTCTGAATCCTTATACAGCCTATGGGACAGGACATACATGAAATACAATGCATGAAATACAGGGACATTAACACTTTCAATGCTTTACAGTGATCTCCGGGACACAGCAAATAGCCATTTTGAAAGCTTATAGGGGTTGCTAGTCTACTTAAAATAGAAATGAAAAGCGGAAGCAGTATAAACTTGTGTTCCAAGACCAAAAAACAAGGGGAGATCCATTTACTGCCTTCCTCAAAAGAGCATATTTTGCTTTAGAATTTTTTTTTTGGGTCACCTTTATTCAAGAGGTTTTTATTCTTAGCTAATCAAAAATTAACAATAAGGCTATGGTTTGCAGTTGACAGGTGATACCAACATAGTATAAGGGTTAAGTGAAAAATAAAGATTTTTTTGTAAAGGAAATTTTTAGAAAGAAAACTTTTTCATCATCTTATAGAGCAGCTGGATAAAAGGTGTAACTTCAGCTTCTTTTAGCTTTTAGTTGAATTTATTTCTTTCCCGCAGGCTAACAGCATGGCACTTGGTGGGGATAAGTGCCACAGAGAAAGTAAAAGCAACATTTTCACACAGCTGACAAAAATGTAAGTGATGTACATTGAAAGGTGTAAGAATGAAATACCTTCTTATCTTCTAATGAAGCAATACATTTGTATTATATGATATTGATTGTGAAAAATCAGGTTTGAAAACTAAGGGCATACAATAATAAAAGGCACTCTGTCACTTTCCAGACAATTAAGTGAAATGACGGAAAAGCACATGTGTTTTTTTTTTCATAGCTCTTGTAACATTATTTGTTTGGCTTCAAATTATAAGGGATAAGAAATTGACAGCCTGGTCGATGTTAGTGGAAAGATAAGGCAACATCAGATTTCTAGGCTTTTTTTTGCATGTTTTTTTTAATCAGTGTTGAAGATAAGAGCTTGCTGATGCTTTCCACTGTATTGATAAAGAAGTCTGGTACTTCTGGTACTTATTCAAATAAAAGCCTCTTGTTTCAAAGAGAGCAACGTTTTAAAGTAGTTTATTGAGTATAACAGATAAGAGATTAAAGGGGTATTCTCATCTTGCAAATTCGTCCTCACCTGCAGTCACTCTGTTGTTCAGTTCCTGGTTTTCTGCTGCTAAGGCTGGGCGGGCATAGGCAGTTTGAGTTAAGGCCGGCCACGCCTCCTTATGACATCACACTGAGAACTCAGTCCTTGCGTGCTAGTTCATGTGAAGAGTATGACTCATCAGTCTGGCAGCCTGCAGTGTCTGTGAGGCCCCTCCCCCTCCTGCTGGGGAATCATCAGAGAGCCATGTGAAGTGAGCTCAGTGTACAGTAACATGTTCTGTCCTGCAGTCTAAGGCTACTTCCACACTAGCGTTCGGGGCTCCGCTTGTGAGTTCCGTTTGAAGGCTCTCACAAGCGGCCCCGAACGGATCCGTACTGCCCCAATGCATTCTGAGTGGACGCGGATCCGCTCAGAATGCATCAGTTTGGCACCGTTTGGCCTCCGCTCCGCTCAGCAGGCGAACACCCGAACGCAGCTTGCAGCGTTTTCGTGTCCGCCTGGCCGTGCGGAGCCAAACGGATCCGTCCAGACTTACAATGCAAGTCAATGGGGACGGATCCGTTTGACATTGACACAATATGGTGCAATTTCAAACGGATCCGTCCCCCATTGACTTACAATGTAAAGTCAGGATTATACCATCAGATCGGAGTTTTCTCCAATCCGATGGTATATTTTAACTTGAAGCGTCCCCATCACCATGGGAACGCCTCTATGTTAGAATATACCATCGGATTTGAGTTACATCGTGAAACTCAAATCCGACAGTATATTCTAACACAGAGGCGTTCCCATGGTGATGGGGACGCTTCAAGTTAGAATATACTGAGAACTGTGTACATGACTGCCCCCTGCTGCCTGGCAGGTGCTGCCAGGCAGCAGGGGGCAGACCCCCCCCCCCCCTCCTGTATTTAACTTATTGGTGGCCAGTGCGGGCCCCCCCTCCCTCCCCAGTATTAATTGTAACCAGTGCGGCCCCCCTCCCTCTATATTCATCAGTGGCCAGTGCGGATATTAAATATGACCAGTGCGGTCTCCCCCTCCCTCCCTCCCCAGTATTAAATATGAGCAGTGCGGTCTCCCCCTCCCTCCCTCCCCAGTATTAAATATGAGCAGTGCGGCCTCCCCCTCCCTCTATTCATTGGTGGCCAGTGCGGATTCAAAGTATTGTGATCAGTGCGGCCTCTCCTCTCTCCCCCCCCCCCCCATCATTGGTGGCAGCGGAGAGTACCGATCGGAGTCCCAGTTTAAATCGCTGGGGCTCCGATCGGTTACCATGGCAGCCAAGACGCTATTGCAGTCTTGGCTGCCATGGTTACTTAGCAACAAATAGCAGCATTATACTTATCTGAAGAGCTGCGATCTATGTGACCGGCCGGGAGCTCCTCCTACTGGTAAGTGACAGGTCTATAGGCAATGCGCTGCACAGACCTTTCACTTACCAGTAGGAGGAGCTCCCGGCCGGTCACAGACATCGCAGCTCTTCAGGTAAGTATAATGATTCTATTTGTTGCTAAGTAACCATGGCAGCCAAGACTGCAATAGCGTCTTGGCTGCCATGGTAACCGATCGGAGCCCCAGCGATTTAAACTGGGACTCCGATCGGTACTCTCCGCTGCCACCAATGATGGGGGGGGGGGGAGAGAGGAGAGGCCGCACTGATCACAATACTTTGAATCCGCACTGGCCACCAATGAATAGAGGGAGGGGGAGGCCGCACTGATCATATTTAATACTGGGGAGGGAGGTAGGGAGGGGGAGACCGCACTGCTCATATTTAATACTGGGGAGGGGGAGACCGCAGTGGTCATATTTAATACTGGGGAGGGAGGGGGGGGGGGAGACCGCACTGGTCATATTTAATATCCGCACTGGCCACCGATGAATATAGAGGGAGGGGGGCCGCACTGGTTACAATTAATACTGGGGAGGGAGGGGGGGCCGCACTGGCCACCAATAAGTTAAATACAGGAGGGGGGTAGGTCTGCCCCCTGCTGCCTGGCAGCATCTGCCAGGCAGCAGGGGGCAGTCATGTACACAGTTCTCAGTATATTCTAACTTGAAGCGTCCCCATCACCATGGGAACGCTTCTGTGTTTAGAATATACTGTCGGATCTGAGTTTTCCGAAGTGTAAAATCAGATCTGAAATAAACTGTTATGCAAACGGATCCGTTCTGAACGGATGCAAGCGTTTGCATTATAGGAGCGGATCCGTCTGATGAAACATCAGACGGACCCGCTCCGAACGCTAGTGTGAAAGTAGCCTAAGGCTACTTTTACACCTGCGTTAGGTGCGGATCCGTCTGGTATCTACACAGGCGGATCCGCACCTATAGTGCAAACACTTGAATCCGTTTAGAACTAATCCGTTTGCATTACCATGAACAAAAAAATATATATATATATATATTTTTGTTCATGATAATGCAAACGGATCAATTTTCACTTACATTGAAAGTCAATGGGAGGTGGATCCATTTTCAATTGCACCATATTGTGTCAGTGAAAACGGATCCGTCCCCATTGACTTCCATTGTAAGTCAGGACAGATCCGTTTGGCTCCGCATCGTCAAGCGGGACCAAAGCGGAATGGAGGCTGAACGGAGGCAAACTGATGCATTCTGAACGGATCCTTATCTTTTACAAACCCATTCTGTGCAGCTAAACAATAATTCACTACTATACATTAGTTCAAAAGCTTGTCAGCTAGTAGCCGTATGATCTGTGCTTTTGATGCCCATAAAACATGACCATCCCCCACTGACAGATTTTTATCCAATACAGCTCTACTACAGTTATGTATAAACCTTAGACCTTTTTTCTGTATATATACATATACAGCTCTGCTCTGTCTTCCCTGAATCTCTTCTCTTACAGCTCTGCTACATCTGTATTATTCACCAATATCAGCACTTTGTTGGAATCACTTCATATACAGCTCTGCTACATCTGTCTATTTCTCTCTCCCACCACCACTGTGCCTGAACCTCCTCCTATACAGCTCTGCTACACCAGTCTTCCCTGAATCGCTTTATATACATCTCTGCTACATCTGTCTTTTCCTCCCCCACTAGCACTGTGGCTGAACTGCTTCACATGCAGCTCTGCTACATCTGTCTATTTCTCTCTCCCACCACCACTGTGCCTGAACCACCTCCTATACAGCTCTGCTACACCAGTCTTCCCTGAACAGCTTCAAATACAGCTCTGCTACATCTGTATTCCCTGAACCACTTCTTATACAGCTCTGCTACATCTGTCTTCCTCTCTACTACCAGCACTGAGTTTGAATCACTTAAAAAACAGCTCTGATACATCTGTCTACCCTGAACCGCTTCTTATACAGCTCTGCTACATCTGTCTTCCTCTCTACTACCAGCACTGAGTTTGAATTACTTCAAATACAGCTCTGCTACATCTGTCTTCCCTGAACCGCTTCCCATACAGCTCTGCTACATCTGTCTTTCTCACTACTACCAGCACTGAGTTTGAATTACTTCAAATACAGCTCTGCTACATCTGTCTTCCCTGAACCGCTTCTTATGCAGCTCTGCTACATCTGTCTTCCCTGAACCGCTTCTTATACAGCTCTGCTACATCTGTCTTCCTCTCTACTACCAGCACTGAGTTTGAATCACTTCAAATACAGCTCTGCTACACCTGTCTTCCCTGGACTGCTTCTGGGGTGCTAAAATGTGTGGTATTGTATGGAGGGGGGGGGCTGCTGTGTGAGATTGTATGAAGGGGGGGGGTGTCTTGTGGAATTATACTGAAAGGGGGAGTCGTGTGTAGGATTGTATGCTGAGACTTAGGCCTCATGCACACGACCCTTGTTTGGGTCCGCAGCCGAGCCGCTATTAGTGCCGGCAATGTGCGGTCCGCAAAATGCCACTGTCCGTGTTTTGCAGATCCGTGGATCCGCAAAACACGTTGCGGACGTGTGAATGGACCCTTATTTCCATATTAATAAAATGCTGGATTTCTGTGCATCCAATCTGTGTAGTTAGTTTACTATGGGTAAGGGTGCATTCACACAGCAGCCCCCCCAGTATATAATCTCACACAGCTCCCTCCCCCCAGCAGCATACAGTCCCACACAGAATCCCCCCCCACTACATACAATTCTCAACCCCTCCCCAGTAGTTACATCCACCTCTCCAGCACTTTCAGACGTTCTCCCCTCTCAGTGCTGCAGACCTTCCTACTGTGTAAACATTTGGCGGTGCCTGTGATAACAGAGCGCTTCGGCTGCCGACCCACATGACCTAGGGATGTCACGCGACCTAGGTCCTTACAGATTCTCTGAAGTCTGCCCTGCAAACAGAGCATGCGCGGCTCTGTTTCAGACGTGCTCGTTCATGAATGAATTGAGAGGCCGGCCACTGAATGGATGTGGTTCATCTGCGCAGGCATGGCCCATGAAATCGTCAGGCAGCTGTGGCCGTAACTATGGGAGACCAAAGGACAACAATGAGGCAGGAGAGAGAGAATTTGATCAAGAAGGGTGGGAATTTGCTTATACAATATATTTATAAAAATGATCATTGGCACCCTATTAACATATTAAACTGTGATCATTGTGATGGGAATACCCCTTTAAGAGGGAGATTTGTCGAAGACCGCTGTATGCCGGTCTTTGAAATCTCCTGCACTATTGGATGATGCACCTAATGCTTGACAAGGTTAAGGACTAATAGTATATTAGGTGCATTGTCTGGTGGCCCATGCACCAGAATAAAATCTATGGGAGCTCTGGAAGCAGGCACAAATAAAGATAAATTAGGCGGACCGGCTGGCCCAGCCCACTCCGCTCCATTGTCACATCCAAGTGCAAGTGCTCTGCAAACAAATGTGGATAGGAAAATGACTTCAAATAACATAAAATACGTAATAAAATAAAAATAAAAAATCTTGATCTTGGAGGACGAGGTCCATATGGAGTAGGAGGTTGAGGAGGCGGTGGACGTGGTGGTATAGGAGGAGGTAGCCAACACTGGTTTTTGGTTTACATTATTTTTTTGTTTAAATTAGGGTACACCCCAAAACATTGGAAAATATAACCTGTTATAACCCCCTCCAACCGTGCTAAACAAACGTTCTGACAATTCACTGGCTGCAGGGCAGG
The DNA here is from genome assembly GCF_905171765.1 of Bufo bufo. Classification (NCBI taxonomy): domain Eukaryota; kingdom Metazoa; phylum Chordata; class Amphibia; order Anura; family Bufonidae; genus Bufo; species Bufo bufo. Next base: position 576,748,467 of record NC_053389.1, read on the forward strand.
CCAGCACCTCCAAGGCATAAAGGGCAAGCTCATGCCCAATTTGTAGACCCAGAAGTTGAAGGGGCAGACCCATCAGTCAGTACTATGGTTGAGCGAACCCGAACTGTAAAGTTCGGGTTCGTACCGAACTTTAGGGTTTTTGGACCCCGGACCCGAACCCGAACCCGAACATTTCCGTAAAAGTTTGGGTTCGGTGTTCGGTGCTTTCTTGGCGCTTTTTGAAAGGCTGCACAGCAGCCAATCACCAAGCATCATACTAATTGCCCCAAGAGGCCATCATAGCCATGCCTACTAATGACATGGCTGTGATTGGCCAGAGCAGCATGTGACCCAGGCTCTATATAAGCTTGAGTCACATAGCGCTGCACGTCACTCTGCTGTTACAAGTGTAGGGAGAGGATGCTGCTGGACTCGTGATTTCAGGGAGAGCATAGGAGAGAATCTAACTCAGCGATCTACAGACAAATAGTTGTGTGGGTGCAGGGCACAATCGTTTTACCCTGCCCTGAGCTCATTGACCAAAAAACACTAACTTTTAGAATTCTTTTCATATTCTGTTAGCAAAAAAAGACTTTTTTGGCAATCTACAAAATAATAGACGGTGGAGGTGCAGTAGACATCGCATATCTAGATTTTAGTAAGGCTTTTGACACTGTCCCACATAGAAGACTTATCAATAAACTGCAGTCATTGAGCATGGACTCCCATATTGTTGAGTGGATTAGGCAGTGGCTGAGTGACAGACAGCAGAGGGTTGTAGTCAATGGAGAACATTCAAAACAAGGTCATGTTACCAGTGGGGTTCCACAGGGATCTGTACTGGGACCAATTTTGTTTAATATCTTCATAAGTGATATTGCAAAAGGCCTCGATGGTAAGGTTTGTCTTTTTGCTGATGACACAAAGATATGTAACAGGGTTGATGTTCCTGGAGGGAAACGCCAAATGGAAAAGGATTTAGGAAAACTAGAAGAATGGTCAGAACTCTGGCAACTGAAATTTAATGTGGATAAGTGCAATATAATGCACCTGGGGCGTAAAAACCCAAGGGCAGAATATAGAATATTTGACACAGTCCTGACCTCAGTATCTGAGGAAAGGGATTTAGGAGTAATTATTTCAGAAGACTTAAAGGTGGGAAGACAATGTAATAGAGCAGCACGAAATGCCAGCAGAATGCTTGGATGTATAGGGAGAGGTATAAGCAGTAGAAAGAGTGAAGTGCTTATGCCGCTGTACAGAACACTGGTGAGACCTCACTTGGAGTATTGTGCGAAGTACTGGAGGCCATATCTCCAGAAGGATATAGATACTCTAGAGAGAGTTCAGAGAAGAGCTACTAAACTAGTACATGGATTGCAGGATAAAACTTACCAGGAAAGGTTAAAGGACCTTAATATGTATAGCTTGGAAGAAAGAAGAGACAGAGGGGATATGATAGAAACTTTTAAATACATAAAGGGAATCAACTCGGTAAAGAGGAGAGCATATTTAAAAGAAAAAAAACTACCACAAGAGGACACAGTTTTAAATTAGAGGGGCAAAGGTTTAAAAGTAATATAAGGAAGTATTACTTTACTGAGAGAGTAGTGGATGCATGGAATAGCCTTCCTGCAGAAGTCGTAGCTGCAAATACAGTGAAGGGGTTTAAGCATGCATGGGATAGGCATAAGGCTATCCTTCATATAAGATAGGGCCAGGGACTATTCATAGGATTCAGATATATTGGGCAGACTAGATGGGCAAAATGGTTCTTATCTGCCGACACATTCTATGTTTCTATGTTTCTAGTCAGTGTGCTATTTAAGGTAAAAATACACCCATCATTTACTGGGGTTTTAAAAACACACTATTTTTTTTTTTCAAAAAACAGTATTTTCCAGATCTGCAAGTGTTAAATTCAAGTTTAATATATTCAGATTTCATATTCTGTTAGCAAAAAAAGACTTTTTTGGCAATCTAAATCTGTATTAGTCACTGTGCAATTTAAGGTAGAAATACACCCATCATTTTCTGGGGTTTTATAAACACACAATTGTTTTTCAAAAAACTGTATTTTCCAGATCTGCAAGTGTTAAATTCAAGTTTAATATATACAGCTTTCATATTCTATTAGCAAAAAAAGACTTTTTTGGCAATCTACAACATCTAGATTAGTCAGTGTGCAATTTAAGGTAGAAATACACCCATCATTTTCTGGAGTTTGAAAAACACACTCTTTTGACAAAAAAAACCACTGTTTTCAGGCCTTGCAGCATCAGCACATGTGAAATTGCAGGCTTATTGCTGTCAAATTTTTTAAACAAACACTGAATTGCGCACAAAAAATTTAGTTGGCAGCCTTTGATGCAGATGTCATTGTGAGATACACCCTTAATACATTTGGGTTACATTCAGATATTTTAAATACTGCCATTTGGTGCACCAATATTGAATTTAGGCCTACACTGGTTCAGGCCCTGTGAGATACCACCTCTACATACAGGGGTTTGAATTAGGCATTTGAAATACAGCCATTTTGTGCAAAGATATATTTACTTCAGGCCTACACTGGTTCAGGCCCTGTGAGATACCACCTCTACATACAGGGGTTTGAATAAGGCATTTGAAATACAGCCATTTGAAATACAGCCATTTTGTGCAAAGATATATTTACTTCAGGCCTACAGAGTTTCAGGCCCTCTGAGATACGACTTCTACATACAGGGGTTTGAATTAGACATTTGAAATACAGCCATTTGAAATACAGACATTTTGTGCAAAGATATATTTACTGCAGGCCTACACTGGTTCAGACCGTGTGAGATGCCCCCCTACATACAGGGGTTTGAATCAGGCATTTGAAATACAGCCATTTGAAATACAGCCATTTTGTGCAAAGATATATTTACTTCAGGCCTACAGAGGTTCAGGCCCTCTGAGATACTAACTCTACATACAGGGGTTTGAATTAGGCATTTGAAATACAGCCATTTTGTGCAAAGATATATTTACTGCAGGCCTACATTGGTTCAGACCATGTGAGATACCACCTCTACATACAGGGGTTTGAATTAGGAATTTGAAATACAGCTATTTTGTGCAAAGATATATTTACTTCAGGCCTACAGAGGTTCAGGCCCTCTGAGATACTACTTCTACATACAGGGGTTTGAATTAGGCATTTGAAATACAGCCATTTGAAATACAGCCATTTTGGGCAAATAGATCTTTAACTGAGGCCTAGTCTGGTTCAGGCCGTGTGAGATACACTCTTTACATACTGTTGTTCTTTTCTACTATTAAACACCCATTTAGGGCAAGATCCTAAATTCAAAAAATATGAGGAGAGCGTCAAATAAGAGACGTGGCCCAGGTCGTGGTGCTGCTGGTGAAGCTCCTGTTGCAGGGAGAGGATGTGGTCGATCTGTGCCAGCTACACGCACAAGTGAAACCCCTTCCTTAGGTGCGAGTAGGCGACAAAACCTGCAGCGGTATTTGGTCGGGCCTAATGCTGCTCTACGAATGGTGAGGCCTGAACAAGTACAGGCGATAGTAGATTGGGTTGCTGACATTGGATCCAGTTCCTTCACATTGTCTCCCACCTAGTCTCCTGCTGAAAGACCACAGTTGGCACCTGCAGCCGATGTCCATCAGTCTTTCACCTCACCCCCTAGCAAATCAGCCAAGCAGTCTGAGCCCCAAGTCATGCAACAGTCTCTTCTGCTTTTTGATGACTCTGTTAGCAGGGTTTCCCAGGGCCATCCACCTATCACTGCCCCAGAAGTGGAAGAGATTGAGTGCACCGATGCCCAACCACTTATTTTTCAAGATGAGTACATGGGAGGACCATCGCAGCACATCTCGGATGATGACGAAACACTGGTGCCAACTGCTAGGGCTTTCGAAAGTGTGCAGACCGACAAGGAAGGCAGGGGTGAAGACTGGGTGGAAGATGATGTGGAGGACGATGAGGTCCTCGACCCCACATGGAATCAAGGTCATGCGAGTGACCGATGTAGTTCGGAGGAAGAGGCGGTGGTCGCACAGAGCCATCAGCACAGCAGAAGAGAGAGCAGGGTGCAAAAGCGGAGCGGACGTCCTCTAGACAGTACGCCTCCTACTGCCCACCGGAGCAAGGTACCGAACACACCAAAACCAGCTCCAAGAAGTTCCCTGGCGTGGCAGTTTTTCAAACAATGTGCTGATAACAAGACACGAGTGGTTTGCACGCGGTGCAATCAGAGCCTGAAGCGAGGCATAAACGTTCTCAACCTGAGCACAACCTGCTTGACCAGGCATTTAAGCACGAGCTGCAGTGGAGTAGACACCTAAAAAACCAAGAAAGGTCTCTGGCTCCTTCTGCTTCCTCTTTTGCTGCAGTCGCGGCCTCTTCATCTACCTCTGGAGTGACAGTGCCACCTGGCACCCCACAAACAGAGGATCTGCCAGCAACACCAACACCTGGGTCACCAAGCATCTCCACAATTTCACACGGAAGCGTTCAGCTCTCCATATCCCAAACGCTGGAGAAGAAGAGGAAGTACCCCCCTACCCACCGGCGATCCCTAGCCCTAAATGCCAGCATTTCTAAATTACTTGCGTTTGAAATGCTGTCATTCCTTCTGGTGGAGACGGATAGTTTTAAAGGCCTTATGGTGGTGGCTGTCCCACAGTACGTCGTGCCCAGCCGCCACTACTTTTAAAAGCGAGCCATCCCTTCCCTTCACAACCAAGTAGGGTACAAAATCAGGTGTGCACTGCGCAACGCCATCTGTGGCAAGGTGCACCTGACTACGGATACGTGGACCAGTAAGCACGGTCAGGGACATTATATCTCCGTAACAGCACACTGGGTAAATGTAGTGGCGGCTGGGCCTGAGGCGGATAGCTCTTTGGCGCAGGTCCTTCCACCACCGAGGATTGCAGGGCGCTTCAGTTTGCCTACTGTTGCTTACTCCTCCTACTCTGCTTCCTCATCCTCTACCAGCTCCTCATCCGGCCAGCGTAACACCTTCACCACGAACTTCAGCACAGCCCGGGGTAAACAACAGCAGGCAGTTTTAACTTATCTGTTTGGGGGACAAACCCCACAGCGCAGGAGCTGTGGACGGGCCTTGAACAACAGACCGATGAGTGGTTTGTGCCAGTCAGCCTCAAGCCCGACCTGGTGGTATGCGATAATGGGCGAAATCTTGTGGCAGCTCCGGGACTAGCCGGTTTGACGCACATCCCTTGCCTGGCGTATGTGCTGAATTTGGTGGTGCAGAGACTCCTGAAAAATTAGCCCGACATATCAGAGCTGCTGCATAAAGTGTGGGCCGTCTGTGCGCGCTTTCGGCGTTCTCACCCTGCTGCTGCTCGCCTGTCAGCGCTGCAGCGTAACTTCGGCCTTCCCGCTCACCGCCTCATATGTGACGTGCCTACAAGGTGGAACTCCACCTTGCACATGCTGGTCAGACTGTGCGAGCAGCAGCAGGCGATAGAGGAGTTTAAGCTGTTGCACGCACGAGTGAGTCGCTCGGCAGAACAGCACCACTTCACCTCCAATGACTGGGCCTCCATGCAAGACCTGTGTTCCTTGTTGCGCTGTTTTGAGTACTTCACCAACATGGCCAGTGCCGATAACGCCGTTCTCAGCGTTACTATTACACTTCTATGCCTCCTTGAAAAAACGCTCCTGGCGATGATGGAAGAGGATGTGGCACAGGGGGAGGAGGAGGAAGAGGGATCATTTCGTAGGGTTTCCGGCCAGTAATTCCCAAGTGGCTCCGAGGGTGGGTTCCTGCACCCACAAACCCAAGGTACACAATTGTCCAGCCAGGGCACAGTTCTGGAGGATGAGGAGGTGGAGGATGAGGAGGAGGAGATGGAGGAGGAGGAACTATGTTCACAGCAGGGTGGCACCCAAACCAGCTCACTGGTGCGTGGATGGGGGGATACAGAGGACACAGACGATACACCTCCCACAGAGGACAGCTTTTCGTTGCCTCTGGGCAGCCTGGCACACATGAGCGATTACATGCTGCAGTGTCTCCGCAACGACTGCCGAGTTGCCCACATTCTAACTTGTGCTGATTACTGGGTGGCCACGCTGCTGGATCCCTGTTACAAGGACAACGTACCGTCCTTAATTCCGTAACTGATGCGTGATCGTAAGATGCATGAGTACAAGCGCACGCTGGTAGACGCGCTGCTGGTGGCATTCCCACCTGACAGCGGTGGCACAGTGGAAGCACAAGGCGAAGGCAGAGGACGAGAAAGAGGTCGCCAATGCAGATGGGGCACCGCCAGCACCTCAGAAGGCAGGGTTAGCATGGCCAAAATGTGGAAAAGCTTTGTCAGCGCGCCAGAACAACCAGCACCACCAGCTGATATGGAACGTATGTATATTACCACTGCTATACCTAGTAGACAGGTTAAACAAAAAAATAATTGTCATTTACATTTTATGGTGAAATTAACAAATTTTTGGGTGTATATTACCACTGCTATACCTAGTAGACAGGTTAAAAAAATTAATAAATTATTTACTTTTTTGGGTGAAATTAACCAATTTTTGGGTCTGTATTACCATTGCTATACCTAGTAGGCCAGTTAAAAAAAAATTGTCATTTACATTTTAGGGTGAAATTCACTAATTTTGGTGTGTATAGTCCCACTGCAATACCTAGTGGACCGGTAAAAAAATAAAAATAAATTGTCAGTTACATTTTATGGTGAAATTAACCTATTTTTGGGTGTATAGTACCACTGCTATACCTAGTAGGCCGGTTAAAAAATAAACAAATTGTCTTACATTTTAGGGTGAAATTCACCAATTTTGATGTGTATAGTACCACTGCTATACCCAGTGGACCAGTAAAAAAAAAAAATTGTCAGTTACATTTTATGGTGAAATTAACAAATTTTTGGGTGTAATTTACCCCTCCTCTACCTAGTTGACAGCTTAATAAATTTCAATAATTTTTCTGTTCCATTCTTGGGTTGACATTATACAATTTTACACTTGAATAAACACCTGCCATAGGTGACATGGAATAAAATTTAATAAATTATTCAGTAATTAATGCGCACCACATCCTTACATTCAATGCTTAAACTTTGAAAAGTTGCCACACTTTTATGCTTTAATAATTTCTCCCATATTTCAACTCTAATTTGAAATTTGAAAAAATGTATCCTCCCTTAGATGTGGTCTCTCTTTCTCACGCTCACTCTCTAGCCTGGAACCCTGATTCCCCGCCACCCGTAATTACCATGGTAGACGCATAAAAGAACATCAAAAGTTGATGGAGCAGATATCAAATTGGATCGTGAACATCACTGGGACGTGCTACATGGTGGTGCAGTAAGTGTGCACACGCCTACACGAACTGACTGACAGGAGTCAGCCCCTGCAACTTCTGGGTCTCCAAATTGGGCACATGGTCTGAGCTTGCCCTTTACCCCTTGGAGGTGCTGGCCTGCCCTGCAGCCAGTGTATTGTCTGAACGTGTGTTTAGCATGACTGGAGGGGGTTATAACAGGTTATATTTCCCAATGTTTTGGGGTGTACCGTAATTTTAAAAATAATATTTAAAACCAAAAAGCAGTGTAGGCTACCTCCTCCGCTGCCGCTTCCACCTACACTGCCACATCCACCTCTTCAACCTCCTACTCCATACGGACCTGGTCCTCTTAGATTAAGATTTTTTTTTATTTTTTTTTATGTATTTTATGTTATTTAACGTCATTTCCCTATCCAAATTTGCCATGCTCTTAACCACATTTTGACGCCATTTGCAGCCCTCTAGTGTCACAACCAGACAGTTGAGAAGCTCTGACAGGAGCTTTCCAGATCCTCCTCCTTGAGTTTCTTTGTTTTGGTTAAGTTCCTCATCTCGTTAGTCTATCTCAGCTGTCATGCAGTAGGACTGATTGCTTCCCTTTAAGTTCCTCCCCATGATGCATTAGGTTGCGGATTATACTACTTCCTGGAGTGTGTGTGCATGCTGTTTCTATTCCTCAGTCCTCTGCAAGATAAGTGCTGTTCCTTTATTTATGATTTTTTCTCCTGATTTCAAGACTCATAAGGAACATTTAAGTCATGTCTTGCTCATCCTGCGGGAGAATAAATTATACGCGAAACTGGAAAAATGTGTGTTTGCAGTTCCAGAAATTCAATTTCTGGGGTTTCTTCTCTCCGATTCTGGTTTTCGCATGGACCCCGAGAAGGTCCGCGCTGTGCTTGAGTGGGAGCTTCCTGAGAATCAGAAGGCGCTGATGCGTTTTTTGGGCTTTGCCAATTATTACAGGAAATTTATTTTGAATTATTCCTCTGTTGTTAAACCACTCACTGATATGACCAGAAAGGGGGTAGATTTTTCTTCCTGGTCGGTAGAGGCGCGTAAGGCCTTTTCTAATATCAGGGAGAGTTTTGCTTCCGCTCCCATTCTGGTACAACCTGATATTTTGTTACCCTTCATAGTTGAGGTTGATGCTTCTGAGGTAGGGGTGGGTGCGGTCTTGTCTCAGGGTTCCTCTCCTGCCAAATGGCAACCATGTGCCTTTTTCTAGAAGAAACTCTCCTCCGCAGAGAGAAATTATGATGTGGGAGATAGGGAATTGTTGGCCATCAAGTTGGCTTTTGAGGAATGGCGCCATTGGCTAGAGGGAGCCAGACACCCTATTACCGTGTTTACTGACCATAAAAATCTGGCCTACTTGGAGTCAGCCAAGCGTCTGAACCCGAGACAGGCCAGATGGTCTTTGTTCTTTTCAAGGTTTAATTTTGTTGTCACGTTCCGCCCTGGGGTTAAGAATGTGAAGGCAGATGCCCTGTCACGTTGTTTTCCGGGAGGTGGAAATTTTGAAGACCCGGGTCCCATTTTGGCTGAAGGTGTGGTGGTCTCTGCTCTTTTTCCTGAATTGGAGGCAGAGGTGCAGGCAGCCCAGTCAGAGGCTCCTGATCTTTGTCCTCCTGGGAGGTTGTTTGTGCCTCTCGCTTTGAGACACAAGATTTTTAAGGAACACCACGATACGGTCCTTGCTGGGCACCCGGGGGCAAGAGCCACACTGGATCTCATCGCTCGGAGATTCTGGTGGCCTGCGCTTCGTAAGTCGGTTGAGAGTTTTGTGGCAGCTTGCGAGACTTGCGCTCGTGCCAAAGTCCCTCATTCACGGCCATCAGGTCCTCTCCTTCCCTTACCCATTCCTTCCCGTCCTTGGACACATCTGTCCATGGACTTCATAACGGACTTGCCTCGTTCCTCGGGGAAGACTGTGATTCTGGTGGTGGTGGACCGTTTTAACAAAATGGTGCATTTCATCCCTTTTCCTGGTTTGCCCAATGCTAAGACGCTGGCGCAGGCATTTATTGACCACATTGTCAAATTGCATGGTATTCCTTCAGACATAGTCTCTGATAGGGGCACGCAGTTTGCTTCCAGATTCTGGAAGGCTTTCTGTTCTCGCTTGGGGGTTCGGTTGTCATTCTCTTCTGCTTTCCACCCGCAGTCGAATGGCCAGACAGAGCGCGTCAATCAGAATCTGGAGACATATCTGCGCTGTTTTGTGGCGGAGAATCAGGAGGATTGGTGTTCTTTTTTGTCCCTTGCTGAGTTTGCTTTAAATAACCGTCGTCAGGAGTCCTCTGATAAGTCACCATTTTTTGGTGCATATGGGTTTCATCCGCAGTTTGGGACTTTCTCGGGAGAGGGGTCTTCTGGTTTACCTGATGAGGACAGATTCTCCTCGTCTTTGTCATCTATTTGGCAAAAGATTCAGGATAATCTAAAGAGCATGAGTGAGAGATATAAGCGTGTGGCAGATAAGAGACGTGTGCCTGGTCCGGACCTGAATGTTGGTGATCTGGTGTGGTTGTCTACCAAGAATATCAAATTGAAGGTTCCCTCCTGGAAGTTGGGTCCTAGGTTTATTGGGCCTTACAAGATCCTGTCTGTCATCAATCCTGTTGCCTACCGTCTTGATCTTCCTCAGACTTGGAAGATCCATAATGTTTTTCATAAGTCCTTATTGAAACCTTATGTTCAACCTATTGTACCCTCGCCTTTGCCTCCTCCTCCGATTATGGTTGATGGAAATCTTGAATTTCAGGTCTCTAGGATTGTGGATTCTCGTCTTGTCCGCGGTTCCCTCCAGTACTTCGTTCATTGGGAGGGTTATGGTCCTGAGGAGAGGATGTGGGTCCCAGTGACGGACATTAAGGCCACTCGTCTCATCAGGGCTTTCCATAGGTCCCATCCTGAGAAGGTGGGCCCTGAGTGTCCAGAGTCCACTTGTAGAGGGAGGGGTACTGTCACAACCAGACAGTTGAGAAGCTCTGACAGGAGCTTTCCAGATCCTCCTCCTTGAGTTTCTTTGTTTTGGTTAAGTTCCTCATCTCGTTAGTCTATCTCAGCTGTCATGCAGTTGGACTGATTGCTTCCCTTTAAGTTCCTCCCCATGATGCATTAGGTTGCGGCTTATACTACTTCCTGGAGTGTGTGTGCATGCTGTTTCTATTCCTCAGTCCTCTGCAAGATAAGTGCTGTTCCTTTATTTGTGATTTTCTGTCTGCTGGATTTTCAGGTGACCCTGACTCCCTCCGTGTCTTGTGTAGGGAGCCGGTGGTCGTGTCCCCTCACTATTGTAGGGTCTTCAGGTATTAGATAGCCGAGGTACGTGGATATGCGCCCATCCACCTTTGGGGTGTTCGCATAGGCTGAGCAATTAGGGAGAGTGGCAGGACTCATGTAGGGGTCTCCCTTTTGTTCCTTAGTTGTGGATCCAGTGAGTCATTAATTGTATTGCATTGTCTTGTTTCCTGTACACCATCCGTGACATCTAGCCCTTTCCATTACATTTTTACAGCCATTTTAGTGCTCAAAAGTTCGGGTCCCCATTGACTTCAAAGGGGTTCGGGTTAAGTTCGGGTCCCGAACTAGAACTTTTTTCCAAAGTTCGGCCGAACCCGTCGAACAGCCAGGTGTCTGCTCAACTCTAGTCAGTACGTGTAGGTGTGTGCACACATACTTCTCCACAATGTCGCACGTCCCCGTGATGTCCACGATCCAATTGGATATCTGCTCTATCAACTATCGATGTTCTTTTCTGCGCCTACCATTTTGATCACGGTTAGCGGGGAATCAGGGTTCCACGCCAGAGAGGGAGCGTGAGAAAGGGAGACCATATCCAATTGAAGTCAATAGCTGCAATGTGATCGAGCTGAAATGTGGGACAAATTATTAAAGCAGAAGGATCGAATGAAAGTGCCAATTAAAGACAAATTTTACAAATTAAATTCCCTGTCACCTATGCAGAGCAGGAGTTTTTCATCGCCAGAAACGGGTTAATGTCACACAACAATGAAACAGATAATTTTTATTCACAGCAAAAATGGTAAAATGTCACCCAAGAATGTAACAGAAAATTTAGTGAAATTTATTAACCTATCTACTAGGTAGAGCAGGGTTATATCACAGCCAAAAATTTATGAATTTCACCCGAATATATAACAGACAAATTTGTGAAATGTTACCTGTCTACTAGGTAGAGCAGGAGTATATAACACCCATAAATTGGTGAATTTCACCAGAAAATGTAAAATACTAATTAGTGAAATGTTTTTACCTGTCTATTAGGTACAGCAGGGGTATATCACACCCATAAATGGTGAATTTCACCCGAATATGTAACAGACAAATTACTGAAATGTTACCTGTCTACTAGGTTTAGCAGTGGTATATCAAATCCAAAAATCGGTGAATTTCACCTGAAAGTGTAACAGACAAATTAGTCAAATGTTTCCTGTCTACTAGGTAGAGCAGGAGTATGTCACAACCAAATATTGGTGAATTTCACCCGAATATGTAACAGACAAATTTATATTTTTTTTTTTACCTGTCTACTAGGTATAGCAGTGGTATATCACAGCCAAAAATTGGTGAATTTCAACCGAAAATGTAACAGACAAAATGGTGAAATGTTTTTATCTGTCTACTAGGTACAGCCGGGGTATATCACACCCAAAAATTGGTGAATTTCATCCGAATATGTAACAGACAAATTAGTGAAATGTTTCCTGTCTACTAGGTAGAGCAGGGTTATATCACAGCCAAAAATTGGTGAATTTCACCCGATTATGTAACAGACAAATTAGGGAATTTTTTTTTACCTGTCTACTAGGTATAGCAGTGGTATATCACAGCCAAAAATGTGTGAATTTCACCCGAAAATGTAAAAGACAAAATAGTGAAATATTTTTACCTATCTACTAGGTACAGCAGGGGAATATCACACCCAAAAATTGGTGAATTTTACCCAAATATGTAACAGACAAATTAGTGAAATGTTAACTGTCTTCTAGGTAGAGCAGGGGTATATCACACCCAGAAATTGGTGAATTTCACCCGAATATGTAACAGACAAATGAATAATTGTTTTTACCTGTTTACTAGGTATAGCAGTGGTATATCACACCCCAAAATTGGTGAATTACACCCGAATATGTAACAGACAAATTAGTGAAATGTTACCTGTCTACTAGGTAGAGCACGGGTATATCACACCCAGAAATTAGTGAATTTCACCAGAATATGTAAAAGACAAAATAGTGAAATATTTTTACCTATCTACTATGTACAGCCGGGGTATATCTGTCACCGCCAGTTCTGTGAGAAGGTCTGTTAGATGTTCTTCTCTACCTCTTGCATGAGGTTCTTTGTTTTGGTTTCACTTTGTCATCTCCTTTCCTTCTCCCAGATGTCACCTATTTACACTAATTGTCTCCCTTTATATTCACTCCCATACTGCCTCACTTTGCGGTTTATACTTCTTCCTGGATGAGTTGTTCACTGCTGGAGGCTTCTACTGCTGATTCCTCAGATATGTCCTTTTCCTTTATTTGTGTTTCCTTGCTGGCTTGATTCTAGGTGACCCTGACTCCGTTCGTATTAAGTGCAGGGAGCCGGTGGTCGTGGTCCCTCACTATTATAGGGTTTTCAGGTGACACACAGTATAAGGTACGTGGGCATGCTATCGTCTACCATAAAGACCTTTGCATGGGCATAGCAGTCAGGGAGAGCTCTAGGGGTTTTATAGGGCTAACCCATATGCTCCTTAGTTTGTGATCAAGCCAGTCAGATGTTTATTTATAAGTTCCAGCTTTCTGCAACACCATCCGTGACATTATAAACCGCCTTAATCGTCTTAAGCATGGATCCGGTTTCAGCCTTGATTGACCGCATGCAAGGTCTTTCGCTGGAGGTAGCAGATCTCCGTAAAACTGTTTCTCAGTTTCAGGTGACCGGTTCTGCTGGTGTTCATGGAGTTTGTTCCGAGCCTAAGATTTCGCTTCCGGATACGTTCTCCGGGGGTAGTGAGAATTTTGTTCGTTTTAGAGAGGTTTGCAAACTACATTTTCGCCTACTTCCCCATTCCTCTGGTGATGAGGAGCAGAGGGTGGGGATCATCATCTCGCTGCTCAGGGATAACGCTCAGCCTTGGGCCTTTTCGCTGACGGTGGGGGCACGACCCCTCCGATCGGTGGATGAATTTTTTGTAGCCCTGGGGCAGATATATGATGACCCGGATCATATTGCTCTGGCTGAATCTAAACTGCGTCTTTTATGCCAGAGTAAACAGTCCGCAGAGATATATTGTTCAGAATTTCGGAGATGGGCAGCTGATACTGGTTGGAATGATGCTGCACTCCGAAGTCAATTTTGCCATGGTCTTTCGGAAAGATTGAAAGATGCATTTGCTTTTCATGAGAGACCAGCCTCGTTAGAATATGCCATGTCTCTAGCTGTTCGTATTGACAGGCGTCTTAGAGAGAGAGAGAGGAGACTACTCCTTCCTGTCATATTCAGTCCAAGGACAGTGGGGCTGTCTCATTCAGTGCGCGGGGGTCTCAGTCTCTCTCAATACCCTCTGAGGAGGAGGCCATGCAGCTGGGTTTGCTTGCCTCTGATAGTAGAGGATTCAGCTCTCAGAAGAGGGTTTGATTCTGTTGTGGGGGTATAAATCATTTGGCTAATGTTTGCCCCTCTAGGAGATTCATGGAGTTTTCTGAGGGTAATAAAAGAAAAACAAAAAGAAAAAAACGCTCTAAAAACTTTCCACTTGCTACTATTGGCAAGGTTGATGCGGAAATTGAAGGTTTGCCGTTTACTTGTAGTTCCCGTTTTCTCCTACCTGCCAGGGTGGCGCTAGACAGCAAGAACATTGTTTGTGAGATTTTTGTAGATAGTGGAGCAGCTGTCAATCTCATTGATAATCAATTTGCAATAATGCATGGTTTCCAGGTATGCACTTTGGAAAAGGATATACCTGTTTTTGCTATCGATTCCTCACCACTTTCTCAAAGATCGTTAAAGGGCATAGTTCACAATATCCATTGTGGGTGACTCTCATTTTCAGGATATGTCATGTTTCGTCTTAAGCGGATTACCTACTCCTCTAGTGTTGGGGCTACCCTGGCTCACTAAACATAACCCCACCATTGATTGGCAAGCAAGGCAAATAAATGGTTGGAGTGAGTTTTGCAGAGAGAATTGCCTCACGGCGTCTCTTTCAGAGGTTTCTACCAAGACTGTGCCATCTTTTCTTTCAGAATTTTCGGATGTGTTTTCCGAGAGTGGTGTCCAGGAGTTGCCCCCGCACCGGGAGTACGACTGCCCTATTAATCTCATCCCAGGCGCCAAACTGCCAAAATCACGTTTATACAATCTCTCCCAACCTGAAAGAGTCGCTATGCGTACTTATACGGCCACATGCACACGACCGCTGTGTGCATCCGCGGCCGTTGTTCCGTTTTCCGTTTTTTTCCACTGACCCATTGACTTTCAATGGGTCCGTGGAAAAATCGGAAAATGCACCGTTTGGCATCCGCGTCCGTTATCCGTGTTTCCAATCCATGAAAAAAATATGACCTGTCAAATTTTTTCACAGACAACGGTTCACGGACCTATTTAAGTCAATGGGTCCGTGAAAAATCACGGATGCACACAAGATTGTCATCCGCGTCCGTGATCCGTGTCCGTTTTTTCCTATCATTTCAAAGGCAAACTTGACTTAGATTTTTTTTTTCATTTCTCATGTCCGTGGATCCTCCAAAAATCAAGGAAGACCCACGGAAGAAAAAAATGGACACGGATCACGGAACAACGGAAACCGTTTTTGCGGACCGCAAAAAAAACCGTCCGTGTGCATGAGGCCAAAGGGACACATCCGACCCTCGAAGTCACCTGTTGCCGCTGTTTTTTTTTTTGTTAAGAAAAAAGATGGTTCTTTAAGACCTTGTCTGGATTTCAGGGAGCTGAACCGTATCACGATTCGTGACCCATATCCGCTTCCTCTGATCCTGGACCTGTTTAACCAGATTGTTGGGGCTAAGGTTTTTTCTAAGTTGGATTTAAGTGGGGCATACAACCTGGTCAGGGTCAGGAAAGGGGACAAATGGAAGACGGCCTTCAATACCCCTGAGGGTCATTTCGAGAATTTGGTTATGCCCTTTGGTTTGATGAATGCTCCGGCCGTCTTCCAACATTTTGTAAACAGCATTTTTTATCATTTAATAGGGAAATTTGTACTGGTGTATCTAGATGACATTTAGATTTTTTCTCCTGATTTCAAGACTCATCGAGACCACCTACGTCAGGTCTTGCTGATTCTGCGGGATAATAAATTGTACGCTAAACTGGAAAATTGTGTGTTTTCGGTTCCGGAGATTCAATTTCTTGGTTTTCTTCTCTCCGCTTCTGGTTTTCGCATGGACCCTGAGAAGGTCAGCGCTGTGCTTGATTGGGAGCTTCCTGAGAATCAGAGGGCGCTGATGCGGTTTTTGGGTTTTGCCAATTATTACAGAAAGTTAATTTTGAATTATTACTCTGTTGTTAAGCCACTCACTGATATGACTAAAAAGGGGGTAGATTTTTCTTTGTGGTCGGTAGATGCGCTTAAAACCTTTTCTACTATCAAAGAGAGTTTTGCTTCTGCTCGCATTTTGGTACAACCTGATGTCTCTCTACCGTTTATTGTTGAGGTGGACCCTTCTGAGGTGGGTGTGGGTGCGGTCTTATCTCAGGGTCCCTCTCCTGCCACATGGCGACCGTGTGCCTTTCTCTCAAGGAAACTCTCCTCTGCAGAGAGAAATTACGATGTGGGAGATAGGGAATTGTTGGCCATCAAGTTGGCTTTTGAGGAATGGCGCCATTGGTTAGAGGGAGCCAGACACCCTATTACCGTGTTTACAGACCATAAGAATCTGGCCTACTTGGAATCGGCCAAGTGTCTGAACCCGAGACAGGCCAGATGGTCTTTGTTCTTTTCTAGGTTTAATTTTGTTGTTACGTTCCGCCCTGGGGTTAAAAATGTGAAGGCGGATGCCCTGTCACGTTGTTTTCCGGGAGGGGGGAACTTTGAAGACCCGGGTCCCATTTTGGCTGAAGGGGTGGTCGTCTCTGCTCTTTATCCTGATTTGGAGGCAGAGGTTCAGGCAGCCCAGGCAGAGGCTCCTGATCTTTGTCCCCCTGGGAGATTGTTTGTGCCTCTCGCTTTATGACACAAGGTTTTTAAGGAGCACCACGATACTGTCCTTGCAGGGCACCCGGGGAGTAGAGCCACAGTGGATCTCATTGCTCGGAGATTCTGGTGGCCGGCTCTTCGTAAGACGGTTGAGGGTTTTGTGGAAGCCTTCGGGTTCTCTCCTCCCGTTACCCATTCCTTCCCGTCCTTGGACGCATCTGTCCTTGGACTTCATTACGGACCTGCCTCGTTCCTCGGGGAAGACTGTGATTCTGATAGTAGTGGACCGTTTTAGCAAAATGGCGCATTTCATTCCCTTTCCTGGGTTACCCAATGCTATGACGCTGGCGCAAGAGTTTGTTGATCACATTGTTAAATTGCATGGCATTCCTTCAGACATTGTTTCTGATAGGGACACGCAATTTGTTTCCAGATTCTGGAAGGCCTTCTGTTCTTGCTTGGGGGTTCGGTTGTCGTTCTCTTCTGCTTTTCACCCACAGTCGAATGGTCAGACCGAACGCGTCAATCAGAATCTGGAGACATATCTGCGCTGTTTTGTGGCAGAGAATCAGGAGGATTGGTGTTCTTTTTTGTCCCTTGCTGAGTTTGCTTTAAATAACCGTCGCCAGGAGTCCTCTGATAAGTCACAATTTTCTGGTGCATATGGGTTTCATCCGCAGTTTGGGACATTCTCTGGAGAGGGGTCTTCTGGTTTACCTGATGAGGAGAGATTTTCCTCGTCTTTGTCATTTATTTGGCAAAAGATTCAGGGTAATCTGAAGAGGATGAGTGAGAGATATAAGCGTGTGGCAGATAAGAGACGTGTGCCTGGTCCGGACCTGAATGTGGGTGATCTGGTGTGGTTGTCTACAAAGAATATCAAACTGAAGGTTCCCTCCTGGAAATTGGGTCCTAAGTTTATTGGGCCTTACAAGATCTTGTCCGTCATCAATCCCGTTGCCTTCCGTCTTGATCTTCCTCAGACTTGGAAGATCCATAATGTTTTTCACAGATCCATATTAAAACCTTATGTCCAACCCACTGTACCCTCCTCTTTGCCTTCTTCTCCGATTGTTGTTGATGGTAATCTTGAATGTCAGGTCTCTAGGATTGTGGATTCTCGCATTATCCGCGGTTCTCTCCAGTACCTCGTTCATTGGGAGGGTTATGGTCCTGAGGAGAGGATGTGGGTCCCAGTGGCGGACATTAAGGCCACTCGTCTCATCAGGGCTTTCCATACGTCTCATCCTGAGAAGGTGGGCTCTGAGTGTCCGGAGTCCACCTGTAGCGGGAGGGGTACTGTCACCGCCAGTTCTGTGAGAAGGTCTGTTAGACGTTCTTCTATACCTCTTGCATGAGGTTCTTTGTTTTGGTTTCACTTTGTCATCTCCTTTCCTTCTCCCAGCTGTCACCTATTTACACTAATTGTCTCCCTTTATATTTACTCCCATACTGCCTCACTTTGCGGTTTATACCTCTTCCTGGATGAGTTGTTCACTGCTGGAGGCTGCTACTGCTGATTCCTCAGATAAGTCATTTTCCTTTATTTGTGTTTCCTTGCTGGCTTGACTCTAGGTGACCCTGACTCTGTCCGTATTAAGTGCAGGGAGCCGGTGGTCGTGTCCCCTCACTATTATAGGGTTTTCAGGTGTCACACAGTATGTACGTGGGCATGCAATCGTCTACCATAAAGACCTTTGCATGGGCATAGCAGTCAGGGAGAGCTCTAGTGGTTTAATAGGGCTCACCCATATGCTCCTTAGTTTGTGATCAAGTAGTCGGAATTTTATTTATAAGTTCCAGCTTTTTGCAACACCATCCGTGACAATATCACACCCAAAAATTTGTGAATTTCACCCGAATATGTAACAGACAAATTAGTGAAATGTTACCTGTCTACTAGGAAGAGCACGGGTATATCACACTAAGAAATTTGTGAATTTCACCCGAATATGTAACAGACAAATTAATGATTTTGTTTTACCTGTCTACTACCAATTATAGTAGTGGTATATCACAGACAAAAATTGGTGAATTTTACCCGAAAATGTAACAGACAAATTAGTGAAATGTTAACTGTTTTCTAGTTAGAGCAGGGGTATATCACACCCAGAAATTGGTGAATTTCACCCGAATATGTAATAGACAAATGAATAATAGTTTTTTTTACCTGTCTACTAGGTATAGCAGTTGTATATCACACCCAAAAATTGGTGAATTACAACAGAATATGACACAGACAAATTAGTGAAATGTTAACTGTCTACTAGGTAAAGCAGGGTTATATCACAGCCAAAAATTTGTGAATTTCACCCGAATTTGTAACAGACAAAATATTAAAATATTTTTACTTATCTACTAGGTACAGCCGGGATATATCACACCCAAAAATTGGTGAATTTCACCTGAATATTTAACAGACAAATTAGTGAAATGTTACCAGTCTACTCGGTAGAGCACGGGTATATCACACCCAGAAATTTGTGAATTTCACCCGAACATGTAACGGACAAATTAATGATTTTTTTTTTACCTGTCTGCTAGTTATAGCAGTGGTATGTCACAGACAAAAATTGGTGAATTTCACCCAAATAATTTTTATACCTGTCTACTAGGTATAGCAGTGGTATATCACAGCCAAAAATGTGTGAATTTCACCCGAAAATGTAAAAGACAAAATATTAAAATATTTTTACTTATCTACTAGGTACAGCCGGGATATATCACACCCAAAAATTGGTGAATTTCACCTGAATATTTAACAGACAAATTACTGAAATGTTACCAGTCTACTCGGTAGAGCACGGGTATATCACACCCAGAAATTTGTGAATTTCACCCGAACATGTAACGGACAAATTAATGATTTTTTTTTTACCTGTCTACTAGTTATAGCAGTGGTATATCACAGACAAAAATTGGTGAATTTCACCCAAATATGTAACAGACAAATTAGTGAAATGTTAACTGTCTTCAAGGTAGAGCAGGGGAATATCACACCCAGAAATTGGTGAATTTCACCCGAATATGTAACAGACAAATGAATATATTGTTTTTACCTGTCTACTAGGTATAGCAGTGGTATATCAGACCCCAAAATTGGTGAATTACACCTGAATATGTAACAGACAAATTAGTGAAATGTTACCTGTCTACTAGATATAGCCGGGGTATATCACAACCAAAAATTGGTGAATTTCACCCGAATATGTAAGACAAATTAATGATTTTTTTTTACCTGTCTACTAGGTACAGCCGGGGTATATCACACCCAAAAATTAAGAAATATACACGAAAATGTAACAGACAAATTAGTGAAATGTTTCCTGTCGACTAGGTAGAGCAGGGTTATATCACAGCCAGAAATTGGTAAATTTCACCCGAATATGTAACAGCCAAATTAATGAAATTGTTTTACCTGTCTACTAGGTATAGCAGTGGTATATCACAGCAAAAAAAATTGTGAATTTCACCCGAAAATGTAAAAGACAAATTATTTAAATGTTACCTGTCTACTAGGTAGAGCACGGATATATCACACCCAGAAATTTGTGAAACAGACAAATTAAAGGGGTTGTCCCAGTTATGAAAAAAAAAAAATATATATAGCACTGAAAATCTGATGGGCAGCAATATATAACTAAGCTAAGCAAGTTTTATGCAAAAGAAATATATCTATTTCCTCATTTCCCTGCTTCTTTTCTGGCCCTTTGTTTACATGCAATAAAACCAATCTCTGCCCCTCCCCCTGCTCTGCTAAGGGAGTGAATACTCTGCAGCATGTTGTATGTGTAGGACTACAAGTCCCAGCTGTATAATGACACTGCTAAGGGAGTGAATGCAAGTGCTGCCCTGAGTGACATGTCTGCCTGCTAAGAGACTCTGCAGCATGTTGTAAGTGTAGAACTACAAGTCCCAGCTGTATAATGACACTGCTACTACACACAGGATCTTCCCCCTACCTTCTTGTGCAATGCTCTCTCTAGTCCTTCAGCTTCTATGCCCAGAATTGTCACTGCCTGCTAGCTGCCTGCCTTCAGTCTGTGCAGCTGAAGGGGTTAAGAATCCTAGCAGAGAGCAGAGTGAAGGAGGCGTGGCCAGCACAGTGACGTCTCGTTTACAGGCTTGTAAACGACCTTTATCAGAGCAGGGAGAGAAGCTGACATCACACGTCATGTGACCCTCAGTGAAATCTGAGAAACCAGCCACTGGAGATAAAGTGAGTTAATTGGAAAGCTGTTACAGTTGCTTAGTTAGGAACATAGAAAGAACAAAAAAATAACTCGGATAACCGCTTTAATGAAATTTTTTTACCTGTCTACTAGGTATAGCAGTGGTATATTACAGAAAAAAATGTGTGAATTTCACCCGAAAATGTAAAAGACAAAATAGTGAAATATTTTTACCTATCAACTAGGTACAGCCAGGGTATATCACACCCAAAAATTGGTAAATTTCACCCGAATATGTAACAGTCAAACTATTTAAATGTTACCTGTCTACTAGGTAGAGCACGGGTATATCACACCCAGAAATTTGTGAATTTCACCCGAATATGTAACAGACAAATTAATGATTTTTTTTACCTGTCTACTAGTTATAGCAGTGGTATATCACAGACAAAAATTTGTAAATTTCACCTGAAAATGTAAAAGACAAAATAGTGAAATATTTTTACCTATCTACTAGGTACAGCCGGTGTATATCACACCCAAAAATTGGTGAATTTCACCCAAATATGTAACAGACAAATTAGTGAAATGTTACCTGTCTACTAGGTAGACCACGGGTATATCACACCCAGAAATTGGTGAATTTCACCTGAATATGTAACACACAAATGAATAATTGTTTTTTTACCTGTCTACTAGGTATAGCAGTGGTATATCACACCCCAAAATTGGTGAATTACACCCGAATATGTAACAGACAAATTAGTGAAATGTTACCTGTCTACTAGGTATAGCAGTTGTATATCACACCCCAAAATTGGTGAATTTCACCCGAATATGTAACAGACAAATTAATGTTGTTTTTTTACCTGTCTACTAGGTACAGCTGGGGTATATCACACCCAAAAATTGGTGAATTTCACACGAAAATGTAACAGACAAATTAGTGAAATGTTTCCTGACTACTAGGCAGAAATAGTGTTATATAACAGGCCAAAATTGGTGAATTACAACCGAATATGAAACAAACAAATCAATGAAATTTTTTTTTACCTGTCTACTAGGTATAGCAGTGGTATATCACAGAAAAAAATGTGTGAATTTCACCCGAAAATGTAAAAGACAAAATAGTGAAATATTTTTACCTATCTACTAGGTATTCACCCGAATATGTAACAGTCAAATTATTTAAATGTTACCTGTCTACTAGATACAGCACGGGTATATCACACCCAGAAATTTGTGAATTTCACCCGAATATGTAACAGACAAATTAATGATTTTTTTTTTACCTGTCTACTAGTTATAGCAGTGGTATATAACAGAAAAAAATTGGTAAATTTCACCCGAAAATGTAAAAAACAAAATAGTGAAATATTTTTACCTATCTACTAGGTGCTGTACCTAGTAGATAGGTAAAAATATTTCACTATTTTGTCTTTTACATGTATATCACACCCCAAAATTGGTGAATTACACCCGAATATGTAACAGACAAATTAGTGAAATGTTACCTGTCTACTAGGTATAGCAGTGGTATATCAAATCCAAAAATTAGTGAATTACACCCAAATATGTAACGGACAAATTAGTGAAATGTTTCCTGTCTACTAGGTAGAGCAGGGTTATATCACAGCCAAAAATTGATGAATTTCACCCGAATATGTAACAGACAAAGTAATGTAATTTTTTTTACCTGTCTACTAGGTTCAGCAGTGGTATATCACAGCCAAAAATTTGTGAATTTCACCCGAAAATGTAAAAGACAAAATAGTAAAATATTTTTACCTATCTACTAGGTGCAGCCAGGGTATATCACACTCAAAAATTGGTGAATTTTTACCCGAATATGTAACAGACAAATTAGTGAAATGTTACCTTTCTACTAGGTAGAGCACGGGTATATCACACTTAGAAATTTGTGAATTTTACCCGAATATGTAACAGACAAATTAATGCCATTTTTTTACCTGTCTACTAGTTATAGCACTGGTATATCACAGACAAAAATTGGTGAATTTCACCCAAAAATTTAACAGATAAAATAGAGAAATATTAACTGTCTTCTAAGTAGAGCAGGGGTATATTACACCAAGAAATTGGTGAATTTCACCCGAATATGTAACAGACAAATTAATGATTTTTTTTTACCTGTCTACTAGGTATAGCAGTGGTATATCACACCCCAAAATTGGTGAATTACAACCAAATATGTAACATACAAATTAGTGAAATGTTACCTGTCTACTAGGTATAGCAGTTGTATATCACACCAAAAAATTGGTGTATTACACCCAAATATGTAACAGACAAATTAGTGAAATGTTTCCTGTCTACTAGGTAGAGCAGGGTTATATCAGAGCCAAAAATTGGTGAATTTCACCCGAATATGTCACAGACAAATACATTTTTTTTTATACCTGTCTACTAGGTATAGCAGTGGTATATCACAGCCAAAAATGTGTGAATTTAACCCGCAAATGTAAAAGACAAAATAGTAAAATATTTTTACCTATCTACTATGTTCAGCCGGGGTATATCACACCCAAAAATTGGTGAATTTCACCCGAATATGGAACAGTCAAATTAGTGAAATGTTACTTGTCTACTAGGTAGAGCACGGGTATATCACACCCAGAAATTTGTGAATTTCACCCGAACATGTAACAGACAAATTAATGTTTTTTTTTTACCCGAATATGTAACAGTCAAATTAGTGAAATGTTACCTGTCTACTAGTTATAGCAGTGGTATATCACAGACAAAAATTGGTGAATTTCACCCAAAAATGTAACAGACAAATTAGTGAAATGTTAACTGTCTTCTAGGTAGAGCAGGGGTATATCACACCCAGAAATCGGTGAATTTCACCCGAATATGTAACAGACAAATGAATTTTTTTTTTTTTACCTGTCTACTAGTTATAGCAGTAGTATATCACAGCCAAAAATTGGTTAATTTCACCCGAATATGTAACAGACAAATTAATGACATTTTTTTACCTGTCTACTAGGTATAACAGTGGCATATCACAGCCAAAAATTTGTGAATTTCACCCGAAAATGTACAACACAAAATAGTGAAATATTTTTACCTATCTACTAGGTACAGCCGGGGTATATCACACCCAAAAATTGCTGAATTTTTTTCGAATATGTACCCGACAAATTAGTGAAATGTTACCTGTCTACTACGTATAGCAGGGGTAAATCACAACCAAAAATTTGTGAATCTTACCCGAATATGTAACAGACAAATTAGTGAAATGTTACCTGTCTACTAGGTAGAGCAGGGAAATATAAGATCCAAAAATTGGTGAATTTCACCAGAAATTTTAAAAGACAAATTAGTGAAATGTTTTTACCTGTCTATTAGATATATCCGGGGTATATCACATCCATAAATGGTGAATTTCACCCAAATATGTAACAGAAAAATTAGTGATATGTTACCCGTCTACTCGGTAGAGCAGGGGTATATCACACCGAAAAATTATTGAATTTCACCCGAATATGTAACAGACAAAATAATGAAAGCTGTCCTCTGTGAGAGGTGCATCGTCTGTGTCCTCTGTATCCCACCAGCCACGCACTAGTGATGGCCATGAGCTGGTTTGGGTGCCACCCTGCTGTGAACACGGTTCTTCCTCCTCCATCTCCTACTCCTCATCCTCATCATCGTCATCCTCCAGAACTGTGCCCTGGCTGGACAATTGTGTACCTGGCATTTGTGAATGACTGGCCGGAAACCCTATGAAATGATCCCTCTTTCTCCTCCTCCTGTGCCACATCCTCTTCCATCATCGCCAGCAGCGTTTTTTCAAGGAGGCATAGAAGTGGGATAGTAACGCTGAGAACGGCGTTATCGGCATTGGCCATGTTGGTGGAGTACTCGAAACAGCGCAACAACAAGGAACACAGGTCTTGCATGAAGGCCCAGTCATTGGTAGTGAAGTGGTGCTGTTCTGCAGAGCGACTCACCCGTGCGTGCTGCAGCTGAAACTCCACTATCGCATGCTGCTGCTCGCACAGTCTGGCCAGCATGTGCAAGGTGGAGTTCCACCTTGTGGGCACGTCGCATATGAGGCGGTGAGAGAGATGGCCGAAGTTACGCTGCAGCGCTGACAGGCGAGCAGCAGCAGGGTGAGAGCGCCAAAAGCGTGCACAGACGGCCCGCACTTTATGCAGCAGCTCTGACATATCGGGGTTATTTTTAAGGAACCTCTGCACCACCAAATTCAGCACATGCGCCAGGCAAGGGATGTGCGTCAAACCGGCTAGTCCCAGAGCTGCTATGAGATTTCGCCCATTATCGCACACAACCAGGACGGGCTTGAGGCTCACTGGCACCAACCACTCATCGGTCTGTTGTCCAAGGCCCATCCACAGCTCCTGCGCGGTGTGGGGTTTGTCCCCAAAACAGATATGTTTTAAAACTTCCTGCTGTCGTTTAACCATGACTGTGCTGAAGTTGGTGGTGAAGGTGTTACGCTGACCGGATGAGGAGCCGGTAGAGGAAAAGGAAGCGGAATAGGAGGAAGAAGTGACAGCATTTCAATTGCCAGTAATTTTGAAATGCTGGCATTTAGGGCCATGGATCGTGGGTTGGTATGGGGGTACTTCCTTTTCCGCTCCAGTGTTTGGGAGAGGGAGAGCTGAATTCTTCTGTGGGACATTGTGGAGATGCTTGGTGACCCAGGTGGTGGTGTTGCTGGCAGATCTTCTATTTGCGGGGTGGCAGGTGGCACTGTCACTCTAGAGACCGAGACTGCAGCAGAAGAGGAAGCAGGAGGAGCCAGAGACCTTTCTTGGTTTTTTAGGTGTCTACTCCACTGCATCTCGTGCTTTGCACTTCGATGCCTGGTCATGCAGGTTGTGCTTAGGTAGAGAACGTTTATGCCTCGCTTCAGGCTCTGATTGCACAGCGTGCAAACCACTCGTATCTTGTCGTCATCACATTGTCTGAAGAACTGCCACACCAGGGAACTCCTTGGAGCTGGCTTTGGTGTGCTCAGTCCCTTGCTGTGGTGGGCAGTAGCAGGCGTACTGTCTAGGGGACGGCCACTCCGCTTTTGCACCCTGCTCCCTCTTCTGCTGTGCTGGTAGCTCTGTGCGACCACCGCCTCTTCCTCTGAACTACACAGGTCACTCGCATGACCTTGATTCCATGTGGGATCGAGGACCTCATCGTCCTCCACATCATCTTCCACCCATTCTTCACCCCTGCCTTCCTTGTCAGTCTGCACACTTTCGAAAAGCACCAGCAGTTGGCACCTGTGTTTCGTCATCATCCGAGACATGCTGCGATGGTCCTCCCATGTACTCATCTTGAAAGATAAGTGGTTGGGCATCGGTGCACTCAATCTCTTCCACTTCTGGGGCAGGGCTAGGTGGATGGCCCTGGGAAACCCTGCTAGCAGAGTCATCAAAAAGCAGAAGAGACTGCTGCATGACTTGGGGCTCAGACTGCTTGGCTGATTTGCAAGGGGATGAGGTAAAAGACTGATGGACATTGGCTGCAGGTGCCAACTCTGATCTTTCAGCAATAGACTGGATGGAAGACAATGTAAAGGAACTGGAGGCACTGTCAGCAATCCAATCTACTAACGCCTGTACTTGTTCTGGCCTCACCATTCGTAGAGCTGCATTAGGCCCGACCAAATACCGCTGAAGGTTCTGTCGCCTACTCGCACCTGAGGAAGGTGTTTCACTTGTGTGTGTAGCTGGCACAGATAACGTCCTCTCCCTGCAACAGGAGCTCCACCAGCAGCACCACGACCGGGGCCACATTCCTTATTTGACGCTCTCCTAATATTTCTCAAATTTAAGATCTTGCCTAAAATGTGTGTTTTTTTAATAGCAGAATAGAAGAACAGTATCTAAAGAGTGTATCTCACAATGACAGATGCAGCAAAGGCTGAAAAATAAAGTTTTTTGCCCAAAATAGGTGTTTTTTTTTAATAGCAGATTAGCACAGCAGTGTCTAAAGCGTGTATCTCACACTGACAGATGCAGACAAGGCCGAAAATTAAGTATTTTGCCCAAAATTTGTGTTTTTTGAATAACAGAATATGACAGCAGTATATAACAGCAGTATATAGCACTTGAATTTCCCATGTACAGATGCAGCAAGGGCTGTAAAATTTAGTATTTTGCCCAAAAAGGTTGTTTTTTGAATAACAGAATATGACAGCAGTATATAACACTTTAATTTCCCACGTACAGATGTAGCAAGGGCTGTAAAATTGAGTATTTTGCCCAAAAAAGGTGTTTTTTAAAACCCAGAAATTTATATCTGTATTTATAGCTTAAATTGCACACTGACTAATGCAGCAGATGGCCTTAGATGGCGGGTATTGCCAATAATGGGTGTTTTTTAAAACCCAGAAAATTATTGAAGTATTTTAAGCTTATTTTTAACAATCACAGATGCAGCAAATGCTGCAATATTAAGTACTTTGCCCCAAAAGGGTTGTTTTTTTGAATAACAGAATATGATAGCAGTATATAATGATTGAATTTCACACATACAGATGCAGACAAGGCCGCAAATTAAGTATTTTGCCCAAAATGGGTGTTTTTTTAATAACAGAATATGACAGCAGAATATAACGCTTGAATTTCACACTTACAGATGCAGCAAGGGCTGTAAAATTGTGTATTTTGCCCAAAAAGGGTGTTTTTTAAAACCCAGAAAATTATAGCTGTATTTCTAGCTTAAATTGCACACTGACTAATGCGGCAGAGGCCCCAGAAGGAGGGTATTGCCAAAAATTGGTGTTTTTTAAAACCCAGAAAATTATTTAAGTATTTCAAGCTTGTTTTTACACTCACAGATGCAGCAAATGCTGCAATATTAAGTACTTTGCCCCAAAATGGGTGATTTTTTAATAACAGAATATGACAGCAGAATATAACGCTTGAATTTCACACTTACAGATGCAGCAAGGGCAGTAAAATTGAGTATTTTGCCCAAAAAGGGTGTTTTTTAAAACCCAGAAAATTATTGCTGTATTTCTAGCTTAAATTTCACACTGACAAATGCTGCAAAGGATGTAGGATTTTGCCAAAAATGGGTGTTTTTTTAAACCCAGATTATTATTGCAGTATTTCAAGCTTGGATTTGAATGTCACAAAAGCACATATGTGTCACGGCCGCGGTTTTTTGCCATGACTCCTTGGGAGCCGCATACAGTTGCCCGCGGTTTGGGTTGTTGTTTCAACCGCAGCTTGAGGCTTGATGTAGTTTTCCTCAGGTGCGGTTGCCGCGGACAACAGGTATGTGTGCGGTCCCTTTGGAGTTTGTGTGTGTGTATGTATGCACTGTTGTTTGTCTGTGTGCACTCTGTGTAGTGTGTGGTGTGCACGGACACCTTTCCTGCACTGTGGTTGCCCATGGCAACGTTTGTCGTTGTGTACATGTGGTGGCAGTGTCCCGGCCTTGGGGCTGACTCCCAGGACACGGTTGCCACCCATGTCATTGCCTGCGGTAACAACCACAGTGTGTTTGTTGTGTTGGACACTGTTCCTTTAAGTTGGTGTTTTCCCTTTCCTGTGGTGCTGGAAGGGTTAACTCCCTTCCCAGTGTGTGTGTGATGTCACTGGGTGTGTCTGACCGTTGGGTGTGGTCTCTTAGGCCTTTAAAGCCTCTCACTTTGGCATGGCTCAGTAGGTTGCTTCAGTCATGCTTTGCTGTAGCAGCCTCCTGTGATTTCCATCTTCTTGTAAGGGCCACCCTTCCGGTCATAAGTTCTAATACCGTGATGTGTTGTTGATGTCTTGTGTCTTTGGTTTTTGTGCAGCTATGGATGTCCTGGTCCCTGTGTGTCTTCATGTGTGTGCTGTTTACCTTTGTCTGTGTGGACAGCCTTTCCCTAGCACGGGTTCCAGTCAGCAAGGCTGAGACAGGTTTGTGTGGAACTGTTTGGTTCACCTGTCTTATCCATAGTCCTGTTTATGTACCCCCTTCTTCATGCTGCTTGGCCAGTGAGACTCCTGCTCCTCCGTGCCTAGGAGGAGTGGGTTGTCTTATCCTGCTCCTTAGCCCAGGGACCGGTCGGAGGGTAAGTCAGGGATCCGAGGTTCCTGCGCATGGGTTCTCCTACCATCAAGGTCGGCCCATGCAGGTAGGAGACAGGGTCAGCGTTAGGGACGCAACAGGAGGTGACCTGCTCCCTGATTCTGTGTTCCTGGCGAGTAGCGACTGGACATCTTCCTTCACCGCACGGTAGAGGATTTCCCCCATCCTCAGCCATGACAATATGCTGTGCTGGTGCACTGAGCTTGCATAAAATAGCCGCCGCCGCCCACCTAACTAACAGACGGATAAAAGTTATTTTTCTGTGTCACTGGGCTCAGGGCAGGTATCACGACCGGCGTGCCGATCACATACGTGATGCAAAGGGAGGGAAAAGGGAAGGTCCTGTCCAAGGGAGAGGGAAAGATGGTGACCCCTAACTCACCTTGAGACTGGCACCTGACTGCCCTGACGTCCCTTGACGGGTTTTTCACCCGTACGCCGATTACGTGCTTAAACCCTGGCTTTCCTTAAGATGAGCCCTAAGTAGTGAATAGGGCTGTGGGAACACTAGTCCGCACCACTAACACTAAAGGGAAACACCAGGGAGAGGACAGACAATACTGACGAAACATAAAATCCCAGGTGGGCGACAACAGCGGACAACAAAAGACCAACAGGGATCCGGAGGGTAATGCTCTGGTACGACAACCAGGAATAACAGCTACACAGCTCCAGTGGGTCAGTATAGAAGTCCAGGCAGGAAGCTCTATATCTGGCAACCAGAGAAGTGGGAGAGGGGAATATAAAAAGGTTGGGCGTGCCGGACAAGAAACAGCTGAGGAGAAGAAGCTACGGATCCCTGAGTGAGACAAAATGGATTGCAAGGCAAACACAGAAAGCTACCATTAAGTAACAGCGCGATCTTTAGACAAAGAGCGCGCAGCCACCCGCTGCGACTTCCTGACCCCGGGTATAACGGAGTCAGACGTAGCTCTTGACACCCTCGTGACAGCAGGGTAAAAAGATTGTGCATTGCACCCACAAAACTAAATCTAGGTGGATGGCTGAGTTATCAAGCACTTCTGATTAAAGATTATTTTCTATTCTCTCCCTCACAGCACCAGCATCTTCTCCCTACACTAGTAACAGCAGAGTGACGTGCAGCGCTACGTGACTCCAGCTTATATAGAGGCTGGGTCAAATGCCGCACTGGCCAATCACAACCATGACATTAGTAGGCATGGCTGTGATGGCTTCTAAGGACACAAAGTTAAACGCTTTTTGATTGGCTACTATGCAGCCTTTCAAAAAGCGCCATAAAATAGCCTAATACCGAACCCGAACCTGAACTCTTACTGAAATGTTCAGTTTTGGGGTCCAAAAATCCTAAAGTTCGGTACGAACCAGAACTTTACAGTTTGGGTTCGCTCAACCCTAGTCACATCCTCTTTTCAGAAAGCGCCAAGGGTGACGCAGAAATAAAATCACAAAATCTGTCACAGGTGGCATTTGAAAGTCACAATCACAAGATTTGTGACTTTTTAAATGCCAAAGAAGAGACTCACAGTGTTTTAAATGAAAAATAGAAATAAAGGATGTGCACACAGACACCACAGAGGATGGTCAAGAAATTCTGGCTTCATGCCAGAAACAAGAGGCTTTTAAGCCATTTTTCTGGCCACCTGTCACTTGCCCATTCTCCTTCCAATTTTGCATATTCTGCACATTTTACATATTAACATCAGGAGTTAACTGCATCATTGAGTACAATCAGGGATGAGCAAAGTGAGTTTCGGATCCTTCACTCAAAAATTCGGATTAATGCTGTGCGGAGATTCGTCTCCGTACAGCATTAAAATGTACGGCCTCTGATCAGGCGAAGTCAGTTATTCCCGAAGTCTCTAGAGACTTTGATGAATAACTTTGGTATTTGATTTTTAAACTGGAAAACCATTTTATAACTTGGATTCGAATTTGGCTTTGGTTCTGAGGAGCCAAGGCCAATCCTGACCACAGCATCTGAGAGCATGCAAACACCGTCTAGGCATGGGATGTCACCAATTTACAGCCATTATCACACACAACTATTCCTGGTTGTAGTTTGAGTGGCGAGAGCCACTGCTCAGTCTGGTCTCTTATCCCCTGCAATAGTTCTGCAGCGGTGTGCTGTTTGTCCCCTAAGCATATCAGCTTAAGCACGGCCAGTTGATGCTTCCCCACTGCAGTGCTACACTGCTTCCAGCTACCAGCTGATGGCTGACTGGTGCTACACATGGATAATTCGGAGGTGGAAGTGGAGGAGGAGGCGGAGGAGGAGAAGTGGGGATTTGAGCCACTAACGTAGGTGCTGGCTGAAACCCTCATGGAATTAGGGCCCACAATCCACAGCGTTGGTAGCACCTGTGCCATCCCAGGGTACGACTTGCTCCCAGCCTCCACAATGTTCACCCAGCGTGCCGTCAGGGAAATGTAGCGTACCTGGCTAAATGCACTTGTCCATGTGTCCGTGGTTAAGTGGACCTTCCCAGTAACTACGTTGGTCAGGGCACGTGTGACGTTTCTGGACACATGTTGGTGTAAGGCGGGCACTGCACACCTTGAAAAATAGTGGCGGCTGAGGACAGAGTACCGCGGGACAGCCGCCGACCTCAGGCTGTGGGAGGCCTCAGTTTCCACAAGCCTAAATGGCAACATTTCCAGGGCCAGTAATTTTGAAAGGTGCACATTTAGTGCTATGGCCTATGATTGAGTGGCTGGGTATTTGCGCTTGCATTCAAATGACTGGGGTAATGACATTTGGACGCTGCGCTCTGACAGGGAAGTGGATGTGGTCGCTGATGGTGCTTGCGAAGGTCCAGGTGCAAGGCAGGAGGCATCCTTGCCTGCGCCTTCAAAAGGTGATTGGCCAGCACGCACCATAAAGGAAGAGGAGGCAGTATTGTGACTCGCAGACACAGATTGTGGACCCAGGTGTTCATCCCACTTATTACGGTGCTTGGATGCCATGTGGCGGATCATGCTGGTGGTGGTGAGGTTGCTAGTGTTCATGCCCCAGCTAATTTTGGTGTGGCACAGGTTGAAAACTAATATTCTTTTATCGTCTGCGCTTTCCTCTAAAAAGCACCATACTGCAGAACACCTACCCCTTGGCAAGGGGGTGCTCCGTGGAACAGTTGTGGGCCTGTTTGGTGTGGCCCGCCTTCTCCCTTTTGCCACCCCACTGCTTCTTCCAGCCTGTTGCGGTGCTGCAGATCCTTCCCCCTCTGTACTGCTGTCCTCGCTTGGCTTTCCACCTTCCCGGGTTGGGTCAGTGATTTCATCGTCCACCACCTCCTCTTCCACTTCCTCACTCTGATCATCTTCTTGATTTGTTGACCTAACCACAACCTCAGTGATTGACAACTGTGTCTCATTTTCTTTATAAACCTCTTGAGACAGTATTTGCGGTTGACTCATTGGCAACTGTGTCTCATCATCATCCACCTCATTAAACACTAATTGCCATTCCCCACTATCATGTTCTTCTGACTTCGGATGCTCAGGAGTTTGGGAATCAGGGCACAAGATCTCATGTCCCTCTTCAAGCGTGCCTGATGAGAGGGCCAAATCAAGTAATGGCGATGAAAAGAGCTCCTTAGAATTTCCGAGTGTGGGATCACTTGTTTGGCCAAACTTTCCATAGTGGGAGGAAGGAGGATCAGGGAGAGGATTCTGTTGACCAGACTCTTGGCTACTAAGACTGGACTTGGTGGCAGACAGGGTGGTGCTCAACTGACTGGAAGCATTATCTGCTGCAATCCAACTGACCACCTGGTCGCACTGGACTGACTTCCAGAGTTTTGTCCTGCGCCATCCTGCAAACTGTGACATGAAGCTAGGTATCGTGGATGATTGTTTTTCTTATGCTCTGGCAGCAGGCACAGTTTCAAAGTGCCAAGGGCCACGGCCTCTGCGTGAACCATCAGAATCACAGCCACTTCCCCGTCCATTAATGCTTGCCTTCTTCATATTAAATGTTATATGCACGCTTGACACACAAGATGTGGCATGGATGTCACAGTTCACAGCAAGTACGGTATATGGAATAAGCTTGTAAAAGTATGGAAAATGGAAGATAGATTTCACTTATATTTTTCCTACCTCTGGCCCTGACACACAGAAGGTATTGGACAGATGTCACAAGTCACTGCAGACACCCCTATAGAAAAAGTATTGAAAATGATGTAAAAAATATACTCGTTTTTACTTATATTTTTCCTATCTCTGGTCCTGACACACAGAAGTTATTGGACAGATGCCACAAGTCACTGCAGACACCCTTTATAGAAAAAGTATTGAAAATGCTGAAAAGAAAATATTGATGGCAATATTATATTGCTGCCAGCATGCCACCAAACACAGTAGTCCTTAAAAGAACTTTTGGGTCTTTGAAACGTTTTTCTATTAAATAGATTGCGATCACATTCCCTTCACTCTCTGTCCCTTCCTAAGAGCAGCTCTCCCTGACTACAAATAAGCCGAACATGCGTCATAAGGTGCAACATGGCTACTGGCATTACAGTGAGGACAGTACTTACCTGCACGTTTATTGGCTGCATAGCAGCCGCGAAACGGGCGGGGAGGAGACTCGCGCATGGCGGTCGAGCACATGCGGTACTCGGCCGAGTACCGCCATGTGCCGAGCATAGCGATGCTCGAGCCGAACAGCAGTTCGGTTGAGCATGCTCGCTCAACACTAATATATATGTATATATATAAAATCGCGGATTAACCCCTGAGCACATGAATGTGAGTCTCTGATGCCGCAATGTTGAATCTGCATCTAAAGGGTTAAATGACGAAGGGTGGCAGGATCGCCATTCCCTGTCTTTGCGTCCACCCCATACGATGGAAGGCAATTAGTGACAAAGTAATTTGTAACAAATTTCTTGAAGAAGTTCGGCGAAGCATCTGAATCGAGTTTTAAAAAATTTGCTGATCTCTAATGATAAACCTTAAACTTTAATGTAAAGGTACTACAAAAAGGTACTGGAAAAGGAAAAATGTTAATTTATAATTTTATGTAAAGCCATGACGTGACAAACTCGCCCCCCTTTTTAGACCTGGCTTTAGAATCTGGCGTTTATCATTTAGTAAATGACCCCCTTGGTCTTTGTGAAGATTGTCTGTTTAAGTACAAAGTAAATTGAAATGCAAACCCATTAGCATGCCACATATTTTATCGAACCTTGTGATTACTAACTGTTCTGCCCATTTTGTGCATAATAAATGTGTGTAATGTGCTGTAAAGATTATACTGAAATGTTATGTTTGACGTTGCTGCCATCTAGTGGTCAAAGTTAGTTTCTACTTCGCCAGAACTTTACAGGAAGTGTATTGTTCTCTGAGTCAGAGGCAGTAACCTTTAACCTGGAACTGTATTTCCTCCATTTCATCACTGCTCCTGGATCTTGCAGGCTGCATGCAGAGGAGCTCTTGATCTATTCCTGGACTAATGATGGAATTGTCTGTGAGTACTCTCACTGATGGAGTGAGGCTGCTGTATTATGTGTAATTTATTGACACATATGTTTTGTTTATGTTTATATTGTAGTTTTACAAAGTTATTCAGAAAAGAGAATACATACAGATCTGATGTCTCACGTTTCTTGACTTCTGAATTATTGTTAAGCTGTCTGACTAGTGTTATACAACAGTTCAATAACGCGAAGCAGAACAGTAAAAAGACAACCCACGTGGCGGTCTGGAATAAACTGAGACGCCATTACTGCAGCATGAGTCTAAGATCAGGAACAAAGTACCAGGCTGATGGCACGCTACCGCCGACACAGCAAGGCAGGGAGAACATTCCCAGTGCCCAGCAAGACGATGCAAAGTCACATGTCTCCAGAACTTCACGGGCTAGCAAGATGTCCTCAGCAAGTTCCTCAGCAGTTAGAGCTCGTGCCAAGGCAGAAGCTGCCCGCGTCCAGCTACAGTACGCAGAAAAAGAAGCCATGATGATGCAGGAGTTAGCAGCAAAGAAAGCTGCCATAGCACAAGAGACAGCAGCTAGGGAAGCTGCCATAGCACAAGAGAGAGCTAAGGAAGCAGCTATGGAAGCAGCTAGGGAACCTGCCATAGCACAAGAAGAAGCGGTGTTAGAATCAAAATTGCTCATCCTGCAGCGACAGACTGCAGTTGCAGTTGCTGAAGCAGAGGCCGCTGCCTACATGGGAACAAGTCGTTCAGGAAGTGAAAAATCATATAAAGACTCAGAGGTTCCAGAAAAACCTCTATTCTCTGCAGATCGTACAAGTGAGTACGTCCACAACCTTACTGATGCGCATACAAAGGAACAATCTCTTAAACCTGAAGCAAAGGAATTCAGGCTGAGATCAACATACCCCCTGAGCAGGCCCAAACAACCACATGAGGTCAGCGGCTGCCAGCAAACCAAGAAGGAAGCACCAGAAACCCCTAAGAACAAAAAACAAGTGTTCCCATCACCTCAACCTATAGATTACATACGCGAACAACAATGTGCAGTGGATGTCACCAAATATCTCATCCGCAAAGAAATGGTTAGCTCAGGCTTTCTCCAATTTGATGACTGTCCTGAAAACTTTTGGGCATGGAAATCTTCCTTTCTGAATGCAACTGAAGGTCTGAACTTATCACCAGCAGAAATGCTTAATTTAATGATAAAATGGCTTGGTACCGAGTCAGCAGAGCATGCTAAGAGGATGAGAAGAGCAAACCTGTTCAACCCTGCAGCAGGACTCAACATGACCTGGAGAAGACTAGAAGAAACGTATGGATCCCCAGAGGTAATAGAAGGAGCACTGTTGAAAAAACTTGAAGTCTTTCCCAAGGTGGGCTACAGAGACAACGTGCGGCTACAAGAACTAAGTGATCTTCTACTAGAGATAGAATATGCCAAAGAGGATGGCTACTTGCAAGGACTCTCGTATCTAGATACAGCTAGAGGCACTAATCCCATAGTAGAGAAACTACCCTCAAATCTGCAAGACAAGTGGATGTCTGTATGAGGTAAAATCAAAGAAGATTATGGAGTCGCTTTTCCCCCTTTCTCTGTGTTTTCTAGGTTTGTCCGACAGCAAGCGAAAATCCGAAGTGATCCCAGTTTCGCCTTCACCACCAGCGGCAATCAATCACACAGACCTGAGAGACCTCACAGATCTCACGGTAGGACCTATGTATCCACACACAAAACAGCTGTACCTTCAGAAGTCACAGACTGCCAAAGCACCCACAAGGTACACACCATAGAAAACCCTGATAGACATTGTCCAATACACAAAAAAACACATCCACTAAAGAAATGCAAAGGCTTTAGAAGCAAACCCATTGCGGAGCGGATGTCCTTCCTTAAACAAAACGGCATCTGTTTCAAGTGCTGCAGATCTACTTATCACATTGCCAAAGACTGCAAAATACCAGTAGAATGTACAGAATGTGGCAATGAGAGACATATTGCAGCTTTGCACCCTGGCCCTGCTCCTACCCCACTAGAGACTGTAGAACACAGGAAAGATCAGGGCAGGGAGCCACAAGAGACCCCACTCTCCTCTGTAATGTCTAATTGCACAGAAGTATGTGGACAAGGCAAGAGTGCACGATCATGCTCTAAAATCTGTCTAGTGACTGTGTATCCCACTGGCAAGAGAGAAAGGGCAGTGAAAATGTATGCAGTGCTAGATGAACAGAGCAACAGATCCCTTGCAAAGTCAGATTTCTTTGATATCTTTAACCTTAAGGCAAGTGCAGTTCCATACATTCTAAGGACATGTGCAGGGACAATTGAAACCACAGGGAGAAGAGCTACTGACTTTACCATTGAATCCTTCAATAAGAAAGTGCAGTTCCCACTTCCTACCCTAATAGAGTGTGGCATGATACCTGATGACAAAACTGAGATTCCATCTCCAGAAGTGGCTCATCACCACCCTCACCTCCGCTCAATTGCTCACCTTATCCCAGTCGTTGAGCCAGATGTTTCTATCCTTCTACTTCTTGGAAGAGATATCCTTTAGGTACACAAGGTACGCCAGCAAATCAATGGCCCTTACAATGCCCCCTATGCACAGAGACTGGACCTGGGGTGGGTCATTGTAGGAGAAGTTTGCCTGGGGACAGTGCACCAGCCTGACAACATTAGCACTTTGAAGACGTCTGTGTTAACAAATGGACGCGCATCCCTTCTCAGTCCCTGTCACAACAACTTCATTGTCAAGGAAAGCTTTGGCAGGTCAACACAACACTGTGACTCTCCTACACTATATGGTAAAGAAGAAGTCAATTCCAACATTGAGACAGACAATCTAGGGATAACAGTGTTCCAGAAAACTAAAGATGATGATAAACAAGCCCTCTCTATAGAGGATCAAAACCCTGCAGATTATGCTACTAGGCCTACTCAAGCAGCATGCCTTCAGAACTCTATATGGTTCTCAGGCCCATCCTTTCTGTACCAACCACACTGTGAGGATATAGACACTGCTAATGTTTTTCCACTCATAGAGCCTGAAGCTGACCCTGAAATCAGATTTGAAATTACAAGCTTCAGCACCATAGCTTCTGAAGCCACACTTCACTCACATTGCTTTGATAGATTTTCTTGCTGGAAGATATTAGTTAAGACCCTAGCCAGACTCATCCATGTCGCTAAAACCTTCCGGAGGGAAACCAGCAGCAATCAGGTCAGAAGGTGGGAAAGTTTCCATGAACAGGTCAATCTAGAAGAACTTACTCAGGCAAAGTCTGTTATAATCTCTTCTGTTCAAAACAAACATTTCCAGAAGGAAATTGACTGCATCAAAAAACAAAAGACATTCCCAAAACTAAGCCGTCTTAGGAAGCTTAGCCCCTTTTTAGACTAAAATGGGTTGTTGAGAGTAGGTGGACGTTTGTCTCTTGCAGAACTTACAGAGGAAGAGAAACAGCCTGTCATTATACCTTATGATCACCACATTGCGACACTGCTTGTTAGGTACCATCATGAACAAGTAGTTCACCAAGGGCGACACATCACAGAGGGTGCAATTAGATCCGCAGGTTTCTGGATTCTTGGTGGCAAACGCTTGGTATCAGCTGTTATACACAAATGCGTCATCTGTCGCAAGCTGCGAGGAAGGTTACAAAGTCAAAAGATGGCAGAGCTACCAGAGGACAGAGTAATTTCTCAACCACCTTTCACCAATGTGGGCTTAGATGTATTTGGTCCGTGGTCTGTTTTAACCCGCCGCACTAGAGGAGGCAGCGCAGACAGTAAACGATGGGCAGTCCTTTTCACTTGTTTGTCCACCCGAGCTGTTCACATAGAGCTACTTGAAACCATGTCAACATCAAGCTTTATTAATGCCTTGAGGAGATTCTTCTCAATTCGTAGCCCAGCAAAACTGCTCCGTTCTGACAGAGGAACAAACTTTGTAGGAGCCTGCAAGGAACTTAACATTTGTGCCAGCGAATCACAATTGCAAGACTTTCTACAAGACAGAGGATGTACATGGGTCTTTAATCCTCCACACTCTTCACACATGGGTGGTGTCTGGGAGAGACTTATAGGTATTGCCAGGCGAATCTTGGACGCTATGTTGCTACAAACTAAAACTGCTCACTTGACCCATGAGACTTTAAGCACCTTTATGGCAGATTATGAATGCCAGGCCTATAGTTCCTGTGTCCTCAGACCCAGATACACCTATGGTCCTTACCCCAGCAATGTTGTTGACTCAAAAAGTGAACTCTTTGTCTGCTCCATCCGGAACCATAAGTACAACACAAGTTCATGCGAAACAATGGAAGCAAGTACAATGCTTGGCAGACACCTTTTGGAAAAGATGGAAGAGGGAGTATCTGTCAAATCTGCAACGCCGTAGGAAATGGACTGAGGATCGCCCAAATGTAAAAGTGGGTGATGTTGTTCTGTTGAAAGACAGCCAAGAGAGCAGGAACGAGTGGCCTGTAGGACTTATTGTCAATACTCTACCAAGCAGGGATGGCAAGGTTAGGAAGGTGGAGGTCAAGATTGCAAAGAATGGGACTTCCAAAATCTATCTTAGACCTATAACTGACATTATAGTTTTAGTTTCCGATTAACTAGGATTCCATTTCCTGTTTATATGTTTTTCCTGCATAGCAGTAGTTATTTAGGTAGTGACATAATTAATTATGCCAGACAGGGAGTATTCTGCCCATTTTGTGCATAATAAATGTGTGTAATGTGCTGTAAAGATTATACTGAAATGTTATGTTTGACGTTGCTGCCATCTAGTGGTTAAAGTTAGTTTCTACTTCGCCAGAACTTTACAGGAAGTGTATTGTTCTCTGAGTCAGAGGCAGTAACCTTTAACCTGGAACTGTATTTCCTCCATTTCATCACTGCTCCTGGATCTTGCAGGCTGCATGCAGAGGAGCTCTTGATCTATTCCTGGACTAATGATGGAATTGTCTGTGAGTACTCTCACTGATGGAGTGAGGCTGCTGTATTATGTGCAATTTATTGACACATATGTTTTGTTTATGTTTATATTGTAGTTTTACAAAGTTATTCAGAAAAGAGAATACATACAGATCTGATGTCTCACGTTTCTTGACTTCTGAATTATTGTTAAGCTGTCTGACTAGTGTTATACAACAGTTCAATAACGCGAAGCAGAACACTAACTTTACTAGACTGGAGTTATCATTTTATTAATTCAAAAGGCTTCAGTCACATTCAAAAACTTTCCAGTAATTGAAATACTTATTATGGTATATAATTATTTTTATTTACATAGCTGTAAGCTTCCTATTCCACAGCACTTTATAATTAAGAGGGCACATGCATAAAATCAGACATCATATACACTGCTCAAAAAAATAAAGGGAACACAAAAATAACACATCCTAGATTTGAGTTAATTAAATATTCTTCTGAAATACTTTGTTCTTTACATAGTTGAATGTGCTGACAACAAAATCACACAAAAATAAAAAAAATGGAAATCACTTTTTTCAACCCATGGAGGTCTGGATTTGGAGTCACACTCAAAATTAAAGTGGAAAAACACACTACAGGCTGATCCAACTTTGATGTAATGTCCTTAAAACAAGTCAAAATGAGGCTCAGTAGTGTGTGTGGCCTCCACGTGCCTGTATGACCTCCCTACAACGCCTGTGCATACTCCTGATGAGGTGGCGGACGGTCTCCTGAGGGATCTCCTCCCAGACCTGGACTAAAGCATCTGCCAACTCCTGGACAGTCTGTTGTGCAACGTGACGTTGGTGGATAGAGCGAGACATGATGTCCCAGATGTGCTCAATTGGATTCAGGTCTGGAGAACGGGCGGGCCAGTCCATAGCATCAATGCCTTCATTTTGCAGGAACTGCTGACACACTCCAGCCACATGAGGTCTAGCATTGTCTTGCATTAGGAGGAACCCAGGGCCAACCGCACCAGCATATGATCTCACAAGGGGTCTGAGGATCTCATCTCGGTACCTAATGGCAGTCAGGCTACCTCTGGCGAGCACATGGAGAGCTGTGCGGCACTCCAAAGTAATGCCACGCCACACCATTACTGACCCAATGCCAAACCGGTCATGCTGGAGGATGTTGCAGGCAGCAGAACATTCTCCACGGCGTCTCCAGACTCTGTCACGTCTGTCACATGTGCTCAGTGTGAACCTGCTTTCATCTGTGAAGAGCACAGGGCGCCAGTGGCGAATTTGCCAATCTTGGTGTTCTCTGGCAAATGCCAAACATCCTGCACGGTGTTGGGCTGTAAGCTCAACCCCCACCTGTGGACATCGGGCCCTCATATCACCCTCATGGAGTCTGTTTCTGACCGTTTGAGCAGACACATGCACATTTGTGGCCTGCTGGAGGTCATTTTGCAGGGCTCTGGCAGTGCTCCTCCTGTTCCTCCTTGCACAAAGGCGGAGGTAGCGGTCCTGCTGTTGGGTTGTTGCCCTCCTACGGCCTCCTCCACTTCTCCTGATGTACTGGCCTGTCTCCTGGTAGCGCCTCCATGCTCTGGACACTACGCTGACAGACACAGCAAACCTTCTTGCCACAGCTCGCATTGATGTGCCATCCTGGATAAGCTGCACTACCTGAGCCACTTGTGTGGGTTGTAGACTCCGTCTCATGCTACCACTAGAGTGAAAGCACCGCCAGCATTCAAAAGTGACCAGAACATCAGCCAGGAAGCATAGGAACTGAGAAGTGGTCTGTGGTCACCACCTGCAGAACCACTCCTTTATAGGGGGTGTCTTGCTAATTGCCTATAATTTCCACCTGTTGTCTATCCCATTTGCACAACAGCATGTGAAATTGATTGTCACTCAGTGTTGCTTCCTAAGTGGACAATTTGATTTCACAGAATTGTGATTGACTTGGAGTTACATTGTGTTGTTTAAGTGTTCCCTTTATTTTTTTGAGCAGTGTAGTAACACTTAGGACTCTTTCACATGAGCAGATGCTGTACAGGTAATCTGCTGCATGAAAGAGTGCCAAGCCACATTCTGGACAGCAGGGACACGGAGCATTAACATGATTGATAATGCTCTTTGCCTCTCTGTGATCTTTTTACTACAAAATCACAGTGAGATAAAGTTGTCACTGTGATTTTGTAGTAAAAAGGTCACAGAGAGGCAAAGAGCGTTATCAATCATGTTAATGCTCCGTGTCTCTGTTGTCCGGAATGGGACTTGGCTCTCTTTCACGCAGCGGATTCCACGCATGGGAAAGAGCCCTTAAAGATTCAACAATTTCCACAATAGCTCACAATCTAAGTAGTAGCGGGTGAAAGTAGGGGGTGAAACAAACATGCTTTATTTGTACTATGGTACAGTCATCTTATGTTACCCTGTTAGTATATCTGCCAGTCACTAGGCTCATATCTGTGCATAAATAGAAATGGAGTCGTCACGTTCCAGGGGCCGGCCAGACCTCTGGAATGTCTTGCAAACAGGACACAGGCAGATTACAGACCAGAAACCAACACAATACTTTATTATACATGTAATAAAGGAACATGACAGTAATGCAGGACAAGCAGGTTAAGCAATGGTGGTAGCACTACCACTGAACCAAGTGCGCTGGCAAGACAGGAGGCCAAATCCAGAGGGTGGAGCGCCATCAAGCCCAGTTCTTCAAAGAGCCCATGGTGGTGGGGATTAACTGGGCTGAGGGCTCACTGGTCTCACCTCCAGGATGGTCCCGGTACACTTCGCCGCTACCTGCAAATAACCACGCTTGTGCAAGCACCAACATGGCCCCCACTTTTGCTAATATCTACATGTGTGTGTTTGAGGAGGACGTCATCTATCTATCTAGCCACTTCAGGCATGTGCTGAGGTGGTGGAGATACATAGATGACGTCTTCCTCATCTGGACAGGCAATCAGGAACAACTGATCGAGTTTTACAGGTTCCTTAACAGTATGAATGCATCTCTAGAATTTACCTTGGTACATTCCACCAGTGAAATGCAATTTTTAGATACTAAGGTATTGTATTTGAATGGCACTTTTTGTACACAACTATATGTCAAACCAACTGATAAAAACACAACCCTTCTGTATAGCAGCTGTCATCCTAAAAGAATGATACGTTCTCTTTCGTACTCTCAGATGGTGCGAGTCAAGAGAATCGTTTCTGATAATCTTGAATCCAGACACACATTGGATGACATGTTACACAGGTTTAAAAAACGTGGTTATCCACATAAATTACTGGAAGAACATCGTAATACAGTGATGGGGATGGACAGGCTGAGAATCCTGTCCAGCCCATCGACTAAAAGTATGGTGTCTAGGATCCCATTTGTATCTACGTACACTGAGGCTAGTGTTAGCATCAGTCATATTATTAGACGACACTGGCCCGTCCTTGCTGGCTCCATCAGGGGAGTTCCTGAATTTGATTCTCCACTGTTGTTCTCTTATAGAAAGTCCAAGAGTCTAAGGGACCAATTGGTGCGGGCTGATGTGGGGACAAAAAAAGTCCTCAGACAATCTACATTGACGCGTCCCGGACTTGAATGTTTTCCGTGTCTTGGATGTGTCAATTGTAGATACATGTGTAAAGCCTCCTCTTTTGTCCATCCGTCCACGGGGGCTGTTTTTCCCATCCGTTTTCACCTAATGTATTTCTGACCATGTGGTATATGTACTGTCCTGTCCCTGCAATATTTTATATGTTGGGGAAACATCTACAGACTCTTAAGTCTAGACTGAACAACCACCGCTTAAGCATCAGACAAAAAAAGATTGGATCTTCCAGTCTCTAAGCACTTTACGGATCTCAAACATAAGGAAAGGGATCTTAAGTGTTGGATTGTAGATTTTGTACCCATGCCTAGGAGGGGTGGTAACAGGATTGCACTCCTTAAAAAGAAAGAAATCCATTGGATTTTTATTCTAAATTCCATGAAACCACATGGCCTCAATGTTGATCTCAATCTAGGACAGGTATTTGGTCGATAGCTTGCCCTGACCTACTTTAGGTTTACTCTATGCTCTATCCTGTGATTTATAGTAATGTAATTTTTACTCTGTTATTTACAGAAATGTACAGATATTAATTAAGCTATTTTTTCTTCTCTCTTTACTCACACAGATATATCGTGGTGGATGACCAAAGGTTGCGTGACTGATGAACATGGACTTGCGCAATCATCCCAGCTACAATCCCCGAACTCCATCATATGTCTATTTTCAGTGTCAACTATACATCGCCTACAGTGCTATATATTTTTAGTCTCCTGAGTATGAATGGGTTGAGGAGATCCCTCACTGTTACGAGGTCAATGGGGTGGATAACATATGGGGAAGCTGCTGTGTTGGCTTTGCCCATGTGATGTCCCCTGTATATGTGTCAACTGTTGGTGCCTGACAGCGCTTGCATTTGGACACAGTAGATCTAAATAGTAACGATTCGTTTGTGGTATGCATGCACATTACATTGGTCAATAGTCGGCACAGGTCACGACGCGGTTTCTTATGCACCTGACCTGGCTTTACCTTTTCCAAGATGGCGGTTTGTGCAGGAGTACTGGGCGCTTGCGAGCATTAATCTATCGCGAGGCTTTGTTATGACACTGACGGGACGTGATTACCCAGTCATGCACGTACTCTGTTTTCGGGTGACGCAAATGCGTCCGGGTCTTTGGCGCATGCGCACTTGACCGTATATGTGTTGGTCTGTCGGATGACGCATTCATCGGAAGCATGCGCATCTGAGATTCTTAGACGCTGACTTTGGCAATGGAGTCACATTGG
Source organism: Bufo bufo (assembly GCF_905171765.1). Classification (NCBI taxonomy): domain Eukaryota; kingdom Metazoa; phylum Chordata; class Amphibia; order Anura; family Bufonidae; genus Bufo; species Bufo bufo. Next base: position 576,792,415 of record NC_053389.1, read on the forward strand.
GAATTTGTAAGTTGCTTGATTATGTGCTTGTATCCATGTCCATAGTCATGTGACCTGGCCACTCCCCATGATAGAAGTGTGGTAGTAGCTTCTCATTTTAACCAGTTGTTATCTGGGTTATTGCACAAGTGCACTTTATATACATGAATTTTGTATTTATTCACATAATGTATTATGATATACAATTGTATCACGGTTCTATCTTATGATTATGCAGTGTTCACCAGACTTACATATGTACACGTATATATTTCACTTTATTTTCTCATATGTCACTTGTACAAGCATGGATTAATGCTAATTATGCTTGATGATGTCATTTCCTCACACTGTTAGTATGTTCAGTTTGCATTGTTACATTGCTTTAGAAAGGCTTCATGTTGGAGCCGAAACGTCTCGTCACCACTGGGTGAATAAACAGTATTCTTTTTTCACTATACCGGAGTGCTGCTCTATTTTTTATATATATATATATATATATATATATATATATATAGCAAGAGCAAAGTAGGAACTGCTTATGAGTATATATACAAACTGATTCAGACACCACTGCAGACAAGAGATCATCATAGGGTCACGAATGCAGCAGTAACTTTCAGTCTGTGGTAGTTTCTATCCTTGGAAGGGGCAATAGTCTCTGAGCATTTAGGAGACTGTTCTTCAGCCTAGTGGTGCGGGCATGTAGGGCTCTAAGATGCCTACCAGAGGGTAGCGAAGTGAAAAGGCTGTGACCGGGGTGAGTTGGATCCCTGGAGATAATCTTTGTGCTGTTGCTGCAACGAGCAATGAAGATGTCATCCAATGATAGTAACTGAGTACCAGTAGAGTTGAGCGGACACCTGGATGTTCGGGTTCGGCAAGTTCGGCCGAACTTGAAAAAAAAGTTCGGGTTCGGGACCCGAACTTGACCAGAACTTGACCCCGAACCCCATTGAAGTCAATGGGGACCCGGACTTTTGGACACTAAAATGGCTCTAAAATAGTCCTGGAAAGGGCTAGAGGGCTGCAAAAGGCATCAAAATGTGCTTAAGAGCATGGCAACTGTTCTGCAAACAAATGTGGATAGGGAAATGACTTAAAATAACATAAAATACAGAAAAATTAAAAATAACAATCTGGATCTAGGAGTAGGAGGTTGAGGAGGCGGTGGATGGGTGGAAATGGCGGTGTAGGTTGACGTGGCGGTGTAGGTGGATGTGGCGGTGAAGGAGGAATAGGTAGCCAACACTGATTTGTGTTATTTTTTTTATTTTTAAATATTGGGACATATAACAAATTAAAACTAAGAATAAGTGCACTTGAGTACAAGAATGGATGGTTGAGGCTGGTATAAATGTCTATTCTGCACAAGGTACAGACAAGTCCTGTTGGATCCATGCCTGGTTCATTTTAAACACACATTCACACTATACATTAGCTGCAGGGCTGGTCAGCACCTCCAAGGCTTACAATGCTTTTCCACATTTTGGCCATGCTAACCCTGCCTTCTCAGGTGTTGGTGGTGCCCCAGCTGCATTGGCGACCTCTTCCTCCTCCTCTGCCTTCTTCTTGTGCTTCCACTGTGCCCCAGCTGTCAGGTGGGAATGCTATCATCAGCATGCGCTTGTAGTCGCGCATCTTCCGATCAGTAACAGATGTTTTCACTAAATGTATTGCCCTGTCAGCAATGCAGAGCAGGGGTTCATTCACGGCAAAAGGGGGTTCATGTCACCCAGCAATACAACAGAGGATTTTGAGAGATTTATACCCTTGTCACCCAGGCACAGCAGGGGTTCATTTACGGCAAAAGGAGGTTCATGTCACCCAGCAATAGAACAGAAGATTTTGAGAGATTTAGGCACCTGTCACCCAGGCACAGCAGGGGTTCATTCACGGCAAAAGGGGGTTCTTGTCACCCAGCAATAGAACAGAGGATTTTGAGAGATTTAGGCCCCTGTCACCCAGGCACAGCAGGGGTTCATTTACGGCAAATGGGGGTTCTTGTCACCCAGCAATACAACAGAGGATTTTGAGAGCTTTAGACCCCTGTCACCCAGGCACAGCAGGGGTTCATTCACAGCAAAAGGGGGTTCTTGTCACCCAGCAATAGAACAGAGGATTTTGAGAGATTTAGGCCCCTGTCACCCAGGCATAGCAGGGGTTCATTTACGGCAAAAGGAGGTTCATGTCACCCAGCAATAGAACAGAGGATTTTGAGAGATTTAGGCCCCTGTCACCCAGGCACAGCAGGGGTTCATTCACAGCAAAAGGGGGGTCTTGTCACCCAGCAATAGAACAGACGATTTTGAGAGATTTAGGCCCCTGTCACCCAGGCATAGCAGGAGTTCATTCATGGCAAAAGGGGGTTCTTGTCACCCAGCAATACAACAGAGGATTTTGAGAGATTTAGGCCCCTGTCACCCAGGCACAGCAGGGGTTCATTCACGGCAAAAGGGGGTTCTTGTCACCCAGCAATACAACAGATGATTTTGAGAGATTTAGGCCCCTGTCACCCAGGCACAGCAGGGGTTCATTCACGGCAAAAGGGCGTTCTTGTCACTCAGCAATACAACAGAGGATTCTGAGAGATTTAGGCCCATGTCACCCAGGCACAGCAGGGGTTCATTCACAGCAAAAGTGGGTTCATGTCACCCAGCAATACAACAGAGGATTTTGAGAGATTTAGGCCCCTGTCACCCAGGCACAGCAGGGGTTCATTCACGGCAAAAGGGGGATCTTGCAACCCAGCAATAGAACAGAGGATTTTGAGAGATTTAGGCCCATGTCACCCAGGCACAGCAGGGGTTCATTCACGCAAAAGGGGGTTCGTGTCACCCAGCAATACAACTGAGGATTTTGAGAGATTTAGGCCCCTGTCACCCAGGCACAGCAGGGGTTTGTATACGCCAAAAATGGTAAAATGTCACCCGACAATTGAAAATATCAATTTTTTCAATTTAGGGCACTAAAATTGACACTTTTTTGAATTAAAATGGCTCTAAAATAGTCCTTGAAAACGCTAGAGGGATGTAAAAGGCAGTAAGATGTGCTTAAGAGCATGGCAACTGCTCTGCAAACAAATGTGGATAGGGAAATAACTTAAAATGAAATAAAATAACTAAAAATTACAAATTATTAACCTGCAACTCAGAGAAGGAGGTGGCTATGGAGTCGAAGGTTGAGGAGGCAGTGAATGTGGTGTTGTAGGTGGAGGCAGCAATGGAGGAGGTAGCCAACAATGTTTTTTTTGTTTTTTTTGAGGGTAGGTAGCCCCCAAAATATTGGGACAAATAAAAAAGAAAGAAAACAAGGAATCATTGCACTTGACTTGAGTACAAGAATGTATGTTTGATGGTGGTATAAATGTCTATTCTTTTTTTAAATTAATTTTTTATTGAAAATTGTAGGACATACATATAAAGTACATGTTATAGAAGTAACATATATTATAGAAGTTACACATTGGATGCAGGAGATAACACAGAAGTTGCATTATATTACATGGATACAAAGGTACAATGAGCTTCATACTGGGGGTTTGACCCACATTCATTTTAAACACACAACCAAGTAGGGGTGGGCTTGTCTTACCCTCTTGAGTGCACACAGTGTTATTAGTGATGCAAATATACTAAGGTGTTAGGTAAAATTCCTATAATTGGACCAGGCACTCCAAGTAGACCTAAAGGGGTTAAACCTATGGTTCTCCCAGGCCGAGATCTCTTCAAACCTGTATATTTGATCTAATTTCTCTGTCCTCTGAGATATGGAAGGTACATCTGATGATAGCCAAAATTTCGGGATAAGGAGGCGAGCTGCACTGAGAATACAGTGAAAAAGGCGGGTGGGGGTCCCTCTACACTGCGTGCAGAATTATTAGGCAAATGAGTATTTTGACCACATCATCCTCTTTATGCATGTTGTCTTACTCCAAGCTGTATAGGCTCGAAAGCCTACTACCAATTAAGCATATTAGGTGATGTGCATCTCTGTAATGAGAAGGGGTGTGGTCTAATGACATCAACACCCTATATTAGGTGTGCATAATTATTAGGCAACTTCCTTTCCTTTGGCAAAATGGGTCAAAAGAAGGACTTGACAGGCTCAGAAAAGTCAAAAATAGTGAGATATCTTGCAGAGGGATGCAGCACTCTTAAAATTGCAAAGCTTCTGAAGCGTGATCATCGAACAAGCAAGCGTTTCATTCAAAATAGTCAACAGGGTCGCAAGAAGCGTGTGGAAAAACCAAGGCGCAAAAAAACTGCCCATGAACTGAGAAAAGTCAAGCGTGCAGCTGCCAAGATGCCACTTGCCACCAGTTTGGCCATATTTAAGAGCTGCAACATCACTGGAGTGCCCAAAAGCACAAGGTGTGCAATACTCAGAGACATGGCCAAGGTAAGAAAGGCTGAAAGACGACCACCACTGAACAAGACACACAAGCTGAAACTTCAAGACTGGGCCAAGAAATATCTCAAGACTGATTTTTCTAAGGTTTTATGGACTGATGAAATGAGAGTGAGTCTTGATGGGCCAGATGGATGGGCCCGTGGCTGGATTGGTAAAGGGCAGAGAGCTCCAGTCCGACTCAGACGCCAGCAAGGTGGAGGTGGAGTACTGGTTTGGGCTGGTATCATCAAAGATGAGCTTGTGGGGCCTTTTCGGGTTGAGGATGGAGTCAAGCTCAACTCCCAGTCCTACTGCCAGTTTCTGGAAGACACCTTCTTCAAGCAGTGGTACAGGAAGAAGTCTGCATCCTTCAAGAAAAACATGATTTTCATGCAGGACAATGCTCCATCACACGCGTCCAAGTACTCCACAGCATGGCTGGCAAGAAAGGGTATAAAAGAAGAAAATCTAATGACATGGCCTCCTTGTTCACCTGATCTGAACCCCATTGAGAACCTGTGGTCCATCATCAAATGTGAGATTTACAAGGAGGGAAAACAGTACACCTCTCTGAACAGTGTCTGGGAGGCTGTGGTTGCTGCTGCACGCAATGTTGATGGTGAACAGATCAAAACACTGACAGAATCAATGGATGGCAGGCTTTTGAGTGTCCTTGCAAAGAAAGGTGGCTATATTGGTCACTGATTTGTTTTTGTTTTGTTTTTGATGTCAGAAATGTATATTTGTGAATGTTGAGATGTTATATTGGTTTCACTGGTAAAAATAAATAATTGAAATGGGTATATATTTGTTTTTTGTTAAGTTGCCTAATAATTATGCACAGTAATAGTCACCTGCACACACAGATATCCCCCTAAAATAGCTAAAACTAAAAACAAACTAAAAACTACTTCCAAAAATATTCAGCTTTGATATTAATGAGTTTTTTGGGTTCATTGAGAACATGGTTGTTGTTCAATAATAAAATTAATCCTCAAAAATACAACTTGCCTAATAATTCTGCACTCCCTGTAGAGAAGGTGGGATTAGATCCCAATAATGCCAGTTGGGGAGACAATTAAATCTCCACTTTACATATTTTGTTAGCTATGCTAAAGATCTCAGTCCACCACTTCTGTATAATTGGGCATGACCACCAGATATGATAGAATGAGCCCCTTTGATCTCCGCACCTCCAGCATGTGTCCGACCCATTCAAGCTATACATACAGGTGACGTCTGGGGTCCTAAACCAGCGGGTTAAGACCTTATAGCCGTTTTCTTGGGTTCGGACACATCTGGATGATCTATGGGGTAGTAGTATTATCTGTGAGACCTCGTCTTGGGAAAATACAACTCCTAAATCTTTCTCCCACTGACCTATAAAGGCCGGTTTGGCCATATTTATCGGCGTAATTAATTTTTTGTATGGTCTGGATATCAATTTGGTGTGTCTTGAATGGTCCATTAATAGGCTTTCAAACCACGTTAGTGGGCGTAATAGTGTTTCCATAGGAATGTTTTTAGTAATGAAAAAGCGGAGAAAGGTAAGTAAGTGTGGGAAGGGTGTACAATCTGGAAAAATATGAAGAATTTCCTCGTTACTTAATATTGCGCCCTCATCTCCATATAAGGAGAGAATCTGGATTGTGGAATTCTTAACTGAGGAAGGTAGACAATCTCTTAAATCAGGAGAGGCATGTGCCAATATATCTTTTATCTGAAGCAGAGGTGACGGGATTGGAACTGCATATTGCGAGGATTGAAGCCATTTCCACGTCGACAGTGTCGACTTTACAATAGGGTTGAGAGGTCTATTCAGGACAGGAAACTTTCCCTGACCCACTAAGAGACCTCAGAGGCACGAGCCCATATCATTCTGCTCCATGAAGACCCAAGGCTTATTTATAGGACCCGTCAACCATTCCACTACTCTTGACAATAACACAGATTTCCCATACAGTTCAGGATCCGGTAAACCTATCCCTCCTTTAGCCTTTGGTCTGCAGAGAACAGAACGAGCGAGTCGAGCCCTCTTCCCATCCCATACAAATTAACTGATTTCACGTTTAATTTTAACATAATATGTCTTAGAAATTGGAATAGGCAAAACCTGTTGTAAATAGGTCAGTCTGGGCAAAACTAGGGAGGTGACAATATTTTTTCTGCCAAACAACGAGAGCGAGGGGTTCTTTAACAATAACAGCTGATCAGTTATTGATTTTAAAAGGGGGGTATAATTCATATGGAATAATGAGGTAGGATTTGGCCCAATCTTAACTCCAAGATAAGTAATATAGGGGGTGTCCCAATTAAAGGGGGAACTAGCTTTCAATAAATTCCTAACTGGAGAAGGGAGGTCTATGCCTAGTACATGGGACTTGCTCATATTGATCTTAAAATTAGAATGGAGACTAAACTGTTCTAATATTCTATATATCAGGGGAAGAGCTTTAGTCGGATTAGTGTTTATTATAAGGAGGTCATCTGCAAACGCAGCAAACTTATGTTCATGTTGGCCAATTTTGATACCCTCAATCTCTCCCTCTTTCCTAATCGACTGCAATAGTGTTTCCATGACTAAAACTAAAATTAATGGTGAAAGGGGGCATCCCTGTCTGGTGCCATTACGGATAATGAAGGGCGGGGACAAAGTATCATTAATGATAATGGAAGCTGATGCATGAGTGTATAATGAAAAAATGGCTTTAATGTATGGGTCTGGAAATTTAAAGGCTCGGAGAACCTCTCCCATATATTCCCAGCTGACCCTATCAAACGCTTTTTCAGCGTCCGTGCTAAGGAGGACTAGAGGACGGCCTAACCTCTTAGCATAATATATAGCGTTCAATACTTTAGCAGTGTTGTCTCTGCCCTCCCTACCACGGACAAACCCCACTTGGTCATCCTTGATTAGGGCTGGGAGAAAGTTGGAAAGGCGTGATGCTAGCATTTTGGCTAAAATATAAATGTCTATTCTGCACAAGGTACAGACAAGTCTTGTGGGATCCAAGCCTGGTTCATTTTAATGAACGTGAGCTTGTCCACGCTGGCTGTGGACAGGCGGCTGCGTCTGTCTGTAATGACGCCTTCTGCCGTGCTAAATACAAGTTTAGAGAGTACACTGGCTGCAGGGCAGGCCAGCACCTCCAAGGCATACAGGGCAAGCTCTGGCCATGTAGACAATTTGGAGACCCAGAAGTTGAATGGGGCAGAACCATCAGTCAGTACGTGTAGTCGTGTGCACAGGTACTGTTCCACTATGTTGTACAAATGCTGCCTCCTGCTAACACGCTCCATATCAGCAGTTGGGGCCGGTTGTTGCGGCGAGGTGACAAAGCTTTTCCACATGTCGGCCATGCTAACCCTGCCTTCTGAGGTGCTGGCGCTGACACAGCTGCGTTGGCAACCACTTCCTCCTCCCCTGCCTTCGCTTTGTGCTTCCACTTGTCCCCCGGCGTCAGTCGGGAATGCTCTCAGGAGCGCGTCTACCAGCGTGCGCCTGTAGTCGCGCATCTTCCGATCACGCTCCAGTGAGGGAATTAAGGACGGCACATTGTCTTTGTAATGGGGATCCAGCAGGGTGGCCACCTAGTAGTCAGCACACGTTAAAATGTGGGCAACTCTGCTGTCGTTGCGCAGGCACTGCAGCATGTAGTCGCTCATGTGTGCCAGGCTGCCCAGAGGTAAGGACAAGCTGTCCTCTGTGGGAGGCGTATCGTCTGCGTCCTCCGTATTCCCCCAGCCACGCACCAGTGATGGCCCGAGCTGCGCTGGATGCAACCCGCTGTGAACATGCTTCATCCCCATCCTCCTCCTCCTCCTCCTCCTCCTCCTCCTCATCCTCCTCGTCCTCCAGTAGTGGGCCCTGGCTTGTACCTGGCCTCTGCTGTTGCAAAAATCCTCTTTCTGAGCCACTTCTAAAAGACTGGCCTGAAAGTGTTAAAGATGACCCCTCTTCCTCCTCCTCGTCCTGGGCCACATCCTCTTCCATCATCGCTCTAAGTGTTTTCTCAAGGAGACATAGAAGTTGTATTGTAACGCTGATAACGGCGTCATCACCACTGGCCATGTTGGTGGAGTACTCGAAACAGCGCAACAGGGCACACAGGTCTCGCATGGAGTCCCAGTCATTGGTGGTGAAGTGGTGTGACTCATACCGTGCGTGCTGCAGCTGAAACTCCACTATGGCCAGCATGTGCAAGGTGGAGTTCCACCTGGTGGTTACGTCGCATATGAGGCGGTGAGCGGGAAGGCCGAAGTTACGCTGTAGAGCAGACAGCCGAGCGGCGGCAGGATGAGAATGCCGGAAGCGCGCACAGACGGCCCGCACTTTATGCAGCAGCTCAGACATGTCGGGGTAGTTGTGAATGAATTTCTGCACCACCAAATTCAGCACATGCACCAGGCAAGGGATGTGCGTCAAACCGGCTAGTCCCAGAGCTGCAACGGGATTTCCCCCATTATCGAACACCACCAGGCCGGGCTTGAGGCTCACTGGCAGCAACCACTTGTCGGTCTGTTGTTCTATACCCCGCCACAACTCCTGCGCGGTGTGGGGCCTGTCCCCCAAACACATTAGTTTCAGAACGGCCTGCTGACGTTTACCCCTGGCTGTGCTGAAGTTGGTGTTGAAGGTCTGTCAATGACCGGATGAGGAGGTGGTAGAAGAGGAGGAGGAATCCGAGTAGGAAGAGGGGGCAACAGGATGCAAAGAATGATGCACTGCGATCCTTGGTGGCGGAAGGACGTGCGCCAAACAGCTCTCCGCCTGGGGCCCAGCTGCCACAGCATTTACCCAGTGTGCAGTTAGGGAGATATAGCGTCCCTGGCCGTGCTTACTGGTCCACGTATCTGTGGTTAGGTGGACCTTGCCACAGATGGCGTTGCGCAGTGCACACTTGATTTTATCCGATACTTGGTTGTGCAGGGAGGGCACGGCTCTCCTGGAGAAGTAGTGGCGGCTGGGAACGACGTACTGTGGGACAGCAAGCGACATGAGCTGTTTGAAGCTGTCCGTCTCCACCAGCCTGAATGACAGCATTTCAAAGGCCAGTAGTTTAGAAATGCTGGCATTCAGGGCCAGGGATCGAGGGTGGCTAATTGGGAATTTACGCTTTCTCTCAAAGGTTTGTGAGATGGAGAGCTGAACGCTTCCGTGTGACATGGTGGAGATGCTTGGTGACGGAGGTGGTGTTGTTGGTGGCACAGCCTCTGTTTGCTGGGCAGCAGGTGCCAACGTTCCTCCAGAGGCGGAGGAAGAGGCCGAGACAGCAGCAGGAGAGGGAGCAGGAGGGGCCTGAGCCCTTTCTTGGTTTTGAAGGTGCTTACTCCAATGCAGCCCGTGTCTCGCATGTAGATGCCTGGTCATGCAGGTTGTGCTAAGGTTCAGAAAGTTAATGCCTCGCTTCAGGCTCTGATGGCACAGCGTGCAAACAGCGAATGAACTGATCCCCTTGATTGGGGACAGAGGGAATAAAACTTAATTCAAATAAAACATTTAATAGATGATATATTAGAATAAATGGCACAACATAAAAGTACAAAACACACATATAAGACAGGCCCTCGTGGGCCTAGACAATGGCACGGTATTACCAGTATAAGAAAGGAACGTTCTTACCCGTGATGGACACGACCAAGGGGATACATCAGGCCGGATCCAAGGCAGGACCCTGGGAGTAAACGTCTTCCTTTTCTTTGCCTATAGGTGATTGCTGGAAACCATGCGCAGAGGATGTCAGATGAACAGTTGCTGTAGGCAAAGGCAGATTTCGGGAATAAATTTCCCTAGTTAGACCCTGATTCCAGGAAGGGGCTAATGAAGCCCTGCCTACCTACACAGAGTTCTTACCCCGCAAGGGGCGACCCCGTCCGGATACCTGTCCCTGGTGGGGGCCGGTATCCCTGATAAACCCCAAAAAAATCACGACGTGTCACATTTCATTTGCATAAAACTCATCAGGGGAAGTGTATAGTCAAGGGTAACAGGAGAACCAGGCCTGTGGTGAAAAACAGAAATAGCAACAAAAAAGCCAAAAGGCTAGTGGTTCTGAGCTAGGCTAGTTAGAGCTGGTATGGCTCAAAACGAGCACCATGGTGGACCAGTGGGGCCATCCAAGCTCAGAGACACAACAAGTGAGGACGGGCCAGTGGGACCGAACCACAACAACAAATACAGGACGACCTGAAGTGCTGGCGTGCCAGTGGGCCGTCTCAGCACAATGATATGTGGCAGTAAGGCGTGTTTCCCGCTGGAGGATTGCCCGGTCCCAGTCCCCCCCCCCCCCCCCCGACGTGGAGGAAGATCCCTGTCAATGCCCATAACAGACACGTGCGCTTTGCCATTATGATGGTTGTGAATGTGGTTGGCCACTGGCGTGTCTTTGGCCTTCAGAATATCGTTCAGATGTTCGCCCACTCATCTGCGGAACTCGCGGATGGTCTTCCCGACATATTCTTTGCTGCATTCACATGCCAGTCGGTAGATCACCCCTTGAGTTCTGCAGTTTATAAAATGGTTAATGGTATATTCTTTCCCAGTAATGTTGCTGCAGAAAGTCCTACCAGTTTGCATATGGCTACACGCAATACAACCGCTGCATCTATAGCACCCTTTGATGTTGGACTGTAACCACATGGAGCCAGATGGTGCGGGGGGTATGAACTCGCTTGAGACCAGTCTATCACGGAGACTGTGACCTCTGCGGTATGTGAGATGTGGATACTCCCCCACCACCTCTCTTAAATCTGGATCCATGAGTAGGATACCCCAGGGTCCTGCCTTGGATCCGGCCTGATGTATCCCCTTGGTCGTGTCCATCACGGGTGAGAACGTTCTTTTCTTATACTGGTAATACCGTGCCATTGTCTAGGCCCACGAGGGCCTGTCTTATATGTGTGTTTTGTACTTTTATGTTGTGCCATTTATTCTAATATATCATCTATTAAATGTTAAGTTTTATTCCCTCTGTCCCCAATCAAGGGGATCAGTTCATTCGCTTTTTGACTCTTCGGAGTATTTAGGATAAGCCTTCACTGAGCTAGACCTATTTGATATTTTGATATTCTTCAAGTTCACCACGTGTGCCAGAGCATGGCAGGTTTTCTGGCTACAGGCTTTAATGCAGACAGTTGCCTGGTAGAGGCCCAAGAAGTGTTCTCTGACAAAGAGTTTTCACAAAAAAAATATACCCCTTACTTTAATGCAGCTTTCAAGGACCTGACAGACATATACAGAGACCAAATCCTCTCCTGGTGGGAGACGCAGAGCCTGGAGAGCTATTTAAAACACAATATTGTCCCATGTGGACTCTGCATCTCCTTGCTACCCGCGACGCGCTTCAGGAGCCCTGGCTTCCTGAGTAAATGGGAACAGGAAGCTACCAATAGCTCTCTACGGTTCATGCGTCTCCTTCTAGCCGAAGAGAATACTAAATTGGAGACTCTAAACAAAAAATTAACTGAAAGTATTGAGGCCGCTCAGACTTTCTCACAAGAGGCGGAGTTTGCCACCAAGGAGAAACAACTCCAGAATTACCTTGACAAATATCAATACCACTTAAAAGAGCGCAAACACTGCCAATTTGTGAGAGATCTGGCGGATTTCAAGGAAAATAGAATTTATTCCTCCATAGCCAATCGAGGGGAGACTGGGGGGGTTCAAACTGACCTCTCTTCTACTGAGACGGAAGTTTCTGACTTTGACAGCATACCGAAAGGTAACAAACAATCTCCCCGGGGGGGAAACCGTCAGGGTCGACAAAGAGGAGGTTCACGCGGGAGGGACCGTCGTTTTTTAGGGGGTACCCCTTACCCAGGCCAACCCAATCCCCCACAAGGTTATCCCTTACGCAACCGTGCCCAAGCACCTCCTCAAAACCCCTAGGACCCCAGGTTGTTAATCTGTCTTTACGTCCCCTTACTGTTACTGAGACCCAGGCCCTTCAATTAGGTCTCTCATTCGTACCCACTCCAAACTTCAACAGATTTGACATCATAAAGGATCTCAATCTGTTTGTTCGCAAACTACGCTGGCACAAATTCTTCAAACTGCAAGAAAGGAAACAGTGCCAGGAACTAGGCATCCCCCTCGAGATCCTTTCAGACGTACGTCTGTTGTATGACCTCGACAGAGTACCCGAGCAACAAGAGGTTTCTAGGTCCTTTCACTAATCTGAAATTAAAAAGTAATAAAATGCCACCAGTAGCTGCGGACCCGTCATGTGTTGATGTTTTCTTGGACCTGGTCACACATCAAATTGAAGAGCTCAGACCATCACATTGTTCCAATATTGACCGTGTCCAGGTCACTGTGATCTCTGACCTCGAGAGCGACCGCTCCATTGTTATCAAACCCTCAGATAAGGGGGGCAACACGGTGGTCATGGACCAGGGCCAATATAGAGCAATGTGTGAAGCTCTCCTGCATGACCCATCCACATATGAGGTGTTACCTCGGGATCCGACCAATGATTTTAGGTCCGAATTAAAAGCCATCCTTGATGAGGCAAAGCTGGCACATATCATTTATGATGAGTAGTTCAAGTTCCTATTACCATCTTGTCCTCGTATGGCCACCTTTTATTGCCTCCCCAAACTCCATAAAGGGACCAATCCATTGAAGGGATGCCCCATAGTGTCGGGGGTGGGCAACCTTTGCCAAAATGTAGGGATATATGTTGACAAAATCCTGGCCCCATTTGTGACTGCCCTTCCCTCATACACCCGCGACACCACAGACCTCCTTAAGCGACTGGAGGGCATCTACATAGAAGCAGACAGTCTGCTCGCAAGCACTGATGTAGAGGCGCTATACTCAAGCATCCCCCACTCCTTGGGCCTCAAGGCTGTGGAATTCTTTTTGAGTAGTCGAGGCCGTCAGTATTGCGCCCACAGTCTCTTTATCCTCCGCTTGCTGGAGTTCACGCTGACCCGCAACGTGTTTTCCTTCAGCGGCAGGGTCTACCACCAGCTCAGGGGCACCGCGATGGGGAGCCCATGTGTCCCGTCGTATGCAAATTTGTTCCTGGGCTGGTGGGAGGAGACCCTGGTTTTTACGGATGCGGGATCAACCACTTTGGATCCCGTGGGACTGTGGGCACGATACATCGATGACATCTTCATCATTTGGAATGGTGACGGTGTCTCTTTTTGTTCCCTGGTGGAGGGTCTTAACAACAATAATATAGGTCTCCGCTTCACTAGTGAGAGAAATGCCATCCGCCTGCCATTCCTGGATGTCCTTATCTCCAAAACGGAGGAAGGAGAGTTGATCACGACGGTCTATAGGAAACCTACTTCAACTAACACATTGCTTAAGTGGGAGAGTAGCCACCCACTCCCGCTTGAGAAAGGTATTCCTAAGGGGCAGTACCTCCGCCTCAGGAGAAACTGCTCCTCCAAAAAAGAATTCATCAAACAGGCTGATGATTTACGACTCAGATTCCTTCAGCGTGGGTATCCTGATAGGGTACTAAGAGGAGCTTTTCGATCAGCCCTCCAAGAGGACAAAACGAATCAGGTTAATCAGGCACAGACGGGGAATCTGATTCGCCTGATTAGTACCTTTGATCGGGCAGCACCCGAGGTCCGAGACATCGTACGGAACAACTGGGGTATCCTACTCATGGATCCAGATTTAAGAGAGGTGGTGGTGGGGTATCCACATCTCACATACCGCAGAGGTCGCAGTCTCCGTGATAGACTGGTCTCAAGCGAGTTCATACATCCCGCACCATCTGGCTCCATGTGGTTACAGTCCAACATCAAAGGGTGCTATAGATGCAGCGGTTGTATTGCGTGTAGCCATATGCAAACTGGTAGGACTTTCTGCAGCAACATTACTGGGAAAGAATATACCATTAACCACTTTATAAACTGCAGAACTCGAGGGGTGATCTACCGACTGGCATGTGAATGCGGCAAAATATATGTCGGGAAGACCATCCGCGAGTTCCGCAGACGAGTGGGCGAACATCTGAACGATATTCTGAAGGCCAAAGACACGCTAGTGGCCAACCACATTCACAACCATCATAATGGCAAAGCGCACGTGTCTGTTATGGGCATTGACAGGGTCCTTCCTCCATGTTGGGGGGGGGGACTGGGACCGGGCAATCCTGCAGCGGGAAACCCGCTGGATCTACTATCTTAAAACCATGGCTCCAATGGGCCTCAATGAACAACTCAATTATAGTTGTTTTTTGTGACCATGGTCACCTTGTTCGATTCACTCCTTAATTCAGTCTCAATACTAGTCCAATTGTTCTAAAATTAGCCTGTTATCTACCTAACCTGTTCATAAATAGCTCTGTTATGCAAACACTGTTTTGCTCTTTTTGAAACATGAGACCCATCTGTATGTCGGTCTCCCATGCAATCATTGACGCCCCGTGGCATATTTCCCGGCGTCTTGATTGCCAGGCGACCAGCCTGCCTCCAGGTTAGAAATTGTTGTCCTTCCTCTGATCTGCGTGCCACCACGGTGCTGCGACTCACGCGCTGTGTTCCACCTTACCACGCCCCTTGTACGTGCATGTCACCATGAGCTCATTTACATCCATAGTGCTCCCCGCACGCAGACCTGATCACGTGATTGAGCGTACCCGGCCACACGTGACTTCTGGTTGGCGTCCCTGGATTACTGGCGCGCTGGATCAAGCATTTTAAAAGTGGCATCGTGAAGGTACTCATTCGCCGACAGCCCCTTCCCTCTGTCCCCAATCAAGGGGATCAGTTCATTTGCTTTTTGACTCTTGGGAGTATTTAGGATAAGCCTTCACTGAGCTAGACCTATTTGATATTTTGATATTCCAGAGCAAGCAAACCACTCGGGTCTTGTCGTCAGCATATTTTGTGAAGAAGTGCCATGCCAGGGAACTCCTTGAAGCTGCCTTTGGTGTGCTCGGTCCCTGTTGACGGTGGCCAGTAGCAGGCAAACTGTTTTGGCGACGGCTGCTCTGCTTTTGCACCCTGCTCCCGCTTTTGCTGCGCTGTTGGCTCGGTCTCACCACTGCCTCTTCCTCCGAACTCTGAAAGTCAGTGGGACGACCTTCATTCCATGTGGGGTCTAGGACCTCATCGTCCCCTGCATCGTCTTCCACCCAGTCTTCCTCCCTGACCTCCTTTTCGGTCTGCACACTGGAGAAAGACGCAGCAGTTGGCACCTGTGTTTCGTCATCATCAGAGACGTGCTGAGGTGGTATTCCCATGTCCTCATCAGGAAACATAAGTGGTTGTGCGTCAGTGCATTCTATGTTTTCCACCCCTGGGGAAGGGCTAGGTGGATGCCCTTGGGAAACCCTGCCAGCAGAGTCTTCAAACAGCATAAGAGACTGCTACATGACTTGAGGTTTAGACAGGTTCCCCGATATGCACGGGGGTGATGTGACAGACTGATGGGCATGGGTTTCAGGCCCCACCTGTGCGCTTTCTGCAGAATACTGGGTGGGAGATAATGTGAACGTGCTGGATCCACTGTCGGCCACCCAATTGACTAGCGCCTGTACTTGCTCAGGCCTTACCATCCTTAAAACGGCATTAGGCCCGACCAAATATCGCTGTAGATTCTGGCGGCTATTGGGACCTGAGGTAGTAGGTTCAGTAGGACGTGTAGCTGTGGCAGAACGGCCATGTCCTCTCCCTGCACCAGAGGCTCCACCACCACCACCACCACGACCATGACCGCATCCCTTATTAGATGTTTGCCTTATAGTTAGCGTTCACAAAGCAAAGTAAAAAGTGGTTAAGTCTGTTAAAAATAATTAACCGCCAATAAAAACCCTGATGTAGGGTATTGCACTCAATTTTTATTTTTATTACTCTATATGACAGCGGTATTTGTGGCCAAAATGTGACAGTCACCTATGCAAGTGTAATCCCAGATGTGCAGTATATAAGAGGGATTTTTCACCACAGTATCCTAAAAGCCTTATTTGTGGCCTAAATGTGACAGTCACCTATGCAAGTGTAATCACAGATGTGCAATATATGAAAAAATTATTATTTTTTTCACCACATCCAGGCCATGGATTACGTGGGAAAGACCATACGGGAGTTCAGGAGAAGAATCAATGATGTCATCAAGAAGGAGCCAACACCTTTGGCCACTCATGTCAATGATTGTCATGGGGGGGATCCCTCTGTTCTCCGGTTTACTGTCCTTGAACTGGTGTCTCCCTCCCCAAGAGGTGGCGACTTGGACAGGCGTATTTTACAGAAGGAGAGCGAGTGGATACACAGGTTCCGCTCTCAATCACCCCGTGGACTTAACGAGCGTCTTACTTTTTCATGTTTCCTATGAATACCGACTCCCTGTTTATTTTCACTGCTGTCGGCGATGATTCCCCTTTTCTCCCTTCATTTGTATCTTTTCCCATATAGACTGAATTTTTCCTGCGTTATTGTTGTCCTGGCCCCGGTGGGGGGTCTCCCCCCTGCTTTTGGGCTGTCCCTTTAGCACTTGTGGCCTTCAGTAAAAATATTATGCATTCCCTGTCACTTAGCCTGGGTACGTGAAGGACCCGAAGGTAATATATATATGGTGTGGCCCTTTATCTTCGCACATCTTAATGTTGGCATCCTTGTTATCATCAAGGGTGGCCTAGTTTTATATCTGAGGATATATATATATTTTTTTTCATTACTCTATGTTTATTATCTCTGGCACTTTTCTTCCCCCTCCTGATCTATTCTGGTGTCTAGCTCCACCATTGCCATGTCCGCTATTCCACACTTTTTCCCCTTGGCATTTGACCCCATACTGGGCTTAGGTTAGATCTATTATAAATTAAATATTATATACCATCTTCTGATTATGCTGATTTGCTTGTTTAGAGCTACATATGGGGTTAATATTATTCTTGCCATATAGAGGTATGTGGTTGAAGCGGTCCACACACCTGACATCCGGTCCGGTCTCAGCCCAGTGGTGTCTCTTCCGGCGTGCGTTCCACCCTGGCACGCACGCCTTACGTCAGCCACATAGTACCTGGCTGGCTGCGCTTCACATACCGGATATCCGTCCGGCTCCTGGCCTGTGTGGATGCATCCTGGCGTGCGTTCCACTGTGGAACGCAAGCATAACGGCATTTACCCTGTAGCCGTTCCATGGACTATTTCCACCTGTGATTCGTTCCCCTTTGCGGATTAGGCGTGCAGGGTATTTATAGGGTGGGGGAATCCATCATGATCGCCTCAGACCCATTTTTTCACACTGACGGCGGCACTATGTGAGTACCCCTGTACCATTTCTATACTACAGGGAGTGCAGAATTATTAGGCAAGTTGTATTTTTGAGGAATAATTTTATTATTGAACAACAACCATGTTCTCAATGAACCCAAAAAACTCATTAATATCAAAGCTGAATATTTTTGGAAGTAGTTTTTAGTTTGTTTTTAGTTTTAGCTATTTTAGGGGGATATCTGTGTGTGCAGGTGACTATTACTGTGCATAATTATTAGGCAACTTAACAAAAAACAAATATATACCCATTTCAATTATTTATTTTTACCAGTGAAACCAATATAACATCTCAACATTCACAAATATACATTTCTGACATTCAAAAACAAAACAAAAACAAATCAGTGACCAATATAGCCACCTTTCTTTGCAAGGACACTCAAAAGCCTGCCATCCATGGATTCTGTCAGTGTTTTGATCTGTTCACCATCAACATTGCGTGCAGCAGCAACCACAGCCTCCCAGACACTGTTCAGAGAGGTGTACTGTTTTCCCTCCTTGTAAATCTCACATTTGATGATGGACCACAGGTTCTCAATGGGGTTCAGATCAGGTGAACAAGGAGGCCATGTCATTAGATTTTCTTCTTTTATACCCTTTCTTGCCAGCCACGCTGTGGAGTACTTGGACGCGTGTGATGGAGCATTGTCCTGCATGAAAATCATGTTTTTCTTGAAGGATGCAGACTTCTTCCTGTACCACTGCTTGAAGAAGGTGTCTTCCAGAAACTGGCAGTAGGACTGGGAGTTGAGCTTGACTCCATCCTCAACCCGAAAAGGCCCCACAAGCTCATCTTTGATGATACCAGCCCAAACCAGTACTCCACCTCCACCTTGCTGGCGTCTGAGTCGGACTGGAGCTCTCTGCCCTTTACCAATCCAGCCACGGGCCCATCCATCTGGCCCATCAAGACTCACTCTCATTTCATCAGTCCATAAAACCTTAGAAAAATCAGTCTTGAAATATTTCTTGGCCCAGTCTTGACGTTTCAGCTTGTGTGTCTTGTTCAGTGGTGGTCGTCTTTCAGCCTTTCTTACCTTGGCCATGTCTCTGAGTATTGCACACCCTGTGCTTTTGGGCACTCCAGTGATGTTGCAGCTCTGAAATATGGCCAAACTGGTGGCAAGTGGCATCTTGGCAGCTGCACGCTTGACTTTTCTCAGTTCATGGGCAGTTATTTTGCTCTTTGGTTTTTCCACACGCTTCTTGCGACCCTGTTGACTATTTTGAATGAAACGCTTGATTGTTCGATGATCATGCTTCAGAAGCTTTGCAATTTTAAGAGTGCTGCATCCCTCTGCAAGATATCTCACTATTTTTGACTTTTCTGAGCATGTCAAGTCCTTCTTTTGACCCATTTTGCCAAAGGAAAGGAAGTTGCCTAATAATTATGCACACCTAATATAGGGTGTTGATGTCATTAGACCACACCCCTTCTCATTACAGAGATGCACATCCCCTAATATGCTTAATTGGTAGTAGGCTTTCGAGCCTATACAGCTTGGAGTAAGACAACATGCATAAAGAGGATGATGTGGTCAAAATACTCATTTGCCTAATAATTCTGCACGCAGTGTATATTCTGTTATGGCTCAGTCTATGAGTTCAAATCCTAGCCCTGTGTACATTCTAGGCACCATCTGGCAGGTAGCCCTATACCTTAGGACGCTGCGGTATCGTCCTGTACTTGGAGTGTATGTCAGGTATTTGCATTTATTTCTGCTTTCACTTGTTATAGGTGAGGGGCATGAACACTAGGAGCGGTATGCTCACCCTGTGTATCTTTTACAGTTATATCTATGTAGGTTTGGGGTGATTACCCTCAGGGCCGGGCCGACACAGAGGCTGGGGAGGCTCCAGCCTCTGGGCGCTCCAGCCTCAGGGCGCAGCAGGGGCCGGAGACCGGTCACCGCCGGAGTCAAACACTTTAAGTCCCCCAGGCGGCAGGCCAGACAGTGGAGAGCCGGCGGCAGGCGAGCGCTTGCTGCCGCTTGAGTTGTGATGTGACAGCAGTGCGCCGCGCGAGTGCCGACTCGCCGAGTGCGGTACTTAAAAGACAGAGACAACATGCATCACAGCCGGTGATTCAAAGGACCCAGGAGGGAGGCAGCGGCAGCGGCAGGAGAACGGTGGGCGGGCCCAGAGCGTGATGCGTCACGCTGATGTCACGCTGCGCCAGGCAGAGCCCGCCCACTGACTGAATTCTTCTCCCGACTCCTGCACCTGCTGCCTTCTCCAAGTTCTCTCGCCTCAGCTCAGGGCCAGGCAGCCTGCCCACTGTGCCCAGCTGTCCTGGTGTGGACTGTAGTCTCAGAGTAGACTCAGTCTGTTGTACAGTACTAACACCACTTGTCTTGCCTCCAGTAATAAAGTGCCCTGCCTCTGTATAACTTGTAAGTAGTAGGCGGCGCCAAAATCTCAGGGAGGGAGACAGTTTGAAAAATAAAAATGTGATTTTTACAGTGCCTGCTGGGAAGGGGGGGGGGCGCACTTGGGAAGCTCAGCCTCTGTTGGTGGTTGACCTTGTCCCAGCCCTGATTACCCTTGACGCCCCCTCATGTGCACTCTCACAATTTATCCTTTTGTGACTCTGTGCTCTCTCTAATCTCAGGTACTTATTACTCACTTATTTACCTAGCGTCACGTGTGTATTTCCCTTTGGTTATATGTTCTTATCTTTGTCTTTATTTTCTGTAGAGATTTGCATTTTTTTGCATCTGTTCGGCTGACTCCATCATCAATTGCGCCGCCCAATGACCGTATGTACTCTGCCATTAGGCATTGATTTATCAACTTTGGGTCTGTTGACGTTTTATAATTTTCTTAAACGCATTTATTTACGCATCATTTATTGGACAGGGCCTGCTGTATTTATCGTTATGGGCGTCCCGTCTATACTATACCTACCCCGTATCACCCCCTGATGATCCCACTGTGTGGGTGAAACGCGTCGGGGTTGTAGGTTATCATCTATTTATTGTTTCTGTGTCTATATGTGCGTGTGTCTGTCTGTGTATTTTATCCTCTAGGTGGACCCTGTACCTCCTGGCGATCTGTCACGAGGGCTATATACAGTGGACACCTTTAAGTCTTTCTTCATCTATGTGCTAGTCATCCGCTAGGGTGCCACTCTGACACTTGTCTCTCTCCACCCGTCACCTCACCAGGGACAGACAGGAGGTTGAGACTAGGTACGAGGACAGGGAGTCCCCACCACCAGGAGACGTCCCTGGGCAGAGGACCAGATCAGGGTAGCAGTGGTAGGGATAATTTCCCCACCACTTACCCAGTGTATCTTACTGTATCCTGGCCCCTCCCTCTGGATTGACTATGTAGAGTTTTGTCTATGTCTATGTTTCTCATTAAATTTAGTTATCTTATTATTTAACAGGGTACTATTGCTGGACTGCTTGATTACAGTATCCTAAAAGCCTTATTTATGGCCTAAATGTGACAGTCAGCTATGCACGTGTAATCACAGATGTGCAGTATATGAAAAAAAGGTTTTTTTTCACCACAGTATCCTAATAGCCGTATTTGTGGCCTAAATGTGACAGTCACCTATGCACGTGTAATCACAGATGTGCAGTATATGAAAAAAAGTTTTTTTTTTTCACCACAGTATCCTATAAGCCTTATTTGTGGCCTAAATGTGACAGTCACCTATGCAAGTGTAATCCCAGATGTGCAGTATATCAGAGGGATTTTTCACCACAGTATCCGATAAGCCTTATTTGTGGCCTAAACGTGACAGTCACTTATGCAAGTGTAATCACATATGTGCAGTATATGAAAAAAAAGTAGTTTTTTTCACCCCAGTATCCAAAAAGCCTTATTTGTGGCCTAAATGTGACAGTCACCTATGCAAGTGTAATCCCAGATGTGCAGTATATCAGAGGGATTTTTCACCACAGTATCCTAAAAGCCTTATTTGTGGCCTAAATGTGACAGTCACCTATCCAAGTGTAATCACAGATGTGCAATATATGAAAACATTTTTATTTTTTTTACCACAGTATCCTAAAAGTTTTATTTATGGCCTAAATGTGAGTCACCTATGCACGTGTAATCACAGATGTGCAGTATATGAAAAAAAGGTGTTTTTTTCACCACAGTAACCTAATAGCCATATTTGTGGCCTAAATGTGACAGTCACCTATGCATGTGTAATCACAGATGTGCACTATATCAGAGGGTTTTTTCACCACAGTATCCTAAAAGCCTTTTTTGTGGCCTAAATGTGACAGTCACTTATGCATGTGTAATCCCAGATGTGCAGTATATCAGAGGCTTTTTTCACCCCAGTATGCCAAAGCCGTATTTATGGCCTAAATGTGACAGTCACCTATGCTTGTCTAATTCCAGATGTGCAGTATTTTAGAGGTTTTTTTCACCCCAGTAACCAAAAAGCCGTATTTCTGGCCTAAATGTGACAGTCACTTATGCACGTGTAATCCCAGATGTGCAGTATATCAGAGGCTTTTTTCACCCAAGTATGCCAAAGCCGTATTTATGGCCTAAATGTGACAGTCACCTATGCTTGTCTAATCCCAGATGTGCAGTATTTTAGAGGGTTTTTTCACCCCAGTAACTAAAAAGCCGTATTTCTGGCCTAAATGTGACAGTGACTTATGCATGTGTAATCCCAGATGTGCAGTATATCAGAGGCTTTTTTCACCCCAGTATGCCAAAGCCGTATTTCTGGCCTAGTCACTTATGCACGTCTAAACCTAGATGTGCAGTATATCAGAGGCTTTTTTCACCCCAGTATGCCAAAGCCTTATTTATGGCCTAAATGTGACAGTCACTTATGCACGTGTAATCCCAGCTGTGTAATATATTAGAGGCTTTTTTCACCCCAGTAACCAAAAAGCAGTATTTGTGGCCTAAATGTGACAGT
The DNA here is from genome assembly GCF_905171765.1 of Bufo bufo. Taxonomy (NCBI): domain Eukaryota; kingdom Metazoa; phylum Chordata; class Amphibia; order Anura; family Bufonidae; genus Bufo; species Bufo bufo. The sequence goes on from NC_053389.1 coordinate 576,814,934, forward strand.
CACTTATGCACGTGTAATTCCAGATGTGCAGTATATCAGAGGCTTTTTTCACCCCAGTATGCCAAAGACGTATTTATGGCCAAAATGTGACAGTCACTTATGCACGTCTAATCCCAGATGTGCAGTATATTAGAGGCTTTTTTCACGCCAGTAACCAAAAAGCCGTATTTCTGGCCTAAATGTGACAGTCACTTATGCATGTGTAATCCCAGATGTGCACTATATTTAACAGATCTATTTTTTTAACCCCAGTAAGCAAAAAGCAGCCTGTGCTGGTGCACTATCGTTGCATAAAATGGCTGCCGATCATGTATTGATATTGACTAATTGAAGAAAAAAAAAATAGTTTTCAGCAGTAGTTGGCTCAGGGCAGGCTTAAAAACAATTGTGCGCTGCACCTACAAAACACTTTTGCTGTAGATCGCTGAGTACAAAAACAGTTCTTGATAAGATTTCTCTCTTATCTCTCCCTCACAGCAGCTGCAGCCTCTCCCTACACTAATCCGAGCATAGTGATGGGCGCCGCTACGTGACTCCAGCTTAAATAGAGGCTAGGTCACATGCTGCAGTTGGCCAATCACAGCCATGCCAATAGTAGGCATGGCTGTGATGGCCTTTTGGGGCAAGTAGTATGACGCTTGTTGATTGGCCATAAAAATTGCCGAACACCGAACCCAAACTTTTACGCAAATGTTCGGGTTTGGGTCCAGGTGCCGTTCGGGTTCGCTCAACTCTAAGTACCAGTGATTCTTCCAGCCATTCTGATGATGCACTTGAGGGTCTTCTTGTCCTCAGAAGAGCAGCCAGAGTACCACACTGTAATGCAGTATGTGATAACAGATTCTATGATGCATCTGTAAAAATTGACTAGCAGCTGTTTTGGGAGTTGTGCTTTCTCCTCAGAAAATTAAGCCTCTGAAGGCCTTTTTTGGTAATTTCTGTTGTGTTTTTTATCCATGACAGGTCCTGACTAATATACTTTACCAGGCAACAGAACGCAGAAATGCGGATGGCAAGCCCACCTAGGTCAGCAGCAAGGGCCTACACCCAGCAAGGCACAAGACAGAACTAACCCCATGCCGCACAGCTCATAGATAGAAATAGCTGCAATAATGAGGGCACCTGATAAGCCACACCCAAGAACAGACTAGGGAATGTTAAGCCCACCAGAACCAGGAATAAACAGAACCAAAGAACAAACAATACAATTGTCAGTTCACACTGTCACCGAATGCTGCAGCCAACACGCCCAAACAACAACCAGCATACACAGGAAAACTGTAGCCAGTACTAGGTTACAGGCGGCCAGCCTACACAATAAAGAGTGACAGAACCGCACAATGCATCCATACTCAGACCCTGTTCACACACAAGGCTGCAGCATCACAGAACCAGCATATATGGAAACTGCCACAGCCAGTACACAAAGTGCATGCAGCCAGCCTACACAGCACCGGTAACAGGAACTACCGAGATATGGAAGTGGGGAGACACAAACACAGGCAACAGTTCACACACATACCGTAGCCAGCACGCAGCCGCAAGCAACCAGCATACACAGGAGTCAGCCTGCAGCTAGTACGCGAGAGAATATGCAGCCAGCCTACAGGCCACAACTGTCACAGTGAACCGTACTGTGACAAGAGTACATTAGTATACATGGAGTGTGAGAAATATTCTTTGAAAATCTGAAAAAAGTGAAGTTATGGAATGTAATAGATCTTCCTACAAATATACGTTTTAAGACTCCCTTCATACTGTGAATGTTGAGAATTGATCAGGTTCTCTGAGGTAGTAAAATCCAGTCATATGGTCCAGCATGAGAAAGATCCTGAGGTGGAAGTGGAAGATTCAGACTCAGGAGGATGTTAATATTACCAACTAACTAATACCATCCAGTCTGCACCTCTTAGGATGACCATCCTCATCTTTTGCTGGCTTTATTTCTAAATAATCCTTCAACGTCTCCATGTCCTAGAAAAGTCAGCAATATGCAAAGAGGAGGAGCGGGATATTCCTAATGACATATTCTCATCGATATTAGATGATGTGGAAAAGGAGGGAAAGCAGATGGCAGAAGAATGGCTCCCACCTGTAAGACAGGAGAGTGCTGGGGTTGGAGAAGTGGGTAAGCCAGAGCTGATTAATATTCAGTGTTTACTGTTAAATAACCTGCAGAAGACTGCAGGCAAGCACAGCGATAATATACATATTATGCCCCCACCTAACCAGTCAAACCCCATACCATCAACAGCCCTTCAAAGGTGCCGCACGGCCATTAACAATGAAGACTGACTATACAGTGTGGTCTTCATTATTAAATGAAAGGCAGCTGGTAATTGGCCAAGCGGCTCTTCGCTGCAGCATGGCCACAACCCGCCTTCAGCAAGACCGCTCCGTGTGGCCGTTCCCTACGACAGAGTGGCCTGGGTATACCTGATTTATAGCGATTCATGACAAATTAATTCGTAATGAATAGTGTTGAGCGTTGTGATTTTGAATATAGTGCTATATATTCGTATTCGCAAATAGTGTTGATCGCGAATATTCTAATCGCGAATTTATCACGAATAACGGCACTTAGCAGCATCCCTAACAACCAATAGGAAAGTTGCCTACCCCTTAGTGTTGATCATGAATATTCTAATTGCGAATTTTTATCGCAAATATATTATTGCGGATTTTTGCAATCAAGTAAATAATGACTGGAGATCACAAATTCTCGAATTTGCAAATTTATGGCAAATATTCGGCTACAAATTTGCAAAATATCGTGAATTCGAATATTGCCTATAACGCTCATCACTAGTAATGAATCAAATTTCTTGGTTAACTTCAGCAAAGTTGAAAAATAAAATTTTTCGCTTATCTCTAGTCATCAGTAAAAAAAAAAATAAAGAAACCCTTTTAAAGCTTGCTGATGAATTCAAGTGTACCTACATTTTAGATCTCTTAACCAACCTCATATCAGACAAGGAAAGACACTGTTGCATATGCTGGACAGTGTGGCTGCTATGAAAACTATACTATACTTGGTGAATAATCAAATTAATTGGACTTGTGCATGATACTCTCTATGCATGATACAGTTGTCATGGCAAGCAGCTGAGCAAGCGGAAGTATCTCTCCAGATCACTTGACAAATCAAAAGTGTACATATTCAAAAGGAAAGAGTTTGGTGAGGGAATTTTTGATATTCTATCTTTTTGTGCAAATTATCCATATTCAGCTATTGCATTTATATAGCAATGTGGGAATCCAGAAGAGCTGTTGTACCAGTGAACTGTGGTGCCAATGAGCAAATGACAAATAATACTAGTACACCTCAATTTACAATGGTCAAGGAAGTGTCATGCATTTTAAACTGAGGTGACTGAAATGCAATGAATTATTAGAATATTATACTTTATCCTCTTCTTGCACCACACCCAATATTTATAGCCTAGCATAGAGAGATATTGCCATAAAAGTACAGAGTGGTGACTGCTTACTCACAGGCTAGGGTATAGTGTATGTAGCATTTGGTAAAGGTGGGGTTCAATTCCATGAGTAGTGTTGAGCAAATTGAAGCATCCGAAGTGGAATTTTATCTGAAGTTTAGGAAAAATTTGATTTGCATGGAATCCAAATTTCCTCGCGCTCCATGGTGATGAATCGTTTTTTTCCTAAAGTGAAAGTAAGAAGCTTGGGAACGCAAGATCAACCATAATGCCTTGTAGTCGGCCAATCCACATATAGCCAACCCTTGTGATTTCACAGCCCTCTAAAAGCCTCATCCCGTGCGGTCTTCGCCATTTCTCTTTGAGCTGAGCATAGGGAGAAATGTGGAAGCGATAGGGATAGTAGTGCTGATGATCTGTAGACAAAGAAAATACTGAATTGCCAGTGTGAAAGGGACAGTGCAGGGAACCATAGGAGACAGTGCAGTTTGAATCAATCATGGTTAGGGAACAGAGCTATCTAATTGAATGGTATCCACAGTGATTAATAGGAAAACAATTCTATTGGGCCCTGATTCCTAAATTGGTGCTCCATTATACACTGCTCAAAAAAATAAAGGGAACACAAAAATAACACATCCTAGATCTGAATTAATTATTCTTCTGAAATACTTTGTTCTTTACATAGTTGAATGTGCTGACAACAAAATCACACAAAAATAAAAAAAATGGAAATCAAAATTTTTCAACCCATGGAGGTCTGGATTTGGAGTCACACTCAAAATTAAAGTGGAAAAACACAGTACAAGCTGCTCCAACTTTGATGTAATGTCCTTAAAACAAGTCAAAATGAGGCTCAGTAGTGTGTGTGGCCTCCACGTGCCTGTATGACCTCCCTACAACGCCTGTGCATGCTCCTAATGAGGTGGCGGACGGTCTCCTGAGGGATCTCCTCCCAGACCTGGACTAAAGCATCTGCCAACTCCTGGACAGTCTGTGGTGCAACGTGACGTTGGTGGATAGAGCGAGACATGATGTCCCAGATGTGCTCAATTGGATTCAGGTCTGGGGAACGGGCGGGCCAGTCCATAGCATCAATGCCTTTGTCTTGCAGGAACTGCTGACACACTCCAGCCACATGAGGTCTAGCATTGTCTTGCATTAGGAGGAACCCAGGGCCAACCGCACCAGCATATGGTCTCACAAGGGGTCTGAGGATCTCATCTCGGTACCTAATGGCAGTCAGGCTACCTCTGGAGAGCACATGGAGGGCTGTGCGGCCCTCCAAAGAAATGCCGCCCCACACCATTACTGACCCAATGCTAAACCGGTCATGCTGGAGGATGTTGCAGGCAGCAGAACATTCTCCACGGCGTCTCCAGACTCTGTCACGTCTGTCACATGTGCTCAGTGTGAACCTGCTTTCATCTGTGAAGAGCACAGGGCGCCAGTGGCAAATTTGCCAATCTTGGTGTTCTCTGGTAAATGCCAAACGTCCTGCACGGTTTTGGGCTGTAAGCACAACCCCCACCTGTGGACCTCGGGCCCTAATATCACCCTCATGGAGTCTGTTTCTTACCGTTTGAGCAGACACATGCACATTTGTGGCCTGCTGGAGGTCATTTTGCAGGGCTCTGGCAGTGCTCCTCCTGTTCCTCCTTGCACAAAGGCGGAGGTTGCGGTCCTGCTGCTGGGTTGTTGCCCTCCTACGGCCTCCTCCACGTCTCCTGATGTACTGGCCTGTCTCCTGGTAGCGCCTCTATGCTCTGGACACTACGCTGACAGACACAGCAAACCTTCTTGCCACAGCTCGCATTGATGTGCCATCCTGGATAAGCTGAACTACCGGAGCCACTTGTGTGGGTTGTAGACTCTGTCTCATGCTACCACTAGAATATCCAGCATTGAACAATTAAACCCCTAAAAATTACTTTATTGGTATGCGTTAAAAGGATCCCATAAGGGTCCACTAGATACACACTAGTAGGTATACACACAAAAATTGACCAATAACCACATCCAGAATAGAAATAAATATACCCGGGGTATGGGAAAATATATCCCTAAATCTACCCCTATCCTAAAAACCTCAGCCCAGGGAGGGCTCCTGATGGTGGAGGCCCCCTGTCCGCGTACCTATACTGCTACCCCTACCTGTACCCTACAGGTGTGTCGCAGAGATGGCAGACAGTTAAACCAGGTATGAGATATGGATATTGAGATACCAACTATATGAGTAAGCTGGATGGGAAAAGAAACAAAAAAGAGACACAGAACATAGTACAGACAAACACAAAAATACACTTAATCAGGGATGACAATATAGTCATACACCTCTGTCACCTCGACGCGTTTCACCCACATAGATACTGTGGGATCATCAGGAGGTGTAGTTATATAGTTAATCTATACAATATTTAGTAAGTGACTCTATAGGTACCGGTACAGAACCGGGTCACACAAGAAAAGTGCTCCAAGATATATGCCGGCTAAAATGCCAAATCGCAAAAACGCACACTTGAAATGAACGCTCTACATATAAATGATGGGGATATATTTAAAGATACTTATGCCTGATTTAGACTCCATCCAGTACAGATAATGTCATCCACGTCCTATATGAGGCAGAAGACAATCATAGACCGCGGTCAATGTCGATATCTAAACATCTAGATGTATATAGAATTGCTAGTGATTGCAAACTTACGGTTCAGTAGATGGGGTGGACCCAGTTAGTTAATTCTCTGTCAGTCCCCTGCCATGGTTACTTGACAGAACAGTTTAGATATCGACATTGACCGCGGTCTATGATTGTCTTCTGCCTCATATAGGACGTGGATGACATTATCTGTACTGGATGGAGTCTGAATCAGGCATAAGTATCTTTAAATATATCCCCATCATTTATATGTAGAGCGTTCATTTCAAGTGTGCGTTTTTGCGATTTGGCATTTTAGCCGGCATATATCTTGGAGCACTTTTCTTGTGTGACCCGGTTCTGTACCGGTACCTATAGAGTCACTTACTAAATATTGTATAGATTAACTATATAACTACACCTCCTGATGATCCCACAGTATCTATGTGGGTGAAACGCGTCGAGGTGACAGAGGTGTATGACTATATTGTCATCCCTGATTAAGTGTATTTTTGTGTTTGTCTGTACTATGTTCTGTGTCTCTTTTTTGTTTCTTTTCCCATCCAGCTTACTCATATAGTTGGTATCTCAATATCCATATCTCATACCTGGTTTAACTGTCTGCCATCTCTGCGACACCCCTGTAGGGTACAGGTAGGGGTAGCAGTATAGGTACGCGGACAGGGGGCCTCCACCATCAGGAGCCCTCCCTGGGCTGAGGTTTTTAGGATAGGGGTAGATTTAGGGATATATTTTCCCATACCCCGGGTATATTTATTCTATTCTGGATGTGGTTATTGGTCAATTTTTGTGTGTATACCTACTAGTGTGTATCTAGTGGACCCTTATGGGATCCTTTTAACGCATACCAATAAAGTAATTTTTAGGGGTTTAATTGTTCAATGCTGGATATTCTGTTATATACTTACCCCCATTACATCAATGTCTATTGATCTTGCTGGAATTAAATCATGCTACCACTAGAGTGAAAGCACCGCCAGCATTCAAAAGTGACCAAAACATCAGCCAGGAAGCATAGGAACTGAGAAGTGGTCTATGGTCACCACCTGCAGAACCACTCCTTTATTGGGGGTGTCTTGCTAATTGCCTATAATTTCCACCTGTTGTCTATCCCATTTGCACAACAGCATGTGAAATTGATTGTCACTCAGTGTTGCTTCCTAAGTGGACAGTTTGATTTCACAGAAGTGTGATTGACTTGGAGTTACATTGTGTTGTTTAAGTGTTCCCTTTATTTTTTTGAGCAGTGTATATTGGCAGTAGTCTACTGAACAAAGACTACTCCAAGAGGTATCAGCCAGGTGGTTAGTTTGCAGCAGAGTTCCGATCCATGTATAGGAGTTAAAGGATGAAAACTGGGGGGGGCACTTAAAGTCCATAGGAGTATCCATATCTGCTTCGTAACAATGATCTTGTCTGGCATCTGCTAGTGAAAGATGAACATTATGTGTGAGATGTTCACTTTTCATAAGCAAAAGGCAGATAGAATTTTATACAGACTGCAGCGGTACATGGGCCAGGTGAGAAGACAAGTAGTAAGGATCTTGGAGAATTGAGGGAAATTCTAACCCCTCACACAGTTGGTGTCATCTGATATACACTATATATAAATCCAATCTTGCTCATTTAAAACTTTAAACCTCCACAGTATCTACATAAGTGGTTAGACCATGGGGTAGGGAACTCCCTATATCACCCAATCATCAGCCCCACAACATAATTGCAGGTTGCTGATTGGTTGCAATGACATCAGGGGGCTTAACAAGGGTCCCAAACTTGCCATGTCTTTCAACAAATTAACACAAACAGGGAACAGAAATAAAACAATGACAAAAGAAAGCTAAACATAGGCACTAAAACATACTGTAATTTCAGGAAATCTGTGATGTAAAATTGTATGTGTAATCTAAATAAGAAGCTACATTACAGATACTGGGGCATTGGACTACTGTTCATGTGGCACCTAAAATCTCTTCCACCTTTGGCTGCCATATACCGGTGATATAAATCAAAGTACAGCAGAAGACATTGGAACCTACAGGCAAAGTATGATTGTAACAATCACATTTTAATGTTTTAAGTGTTTAGATGATACAGTATATATTATATAGTTTTATAGATTTTGCAATTGAGAATATCAATAATATAGTGGTAGTAGTATTTTTCATTTTCTGGTGCCTTTGAAAGGCTTTTTATTTTTTTATTTTTTTCATTAACAATTTTTATTGTTTTTGTTCAATAAGTCAAATGAGAATGACATTGAAGTACACCAAGGTATAAAAACAGGTGCATATTTGACAATGGTCATTCATGTATAAATCAGTGAGTTACAGAACAATTGTACATTAGTGATGTCGCGAACATAAAATTTTCAGTTCGCGAACAGCGAACGCGAACTTCCGCAAATGTTCGCGAACTGGCGAACCGGGCGAACCGCCATAGACTTCAATAGACAGGCGAATTTTAAAACCCACAGGGACTCTTTCTGGCCACAATAGTGATGAGAAAGTTGTTTCAAGGGGTCTAACACCTGGACTGTGGCATGCCGGAGGGGGATCTATGGCAAAACTCCCATGGAAAATTACGTAGTGGACGCAGAGTCGGGTTTTAATCCATAAAGGGCATAAATCAACTAACATTCCTAAATTGTTTGGAATAACGTGCTTTAAAACATCCAGTGTGTGTATACGATCAGGTATGATGTTGGCACTGGCAGTGGGCACACTACAGTCAGTGGAAGAGGGCCTGACACACTGACTGGCAGCAGGCAAGCAACTGAATTTAGACTACTGTCTAAAAATTAAATGCCTTATTTATCGGCAAGCTACTGTGCCACCCGGTATCAGTGGTTGGCACTGGCAGTGGGCACACTACAGTCAGTGGAAGCGGGCCTGACACACACTGGCAGCAGGCAAGCAACTGAAATTACACTAAAGTGTAAAAATTAAATGCCTTATTTATCGGCAAGCTACTGTGCCACCCGGTATCAGTGGTTGGCACTGGCAGTGGGCACACTACAGTCAGTGGAAGCGGGCCTGACACACACTGGCAGCAGGCAAGCAACTGAATTTAGACTACTGTCTAAAAATTAAATGCCTTATTTATCGGCAAGCTACTGTGCCACCCGGTATCAGTGGTTGGCACTGGCAGTGGGCACACTACAGTCAGTTGAAGTCGGCCTGACACACACTAGCAGCAGGCAAGCAGCTGAAATTACACTAAAGTGTAAAAATTAAATGCCTTTTTTATGCAAAGTCCTGTGCCAGCCGGTATGAGTGGTGGGCACTGGCAGTGGGCACACTACAGTCAGTGGAAGTCAGCCTGACACACACTGGCAGGCAACTAACCTTAGATTAAAGTGTAAAAATTAAGTGCCTATTTTTTAAGCAAAGTCCTGTGCCACTCGGTATGACAGGGGTGGGCACTGGCAGTGGGCACACTACAGTCAGTTGAAGTCGGCCTGACACACACTAGCAGCAGGCAAGCAGCTGAAATTACATTAAAGTGTAAAAATTAAATGCCTTTTTTAAGCAAAGTCCTGTGCCAGCCGGTATGAGTGGTGGGCACTGGCAGTGGGCACACTACAGTCAGTGGAAGTCAGCCTGACACACACTGGCAGGCAACTAACCTTAGATTAAAGTGTAAAAATTAAGTGCCTATTTTTTAAGCAAAGTCCTGTGCCACTCGGTATGACAGGGGTGGGCACTGGCAGTGGGCACACTACAGTCAGTTGAAGTCGGCCTGACACACACTAGCAGCAGGCAAGCAGCTGAAATTACATTAAAGTGTAAAAATTAAATGCCTTTTTTAAGCAAAGTCCTGTGCCAGCCGGTATGAGTGGTGGGCACTGGCAGTGGGCACACTACAGTCAGTGGAAGTCAGCCTGACACACACTGGCAGGCAACTAACCTTAGATTAAAGTGTAAAAATTAAGTGCCTATTTTTTAAGCAAAGTCCTGTGCCACTCGGGATGACAGGGGTGGGCACTGGCAGTGGGCACACTACAGTCAGTTGAAGTCGGCCTGACACACACTGGCAGGCAACTAACCTTAGATTAAAGTGTAAAAATGAAGTGCCTTTTTTTTAAGCAAAGTCCTGTGCCACACGGGATGACAGGGGTGGGCACTGGCAGTGGGCACACTACAGTCAGTTGAAGTCGGCCTGACACACACTAGCAGCAGGCAAGCAGCTGAAATTACACTAAAGTGTAAAAATTTAATGCCTTTTTTATGCAAAGTCCTGTGCCAGCCGGTATGAGTGGTGGGCACTGGCAGTGGGCACACTACAGTCAGTGGAAGTCAGCCTGACACACACTGGCAGGCAACTAACCTTAGATTAAAGTGTAAAAATTAAGTGCCTTTTTTTAAGCAAAGTCCTGTGCCACACGGAATGACAGGGGTGAGCACTGGCAGTGGGCACACTACAGTCTGTGGGCCTGCAGCTCCTCACACACAGGCAGGCCAGGCAACTGCAATATGTATATAAAGGAAAAAAAAAAAGCAGACTAATGTTGCAGCCCTAAAAAGGGCTTTTTGGGGTGCTGTCAGGACGCTGTCCTTACAGCAGAGATCAGATGAGTCTTTCAGGACTGGAGTGGACACTGAATTCACTAGCCTAGCTATCGATTTCCCAATTAAATCAGCAGCAGTTACAGTCTCCCTCCTCTCACTAAGACTGCAGCTTCAGAATGAATCTAAAATGGATGCTGTGCAGGAGGTGGGAGGGTCTGGGAGGGAGGGTATGCTGCTGATTGGCTGGAATGTGTCTGCTGACTGTGAGGTACAGGGTCAAAGTTTGCTCAATGATGATGTATAGGGGGCGGACCGAACATCGCATGTGTTCGCCCGGCAGAGGCGAACGCGAACAAGCTATGTTCGCCGGGAACTGTTCGCCGTCGGATAGTTCGGGCCATCTCTATTGTACATATGAACATTCAAAAAGAACATAAAAGAAAAGGACGGGTAAACAGTCATGTTTACATAGAGGTAGCTATATTGTATAGGAGGTGTTAAGCGAAGTGCCTATATTTTTTCCATAAAGACCAAATGGACAGAAAGGTGGCTCTAGTACTAAGTTCCCAGTGGGAAAGTTCTTCCAAGCGGTACAGCTGATCTACTTTATTGAGCCATTGGTCAACACTAGGAGCTTCAAGAGAGCGCCAATGGATGGGGATCATCAGGCGTGCGGCTGAGATCAAGAAAGAAACGAGGGACAGTGTATGTGCGTCCCTTCCCCGAATGCCAAATGAGAGAAGCGCAATTTCAGGACTACATGAGAATGTAGATTTGCAGACATTATTGCTAATTTGGAAAATGGCTTTCCACCAATCAGCTATTTTAGGGCATTCCCACCAAATGTGGAAAAAGGTGCCTTTCATGGTCTTACATCTCCAGCAGCGGTCAGAAACATTGGGGTAGTACAGAGAGATTTTATCTGGGGTTTTGTACCACCTAGACAATACTTTATACCCATTCTCCTGAACCCGCACGCAACGGGAGAGTTTATGGGAGATAGTACAAAGTTTAGTATTCTCCTTCTGAGAGAACTGTCTCTTCAAGTCTCTCTCCCATAAACCAATGAAAGCTGGTTTGGCATTCGTGAGAGGGAGACCTAGTCTTTTGTACGTAGTGGAGATAAGTTTGGAGGGGTATTTGGAGGTTGTCAACAGATTTTCAAACCAATCTGGGGCGCTTTGAGTGTTCAGTAATTTTGCCCAATAGAGGAGGTCTTTTCTAAGATAATTAAAGAGTAAGGTACTCGAGGGAGGGAGGGTCAGGGTCTCCTTAAGTAGTAGGTCTGATAGAATGCATCCATCTTTATCGAGAAGATCTAGTACTGTCTTGTTAGAGGATCTGATCTCAATGGGAGAGGAATCTCTCAGCTCACGTGGTGAAAGAGAGATTATATCCCTAATTTGTAGAAGAGGAGAAGGTAAAGTTAGGGTCCTATAGTTAGCGGAGAACCACTCCCACACCTTAATAGTTGTACGAGCTAGAGGATTAGGTATAGAAGCTCGGGAGGGAAGTGGTCTATCCGCCAACAACAAGGCGCTAAGGGTGGAGGGAAAGTATACATTTTCCAAAGCTATCCATTGTTTTTGCTGGGAGGATCTAAGCCAATCCACTACTCTACAAAAGTGTATAGCTTTCATGTATTTTTCAGGATCTGGGAGGCCTATCCCGCCTAGATGTTTAGGTTTAGTTAGGGTTGAAAAGGAGATCCTAGGCCTCCTTCCCTGTCAGATAAATTTCCGAATTTGATTGTTTAAGGAATGGAAGCCATCTTGGATTCTCTGACCGCAGCCGTGCTGGCTTGTTTTTTCAGGTATTTCGCCATCCCTGCTCCGGGATTGTGGGATTTGGGCACTGTGGCAGGATCAGTGGTCCTGACCTTTACCATTTTGAAGGTTGTCAGCTAACATATGCGGGTCCCTTAGCAAGGCAATGTACGGAGCTCAGCAAAGCATGTCCTCACAGAACAGGCGCAGGCTCCGCCCAGGCTTTGGTTTTTACTGTATACTGTGTCTCTCACAATTAAATTTCCTCTGTCATATCTTTTTTTTTCCACAAGATTTCTTGCTACCCTCTATAACTTTTTCATCTTTTCTTTTCTTTATGATTTTTGAAAAAGACATAAATAAAACATAGTAATATAGTAGGAAGCGTCCTTCATAAGTCAATTGACAAATTTAATAATCTTTTTAGAAATAAACTGTGGAGCTATGAGAAAAATGTGTGGGTTAAAGGCCTTCCAATTAAGAAGGTTTCTCTGTGGATTTATAGACTAGTGGTTCATTCTTCCTGTGCGTGTTTCCACGGCAACTGTCAGGTAGATTTTCTGCTACTTGCTAGGAAGTTAGAAATGTTGAGAGTGGTTTTGCTTTTTCAATTCAGTGAAGCTTAAATGAAATTCTGTGCAAGAGCCTGGCATTTAAGTTGGGTCATTTATTCATATCTAGGAGAAAATCAATTACAGTAATCAAAAGTGCAATATTTTTATTGCTATTTACATACAAACTCTTTTGGTTTGAAATTCATTTTATTAGTTATTTTTCTAAAAGAGGCATTTGCATATCTAAGAAAGGCCATCATTTGGGAAAAAACTACATTTGAACTCATTTTAAGCATTTTTTCTATAAATAATAATTATGTTAAATTACCAATATTGATTATATTATATTACAAAGGACAGATTAAGACATGGAGAGAGAGAGAGAAGAATCAATAACAGAAACATTGTTAATGTGCTATTACACTGGGACACTGTGATTAATGTGACCTACATAACAGTACCAATACTCAATGGATGGGTGCAGTTTTAAAAGGAATAGTCAAAGGGGTTATGCAATGCTAAAGTAATGATGACCGATCCTCAGGATAGATGATCAATATCAGATCAGCAGGGGTCTAACTCCTGGCACCCCCAACAATCAGATGAGTGCTACTTCCACTTTAAAACTACTTGCGTATTGTCTCCTTTGTAGAGGTCACACAGTGTAAGTACCGTACAACTGCTCATCCCATTCAAGTTAAATTACACTGTGTCATCACTCCAAAGGAGACAGTACATAGGTACAATTTGAAGTGGAAGCAGCACAAGCTCCATTACCTCTTTAATGATGTTGGGAGTGCCAGGAGTCGGACCCCACAGATCTGATATTCGATGACCTATACTTAGGATAGGTTTTCAATATTGTAGCTCTGCACAATCCCATTAACTGCCTATAAATCTTGCCTATATACAATACGGTATGTAAAATACATTGTACATAGAGGAGGGTAAAGCTAGCATAATAGAATTCACTAACAATGTCCTCTGTATGTGTGACTGCCTGCCTTGTGAGAGGTCTGAGAAGATCAGATAGACTTGCAGCACATGAGTCTATCTGACCAGGTCTTTTTGTTTTACCTTGCTGTCTGTTGTTGTGGGCAGGATCTCACCTCTCCACAGGTTCTGCTCATTTGCTGTTTAGTGTCTCTATTTTAGCCCACCTCTCACTCCAGACCTTGCGGTTGTTATTTCTTTCTGGAGTTCCAAGCTGGTTGTTAGAAGTTCTTCTACTTCTTACTCATCTCAAGCTAAGTCCTCCTGTTTCTACTTTGTGCGTGTGTTGTGTCTAGGTCTCATGGAGATGCTGGTCCCTTCACGGTGGAAGGTCCCTGCAGTCTCATCCCCGCTCCCTAATTTAGGGTTTGTGTCAGTTTCAGCAGGTCTAAGGTTCCGCTGTATGAGTTCTTCCACCATTAGGATTAGCTCAAACTGTTAGCAGTCAGGGAGAGGCTCAGGGATAACTAGGATGGTACCTTTCCCCTCCTCACTTGCTTTGGGGCCTAGCCTGTGTTACTGTTATAGTTTGTTTATTTGGTGTTCTTCTTTTTCCCACCTATCGTGACAGTATGAGGTCAATTTGTTTATTTGGTGTTCTTCCTTTTCCCACCTATTGTGACAGTATGAGGTCAATCCAACTGTCCTGCACATCTGCTCTTGGGTAGGACAGTGGTCATGCTAATTTTTTGCTCCCTTGGGAGGTAAATGGCACCTGTTTTCTATGGCAGTTAATATGTGAGCTTTGCTGGCCTAAACATATTAATGGGGGATTCAGAGGTAGATACGTAGTTGCTGGATGGGCTACCCTTTAGCTGGCTATTATGTAAAGGCACAATCTGAAATTAGTTGAGAGTGTAGATCAAAAGCATTGTCAGAAAATAATATTTTACTTAAAGACTAGTAGAAGCTTCAGCTAAACTTCCAATATGCTCTGATGGGCTCCCTTGATGTAAACATCTGGTATGACATCACTGGAGCAAATCATTGGTCACCCTTTCCCCTTACCTCATGACAAATAGTCCCATGACAGAAGGTTTCCATTGCAGCCAGTAATTGACTGCAGCAACGTCAAACTGGATGTCAGTAGGTTAATGAGACCGCGTGTGTTTTAGTTCTCCCAAATATAGGTATAACCACTCCCACTGCGTCAAAGAGAAGCCAGGTCCCACAGACGTCCTCTATTTTAGAACATCCTGTGGAACATCAAATTGCGCCAAATAGTGAAGCACAGCTATTTAGATGTCAAGTAAAAATGCGCTGATATACTCACAAGCGCATACAGGTTAAAAGCACATCAAGTGAAATTCCTCCTTTAATCTTCAATGTCTGCTCCTGTGGTACTATAATCCTAGGAATAAAGTTCCTTCCATAGTGAAATACCATCAGTACAGTGTATTAAAAGGGTTTATTGTACTATTAAACAAGTGTGTAAAATAACAGTCCCGCATCCTCATGCAGCCGGAACCGGGTTTCGCTCCTAAAGCTTCATCAGGGGCGTACATCCATAACCCTCCCCTCAAACCATTTTAACCAAGGTTACACCCTCCCCCTCCCCCGCAAAATAAATACATAACAAAGCCTTTAAAATAACACCCTTTAAAACAACATTGATCCACCATATATAAAAGATCCTAAATCTACCTTAATCGCAAAGTAATAATAAATTGCTGCTGTGCTTTTTCATAACCCTACGTCTTGTAGTATAGACTCATCACCTGACCTTCACTCTTTCATTCATAAATTAAACTGGATCTACCTCCAAATTTTTTTCAGCCCATAATGTATTTTATTTAGATCTTCGAACCTCCTATTCCTTCAGGCACGCTTTCAGATCAAACTCAACATTCAGACATCCCGGTTGCAGGGCATTCATCTCATAAATCCACTTCACTTCACACTTGTCTACTTTAGCCAGCGGATCTCCTCCTCTCCAGTTTCCTCTAACTTGCTCAACACCAACAAACTTTAACCCCTTCAGGTTCTTCTTATGGGCATTTTTGAAGCGCAGTGAAACTCTAGGGTTTCAAGTCCTTTTTTTATGTTCCTAATATGTTCTTGCAGCTGAATCTTTAGTTCCCTCGTGGTGCCACAAGGGCACTCCAGCATATAGACTACTCCTGCGCTTTCGTAAGAGATTTCCCCTTTTATTTTTATTTCTTTATCCCTCTTATTAGAGTGAATGCTGGTAATTTTTTATATTATGTCTTTTTGGTCTCTGTTCTTACATGCCGCACAGAAGCCGCACCATGTAAATTGAACCTTTTTGTTTTTATCTATTTTTTGGGGGGATCACACTATGTACTAGATGGTTACGGATGCTAGGTGCCTTTTTGAAGATAATTTTAGGACAAACAGGGAGTTCCTTCCCAAGTACTGGATCATTTCTGAGAGTAGTCCAGTTTTTTTAAATTGCATTTGTTATCAATCCAGAATGCACCGTGTACTGTGTCTTGAAGGCAAATCTAAAATCCATATCATTTTTGTTCTTGCTTCTACTGCTCTCACCTGTCTTCGCTCTCTCTTCCACACCTCTTCTACATTTTTCCAACTTCTCTTTTGAATATCCCTCATCCACAAACCTACTTTCTATTATATTACTTTGCTCCTTGAATTCCACAGCGTCTGAACAGTTCCGGTGAATTCTCCTGATCTGCCCCTTCAGGATGTTAGATAGCCAGGGGGCATAGTGGCAACTATTGCTGTCAATATAGCCATTGACATCAGTCGGTTTGAAGTATGTTTTGGTTTTTAATAGACACTCTTCCACATAGATTGTGAGATCGAGAACATTCACGGAAACATTACTAACACTGCTAGTAAACCTGAGATTCCACGTATTCTTGTTCAAACTCTCTATGAACATTTCAAGACCTTCCTTCTCTCCCTCCCAGATCAAGATGCAATTGTCGATATACCGTTTCCAGGTAAGTACTTTACTCAGTACCTATTTCTCCTATTTTGGGGGTAATAAACTCCTTCTCCCAAGCTGACATATAAATATTTGCGAAACTGGGGGTGAATTTCGCCCCCCATCGCTGTCCCGACTCTCTTTTTTATAGTTCCCATAGGGAACTATAACAAGCAATTATTAGATTAGCACTAGCATTGGAGTCTTTCAGAAATATACTAGTTTCCTATGGAGCCCTATTACAAACAAGAGGTCCATAGGAAATACTGTGCAGCAGCCTCCTGTCATTCTGTATGATAGGGGCTGCTGCATACAAGCTCTTCCGGGTTTGCGTGCACTGTGCACTTTTCCGCAAGTCATCGTCAGCTTCAGCCGGTCTGTCAACGCTGCAGCAGCGCTTTAACTTGCCAGCTCACCAGCTTTTGCGCGACGTGAGCACGTGCTGAAACTCCACATTCCACATGTTGGCCAGGCTTTGTGAGCAGCAGAGGGCAGTAGTGGAATGCCAGCTGCAACATGGTCGTCGCCTTTTCAGTCAGCTTCCGCTAATCAGAAGCGAGGAGTGGGCATAGATGTCTGACTCCTGTGACGTTTTAAGAAACTTTGACGAATCTTCACAGATGGTGAGCGCCGATAAAGCTTTTATCAGCGTAACAATCCCACTTCTGTGTTTACTTAAACGCCCGCTACTCACAATTAAGGATGACTCTTTGAATGTGGAAGAGGTGGAAATGGGGGAAGAAGACATTACACAGGCTGATAGCCATCCCACCCTCCGTCCGTCGTCTCAGCGCGAATTGGACGATGAAGAGGGGGAGGAGCAGGTGATAGTTGCCTCCACTACAGAGGTTAGTACCCATGGAAGTTTAATTCCATATGTTCAGCTTGGGTTGGCAGAGGAGGAAGAGGATGAGGAGATTGAGAGTGATCCTCCTGATGATGACAACGAAGTCTTGCCTGTTGGTACTCTGGAACACATGGCTGACTTCATGTTAGGCTGCCTTTTTCCTGCGTTATACTCATTTTAGACAACACGGAATACTGGGTGGTCACCCTTCTCGACCCCCGCTACAAAGAGAACTGTCATCTCTTATTCCTCAGGTGGAGAGGACGAGCAAACCGGTGCAATACCAGAAGGTCCTTGTTAAAAAATTGCTCCAAAAATTTCCATTTGACAACGCTGGAGGCAGAGTCCGTACTTCCTTGGGCAACCGAGGAGGGGAGACAAGTGGAACACACAGCAGTTCCAACAGAAGCAGTGCCGGACACAAACTGCAGCATACGGTCCCGCTGATTCTCTGCATTTTTGCCAGATTGTGGCCGGATCTCTGCCATACCCCAATTTAGTCAATGGGGCTGAGGGCATTCTGTCTGCATCCAGCAGTGCCGGATCCAGTGAATTCCAGCAGGCTGTTCTCTGCTGGAACAGCCTGCCAGAATCACTAACGCAGATGTGAAAGTAGCCTAATACAGGTCCACATACCTCTTCCATCCAGTGATGTCTCCTTTGATGTAGATGTTCTCTGTCCTCATCTTCTCCTTTCAGACCTTTAGACCAGATGATGATTTTTCAACCATCTCTTCTCTCTGCAGAGTTTGAAAGACAGACATCTTAGTTTCCTAGTTTTCCATCATCCTCCCACCTTCTGAACACCCCATCCTGTCACCCCCAATACTGTGCCCACTGTGCTCCCTATACAGGTTACACACAGATAGTTCCCCTTCAATAATTATTGGCACACAGTGTCCTAAAAAATAACTGTGCTCAGGAAACAGTGTCCCTGACACAAATAGTGTGAACATAATGTTCCCCAAAAATAATTGTGCTAAGCTGATATTGTGCCAGGGTGCCCCCCACAGTAACAGTGCTCCCCAAAGTCCCACCAATAGAAATAATTATCTACCAGACAGCACATAATAATAATAGTGCTCCTACAGTAATAAAATCCCACTGTGTCCCAGAAGTAATAATGCTCCCATAGTGCTCATACTAGTATTCAAGTTCCTCATAGTCCCTCAACTGTAATAAAGCCCACCATAATGCCCCCGGTAGTAATAATTCTCTTTATAATGTGTTACAAAGAGAAAATAAAAGTCCTCTCCTCCCTTCTCCATAGTGCCCCCTATGTGGGCCAGTATATAAGATAGGGTCCCCAGTAGATGCCCCCATAGTGCTCCCCCTTCTCCATAGTGCCCCCCATGTGTGCTAGTATATAAGATAGGGCCCTCAAAGTGCTCCTCCCCTCCATTGTTCCCCCCATGTCTGCCAGTATATAAGATAGGGCCCCAGAAGATGCCCCCATAGTGCTCCTTTCCCCCCTTCTCCATAGTGCCCCCCATGTGTGCCAGTATATAAGATAGGGTCCCCATAGTGCTCCTCCCTCTCCATAGTGCCCCCCATGTGTTCCAGTATATAAGATAGGGCCCACATTTTTTTCCCCCCCTCCATAGTGCCCCCCATGTGTGCCAGTATATAAAACAGTTATTTTGCATATTACAGTATACAAAATTGGCAGCCCCCCCATATGTCACTTGCTCAGATAGGCCCCCAAATCTGTTGCTCAGGACCCCCCCTATCAGATTCCCATTCACGCCCCCATATCAGTTGCACAGGTCCCATATGCCAGTTGACCAGGACCCCCCCCATATCAGTTACTCAGGAGGAACCCCCCCAATATCAGTTGTTTAATTTATCCAGCCCCCCCCCCCCACATATGTCAGTTAACCAGAACATCCCCCATATCAGTTACTCAGGAGGACCCCCAATATCAGTTATTTATTCAGCCCCCCCATATGTCAGTTGATCAGCCCCCCCAATATCAGTTATTTATTTAGCCCCCCATATGTCAGTTGCTCAGCCCCCCCAATATCAGTTATTTATATATTCAGTCCCCCCCCATATGTCAGTGGCTCAGCCCCCCCTATATGCTTATTCAGGCACCCCCCCTTGCTCAGTCAGGAGTCGGACCCCCAAAGTCAGGCACCCCCATATGTTTATTTCAGGCCCCCCATGATGTGACAGACCCCAGGGCCCCATGATATCAGACCTCAGATCAGACTAAAATAAATAATTTAAATGTACCTCTCCAACAGCCCGCGCTGCACACGTGACCTGACTGCGTCAGCTGAACCGGCTGCACCGGCGATATGTCCGCCCCTGGTCCTCAGTGATCTTTCAGTGCCTTACAACTACTGGGTGTCCAAGCTGGACAAGTGGCATGAACTGGCGTTCTATGCCTTGGAGGTGCTGGCCTGCCCTGCCGCCAGCGTTTTGTCTGAGCGGGTATTTAGCGCTACTGGTGACAGGTTGACTCTTATAAAAATGAACAAGGCCTGGATTGCCCCAGACTTTTTGACTCCACCAGTGGAAAGTGGATGAACAAAGACACTTTAAATGTGCTGTTTAATGTACTCAATACACTGTATTCCCATGCACCCCTTTCACCACAAAAAAGGGTAAATGGTTAAATCTTCCTTTTCTCTTCCTGCTCCTCCTCTTCCATAATATCAACATGCTTAATCGTCGCATATAATGCCCTCGCATATAATTTTTTACACGGAGTGAGCTCAGCTGCAGGCCCTCGCATATAATGTTTTACAGGGTCAGCTCACCTGTAGGCCCTCGCATATAATGTTTTACAGGGTCATCTCACCTGCAGGCCCTCACCTACAATCTTTTACAGGGTCAGCTCACCCTCTGATGACGACATCGAAGTCTTGCCTGTTGGTACTCTGGCACACATGGCTGACTTCATGTTAGGCTGCCTTTCCCACGACCCACACGTTATACGCATTTTAGACAACACGGATTACTATACCAGAAGGTCCTTGTTGAAAAATTGCTCCAAAGTTGATAGGGCAGACATCCAAATGGATCATTGCAGTCATGGGGACTTGCGATCGCCTAGAAGTTATCTAGAGTGTAACAAAAAATCGGAAAAAATCTTCAGTTAGATGGACCACATTCAATCATTAATTCTCAACAGTTGCATGGAAACCTGAAATGCAGTAACAAAATGCACTATGGTGTAGTAGTAGTAGTAGTACACCATAGTGCGTTTTGTTACTGCATTTCAGGTTTCCATGCAACTGTTGAGAATTAATGATTGAATGTGGTCCATCTAACTGAAGATTTTTTCCGAATGTAAAAGAGAGAGAGGAGAAAAATAGAACATTCAAAAGAATCTTCTCTTGCAGCGCAATCCTTTCTTCTAACAGAGTATGTAGTTGGCAGCAGTATGTGGAGGCCAGCAAGTGGCCTGGTAACATAGTGTGGATCTGGTAGAAGCAGCATGATACAACAGAGTGGCACGGTGACATAGTGTGGACATGGCAGCATCAGTAGGCCACAGAGTGGCAAGGTGACAGTGTGGAGGTGGGTGGCAATACTAGTACCCGCTGAAGATGGTGAGTGAAAGAAGGAACACTTGGCATCAGATGTTTGGCATGAGGTGGGTAACAGCATCAGAATATTAGCTGAGGCAGGTAGCCAGAAGAAATTGGTCTTGCTATGACGCTGTGTGCTTTCTGCTGCCACCACAGTACAGTAGTACACTGGTATGATCTATACCAGTGCAGTACTGTACTGCTGCGGCAGCAGGAAGCGCACGGCGTCATAGCAACCAATGACGCTGTGCGCTCCTGCACACAGAAGAAATCCAGACCGGTATCACACGGACCGCGTTCCTCGTACGTGTGAATGAGGCTTTAGTGTGTCCGATGTTAATGAAGAGATGAGGAAGTTAATGGAAATAATTCACAAAAGATTTTAACGCATATAAGTGCAGTGCTTAACGCAAAATACAAGTTTTTTTCCACCCAAATAGTTCGAGATTTTAGCGCATATCAGTGCAGCGCTTGATATACAAGATTTTTTGCCACCCAAATATTTCAAAAGAGATTTTAGCGCATATCAGTGCAGCGCTTAACGCAGAATACAATTTTTTTTTCACCCAAATATTTCAAGAGATTTTAGCACATATCAGTGCAGCACTTAAAGCCAAATACAAGTTATTTTTTCCACCCAAATATTTCAAAAGAGAATTTCAAATTTGTTCCAATAGCATTTGGCACTCTGTGTGGCTGCAGTATCGCAGCAGAACCGCATACAACTGCTGCACAATACAATTGCACTATAATATACTTTCTATGTTAAAAAGTATATTAAAAGTATATCACACCCCTCAGTTTGTCACACCTATTAATAGCACACCTATACCAGTCCTTAAAAGGACTTTTGTGGCCCTATTAGTTAGCGTTTTGTGTCCCTAACAGTCTGTCCCTGTTCCACACAGTAACCTCTCCCTACACTGGCAAAAGACTGAATGTAAAATGGCAGCCAGATCAGGTTTATTTATAAGGTAGGGGGTATGTCCATGTGCTGAAACGTCTCAATTGGCTGTCCTGTACTACCTGATGGATGTGTAATGGGTCAAAGTTCTTCACAATGTAAAATAATTTGGCGGGCTCGAATATCGCCATATGTTTGCCAGTTCGGCGAACAGCGAACGAGCAAAGTTCGCCGCAAAACGACCGCCGGGTGATCCGCAAGGCCATCTCTACACAGCAGCGACCTGGGAGTCCAAGATGCATCGAGACATCCTCCCCATGCTGTTCCCGAATAATTTCAGTGGTGTTTACTTCATTTTCTGACCTTATTCTATGATCCAGTCACCCTCCCCTCTTCAGAGCCTGGTTTAATGCCCGGGCTCTCCCATTGACCTCTATTATACTCGGGTGCTCGGTAGAGCACCCGAGCATCCTGATGTGTTCGGCCAGATCACCCGAACACCCGAGCACTTTGGTGCTCGATCAACACTAATATATATTTATATATACAGTGCTGCCCATAATTATTCATACCCCTGGCAAATTTTGACTTAAAGTTACTTTTATTCAACCAGCAAGTAATTTTTTGACGGGAAATAACAGGTGTCTCCCAAAAGATGTTCAAGAAGCATTATTGTGGGAAAAAAAACATTTCTCAGCTTTTATTTACATTTGAGCAAAAAGTGTCCAGTCCAAAATTATTCATACCCTTCTCAATAATCAATATAAAAGCCTTTATTGGCTATTACAGCAATCAAGTGCTTCCTATAGTTGCAGACCATCTTTTTGCATGTCTCCACAGGTATTTTTGCTCATTCATCTTTAGCAATGAGCTCCAAATCTTTCAGATTGGAGGGTCTTCTTGCCATCACCCTGATCTTTAGCTCCCTCCACAGATTCTCAATTGGATTCAAGTCTGGACTCTGCTAACTATTTCTTCACCACCTTTGCTGTGTGTTTTGGGTCATTGTCATGCTGAAATGTCCACTGGTGCCCAAGGCCAAGTTTCTCTACAGACTGCCTGATGTTGTCGTTGAAAATCCAAATGTATTGCTCTTTTTTCATGGTGCCGTTTACTGTGATTAGGTTCCCTGGTCCATTGGCTGAAAAACACCCCCAAAGCATTAGGTTCCCACCATCATGTTTGACAGTGGGGATGGTGTTCCTTGGGTTGAAGGCTTCTCCTTTTTTACGCCAAATGAAGGAAACATCATTGTGACCAAACAATTCAATTTTTGTTTCATCTGACCATAACACAGAAGACCAGAAGTCTTCTTCTTTGTCCAGATGAGCTTTTGCAAAGGCCATGCGAGCTTTTGTGTGCCTTATCTGGAGAAGTGGTGTCCTCCTTGGTCTGCATTGTGCAGTGTCCGTTGGATTGTCTACCTTGAGACATTGCCACCAGCAGAGCCCAGATTCACCAGGATGGCCTTGGTGGTGATCCTTGGATTCTTTTTCACCTCTCTAACTATCCTCCTGGCCAGCACAGGTGTCACTTTTGGCTTCCGACCAAGTCCTCTGAGATTTTCCACAGTGCGGAACATCTTGTATTTTTTGCTCAAATGTAAATAAAAGCTGAGAATTTTTTTTTTTTTCACACAATAATGCCTCTTGTACATCGTCTTATTATCTTTTGGGAGACACCTATGTCATTTCCCTTCAAAAAATTACTTGCTGGTTGAATAAAAGTAACTTTAAGTAAAAATTTGCCAGGGGTATGAATAATTATGGGCAGCACTGTATATAAATAGAAAAAATTGGCAGCACCAACTATAAACAAAAAAGAGGGTGGGTGCTATGTCCCAGGGTGTAGGCTGATAACCCAGGAAAATAATAAAGAAAAATGGACAGCACTCCAAATGCTATAAAAGTATGAAAAATGTATTTACCCATGTGGAACAATTCGGCAGCGACGTTTTGGCTCATCCATAGAGCCTTTCTCAAGCAAAAAACACATATGACTAGTGGCAAATATACAGGTGAAACTCAAAAAATTTGAATATCGTGCAAAAGTCCTTTTATTTCAGTAATGCAAATTAAAAGGAATTGCATTAATGCAGCTTAAAATTAGAATTTTGTGAAAAGGTTCAATATTCTAGGCTCAAAGTGTGACACTCTAGTCAGCTAATTAATCCATATTTCCTGAGCAAATGGTACCTCAAAATTGTGACTTTGGCGTTTCATAAACTTTAAGCCATAATCATCCAAATTATAACAAATAAAGGCTTGAAATATCTAGCTTTGCATGTAATGAGTCTATCTCATATGTTAGTTTCACCTTTTAAGTTGCATTACTGAAATAAATTAACTTTGCACAATATTCTAATTTTTCGAGTTTCACCTGTATAGTCCAATCAATCAATCAATCAATCAATCAATCAATCAATCTCAAATACATAAGTGATACAGGGGTAATACGGGGGACACGGGGGTAATGTACCCTATTTGCTTTCACCTTACGTGTGACTCAAATTATGTCATTTACATGTTAACATGTCCCTGTAAATTGCTGTATGTGGGCGAGAAGGTCCACAGATTTAAAAACTCGACTTAATAATCATCGGTTGTCTATACGCAAAAAACAACGTGACTTACCTGTCCCAAAACATTTTACTGATCTTAATCATGCAGAAAAAGGACTTAAAGTGCTGGATTCTTGACCATGTCCCCTTACCTAGGAGGGGTGGTAATAGAACATTACTATTAAAAAAAAGGGAGATGCACTAGACATACACACTCAACAGTCTCAAGCCATTTGGCCTTTATGTTGAGTATAATTCAGGGGTGTTTGTATGAAGGGTGGTTTGCCGTCTTGACCCTGTTTTATTCGCTCCCAGTACCATACAGCTATATGGTGATTTGCAAAAAAACACAATTTGTGTTGATTTTTATTAAATTACTTAGTAGTTCTCATTTATTCAATTTTCCCTTTCTTTCTTTTTCTTGTAGATGCCCTGATGGACCGGGATGAGATTTGGGTGACATCTGGACATGTGTCCACCGGAGTGGAGCCACGACGTATGTGTATACATTTTTAGTTATAACTATGTTTGTTTTATTTATGAATTCTTTATTTTCCAATTTTCAATAAGAAAGACAGAGTAACATGACATGTACAAGAATAGCCATGAAGAATTTGCATCCATTGTCATACAATGATAGGCATAATGATCAAATCATAAACAGACATGGATTATTGTTATTGCTATTGTTGTTCGGTTCCCTCTAACATGGGAGGCACTATGAGGGAGCGAGAGAGAGAGAGAGAGATTGATCGGATCTGACTTTCTCCCCAAGAAATCCGTGTTGAGCTCATGGAGGGAAACAGAAATAAGAGGCAAGAAGAAAATATGAGGGGGAGAAAGAATAAAGAGAAGAAAAGGTCAAGGTGAAGTAGGGATGGAAAAAGGGGGAGAGGGGGTACATCGACAGATGATGCTTTTTCTCAATTGCTAGTGTGTCTATCAACCAGGGGTCACCACCGCTAGAGATCTCCAAGGACTCCACAACTTCAGGAACTTATCATGAGTCCTGTTAATCCACCCAGACATCTCTTTGAATCGACAAATTTGATTGACCTTAGCTTTCCATTCTGGTATGGATGGAGGATTCGTGTCTAGCCAATGTAGGAGAATTACCATTTTAGCTGCTGCCAGAAGGTGCGAAACTAGATTCCGTTTGGATGGGGCATAATCAGGTGTGGGGAGGGCCAGGACCACCATCTCTAGTTTAAGCTTGAAATCTGGGGTTGTAAGTTTCTGGATTAACACTTGCACTTCTCTCCAATAGGACTTAATCTGGGGGTAAAAAATAAACGAACCAGCACCTCCACAATAAGTGAATATGAGAACGCAGGTGCACGCTACCTTGGCTAAAACACACTTGGATTAGTAGAACTATAGGTAACAGCACTCTGCTAGTCAACTGCACAAAGATATAAGCAAACACTGAAAGAATAAATGCTTGGTGGTCATACTTACTGCAAATGCAGCTAGAAGCTCTTTGCGAATATAATTGATCAAAAATATTTCGGGCCCATCTACCGGTCGTCAAGGTAGCTTCTAATTAGATGGGTCCTACTCTAACATGCCTCTCCTGGGCTTACAGCCTACAATCTGGGCAAAGTAGTACCAAGCTGTATCTTACGCATGCCTCTCCCAGGCTGTGAGCCTGCAGTATGGGCTGGGTAGAATACAGCTGTACAAGCTATCTGATTAAAAGCACATGGTAAATGGGCTGGTGGTGCATGGTTCAATCTCACCACCAGGGGGAGCCTCTCCCCTAGTGGCAGTGCCAATGGGGAAAAAATAAACGAACCAGCACCTCCACAATAAGTGAATATGAGAACGCAGGTGCACGCTACCTTGGCTAAAACGCACTTGGATTAGTAGAACTACAGGTAACAGCACTCTGCTAGTCAATTGCACAAAGATATAAGCAAACACTGAAAGAATAAATGCTTGGTGGTCATACTTACTGCAAATGCAGCTAGAAGCTCTTTGCGAATATAATTGATCAAAAATATTTCGGGCCCATCTACCGGTCGTCAAGGTAGCTTCTAATCAGATGGGTCCTACTCTAACATGCCTCTCCTGGGCTTACAGCCTACAATCTGGGCAAAGTAGTACCAAGCTGTATCCTACGCATGCCTCTCCCAGGCTGTGAGCCTGCAGTATGGGCTGGGTAGAATACAGCTGTACAAGCTATCTGATTAAAAGCACATGGTAAATGGGCTGGTGGTGCACGGTTCAATCTCACCACCAGGGGGAGCCTCTCCCCTAGTGGCAGTGCCAATGGGGAAAAAATAAACGAACCAGCACCTCCACAATAAGTGAATATGAGAACGCAGGTGCACGCTACCTTGGCTAAAACACACTTGAATTAGTAGAACTACAGGTAACAGCACTCTGCTAGTCAATTGCACAAAGATATAAGCAAACACTGAAAGAATAAATGCTTGGTGGTCATACTTACTGCAAATGCAGCTAGAAGCTCTTTGCGAATATAATTGATCAAAAATATTTCGGGCCCATCTACCGGTCGTCAAGGTCGCTTCTAATCAGATGGGTCCTACTCTAACATGCCTCTCCTGGGCTTACAGCCTACAATCTGGGCAAAGTAGTACCAAGCTGTATCCTACGCATGCCTCTTCCAGGCTGTGAGCCTGCAGTATGGGCTGGGTAGAATACAGCTGTACAAGCTATCTGATTAAAAGCACATGGTAAATGGGCTGGTGGTGCACAGTTCAATATAACCACCAGGGGGAGCCACTCCCCTAGTGGCAGGGACAATGGGGAAAAAATAAACGAACCAGCACCTCCACAATAAGTGAATATGAGAACGCAGGTGCACGCTACCTTGGCTAAAACACACTTAGATTAGTAGAACTACAGGTAACAGCACTCTGCTAGTGCACCACCAGCCCATTTACCATGTGCTTTTAATCAGATAGCTTGTACAGCTGTATTCTACCCAGCCCATGCTGCAGGCTCACAGCCTGGGAGAGGCATGCGTAGGATACAGCTTGGTACTACTTTGCCCAGATTGTAGGCTGTAAGCCCAGGAGAGGCATGTTAGAGTAAGACCCATCTGAAGCTACCTTGACGACCGGTAGATGGGCCCGAAATATTTTTGATCAATTATATTCGCAAAGAGCTTCTAGCTGCATTTGCAGTAAGTATGACCACCAAGCATTTATTCTTTAAGTGTTTGCTTATATCTTTTGTGCAATTGACTAGCAGAGTGCTGTTACCTGTAGTTCTACTAATCTTAATCTGGGGGTAGTCCCACCAAATATGTGACAAATAATCTTTTCCTTCTCCACACCTCCAGCACTCTCTTGTAGCAGACAGCCCTCTCTTGAAAAGAAAGTCAGGTGTTCTGTACCATCTTGTTAGTATTTTGATATGATTCTCCTGTAGACGAGTACAGGTAGAAAATCCATGTGAGTTTTCTAGCACCTTCTTGACTTCTGCATCATCTAGAACTTTGTTCAATTCCTTTTCCCACATCTTGAGATACAGAGGTTTCAGTGGTTCACCCAAGCCTCCCATCAATGGATAGAGCTTCGCTACTTTCCTAGAAACAGGGAGTGATGAGTAGACCAATTTCTCAAAGTCAGTTAGGGACCTTTGGAGGGAGTACTGCTCTTTCAACTCTCCGCACACAGCTCTGATATGGGGTTTCATGAGAAAAAACCCAGGCGAGTCAACAATCGTACGCGGGAGCGTTCCAAAGATGGAGAGCTCCACGTCAGGTGTGACTTCACTAATTCTAGTCGATGCTAGGTAGGACCACAACTGCGGTTTATCCCGGTTGGTTCTATTTAGGAGGTCCGGAATAAGGCTTACCGGCATCAGGGGAGATGGGATAGGTGCCAAAGTTTTGCACATTTCTCTCCAGACCTCTCCAAGTCCTCTAAGCATAGGATCTATAGTCATATCTCTGTGCATGTGTTTATCCGGAAGCCATAGGTGTTTCTGAAAATGTTGGCCTGCACTATGTCTACAGATAGCGTGTACATCTGGTTGTCTTTTAGGGTCCACCAATTCCAGCCATCTTTTGAGTTGTATCGCTCTATAATAACTAGAGACGTCAGGCACTCCTAGACCTCCCTGCTCCTTACATCTAACCAGAATTCCGTGAGAAACACGAGGCTTCCTACCATTCCATAGGAATCTAGAGAACATATCCCGTACACTCGAGAGAAAGGATTTAGGGAGCCATATTGGAACTAATTGCATAATGTATAAGATTTTTGGCATCACATAGGCTTTTAAGATGTTTTTCCGTCCCATCCAGGAGAGATAGGGGAGGCTATAGGTTTGAAGCAAACTTTGTATCTCTCCTAAAAGAGGGTTGTAATTGTGCAGGTATAAGTCGTTGGTGTCTTTGGGGATTTGGATCCCCAGGTATTTAATTGGCCCTTTAGTCCAATGGAATGGAAGATGAGCGCTTAAGGCGGCTACTTTAGATACTGGTAGAGAGATATTTAAGAGTTCGGATTTGGCGCGATTTACCTTAAAATCCGAGAGTGAACTATATGTATCTATTCTGTTCACCAAGGGGCCTAGCCCTCTTTCAGGATCTTTTACTAAGAACAATAAGTCATCTGCAAATGCAGTGCATTTTAATTCTCTTTGGCTGTAGTTAACTCCCGAAATGTCCAGCGATTGTCTGACTAACTGTAAGAGTGTTTCCACTACTAAAATAAACAGCGAGGGGGACAGGGGGCATCCCTGCCTAGTCCCATTTGTGATGTTCAAAAGTCGGCGAGAGCGTACCATTGACTTTCAATCTGGCATGAGGATTTCGGTAGAGAGTAAGGATTGCCTGTATAAAGGTGTCTGGAAAGGCAAAGCGTTGTAGAGTCAATTTCATAAACATCCAATTGACTCTATCGAACGCCTTTTCGGCGTCGATGCTAAGCAAGGCTAGAGGGAAGCCTTTTTTATGAGCCATGTGTATGGCGTGAAATATTCTGTGGGTATTGTTTTTCCCCTCACGCCCCTGGACGAAACCTGATTGTTCAGGTCCTATTAGAGCTGGCAAGAGCCTGCTCAATCTGCATGCTAAGACCTTGGCCCAAAGCTTTAAAGGGGTTATCCGACTTAAATAAATCTATTCTAATTGCATTTATTGTAGACCAGTGAAAGATTCTTAAAATCACTTTCATTACCTATCTACCACTGTTTGGCCAGTTTAGTTCAGGGTCATGTTACACCTGACGTCAGTAAGCCTGCTCTGCTGATGACGTTTCGTTTACAAGCTTTTCCCTGCTTGAGGGAGTGTCCAGGCTGTGTAAACGAGACGTCAGAGCCTCTGGTGCCCTCCCCCCTCCCCCTCCAGCTCTCCTCACACTGCCCGGCTCTGCTCTGCTGCTGATGTCTCGTTTACAAGCTTCTCTCTGCTTGAGGGAGTGTCCAGGCTCTGTAAACGAGACGTCAGAGCCTCTGGTGCCCTCCCCCCTCCCCCTCCAGCTCTCCTCACACTGCCCGGCTCTGCTCTGCTGCTGATGTCTCGTTTACAAGCTTCTCTCTGCTTGAGGGAGTGTCCAGGCTCTGTAAACGAGACGTCAGAGCCTCTGGTGCCCTCCCCCCTCCCCCCTCCAGCTCTCCTCACACTGCCTGGCTCTGCTCTGCTGCTGATGTCTCGTTTACAAGCTTCTCTCTGCTTGAGGGAGTGTCCAGGCTGTGTAAACGAGACATCAGAGCCTCTGGTGCCCTCCCCCCTCCAGCTCTTGTCACTGCCTCGGCTCTGCTATGCGATCACTCATGTGCAGTACATACCAAGGTGATCTCTTCTCCAGCAGCACAGGGTAAGTTTGTCCCTCCTGCATTCACTGGGGCTAGAGGTGGCAGTTTGTAAACGTTCCCCTCTGCATCTGGGGATCATTATTACAGCCCTGCCCCCCCTCTCCCCCCCACACTACTACACATTCAACACCCCCTGGGAAATATAAATAAATTATTGGCCATCATTATTATGATCATCATCATCATTATTCAGCTATATAAAATCCTTATCTGCCACCAATATAAGGATTTATCTAAGCAATATCCATATTGAATATATATTTGAATAATATAGATATTGCTTAGATACAGATAATGCTAATGATATTTTCACACTAGCGGCAGGACGTATCCGACAGGCTGTTCACCCTGTCGGATCCGCCCTGCCGCTATTTGACGGTGCCGCTGGACGGATCCGTTATTGCAATTCATTTCTAGACGGATCTGCACCTGGATCCGTCTACAAATGCTGTCACTTGTCACACTGATCGGCGCATCCAGCAGGCACACAGCTCCGACGACGGAGCTGCCGTGCGGATCCGGCGTTGCAAAACAACTGAAGGACGGATCCGCCCTTCCGGTCTGCGCATGCGCAGAACATGAAAAATGTGAAAAAGACTGACAGAGGGATCCGTCCATCCGCATGACAAGCGGATAGACGGATCCGCCCTTCCGGTCTGCGCATGCGCAGAACATGAAAAATGTGAAAAAGACTGCAAGAGGGATCCGTCCATCCACATGACAAGCGGATAGACGGATCCGTCCTTCCGGTCTACGCATGCACAGAACATGAAAACTGTGAAAAAGACTGAAAGAGGGATCCGTCCATCCGCATGACAAGCGGATAGACGGATCCGTTATTGCAATGCATTTCTAGATGGATCCGCACCTGGATCCGTCTACAAATGCTGTCACTTATCACACTGATCGGCGCATCCAGCAGGCACGCAGCTCCGACGACGGAGCTGCCTTGCGGATCCGGCGTTGCAAAACAACTGAAGGACGGATCCGCCTTTCCGGTCTGCGCATGCGCAGAACATGAAAACTGTGAAAAAGACTGCAAGAGGGATCCGTCCATCGACATGGCAAGCGGATAGACGGATCCGTTATTGCAATGCATTTCTAGACGGATCCGCACCTGGATCCGTCTACAAATGCTGTCAGTTGTCATACTGATTGGCGGATCCGGCGGGCAGCTCCGACGATGGAACTGCCTGCCGGATCACACTAACGCTAGTGTGAAAGTACCATAAAAATTCGAAAATCCAGGACTTTTAGTCAAGTGGCCGCTCGCTGTGCACTGCCGTGCTGCGCCATAGCACCACCACCGTCCCCTTTATAGTCAATGGGGACAGAGCGGCAGTCCAGCGGCACGGCAAAAAATCGCGGCTGGCCGGATCCGACAGGGTGAACAGCCTGTTGGATCGATCCTGCCTCTAGTGTGAAAGTACCCTTAGGCTCCATTCACACATCCGCAAATGGGTCCACATTTGTTCTGCAATTTTGCGGAACGGGTGCGGACCCATTCATTTTCTATGGTGACGGAATTTGGAATTAGTGCAAATACGTCCTCCTTGATATACTGTAATAACAGAAAGCAAATTTTTAGACTAGAAACAAAACCAAACATGAAAGAAATGTATGTAAAATAACATAACTTACACTGTGCAGCTGCAATGTGACAGGAAGGTCTTCTGCCCTGTGTGTGTATTTATTTATTTTTATGCAAAGTGCAGAGCAGGGTGAGGGAAAGCTCAGGTTGTTCACGCCCAGAAATATTCATGAGGCAGAGCTCAGGCTTTGTTGGTACACGCCCCCTCACCTTGTACTTGAGCATGTAAACAAAGCAATGACAGGACCATGAAAAGGTGCAAATATGGGTTTTAACTTGATGAAATCAAGCTTTACCAAATTATATGTATATCCTGATGGATTTTAAGTGTTTTTTTTATTTTTATTATTAACTCGGATAACCCCTTTAAGTCCAGGTTCAGGAGGGAAATCGGACGATAGCTTCCACAGTTTTGGGGGTCTTTCCCTTCTTTAGGGATTAGGGTAACGTGGGATTCCAGCGTCTGTCTGGGTAAGAAGTCACCTTGTAGTAAGGCATTGCAGACTTCTGTAAACCTGGGGACTAGGATATCCTGAAACTTTTTATAGTATAACAAGGACAGACCGTCTGGTCCTTGACTCTTGCCTGGTGGGAAGCTTTTAAGAATGCCTGTTACTTCTTCCGCTGTTATCGGTCTAGTGAGGTATGTAGAATCCTCATGTGTAATAACCGGAAGGTGAAGAGAGCTCAAAAAGTCCCTAATGTGCTGTTCTTTTTGGAGTTCTCTATCAGTCGTACCTTTCTGATGGAGATTATATAGGGCTGAGTAGAATTCTTTGAAAGCCCTAGCTATCTCTGGAGTTTCCTGTGTAAGGCTGCCATCTGCTTGCTTTATAGAGGAGATATAGGTTGTATTCTTAGCCTTCTTAAGCAGAGAGGACATCAGCTTTCCCCCTTTGTCGCCATGGGCGTATACTTTATGTTGAAATTTCAACATCTGTCTCATCACCCTTTGGTTGAGAAGGTTGCGGAGTTGCAACCTAAGCTCTGTTAAAGTTTTTTTTATGTTCAATTGTTAGGGAAGCCTTATGCAATTTTTCTTCTGTTGCTATCTTCGCTAAGAGTGTGTCTACTGCTTTTTGTCGTTCTTTCTTAACCCTGGTGCCCAGAGAGATAAAACAACCTCTGGCAAACGCCTTGTGGGCCTCCCATATAATGGGTTGTGAGCTGTGTGCAGAGAAGTTAATCGCAAAGTACTCTGTCAATTGGGTCCTAACCTGGTCTAGATGAAGTTGATCGAGAAGTAGAGATTTGTTCAGTTTACAGCTCCATTCTCTTTTTGGTAGAGAGGCCAGGGTGAAGGTCACCGAACATGGTGCGTGGTCCGATACGGTGATAGTTCTGATCTCAGCTGACCTAAAAGAGGGGAGAAGAGGTGCAGAAGTCAAAACGTTATCTAATCGTTGATACGACCCATGTGGGACGGAGTAGAAGGAGAAGTCTTTATCTATGGGGTGGAGGCTACACCATATATCTATCAAATGTAACTCATGGAGTTTCTTGTGGAGTTTGCTAAGGAGTTTTTGAGTTATATGGGACTTAGCGGAGGATGAGTCTACAGCTGGGTCCAGCACTAGATTCAGGTCAGCACCAAGGATTAAGTGTCCCTCAGCAATAAACTTGAGGGTGTCAAGGGCTTGCAGGAGCCAATGAACTGGCTATTTATTAGGGACATAAAAATTTGCTAAAGTGAATTTGCGATTTGCTATTAAGCCCTTGACTAATAGGAGCCTCCCTTCCGCATCTGAATGTTGCTTCAGGAGGGTAAATGGGACTGATTGATGAATTGCTATGGCGACCCCTTTAGAGGCTGACACTGGCTGAGTACTGTGGTACCAGAGTGCATATGAACGCTTCGGTAGTCTTGGCATTTTCTTCTGGCGGATGTGTGTTTCCTGGAGGAACACAATATGTGAGCCTAGTTTTTTAAGAGCAAGCATTACCAGACTTCGTTTCTGAGGTGAGTTGATACCTTTCACATTAAATGTAGAAACTACTATGTTAGTCATCTTAGGTGAGCAGTGTTACCTAGTTTTGTGACAAAAAACCCTCTATGGACTTGTCTGAAGGGTAGGTTCAAGGATTTGGGTGGAATACAAATAGGGAAGACAGTCAGGGGGGGGGGAGAAGAAGCAATAACAAGGAAAATCAAGAGAAATAGAGAAAATAGTGTAGTTAACCAGTTACTGGATATGAGGCCAGTAAGTAGAGGCTGTCACATAAGGAGTTATCCGTGGTGTATGTAGACAGCAAGGGGCTGAAACACAAGAAAAACTTTTAGCCTGGTCGCGTCGTCCAGACATTACAGCTAGAAATGTTAAAGCTATTCTTTGGTGACCTGTATACATCAATTATCGCCAAGCCCTTAAATGAAAATGTAGGGAAGCATTTAGGAGGGGAGGGGAGAAAGAAGGGGGAGGGGGAGAGAGGGAAGGGGGAGGGGGAGAGAGGGAGGGGGGTAAGGCTTAGCAGGCATAGATCTACCTTTCGGGTAGGAATGTGTTAAGTACATTAATCCTAAAATGTATTATCAAGTAAACATATATTCTTGACATAAACTTTCAGGTAGATAGGTGTAGAATGCATTACACTGAAACATATCTAATGGCCTAATAAGCACACATCTGGGCACCAGGTAGAAACAAGCTGGATACATTAACCAAAAATGTGTTATAGAACAGACATCACAGATACAGCTTCAGGCAGAAAAATGCTGATAGCATTGAGCGGAGACACACTAGTGCCCGATTATCACATATATGAACCTTCACGTATGAAGGCGCTGAGTACATATAAACGGTAACATATTGGCGTTTAAACACTACATATATGTACCCTCAGTAAGGTGTTGAGTACTTTGAACAGAAACATATTGTTATCTAAGTATCGCACTAACAAACTATTAAATAAGAAAGTGCTGAGTACATTAATCTTAGATTCGTTGTAACTTGAACGTTAACAAGGTTCAAGGTGCACCGGAAAACTAATTGGGAGATAATGGTGAGCATGGGCCCCTAAGATGTATGATGACTCAGCTTCAAGTCACCAAATATGTAGGAATATTATGGCTAGGTCGGCCCAAGGTGCTATACATGTAATAGTGCAAGGACTGTCCCAGCGAAAGTATTCCCATCAGGGCCCTCCTGTGTCCTCAATAATACTGAACCAGATTATAGCACGGTATGCCCTCATGTTGGAGGGTCTGCGGCTCCCATCAGGTGTTTAGTTGCTTTGCTGGCCTTGGCACATTGGACTTTTCTCCAAGATTCTATTTGTGGCAGGACCTGGAGTGCTGCCGGGCAGGCCACAGGTAGCCACGAAGGGATATCAATGGGTTGAATACCAATGCGCTCCCACGCCCATCCAGGTCCTCTGGAGTGTGTATGGCAATGCGTTTCCCATTCTTAAGCACTGACAGTCCAAAGGGATACATCCAGGTATATGGGATCTTTTGTGCCCTTAATGCATCTAGCAGGGGTTTCAATATGCGCCTCTTTGCAAGTGTTGAGGGTGCTATGTCCTGATATAGCGCAATATCTGTGCCTCCATACGAAATTCGGCCTCTAGTACGTGCCGCCTCCATGACACGCGCGGTGTCTACGAATGATAGTAGGCCGCAGACTACGTCTCTCGGCCTCTCATTTGGCATCGGCTGGGGTCTCAAGGCCCTATGTATGCGTTCAATGCTAATGGACGCAGCAGAGTCCAGGCTTAACAACTCTGCGAAGATTTCCATGGCTACCTTGCGAAGTGACTCCACAGCCCAGGACTCAGGTAGGCCTTTTATACGAATATTGCGTCTCCTGCTGCGATTTTCTTGATCTTCCAGCAGTAAGAATGCTCTATTGAGCTCAGCGGCATGACCATTCAGGCATTCCGCCACTCCTGTGGCGTGCGACCGCTGTTCTTGGGCCGTATGCTCCAGAGCCTCAACCCTGTGACCCACTTGAGATATCTCTGTTTTTATCAGCCAGTTCTGTAAGTACTGGTCTAAGGGCTTTGTCCAAAGCTTGACCGAGTACCTTGGTGAGAAATGATGTGGACACAGGCGCCGGATCTCGCTCGTCAGCTGCACCGCATCGTTCACTGTCTGCTTCTGAGTCATCAGCTTCCGCTTCAGTCTCGCGCGCCGCCGCCAGCTTGGCATTAGCTCCCAGAGAGTGCGAGCTTCTTTTTTTTAGGAATTTCTGCATGTCCTGTTGCCCCTTGTGTGATCTTGGTGTATCTGGGGGTTCTAGCCCTTTGTCTAGACCGTATTTGACCATTGCTGTACAGGTCACTGCTGTTCAAAAGGCTGTAAATGCTGGAACGTGGAGGAGCAGTTCTTTCACACAGCCATCCACGCCAGCGGCCAAGCTCCGCCCCCCTATGTTTGTTTTATGATACTACGGTTGCGCCAATATTATATGGATAGAAGACACACATAGCCCTAATAAAGTGAGGAGAACCCTCATTCTTTTGGTCCTGGAACTAGGTTTTGGACCTAATACTATGTGCGCTTGTTACTAACTTATTGTGCGCATATATAATGATGGTCTAACAGGGGTGAGGTTTGATGTCTTTGACAAGAGGTCACCTCTCGCTTGCTCCGGTGTACACCATGACATGTATTTTTATCTTTGCAATAAAAGGGCTTTGGGCAGTATGCCTTTTTCAAGATGACGCTTCGTGGAGTATTGCACAGATGCATATGCACCAGTATTTTGCCTTACAGGTACCATTTCTAAGATGGCCGCTGTGGGCACATTGCTGGAGTGCGCAGACTCCAGCGTAGGTCTGTGTGACCATTTCCTGTTTGAAGGTTGATGGTATTTGGCGCAGGCGCAGTACACTTTACAACACGCCGAGATTTCGGCTTTTGAATACATGAGGTCGTTGTTACACCTGGTGGGTATGTACACTCGTTAGTACTCTCTCTTATCCCTGCTCATTGCGTCATGGTTTTGATTCATATCACCTGGTAATGATTATGCACATACAAGGTTGCACATTAATTATGTAATATGAATACAGTGTATTTGAAACACAGTTATATTTTCACTAATGTTATTTCTTTAATATGATGAAAGTATGTGAACATCACTTGTTTTTATGTAATTTAATAATTTTTTTGATATGTTTGTATTTAATATTTATCACAATTATCACTTATGTATTTATTAGATTGATTGGTTGGACTATACAGTCAGGTCCATAAATATTGGGACATCGACACAATTCTAAAATTTTTGGCTCTATATACAGCACCATAATAGATTTGAAATGAAACAAACAAGATGTGCTTTAACTGCAGACTGTCAGCTTTAATTTGAGGGTATTTGCATCCAAATCAGGTGAACGGTGTAGAAATTACAACAGTTTGCATATGTGCCTCCCACTTGTTAAGGGACCAAAAGTAATTGGACAGAATACTAATCATACATCAAACTTTCACTTTTTAATACTTGTTTGCAAATCCTTTGCAGTCAATTACAGCCTGAAGTCTGGAACGCATAGACATCACCAGACGCTGGGTTTCATCCCTGGTGATGCTCTGCAAGGCCTCTACTGCAACTGTCTTCAGTTCCTGCTTGTTCTTGGGGCATTTTCCCTTCAGTTTTGTCTTCAGCAAGTGAAATGCATGCTCAATCGGATTCAGGTCAGGTGATTGACTTGGCAATTGCATAACATTCCACTTCTTTCCCTTAAAAAACTCTTTGGTTGCTTTTGCAGTATGTCATTGTCCATATGCACTGTGAAGCGCCGTCCAATAAGTTCTGAAGCATTTGGCTGAATAGGAGCAGATAATATTGCCCGAAACACTTCAGAATTCATCCTGCTGCTTTTGTCAGCAGTCACATCATCAATGAATACAAGAGAACCAGTTCTATTGGCAGCCATACATGCCCACGCCATGACACTACCACCACCTTGCTTCACTGATCAGGTGGTATGCTTAGAATCATGAGCAGTTCCTTTCTTTCTCCATACTCTTCTCTTCCCATCACTCTGGTACAAGTTGATCTTGGTCTCATCTGTCCATAGGATATTGTTCCAGAACTGTGAAGGCTTTTTTAGATGTTGTTTGGCAAACTCTAATCTGGCCTTCCTGTTTTTGAGGCTCACCAATGGTTTACATCTTGTGGTGAACCCTCTGTATTCACTCTAGTGAAGTCTTCTCTTGATTGTTGACTTTGACACACCTACCTCCTGGAGAGTGTTTTTGATATGGCCAACTGTTGTGAAGGGTGTTTTCTTCACCAGGGAAATAATTCTTCGGTCATCTACCACAGTTGTTTTCCGTGGTCTTCCGCGTCGTTTGGTGTTGCTGAGCTCACCGGGGCGTTCCTTATTTTTAAGAATGTTCCAAACAGTTGTTTTGCCCTCGCCTAATGTTTTTGCTATCTCTCTGATGGGTTGGTTTGTTTTTTCAGCCTAATGATGGCTTGCTTCACTGATAGTGACAGCTCTTTGGATCTCATCTGTGCATGTCTGATCTGCAACTACAGGAAACGTTTGGTTGTAGTTATTGCTGCCAAAGGAGGTTCAACCAGTTATTAAATCCAAGGGTTCACATACTTTTTCCACCTGCACTGTGAATGTTTACATGGTGTGTTCAATAAAAAAATGGTAACATTTAATTCTTTGTGTTATTAGTTAAAGCAGACTGTGATTGTCTATTGTTGTGACTAAGATGAAGATCAAATCACATTTTATGACCAATTTGTGCAGAAATCCATATTATTTCACATACTTTTTCTTGCAATTGTATATATGTATACATACATATATATATATATATATATATATATATATATATACAGGTGTAATAAAATATCCACTTGTTTTTCACCAAGACCGGAGTGCTGCCTTGTTGATATTTTTTATAACTGTTTGTGGATTTTTCGGCTAGAATCCTCCAAGGACTTTTTGCACCTGGCAGATAAGGAGTTCTGCTATTTACCTTTGTGTTACTGTATATATATATATATATATATATATATATACTTACCTCATCCACTTGATCACGGAGAAGCCGTCCACTCCAGAAAAAAACCACCAAAGGACCTGCGGCAAATTTTTCCTGAAATTTCGATCAAAGTCCACTTTGGATACTTCGATTTGCTCAACACTATTTGTCATAATACAAAAGAACCTTACTAATTTCAAAAGGAGGAAAGTGAAGTGTTACGATACAATGGCATACAAAATCCTCTATGCAATTTTATGTTTCTATTTCAATATAAAATACTCTACAAAAACATAGTGAAAATAGGAATAATCTAGAAGTCTATGGCTATATTTTACCTCCAGATGCTTATGATTTCTTAAAGCACCACTGCTGTCAGAAAAGGGCCCTCTTGGCACTGGGGCACAACAACAGCAGTAACCATACCACGGAAAAAAGCAAAGCACTAATAGTAAAAAAAAAATATATATATATATGGATCGCATATCAACACACTATGCACTGATCTATTGCTTTTCAACAAAATTCACATCACTTCTCAGCATAACTAATAGTATACAACAATATTGATAGAGATGTGTAAATATCATTCTATTCTGTTCCAAGTACTACGTGACCAGAGATGATTTCTATGTATCTGCTTGAAGCTGCCTCCACTCCCCCTATGCAACAAGTTGTCTATTTGTACAACACTGAAGCAAGAACGGAGGGAGATTGAAGCTGCAAAAGGCCACTCACTTCTCCCACAGATGTGTCAAGGATGATGTATGGACTGTGGAAAAATGCTTGAGCCAATTACTTAGTTAGATAATACCAATGTATACCCATTGCCTATAAAAAAAACACCCCCTTGAAGTGTCATATACTGTATGACATATGTAATATTAATGTTAGTAGGAAGCCATTACAAGATGGCGGTGGCATGTGGATGTTTACATAAGTTCACATACCAAAGTTTGTAAGATAGTACATAATGCGAAGAAGACAAGTGTTATCTTCTTTTCCCTCTTAGCCAATTAAATAATGGCATGAGTCTCAGAGGGGGATGCCCCCCGAAGATGTATAAACTGCTTTACTCATTATAATAAAAAGAGAGACTGTCTTTGACCTGCCTTTGTGTCTGCGTATTAACCCCTTG
The DNA here is from genome assembly GCF_905171765.1 of Bufo bufo. Taxonomy (NCBI): domain Eukaryota; kingdom Metazoa; phylum Chordata; class Amphibia; order Anura; family Bufonidae; genus Bufo; species Bufo bufo. The sequence goes on from NC_053389.1 coordinate 576,855,089, forward strand.
GGGGTACCCTTATTTGGAGCACCAGAGTGTATCTTAAATGCTTTAAGTTAAAGAGCGGGCTTCAACAATATAATCTACTTACTGTGCCATGTGGAGGCACAATAAGGCAGCATACAGAGTGTCTGCATTATACACTGCTCAAAAAAATAAAAGGAACACTTAAACAACACAATGTAACTCCAAGTCAATCACACTTCTGTGAAATCAAACTGTCCACTTAGGAACCAACACTGAGTGACAATCAATTTCATATGCTGTTGTGCAAATGGGATAGACAACAGGTGGAAATTATAGGCAATTAGAAAGACACCCCCAATAAAGGAGTGGTTCTGCAGGTAGTGACCACAGACCAGTTCTCAGTTCCTATGCTTCCTGGCTGATGTTTTGGTCACTTTTGAATGCTGGCGGTGCTTTCACTCTAGTGGTAGCATGAGACGGAGTCTACAACCCACACAAGTGGCTCAGGTAGTGCAGCTTATCCAGGATGGCACATCAATGCGAGCTGTGGCAAGAAGGTTTGCTGTGTCTGTCAGCATAGTGTCCAGAGCATGGAGGCGCTACCAGGAGACAGGCCAGTACATCAGGAGATGTGGAGGAGGCTGTAGGAGGGCAACAACCCAGCAGCAGGACCGCTACCTCCGCCTTTTTGCAAGGAGGAACCGGAGGAGCACTGCCAGAGCCCTGCAAAATGACCTCCAGCAGGCCACAAATGTGCATGTGTCTGCTCAAACGGTCAGAAACAGACTCCATGAGGGTGATATGAGGGCCCCACGTCCACAGGTGGGGGTTGTGCTTACAGCCCAACACCGTGCAGGACGTTTGGCATTTGCCAGAGAACACCAAGATTGGCAAATTCGCCACTGGCGCCCTGTGCTCTTCACAGATGAAAACAGGTTCACACTGAGCACATGTGACAGACGTGACAGAGTCTTGAGACGCCGTGGAGAATGTTCTGCTGCCTGCAACATCCTCCAGCATGACCGGTTTGGCATTGGGTCAGTAATAGTGTGGGGTGGCATTTCTTTGGAGGGCCGCACAGCCCTCCATGTGCTCGCCAGAGGTAGCCTGACTGCCATTATGTACCGAGATGAGATCCTCAGACCCCTTGTGAGACCATATGCTGGTGCGGTTGGCCCTGGGTTCCTCCTAATGCAAGACAATGCTAGACCTCATGTGGCTGGAGTGTGTCAGCAGTTCCTGCAAGACGAAGGCATTGATGCTATGGACTGGCCCGCCCGTTCCCCAGACCTGAATCCAATTGAGCACATCTGGGACATCATGTCTCGCTCTATCCACCAACGTCACGTTGCACCACAGACTGTCCAGGAGTTGGCAGATGCTTTAGTCCAGGTCTGGGAGGAGATCCCTCAGGAGACCGTCCACCACCTCATTAGGAGCATGCACAGGCATTGTAGGGAGGTTATACAGGCACGTGGAGGCCACACACACTACTGAGCCTCCTTTTGACTTGTTTTAAAGACATTACATCAAAGTTGGATCAGCCTGTAGTGTGTTTTTCCACTTTAATTTTGAGTGTGACTCCAAATCCAGACCTCCATGGGTTGAAAAATTTGATTTCCATTTTTTAATTTTTGTGTGATTTTGTTGTCAGCACATTCAACTATGTAAAGAACAAAGTATTTCAGAAGAATATTTAATTAATTCAGATCTAGGATGTGTTATTTTTGTGTTCCCTTTATTTTTTTGAGCAGTGTACTTCCACCCTTAATATGAGTTTTTAGTGCAATAAAAGGATGATTATTTCCTTATCCAACCATGTTTTGTCTGGTGTCTCTGCTTGGATGATAGAGAGTTATATATAACCTTTATATTTCTTTAATATTGCTTTCATGAAAAAAATAATCCTGGCTTAATACTGGGATATACCATAAATATCTGCTTGGGGATATCTTAACAACTGTGAGCCCACTGATCACTAGTATCAGTTTGAAACAGTGCAGGAAAACCCTCTGCTACTTTGTCTTCTTCATGTGTCTGTATGTTTGTTGAACCACAGACTATAATGAGTCTTGGGGCGTCCACAGACTGCTGAGCAGAGCCAAATGGCAAATAATGGCACAGCATTTCCCTAGATCCTCTGTTGCATTTTTCTTGATATATGCCGGTGTTCTGCCAAATCTCTATACCTTGCCAAATCTCTATACCGGAAATGACGCGGCCGCACCGGAAGTGACAAGATCGCCAAGGAATCAGCTGGAGGAGGGTGTGCGTGGCTGTCACGAGGGTGTCAAGAGCCACACCTGACTCCGTTATACTCGGGGTCAGGAAGTCGCAGCGGGTGGTTGCGCGCTCTATGTAGAAACATAGTGCTGTTTCTTTATGGTAGCTTTCTGGGTTTGCCTTGCAACCCTTTTTGGCTCACTCAGGGATCCGTAGCTCCTTCTCCTCAGCTGTTTCTTGTCCAGCACTCCCAACCTCCTTATATTCCCCTCTCACACTTCTCTGGTTGCCAGATATAGAGCTTCCTGCCTGGACTTCTATACTGACCCACTAGAGCTGTGTAACTGTGTTCCCTGGTTGTTGTTCCAGAGTGTTACCCTCCGGATCCCTGTGGACCTTGGTGGTCTGCTGTTGTCGCCCACCTGGGATTATATGTTTTGTCTGTATTGTCTGTCCTCTCCTTGGTGTTTTCCTTTAGTGTCAGTGGTGCGGACTAGTGATCCCACTACACAGGGCTCATCTAAGGGAAAGCCAGGGTTTAGGCACGTGATCGGCGTACGGGTGAGGAACCCGTCTAGGGACGTCAGGGCAGTCAGGTGCCAGCCGCAAGGTGAGTCAGGGGTCACCACCTTTCCCTCTCCCTTGGACAGGGCCTTCCCATTTCCCTCCCTTTGTGTGACGCCGGTCATTACAGTGGCGCTGCGCAAGCGCACATCCACCGGCTTAGCAAAGAATTATTGCAGTGCTGCGATAGAAGTACTTCGTACACCGTGCATGCGCACTTAGGGGTATAGAGATTTTGCACCGCAAAATGTTTCATCAGATCTCCCTACCCCTGAGTGCGCAGGCGCCCACAAATCATCAGTTGCAGTTCATTTTTACCGCAGAGCTGAGTGCTGGATACCGAGCTCACCACATAGTAGAGCTGAACTGCAACTGATGATTTGTGGGCGCCTGCGCACTCAGGGGTAGGGAGACCTGATGAAACATTTTGCGGTGCAAAATCTCTATACCCCTAAGTGCGCACGCGCGGTGTACAAAGTACTTCTATCGCGGCGCTGCAATAATTCTTTGCTAAGCTGGTGGATGTGCGCTTGCGCAGCGCCGAGCACACCCTCCTCCAGCTGATTCCTTGGCGATCTCGTCACTTCCGGTGCGGCCGCGCCACTTCCGGTATAGACTTTAGGCAAGGTATAGAGATTTGGCAGAAAATCGGGCTCAGAAAGGTCAAATCTTGGGTTATATCAAAAAGATCAGTGTTTGAGATAACCCTATAATGAATGTCTCTGTACCCTGATTTTATTTTTTTAGTAAAAATGTATACTGTAGAAAGCATTACATTTTAATGTACTTTTTTGTTTTCTCATTAACCTACATACAGTATAATGTATTTTAGAGGTTCAATATCAAAACTCTAATAAAAGTTCAGAAATATTAAATCTATTTATGTTACAAAAGATCGTATGAACATATAAAGTGAATCAGACAAAAGTAAGAAAGGTGAATTACTGCCAAGCTATTTCTGCTGAAATGAACATTATTACATTGTATACAATTTGCTTGATTGGGTGCTCCAATTCTTGGCTATTTTGAGGCTATGTTTTGTTTGGCACAGCTTATCTCTCTTTCATTGGTTCCATTAAAATAACCTTTTCTTCAGTTGGAAGCCAATTTAAATGTGCAGCTGCTACTTAAGAAGGAGAAAAAGAAAAGAAATTCCATAATATCACAGTGAGTTATTATCTTTCTAAGCCTCAATAACCAATCCTAACTTTTGTTTTTTTAGAAAATAGTCTCAATCAGTTGTAATGTTGAAACAATTAATTAAGATAACCAGATTCATTAAATTTGTTCTATGAAATAGACAAACAGACAGAAACCCAAAGATATATAAATAATATTACCTTAGCATGCATAAGATATATTGAATGGGATAAGCAAACCTTAAGAGAGGATGAAAAAGAGAGCATTGTCTGGGGGTAACTCTTTCTCATTATGGAGAGCACCTAATATGCGTAGAATATATGTGCAGTATTGTAGGCCAGGCAATGCCCCTATGGGTTTCTGGGGAAGAAATTCAAATTAATTTCCCTAATATGATGTTAGACATGATAATATGCATATATTTATCCTAGAAATCAAGAGAAGAATTGTCTAGCCTACAATAGCCATCACGTATATTAACTGGTCTCTGTAATGGAAATAGTAGCCACCCAGAGGTCCCCCCAAGTTCTTGCAACTTCAAAAGCTCCTTCTATCTGCTTTGTTCTGATAAAGGGCTTTAGTAGTTTATATGAGGTTGGTTTAGCTATTTTCCTAGTTTTGCTTTGTAAGCATCCTTACCAATCAGCACTGTAAAAATAATTCAGCATTCATACAAGTGCTGTGTTCTCCTCATTGATTATCTGATTATATGCTCAGTGAGCATGTGTAATTATATTACTTCATATTACCTATAGATAGATCATCGGTTTAGCATACAACCATTTAAAGAATGAGCAATTCTATTTTGGGATTCATCTCAGATGACGCAAAGAGCCCCCAAAATAATTTTCAACTGAGATCGAGACAAGAAAACTTGAACACCCCTCCAAACTTAACATTTCTCAATGAAACATACAAGCTAGCACACTTACTAGACGAACAAGAGAACCAGAATGTATCAAAAGACATTTGCCTTGAAATTGGTTGACTGTCCGGGAGTACTCTTCAGGGTGTTCTTTATCATTAGGGAAAATAAAAAAATATGTATTTATTTATTTATTTATTTATGCTGGGCAACACTACTCTTGGCTTCTAGGATTAATATATGCAAATGTGTATACTTTAATTCTTCTTGCATTAGATAGGATATGCCCTCTTTTTATTTTTGTCAAGCAAGCTAATTTGCATGCCTTTGGGTTTCTAAGAAATTCACGGAAAGGAAAAGAGGTGTGTAGAACGGTGCATAAAACTATACTTTTATTGATATGCACTAAAATTGCGGGGGAAGGGGGAGGAATGAAACCTAAAAAACATTCCATGGGCGGACAGTATAACTAACCAACACTTAGAGGACTTAAAAAATATATTAAAAAGTTGGAAACAACATCCATTGAATCTACCCTTCGTCTTATAAGCCTGCGGGTTTAAGAAGAAAAATCTCTCTTTGAAAAAAGTACTGTAGCCCTACAGGAACTGATTGAATCAGCTAAAAAATTCTCAACCAATGCAGAGTTCCAACTCCAAGAATCAGAGGTTAGAACAAACCGTTCAAAAATATACTGCCCAACTCAAAGAAAGGAAACACGCACAGTATTTGAGGGACAATACAGATTTCAAGGAGGGGCGCCTATTTGACTATGGAACTACATCTGTCAAGCGCCTGGAAGCACAAACTGAACCCTCTTCCTCAGAAGGAGATACTGACACAGAACCCTCACAGAGTGGAAGGGTGAATCCCCAACCCCCTAGACCCTCGAGGGGACATAGTAACATAGTAACATAGTACATAAGGCCGAAAAAATACATCTGTCCATGCAGTTCGGCCTGTTATCCTGTTGATCCAGAGGAAGGCAAAAAAAAAAAAGCCCTGTGAGGTACAAGCCAATTTTCCCCACTTTAGGGGAATAAAAAATTCCTTCCCGACTCCAATCAGGCAATCAGAATAACTCCCTAGATCAACGACCCCTCTCTAGTAGCTATAGCCGGTAATATTATTACACTCCAGAAATACATCCAGGCCCCTCTTGAATTCCTTTATTGTACTCACCATCACCACCTCCTCAGGCAGAGAGTTCCATAGTCTCACTGCTCTTACCGTAAAGAATCCTTTTCTATGTTTGTGTACAAACCTTCTTTCCTCCAGACGCAGAGGATGTCCCCTCGTCACAGTCACAGTCCTGGGGATAAATAGATGATGGGATAGATCTCTGTACTGACCACTGATATATTTATACATATTAATTAGATCTCCCCCCAGTCGTCTTTTTTCTAAAGTGAATAACCCTAATTTTGATAATCTTTCAGGGTACTGTAGTTGCCCCATTCCAGTTATTACTTTAGCTGCCCGCCTCTGGACCTTCTCCAGCTCTGCTATGTCTGCCTTGTTTACAGGAGCCCAGAACTGTACACAGTACTCCATGTGTGGTCTGACTAGCGATTTGTAAAGTAGTAGGAATATGTTCTCATCACGGGCATCTATGCCCCTTCTTATGCAACCCATTATCTTATTGGCCTTGGCAGCAGCTGCCTGACACTGGTTTTTGCAGCTTAGTTTGCTGTTTATTAAAATTCCTAGATCCTTTTCCATGTCAGTGTTACCGAGTGTTTTATCATTTAGTATGTACGGGTGACTTGCATTATTCCTTCCCATGTGCATAACTTTACATTTGTCAGTGTTAAACCTCATCTGCCACTTATCTGCCCAAGCCTCCAATCTATCCAAATCCCTCTGTAGTAGAATACTGTCCTCGTCAGTGTAAATTACTTTACACAGTTTAGTGTCATCTGCGAAAATTTATACTTTACTATGCAAGCCTTCTACAAGATCATTAATAAATATATTGAAGAGAATAGGGCCCAATACTGACCCCTGAGGTACCCCACTAGTGACAGTGACCCAATCTGAGTGTGTACCGTTAATAACCACCCTCTGTTTTCTATCATTGAGCCATAGAGGAAGACCACGTAGAGGCAGAGGCTCTCAATCTAGTGCCAATTTTTTAGGCCAGGGTCCTCCCCTGTCATTGTATCTTCTGAGAGAGAGGAACAATAAAGATGTGTCTCTCCAAGTCCCGTACATCTGCATCTGCAGTAGATGAGCTTCAAGTCATTAACCTGTCTCACAGAATATTAACTGAGGGTGAGGTTAGCCTTCTCAAAAAAGGCTTTTCATTTGCTCCTACTCATTCCTTTGACTTATTCAAAGGTTTTGAATCTTTTTGTTTGGTATTTAAAATGGAAAAAAAATTCTTTGCTCACCATGATAAACATCAATGTGAGGCATTTGGCATAGACATAGCTGACCTTGGGGATGTGCTCAATTTAACGGACCTCCTTATTAAAGCAAAAAAAAAAACTGGAGAGGGACCATTCACCTCCATGAGGGCACGGTCCCACCGAAATCCCCCATAAATGATATCACCCCCATGGACGTCTTCCTGAGGGTGGTCACTGATGAACCGACACAGCTTGAGGGCCAGAAGGTGGGCATAAATAACCTTACCAAGCAGGAATATGATGGCATTCTATCCCCTGAGGCAGATGATACCATAGTTATAAATCCTGCTGACAAGGGGGTAATATTGTCCTTTTAGATCATGAACAATACATCAAGATGTGTTATGACATTCTTGACAACAATGAGTGTTAGAACATCTTGTCATCTAATCCGAGTGAACGGTATTTACAGGAATTGGAGCATATCATGAGTTCAGCCCTAGAATCACGTATCATCAGAAAAGCCGAGTTTGTCATGCTTCTACCTAAACATGCTCAGTTGGCGTGTTTTTATAGTCTGCCAAAAGGTGCATAAGGGTCAATATCCCTTTAAAGGCAGACCGTTTGTGTCCGGCACTAATAGTCTTACCCAACAGATCAGTACCTACATTGATATTATTCTACGTTTCTTTTTTTTGGCATTACCATCTTATGTGCGGTACTCTATGGAAATTGTGAACAAGATGGATGGCCTCCACGTTGATGACAATATCCTCCTAGCGAGTCTCGACATGGAGGCCCTCTATAGTTCTATTCCCCATGTAGATGGCTGTAGGGCAATACAGTATTTTTTGCAAGAACGGGGTAGTGAGTATGGTCCATATAATGAATTTGTCATCAATTTTCTCGATTTTGTTTTACATCATAACAGTTCCGCTATCGTATAGGAGAGCACGTAAATGACGTTCGCAATAATTCTGACACATCGGTTGCCCGACATGTTAACGCTTTTCACTCAGGTGACATACGGGCAATATGTTTTCAGGGGATTGAGGTGGTACGTCCCTCTCCCAGAGGAGACAATTTAGATCAAAGAGTCCTTCGGAAGGAGGCCCAGTGGACCTTTAAATTGGGGACACTGCGGCCCCATGGTCTCAATGATCATGTCCATCAGTTTTATTGAATGACTAATGCTCGGGATGTGATGGTAACAGATACCAGATATATTTCTCCATAACGCGGCGTTATTTCATTTATTAGCTTTTCATTTTATTTATTTCTGTATGAGAGCATTCTATTCCCGGTGTATAATATTTCCACTTTTTGCCAGATACATTCCCCCACATCTTAGTGTTTGTTTTTATGATGTGAGGTCAACCATTTAACTACTGTATCCGATTTCGATAGGTTTGTGGTTGTTCCCTTTGTAAACATGCTGATTCCCTCATGTGTTCCCTTGTTTTTCCCATTCTCCCTCATTTATTATGTATATTTATTTCTGCCTCGTAATGTCTCCTTACCTATTATACTATGTAGCAAATCCTCTGATGTATGCGGGCACTTACAAAGCCGGGAGCTGTCAGGCAGTTAGTCCCGCCCCCAGGCTTGTGATTCGCCAGCTTGGATTTCTACATAAATTGGAGGGAGGGACTTCCTTTTTAAAATGGAGTGCGCGCGGCCACCGCTTCACGGCCGTACCAGCGCTGGAGGCTGTCACCACGTCCATGGGACAGCTGATATGCAGCAAAGTTAGTTGTATTCAGCCAGTTATTTACCTGAGCCAGTCACTATGCTCCTGATGAGTTAAAGTGTTACAAAACACGTCGAGCTAATGTGCTGATACATATTGTGCTGACTTGCTGAGATATGCTGCTTCAGATGAAACTGAGCTAACTCTTTAGCTTTCGAGCCTTTATTCCTTGGGTTTTGATATCCCTTCATCTGCAATTCATACCAGTCACAAAGCGGATGAATTGGGATCTCATCCCCCTTTTCCTTCTTTTTAAACCACTTATAAGGTTGTATATACATCCCCGAATCCATAGGGGGTACCTTAGTGGTTATTTGTGCATGGGCTCCCTTTTGCACTGCACTATATTTGCTTCAGGTGTCTGGAATCACACACACAGATTTTATCACTTCTTTTTATAAGAGGGGGAGTGTTTGGTTTTGGCAGCAGTGTTATCTAATCGCAACTGGCTTTGAACGCCCTTAGTTCAGTAATTTTATACTGGGTTAAATTACAATATACCAGTCTGGGCGTAGTGGAGTTCTCTGTCACCAGTATGAGAATAATACATTCCTCTGGTGGCAGTAGGGGTGCTGGGTTAATTGTATCACATCCAAGCTCAGCATATCCTCAATGCTCAAGACATTTTTTTTTTGTCCATAAGTCCTCTGAGCGTTGGTTAGTTATACTGTACGCCCTTGGAATGGTTTTTAGGTTTCCTTCCTCCCCCCCCCCCCACAATTTTAGTGCATATCAATAAAAATATAGTTTTATGCACTGTTCTACACACCTCTTTTCCTTTCCGTGAATTTGTTTGATACTAAGAGGTGGCACCTTACCATTTTTTTCATCCGTGAATTACCTTTGGGTTTCTGAAAAATATATTCAAATTAGCTTTTCTTCCAAAACACAAAAGAATTCCAGCCAAATTAAGATATGCAAATTTGCACATACTCTTCCTAGAAACCAAGAGTAGTATCACCTGGCATACAATAGTATCACCTGGCATATTTTTTTGTCTCCCTAATGATAACGAGTACCTCTAAGACTTACCCCACAAAGCCAGTCAACTAAGCAAGCATTTTTCTCTTGGGATGCTCTGATTCTCTTGTTATTCTTGAAAGAGTGCTAGCTTACATATTTCATTAAGCAGTGTGTAAGCTTGGTGGAATGTTCTAGTTGTCTTGTCTCACTTTCAGTTGAACATTATATTGGTGCTCTCTCTGGTTCATGTGAAGTTACCGTATTTTTCGCCCTATAAGACGCATTTGCCCATAAAACGCACTTAGGTTTTTGAGGAGGATTTTTTTTTTATTTTGAACCAAAAGGTGTGCTTTGGGTGGGTTAAAGTGGGCGTCGCAGGCGCATGATGTAGTGAGTGACACGCCGCCCGCCCGCCCTCCCGGCCTGCCTCCTCCCTCCTCTCTGCTACGGAACTTAGTTGTAAGTAATACAGATAAGATTATACCACAGTGAGCGGGGCCGGTGCAATAGAATACAGGGACTGCACCGGTCCCCGCTGTCTTTTCTAATCCATGCCTCCATGCCGGCCCCCAGCCCCTCCTCCCTCTCAGTTGATACACCCGCCGACCGCGCTGTGCGGCATCGCGGCAGCAGTGTATCATTGTAAATTGCAGCATTCGCCCCATAAGGCACGCTGCTATTTTTCCCACACTTTTGGGGGGGGGAAAGTGCGTCCTATAGGGCAAAAAATATGGTAATCTCAAAGTGGACCTGCTCATTCTTAATGGAGTTGCCTGCTTTTGCTATACTGATGACCTAGTGAATAGGAAAAAGCCCAGTGAATGGGGACAGTGGTGCTGCAATTACACATGCTTGCTGCTACATAGCGAGTAGGTAAACGGTTAGAAAAACACTGTATTTATATGAGCTCTGCATTAGCTTCACACAGCTGATTGTCTCTCTCAAATTCCGAACCTATATATATATCTATCTCAAAACTCTTTTTACATTATAGGTAGAGATGAGCGAATCGAAGCTGACAAAATCGAATTCGTTCCGAATTCCAGTAAAAATTTGATTCTGAATGAATGCGAATTTCCTCGCACTTCGTGGTAACGAATTTCAATTTTTTCTAACATGGCGGCTAGCTGGCTACAATGGTGGCTACACGTGTGAGGACATGGGGCAAGGAACTCTGGGAAGGCGGGATGAACCATAATGCCATGCATGCAGCCAATCAGCAGCCAGTCAGCCCAGCAATGTCACAGCCCTATAAATACGGCGGTCATCTTAGAGTCACCCATTCACTATCGTACTTTGTTCAGGGACAGACGTGTATGCAGGCGCAAGAGAAAGTGAAAGAAAAACTAATTGTTAAAAAAAAAAAAAAGGGAAAGAAACGATTTACTAGTGCAGGGAAAGGATAGTCAGAGGAATCATTTCACAGGCATACAGAGACGTGTGCAGATGCTAGGGAGAGTTATAGGAAAATCCTCATTGTGAAAAAAAGTGATTTACAACTTGGGGATCCAGATAGTCTCATAATACCTCTGTCATTCCAGCAGCAATTAGTTATTGGGATGCAAGTGCTATGTTGAAAAGCCTTTAGTGGCTTTTATCTGTGAAAAAAGATAAATACCATATATACGCAGGTCACTTTCACTGTTAACTGCGCTGATATCATTTAGTAGCCTATTTCAATACAATACGAATTTACGCAGGTCACTTTTGTTGTTATTTGCGCTAAAAGTGTTTATTGACATCTTACTAGAGAAACAAAGAAAAATAGACTAAGTTCATATTTGCTGTTATTTGTGCTAAAAGCATTTCTTGTCATATTTCACTACAATACGAGAAAAATAGACGCAGTTCACATTTGGTGCTATTTGCGCTAAAAGCGTTTATTGTCATATTTCACTACAATACGAGAAAAATAGACGCATTTCACATTTGGTGTTATTTGCGCTAAAAGCGTTTCTTGTGGTATTTCACTACAATATGAGAAAAATAGACGCACTTCACATTTGGCGTTATTTGCGCTAAAAGCGTTTATTGCCATATTTCTAGAGAAAAAGAGAAAAATAGACAGTTCATATTTGGTGTTATTTGCGCTAAAAGCGTTTCTTGTCATAGTTCACCACAATACGAGAAAAATAGATGCAGGTCACATTTGGTGTTATTTGCGCTAAAAGCGTTTATTGTTATATTTCAGTATAATACAAGAAAAATAGACGCAGTTTACATTTAGTGTTATTTGCGCTAAAAGCATTTATTGCCATATTTCTAGAGAAAAAGAGAAAAATAGACTAAGTTCATATTTTCTGTTATTTGCGCTAAAAGCGTTTCTTGTCATATTTCACTACAATACAAGAAAAATAGACGCAGTTTACATTTGGTGTCATTTGCACTAAAAGCATTTATTGTCATATTTCGCTACAATACGAGAGAAATAGACGCAGTTCCCATTTGGTGTTAGTTGCGCTAAAAGCATTTATTGTCATATCTCTAGAGAAAAAAGAGAAAAATATTCACAGTTCACTTTTTGTGTTATTTACTTAAAAATTGTTTTGTTGCCAATTTCAAATCCTTTAGTTGCCTATCTCAGTAAAAAAAGAAAAATATATTTGGCGTTTTTACGGGTGTTTTAATTTGCTTTTAATTTATTTAGTTCAGCTAAAAGTATGTCAAACAGAGAATTGCCAGGCCCTGCACAGGGGAGTGTCAAAGGCGTAAATCATTCTGTCACAGGCACAGGTCGCAGCAGAGTAAGGGGGCATGGCAGCAGGGGTTTCTTCCCGAGGCCTCAGGTCTACATGTCAGCTAGCGGTCGTGTCTTGACCAGCAATCCAGCGGTTCTTGTTTGGTTGACTGGATCTTCAACTTTGTCGCAAGTGACAACAGCACTAGCAGCCTGAGTCTTGAGTCACTGATGAGCAGCTTTCTTCACCCGCATAGTGAAGAAACTACTCACCAGCAGAAGCAGGTAGACCTTGAGCAGGACCTGAACCAGCAGGTGGTGGCATACTTTGACAGCACCCTGCCAGCTGTCATAGAAAATCCTCTGGACTACTGGGAAGCCAAACTGGATTTGTGGCCGCAACTGGTCGAGTTTGCCCTGGAAAAGCTGTCCTGCCCGGCCAGTAGTATGGCATCAGAGCGGTTGTTTAGAGCAACGGGGGTCATAGTTACCCCAAGAAGAACTCGCCTGCCCATGTGTAGAGACTTACTTTGGTCAAGATGAACCAGGCATGATTCAGCAAGGATTTACACCCACCAATGCCTGATACATCAGATTAGATCATCCATCTCCACACTAAAGTCACTGTGCCACTCTGTGGTATCATGCTGCTGCCATGTCCACACTATGTCACCATGCCACTCTGTGGCCTCCTGATGCTGCCATCTCCACAGTATGTCACCATGCCACTTTGTGGCCTTCTGATGCTGCCATGTCCACACTATGTCACCTTGCCACTCTGTGGTATCATGCTGCTGATGTTGCTGCCATCTCCACAATATGTCACCTTGCCACTTTGTGGCCTCCTGATGCTGTCATGTCCAGACTATGTCACCTTGCCACTCTGTGGTATCATGCTGCTGCTGCTGCTGTTGCTGCCATCTCCATACTATGTTATCGTGCCACTTTGTGGCCTCCTGATGCTGCCATGTCCACACTATGTCACCTTGCCACTCTGTGGTATCATGCTGCTGCTGTTGCTGTCATGTCCACACTATGTCACCTTGCCACTTTGTGTCTTCCTATTGCTGCCATGTCCACACTTTGTCACCTTGCCACTCTGTGGTATCATGCTGCAGTTGCTGCCATCTCCACACTATGTCACCTTGCCACTCTGTAGCCTCCTGATGCAGCCATGTCCACACTATGTCACCATGCCACTCTGTGGTATCATGCTGCTGCTGTTGCTGCCATCTCCACACTATGTCACCTTGCCACTCTGTGGCCTCCTGATGCTGCCATCTCCACACTATGTCACTGTGCCACTCTGTGGCATAATCATACTGCTGCTGTCACCTCCACACTTTGTCATTGTGCCACTCTGTGGCCTCCTGATGCTGCTGTCACCTCCAGACCCTGTCATTGTGCCACTTAGTGGTGAGGTGGAAACAGCATGAGGAGACCACCATGTTATAGGGCCACTCTGTGGACTTCTCATGCTGTTACCACCCTCCCCCACTCTATGACGGGGTTGCTATTGTCCTTGTTTGGCCTTCTTGAAATCACAGATTTGACCTTTCTTCTGATCGGTCAGAAGGAAGGAAAAATGAGACGCACAATGGATCCTGTCTGTGTAGCAGCTGTAAGGCCTATATGGTCGCATCGGAATTGGCTTATGATTTGGTAGCCAAAAGCAGTGTGTACAAAACACAGAAGACATGCAAATATTATCTTCACTTGTCAACTTTGTTTTAGATCCACTCCTGTTTTTTTTGGCATTACCAATACTCATGGATTACGGACCAAATGCTGACCGAGTGAAGGCGTATTTTCCCCAGACAGGATCCGTTTTATGTGGGTTATTGTTCTGACGGATCAGAGGAAGGGCAAGATAATCAGTGACTTCAACACAAACTTACTGCTGACACCCTCTCCACTCTGTTGGGGGGGCTCTACTTGTATAAGCGTTTAATAGAACAGGTTCTGTACATATCTATGTGGAATCAGCTGGCGAGGGTGTAAAAGGAGTGCACATCTTTTTTTTTTTTTTTTCGCATTTTTTATTAATTCAATAGAAAATTAACATACAATACTATAAATTGTATGACATATAGATCAAACAAAGGCCGTACGAGTACAAAGGGAAAAGTAGATGTTTCATCAGATTAGTAATAATCATACGGTATGAGGACAATTCAAATATTGTTCAGTAACAGTTCCATTTGAAATTTCTATATATCTCCCAGTCTTTCCAACTGTTCTTAAACTTAGGATGGTTTCTTTTTTTTCCAGGCAGCAATTTCTTCAAAACGATAAATTGGGTCAATTTTATTGACCCATTGATCGTCTGAGGGAAGATCTGATGAGAGCCAACAGCACGGTACCAGGAGACGTGCTGCCAATATTAGTTTGCTAAATAGGAAAGGAATCCTAGAGGGTGTATCGGTTGGGTAATAACCCAGGAGGGCTAATTGAGGAGACAACGGGATTGTTGAGTTACAGATTTTGTTGCTCCTTGAAAATATCTTTTCCCACCAATTGTGGATAGATGGACACGTCCACCATATGTGATAGAAGGTATCTGTCACGGATGGTGTACAGGAAACAAGACAATACCATATAAACAATGTCTCTCTGGATCCACAACTAAGGAACAAAGGGAGACCCCTGCAATATACCTGCCGCTCTCCCTCACTGCTCAGCCTATGCGAACACCCCAAAGGTGGATGGCCGCATATCCACGTTCCTCGGCTATCTATTACCTGAAGACCCTACAATAGTGAAGGGACACGACCACCGGCTCCCTACACTGACACGGAGGGAGTCAGGGTCACCTGGATCCAGAAAAGACAAAATCATAAATACATAAACAGCACTTATCTTGCAAACGAATGACGACTGACGACTGGGAACAGGGAACTGGGAACTGGGAACTGGGAACAGCATGCACACACACTCCAGGAAGTTGTATCAGCCGCACACTACTGCATTATGGGGAGGAACTTAAAGGGTAGCGATCAGTCTAACTGCATGACAGCTGAGATAGACTAACGAGATGAGAAACTAAACCAAATCAAAGAAATTCAAGGAGGAGGATCTGAGAAGCTCCTGTGAGCGCTTCTCAGCTGTCTGGCTGTGACAGTACCCCTCCCTCTAGGAGTGGACTCCGGACACTCAGGGCCCACCTTCTCAGGATGGGACCTATGGAAAGCCCTGATGAGACAAGAGGCCTTAATGTCCGTCACTGGGACCCACATCCTCTCCTCAGGACCATAACCCTCCCAATGAACGAGGTACTGGAGGGAACCGCGGACAAGACGAGAATCCACAATCCTAGAGACCTGAAATTCAAGATTTCCATCAACCATAATCGGAGGAGGAGGCAAAGGCGAGGGTACAATAGGTTGAACATAAGGTTTCAATAAGGACTTATGAAAAACATTATGGATCTTCCAAGTCTGAGGAAGATCAAGACGGTAGGCAACAGGATTGATGACAGACAGGATCTTGTAAGGCCCAATAAACCTAGGACCCAACTTCCAGGAGGGAGCCTTCAATTTGATATTCTTGGTAGACAACCACACCAGATCACCAACATTCAGGTCCGGACCAGGCACACGTCTCTTATCTGCCACACGCTTATATCTCTCACTCATGCTCTTTAGATTATCCTGAATCTTTTGCCAAATAGATGACAAAGACGAGGAGAATCTGTCCTCATCAGGCAAACCAGAAGAGCCCTCTCCCGAGAAAGACCCAAACTGCGGATGGAACCCATATGCACCAAAAAATGGTAACTTATCAGAGGACTCCTGACGACGGTTATTTAAAGCAAACTCAGCAAGGGACAAAAAAAGAACACCAATCCTCCTGATTTTCCACCACAAAACAGCGCAGATATGTCTCCAGATTCTGATTGACGCGCTCTGTCTGGCCATTCGACTGCGGATGCAAAGCAGAAGAGAATGACAACCGAACCCCCAAGCGAGAACAGAAGGCCTTCCAGAATCTGGAAACAAACTGCGTGCCCCTATCAGAGACTATGTCTGAAGGAATCCCATGCAATTTGACAATGTGGTCAATAAATGCCTGCGCCAGCGTCTTAGCATTGGGCAAACCAGGAAAAGGGATAAAATGCACCATTTTGCTAAAACGGTCCACCACCACCAGAATCACAGACTTCCCTGAGGAACGAGGCAAGTCCGTTATGAAGTCCATGGACAGATGTGTCTAAGGACGGGAAGGAATGGGCAAAGGAAGGAGAGGACCTGATGGCCGTGAATGAGGGACCTTGGCACGAGCGCAAGTCTCGCAAGCTGCCACAAAACCCTCAACCGACTTACGAAGCGCAGGCCACCAGAATCTCCGAGCAATGAGATCCAGTGTGGCTCTTGCCCCCGGGTGCCCAGCAAGGACCGTGTCGTGGTGTTCTTTAAAAATCTTGTGTCTCAAAGCGAGAGGCACAAACAACCTCCCAGGAGGACAAAGATCAGGAGCTTCTGACTGGGCTGCCTGCACCTCTGCCTCCAATTCAGGAAAAAGAGCAGAGACCACCACACCTTCAGCCAAAATGGGACCCGGGTCTTCAAAATTCCCACCTCCCGGAAAACAACGTGAGAGGGCATCTGCCTTCACATTCTTAACCCCAGGGCGGAAAGTAACAACAAAATTAAACCTTGAAAAGAACAAAGACCATCTGGCCTGTCTCGGGTTCAGACGCTTGGCTGACTCCAAGTAGGCCAGATTTTATGGTCAGTAAACACGGTAATAGGGTGTCTGGCTCCCTCTAGCCAATGGCGCCATTCTTTAAAAGCCAACTTGATGGCCAACAATTCCCTATCTCCCACATCATAATTTCTCTCTGCGGAGGAGAGTTTCTTTGAGAAAAAGGCACACGGTTGCCATTTGGCAGGAGAGGTACCCTGAGACAAGACCGCACCCACCCCTACCTCAGAAGCATCAACCTCAACTATGAAGGGTAACGAAATATCAGGTTGTACTAGGATGGGAGCGGAAGCAAAACTCTCCTTGATATTAGAAAAGGCCTTACGCGCCTCTACCGACCAGGAAGAAAAATCTACCCCCTTTCTGGTTATATCAGTGAGTGGTTTAACAACAGAGGAATAATTCAAAATAAATTTCCTGTAATAATTGGCAAAGCCCAAAAAACGCATCAGCGCTTCTGATTCTCAGGAAGCTCCCACTCAAGCACAGCGCGGACCTTCTCGGGGTCCATGCGAAAACCAGAAGCGGAGACAAGAAACCCCAGAAATTGGATTTCTGGAACCGCAAACACACATTTTTCCAGTTTTGCGTATAATTTATTCTCCCGCAGGATGAGCAAGACCTGACGTAAGTGTTCCTTATGAGTCTTGAAATCAGGAGAAAAAATCAAAATGTCATCCAAATACACTAATACAAATTTTCCCATTAAATGATAAAAAATGCTGTTGACGAAATGCTGAAAAACGGCTGGGGCATTCATCAAACCAAAAGGCATAACCAAATTCTCAAAATGGCCCTCAGGGGTATTGAAAGCCGTCTTCCATTCGTCTCCTTCTCTGACCCTAACCAGGTTGTATGCCCCTCTTAGGTCTAATTTGGAAAAGACTTTAGCCCCAACAACCTGGTTAAACAGGTCCGGGATCAGAGGAAGCGGATAAGGATCACGAATAGTGATACTGTTCAGCTCCCTGAAATCCAGACAAGGTCTTAAAGAACCATCTTTTTTCTTAACAAAGAAAAAGCCAGCGGCAACAGGTGACTTCGAGGGTCGTATGTGTCCTTTTCTCAGACTCTCAGAGATATAAGCCCGCATAGCGACCCTCTCAGGTTGGGAGAGATTGTATAAACGAGATTTAGGCAGCTTGGCGCCTGGGATGAGATTAATAGGGCAATCATACTCCCTGTGCGGAGGCAAACCCTGAACTCCACTCTCAGAGAAGACATCCAAAAATTCAGAGAGGAAAGGTGGTACAGTCTTAGTAGAAACCTCAGAAACAGATGTTATGAGGCAATTCTCTCTGCAAAAGTTACTCCAACCATTTATTTGCCTCGCTTGCCAATCAATGGTGGGGTTATGTTTAGTGAGCCAGGGTAGCCCCAACACTAGAGGAGTAGGCAAACCGCTAAGGACGAAACATGACACATCCTCAACATGAGCATCACTCACAATTAAACGGATATTGTGAACTATGCCCTTTAATGATTTCTGAGAAAGTGGAGCTGAATCAATAGCAAAAACAGGAATATCCTTTCCCAAAGTGCATACCTGGAAACCATGAGTTATTGCAAATTGATTATCAATGAGGTTGACAGCTGCTCCACTATCCACAAAAATCTCACAAAAAATGCTCTTGCTCTCTAGCGCCACCCTAGCAGGCAGGACAAAACGGGAACTACAAGCAAACGGAAAACCTTCAATTTCCGCCTCAACCCTGCCAATAGTAACAGACGGAACATTTTTAAAAGATTTTTTCCTTTTTGTCTCTTTATTACTCCCAGAAAACTGCCTGAATCTCCTAGAGGGACAAACATTTGCCAGATGATTTATACCTCCACAACAAAAACAAACCCTCCCCTGCGGGCTGAATCTTCTATTGTCAGAGGCAATCAACCCCAGCTGCATGGACTCCTGCTCAGAAGGGGCTGACAGCGACTGAGACCCCTGTGCACAGAATGAGACCGCTGCACTGTCCCGGGACTGAGTATGACAGGAAGGAGAGATCTCTCCTCTCTCTCTAAGATGCCTGTCAATACGAACAGCCTGAGACATAGCAGAATCCAAGGAGGTAGGTCTTTCATGAAAGGCAAATGCATCTTTCAATCCCTCTGAAAGACCATAGCAAAATTGACTTCGGAGTGCAGCATCATTCCAACCCGTATCTGCTGCCCATCTCCGAAATTCTGAACAGTATATCTCTGCGGATTGTTTACCCTGGCATAACAGACGTAGTCTAGACTCAGCCAGAGCAATACGATCCGGATCATCATATATCTGACCCAGGGCTAAAAATAATTCATCCACTGAACGAAGGGGCCGTGCCCCCTCCGGCAGCGAAAAGGCCCAGGACTGAGCGTTACCCCTGAGAAGCGATATAATGATCCCCACCCTCCGTTCTTCATCACCAGAAGAATGGGGAAGAAGGCGAAAATGGAGTTTGCAAGCCTCTCTAAAACGCACAAAATTCTCACTACCCCCGGAGAACGTATCCGGGAGCGAGATCTTAGGCTCAGCACAAACTCCATGAACGCAAGCTGAACCGGTCACTTGAAACTGAGAAAAAGTCTTACGGAGATCAGCTACCTCCAAAGAAAGACCCTGAAAGCGTTCAGCCAAAAGTGAAACCGGATCCATGCTTGAGACGGTTTTGGCGGCTGATAATGTCACGGATGGTGTACAGGAAACAAGACAATACCATATAAACAATGTCTCTCTGGATCCACAACTAAGGAACAAAGGGAGACCCCTGCAATAGACCTGCCGCTCTCCCTCACTGCTCAGCCTATGCGAACACCCCAAAGGTGGATGGCCGCATATCCACGTTCCTCGGCTATCTATTACCTGAAGACCCTACAATAGTGAAGGGACACGACCACCGGCTCCCTACACTGACACGGAGGGAGTCAGGGTCACCTGGATCCAGAAAAGACAAAATCATAAATACATAAACAGCACTTATCTTGCAAACGAATGACGACTGACGACTGGGAACAGGGAACTGGGAACAGCATGCACACACACTCCAGGAAGTTGTATCAGCCGCACACTAGACGATCAGTCTAACTGCATGACAGCTGAGATAGACTAACGAGATGAGAAACTAAACCAAAACAAAGAAATTCAAGGAGGAGGATCTGAGAAGCTCCTGTGAGCGCTTCTCAGCTGTCTGGCTGTGACAGTATCCCTTTCTTGACCGCAGCACCAACAGACTACCGAGTTCCCCTCTCCATATCTACAAGTTATATCCGGTGTCTTATACCACCTTGTTAAAACCTTGTAGCCATTTTCCTGGATCCTTACACAGCAAGAAGTAGTATGGGGAGTCAGGAGTATGCGGGATTGTTCTCTTGGGGCAAATATGTAGTCAAGATCTTTCTCCCAGAGACTAATATAAGCCGGTTTAGGCAGCACGATCGGTGAGCTAAGTTTTCTATAGAGTTGCGAGATAGGTTTGTTTAGAGGGGATTGACTGTGTATCAAATATTCAAACCACGTGAGAGGTCTGATCAGTGAGTGGTAAGGTATGTTTTTGATGATACAAGTCCGTAGAAATGAGACAATAAATGAATTAGTAGTAGGGGTGTGGATTGCAGATAGAAAGGCATTACTCTCCAACAAGTCACCAGTATCAGTAAACAATGAAAGGATGGGGATTTCTGAGTGACGGAGCGAAGGGGGTATGCATTGCTTCAGTTCTCCAGAGGCTAGGTCTAGTACGTCCCTGATTTGTACAAGGGGAGAGGGAATAGGAATGCCAAAAATGGAGTCCTGGACCCATTTCCATGCTTCAATGGTAGCCTTGACCATTGGGCAGGCATTAGGATCTTTGAAGGGAAAGTTAAGAGTGTTTACTAAAAGGCCTCTAATTAAGTAACCTGATTGAGAGGTTTCCATCCCTACCCATAATTTGTGGGGAGATTGTCTAAACCAATCAAGGGCCCTTGTCAGGAGGATTGCTCTGTTGTATAAGAGAGGGTTGGGTAGGCCAATACCCCCAAAAGCTCTAGGTCTCTGGATGACTGAAATGGAAATCCTGGGTTTTTTCCTGTCCCAAATAAAGGGTCTAATTAGTTTTGAGAGAGCAACGTAGTAGTATTTCGGGATAGGGATGGGTAGTACCTGTTGAAGATAATTGAGTCTGGGAAGGACTAAAGACATGACCATGTTTTTGCGACCAAACCAGGAAAGTGTTGGGGAGTGTAATTTAGTCAATTGATCTTGCATGGATTTGAGGAGAGGAATCTAGTTGAGTGAGAAGAGTTTATTTATGTCATGTGATATTTTGATCCCTATATATGTGAGGAATGGAACCTCCCAATTAAAGGGGGACGTTTTGGCCAGTTTTTGCTTAACTGATGGTCTAAGACCTATTGAGAGGACGTTGGATTTTTTCAGGTTGATCTTGAAGTTTGAAAGGGGACTAAAGACTTCCAGAATGTTGTATACAATGGGCAAAGATTATTCAGGGTTAGTTGTAATTATCATAAGATCATCTGCAAATGCAGCGACTTTATGATCCTGTCCCCCCAATTAAATGCCTTTTATTTTGTTTTCTTGACGAATAGTTTGGAGTAGGGGTTCCATAACTAATACGGAGATTATGGGGGAAAGGGGACAGCCCTGCCTAGTTCCATTCTTAATAAAGAATGAAGGGGAAAGGGAGTTGTTAATGATCACTGATACCGAGGCATTTGTGTACATTGAAAGAATTTCTTTAATGTAAGCATAAGGGAGGCCAAATTTTTCTAGTGTGAGGGTCATGAAGTCCCATTTCACCCTGTCAAATGCCTTCTCAGCATCGGTGCTGAGAAGAACAAGGGGTTGGGGGTGTTTTTTTTTAGCATGGAACGAAGCATTTATTAGTCTGGCTGAGTTATCTTTACCCTCTCTTCCGGTTACAAAACCCGTCTGGTCTCTGTGAATAAGCAGCGGGAGGAGAGGGGAAAGACGGTTGGCCATCATTTTGGCTAAGAGCTTCAGATCTAAATTCAAAAGAGAAATGGGGCGGTAATTCGCACATTGAGTTGGGTCTTTTCCTTCTTTGGAAAGAATTTGTACTGTGAGTGTAAAAAGAACTTGGCTGATTGTGTGTTAAGGCTATTTTTTTATTCTGCTCGAAGTGCACAAAGCCGGGAAAACTGAGATTCCCGAAGGGATTTTTTATGGAGGGTTCTAATTTCTGGATTTCAGATAAAAGGTTATCTATAAGTGCTTTTTTTTTTTTTTTTTTTTTAAGTAGTGAACCTGAGCTAATAAACTGACCTTTCATGAAAGCTTTATGGGTATCCCAAATCACATGAGGGAGGTCTCTGGGAGGGCATTCAAGGCAAAAAACTCTGTTCCTGTGAGGATAAGAGCTGTTCATTAAGCCTCCAGTTAAAGGTTCTGGGGGTCATTTGTGGGGTGGAGATGGAGGCCAAGACTGGGGAATGATCTGATAGATGGATTGAGTCAATCCAGGCTTTAGTACAAAGATGGAAATGTTCTTTAGATGTCATAATATATGCCAATCTCTGATAGGAGCCATGGACATGTGAAAATAATGTGTAGTCTTTAGACTCAGGGTTAAGGCTCTCCAAACATCTATGAGATGCTGGCTGTGGAGCAGCTTTTTAATGGCATTTAATGCTTTATGAGAGAGCAGACTTGTGAGAGCTTGAGTTGATAAGAGGGTCAAAGGTCAGGTTAAAGTCTCCACCCATAACTACTATGCCTTCTGTAAAGGTGTCTATTATTGGGGTGATACTTTCAAACCAAGTCCGTTAGTTGGTGTTTGGGGCATAAATATGAATAAATGTATAAAATTGGTTAGAGATGTATCCCTTAAATAAAATATATCATCCATCTGGGTCTTGTATATGAGAGCAGTACTGGAAAGGCACATCTCCTCTAAAACCCACACTCACCCCTCTTGAGGCTGAAGAATTTAAACCACAGTGGAACCAAAGTGGGTATTTGGAATAGGAAAGGTTCAGATAATGGTTAAATATGAAAAGTGTTTCCTGTAGTAGTAGGATAGAACAGTTTTTTTTTTTTTTTCAGGAATGAGAGGATCTGGCATCTTTTGGAAGGGGCATTAAAACCTTTGACATTGTAAGAGGCTATGGTTAGATCATCCATCATAACCTATTATTTGTAGGGTTTGTATAGATGATTCTAAAAGATGGCTTTTGAGGGTTAGAGGAAAAAAAAAAGGTTGCCTTCCAGATACTGCTTCCATCCCCAACAACTGTATTCCTAGTCTGATATATCTTAATATTGTTACCAGTGAGACATCTACTTGCAATACAAACAGGTTTAAACAATCTTAACCTGAAATAATAACACCACATTATAATTTGCAGTAAACTTAGTAATGATAGAATGTGGTAGAGGACAGAGAGGGTAAAGTAATAGTGTGGAGTACACTAAGTGGTTAATAGGTAAATAGGTAGGGGGAAAAAACAAACATGTTTCAGTGCCCTTGTTTTGAGATATTGGTCTAGCGAGACCAGAGGGGGAATAGAGACTGGAGATGGTATAGGAGGGAGGGGAAGGATAGGAAAGCTAGGGAGGGATAGGCAGCAAAGAAGCAATAGGTGAAAATGCCTAGATTAAGACATGACTGATAAGTCACCTATACATAAATTTCTTATTCTCCTAGCGGCAGCCTTCTTGGAGTAGATTTCTGATTTCCTCTTCTGCCTTTTTGATGCCTAGGAGTAAGCTGCTTATCCCAGGATTCAGTAGGAGGAAGGGCTGGTAGTCCTGCCAAATCTTAAACCGGGTCCCAGTCTTGAATATCCAGTGGGCCGATGTTCAGATGGTCATAGACTGGATCCAGATCAAGGTAAGATGTAATGGTCATCCTGCGGCCTTGTAAGGAATGTTCTTTCCCCTGAGCCAATCTGTTAACGGCTTGAGAGCTCTTCTTTTCTTGAGGGTGGATTGAGCTAGGTCCTGGAAGACCAGGATATCATTACCATCCCATTTAACAGCTTGTATGTCTCTAGCTTTAGTGAGGACGGCTTCTTTCACAGGAAAGCTCAAGAATTTACAAATAACATCTCTGGGCGGTGCTGAGGGAGCTGGCTTAGGTTTCAGGGCCCTGTGGGCTCTCTCTAGCAGGACTTGATGCACCGAGTCAGGGCCCAGGAGGGACAAGCAGATTTGCACTCTTGAATTAGGGATATCTCCCTAGGCAACCGTTTCAGGTATACCTCTGAAGCGCAGGTTATTGTGTCGTCCCCGGTTTTCCTGATCTTCTATTGCATTATATATAGAATTCAGATTTATTTGCACTGCCTGTATCTTTTGTGTGACCGCTGCATGGTGCTCTAACAGGGCTATTTGTGAGTCTTCTAGCATCTCAACTCTGCACCCTATGTGGTGGACATCTTGTTTTATAGCACCTATGTCGGCACTAAGCAGCTCTAAGGCAGAAGCCAGTGAGGTCAGAGTGTCTCTTAGGTAGGAGCGAGATATCGGGAGGGTATCGGGTTCATACTCACCTCCTTGTGCGCCGTGAGAAGACTCTGTTTGCTTACGGCTGGCTGAGTGTGGAGACGCCGGCGCCATCTTGACCTCTCTGTTCACATAGGTGGTGGCGGCTTTCTTTATAAATTTTTCCATGTCTCCACTGTTGATAGACGGTTTGGAATGTCCAGCGGGTTCACCAGTTTTCGGGCCTCCGATCTTCACCATGTTTTGACCAAACAGGCCGAATTACAGGCTGAAAGGGCACTTTTTCATACGGAGCTCTTGCTTCACACAGTCATTCGGCTTCTTGAAGCTAACATGGACCTGTAAAGCTGAGTTAATACTTGAGTTATTTGGTCAGTTTTGACCCCGTGACTGCCCAAATAAGTGAAGTGTGCAGTGATTCTAATAGCGACGCCTGTCATCTGCATGTTATACTGACTGACAGTATTATTTCACTACCCTAGCACACTCCCTATGCGTGTTACTGCAAGGCACAGTGTTCTACACCGATATAAAGGCTCTATGCAGCCTGTAAATAGCCGTTTTTTTTATTGCGGTTCGTCATGAATATGTACGGATCGAAGCAAATTTTTGGGAAAATTCGGCGAACTGCCGAATTGAATTTTTGATAAATTATAGGTTTTAGGCCTCATGCACACGACCGTTGTTTGTTTCCGCGTCCGTTCTGCACATTTAGCTGTTCAGATGTGGAACCATTCATTTCTATGGAGCCGTTGAAAATGCGGATAGTCCACCGTTTGTTATGCGTGTCCGTGATCTGTGGTTCCAGTCCGTCAAAAAAATATAACCTGTCCTATTCTTGTCCGTTAAAAATGGTTAGCGGACCCATTCAAGTCAATGGGACCGCTAAAAATGCGGATGCACAACTGTATGTCATCCGCGTCCACGTCCGTTTTTATACAATCAGTTGCATGGCAACCTGTCTGCCAGGCCTTGTGCCAATACAATAAAAAATAAAAATATTACAGGAAGTTGAAGGTCACAGGTTATGCAGATTACTGATTTCTAGGCACCTGAGGTAAAAGTTTGGAGTGTGGTGTGGCATTCAGTGGATTGGGCTTTTCAGCAAATATGCCTCGCTGGAATGTAGAAAAATTTATCAATTTGGTGCAGGAGAGGCCCGAACTATGGGACACCCGGACAAATGCCTACCAAGACAAAGTTCGGAAGGAGGCGGCATGGGAGCAAGTTGCCCGTAGCATGAGGCGGCCCGTATGGGCAAAAGCAGATGTGCCAGCAATGTCGTTGTACTGTCCTGACCCTGTGTTGTCACTAATGATGTAGCTATTAATTCCATGAGGTCATAATACTGTATGTTTTGTGGCCCGGCTTCATTTTGTATTGGCCTGTACATGGTTTTTTGAAGAGTCGTGCACTTTATACCATAACCCATAATTTTTTACTTAAAGGGTTTCTGTCACTCTGCAAAACTTTTTTTTTTTTTTTTGGATAGTTAGATTGCTCATAGTGCGATATAGCAGAATATAATGCTCTTACTTACTTTCATGCGGCCGATTCTTTATAAAACGAACTTTTATAATATGTAAATGAGGGCTCTACCAGCAAGTAGGGCGTCTACTTGCTGGTAGCTGCTGCAGAAATCCGCCCCCTCGCCGTGTTGATTGACAGGGCCAGCCGTGATCTCCTCCTCCGGCCGGCCCTGTCAGTAATTCAAAAATCGCGCGCCTCGCGTCATTCGGCGCAGGCGCTCTGAGATGAGGAGGCTCGTATCCTCATCACTCCCTCAGTGCGCCTGCGCCGATGACGTCTTCTCTTTCGGTGATGTCATCGGCGCAGGCGCACTGAGGGAGTGCTGAGGAGACGAGCCTCCTCATCTCAGAGCGCCTGCACCGAATGACACGAGGCGCGCGATTTTTGAATTACTGACAGGGCCGGCCGGAGGAGGAGATCACGGCTGGCCCTGTCAATCAACACGGCGAGGGGGCGGATTTCTGCAGCAGCTACCAGCAAGTAGACGCCCTACTTGCTGGTAGAGCCCTCATTTACATATTATAAAAGTTCGTTTTATAAAGAATCGGCCGCATGAAAGTAAGTAAGAGCATTATATTCTGCTATATCGCACTATGAGCAATCTAACTATCCAAAAAAAAAAAAAAAAGAGTTTTGCAGGGTGACAGAAACCCTTTAAAATGGCTGTCCCTACCTTTGCTACAGCAAACAGTAGTCATGTATAACCTGTATGTGCACTATTTGGTGACACATGTGTCCCTGTTGTAATTGAGCATCCAATGGTTGTCACCATCCCATATTATAAAGTATTATAGTACAAATGGCTTGCACGACTAATCTCCTCCTTCCTGAACTTATTGTACATTAGTATCTAGAGGAGAGGGGCGGGCTGGAGCGCGCTGGGCGGCGGAAATAGTGAGTGGACGGAGCCTCTAGGTGCTGAAAAGACGCCCCCATAGCACCTAGAGGCTCATTAGCATAGCAATAAAACTACGTTTTTTAGGGTAACCGCTGCACAGAAAGGAATTACAATAGCATGGTTAGGTACAGCAAACTCTAGCAGATCGCTAGTGTCTGACAGCTAATTAGGTCAAAATGTGGTGGTAGAAACCCCTTAATAGTTGTTTTTCCTATTTTTATAGTAATTTGAAAAATAGTTTGATTTCTTTACAGTGAAACAGACAAAGACCCGGTGGAACAGTTGCCGGGATCAATTCCGCCGTGATTTAAATGCCAAAGGCTGTAGTGGGGAAGGCGGCTCCAAGAAAAGGCCCTACTTGTACACGGCCCAATTGCCGTTTTTGCGGCCTGTTATGGATTTGAGGCCGTAAGTATTTTTGTTGAAAAAAAAAAACTTATTTGCAGGTTATTAATAGTTCATAGGGGTTGTGTGGCGTTGTACTATTGATGACCTATCCTCTGTGTAGGTGATCAATATCATTTTTGTGGGGGACTAACACCTGGCACCACCGCTGATCAGCTGTATGATGAGACGACACGTGCAGAGCAGTCTCCTGTTTCTCTCTTCCTGTGGCACTATTTTCTAGATAAAATAACATAGATATCTGCAATCAGAGCAGGAATAGAGAAGGGAGATGGCCGGTCTTCTCATACAGCTGATCGTTGTGGTTGCCGACTGTTGGTCCCCCGCTAATCTAATCTTGTGTACCTATCCTGTGGATAGGTCATAAATAAGAAAAGGCCAGAAAACCGTTTTGCATTTTTCAGGCCCTGAATAGTGTTGTTATTTGTGTATGGTTAGTTGTGTTCATATTTTTTTTAACATACATGCTAAAACGGTGTTAATTTTTAGGTTGTTTTTTTTTTGGTGACCCTTCTGTACTGTAATTGTCATTTACATAGTTTTAATGTTGTCTTACAAACCACAACATGGATTCAAAAAAGTTCTAATAAAATGACAATTACATACTCCTCTTATAATCGAGTATTGATGCTCCAACTACGTCCCTCCAGCTGATTTGTTTACTACTACTACCACCATGGCCTTGTGATGCCTGGTCCATGTTGTTTGTCTAGGAATGATGTTATTTTTTGTTTTCCTTACATAAGGAGGTTTTGATAGTAGAAACAGGCCAGATACAGACAGACAGAATATCAGCACTTGTTTAGGTCTTTGAATGTGTATACCTGGTTTTGTGCTGGACAGCTCCAAACGCCAAGCAATGTTCTAAAAATAGTTTCCCATTTGGCGTTAGTCTCAAAAAATAAACATAAGTAATGTTTTTTTTGTTTTTTATTTTAGCAAATAACATTGAAGGGGACAATACAACATTAGAAAACAATTTGTAAAAACATTACGTACTTCGGAAATGTAGTAGTCAAATGATGTAATATATGTTTTCAAGTCATTTTTTTATACAGTACTGTGGACAGTCTGGATGACCTGGATGACTCATATGTTGAAGGAAGTGACACTCTGGTGGTTTTTTCCCCAGCCAGTAGTCCTGCCCCAACACCGGCTGAGGAGCCTGACCACCATTTCACCGCGGAGCCCTGAAATAACCCAGGAGCCTCAGCCCAGGCGTAGTCGGAATGTCCCACACTCTTCCTCTGGGCAACAGACTCGGGAGATGATAGATGCCCAAGTCATTGAGTTTCTTGCCCATAGGAGAAGTGATGGACAAGAGTCTATGTTGAGGGGCCTTGCTCTATTACTGAGGCAGGTCCCTTTAGAAAAAACATCATAAGTGTGTAGCTTCTATGGCCCTTGTCATAAAAATATATGCCTCCCCTTACCATGGAGACATACACACGCAAATTAATGATATGCGTCGCCACATATTGAGCCTCCCACCTCCCCAGCATGGACGCAGCTACCCCCAACCTCCACACCCAGGGGGGCCAAGATCCTGGCCATGTACGCCCAGGCTCATCATATGGGCCAGGATCCTTTATGCTCACCCATTCTAGAAGCATTAAAGATGCGAGCATCTGCTGTGCTTCCATAGGCCCCAATATTAACCATTATAAGCCGGTAGTTACTGTCAGCCACAGCCATAAGCACTACTGAAAAATATTGTTTATAATTGAAGAATCATGACCCTGAGTGAGGATGCTTGTTCACATGGATGTGCTTGCCATCCATTGCCCCGATGCAATTGGTAAACACAAAAGATTGAAGCCTTCAGCAATCCAAAACCAATCGTCCGCCTTTGGCTATGGCATCACCGTCTCACGGAGTTGATGCCAGATGACATGGCAAGTGTGATGCACAATCCTAGAAATTGTTGAGGTTCCCAAAAGAAACTCAAAATGCAGGGATGCAAAAGAGTTCCCATTTGCAAGGAAGCTGTTGAAAAAATAAATAAAAACCATATCAGTAAGCAGCAAAAAAAAGGGAACATACGATACATGATTCCTCTAATGTTTGATATGAGACGTGTTTAAACAATCAATGTCCATTCACAAAAAATACCATTTCTAATGTGAATTTGGGTGTATGAACAAAACACTAGCAGCAATTGGGGTGTGGGCACTACTTCCACAACTAAGTTACACCAACTGTGTTTACGCCATTTCCATGCAGAATGTATGGGCGACTTAAGGATGATGTTAACACTCTACATGATGATGACGCTAGCTGAACACAAATTGTAAACCAGTTTAAAATACACGACTACCTTTAATCTTGCCATGTTATGTGTCAGGGATTTTACAAAAAAAAAAAGATTTTACAATAGTCCAAACATATTATGGACAAAGAAAGGTAACTTCAGCAAACATTAGCACATATCTAACACCAGCCATTTTCAAAAACATATTCCTCATGACAGAAGCAGTGCACATCACTGTTTAAACTATAAGTAAGATATTGCTTACTTCAATGTGACGATGAGTCTTTCCTCAGGAGAAATGCTGCACCTCATATTGGTGTCCATGAAGGTAAGGACAGTACGTAGAGACGACAGCAATCAAATGTAGACACTGACATCCAACAGAACGAAAAAAAAAATACTTATTTGGATGCTGCCGAAGATCTTGGTAGAGGGTATGAAAGTGTCCTTTCCGGTAGCGTTGGGAAACAAAGGGATGGACCCAAAATCGCAGCCTTCTACTCGGTTCCTCGTCCAACAAAAGGGAGCGCTGTCCTCATCGCCGAGAAACAAGCCAGTGCAGTATGACCTCTTCCTCAGAGTCATCCGCCATGGTGAAACCAAGACGCAAAAAGGGAAAATCCAACAACCGCAAAGCCAAGCAACCAAACAAACCTCTGTACCCTGTAAAGACTACAAAAAATGGCCACCAAACAAAACTCAAATGACCAGCATATATACCAGTATCCTGGTTGGAGATATTAAAATGACACATTTTTTTCTTTCCTTTTTTTTCGGCGGACCGCACAAAAAAACGGAAGACACAAGGAAACAACGGGCATGAGGCCTTAAATGTATTTTGCAAAGGACATTTTTTTTTTGTTTTAATCAAGGAATTCTAAAATGATGCTGATAATTGTATAGTTCATGATCACTTTTGCCCTTCCTATCTCATAGAGAGCCTTGATTAGGTGGTACATATAGGTGTGCTTGCTCCTCCTCCCATTGGTTGCTTGATGCACATGGAGGTGACTAGGAGCAGCACACCATATGTGCGGGGTCTACGCTCCTGAACATAGAAGCCCAACGGCTTAGTTAGGTTTAGCGTAGGACCCACCTGACCTGAGACCATCTTGGCGCTTGGTAGGCGGGCACAGATGTGTTTTGATCAAAATATATTGGCTAAGTGTCTCAGATTTATCATATCAAAGTGAGGACTTTGTCCATATATAATGCTTTCATCTACTTTATTAAGTGCATTATTACCTTATTTCTGTGATTTTCTTCAATAATATGGACAGGGACATCCGCACATTTATATATCATACCATGCAGGATGTTTTTATCTTAGCTTTTTCTGTAATTTTTTTTGGTATATCATACCCCTGCTTCAATCAGTTTTTTTTGGGGGGGGGCAACTTGTATTTCACACCAGTAGAAATTATTTGTTCCAATAGCATTGGTCACTCTGTGAGCTGAGGTAACGGAGCAAAACCGCAAACAAATGCTGCACTACCCAAATGCACTATATAGAAAGTATATAATTGGTATATAACACCCCTGCTTCAATCAGTTTTTTTTGGGGGCAACTGGTATATCACACCAGTAGAAATGATTTGTTCCAATAGTGTTTGTGTAACATCTTATAGCTATGTTACAAAACTCTTTTACCCCGCTACAACCTGTTAAGTGTATTTATACTGTCATCTAATGTGATTTTATCTAATATTCTCACTAATGTGCATATTCAAAGCCTTGTAAATGTATATTGCTGTAATTTCCATGTTCACCAGCAGGTGGCAGCAATGTGTTTAGGAGGGACTTAGTTCAGTTTTGTGTTTCTAGACTGGAATAGTTTATTCCAGTTTAGCTCCCCTTTCTTTGAGCAGAGTGGTCTTGCCCATGTCCTGCCTCATGGGGAGAGAAGGAAGTTAGTTAGTGTGCTAGCCACCCCGGCTAGGGGAAGGATGTGCGTGTAAGAGCTCTTAGATATAGGGATCCAAAGCCAGGATCTTGTCTCGGTTGAGACAATTGATCATCATTCCCAGCCTGAGCCTTGTAGCCTCAGCCGGTGAAAGCAAGCAGCCACCTCCAGTATTCCAGGAAGAAGCATACCCTGTGAGCACAACTGAGTACCGTCCAGAGACCAGGAGAAGTCAAATTCCACCTCAGCTAGTCAGTCCCCATACAGCAGAAGATAGTAAGAGCAGAAGATATAAATTCCTGCCACATTACAGAGCCACAAGCAGATGACTTATCCTGCAAAGAGCTCCAGGCACATGATAGAAGCAGAAGACAGATCCCTGCCACACATTGCCAATATCTGCTGGGACCCAAGACTATTTCTGTATCTCACTTGGATGAAAGCTGCATATAGTAAAGACAAGTTTGAACTTTATTCCAAGTCTGGATCTCAATTATTGCTGCATTTCCCTCAATTACTCCTACTAGCAACACACTCATTTTATTGCAAGTGAGCCAGGATCCAGGAGTCCAGCCGTACCAAGGTAGGAGACACCGTTGACACCATTGCTATTACCACACAGACATTACACCACTCTGGCATTCCTAACCTGGTATGTGAGTTACAACACCTTAAAGGGCCCTGTGACTGTACCCTGTGCACACTGCAATTGGCATCACAATCAAAAACTATAGACTTCTATACCCATATCCGGACCCACTGCATAATTTGGAGTCCGTCTTTGCCGCAAGCCCGAATGCAGTAGATCCCTCCGTGGCTACGGAGCCTGCAACCCAGATTGCTACCAGCGCCGAAGAAGAAAAGGCCCCTGTTCCCGCTCCCGCGGAAAAAGACATTGCGACTCCAGTCCAGACTTCGAAGGCAGTGGATCCCTCCGCCGCTACTGATTCAGCAAACTGGACTGCTGCCAGCATCAAAGACAAGACGTCCCCCAAGATGGCCGCCAGCGTCAAGCCTGCTCCTGCGGATACCACCACCAGCCAAGCTGCCCAAGCTCCGAACCTACCCGCATCACCGACGGCGTCTGCAGCTCCGGAGACGGCCCTGATGACTTCACCTATCGCGGAGGCCCCCGCGCACCACAAGGAGGCATCGGAACTGGCCGCCCGGCCGCGACATCAGGTAGGAGCAGACGCACTCCCTGAGGCCCAGGCCCGGTCCGTAGTGCCCCTGCACTGCTTACTGTGGGTCCCGATACCCCAAACAGGCCTAGGCCTGCTCCGCCAAGGACACCTACTGGTGCGGCGGAGGCGGACGGAACTTCCACTCCGCCGCCCAGTGCTGCTACTACTGCCAAAACGGGCTGTCTCAACCCCGAAGTTCCATGGGAGATCACTGCTTATGCCCAGACCCCATGGGAATATAAGACCAGCATAGAGGAGTGGGTCAAACAAGTCCTAGACTACCCCCAGCCTGGCAACCCTAAGCTCACCAGATGGACAGGGACAGTCCTCTGGTTTTCCATATAGCGAGGAGTGGGCTTCCTTCAGGACAATTCCTCTGGAACAGAGATGTTTGTGGGCCGCCGCTCTGTGAAGAGCTCCTATTTGCCGCAGGCCCGCCACAGTCTGTATGTGGGCGACCAAGTAGAGTACACCCCTATGCGCTCTGTCCAAGGCCCCTTTGCTGCCGGTGTGACCCTGCTGGCCAAACCGTTAACCCCTGCAGTCACCCCAGAGACCTGGCAGGAAGACCCAGGCTCTGCAGGGAGAGTCCATTGTCTACAGGAGACCCCAGACGGCAGGTTGAGGTTCAGAGAACAGCCCCAGCCAGAACCTGAGCCACTAATCCCTGACCTGGCTGCACCACCAACCCTGCGGGTGGGCCAGATTAACAATTTGGTTCTCACTTTCAATCCCAGAGTGCAACCGTATGTTTTTCCTTGGAAGCAGCCCCAGGCACCTGCAAGTTGCCTTCCAGAACCCCTTCAGCCGGAGGTTTTTACCGCCTCTGCACCGGCTAGGAATCCCGGTTTGCAGCAGGTTACAGCTGCTTTTTCCAGGCTGTCTGCACAACCACCACCAAAAGCTACCACTAGAGGGCAGTGGCGCACTACAACAGCTGCGACTATGAGCTACCAGAGACAAGAGCGTCCCCTGATGTGCTTCAGTAGCTCTAGCAGCGAGGAGGACATGGACGTCCTTCTCTAATGAGTCATCTTTTCTAAAAAATAAGGACTATTTGGGAGTATATACATAAGATAGATAGAATGGATATATTAGAATTCCAAATCAAACAATTGTTGATGTTTTGGATAAATTTGTGGGAATTATGTAATGTTTTACTGCATAGAGGATGATACATATGGCAGGTCACACCACTAAAAGTAGCATACTTTTAATGATAAATTTGTCGCACTGTGAATATGTCTATCATTGAAATTGGATGTCCTCTCTGGAAAACCTCTTCATTAAGGGCCAGTTGGTGATCCGCACACTACAACAGATATTATTACCTGGGGAAGCAGTGGTAACTGTGCATTTTTTCCATCAGAGGCTACTGCATGTGAAATTAGATTGTTCTATGCCCATTAAATGGATTCTCCAGGGAACCTCTAAAGAGGGGTTCTCATCTCTACCTAACAGAGTGCTGCTCCAAGCAATGCCATCATTTTTTTCTCATATAACCCATACATTAGTAGAGGGAAAATTTATAATGCCCTCCACTCCAGAATTCTGGCTTCAAAAAGCTTCAAAATAGGACTTAGTAGTTTTTGGGCTTACCTGTGCAACAGTTTGTGACTTTTTATAATGCCTTATTCACACAGTCAGTGTTCGGTCAGTGATTTCCATCAGCAGTTTTGAACCAAAACACAGAACAGGAGCAGTTCTTTACCTTATACCTTATGTCCGTGGATGCTCCAATCCTGATTTTGCCTCACAATTAGTGATGAGCGGCAGAGGCTATATTTGAATTTGCGATTTTTCACGAATATTTGGGCGAATATTCATCATATATTC
Source organism: Bufo bufo (assembly GCF_905171765.1). Lineage (NCBI taxonomy): Eukaryota > Metazoa > Chordata > Amphibia > Anura > Bufonidae > Bufo > Bufo bufo. Next base: position 576,889,732 of record NC_053389.1, read on the forward strand.
GCGAATTCGAGATTATTTTCTTTATCGCGAAAAAATCAGCAATGTAATATTCGCGTAATGCGCGCAAAATACAGGCGTGGGTCACTTTTGCTACATTTTCCAACTTGCTAGTAGCTTCCTGAGACTGGAGAAAATTGTTGAACATTAAAAATGGCTTTATATACAGTTAGAGTGCTCCAATATATTTGTGATTACGCAAATCGGCACTACTGATGCAAATATTTGGGCGCAATACGTGAAACTTCACATTTTAGCAGGTCTGCATATATGTATGGACAGCAGAACCTATTACATTACCTAACACCCTAACACCCTGCACTTCAACAGCTACACTATATGAGGATATAACCTACACTAACTATCTGTAATATATATATATATATATATATATATATATAAAAGCTATCTAACTATCTATCTAATTTAGTGTGGAAAGGACAGAGCACAGCAATGACTCTGCTTTCTCTCTCAGAACTTTAAAAAACTGTAAAAAATGGCTGCTGAGGAGTTTCTTATATAGTAAGGGGTAGGCAGCTTTCCTACTGGTTGCTAGGGATAGTGCTAAGCTCAGACAAAGACATTGCAGACTTCTCATTGGCCCACAAGCAAGAAGTGAGGTTACTGATGAAAAAAAAAACTAGAATAATTGAAATTACGAATATACATCACTATATTCTAAATATTCGCAAACTCTCAAAGTGCCGATATTCGCGATTCGACCATTCGTGATCCACACTACTCACAATCACTGATGTAAATCACTGATCAAAACAGTGACATGTGAATGAGACTTAACACTCACTCCAGTTTTGAAAAGTGGTCAATTGGTCGCAGTTTCTTATGTTAATTAACTCTCCCTTCCTTTCTAAATCTATCTCTTTCCCAACTCTCTTTCTTTCTGTATTCCGTAATCAGTCTCTCTATCTCTCTCATTGTCCCTTTCTTACTTTCTCTCTTTCCTATAAGCCTCCTCATGACAATTAAAGTGCTCTCTGTAAGGATAGATAGTACACCCCCAAATCCTGACTTAGGCCTCTCACCTACTTAAGCCCACACTCTCTGCTCTACACTGATGAGGGGCAATCACCCTGAAACAGCTGTGGGCAGATGAGGTGCTGGCTTATTTAATATCCGAGTAATGTCTCAAGGCCTATGTAATGGGTTGTACTTGACTGATAGGATAGCTGCCTTACATCTGGTGGTATCAGAGGCAGGGCATGTAAGAGCTCATTTGCAAACTTTCTTCCCTTTTTTTCTCTCTCTCACTGCCTTGTTTAAGGTGCTATCATTGACCGCATATTTGTGCCTGTATTAATGGCTCTGTTTTTAGCTCCTGATCCAGACTCTGATTTTGATTTCAGCCTTGTTCCAAGATTATGCTCCTACCTTGCCATTCAGTTTTGTCACCAAGTTCCTGTTCTTCTCTTGGCATTAACTCCTGGCTTGTCTCCTGTTTCATCCTGGTTGGTATTCCCTTAGTGACTCTTGGCTATGTTTTTGACTTTGCTTCAGGTTCTACAGTGCACCAGCTTCCAATTGATGACTAATCTGTGGACAGCATCTTGGGAATTCAGCCACTAAAGCCATACCCCCTTGTAAGGATTAACAATAACCAGATCAAAACTGACTGAGGCTTAGAGGATCTACTTCTCTGGTGAGAATCATAACAAACTACATCATGAACAACCTGACATTTATTATTATTATTTTTTTATTAATAGTATGTGCATGCAACTATATTTTTACTGAAGAAATATTTATTTGGCAGCTTTAACTGTCATGATTCAGTCTGTCAGGCTACTATTCATTTTGGTCATTGGCTAAAATGTTAATAATGTTTAGCTTATAATACTATTCATGTAGGTATTTTTTTATTTTTAAATTTAGCTTGTAATATAATGAGGTAATTAATTCAAGTTTGCAATATACCTAACACAAAGATATCTGTCAAAAGTCACTGGGAAATAACATGTTGTTTGCAATATAATTGTTACTATTCACTAAAGCAGAAAAAGCAAATGCAAAAAGCTAGAAAACTGACAACCTAGTCATTTAAAACCACAGGTTGTCTCCAAGATGACAATGGTTTTGGAAGTACTGCTCAGCTCTTGCTGAGAAACTTCACACTGGAAGGATATGATAATATTTAACACTTTACTGGAATACACATATAATTGCATATGACGCCTAAACCCATAGAAAGGGAACATACAAATAAGAACATCTATCTAAACAACTCTCATAGTTGCTTTGTTAAAATTCATTTATGCAAACTCTTACAAATAAAATGTAGAATTGTTAAATATTATTAGCTATTAATTGTTTGATTGTTTATTGCCTGAATAACATATTAAATGTTAATTTTAGGGCTCAATTTATATATATTGCTGTGATAGATTTTTTTTTCTCCACATTTGCAAAACACAAAACCATCTTTACTAGAGTAAAAGTGTATTCATACAATGAATGAAACTTGGGCTTCTGGCAAGCACAGGTTGAGTTGCAAATAAATATCACAGGCACAGTTCAAGTGCAGCAGAAACATTTAACTTTACCAAGTATACATCAATATGGCAATATGTCGATATGACAGTACAGCCCGGAATGAGTCTTCTCTAAAGAGAGCACAACTCTCAAACATTCCCCAACTATAAACATTAGTGATGAGCAAAGTTATGGAAAATTCTATTCGGCTGCCTCATTGAATAAAAAAAAAAATATTTGTTCTGTAATGAATTACTTAGTCACAAAGCACATATCTTTTTAAATAGTGGATGCAATGGAAGGGACTGACGATTGTGCTGCTCCCCATCATTGTAACCCTATAGACACCGCATTCATTGCTGATCGTGGCATCTGACTTTAATATTTAAGTCTGTAATAAAAAAGAAAATCATACCTACCTCATCTATTTGATAGCGAAAAGCCCACAGCCAGGGGGCGGATCTTGGCCGCTGGCGTAGATGGCTGTGTGAAAGAGCTGCTCCTCCACGTTCCAGCATCTACAGCCTTTTAATCAGCAGTGACCTGAGCAGAAATGGTCAAATACGGCCGAGACAGGGGACTAGACCCCCCAGATACACCCAGATCTCACAAGGGGCAGCAAGACATGCAGAAATTCCTTAAAAAGAGAAGCTTACACTCTCCGGGAGCTAGTTCCTAGATGGCGGCGGCTTGCGTGATAGAAGCGGAAGCCGAAGACTCAGAAGCAGATAGTGAGCAATGCGGTACAACTGACGACCAGGACCCGGCTCCTGTATCCAAGTCCTTTCTCAAAGTGCTTGGTCAAGCACTGGACAAAGCCCTCAGACCGGTCCTGACCGAACTGGCCGATATAAAAACTGAGATCTCTCAAGTGGGTCACAGAGTCGAGGCCCTGGAGCATGCTGCCCAAGAACTGCGGTCACACGCCACAGGGGTGGCTGAATGTCTAAGTAGTCATGCCGCAGAGCTCAATAGAGTATTCTTACAACTAGAGGACCAAGAAAATCGCAGCAGGAGGCGCAATATCCGTATAAAAGGCCTACCTAAATCCTGGGCCGCTGAGTCACTACGCAAAGTAGAAATGAAAGTCTTCGCAGATTTATTGGACCCAGACTCTGCTGCGACAATTACTATTGAACGAATACATAGGGCCTTGAGACCCCAACCGAAACCAAACGAGAGACCGAGAGATGTGGTCTGCGGCCTAATATCTTTCGTAGACACAGCGCGTGTCATGGAGGCGGCACGTACCAGAGGCCGTATTTCATATGGAGGTACAGACATTGTGCTATACCAGGATATTGCACCCTCAACGCTCGCAAAACGGCGCATAATGAAACCTTTGCTGGATGCATTACGGGCACAAAAGATTCCATATACCTGGATGTACCCCTTTGGACTGTCCATACTCAAGAATAGAAAACGCATCACCATACATACACCAGATGACCTGGACAGGGCGTGGGAGCACATTGGTATCCAGCCCATCCACATTCCTACGTGGCTACCTGTGGCCTGCCTGACAACACTCCCGGCTCTTCCACAAATGGAATCCTGGAGAAGAGTCCAGCGTACCAAGGCCAGCAAAGCAACCAAATACCCGATGGGAGCCACAGACCCTCCACCCTGAGGACCTACCACATCAGGATCTGGTTCAGTATTAATGAGAGCATGGGAAGGTCCTTGTGGTGGTTCTTTCATTGGGGACAGACCTTACCTTATTACACGTATATCGCCTTGGGCTGACCTAGCCACCTTTTTCCTACAAGTATTGTGACTTAAGGCTAGGCCACTACATATCCTAGGGGCCCACACTAGCCACCAATTCCCAATTGGTTCTCTTGTGTACCTTGCACCTTGTTTGATTTTTAAGTAATAACGAGTTTCTGATTAATGTACTCAGCAACTTTCTACCTGACAGTTTATATTTGTGATGTTTAGGTAACAATACGTTTCCGTTTAATGTACTCAGCATCTTCCTGAAGCTTTATATCTGTGGTGTTGAGGCGCCAACACGTTTTTGTTTAATGTACTCAACACCTTCATACCTGAAGGTTTATATATGTGATAGTTAGGTACTAACACGTTTCCGTTTAATGTTCTCAACACTTTTCTGCCTGAAAGTTTATATTTGAGATGTTTATTTAATAACACGTTTCTGATTAAAAGTTTAGATTTATGCCTACTAGGCCCTATCCCCCCTCCCCCCTCCTCCCTATCTTCCTCCCCCCCCCCCCTTTTCTCCCTCTCCATTATCCAAGCTCCTCACCCCCCCCCCTCCCCTCTTCCCAATTGCTTTCCCACACCTTCATCTAAGGCCTAGGTGATTATTAGACTATATGGGTCACTAAAGAATAGTTTTAGCATTTCTGGCTGTGATGCCTGGATAACACGACTAGGCTAAAAGTTTTTCTTGTGTTTCACCCCCTTGCTGTCTGCCTATACTACTGATAACACCTTTTGTGACAGCTTCTCTTTACTGGCCTCATATCCAGTAACTGGTTAAACATCTCTGGTGGGGACAGCACCTGGCGTTGAACTGTATTAGGCTTCTCCCCAAGTGGTGCTCCACATAGGCCTCACACAGGGACACAGAGATAGTGTCGGACGACAGCGGACGAACTTCTCCTATTGTCAGATACATCCCTTCTTGAAATCTAGCATTTAGACTGTGTGTTATCCTGTGGGAGGCCCTTCTAGATTCAACTATAGTTAACAGCTTGTACTGTATTCTTATACTTTATTGTTTTCTCTATCTCTATTTTTTCTTGCTTTTAATTCTTTTCTCTCCCTCCCCTGTTGCTTCCCTCCGTAATTGTATCTCATTCAGATCCTTGAACTTACCCTCCAGACGAGTTCACAGACAGTTTCTCTGTTCCGAAATTGGATAATATTGCTCACCTGAGATAACTGACATAGTGGTCTCTACATTTAATGTGAAAGGCCTTTATTCGCCTCAGAAACGGGGTCAGGTTATGCTTGCTCTCAAGAAACTGTGCTCCCATATCGTGTTTCTTCAGGAAACTCACCTCCGCCAGAGGAAAATGCCAAGACTACCGAAGCGTCCATTTGCACTCTGGTATCACAGTGTTCAGCCAGTATCAGCTTCTAAAGGGGTGCCATAGCAATTCATTAATCAGTCCCATTTACCTTCCTACAGCAACAGATGCAGAAGGAATACTCCTGTTAGTCAAGGGTTTAATAGCAGATCACAAGTTCACTTTAGCAAATTTTTATGTTCCAAATAAATCTCCTGTCCATTGGCTCCTGCAAGCCCTTGACACACTTAAACTTTTTGCCGAGGGACACGTAATTCTGGAAGCTGACCTAAATCTGGTTCTGAACCCTGCTATGGACTTATCCTCAGCTAAGTCTCATATAACTCAAAAGCTCCTCAGTAAACTCCATAAGAAACTCCATGAGTTAAACTTAATAGATGTATGGCGTAGTCTTCACCCCACAGACAAAGACTTCTCCTTCTACTCTGTCCTGCACGGGTCGTATCAGCGGCTAGACCATGTTTTGACCTCTGCACCTCTTCTTCCCTCTTTTAGGTCAGCTGAGATTGGAACCATCACCTTATCAGACCACGCACCTTGTTCGGCGACCTTCACCCTGGCCTCTCTACCAAAAAGAGAATGGAGTTGGAGATTGAACGAATCTCTACTACACAACCAACTTCATCTGGACCAGGTTAGGACCCAATTGACTGAGTACTTTGCGCTCAACTCCTCCGCGCACAGCTCACAACCCATTGTATGGGAGGCCCACAAGGCGTTTGTCAGAGGTTGCTTTATCTCTCTGGGCACCAAGGTTAAGAGAGAACGACAAAAAGCTGTTGACACACTCTTAGCGAAAATAGCGACAGTAGAAAAATTACATAAAGCTTCACTAAGCAACGAACACCCAAAAACTCTGACAGAGCTTAGGTTGCAACTTCGCGACCTTCTCAACCAAAGAATGATGAGACAAATGTTGAATTTTCAACATAAAGTATATGCCCATGGCGACAAAGGAGGAAAGCTGATGTCCTCCCTGCTTAAGAAATCTAAGAATGTAACCTATATTTCCTCTATAAAACAACCAGATGGCAGCCTGACCCATGAAACTCCAGAGATTGCTAGGGCTTTTAAAGAGTTCTACTATGCACTGTACAATCTCCATCAGACGGAAACGCCTGATCGGGAACTCCAAAGGGTACACCGCATTAGGGACTTCTTGGGTTCTCTCTACCTCCCGGTCATTACACCTGAAGAATCTTCGTACCTCACTAGACCGATAACGACTGAAGAAGTAGTAAGCACTCTTAAAAGCTTCCCACCAGGCAAGAGTCCAGGACCAGACGGTCTGTCCTTGCTATATTATAAAAAGTTTCATGATATCCTCGTCCCCAGGTTTACAGAAGTCTGCAATGCCTTATTACAAGGTGACTCCTTGCCCAAACAGACACTAGAATCTTATGTCACCCTAATCTCTAAGGAAGGAAAAGACCCCCAAAACTGTGGGAGCTGTCGTCCGATTTCCCTCCTGAACCTGGACTTAAAGCTTTGGCCAAGATCTTAGCATGCAGATTGGGCAAGTTCTTGGCAGCTCTGATAGGATCTGAGCAATCAGGTTTTGTCCAGGGTCGGGAGGGGAAAGATAATCCCCACAGAATATTTCATGCCATACATATGGCACATAAAAAGAACCTCCCCCTAGCTTTACTCAGCATCGATGCCGAAAAGTCGTTCAATAGGGTCAATTGGATGTTTTTGAAGCTGACCCTGCAACGCTTTGCCTTTCCAGACGCTTTTATGCAGGCAATCTTTACTCTCTATCAGAATCCCTATGCCGGATTGAAAGTCAATGGCACGCTTTCGCCGACTTTTGACATTACCAATGGGACCAGACAGGGGTGCCCCCTGTCCCCCTCTTTATTTATTTTAGTAGTGGAGACACTCTTACAATAAGTCAGACAATCGTCAGATATCCCGGTAGTTAAATACGGCCAGAGAGAATTAAAATGCACTGCATTTGCAGATGACTTAATGTTTTTAGTAATTGATCCCGAGAGGGGACTGGACCCCCTGGTGAATAAAATAGACACATATAGCTCACTCTCGGACTTTAAGGTGAATCATACCAAATCCGAGCTCCTAAATATCTCTCTACCAGAATCCAAGGTAGCCGCTTTACGAGCCGGCCTTCCATTCCATTGGACTAAAGGGCCAATTAAATACCTGGGGATCCAAATCCCCAGGGACACTAATGACTTATACCTGCACAACTACACCCCCCTTCTAGTTGAGATACAACGTCTGCTACAAACTTACAATCTACCCTATCTTTCCTGGATGGGACGGAAAAACATTCTAAAGGCCTATGTGATGCCCAAAATTCTGTACATCATGCAATTAGTTCCGATATGGCTCCCTAAATCCTTTCTCTCAAATGTGCGGGATATGTTCTCTAAATTCCTATGGAATGGCAGGAAACCCCGGATCTCTCACGAGATCCTGGTCAGGTGTGAGGGGTGAGGAGGTCTGGGAGTACCTGACGTTTCTAGATATTATAGAGCGATACAACTCAATAGATGGCTGGAAATGGTGGACCCTAAGAGACAACCAGACGTACACGCCATTTGTAGACATAGTGCAGGCCAACAATTCCAGAAACACCTATGGCTTCCGGATAAGAATATACATTGTGATGTGACTGTAGACTCTATGCTTTGGGGGCTCGGAGAGGTATGGAGATACATGAGTAAAATCTTGGCCCCTATCCCATCTCCCCTGATGCCGGTGAGCCTTATTCCGGACCTCCTAAATCGAGCCAGCCTGGATAAGCCGCAGTTGTGGACCTCCCTGGCATCGACCAAAATTGGTGAAGTCACTCCTGACGTGGAGTCCTCCATTCTCGGAGCGCTTCCACGTTCTATTGTTGACTCCCCAGGGTTTTTTCTCATGAAACCCCATATCGGAGCTGTGTGCGGAGAGTTGAAGGAGCGGTACTCCCTCCAAAGGTCTTTAACCGAATTCGAGAAACTGGTCTCCTCGCCACTGCCTGCTGCTAGCAAAGTAGCGAAGCTCTACCCACTAGTGGGAGGCTGGGGTGAACCTCTAAAACCTCTGTACCTCAGAGAATGGGAAAAAGAAATTAAATAAGGTTCTGGATGATGCAGAGGTCAAACAGGTGCTGACACACTCACATGGGTTCTCTACCTGTATCCGTCTATAGGAGAACCATTTCAAACTACATTCAAGGTGTTACAAAACCCCTGACTTTCTCTTCAAGAGAGGTCTATCTGCTACAAGAGAGTGTTGGAGGTGTGGGGACGGAGTAGGTTCTCTGTCGCATATTTGGTGGGACTGCCCTCGGATTAAGTCCTATTGGGGAGAAGTGGAGGCGTTCATCCAGAAACTCACAACCCCAGATTTCAGACTTACACTAGAGATGGTAGTTCTAGCTCTCCCTACCCCCCAATTTTCCCCATCAAAACAGAATCTAATATCACACCTTCTAGCGGCCGCCAAAATGGTTATTCCCCTGCATTGGCTAGACACAAACCCTCCCTCCATACAAGAATGGAAGGCTAAGGTCAATCAAATCTGTCGGTTCGAAGAGATGACTGGGTGGATTAACAGGACTCATGATAAGTTCTTGAAATTGTGGAGCCCTTGGAGGCCCCTGGCGGAGGTGACTCCTGGTTAAATTGCTACACCAGCATACAGATAGGAAGCATCATTTGTCTGTGTCTTTCCCTTACCCCCCCCCCCAACCCTGCTTTCTCTTGGCCTTTTTTTTTACCTTTCTACCCTTTTCTTCTCATCCTTTCCTTTCTTTCCTTTTATTTCTGTCTCCCTCGAATAACTCAAACTTAATACCTCAGGGAAGAGAGCCAGAATCGATGATTTTCTCTCTCATAGTACCTTCCATTTTAGAGGGACCCGAATAATAATAACAATAATAAAAATCCATGTATGTATAAGGCTTGATCAATATGCTTATCATTGTATGACATTGGATACAAATACTACATGGCTATACCTGTACCGGTCATGCTCTTCTGGCTTTGTTATTTGAAAATTGAAAAATAAAGAATTTATATAAAAAAAACAAAAAAGCCCACAGCCATAATCTTTATTGAAGATCCACTGCAAATTCTCAAGTGGGATCTTCAATCAAGATGGTGGTGCTGGGCTCTTTGTGTTCAAATGAATGAGGTAAGTATGATTTTTTTAAATTGCTTACCCCATTTCAGAGAAAATCGATTTATTACCATGAAGCACAAGGAAATTAAGCTTCACGGCAAATCTAATTTTCCCTGAAATTTGGATCAAAGTCCAATGCAAAAAAAATGCAATTCTGACAGTGGGTTTTATGGGTTTTGTCTCTACGATGCTCCCTATTTGTTTTAATACTGAAGAAATAAAAACTTTGAAATAAAATATTTTTTTTATCGCTATATTCTGATGTTATAACTTTTGGTTTATTTACTTTTACGGAGTTGTTTGGGAACTTTTTTTTTTAAGGGACAATATGTAGTTTTTATTGATAACATTTTGGAGTGTGTGCAACTTATCACATTTTATTCAGATTTTTTTCTTGTAAGTGAAACAAAGAAAAAATTGCGAATTGCCTATTTATATTTTTTTTCACTTACGCCATTTGCCATGTGGCATGAATATTTTCATATTTTAAAGCCTTAAGGACTGGACCTATGTTTGTTTTTTGCATTTTTGATTTTTATACCCTACAGTCGTGGCCAAAAGTTTTGAGAATGACACAAATATTAGTTTTCACAAAGTTTGCTGCTAAACTGTTTTTAGATCTTTGTTTCAATTGTTTCTGTGATGTAGTGAAATATAATTGCACGCACTTCATACGCTTCAAAGGCTTTTATCGACAATTACATGACATTTATGCAAAGAGTCAGTATTTGCAGTGTTGGCTCTTCTTTTTCAGGACCTCTGCAATTCGACTGGGCATGCACTCAATCAACTTCTGGGCCAATTCCTGACTGATAGCAACCCATTCTTTCATAATCACTTCTTGGAGTTTGTCAGAATTAGTGGGTTTTTGTTTGTCCACCCGCCTCTTGAGGATTGACCACAAGTTCTCAATGGGATTAAGATCTGGGGAGTTTCCAGGCCATGGACCCAAAATGTCAACGTTTTGGTCCCCGAGCTACTTAGTTATCACTTTTGCCTTATGGCACGGTGCTTCATCGTGCTGGAAAATGCCTTGTTCTTCACCAAACTGTTGTTGGATTGTTGGAAGAAGTTGCTGTTGGAGGGTGTTTTGATACCATTCTTTATTCATGGCTGTGTTTTGGGGCAAAATTGTGAGTGAGCCCACTCCCTTGGATGAGAAGCAACCCCACACATGAATGGTCTCAGGATGCTTTACTGTTGGCATGACACAGGACTGATGGTAGCGCTCACCTTTTCTTCTCCGGACAAGCCTTTTTCCAGATGCCAGAAACAATCGGAAAGAGGCTTCATCAGAGAATATGACTTTGCCCCATTCCTCAGCAGTCCATTCACCATACTTTCTGCAGAAGATCAATCTGTCCCTGATGTTTTTTTTTGGAGAGAAGTGGCTTCTTTGCTGCCCTTCTTGACACCAGGCCATCTTCCAAAAATCTTCGCCTCACTGTGCGTGCAGATGCACTCACACCTGCCTGCTGCCATTCCTGAGCAAGCTCTGCTTTACTCCGATCCCGCAGCTGAATCCTCTTTAGGAGACGATCCTGGCGCTTGCTGGACTTTCTTCGACGCCCTGAAGCCTTCTTAACAAGAATTGAACCTATTTCCTTGAAGTTCTTGATGATCCTATAAATTGTTGATTGAGGTGCAATCTTAGTAGCCACAATATCCTTGCCTGTGAAGCCATTTTTATGCTACGCAATGATGGCTGCACGTGTTTCTTTGCAGGTCACCATGGTTAACAATGGAAGAACAATGATTTCAAGCATCACCCTCCTTTTAACATGTCAAGTCTGCCATTTTAACCCAATCAGCCTGACATAATGATCTCCAGCCTTGTGCTCGTCAACAATCTCACCTGAGTTAACAAGACGATTACTGAAATGATCTCAGCAGGTCCTTTAATGACAGCAATGAAATGCAGTGGAAAGGTTTTTTTGGGATTAAGTTAATTTTCATGGCAAAGTAGGACTATGCAATTCATCTGATTACTCTTCATAACATTCTGGAGTATATGTGTGACAGTCACGTACACTACACACAGGGAGGAGGATCGTGACCACTGCGCTCCCCCCTTACCCCTGGCCCTGCCTACTTGCCTCGCAAGTCCTAATTACAGGGGACAACTAGATGGCAGTCCCTAACTTAGGATACGTGCTGGGAAGACAGGCAAGACAAATAACGGAACGTGAACGGACCGGGTCAATACCTAGAGAGCTACGCAGTACTAAGGAATGAGCAGAGAATAGTCAGGAAAAGCTGAGGTCAAATACCAGGAGAGAAATGAAGTGCAACAGGAGTCCGCAAAGAATCGTCAGGTGGAAGCCGGGGTCAGGATACCAGGAGAGATGCGCAGTACAGGAGGAGCAGGCAGAGAATCGCCAGGGAACACAGGATCAGGTAAGTATGCAGGAACAAAACAATCACCAGATACCTAAAATTAACAGGCAACCTGTGGCCAGCAGGCTGCCTGTATTTATAGTGGGGAGTGAGGGTCATGTGACGTGGCCAGCATCACATGACCGACAGACCGACCAGTCGAGCACCGAGACCTAGGAGCAGGGAGCCTCCCAGCAAGCAAAGCTGCCCTGGGAACAAGGTCAAACACAGATCCTCGCTCCCGAAGCTAAGCAGCAGGTCTGCGGCTGATGGGAGACCGAGTGCGCCTTCGGCACCCCGTTACAATATGCAAATTGCTATTATAAAAACTTAAGCAACAACTTTTCCAATTTCCAATATTTATGTAATTCTCAAAACTTTTGGCCACGACTGTACATTCAAATAGCCATAAACTTTAATTTTCCATTTACACAGCCATAAGAGGGTTTATTTATTGTGGAGCAGGATGTATTTTTTAATGGCATCATTAAATTTACTATTTCTTGCATAGGAAAATAGGGAAAAAGATTCTTTGTGCAATAAAATGAAAAAAAAAAAAAAAATCCACAATTCCACCAAGGATTTTATATTACGGCGATCACTGTGCACAAAAAATTACATGATGTGCTTATTCTGTGGCTCAATATGATTACGACAATAACAAATCTGTGTAGTTTTATTTTATTTCATTATTTTAAAAAAAATAAAACCTTTGAAAACATCTACAGTACATTTTCTTTGCATTGCCATGTTCTGACAACCATAACTTTTTGATATTTCCATCTACAGAGCTGTATGATTGCTTAATTTTTGCAGGAGTTTTTATTGGTACCATTTTTGGTGTACGTACAACTTTTCACCTTTTCACTGTCAACTTTTCTGGGGGATCGGACTGTTTTTCTAAAATGTTTCAATAGTTTAAACATTTTCAGACCTGGCAATACCTGTTATGTTTATTTTTGTATTGTTTATCTTTTTATGTAAAATTGGAAAAGGGTGGTCATTTGACCTAATATTTTTAGGATTTTTTTTACACAATAACTTTTAGCCCCTTTAGAGGGCTAGAACCTGGTACCTTTTGATCTTTTGTCCAATTCACCATAATATAAATCTATTATGGTGAATGGAATTCTGTAACTTTGCCTACAGGGCAATGCCTCATACACATTTTAGCAGGCAGATTACTATGACAGGAGTGGGAACTTTCAGCAGGCCCAAGGCTGTCATGGTTAATGATCAAATTCTCTAAGACTCATGAAATACATGGTTGACTATAAAAACAACACTTTAATCGCATTTCGGAACAATTTAACAATGATTTAAAAGAGATACTTACGTTCAGTCAACATTTAGATTTCAAAAACCAAGAATCCAAATTACAAAAGAGAGAAAGCCTCGGAAATAAATCAGTCATAAACAGGACTTTGATACAGACAGTGTATACACTTGGAGAAATAAACAGAATTTCCCAGTGAGAAACACCAGATATACGGATTATGCTGAGGTAGTTCAGTGACAGTTAGGTGACCCAGAAAACAATGCAGTGTGGGCCCATTGTTGGCCTAGTAGGCTTTAATGATCACCTTAGATGATCACAAAGAAAATTAATGTTTTTTCTATGCAAAATTATCCAGCCAATCGCTTTTGGTCTGTTCACAATGAAGCAACAAGCTTATCATCTGGGGTGTGCCAACATTGCCATTGCCAACACACTCATAGATGTGATCGCTTCATTGTGATACGCAAGCCCCTTCACCACAGCAAGGTAACGATCACGAAGGGGAATCGACACATGTATGTGTTTTTTTTTTTTTTTGCAGCCACAGTTCAGCACCAGAGGCCAGAAAAATTAGGCATCTACACATGCCTGAAAAATTAAGTATTGTTGCAGCCGCTGCAACAATAATGTTTTCCAGGCAGAAAGTGCACTAAAACATTGCGGCTTGAACCCTAGTTGGTGGCGGAGAAGACAGGCAAGTCATCCGGCATGCAGAGATTAAATACAGCAGCGTGTGGACCTTTTTTAGCCCAAGGCATCTCATCAGGCTTTTTTTAGTCAATTGCATCCCCCACTGTCAGTCCCTTCGGGATCCATGCCTCATTCATCTTAATAAAGGTGAGGTAATCTAGACTTTTTTGACCTAGGCGACTTCTCTTCTCAGTGACAATACCTCCTGCTGCGCTGAAGGTCCTTTCTGACAGGACACTTGAAGCGGGGCAGGCCAGAAGTTCTATCGCAAATTGGGATAGCTCAGGCCACAGGTCAAGCCTGCACACCCAGTAGTCAAGGGGTTCATCGCTCCTCAGAGTGTCGATATCTGCAGTTAAGGCGAGGTAGTCTGCTACCTGTCGGTCGAGTCGTTCTCTGAGGGTGGACCCCGAAGGGCTGTGGCGATGCGTAGGACTTAAAAAGCTCTGCATGTCCTCCATCAACAACACGTCTGTAAAGCGTCCTGTCCTTGCCGGCGTGGTAGGAGGAGGATTACTTTCACCTCTTTTCCTGTTAGATTCCCGTTGTGCTGTGACATCACCCTTATATGCTGTGTAAAGCATAATTTTAACTTGTTTTGGAACTGCTGCATCCTTTCTGACTTCCGGAAATTTGGTAACATTTCAGTAACTTTCTGCTTATACCGGGGGTCTAGTAGCGTGGCCACCCAGTACAGGTCGTTCTCCTTCAGACTTTTTATACAAGGGTCCCTCAACAGGCATGACAGCATGAAAGACCCCATTTGCACAAGGTTGGATGCCGAGCTACTCATGTCCCGTTCCTCGTCCTCACTGATCTCATTGAAGGTCTGTTCTTCCCCCCAGCCACGTACAACACCACGGGTACCAGATAGGTGACAACGAGCACCCTGGGATGCCTGCTGTGGTTGGTCTTCCTCCTTCTCAAAGCCACATTCCTCCTCTGACTCCTCTTCCTCAGACTCCTCTTCCAGGGTTGCCGCAGGTCCAGCAAGCGATGCTGATAAGGCTGTTTCTGGTGGTGATGGTGACCACAACTCTTCCTCTTCACACTCATCTACGGCCTGATCCAACACTCTTCGCAGGGCATGCTCCAGGAAGAAAACAAATGGGATGATGTCACTGATGGTGCCTTTGGTGAGACTGACTAGGTTTGTCACCTCCTCAAAAGGACGCATGAGCCTACAGGCATTGCGCATGAACGTCCAGTAACGTGGCAAAAAAATACCCAGCTCTGCAGAGGCTGTCCTAGCACCCCGGTCATACAAATACTCGTTGACGGCTTTTTCTTGTTGGAGAAGGCGGTCGAACATTAGGAGTGTTGATTTCCAACATGTCGGGCTGTCGCAAATCAAGCGCTGAATATCGTAAAAGTGCGCCATGGCCGTGTAGGAACGCCTGAAATGGCCACACACCTTCCTGGCCTGCTTGAGGACATCCTGTAAGCCTGAGTACTTATGCACAAAGCATTGTACGATCAGATTCAACACATGTGCCATGCACGGCACATGTGTCAACTTGCCCAAATTCAATGCCGCCAACAAATTGCTTCCGTTGTCACACACCACTTTGCCGATCTCCAGTTGGTGCGGAGTCAGCCACTGATCCACCTGTACGTTCAGGGCGGACAGGAGTGCTGGTCCGGTGTGACTCTCTGCTTTCAGGCAAGTCAACCCCAAGATGGCGTGACACTGTCATATCCGGGATGTGGAATAGCCCCATGGGGAGCTGGGGGGTTGCAGTTGATGTGGAGCAAGACGCAGCAGCAGAAGAGGACTCAGCCAAGGAGGTTAGCAAAGAGGATGGAGTAGGAGGAGTAGAGGAGGTGGCAGCAGGCCTGCCTGCAAGTCGTGGCGGTGTCACCAACTCCTCTGCAGAGCCACGCATTCCATGCTTGGCAGCCATCAGCAGGTTTACCCAATGCGCAGTGTAAATGATATACCTGCCCTGGCCGTGCTTTGCAGACCAGGTATCAGTGGTCAGATGGACCCTTGCCCCAACACTGTGCCAGACATGCAATGACTTCCTTTTCCACAATAGAGTACAGGTTGGGGATTGCCTTTTGTGAAAAAAAAAATTTGGCCGGGTACCTTCCACTGTGGTGTCCCAATGGCTACAAATTTTTTGAAGGCCTCAGATTCCACTAGCTTGTATGGTAAAAGCTGGTGGGCTAAGAGTTCCGACAAGCCAGCTGTCAGACGCCGGGCAAGGGGGTGACTCTGTGACATTTCCTTGACAGACACCTGACTGTGGGCAGATGAGCAGGAACTGGGTGGGTGTTGGACTTTCCACGACTCAGTTTCTTTTGGCACAGGTTGCAAATGGCATCGCTGTTATCAGAGGCAGACACAAAAAAAATGCCACACTGCTGAGCTTTGCAATGACAGCATTCTGGTTGTGGCAACAGCATGCGTTGATTGGCGTGCTGTCTGGCTGACCCCGGATGCCGATACATGCTGTCTGACTGTGCCACCCGCTCCTTACGACGACCTCCCCCTGCTTCCAACTCTTCTCCTCCTCCTCTCTGTCTCCCCATCTGAACTTTCCCCCTGTTCTTCTTCTCTTCGAGAGGGCACCCACGTGACATCCACGGACACATCGTCATCATCAACCCCTTCACTTGTATCTGACAACTCAGAAAAAGGAAGCAGCAGCGGGTACAACATCATCATCACACCGTACGTCCATGTGTGTAATGCTGCCTGACTGAGACATATCCATGTTATCTACATCCTCTGGCAATAATGGTCGCGCATCACTCATTTCTTCCAACTGATGTGTAAATAACTCCTCTGACAGATCAAGTGAAGCAGCTGTGGTGCTAGTGTTGGTGGTGGCAGCAGGCGGGCGAGTGTAACTTCAGAGGTGCCTGAAGCTGAGCTGGAGGAGGATTGTGCGTCAAGGTTCCGAGCGGAAGCTGTAGAAGATTGGGTGTCCTGTGTTAGCCAGTCAACTATGTCCTCAGAACTTTTCGAGTTCAGGGTACGTGGCCTCTGAACACTGGGCATTATTCTAGGGCCAAAGGAAATCACAGCACCACAACCACGACGGCCCCTGCGGGGTGGCCTGCCTCTGCCTGTCATTTTTTCCCCGATTAGTTGTACTATGCGTGCAAGCTACTGTGACACCAGATATGAGTGGTGCAACTGGGCACTGGCAGTAGTGGGCACAGTACACACTGTAGGCCTGACACACAAGCTTGCAGGCAACTGCAATTATATTACAGTGAAAAAATAGTTTTTTTATTTTTAAATGCAGGCTACTGTGAAACCAGATATGAGTGGTGCAACTGGGCACTGGCAGTAGTGGGCACAGTACACGTTGTAGGCCTGACACACATGCTTGCAGGCAACTGTAATTATATTAGTGAAAAAATGTGTTTTATTTTTTAAATGCAAGCTACTGTGACTCCAGATATGAGTGGTGCAACTGGGCACTGGCAGCAGTGGGCACAGTACACGCTGTAGGCCTGACACACACGCTTGCAGGCAACTGCAATTATATTACAGTGAAAAAATATATATTTTTTTTTTTAAATGCAGGCTACTGTGAAACCAGATATGAGTGGTGCAACTGGGCACTGGCAGTAGTGGGCACAGTACACGCTGTAGGCCTGACACACACACTTGCAGGCAACTGTAATTATATTAGTGAAAAAATGTGTTTTATTTTATTAAATGCAAGCTACTGTGACACCAGATATGAGTGGTGCAACTGGGCACTGGCAGCAGTGGGCACAGTACATGCTGTAGGCCTGACACACACGCTTGCAGGCAACTGCAATTATATTAGTGAAAAAATAGTTTTTTTTTAAATGCAAGCTACTGTGAAACCAGATATGAGTGGTGCAACTGTGCACTGGCAGTAGTGGGCACAGTACACGCTGTAGGCCTGACACACACTTGCAGGCAACTGTAATTATATTGCAGTGAAAAAATATATATTTTTTTTGTAAATGCAAACTACTGTGACACCAGATATGAGTGGTGGCACTGGGCACTGGCAGTAGTGGGCACAGTACACGCTGTCGGCCTGACACACACGCTAGCAGGCAACTGCAATTAGATTACAGAGAGAGAAAAAAAAAACTGACTGATGTACTAACCCTAAAAAGGGCTTTTTGGGGTGCTGTCAGGACGCTGTCCTTACAGCAGATCATATGAGTCTTTCAGGACTGGAGTGGACACTGAATAAACTGGCCTAGCTATCGATTTCCCTATTAAATCAGCAGCAGCTGCACTGTATCTCCTCTCACTAAGAATGCAGCTTCCGAATGAATCTACTATGGATGCTGTCCTTGCTTTTTGATAGGAGGTGGGAGGGTCTGGGAGGGAGGGTATGCTGCTGATTGGCTGGAATGTGTCTGCTGACTGTGAGATACAGGGTCAAAGTTTGCTCAATGATGACGTATAGGGGGCGGACCGAACATCGCATATGTTCGGCCGCCACGGCAAACGCGAACAAGCGATGTTCGCCGGGAACTGTTCGCTGGCGAATAGTACGGGACATCTCTAATCTTGGGTGCTTCTTGGTTTTCTAAACTTGATTTGAGGGGGGCTTATAACTTGATTCGTATTAAGGAGGGTGATGAATGGAAAACTGCCTTTAATACCCCTGAGGGACACTTTGAGTATCTGGTCATACCATTCGGTCTCTGCAATGCCCCAGCTGTGTTTCAGAACTTTATGAATGACATTTTCAGAGAACTTATCTGTAAAGTTATGATTGTTTATCTTGATGATATTCTTGTCTTTTCACCTGACTGGAATACCCATGTGTCTCACATCAGATTGGTTCTTAAAATCCTCAGGGAGAATCATCTGTCTGCTAAATTGGAAAAATGTGTGTTTGGAGTTCAAGAAATTCCCTATCTTGGGTATATTCTTACTCCACATTCATTTAAAATGGATCCCAGTAAGGTGCAGGCTATCCAAGACTGGGTAAGACCATCCTCCTTAATGTCACATCAACGCTTTTTAGGATTCGCCAACTTTTACCGTAAATTCATTAAAAAAAAATTCTGTTATTGCCAAGCCCCTTACTGATTTAACTAAGAAAGGGTCTGATCTTGTCAACCGGTCATTGGAAGCCTGTCAGGCCTTTGAGACTCTGAAAAATTGTTTTCAAATGGCCCCAGTCTTGGTTCAGCCTAATCCTGAGGAACCTTTTGTGGTGGAAGTGGATGCCTTGGAGGATGGAGTAGGGACCATCCTTTCCCAGGGGTCTTCCAACTTCACAAATTTAAGACCATGTGCCTACTTCTCTCGCAAGTTCTCTCCTTCGGAGAGAAATTACGATATTGGAAACCGTGAGGTACTGGCCATAAAATGGTCATTTGAGGAATGGAGGCATTTTTTAGAAGGGGCTAAACACTGTGTTACGGTCCTCACTGATCATAAGAATTTAGTGTATCCGTTTGCCTACGTCTCGTGTATCGCTCTCTGCCTTGGCTGTCCGGTTCCTATTTGTCTCTATTCTCTCTATTTTTCACTTACGTAGGTTAGGGACCGTCGCCCAGTTGCGCCCCGTCACCTAGGGTGGGTGGTGCAAGTAGGCAGGGATAGGGGTTGAGGGTGGCAGTCAAGGGGGTTTACTTCCTCTCTACCTTCCTTACCCGTGACACCTGCAAGGCTGAGTTCATACTTGAGTTATTTGGTCAGTTTTGGCCCCGTAACTGCCCAAATAAGGGAAGTGTGCAGTGATTCTAAGAGCGACACCTGTCATCTGCGTGCCATACTGACAGTATTGTTTCACTACCACAGCTGACTCCCAATGCATGTTACTGCAAGGCACAGTGTTCTAACCACTATACATTCTCTCTGCAGCCAGGAAATAGTTTAACGCGATTTGGCGCAAATTAATTTGGATTGAATCGTTTTGGAAAATTCGATGAACCGGCAGAATCGAATATTTGAAAAATTCGATAATTTTTACTTGTAATTATTTAACCAATCCAAATTTTAAATTAAGTTTTAATACAAAAGGATAGGACCCCTGGTGGGATTTTGTTGGTCGGCTGACCATTTACTGTTTTAAATGATCGTAGCTCTGTGATTTTACTGCGGGGACTCTGTTTGGAAGGCAGAGGGAGCCTCATCCCTCTGGCTAACCTTACAGATGCTGATCAGAGGGTACCAGGGCCATGATAACTTCACAAATACACTGCTCAAAAAAATAAAAGGAACACAAAAATAACACATCCTAGATCTGAGTTAATTAAATATTCTTCTGAAATACTTTGTTCTTTACATAGTTGAATGTGCTGACAACAAAATCACATAAAAATTAAAAAATGGAAATCAAATTTTTCAACCCATGGAGGTCTGGATTTGGAGTCACACTCTAAAATTAAAGTGGAAAAACACACTACAGGCTGATCCAACTTTGATGTAATGTCCTTAAAACAAGTCAAAATGAGGCTCAGTAGTGTGTGTGGCCTCCACGTGCCTGTATTACCTCCCTACAACGCCTGTGCATGCTCCTGATGAGGTGGCGGACGGTCTCCTGAGGGATCTCCTCCCAGACCTGGACTAAAGCATCTGCCAACTCCTGGACAGTCTGTGGTGCAACGTGACGTTGGTGGATAGAGCGAGACATGATGTCCCAGATGTGCTCAATTGGATTCAGGACTGGGGAACGGGCGGGCAGTCCATAGCATCAATGCCTTCATCTTGCAGGAACTGCTGACACACTCCAGCCACATTAGGTCTAGCATTGTCTTGAATTAGGAGGAACCCAGGACCAACTGCACCAGCATATGGTCTCACAAGGGGTCTGAGGATCTCATCTCGGTACCTAATGGCAGTCAGGCTACCTTTGGCGAGCACATGGAGGGCTGTGCGTCCCTCCAAAGAAATGGAGTGATGACCTTGCACCAAAGAATTCAGGTGTCCAGCCTGAACACATTGCTATATTTGTGTGCTCGGCCAAGCACCCGAGTATAATAAAAGTCAATGGGAGATCCCATCAAAATGGTTTGGAAACAGCATTATGAGGATAGCTGGATGCATCTTAAACTCCTATTATGTACGACATACAATAGACAACCACACAAAGGCTATATGCCAAAAGCAAGGTATATGCCCAATCTATCCATGAGACAGATGACAGCCTCCATACCTCCCAATGGCAGTCTTGTGACCTATGAGATAGTCCAAATCAGCTCTCATCTGACTGAGAACCAGTAAACCTCAAAGTTATTTTGCATCGGTTGGATGGCTCTGGTGGACCTGCACACCTACATCAATATCATTAGGGCGACAAAAAGTTTTCTGATTGTCCTAACATAATATTCAATAACCTTTCTATACAGTTTTGTCATGTGAAAACTCATTTGCAAAAACATGGGCTTATGGGAAAGACATGCAAATTTGCAGAATCTGCCTTGTTTTTCAGGTGTCATAAGACTATGAAAACCAATAGATGGCGCTATGGAGTTATGAGCAGCGCCCTCTATTGGTTTCACAGTCTTATGACAAGACAAATATTCTTGTCAGAAGACTATTAAACCAATAGAGGGCGCTATTGAGTTATGAACAGCTCCCTCTAGTGGTTTCATAGTCTTCTGATAATAATATTTGTCTCGTCATAAGACTGTGAAACCAGTTAGGACAATCGGAAAACTTTTTGTCGCCTAATGATATTGATCTATGTGTGCAGGTCCACCCAAGCCATCCAACAGATACAAAATAACTTTGAGGTTTACTGGTTCTCAATCAGATGAGAGCTGGTTTGGAATATCTCATAGTGCACAAGTGTCACGACCCTTGGTTAAGTCGTGACTCTGTGTCTACACGTGCGGTAGCCGTTGGCAACAGTGTTTGCATGTGAGGCATTTTCCCTGGGTTGTGGTGTTTCCCCATTTTTGGTTTGCACAGGGTTAATGTTTTGTGGTGGGTGTGACCTCTGGCATCTTTATATGTTGGTGTGTTGCTGCCTGAGGTCAGAGTTTGCTTGTCAGCCTGTGTTGGAGCTTTGCTCCCTGGCTGTATGTTTGATGTCTGTGTGAGCCACCCTCATTTGTTATATTGTTTTCCCTTGCTTTCCCAGCCTGGAGTTTCTGTCCATCTCGGCTGCGGCAGGTAAGTGTTGATAGCATTGTTATGTTGCTGTGTGACTTACCTGCCGTACTGTTTCACCCATAGTCTTGCATCCTGTCAGCTACTGGGCCTCTGGAGATGCCTGTCATCCGTGTCGTGGATGCACAGGTATTCTCTGCCCTGTCATCATCTGTAGGGCAATGCAGGGATTCCTAGATCTCTAGGCATGTGGGTATGAGTCCTCTTACCACTGAAGGGGGCTCATATAGTTAGGAGACTAGGGCCTGTTAAGGGAAGCGTTAGGAGGTGACCAGCTCCCTTTTCCCTGCATTGCGGCCTGGTAGCCAGAGCATTGCGTGATGGGGGGTTCCCCCACTCCCCGTCGTGACAACAAGGCTGCCATTGTAAGGTATGCTGGCTGTTATCTGTTTCATGGATAGATTGGGCAAATACCTGGCTTTTAGCACATAGCCTTTGTGTGGTTGTCTATTGTATGTCGTACGCAATAGGAGTCTAAGATGCATCCAGCTATCCTTATAATGCTGTTTCCAAACCATTTTGATGGGGTTTCCATTATTTCTAACCTTCCTTTATGAACCAGACACCCTCTTCTCTTCTGAGCAGGGGGTACCTGGGGTTCTCCCATAGACTTCATTGTATTTAATTGTATTCAAGCACCCAAATTATTCAGCCGAGCACTCGGATCTGCCGAGCATAGTGATGCTCGAGCCTAACAGCAGTTCGGACGAGCATGCTCGCTCATCACTAGTCATTGCCAATCTCGGTTGCAGCTGAGTGCCAGCTATATTATACAGCCATGTATGGAGAAGGCTCAGCGCAGCAACCCACTCCATCAGGGGCGGACTGACCGGTCGGGCACTTCGGGCATGGTCCGAGGGCCCGGGCGGGATGGGGGCACGCCGCAGAATAACATTATGTGTTGTTAATGTTATCCCCCAGGGCTCCATTTGCGACTAGAGCCGTGCCGCAGCTCTGAATACAGCGGCGGGCACAGACAGAAGCTGAACTATCACTTCTTATCAGCAGCGCAGTGGAAGAGTCTCTCCCTCCCCCTGTGCTGCTGCCGCGGCCAATAAGAAGAGGGACAGGGGGAGGGGCTGTGGCCACTGCGCCACCAATGAAGATAACTGAGCTGTTAATACAAATACAGGAGGTGGGTGCCGGAATCAAATAGCGGCACCCGACCTCTATGACAGGGAGCGGCACCTGAGGGGTTAACTGCCGCTGATCGCAGCTCCCTGTCATAGAGGTCGGGTGCCGCTATTTGATTCCGGCACCCGCCTCCTGTATTTGTATTAACAGCTCAGTTATCTTCATTGGTGGCGCAGTGCGGCGCCCCCCCCCAGCATAATAAACATTGAGTGCGGCGCCCCCCCCCCCCCAGCATAATAAACATTGAGTGCGGCGCCCCCCCCCCCAGCATAATAAACATTGAGTGCGGCGCCCCCCCCCAGCATAATAAACATTGAGTGCGGCGCCCCCCCCCCCCCAGTATAATAAACATTGAGTGCGGCCCCCCCCCCCCCAGTATAATAAACATTGAGTGCGGCGACCCCCCCCAAGTATAATAAACATTGAGTGCGGCGCCCCCCCCCCAGTATAATAAACATTGAGTGCGGCGCCCCCCCCCCCAGCATAATAAACATTGAGTGTGGCGCCCCCCCCAGTATAATAAACATTGAGTGCGGCGCCCCCCCCCCCCCAGCATAATAAACATTGAGTGCGGCGCCCCCCCCCAGTATAATAAACATTGAGTGCGGCGCCCCCCCCCCCCAGTATAATAAACATTGAGTGCGGCGACCCCCCCCCAGTATAATAAACATTGAGTGCGGCGCCCCCCCCCCCCAGTATAATAAACATTGAGTGCGGCGCCCCCCCCCCCCAGCATAATAAACATTGAGTGTGGCGCCCCCCCCCCAGTATAATAAACAATGAGTGCGCCCCCCCCCCCCGTATAATAAACATTGGTGGCTCAGTGGGAAGTGCCAATGAGGGTTAAAATAAATAAATAAAAATTAACTCACCTCCTCCAATTGATCGCGCAGCTGCCGGTCTCCTGTTCTTTCTTCAGGACCTGTGGTGACGTCACTGAGCTTCATCACATGGTCCATTACCATGGTGATGGATCATGTGATGGATCATGTGAGCACAGTGATGTCACCACAGGTCCTTTGACAGGCTGCTACGCGATCAATTGGAGGAGGTGAGTTAATTTTTATTTATTTATTTTAACCCTCATTGGCACTGCCCACTGCGCCACCAATGTTTATTATACGGGGGGGGGGCCGCACTCAATGTTTATTATACTGGGGGGGGCGCCGCACTCAATGTTTATTATATTAGGGGGGGGGGCGCCGCACTCAATGTTTTTTTTTTTTTTTTTAACCCTCATTGGCACTGCCCACCAATGTTTATATATTTATTATACTAGGGAGGGGGGCGCACTGCGCCACCAATGTTTATATGTTTATTATACTAGGGAGTAGGGAGGGGGGGCGCACTGCGCCACTAATGTTTATTATGTTGGGGGGGGGCACTGCTTCACCAATGTTTATATGTTTATTATACTAGGGAGGGGGGGCGCACTGCGCCACCAATGTTTATTATGTTGGGGGGGGACGCACTGTGCCACCAATGTTTATATGTTTATTATACTAGGGAGGGGGGCGCACTGCGCCACCAATGTTTATTATGTTGGGGGGGGACACACTGCGCCACCAATGCTTATTATACTGGGGTGCTGGGGGGGGGGGGGGGGCGCACTGCGCCACCAATGTTTATTATATTGACCTTCTACTACGCATTCTGCATTAAAGAATGCTATTATTTTCCCTTATAACCATGTTGCTATAAGGGAAAGTAATACAGTGAATAGACTTTCATCCTAGCAACCATGCGTGAAAATCGCACGGTTCAACCAGAAGGATGGATCCGGCATTCCGGTATTTTGAATGCCGGATACGGCACTAATACATTCCTGCGGGGGAAAAATGCTGAATCCGGCATTCAGGCAAATCTTCAGTTTTTTTCGCCAGAGATAAAACCGTAGAATGCTGCGGTTTTATCTTTTGCCTGATCAGTCAAAAAGACTGACCTGAAGACATCTTTTCCGGTATAGAGCCCCTGTGACGAAACTCTATGCCGGAAATGAAAAACGCTAGTGTGAAAGTACCCTAAAATATTAAAGAGGACCTTTCACCTGTATAAACTATGTGAACCGAGTATGCTGCCATATAGAGCGGCGCCCGGGGATCTCACTGCACCTACTATTATCCCCGGGCGCCGCTCCGTTCTCCCGTTATAGGCTCCGGTACCTTTGCTTTTTAAGTTATAGTAGGCGGTGTCTGCCCTTGTCCTGTGGGCGTCTCCTTCTCCTAGGCTGCAGCGCTGGCCAATCGCAGCGCACAGCTCACAGCCTGAGAGGTTTTTTTCTCCCAGGCTGTGAGCTGTGCGCTGCGATTGGCCAGCGCTGCAGCCTAGGAGAAGGAGACGCCCACAGGACAAGGGAAGACCCGCCTACTATAACTTAAAAAGCAAAGGTACCGGAGCCTATAACGGGAGAACGTAGCGGCGCCCGGGGATAATAGTAGGTGCAGTGAGATCCCCGGGCGCCGCTCTATATGGCAGCATACTCAGTTCACATAGTTTATACAGGTGAAAGGTCCTCTTTAAGTTTAAATCCCCCCTTTCCCAATTTTACATATAAAATATATAAACAATAAATAAACATATTACATAGCGCTGTGTCCGAAAAGTCCAAACTATTAAATTATTAAAAAATATCTCCTATGCGGTGAGCATTCGCCATTTTTAGTCACCTTGTCACCCCAAGCACGCGGCTTCTTTTGGTGTTTTTTTGCACGGTATTGAGTATCGCAATACTTTTTTATGGTGACGAAAGCGAATCAAAACTTTGGTATCGAAACAACCCTACGCCAATCTGATCGGCGTAGCGTTGTCACGATACCAAAATTTTGATTCAGTTTTGATTTGGCGACTAAAAATTTTATTTGGCTCCTAAATTTTTCAGTTCAGGAGCCAATGGCTACTAGGTATTTTTTTTAGTCTGGAGCACTGCTGCCCAGCACCCCGATTCCGAATGTTATGCTGGCCTGGTAATGGCAGCGGGGCCCGGTGCAGTCACTGTAATCTATTACACCAGGCCCCGCTCACTGTAATACTAATATTCATATGTGAACAACTTGAAATCCTCTGCGATCCTCTCCCTCTGAGCTCTCTGTACTCACAAACTCAGTAGCAGGCCGGGCGGCAGCGCAACTCACTGACGTCACGCGCCTGCTCCGCCTGCTTCATTCATAAAGTGGGAGGAGCAGGCGCGTGACGTCAGTGAGTTGCGCTGCCGCCCGGCCTGCTACTGAGTTTGTGAGTACAGAGAGCTCAGAGGGAGAGGATCGCAGAGGATTTCAAGTTGTTCACATATGAATATTAGTATTACAGTGAGCGGGGCCCGGTGTAATAGAATACAGTGACTGCACCAGGCCCTGCTGCCATTACAACACCAGATGCCGGCCCCCAGACCCTGTATTGGGGGTCATTCACTCACAGCGACACTGTTATGGGGGGATCTGTGGATGACACATATATAGCATAAGGTGCTATATATGTGTCACCCACAGATCCCCCCCCAGAACAGTGTCACCCACAGAGCCCCCACAACAGTGCCATCCGCAGAGCCCCCACAACAGTGCCATCCGCAGAGCCCCCACAACAGTGCCATCCGCAGAGGCCCCACAACAGTGCCATCCGCAGAGCCCCCACAACAGTGCCATCCACAGAGCACCCATAACAGTGCCATCTACAGAGCCCCCATAACAGTGCCATCCACAGAGTCCCCATAACAGTGCCATCCACAGAGCCCCCATAACACCTTTTGGTTCAAAATATTTTTTAATTTGGCTATTCCCCACCCCTCTTGTAATTGTTCCGCTACTTGTGGGCTGCGCGGGAATGAGTTCAGTCACTTCGGTGCGCAATCCCGTCCTGCAGCGCGTGATCCCGCAAGACCCGCCGCTGTAGGTCACGGGTCTCGCGGGATCACGCGCCGCAGGATGGGATTGCGCACCGAAGTGACTAAACTCATGCCCATGTAGCCCGCAAGTAGCGGATCAGTGGAACAAGTACAAGGTGGGTGGGGGGATGATCTGTGGGGTTGCTCAGACGGCTAGGCCCTTCACAGTAGTTATTAACCCCTTTCAGCAGTCCCCCATTCACTGAAGGAGGGATTGCTGAAAGGGGTTAATAACTACTGTGAAGGGCCTCCCCCCTTTCACAGTAGTTATGCCCAGATATGTGCCCCCTTCACAGTAGTTATGCCAGATATGTGCCCCCTTCACAGTAGTTATGCCCACACTGCTTCTAACAGAGGCTCACTAATGGTCGCTGAGATTAGATCACCCCATATGAGAGCATTGAATTAATGCTTTCCTATGGGGAAAAATCTGACCCTGGAGGTCATCATGCAGGGTGTGAGGACGTCCAGCGTCAGATACCGGACCAAAGGTCTTTTTTACTCCAGGAAGCCCTCAGGTGGCTGCCGGCCACTAGAGGCCGACTTATTGCTGGAACGTAAACAATGCAGTTTCTCTAGAACATTGCAGCTCGATTTGCAAAAGGGACACTGTACCCAGACCACTTCAATGAGCTGAAGTGGTCTGGGTGCCTTTTGTGTCACTTTAACTTTGAAATCTTATTAAAGATTGTGTAGGGTGTGGCTGGAGGCGGGGCATGGAGGCGGGACAAGGGTGGCGCTTGCAGCAGAACATGGGTGGGGCCTGTAAGGGGGCCCTTGATTTATTTTGCCCGGGGGCCCTGAGGGTTCTCAGTCCGCCCCTGCACTCCATACATTACCTTGCCCATAATGAGCTGTTTATTCATTTTTATTTTACTTTTGGGAAAATGGGTGATTTAAATGTTTTTTTCAAACATTTTTTTTTTTTAACCCAACAGTCCCCCATCCCCCCCAAGAGGCTAGAATATGTGATCTTCAGATCACATTTAGCTTAAACTGTAGTTCAATAGAACTACAATGTAAGCTGAGTTCCATTGGCTGTTATCCTATGGAGCAATGGCACCTGCCACATGTACGGCACTGGGACTCAAGAGGTTAAACAATGCCCAGTCAGTGCTGTATTAGAATGTGTTGTGATCTCTATGGTGAACCAGGAGCAAATCCATCACAAACACAATCAGAATATGGCAACATTTCACATAAACATCAATCCTGGTTATACTTTGCAAGTCAATGTGTGGAGGGGTTTCTGTGTCAAGGTGATAACAGTATGGGCAAATTGCAATTTTGGCTTGGATTTTGTGAAAATGTAAATATACCCTGAGGATTAGCATCAGAATAGGATGATGTAACTGAATCATACAAGGCTCCATAGAAAGGGGAAAAAATTGTGACCCTTTTCATCAGCTTGTTGATGCCTCCATAGTAATTCCTAGTGCATTTATGCCTTTTATTGACTAGTACTGTTTCCATGCACAAGTGAGTGAATCGAAGCCAAACAAATTGACTTCAATCAGAATTTCAGGGAAAATTTGATTTGCTGCAAAGCCGAATTTCCTCGCTCTTTGTGGTAACAAATCTATTTTTCCTGGAATGATGTTTAAAAAAATGCATACTCTCCTCATCCATTAGAGCAAGATGAGGCCGTCACCAACTTATTGTTTTCATAAACTCCTCAAAATCTTGCTCGGGGTGATGTATGATGTCACCATGACATCACCACTGGGCGGTGTCTTCAGTCAAGATGGCCACTACGGCCTCTATGCAAACAAATGGATAATGTTAGTATTTACTTATTTTGTTTACCCTGATTAGCCCCTGAAAGGCCAAAATTGTAGCCTCACATGCTGCAATCAGCAATGAAAGCTGCATCAATGACGGGGCGGCACAATCGCCATTCCCTGTTAATGCGCTCGCTACATACAAAAGAATAGGTTTGTGACAAAGTCATTCGGCACAAATCTAATTTCATTGTCAAATTCGGCAAAGTTGCCCAATCAAATTTTTCAGAACTACACTCCTCTCTACCATACACTACATAATCTATGAAGGTCGCCACCTATTTAAATGGGAAATAACCCAACCTAGATTGAGTCCTCTCTCTAGAATATCTTTAGTATTCAAATGCAGTTATTTTCTGGCTATTTTGTACTCTATGTTGTAACATAGGTTGTGGAGATGTAGCAACTATGGAAGTAACTTGTGACTAATTATTCAATACCAATTCTGAAAACAATAATCTATTTGACTAATATGACATCAACACATTCCTCTCATTCCTCTCTGCTTTACAATCAGTAGATGTAGAAATCATCCGACCATGAAGAATAACAAGATATGGCACTGAATATATGAATAAAGGATAGTGAAATTGTAACAGATGTCATCAGCATAAAGATGGTGCTAATAACTATATCTGCAAAATTAATTTCCAGCAAGGACTGAATACAAAGAAAAAAAGATGTAAGCTAAGTACTGAACTCTAAGATACAGTAAGTTAAAATGGAAAAGGAGTAGTCCTAAAATAGAACCAGAAAAAGTAAAAAGGTAAACTGACAAATCAGAGAAAAAGGATGAAATTTAGAATAGAGTGGTATAGTAAAATGCATATATATCATATAGATCTGCAAAGATTGAGAGAAATTATATATTTATACTTTAGATTTATACTTAGCAAGACAAATTTTTCTAAACCTTTTAGTCAAAGAAGTTCCAAAGCATGCATTTCATACAAAAACAGCTTGTAGGGAGTCAGAATAGGAGTTTGCAGAGACAGTTGACAAGTGTTTATCAGGGGTGTAGTTAGGAAAGGGGGTTGGAGGGATACCTGCCATGAGTGCTGGATACCAGAAGGAACCTTAAAAAGCGACTTTGCCTGGTTCAAAGTATTTAGATACAGCACTTGTTAAGAATACGGGCTCTGTCAGTAACCAGAGCATGAGAAAAACTTCCAAAGGAGTACCTGTCAGCAGGATCAACCAGATTAAACCAGACAAAATGCCTTATAGGGTTGATCCTGTTGATTAAAATGTTATATGTCTTGTGAAAATTGCTTGGGAATTGGGATGTTCCAAGGAAAAAAGAATGTTATTTTTATACAGATAAGGGCTTCAGTATACTGAGGGGCCTAGCCACTTGGTGCATATAAGCTTCTCAGCTTTCCAGTGCTGACCACTGAACCTCTCATTTGCATAAATAGTCAGAGCAGACAGATATAATTTTATTCAGCAGGCAGTATATGGTTTATTACAATTGATGCTGTTGGCAGATACTCTTTAACCCCTATGGAAATTTTCTTTAAAAAAAATAAGAATTGCTTCTAAAACTCTAAGCATTCTAAAGTCCTACATAAAGTAAACATATGGGAAATGTAAAGTAATAACTATTTATGAGGTATCACTATCTGCCTTAACCTGTTTGGTACACATGACATACCGGTACAGCATGTTGTCCCGGTACTTAACGACACATGACGTACCGGTGCGTCATGTGTATTTCCGATCACCACCGCCCGGTGATCGGAACAAGATGCCTGCTCAAATCATTGAGCAGGCACCTTGGATCAATGCGCAGGGGAATCCTGTAACCCCCCCCCCGTGTCTGCGATCGCCGCAAACCGCAGGTCAATTCAGACCTGCGGTTTGCAGCTTTTTATGGTGCGGCGGCAGTCGGCGGAGGTGCCATCGGGTCCCCGTGGGGCTGTAGGGGGAACCCGATGGCATGGAAGGCAACGCGATGCCTTCCTGAGGCATTGGCGCTGCCTTACTGTGACGAGCCTGTGAGATACAGCCCCCTGGATCTCACAAGCCGGAAGCTGTATGAGTAATACTCACTGTATTACTCATACAGCCAATGCATTCCAATACAGAAGTATTGGAATGCATTGTAAAGGATTAGACCCCCAAAAGTTGAAGTCCCAAAGTGGGACAAAAAAATTAAAGGGCTTCTGTCAGCCCACTAAACCGTTTTTTTTTTTTTTTGTTTACTAATAATCCCTATACTGCGAGCTCTGCATACATAAGTTAAATAATCATTTTGGTTCAGTAGAATTGGATAAAAAGCCATTTTTAAAATATGCAAATTACCTTGCTACCAGCAAGTAGGGCGGCTACTTGCTGGTAGCAACCGCATCCTCCGATCCTAATGACGCCCCCTCTGCATTGTGATTGACAGGGCCAGGGAACGGAATCGTTCTCTGCTGGCCCTGCCTGTTTGCATTCAAAATCTGGCGCCTGCGCCGCGGCCGTACCTATCTTCAATCTGCGCAGGCGCACTGAGAGGCGGCCACTCGCTCGGCCGCTCCATCCTCAATGCGCCTGCGCAGATGACGTCACATCTACACCCGGCGCAGGCGCATTGAGGAGCGAGCGGCCGCCTCTCAGTGCGCCTGCGCAGATTGAAGATAGGTACGGCCGCGGCGCAGGCGCCAGATTTTGAATGCAAACAGGCAGGGCCAGCAGAGAACGATTCTGTTCCCTGGCCCTGTCAATCACAATGCAGAGGGGGCATCATTAGGATCGGAGGATGCGGCTGCTACCAGCAAGTAGACGCCCTACTTGCTGGTAGCAAGGTAATTTGCATATTTTAAAAATAGCTTTTTATCTAATTCTACTGAACCAAAATGATTATTTAACTTATGTATGCAGAGCTCGCAGTATAGGGATTATTAGTAAACAAAAAAAAACGGTTTAGTGGGGTGACAGAAGCCCTTTAAGTGAAAAAATAAGTTGAAAAAATTAATTTTTCCCCCAAAAAATTTAAAGTTTCAAGTAAAAATAAAAGTCATTTTCCCCAAATAAAGTAGACATTAGGTATTGCCGCGTCCGTATCAACCGGCTCTATAAACATATCACTTGATCTAACCCCTCTGATGAACACCGTAAAAAAATAAAAATAAAAACTGTGCTAAATAAACAATTTTTTTGTCACATTATATCACAAAAAGTACAACAGCAAGCGATCAAAAATGCGTATGCCCACCAAAATAGTACAATCACCTCATCCCGCAAAAAATGAGCCCCTACCTTAGACAATCACCCAAAAAATAGAAAAACTATGGCTCAGAATATGGAGACACTAAAACATATTTTATTTTGTTTTAAAAAAGCTGTTATTGTGTAAAACTTACATAAATAAAAAAAGTATACATATTATGTATGGCCGCGTCCATATCGACAGGCTCTATAAAAATATCACATGACCTAACCCCTCAGATGAACACCGTAAAAAATAAACTGTGCTAAATAAACTATTTTTTTGTCACCTTACATCACAAAAAGTGTAATAGCAAGCGATCAAAAAGTCATATGCACCCCAAAATAGTGCCAATCAAACAGACATCTCAATCCACCAAAAAATGAGACCCTACCTAAGATAATCGCCTAAAAACTGAAAAAAAACTATGGATCTCAGAATATGGAGACATTAAAACATGTTATTTTTTATTTTTTTATTATATTGTGTAAAACTTCCATAAATAAAAAAAAGTATACATATTAAGTATAGCCGGGTCCGTGACAACCTGGTCTATAAAAATACCACATGATCTAACCTGTCAGATGAATGTTATAAATAACAAAAAATAAAAAACGGTGCCAAAACAGCTATGTCACGAGTTGGAGGTCCCAGGAGAGACCACCGCGTCGTCATGCAATAAACAAACAGAAATCAGGTACAGACACATAAGAGTTTATTGCACAAACAAAAACATGAAAGGCAGCACAGAGAAAACATGAGCTCTATGTACCGTCAGCACAGTGGGAGAAAACCCCCACTGCGCCACTGTCTAGTAATACTCCAGAGGGGCGTAACTAAGCAACTCCTGGTTTTCACTAGAGCCCTAGATGGTAGGGTTAGACTTTGCCGCATGAAGTTGCCAGGGTCCACTCTGGAGCGTGAACTTAGACAGTGACAGCAGGAACGAATGGACAACAGGTACCAGAAGGTACCGACGGCACATAGGCAAACATAACAGACAGGTAAATACAAAACAGGGCAAATAATAACACAAGCAGGAGTTCATGCAAGGGAGCAGGAGTGGCAATGAGCAGAGAAGGACTTGCTCCACCAGTAGTAAACTGCATGGCCTTGTCATGCCACTCTGCTGCAAAGGCTTGCTGAACACAGACATATGAATACAAAACAGGGGAACTAATAATACGAGCAGGAGTTCACGCAAGGGAGCAGAAGTGGCAATGAGCAGAGAAGGACTTGCTCCACCAGTAGTAAACGACATGGCCTTGTCATGCCACTCTGCTACAAAGGCTTGCTGAACACAGACATCAGAATAAACACAAAGTAACTAAAACATAACTGGCAGAACAGAAAGACAGGGAAGAGGACGCAAATGAACAAGTAGGGAAACCCACAGAGCACAGACAGACACGGATCCCATGGGTCAGCAGCATGGGAGAGAAAGTACAAACCAGGAGCAGAGCAGGACAAGACAACACACACCAGGAGAGCTGACACAGAACTGAGGAAACCTCAGCCTTAGGCCTCTTTCACACGACCGTTGTGTGCACCCGTGGCCGTTGTGCCGTTTTCCGTTTTTTTTCGCGGACCCCATGACTTTCAATGGGTCCGTGGAAAAAACGGAAAATGCACCGTTTTGCTGCCGCATCCGAGATCCGTGTTTCCTGGCCGTGAAAAAAATATGACCTGTCCTATTTTTTTCACGGCCAACGGTTCACGGACCCATTCAAGTCAATGGGTCCGTGAAAGAACACGGATGCACACAAGATTGGCATCCGTGTCCGTGATCCGTGGCCGTAGGTTACTTTTTATACAGACGGATCCGAAGATCCGTCTGCATAAAAGCTTTTTCATAGCTGAGTTTTCACTTCGTGAAAACTCAGAACCGACAGTATATTCTAACACAGAAGCGTTCCCATGGTGATGGGGACGCTTCTAGTTAGAATACACTACAAACTGTGTACAAGACTGCCCCCTGCTGACTGGCAGCACCCGATCTCTTACAGGGGGCCGTGATCAGCACAATTAACCCCTTCAGGTGCGGCACCTGAATGGGTTAATTGTACTATCATATCCCCCTGTAAGAGATCAGGGCTGCCAGGCAGCAGGGGGCAGACCCTCCCCCCCTCCCCAGTTTGAATATCATTGGTGGCCAGTGCGGCCCCCCCCCCCCCCTCTATTGTAATAATAGGTTGGTGGCCAGTGCGCCCCCCCCTCCCTCTATTGTAATTATTCGTTGGTGGCACAGTGTGCGCCCCCCCCCCCCCTCCCTCCCTCTATTGTAATTATTCGTTGGTGGCACAGTGTGCGCCCCCCCCCCCCTCTATTGTAATAATTCGTTGGTGGCACAGTGTGCGCCCCCCATCGGCCCCCCCTCCCTCTATAGCATTAACAACATTGGTGGCCAGTGTGCGGCCTCCCATCTCCCCCCCCCCCATCATTGGTGGCAGCGGAGTTCCGATCGGAGTCCCCGTTTAATCGCTGGGGCTCCGATCGGTAACCATGGTAACCAGGACGCTACTACAGTCCTGGTTGCCATGGTTACTTAGCAATAGTACAATAGTAGAAGATTCATACTTACCTGCTGCTGGCTGCTGCTGCGATGTTCGTGTCCGGCCGGGAGCTCCACCTACTGGTAAGTGACAGGGTCTGTGCGGCGCATTGCTAAATGAACTGTCACTTACCAGTAGGAGGAGCTCCCGGCCGGACACGAAAATCGCAGCTCCCAGGTAAGTATGAATCTTTTACTATTGTACTATTGCTAGTAACCCGCTGCCACCAATGATTGGGGGGGGAGATGGGAGGCCACACACTGGCCACCAATGTTGTTAATGCTATAGAGGGAGGGGGGGCCGATGGGGGGCGCACACTGTGCCACCAACGATTTATTACAATAGAGGGAGGAAGGGGGAGGGGGGGCGCACACTGTGCCACCAACGATTTATTACAATAGAGGGAGGAAGGGGAGGGGCCGCACTGGCCACCAATGATATTCAAACTGGGGAGGGGGGGGGGGGGTCTGCCCCCTGCTGCCTGGCAGCACCCGATCTCTTACAGGGGGAGATGATAGTACAATTAACCCCTTCAGGTGCGGCACCTGAGGGGTTAATTGTGCTGATCACAGCCCCCTGTAAAAGTCGGGTGCTGCCAGGCAGCAGGGGGCAGTCATGTACACAGTTTGTAGTATATTCTAACTAGAAGCGTCCCCATCACCATGGGAACGCCTCTGTGTTAGAATATACTGTCGGAAATGAGGTTTCACGATCTAACTCATATCCGACAGTATATTCTAACATAGAGGCGTTCCCATGGTGATGGGGACGCTTCAAGTTAAAATATACCATCAGATTGGAGAAAACTCCGATAAAAGGGACTCCAGACTTTACATTGAAAGTCAATGGGGACGGATCCGTTTGAAATGGCACCATATTGTGTCAACGTCAAACGGATCCGTCCCCATTGACTTGCATTGTAATTCAGGACGGATCCGTTTGGCTCCGCACGGCCAGGCGGACACCAAAACGACTTTTTTTTCATGTCCGAGGATCCTCCAAAAATCAAGGAAGACCCACGGACGAAAAAACGGTCACGGATCACGGAAAAACGGGACCCCGTTTTGCGGACCGTGAAAATATACTGTCGTGTGCAATAAGCCTTATATACAGGTTCCATGGGTGCAGCAGAGAGACCACATCCATGGAGCAGACAGAGAATTAACTCCTAATAAGCACACAGGGGAGTTAACCCATAAAGAACCACAGATGACACAGAAACAGAACTTCAGCGAGGAGCGCCGAACGAGCAAGAACGGAAGGTCACAGCCAGAGATAGTGACTGTGACAAGCTATTTCTTTTTACCTTGCCTTACAAAAAGTGTAACATAGAGCAACCAAAAATCATATGTACCCTAAAATAGTACCAACAAAACTGCCACCCTATCCCATAGTTTCTAAAATGGGGTCACTTTTTTGGAGTTTCTACTCTAGGGGTGCATCAGGGGGGCTTGAAATGGGACATGGTGTCAAAAAACCAGTCCAGCAAAATCTGCCTTCCAAAAACCGTATGGCATTCCTTTCCTTCTGCACCCTGCAGTGTGCCCGTACAGCGGTTTACGACAACATATGGTGTGTTTCTGTAAACTACAGAATCAGAGCCATAAATATTGAGTTTTGTTTGGCTGTTAATCCTTGCTTTGTAACTGGAAAAAAAATATTAAAATGGAAAATCTGCCAAAAAAGTGAAATTTTGAAATTGTATTTCTATTTTCCATTAATTATTGTGGAACACTTAAAGGGTTAACAAAGTTTGTAAAATCAGTTTTGATTCTATTATGTAAGCCTTACAAAGTGACTTCAGACCTGAATTGGTCCTTGAAAAGTGGGTTTTTGAAAATTTCTGAAATATTTCAAGATTTGCTTCTAAACTTCTAAGCCTTGTAACATCCCCAAAAAATAAAATGTAATTCCCAAAATGATCCAAACATGAAGTAGACAGATGGGGAATGTAAAGTAATAGCTATTTTTGTAGGTATTACTATGTATTATAGAAGTAGAGAAATTGAAACTTGCAAATTTGCAAATTTTTCAAAATTTTGGGCAAATTTGGTATTTTTTTTAAAATAAAAATTAATTTTTTGGACTCCATTTTGCCAGTGTCATAAAGTACAATATGTGACGAAAAAACTATCTCAGAATGGCCTGGATAAGTCAAAGCGTTTTAAAGTGACACTGGTCAGATTTGCAAAAAATGGCCTGGTCCTTAAGGTGAAAAAGAGCCCGGTCCCTAAGGGGTTAAAAGCAGAGATATATTTTGAAAACTGCCAATTTTTACAAATTTTCTGTCGATTTTTTATTTATTTTTTTTAATTTTATTATTTTTTTAGTTATTTTTTTAGAAATGTGATTTGACTCAAACATCATGAAGTACAAAGTGTACAAGAAAACGGTCTCAGAATGACTTGGATAAGTAAAAGTAGTTATTACTACTGGAAAATACAAATGTGATAGCACTCTGCATCCAGCATTCTGCCCTGCCTCCATGCTGGATGAGGCATTGGTGTACATTTTGGCCAAAGCTTAATAAGCCACTCACCACGTCAAGGTCGCCTCTATTGAATGATCCCTAACACTAGTTCCTACCTGTTTATGGGCCATGACAGCCACACAAAGGCCAGGGAATGCAGGTCAGCATGCACGCCAAGCACACTCTGCTTTTAACCCCGTCCGGTGCCATTACAGCTTTCATCGGATCCAGGGATGCAAGTACCAACATGCATGCTGAGCCCACCATATACTTCTCCTGGAGCCAAATGGCTACTGGTAGGTTCTATATAAGCAGACTCAGTTTTATACTGACTTTAAAACCAGCCTCCAGGACAGATTGACTGGTCAGGTGTGCATGACTCCAAGGAGATCGCCACGCCTCCAATATATACTACAAAGAAAAAATGTGGGGGATTGAGTCAGCACAACCTGTATGTAGGTGCACATCACTATGGCGAAATACATATACAAACGGAAAATACAAATGTGATCGCACTCTACATCCAGCACTCTGCCCTGCCTCCATGCTGGATGAGGCATTGGTGTACATTTTGGCCAAAGCGTAATAAGCCACTCACCACGTCAAGGTGGTGCTGGATGCAGAGTGCTATCACATTTGTATTTTCCGTTTGTATATGTATTTCGCCCTAGTGATGTGCACCTACATACAGGTTGTGCTGACTCAATCCCCCACATTTTTTCTTTGTAGTTATTACAACTGTACATAATTTGACACGTCAGATTTCCAAATTTTGGCCTGGTCCTTAAGGTGAAAAATGGCTCGGTAATGAAGGGTTTAAAGAAAAGGGTTGAATTGTTTGTATTCTAATGAAAATAATAACAAGATAAACAAACAAACTGAGACATGGCTATAAAAATTAAAAATTACAGAAATTAAAAGGGTTTCATATGCTGCTTTTCACTTTTCATCTCCAAATGAAATATAGAAGTGTGCATGACATTTCTTGTACCTAAAGGTGAAAAATATGTGTTAGCTGTCCTATGATAGTTTTTATCCATTGGTATTAAATGTGTGTGATTCAAACAATCGTATTGATACATTGTTACAGTATTACCATTTCTGCTAGTATTGAAATACGGTACATATACTGCTGTATAGGTAAGTAAATGCATTGGTTGCAGTGATTTATTCCTTTCACTTATTCATTTGCCACAAATCATACCTGAGGACCAAGTTGCAATATTGCTATTTGCTTTACATAATTAAA
This sequence comes from Bufo bufo, assembly GCF_905171765.1. Taxonomy (NCBI): domain Eukaryota; kingdom Metazoa; phylum Chordata; class Amphibia; order Anura; family Bufonidae; genus Bufo; species Bufo bufo. The sequence continues at coordinate 576,928,087 of NC_053389.1, forward strand.
ATTAAGAATTTACTCAAGTGGCAAGACTAATACTTTACAGGTTATCTAAATGTCAACTCATGCAGTGTAAATACATAAGAACAGGAGAATTTTCATCATTTAAAGCTCAATAAGATTTAATTGGTTTGTGCAATACCAATGCAATATTAATTGAAAATCAAAATGGCTAAAATAATCCCTAATTTATATATTATGCATGAATAATAGCTGTAGCCCTAGACAGTGTGTCCTAGACTTATAATATGTACAATATGAACTTTCTTACCATGGTGTAATATGCATTCAGTCTTTAATAATTCTTGACCATATGAATCTGTAGAACAAAATTCTCATGCTCATCACAATGAAACACTAATTTCTGTAAGATAGAAAAAGAGGCGAAGGCCTACTGATCTATACGAGTGTATTACTGTACAGCAGCGGCGGCAGGAAGCGCACGGCGTCATAGCAACTAATGACGCCATGCGCTCGTGCACTCAGCAGGATGGGTTTTGACGGACCGTGGTCCGTGAAAATCCACGCATGTGTGAATGAGGCCTAAAGATGGATTTATCTTTGTCTGCTGTGCTGTCCATTTCATCTGATTACACATATATTATCTATAGGCCTAGACTGGCAATTATAGATAAGCCGATGAATTTGGGTACAGATACAGTAAATTCGACCCAAATGAAAACATTTGAGCTGAAAATTTGTGTATGGAATCCCAAGATTTCCAAGAACTCATTTTTTTTCTTGCTTATATTTCTCTCTCTTTATTTTTTTTTTTATCATTTCTTTCTCTCCATCTCGCTTCCCTTTTAAGCTCTTTAAACCCTTTGTAGCCTGAACATACATGTATGGTGGAAGTCGTGTCTGACACAGCTCCGTAAGAATAACTACAAAAAAATTTATAGGGGTTAAAATTTGCTGATGTGAAAATATACACTGCTCAAAAAAATAAAGGAAACACTTAAACAACACAATGTAACTCCAAGTCAATCACACTTCTGTGAAATCAAACTGTCCACTTAGGAAGCAACACTGAGTGACAATCAATTTCACATGCTGTTGTGCAAATGGGATAGACAACAGGTGGAAATTATAGGCAATTAGCAAGACACCCCCAATAAAGGAGTGGTTCTGCAGGTGGTGACCTGACCACTTCTCAGTTCCTATGCTTCCTGGCTGATGTTTTGGTCACTTTTGAATGCTGCCGGTGCTTTCACTCTAGTGGTAGCATGAGACGGAGTCTACAACCCACACAAGTGGCTCAGGTAGTGCAGCTTATCCAGGATGGCACATCAATGCGAGCTGTGGCAAGAAGGTTTGCTGTGTCTGTCAGCGTAGTGTCCAGAGCATGGAGGCGCTACCAGGAGACAGGCCAGTACATCAGGAGACGTGGAGGAGGCCGTAGGAGGGCAACAACCCAGCAGCAGGACCGCTACCTCCGCCTTTGTGCAAGGAGGAACAGGAGGAGCACTGCCAGAGCCCTGCAAAATGACCTCCAGTAGGCCACAAATGTGCATGTGTCTGCTCAAACGGTCAGAAACAGACTCCATGAGGGTGATATGAGGGTCCGACGTCCACAGGTGGGGGTTGTGCTTACAGCCCAACACCGTGCAGGACGTTTGGCATTTGCCAGAAAACACCAAGATTGGCAAATTCGCCACTGGCGCCCTGTGCTCTTCACAGATGAAAGCAGGTTCACACTGAGCACATGTGACAGACGTGACAGAGTCTGGAGACGCCGTGGAGAACATTCTGCTGCCTGCAACATCCTCCAGCATGACCGGTTTGGCATTGGGTCAGTAATGGTGTGGGTGGCATTTCTTTGGAGGGCCGCACAGCCCTCCATGTGCTCGCCAGAGGTAGCCTGACTGCCATTATGTACCGAGATGAGATCCTCAGACCCCTTGTGAGACCATATGCTGGTGCGGTTGGCCCTGGGTTCCTCCTAATGCAAGACAATGCTAGACCTCATGTGGCTGGAGTGTGTCAGCAGTTCCTGCAAGACGAAGGCATTGATGGTATGGACTGGCCCGCCCGTTCCCCAGACCTGAATCCAATTGAGCACATCTGGGACATCACGTCTCACACTATCCACCAACGTCACGTTGCACCACAGACTGTCCAGGAGTTGGCAGATGCTTTAGTCCAGGTCTGGGAGGAGATCCCTCAGGAGACCGTCTGCCACCTCATCAGGAGCATGCACAGGCGTTGTAGGGAGGTCATACAGGCACGTGGAGGCCACACACACTACTGAGCCTCATTTTGACTTGTTTTAAGGACATTACATCAAAGTTGGATCAGCCTGTAGTGTGTTTTTCCACTTTAATTTTGAGGGTGACTCAAAATACAGACCTCCATGGGTTAAAAAATTTGATTTCCATTTTTTTATTTTTGTGTGATTTTGTTGTCAGCACATTCAACTATGTAAAGAACAAAGTATTTCAGAAGAATATTTAATTAATTCAGATCTAGGATGTGTTATATTTGTGTTCCCTTTATTTTTTTGAGCAGTGTATATTTTTTTCAAGGCTTTAATATTTTTTTTGCATTAAAACACCAGAAAAACGATACAAGTGTGGTATTGTTATAATGGTACTGACCTAGAGAATGAAGGTAACAAGTAAATTCTACTGCATAGTGAATTCCGTAAAAAAAAAAATATGCCAGAATTGCGTTATTTTTCCACCCCATTTGGAAAAAAATGTATGCTTCCCACTACATTATATGCAACCATAAATGGTGCCCATAGAAAATAAAACTTTTCCCGCAGAAATTAAGCCCTCATAACGCTATTTAAATGGAAAAATTAAAAAGTTATGACTCTGAGAAGGCGTGAAAAATGAAAATGCAGAAAACAGAAAATTGTCCTGTCCTCTAGAGGTTAATGGAAAAACTGTGACAGTTGAGTAAGATTTGTTAAAGGGGTTGTCTGCCTTTAAATATTGATGACGTCTCCTCAGGATAGGTCATCAATTTCAGATTGGCGGGGGTCCAAAATCCAGCACCCCTGCTATTCAGCTATTGAACAGATAGGAGCCATCCCATAGAAGTCAATAGGGATGCCATACTTGTAATTACACCTGCTCACCACTGAAATTGCTATGGCAAGCAGGTAAACAGAGCAGGGAAGGCAGCGCCTTGTCTTCAAATAGCTGATGGGCGGGGGTGTCGGGTGTCAGACACCCACCGACCTGATATTGATGACCTATCCTGAAGATAGGTCATCAATAGGAAAAAGTAGACAACCCCTTTAAGCTTTTTTGAAATAAAAAAACAAAACCTCCTGAAAATTGTCCCTTGTTGGGGGAAAATGCCTGCTGGTGTTTTTTTTTTTTTTACACATGGTAGCTTTGGAAGAAGAAATGTATTTTTTTTTTAACAAGGGGTCAAAAAGATATCCTTTAATCAGGCTCAGATGCCTGCTTATGTTTATACTCACATGGCAGTATCTGAAAAATCATTGCTTTGTTGACTTGAACTTGACAGGCAAGACAGAGATGTGCGACTGTGTAGGAGTATTTATAGTGGCAGCAACAGCAATACAGTAGGAACATTATGGACAGGCAGACAGCAGCATTATTGGGTCAGCAATGAATAGCCACTGTCAGCATTGTGAGATATTTTCATTGACATCAGCTGTGGTGTATAAAAATCCTCATGGATCCATGCCTGATTATTTTTTACAAATATAAGGATTTCTATACTTGCAGATGACAATTATGACCTCTTCAGGTAATGATGCCACATGTAGCGTTGAATACCCGCTCTGACAGAGGTGGGAAAGAACTCTGTTCAGATAGATGAGCAACAGGTAAAAGTTAAGGCAGGCTGGATGTACAGCACATCATATTTTGATAAGGCAACAATTTTGCCTCCTTATCCGGTATAAGTTAAACAATTCCTTATTTAACTTTTATAGCCAGAGTGACTGGTGGCGACTGTGATGCTGTTTCCACTACTACCACCACCCACATTCCCTATTGCAGATGACATAGCAAGCCCGATTAAAGGATATCTAAACCTGCAAAACCTCAATGAGACATGGATGTTATCACATTAAAACATAACTTTTACTAATTACGAGTAAAAATTTAAGCAAATAACATGTGCTAAAATATAACAGTGAGAAAAACATAAAAAAATATAGTACAATGTATTTGTCACCTGAACTTCTTGAAGATAATTGGAAAGGTCTTACCCAACCCAGGAAACCAGATGACAGTTTATCTTTAGTTCCAGGTGCCCGACCTTCAGTTGGATGACGGTCACTTAGAGGTGGTAAGAGCCCATGATGTTTGTTGGCAATATCGGGACTGTACACTGGCTATCCCTCAACTTATATCCCTACCTAAGGAGGGGTGGGGGCTAGTTATCCCTGCCTAGCGCACATAGAGCACCCACCCCTGATTTGAGCCTATACCCTAAAAATTGTCCCTCGCTTAAATCCCACACAAAAAACGCTAGTTCCAAGTGGAGGCAGGGTGAGTGGGGGACCTCAGGCATAAGGCCCTCCACACAAAAAATTTTAAATAATCACGGTGTATGCTCCCTAGCTCCTCCACCCCTGCTCTGAAAGCACGGTGACATGCAAATGGAACACACGCCAAAGGCGCACGTTCCCAGAAGAACAGGAGGCAGAAGTTACTTATCTAATAGGCCGAGCAGAGGCAGCGTTGATATGCGTCCTGGCGTGACTCATCGCTAAATGACCAGATGATGCCAGGCATTGGCGCTCACTAGCTAACACTGATTACGGATAGCTGATCAACCCAAAGAGCTGATAGCCCACAAAACTGATGTAAGGAAGGATCCAGCACTGAATATTAATAGTCAAAGTATATAAAGCTCAAGATACAAGCATCAATAGAAAATATATATAGTGTGAAACCAAAAGAAAAAGGAAATAATGATAAACATGTGATATCCCAATAATAATAGATGGTTAAATAGTGGGCTACATGATATCTAGGGAACTCCCAATTGCATATACAGCTGTTCATTAAGTCTAAATAGACAAAACGACTGTATGAAGCAACTATAGTTCTGTTGTTCATTAAGACCACTTGGGTACATAGTTTTCCAATAGAAAATCCTTTTAGCTTCCCATTGTAAAGTTCTCCTGTCCCAGTTGCCTCTTCTCCTTGTCTGTTTGATGAGTTCAATACCCATAAAGCTAAGACACTCCGTCTTACCCTCATGTTCATTTCGGACGTGGCGTGATAGTTACATCTCCAACGTGTTCCCCAATTCTTTCACAGTTCTCTTGCAGTTTTACAGATATATTATTTTCTGCACACACAGGTCATCTTGTAGATGACCCCCTTAGATTTACAGATGATCATATCTCTGATCTCATATTCTCTGTCAGTGACATTGCTTTTAAACTTTTTGCCACACCTCATTTATTTACAGACGACACAGCCTCCGCATTTGAAACAGCCTATAATGGGTTTATTAGGCCATGTTCTAGGTGATGGTGACGCTACAAAATGGCTCTTGACTAATCTGTCATGTATATTCTCCCTCTTCTATATGTAATACTGGGATACTTTCCCCTGAAAAGGGGCATTACTCATGGTCAGTATTTGCACATTAGAAGGATTTATTCTCAACATTCTGATTTAGTAATAAAGGCGGCTGATCTGAGGAATATATTCCTGGATCGTGGATATCCTCTGAGCTTGTTGAAATCAGCATTTCAATCAGCATCTTCAGAAGATCGCACATCCCTCCTAACACACAAGGGGTAAAATATGTCAACTACCAGTACGACTAAAGCAAATACAAAAGAGATCAATCTCATCAGCAGTGATAGACTAACATCGGCCGGGACGGTTCGCGAACGCGATCAAATGTTCACTTTAATGGCCGGCGAACCTAAAAAACCTTCAGTTTATATTTGCAGCCACCAAATACTTAGTAGAAGTGCGCAAATAGCCCCACAACATGGACAGTGACTTACTAAATGGGATCAATGACAAAAACTCCAGCAAAAAATATGTATCTTAATCAGGGGACATTGCATCTTAAAGGGAAATTATCTGAAATGTGCCCTGTTGGAGCCTAGAAAATTTTGATTTTAGGCCACAGGAGTATGGGCCTTAAAAATTAGGCATTCACCTGACATAAAATAAATTTTGATTATGTGGCTCGACGTACATTATGCGGTTAATGGATAAAAATTTTACTGCAGGCCACTGGACTATAGGCCCCAAACATTAGGCATTCACCGGACAGAAAAGATCAAGTGATTATGTGGTCAATGGATATAAATTTTTCTGCAGGCCAGTACAAATACAGCTAAAATTCATAGGTTTAAAAGAACTAAAAATATAAAATTGGATTAAAAACATGGCTAACAAAATCCCCCCTCTTGAAAAAAACCCTAATGATAATAGTTGGAATTCGATAACACGTGGTCGAAACTTGTGTTGAATTCCTCCAAGGCCCCAAAAATTATTCATTCACCATACAGAAAAGAACAAGTATGTGGCTGGAGGTAGATTACACGGTCATTGGATATCAATTTTACAGCAGACCAGTTGACTACAGGGCCCAAAAATTATGCATTCAGCGGACAGAAAAGAACAAGTAAGTTTGTGGCTAAAGGTAGATTACACGGCCATTGGATATCAATTTTACTGCAGGCCAGTGTATTTACAGGCCTCAAAAAATATGCATTCAGCATACAGAATAGATCAGCTGATTATGTGGCTACAGGTATATTAGACGGTCAATGGATATAAATTTTACTGAAGGCCAGTACAAATACAGGTAAAATACATATGTTTAAAAGAACTACAAATATAAAATTGGATTAAAAACATGGCTAATGAAATCCCCCCTCTTGAAAAAGCCCTAATGATAATAGTTGAAACACGTGGTCATCACAGGTGTTAAATTCCTCCGAGGCCCAAAACATTAGGCATTCAACGGACAGAAAAGGCCTTTTATGCTTCATTATTTAGATAAGACAGGGACCATTATTTGTTCTTGGTGTTTTAGGATATGTGTGGGCTGGCATGAGGAAATTCAATTAAATGTGGTCGTCACAGGTGTTGAATTCCTCAGAGATCCATGTCTCATTCATTTTTAGAAATGTGAGGTAGTCTACACTGTCATGAGCTAGGAGAGTGCGCTTATCGGTCATGATCCCCCCTGCTGCGCTAAACGTACTTTCGGTCAGGACACTGGACAAGGGGCAAGCCAAGAGTTCCATGGCAAATTGTGCCAGTTCTGGCCACAGGTCAAGCCTGCACAGCCAGTAGTCAAGGGGTTCCTCGCTTCTCAGAGCGTCCACATCGGCCGTTAACCCGATCTAGTCGGACACCTGTCGTTCTAGGCATTCCCTGAGACTGGTTCCGGAGACGGCTGTCGATGGGTTGGCTGCAAGAATGATCTCATATCCAAAGTGACCAACACATATTCAAACCACCCTCTTCTTACATGCACTGTTGGATTGGTACATGCAACGGTTTCTCTGTGAGTGGAAATTCCTCTGCCAGCGCCCCCAAAAGCAGAATGCAGCATTTCTCGAAGCAAGGCCTGGAAGTGCTGCATTCTGACAGCCCTCTGTGATGCTGGTAACATGTCCGCCATTTTGTGTTTGTACCGGGGGTTTAAGTACGTTGCCACCCAGTACTGATCCTTGCCCTTTATGCTTTTTATATGGGGGTCCCTCTTCAAACACTGGAGCATGAAGGCCCCCATTTGCACTAAATTGGTGGAGTGGCCTGCCTCCTGCTCATCATCTAGAATAATGTCTTCCTCGGTCTCCTCCCCCCAGCCACGGACAACACCAGGGATCCCATAAAAGTTTAGAGCCTGTTCTTCTTACCCCGGCACCATCCTCCTCTGACTCCTTTTCAGACTCCTGTTGACTTCTCAGATGGAGTAGCTTCCCCTGGGAATTCATCCAGCATTGCGACTTCCTCATCTTTTTACTCCTGCTCCTCGACGGCTTGATCAATGACACGATTCAATGCACACTCCAGAATAAAGGCATAAGCTACAATGTTACTGATGGTGCCCTGGCTGCGATTGACCAGTTTGGTGATCTCATCAAAGGGCCGCAGAAGTCTGCATGCGTTGCGCATGAGCAGCCACTGGAGCGGTAAAAAAAAAAAACAAGCTCCCCAGTACCTGCCACAGAGTTCGTGCAGGTAGTCGTTGACTGCACGTTTCTGCTGGAGCAGCCCATCAAGCATATACAAGGTGGAGTTCCATCTCATTGGGCAGTCACAAATCAGATATCTGACGGGCAAATGTTGTCGGCGCTTTACGTCAGCAAGGCATGTTAAACAATTCAGACAGCACTTCAATTTTTTATGATGCTTAATAGATTTTTATTGGCCGGACATGGTGGTACACAAAGCAATGTTTCGTGCACATATGGTGCCCTTCATCAGGCAAACGTACAAAAAATATAAAAATAGGTACACGTAAGTATACAAAAATAGGAAAAACGTGATTAATAATAGTTTACATGATTGGTGGTAATGAATATATCAATGTAATGGATTATGTCATGGATCCATGGATTTTAACACTTAATATCACCGGTAGGTACATATTTGTCCGTAATATTCATCAATACATTTCATCAATAATTTCATCAGTAATTTCATCAGTAATGCACATCATTGCTTATATCACATAGTACATCTGGTAAAAAAGTGACCACCAGGGGACACTGAAGTGCTGAATAGAATTGAGCGTACCCGAACTGTAAAGTTCGGGTTCGTACCAAACTTTAGGATTTTGGGACCCCGGATACGAACATTTCCGTAAAAGTTCGGGTTCGGTGTTCGCCGCACAGCAGCCAATCAACAAGCGTCATACTACTTGCCCGAAGAGGCCATCACAGCCATGCCTACTAATGGCATGGCTGTGATTGGCCAGAGGAGCATGTGACCCAGGCTCTATATAAGCTTGAGTCACGTAGCGCTGCACGTCACTCTGCTGTTACAAGTGTAGGGAGAGGATGCGGCTGGACTTGTGATTTCAGGGAGAGCATAGGAGAGAATCTAACTCAGCGATCTACAGACAAATAGTTGTGTGGGTGCAGGGCACTATCGTTTTACCCTGCCCTGAGCTCATTGACCAAAAAATACTAACTTTTAGAATTCTGTTAGTTAGGTGGGTGGCAGCGGCGGCCATTTTATGCATGCTCAGTGCACCAGCACTGCAGCTGAGCTTTTGGGAAATTGCAAATCACAATTTTTTGGGGGGCAAACTACAACATCTGTATTAGTCAGTTTGCAATTTAAGGTAGAAATACATCCATCATTTTCTGGGGATTAACCACCTCAGCTCCCCTAGCTTAAACCCCCTTAATGACCAGACCACTTTTTACAATTCCCTGGCAATAAGTATCTTTTAGGAGGGCATTTTTAGGCATTTGGATTCCAGACTTCTTCTCACGCTTTAGGGCCCCTAAAATGCCAGGGCAGTATAAATACCCCACATGTGACCCCATTTTGGAAAGAAGACACCCCAAGGTATTCCGTGAGGGGCATGGCGAGTTCATATAAGTTTATTTTTTTTGGCACAAGTTAGCGGAATTTTTTTTTTATTTTTTTTTTTCCTCACAAAGTCTCCCTTTCCGCTAACTTGTGACAAAAATTTCAATCTTTCATGGACTCAATATCAGCGAATACCTTGGGGTGTCTACTTTCCGAAATGGGGTCATTTGTGGGGTGTGTTTACTGTTTGGGCGGGGCTAAATTGTGAGCAACCCTGTAAAGCCTAAAGGTACTCGTTGGACTTTCGGCCCCTTTGCGCACCTAGGCTGCAGAAAAAAAGTCACACATGTGGTATTGCCGTACTCAGGAGAAGTAGGGCAATGTGTTTTGGGGTGTATTTTTACATATATCCATGCTGGATGAGAGAAATATCTCTGTAAAATGACAACTTTTCCCATTTTTTTATACAAAGTTGTCATTTTACAGAGATATTTCTCTCACCCAGCATGGATATATGTAAAAATACACCCCAAAACACATTGAAAAATGGGAAAAGTTGTCTTTTACAGAGAAATTTATCTCACACAGTATGGGTATATGTAAGAATACACCCCAAAACACATTGCCCTACTTCTCCTGAGTACGGCGATACCACGTGTGACACTTTTTTGCAGCCTAGGGGCGCAAAGGGGCCCAAATTCCAATGAGAATCTTTACGATTTCACAGGGCATTTTTTACCCATTTGGATTCCAAACTACTTCTCACGCTTTAGGTCCCCTAAAATGCCAGGACAGACGTGAGGGGCATGGCGAGTTCCTAGAATATTTTTTTTTTGCCACAAGTTAGCGGAAAATGATTTTTTTTTATTTTTTATTTTTATTTTTTTCTCTTACAAAGTCTCATATTCCACTAACTTGTGACAAAAAATAAAATTTTACATGAACTCGCCATGCCCATCACGAAATACCTTGTGGTGTCTTCTGGGGTGTCTTCTTTCCAAAATGGGGTCACATGTGGGGTATTTATACTGCCCTGGCATTTTAGGGGACCTAAAGCGTGAGAAGTCTGGAATATAAATGTCTAAAAAAATTTACGCATTTGGATTCCGTGAGGGGTATAGTGAATTCATGTGAGATTTAATTTTTTGTCACAAGTTAGTGGAATATAAGACTTTGTAAGAAAAAAAGAAAAAAACAAAAAAAAATTCAATTTCCCTAACTTGTGCCAAAAAAAAAAAATCTTCTATGAACTCGCCATGCCCCTCAAAAGTGATCTTTATAGCGCCGCAGCGATTTTACAGTGTTTTTGCAGTGATCACAAAAAAATTAATTCCGTCACTGCAGTGGGGCGGACTGAACGCAAGTGTGCGCACAAGATCTGGCCTGATCTGGCGAACACTGCAGTTTTTGTAGAGCCTATAGAACATGTCCTATTCTTGTCCGCAATTGCGGACAAGAAAAGGCATTTTCTATATAGTTCTGGCAATGTGCAGATCCGCAAAATGCGGAAAGCACATTGCCGGTGTTCGTGTTTTGCGGATCCACGGTGTCCGTGTTTTGCGGATCCGCGGATCCGCAAAACACATACGGACGTCTGAATGGAGCCTTACAGGGGGTGATCAATGACAGGGGTGTGATCAGGGAGTCTATATGGGGTGATCAGAGGTTAATAAGTGACAGGTGGGTGTAGTGTAGTGTGGTGATTGGTGCTACTTTACAGAGCTGCCTGTGTCCTCTGGTGGTCGATCCAAGCAAAAGGGACCACCAGAGCTCCGGGTAGCAGGTATATCAGACGCTGTTAACAAAACAGCGTCTGATATACCTTTCAGGGGTTAAAAAAAAAAAAATCGCATCTACAGCCTGCCAGAGAATGATCGCCGCTGGCAGGCTGGAGATGAATTTGTTTACCTTCCGATCCTGTGAACGCGCGCTCCTGTGTTCGCGCGTTCACAGGAAATCTTGCGTCTCGCGAGAGGATGCGCCGATGCGTCCAGGAGGAATAACCCAGCCGCCCGCAGGACGCATTCCTGCGTTAGACGGTCGGGAGGTGTTTTTTTTCAAAAAACAGTATTTTCCAGATCTGCAAGTGTTAAATTCAAGTTTAATATATACAGCTTTCATATTCTGTTAGCAAAAATAGACTTTTCTTTGGCAATCTACAACATCTGTATTAGTCAGTGTGCAATTTAAGGTAGAAATACTCCCATCATTTTCTGGGGTTTGAAAAAAACACTCTTTTGACAAAAAAACACTATTTTCAGGCCTTGCAGCATTAGCACGTGTGAAATTACAGGCTTATATACTGCTGTCAAATTCAGTTTTTAAACAAACACTGATTTGGGCACAAAAAATTTAGTTGGCAGCCTTTGATGCAAATGTCATTGTGAGATACACCCTTAACACATTTGGGTTAGATTCTGAGATTTTAAATACCGCCATTTGGTGCACCAATATTGAATTCAGGCCTACACTGGTTCAGGCCCTGTGAGATACCCCCTCTACATACAGGGGTTTGAATTAGGCATTTGAAATGCAGCCATTTGAAATACAGCCATTTTGTGCAAAGATATTTACTTCAGGCCTACACTGGTTCAGGACGTGTGTGATCCCCACTATACATACAGGGGTTTGAATTAGGCATTTAAAATACAGCCATTTGAAATACAGCCTTTTTGTGCAAAGATATATTTACTGCAGGCCTACAGAGGTTCAGGCCCTCTGATACTACCTCTACATACAGGGGTTTGAATTAAGCATTTGAAATACAGCCATTTTGGGCAAAAAAATATTTTATTGAGGCGTAGTCTGGTTCAGGCCATGTGAGATACACCCTTTACATACTGTCGTTCTATTCTACTATTAATTAAACACTCATTTAGGGCAAGGTCCTAAATTTAAAAAAATATGAGGAGAGCGTCAAATAAGGGACGTGGCGCATCTCGTGGTGCCTCTGGTGGAGCACCTGTTGCAGGGAGAGGACGTGGTCGATCTGTGCCAGCTACACGCACAAGTGAAACCCCTTCCTCAGGTGCGAGTAAGCGACAAAACCTGCAGCGGTATTTGGTCGGGCCTAAAGCTGCTCTACGAATGGTGAGGCCTGAACAAGTACAGGCGATAGTAGATTGGGTTGCTGACAGTGGATCCAGTTCCTTCACATTGTCTCCCACCCAGTCTCATGCTTAAAGACCACAGTTGGCACCTGCAGCCGATGTCCATCAATCTTTCACCTCACCCCCTTGCAAATCAGCCAAGCAGTCTGAGCCCCAAGTCATGCAGCAGTCTCTTCTGCTTTTTGATGACTTTGTTAGCAGGGTTTCCCAGGGCCATCCACCTAGCCCTGCCCCAGAAGTGGAAGAGATTGAGTGCACCGATGCCTAACCACTTAATTTTTAATATAAGTACATAGGAGGACCATCGCAGCACGTCTCGGATGATGACGAAACACAGGTGCCAACTGCTGGGGCTTTCGAAAGTGTGCAGACCGACAAGGAAGTCAGGGGTGAAGACTGGGTGGAAGATGATGTGGAGGACGATGATGTCCTCGACCGCACATGGAATCAAGGTCATGCGAGTGACCGATGTAGTTCGGAGGAAGAGGCGGTGGTCGCACAGAGCCACCAGCACAGCAGAAGAGGGAGCAGGGTGCAAAAGCGGAGCCGCCGTCCTCTAGACAGTACGCCTCCTACTGCCGACCGCAGCAAGGGACCGAGCACAACAAAGCCAGCTCCAAGGTGTTCCCTGGCGTGGCAGTTGTTCAGACAATGTGCTGACGACAAGACACGAGTGGTTTGCACGCTGTGCAATCAGAGCCTGAAGCGAGGCATAAACGTTCTCAACCTGGGCACAACCTGCATGACAAGGCATTTAAGTGCAAAGCACGAGCTGCAGTGGAGTAAACACCTCAAAAACCTCCTCCTGCTTCCCCTTCTGCTGCAGTCGCGGCCTCTTCATCCACCTCTGGAGTGACAGTGCCACCTGGCACCCAGCAAACAGAGGATCTGCCAGCAACACCAACACCTGGGTCACCAAGCATCTCCACAATGTCCCACGGAAGCGTTCAGCTCTCCATATCCCAAATGCTGGAGAGGAAGACGGAGTACCCCCCTACCCACCCGCGATCCCTAGCCCTGAATGCCAGCATTTCTAAATTACTTGCCTTTGAAATGCTGTCATTCCATCTGGTGGAGACGGATAGTTTTAAAGGCCTTATGGCAGTGGCTGTCCCACAGTACGTCGTGCCCAGCCACCACTACTTTTCAAGGCGAGCCGTCCCTTCCCTTCACAACCAAGTAGGGGACAAAATCAGGTGTGCACTGCGCAACGCCATCTGTGGCAAGGTGCACCTGACTACAGATACGTGGACCAGTAAGCACGGTCAGGGACGTTATATCTCCATAACAGCACACTGGGTAAATGCAGTGGAGGCTGTGCCTGAGGCGGATAGCAGTTTGGCGCATGTCCTTCCACCACCGAGGATTGCAGGGCGCTTCAGTTTGCCTCCTGTTGCTTCCTCCTCCTACTATGCTTCCTCATCCTCTACCAGCTTCTCATCTGGTCAGCGTAATACCTTCACCACCAACTTCAGCACAGTCAGGGGTAAATGACTGCAGGCAGTTTTAAAACGTATCTGTTTGGAGGACAAACCCCACACCGCGCAGGAGCTGTGGACGGGCCCTGAACAACAGACCGATGAGTGGTTTGTGCCAGTCAGCCTCAAGCTCGGCCTGGTGGTGTGCGATAATGGGCGAAATCTCGTTGCATCTCTGGGACTAGCCGGTTTGACGCATATCCCTTGCCTGGCGCATGTGCTGAATTTGGTGGTGCAGAGATTCCTTAAAAATTACCACGACATGTCAGAGCTGCTGCATAAAGTGCGGGCCGTCTGTGCACGCTTTCGGCGTTCTCACCTTGCTGCTGCTCGCCTGTCAGCGCTGCAGCGTTACTTCGGCCTTCCCGCTCACCGCCTCATATGCGACATGCCCACATGCTGGCCAGACTGTGCGAGCAGCAGCAGGCGATAGTGGAGTTTCAGCTGCAGCACGCACGGGTTAGTCGCTTAGCGGATCAGCACCACTTCACCACCAATGACTCGGCCTCCATGCGAGACCCGTGTTCCTTGTTGCGCTGTTTCGAGTACTCCACCAACATGGCCAGTGTCGATAACGCCGTTCTCAGCGTTACAATCCCACTTCTATGCCTCCTTGAAAAACGCTCATGGCGATGATGGAAGAGGTTGTGGCACAGGAGGAGAAGGAGGAAGAGGGATCATATCATAGGGTTTCCAGCCAGTCATTCCCAAGTGGCTCCGAGGGTGGGTTCCTGCACCCACAAACCCAAGGTACACAATTGTCCAGCCAGGGCACAGTTCTGTAGGAGGGGGAGATGGAGGAGGAGGAACCATGTTCACAGCAGGGTGGCACCCAGACCAGCTCATGGCCATCACTGTTGCATGGATGGGGGGATACAGAGGACACAGATGATACACCTCCCACAGAGGACAGCTTTTCGTTGCCTCTGGGCAGCCTGGCACACATGAGCGATTACATGCTGCAGTGTCTCCGCAACGACCGCCGAGTTGCCCACATTCTAACTTGTGCTGATTACTGGGTGGCCACGCTGCTGGATCCCCGTTACAAGACAATGTACAGTCCTTAATTCCGTCACTGGAGCGTGATCGTAAGATGCGCGAGTACAAGCGCACGCTGGTAGACGCGCTGCTGGTGGCATTCCCACATGACAGCGGGGGCACAGTGGAAGCACAAGGCGAAGGCAGAGGATGAGGAAGAGGTCGCCAACGCAGCTGGGGCACCGCCAGCACCTGAGAAGGCAGGGTTAGCATGGCCGAAATGTGGAAAACTTTGTCAGCACGCCACAACAACCAGCACCACCAGCTGATATGGAACATCTTAGCAGGAGGCAGCATTTCACCAACATGGTGGAGCAGTATGTGTGCACACGCCTACACATACTGAATGACGGGTCTGCCCCCTTCAACTTCTAAGTCTCCAAATTGGGCACATGGCCTGAGCTTACCCTTTACGCCTTGGAGGTGCTGGCCTGCCCTGCAGCCAGTGTATTATTTGAATGTGTGTTTAGCACTGCAGGGGGCATCATCACAGACAAACGCAGCCGCCCTTCCACAGCCAATGTGGACAAGCTCACGTTCATTAAAATGAACCAGGCTTGGATCCCAGAAGACTTGTCTGTACCTTGTGCAGAATAGACATTTATACCACTATCAAACATACAAACCGGATTCCAAAAAAGTTGGGACACTATACAAATTGTGAATAAAAACTGAATGCAATGATGTGGAGGTGCCAACTTCTAATATTTTATTCAGAATAGAACATAAATCACGGAACAAAAGTTTAAACTGAGAAAATGTACCATTTTAAGGGAAAAATATGTTGAATCAGAATTTCATGGTGTCAACAAATCCCCAAAAAGTTGGGACAAGGCCATTTTCACCACTGTGTGGCATCTCCCCTTCTTCTTACAACACTCAACAGACGTCTGGGGACCGAGGAGACCAGTTTCTCAAGTTTAGAAATAGGAATGCTCTCCCATTCTTGTCTAATACAGGCCTCTAACTGTTCAATCGTCTTGGGCCTTCTTTGTTGCACCTTCCTCTTTATGATGCGCCAAATGTATTCTATAGGTGAAAGATCTGGACTGCAGACTGGCCATTTCAGTACCCGGATCCTTCTCCTATGCAGCCATGATGTTGTGATTGATGCAGAATGTGGTCTGGCATTATCTTGTTGAAAAATGCAGGGTCTTCCCTGAAAGAGATGACGTCTGGATGGGAGCATATGTTGTTCTAGAACCTTCATATATTTTTCTGCATTGATGGTGCCTTTCCAGACATGCAAGCTGCCCATGCCACACGCACTCATGCAACCCCATACCATCAGAGATGCAGGCTTCTGAACTGAGCGTTGATAACAACTTGGGTTGTCCTTGTCCTCTTTGGTCCAGATGACATGGCGTCCCAGATTTTCAAAAAGAACTTTGAATTGTGACTCGTCTGACCACAGAACAGTCTTCCATTTTGCCACACTCCATTTTAAATGATCCCTGGCCCAGTGAAAAACGCCTGAGCTTGTGGATCTTGCTTAGAAATGGCTTCTTCTTTGCACTGTAGAGTTTCAGCTGGCAACGGCGGATGGCACGGTGGATTGTGTTCACTGACAATGGTTTCTGGAAGTATTCCTGAGCCCATTCTGTGATTTCCTTTACAGTAGCATTCCTGTTTATGGTGCAGTGTCGTTTAAGGGCCCGGAGATCACGGGCATCCAGTATGGTTTTACGGCCTTGACCCTTACGCACAGAGATTGTTCCAGATTCTCTGAATCTTCGGATGATGTTATGCACAGTTGATGATGATAGATGCAAAGTCTTTGCAATTTTTCGCTGGGTAACACCTTTCTGATATTGCTCCACTATCTTTCTGCGCAACATTGTGGGAATTGGTGATCCTCTACCCATGTTGGCTTCTGAGAGACACTGCCACTCTGAGAAGCTCTTTTTATACCCAATCATTTTGCCAATTGACCTAATTAGTGTTAATTGGTCTTCCAGCTCTTCGTTATGCTCAAATTTACTTTTTCCTGCCTCTTATTGCTACTTGTCCCAACTTTTTTGGGATTTGTTGACACCGTGAAATTTTGAATCAACGTATTTTTCCTTTAAAAGGATACATTTACTCGGATTAAACGTTTGATCTGTCATCTATGTTCTATTACAAAAAAAAAAATATTGACATTTGCCATCTCCACATCATTGAATTCAGTTTTTATTCACAATTTGTTTAGTGTCCCAACTTTTTTGGAATCCGGTTTGTACATTCTTGTACTCAAGTCAAGTGCAATGATTCTTTGTTTTCTTTTTTATTTTATTTGTCCCAATATTTTGGCGGCTACCTACCCCAATAAAAAAAAAAAAAATAAACATTGTTGGCTACCTCCTCCTCCTCCATTGCTGCCTCCACCTACAACACCACATTCACCGCTTCCTCAACCTCTGACTCCATTTCCACCTCCTTCTCTGAGTTGCAGGTTAATAATTTGTAATTTTTAGTTATTTTATTTTAAGTTATTTCCTTATCCACATTTGTTTGCAGAGCAGTTGCCATGGTCTTAAGCACATTTTACTGACTTTTACATCCGTTTAGCCTTTTCAAGGACTATTTTAGAGCCATTTTAATGCAAAGAAATGCCAATTTTAGTGCCCTAAATTGAAAAAAATCTTATTTTCAATTGTCGGGTGACATTTTACCATTTTTGCCGTATATAAACCCCTGCTGTGCCTGGGTGACAGGGGCCTAAATCTCTCAAAATCCTCTGTTCTATTGCTGGGTGACATGAACCACTTTTTGCCGTGAATGAACCCCTGCTGTGCCTGGGAGACAGGGGCCTAAAATCTCTCAAAATCCTCTGTTCTATTGCTGGGTGACATGAACCACCTTTTGCCGTGAATGAACCACTGCTGTGCATGGGTGACAGGGGCCTAAATCTCTCAAAATCCTCTGTTCTATTGCTGGGTGACATGAACCACCTTTTGCCGTGAATGAACCCCTGCTGTGCCTGGGTGACAGGGGCCTAAATCTCTCAAAATCCTCTGTTCTATTGCTGGGTGACATGAACCACCTTTTGCCGTGAATGAACCCCTGCTGTGCCTGGGTGACAGGGGCCTAAATCTCTCAAAATCCTCTGTTCTATTGCTGGGTGACAAGAACCCCCTTTTGCCGTGAATGAACCCCTGCTGTGCCTGGGTGACATGGGCCTAAATCTCTCAAAATCCTCTGTTCTATTGCTGGGTGACATGAACCCCCTTTTGCCGTGAATGAACCCCTGCTCTGCATTGCTGACAGGGAACTAAATTTTGTGAAAACATCTGTTACTGATCAGAAGATGCGCACGCTGATGATGGCATTCCCACCTGACAGCGGGGGCACAGTGGAAGCACAAGGCGAAGGCAGAGGAGGAGGAAGAGGTCGCCATCCGCAGCTGGGGCACCGCCAGCACCTGAGAAGGCAGGGTTAGCATGGCCAAAATGTGGAAAAGCTTTGTCAGCCTTGGAGGTGCTGACCTGCCCTGCAGCCAGTGTATAGTGTGAACGTGTGTTTAGCACGGCAGAGAGCATTATCACAGGCCGCAGCCAATGTGGACAAGCTTACGTTTATTAAATCAACCAGGCATGGATCCCACAGGACTTGTCCGTACCTTGTGCAGAATAGACATTTATACCAGCCTCAACCATATATTCTTGTACTCAAGTGCACTTATTCTTTGTTTTATTTTGTTATATGTCCCAATATTTTGGGGGCTACCCCAATTTAAAAATAAAAAAATAACACAAATCAGTGTTGGCTACCTATTCCTCCTTCACCGCCGCTTCCACCTACACCGCCACGTCAACCTACACCGCCACATCCACCGCCTCCCCAACCTCCTACTCCTAGATCCAGATTGTTATTTTATGTTATTTTAAGTCATTTTCCTAACCACATTTGTTTGCAGAACAGTTGCCATGCTCTTAAGCACATTTTGATGCAGCCCTCTAGCCCTTTCCAGGACTATTTTAGAGCCATTTCAGTGCCCAAAAGTTCGGGTCCCAATTGACTTTAATGGGGTTCGGGGTCAAGTTCGCGTCCCGAACCCGAACTTTTTTTTCAAGTTCGGCCGAACTCGATGAACCCGAACATCCAGGTGTCCGCTCAACTCTAGTGCTGAAGCATGATTAAGAAACCAATGGTAAGGGATATAGCTACAAAGTGAGCAATACAGAGAAAAGCAAAGCTACAGATATCAGTTGCCCCCAAAAAAACTGATTGAGGCAGGGGTGTGATATACCTTCTTTCACAAATACTGCTCTTCTATAGGGACATTTGTCACAGGGTCATTTTGAAAATGACAGGCTGAGAAAGAGGCAGGCCATTCCGCAGGGGTAGTAGGGATCGGGCAGGTGCACCAGGCCGGAGTCTAAGTGGGAAGTTGCAGAAGGTGATTGCGATTACGTCAAAGGACGCACCAGAGTTGGTTGAGTGGCTCACTCAGCCTTCCGCTTCTGCACCCTCCTTATCCTCTCTTTCTGCACCTTCTTCACTCTCTGCTGTGTGTACACCCAAAGACACCACCACCACCACCACCATATTCTATCTGCTTGAGTCAGAGGAATTATTTTCCCATCCATTCCAAGACCTTACCGATGTTCAGCAATTCTTGTCATCGGATCTGAAAGAGGAGGTATCAACGGTCACCACCCAGCAGTCTGACGACAATACCCAGATCAGTCCAAGGAGAGTGGTCCCAGCTGTTGCCCACTACTCTGAGATCTCTAATGTCAGTGGTGGTGAAGGTGACAATGATGACAACACTCACCTAGGGACGAACGCCTTAAGAAGGCACCTTGCCTCCTATTACCGAACCCAGTGGGAGCAACACCGTCAGAACCCTCAAAGCCACACTCCCGGCGCTCAATGTCCTGCCTCTTCTTCTCCTTTCATTTGTCCTGCACTCCACCTTCCACCGTGCTGTTGTCGCGTTCATCTAGCAAAAGGCAGGCTTCCGTGGCCCAGATGTTCGAGTGTAAAAATATGACGCCAGATAATCCTTTTTGCCCAACGGCTGACCGCCGGCTTATCGGAAATGTGAGCCAGCCAACTACTGCCATATAAACTGGTGGACTCAGAGGCCTTTAGAAAATTTGTGGCCATTGGCACACCGCAATGGAAGGTCCCCGGAAGGAAATATTTCTCCCAGAAGGCATCCCATAGGTATATGTTCAGAGGCAAGTGAATGTATCTCTGGCACACAGTGTTGGTGCCAAGATACATCTGACCACAGCCACTGGTTCTCTATTAAACGGGCAGGGAAGATACATAACTTTTACTGCCCACTGGGTGAACCTTCTGACGGCCATCAATCATGCAACCTGTGGCACCCATGTGGATTTGGTGTTACCGCCACGGATTGCATGCAGACCTGCCTCTTCTCCTCCTCCTACTCCATCCTCCGTCTCCTCCTTGGCTGACTCCTCCTTTTCCACTGCTACCGTCTCGTCCTCTGCTGCTCCCCAGCACCTATTTGATGTGCCTGGTGAGACGTTGCCATGCTGTGCTGCGGCTGTTGTGCCTGGAAGGCAAGAGCCACACCGGTCCTGCACTGCTTTCAGCTCTGCGGTCACAGGCCGATCAATGGCTAACCCCAATCAATTTGACAGTTGGTAAAGTGGTGTGCGACAACGGTGCCAATCTGCTGAGTGTGCTGAAACAGGGCAAAATTGCACACGTCCTGAACTTAGTCGTGCAGCGATTCATTGGAAAATATCCCGGGGTCCAGGATGTCTTGCTGCAGGCCAGGAAAATCTCTGGCCATTTTAGAAGAAGATTTTACACGGCCAATTGCTCGCCTTGCTGACGTTCAGCGGTGACACCATTTGCCCGTCAGACGTCTGATTTGTGACTGCCCGATGTGATGGAACTCCACCTTGTATATGCTTGATAGGCTGTGTAACGGAACGCCTAGCACCCCGACCGGATACCTCCGTCGATGGATGCTCCTAGTGCTTCCCGAGGACTCCAAGCACTCCACTTGACACCGTCAGCGCTGCAGACCCCACGAACCGCCGAAGCTTGGTTGAGGTCTCGCCGTCTCCTACCCACCCTGGACCTACAACAAGGATCCAGGCTCCAGTGGGTGAACCTCTCCTAAATGCAGAGACAGGAACCAGGAACAAGCTCTTACAAGAGCTTATACTCAGGGGAGTATTGTGATATAGCAATCCCCAAGAGTGTAGTTATCCCATTCCCCAAACATGAGCCAAAACTTCATGAAGGTATAAAAACAGGAACTCTTTATTGAGGGCTACCCGCCTGTATTTATGCAGGTCCCCATCTGGTGGACACTCCCCTAGAGGACCAGATGGAAGACTGACACAGGACAGATATGCAGCAATTCAGGATACACAGACACAAGACACCCCCACAATGCATCATGGTTTCCTCCTCTCTGCCCTGGAGACACCCGAGGAGTAATTCAATTATCTCTAAGGACAAAGGGAAATGGCCAATACACATGTGGGGACAACAGGACAGAAATCACCATTTAAACATACAATGTCACAACCCTTACAGTAAACACAGACATTTAACATATCCCCAGATAGCTCAAGTCTGAGTGCATATTATTAGGTGAATGGCACTCAGACTACACAAATACAATAAAATTAGCTATCTGGGTACCCTCCCATAACATAGAATACAATTCCAAAGACAGATATGTCTGTCACACAACTCAAAACCCCACATATCCCCATAATATATACATC
The DNA here is from genome assembly GCF_905171765.1 of Bufo bufo. Taxonomy (NCBI): domain Eukaryota; kingdom Metazoa; phylum Chordata; class Amphibia; order Anura; family Bufonidae; genus Bufo; species Bufo bufo. The sequence continues at coordinate 576,949,875 of NC_053389.1, forward strand.
CATGGATAGCTCTGATCTGGGTGAACAACATATCCAAAAATCCCCCAGATCCGAGCAGGGGTTCCCGAATTCCATGGAAGTCACATTTGGCTGACCGCAAGCATGCCTTTCCAGATTTAAGCTGTGCGGCCGGTCTGTCTTCTCCTTTACAGTTAGTATGGGCCATAATTCTGAGGCAAGAGGCTGGTAGCCAGGCCCCTCCAAAACCCAGTGGCGAGGTTGGTTTCTCCATACATCTCCCCCTCCCAGGGAAGACTAACCAGATACCTGACGTCACGCTGGTCAGTACCTGAGTTAGTCTGGCAGTCCACCCACAACCCAATACTGGACCTGTTGAATTTTGGGGCCTGACTCTGTTCTGTATGTCCCCAGCTGTTGAGTGGGCATCTGCTACTCCTTGCTTCCTTGTGGTTCTCTAGCTTGGAGCTGTAGGTACTTGGTGGGCAGAGGCCGACTGCGCTCTGCCCAGATGCCAGCTCTTCCGCTGGGGTAGCCAGTGGGGAGTCAGCCTCTGGACAAGAGGATAGGAGAGGGCAGAGGCCGACTGTGCTCTGCCCAGATGCCAGCTCTTCCGCTGGGGTAGCCTGTGGGAAGTCCAGCTCTGGAGAAGAGGATAGGGGAGGGCAGAGGCCGACTGCTCTCTGCCCAGATGCCAGCTCTTCCGCTGAGGTAGCCTGTGGGAAGTCCGGCTCTGGAGAAGAGGATAGGGGAGGGCAGAGGCCGACTGCTCTCTGCCCAGAATCCAGCTCTTCCGCTGGGGTAGCCTGTGGGAAGTCCGGCTCTGGAGAAGAGGATAGGGGAGGGCAGAGGCCGACTTCGCTCTGCCCAGATGCCAGCTCTTCCGCTGGGGTAGCCTGTGGGAAGTCTGGCTCTGGAGAAGAGGATAGGGGAGGGCAGAGGCCAACTGCACTCTGACCAGATGCCAGCTCTTCCGCTGGGGAAGCCTGTGTGAAGTCCGGCTTTGGAGAAGAGGATAGGGGAGGGCAGAGGCCAGCGGCGCTCTGCCCTGATGCCAGTGCTTCAGCTGGGGTGCATGGTGCCAACTCCTGCTGGGTAGTAAATGAACGGTTAGTGCAGAGGCCAGCTCTTCTGCTGGAGAGGGGTCAGTGGGGTTTAAAGCCTTACCCACTACCCCCAGTATTGGGCTGGGAGAGAGCTGTGGAGAGGGGCTATCACTTACCCCCTCCTCTGGATACCCCATCTGCCACTGGGGAGAGAGACCAACTGTCTCCTCTCCCTGTAGAGTATACTGCCGCTGGGTAGTGAGACCGACTGTCTCCACTACCAGTGATGCTGGTTGTTGCAGGGGTGAGGGACCGACCATCTCCTCCCCCTGTACTCCCAGTGGCAGTTGGGGATCTGGGCCGCATGCCCAGCAACCCTGTTGGGCCGGTGGAGTGACTACGGTCCCATCTCCACCTGCCGACTGGGGTTCCTCCCAGTACCATTCTATGAAGTCCCCTACCTCCACAGTTGGTGAGGAAGTAGGGGATACCTCAGCTGCGACTTGCCAGGGGTAGGGCTGCAGGTCTGGGCCTGGTATCCAACTGTCTTGTATCTTGCGCTGGGCTTGAATGGAGCGAAACAACTGTTGATAATCTTGCTCCAGCTCCCACTCCCTTTGGACCAGAAAGGTCAGATCTGCCCTCACCCCACTAGTTGTTGGCCAATTGTGCAAGTCCCCCCTGTCGTCAGTAATGTCCCAAAATCTAGACTCTTCTGTGCTCCCAAAGTCAATGTCTTCAAAAGACTCCCACAATAACCCAGGGCAATTATATTCCTCACCTTCAGGCTTGGCGTACTCCTCCATCCATGGAGACTGTCGTACTGTGTCCCACCATAGTGCTTGGTAAGCATCATCCAGCCAGGTTTCCTGCCATACCAGTGTCTCAAGCTCTGACGCCCACTCCGTCAATGGTTGCTCTCCCAGTAGAGGTAGTTGCAGCGCCAATCGCATTCGTAATCTCTGCTCCTCACTGGGAAGACTCTCACCCCTCCGACGCTGCACGTCCTCCAGGGCCTGGTGCCATACGCCTTTCCGCTCGGCATCCCTGTAATCCGGGTGATCTTCCTCATGGAATGCTGTGCAGGAACCAGCGGCATCCATATTGCTGTAGCCAGGGGCGCTGTACGGATACTAGCGTTGCCCTCAATTTTGTAAATCCACGAACGGTGTCTCCGAGCTGCTTCTCCTCTCACTAGGATGCCATCCCACTGCTTGCCTCCTCTTTATTGGGGGCTACCCGCCCGTATTTATGCAGGTCCCCATCTGGTGGACACTCCTCTAGAGGACCAGATGGGGGACTGTGACACAGGACAGATATGCAGCAATTCAGGATGCACAGACACAATACATCCCCACAATGCATCATGGTTTCCTCCTCTCTGCCCTGGAGACACCAGAGGAGTAATTCAATATCTCTCAGGACAAAGGGAAATAGCCAATACACATGTGGGGACAACAGGACAGAAATCATCATTTAAACATACAATGTCACAACCCTTACAGTAAACACAGATATTTAACATATCCCCAGATAGCTCAAGTCTGAGTGCATATTATTAGGTGAATGGCACTCAGACTACACGAATACAATAAAATTAGCTATCTGGGTACCCTCACATAACATACAATACAATTCCAAAGACAGATATGTCTGTCACACATCTCAAAACCCCACATATCCCCATAATGTATACATCCATGGATAGCTCTGATCTGGGTGAACAACTTATCCAAAAATCACCCGGATCCGAGCAGGGGTTCCCGAATTCCATGGAAGTCACATTTGGCTGACCGCAAGCATGGCTTTCCAGATTTAAGCTGTGCGGCCGGTCTGTCTTCTCCTTTACAGTTAGTATGGGCCATAATCCTGAGGCAAGAGGCTGGTAGCCAGGCCCCTCCAAAACCCAGTGGCGAGGTTGGTTTCGCCACAGGCTGCTCCAGCAAAAACATGACGTTAACGACTACGTGTACAAACTCTGCAGCAGGACAAGTTTTGGGGAGCTTGTTTTTTTTTTCCCCGCTCTAGTGGCTGCTCATGTGCTACGCATGCAGACTTCTGCAGCCATTTGATGAGATCACCAAACTGGTCAATCGCAGCCAGGGAGCCATTAGTGACATCATACCTTACGCCTTCTTTCTGGAGCATGCATTGCGTTGTGTCATTGATCAAGCCATCGAGAAGCAGGAGCAGGAAGATGAGGAAGTCGCAATGCTGAATGAATTCCCAGGTGGGGCTACTCCATCTGAGACAAGTCAGCAGGAGTCTGAAGAGGAGTCAGAGGAGGATGGTGCCTGTAGGGAGGAGGAGGAGCAAGAAGAGCATGCTTTAAACGTTTCTGGGATCCCTGGTGTTGTCCGTGGATGGGGGGAGGAGACCGAGGATGACATTCTCCTTCACAATGAGCAGGAGCCAGGCCGCTCCACCGCTTCCAATTTAATGCAAATGGGGGCCTTCAAGCTCCAGTGTTTGAAGAGGGACCCCCGTATAAAAAGCATAAAGGGCAAGGACCAGTACTGGGTGGCAACGTACTTAGACCCCCGGTACAAACACAAAATGGCGGACATGTTACCAGCTTCACAGAGGGCTATCATAATGCAGCATTTCCAGGCCTTGCTTCGAGAAATGCTGCATTCTGATTTTGCGGGTGCTGGCAGAACAATTTCCACCCACAGAGAAACAGTTGCGAGTACCAATCCTACAGCTCATGCAAGAAGAGGGCGGTTTGAAGATGTGTTGGTCACTTCGGAAATGAGATCATTCTTTCAGCCAACCCATCGACCGCCACCCTACAGATCCAGCCTCAGGGAACGCCTAGAATGACAGGTGTCTGACTACATTAGGTTAACGGCTGATGTGGACACTCTGAGAAGCAAGGAACACCTTGACTACTGGGTGTGCAGGCTGGACATGTGGCCAGAGCTGGCACAATTTTTCCACAATTTTTGGCTTGCCCCTCGTCCAGTGTCCTGTCCAAAAGTACGTTCAGCACAGAAGTGGGGATCATGACCGATAAGCACACTTGCCTAGCTCACGAAAGTGTGGACTACCTCACATTTCTAAAAATGAATGAGACATGGATCTCGGAGGAATTCAACACCTGTGATGACCACGTTTAATTGAATTTCCTCAAGCCAGCCCACACATATCCGCCACCACCCAGAACAAATAATGATCCCTGTCTTCTGTAAATACAGCAGCATGAGGCTACTTTCACACTAGCGTTCGGAGCGGATCCGTCTGATGTTTCATCAGACGGATCCGCTCCGATAATGCAGACGTTCGCATCCGTTCAGAACGGATGCGTCTGCATTAAAACTTAGAAAATTTTCTAAGTGTGAAAGTAGCCTGAGCGGATCCGTTCAGACTTTACATTGTAAGTCAATGGGGAACGGATCCGCTTGAAGATTGAGCCATATGGTGTCATCTTCAAGCGGATCCGTCCCCATTGACTTACATTGTAAGTCTGGACGGATCCGCTCGCCTCCGCACGGCCAGGCGGACACCCGAACGCTGCAAGCAGCGTTCAGGTGTCCGCTCACTGAGCGGAGCGGAGGCTGAGCGCTGGCAGGCGGATGCATTCTCAGTGGATCCGCCTCCATTGAGAATGCATCAGGGCCAGACGGATGCGTTCGGGGCCGCTCGTGAGCCCCTTCAAACGGAGCGCACGAGCGGACACCCGAACGCTAGTGTGAAAGTAGCCTAAAAAGGCCTTTTTTGTCCGGTGAATGCCTAATGTTTGGTACCTCGGAAGAATTCAACTCCTGTGGCGACCATGTGTTATCGAATTTCAACTATTATCATTTGTTTTTGTTTTCAAGAGGGGGGATTTTGTTAGCCATGTTTTTAATCAAATTTTATATATTTTTATTTTATTTTAAACATATGTATTTGACATTTATTTGTACTGGCCTGCAGTAAATTTGATATCCAATGACCGTCTAATATACCTCCAGCCACATAATCACTTGATGTTTTCTGTTTGGTAAATGCCTAATGTTTGTGGCCTGTACTCCCGTGAGTCCTAAAATAAAAATTTTCTAAGCTCCAGTAGGCCACATTTTTGACAGTTTCAGTTTAAGACGCATAAAAATGGCCCCTGATTAAAATACATATTTTTTGTGGGAATTTGGCTATTGATCCCTCCTGGTATGGCATCGCCTGCCATTAAAGTGAATGGGGCCCGCCACGAACTTGCGGTTCGCGAACATTTGATTGCATACGTGAATCGTCCTGGCCGTTGTTCAGCCATCACTATTCCTGAAGTCTTCACCCGATCTGCAAAACATCCTGAAAATAGCCAGGAAAGTTTGTATGCACTTCAGCCACTCGTACACTGCAAAGCACATTCTAATAGGAGCTGCAGCGGCAGTATGGCGTCCCCCAACATAGGTTCATATGCGACGTTTCTACCCATTGGAATTCCACCCTCCATATGTTGGACCAACTATACGAACAGAGAAAGGCCATAAACTATTTCTTGATGATCCAAGCGGACAGAGGTACTCCCCTGTCTAACTTCGATGTTAACCAGTGGCAGCTCATGTGTGACACCTGCCGTTTGCTCCTGCACTTTGAGGAGGCTAATTTATTTGTCAGTCGCCAGGACTACGGGATGATATGGTGGAAAAGATGCTGGTAAATCTGGCTGGTCAGGAGATTGGAGACATGGTGCCTATATCTCATGGCCACATGGTTCATGAACAGGAACAATTCCAGCAAACCATTCTTATTAGGCTAGTTTCACACTAGCGGCAGGGGAGTCTGGCAGGCTGTTTCTGTGGGTTAACAGCCTGTCGGATCCATCTTGTCGCTAGTTCACGTGTGCCCCTGGACTGCCGCATCCGGTTGCAGCACAGCAGCGCACGGCGAGAGACAGCCAGACTGAAAGTACTGCATGTCGTAGTTTTAGTCCTGCTGCCTCTCGCCGTGCGACCGCCAGAACTCCGCCCCCGCCCCTATTATAGTCAATGGGGACGGAGCGGCAGTCCGGGGCACACGTAAACTAGCAGCAGGAAGGATCCGACAGGCTCGTCACCCACCGGAACAGCCTGCCGGACTCCCCTGCCGCTAATGATAAAGTACCCTTAGGGTGAAAGTGCTGTTCGATGCAGGATTAACAGGGTTTATTACAAGGAAATATTTATATGTTTTATTTGCCCTTGTGCGGTGCAGTTATATGTTCTAAATCATTTTTTGGCTTGTATTAGTTGGAAAAAAAGGGCTTATTAGACATTGTGTGGTGAAAAATTACAACTGTTTTTGTCATGTATTAGTGACAAAAGTAAAATATATTTGCCGCTCAGTGGTGCAGTTATCTGTTTCAAAGCCCTTTTTTGCGTGTTTTAGTAGAAAGAGAAAAAATATATTTGCCGCTCAGTGGTGCAGTTATCTGTTTTAAAGACGTTTTTTGAGTGTATTAGTGGAGAAAGGAAAAATATCTTTGCCGCTCAGGGGTGCAGTGAGATATTTTACAGCCCAGTTTTCCGTGTAATAGTGGCTAAATCCTAATTTATTCGCCGTTCATAGTTATACTTATCTGTTGAAAAGCCTTTTGCGTAAAAATAGAAAAATAATTAGGGCCTAATTGCTGTTCATGGTGCAGTGAAATATTTTACAGCCCAGTTTGCTGTGTATTACTGGCTAAATACAAATATATTTGCCGTTCATAGTTGTACTTATCTGTTGAAAAGCCTTTTGTGTAAAAATAGAATAAAAATTAGGGCCTAACTGCCTTTCAGCGGTGGAGTGAGATATTTTACAGCCCAGTTTGCCATGTATTACTGGTGAAATACAAATATATTTGCTGTTCATGGTTGTACTCATCTGTTGAAAAACCTTTTGTGTAAAAATATCAAAAAAATTGTGCCTAATTGCCTTTCAGCGGTGCATTGAGATATTTTACAGCGGTGCAGTTATATGTGGTAAAACACTTTTCGCGGGATGGACTGAGTTGCGTAGTGTTGAAATTTTTTAAGTGAAACAGGCTTTCTGGGGGAAAATTGCTGGGGGATAGTAGACTTTCTTCTGTATGAACTGAATTCCATTATCCCTTTCATTGGTGCAATTTTTTATTTTAACCATGTTTTCTTTTGGAAAATTGATGGGTGATTGTACAACTACTTTTGCGGTATGGACCGAATTACATAGTGGCAAACTTTTTTTTATGTGAAACAGGCTTTTTTGGGAAAATTGATGGGTGATAGTAAACTTTCTTCTGTATGAACCAAATTCCCTTATCCTTTCTTTGGTGAAAATTTTTATTTTAACCAATTTTTCAGCGGTATGGCCCGAAATTATGTCGTCGTGAGTCCTGTAGTAAACATAATAAAAACGCTGATGACAACACACCAGCAGACTTTCCCTTTACCAACTATTCACAATTAAATCAAGCAGCTTCACTAAGTTGAAAACATTCATGTGTTTTTATTTGCTCCGTCTGCATTCAATCTCCACAGCACACAAGACATGACAGGAGAGCCTCTGCCTTGGAGTCCAAGTCCAGTTTCTAGACATCAGGAATTCCATTAGAATTGTACGTAACAATCTTGCTCCCTGTGCAAAGCCATAACAAAAAGGACTCTGTAGGCATACACATCAGAGGAAGTTGAAGCTGGTTGCCCCAATTTTAATTCAGGAGCAGTAAACAGCGGGAAGCAAATAGAGGTGGCTGAACTCCACTGCTCTGTATCTCTTGTGAAATCAATGTCTCCAACAATGCCCCTCTTGTGATTTAAAGCAAATACATTATTTTCATGTAGAGATCCAAATATTATGTTGGAGGCATAAGTGTATGCAAGCCAAGTGTGTGCAACCCCTCTCAATTAAGGGCTTACTTGCCATTCAGCGGTGCAGTTATATGTGGTAAAGTCTTTTTTGCGTTGAATTTTTTTTGTGACACTGGCTCTTTTTTGGAAAACGTCTGGGTGAATGTTCACATCCTTTTGTGGCATGGACTGAAATACTTAGTGTTGAAATTCTTTGTGTGACACATGCTCTTTTCTGGAAAATGTATTGGTGAATAGTGATGGCCTTGTGTTTCGCCCGGCGGTCGGTTCGCGGCGTACTTTGCCCATTCGCGATTCGCCGAACATGCAAACATATGGCGATATTTGCGCCCGCCATATTCTTTTACATTGTGAAGAACTTTGAACCATTACACATCCATTAGGTGGTACAGGACAGCCAATTAAGATGTTTCAGCACATGGACATACCCCCTACCTTATAAATAAACCTGATCTGTGTGCCATTTTACATTCAGTCTTTTGCCAGTGTAGAGAGAGGTTGCTGTGTGGAGCAGGGACAGACTGTTACGGACACAAATCGCTAGCTAATAGGGCCACAAAAGTCCTTTTAAGGACTGGTATAGGTGTGCTATCAATAGGTGTGACATACTGAGGGGTGTAATATACTTATAATATACTTTCTAACATAGAAAATATATTATAATGCAGTTGTATTGTGCAGAAGTTGTGTGCGGTTCTGCTGGGATACTGCAGCCACACAGAGTGCCAAACGCTATTTAAACAAATCATTTCTACTGGTGTGATTTACCAGTTGCCCCCCAAAAAAACTGATTGAAGCAGAGGTGTTATATACCAATAATATACATTCTATATAGTGCATTTAGGTAGTGCAGCATTTGTCTGCGGTTTTGCTGCGTTTTACCACATCTACACCGAGTGAAAAACACTATTTGAAGAAATCATTTCTACTAGTGTGATTTACCAATTGCCCCCTCAAAAAACTGATAGAAACAGGGATTTTGTATACCAATATTATACGTTCTATGTAGTGCATTTAGGTAGTGCAGCATTTGTCTGCGTTTTTGCTGCATCACCGCATCGAGTGAAAACAGAGTGAAAAACACTATTTGAAGAAATAATTTCTACTGGTGTGATATACCAGTTGCCCCACAAAAGAACTGATTGAAGCAGGGGTGTTATATACCAACAATATTCATTATATATAATGCATTTATGTAGTGCAGCATTTGTCTGCGTTTTTGCTGCATTACCGCATCTACACAAAGTGAAAAACACTATTGGAACCAATAATTTCTACTGGTGTGATTTACCAGTTGCCCCCCCAAAAAAACTGATTGAGGCAGGGGTGTGATATACCTTCTTCCACAAATACTACTCTTCTATAGGTACTTTTGTCAGAGGGTCATTTTGAAAATGACAGGCAGAGGAAGAGGCAGGCCATTCCGCAGGGGTGGTAGGGGTCGGGCAGGTGCACCAGGCCGGAGCCTAAGTGGGAAGTTGCAAAAGGTGCGTGCGATTACGTCAAAGGATGCACCAGACTTGGTTGAGTGGCTCACTCAGCCTTCCGCTTCTGCACCCTCCTCATCCTCTCTATCTGCACCCTCTTCACTCTCTGTTGTGTCCACCCCCAAAGAAACCACCACCACCACCATATCCCCTCCGCTCGAGTCACAGGAATTATTTTCCAATACATTCCAAGACCTTACCAATGCGCAGCCATTCTTGGCATCGGATCAGGAAGAGGTGGTATCAACAGTCGCCACCCAGCAGTCTGATGACAGTACCCAGATCAGCCCAAGGAGGGTGGTCCCGGCTGTTTCTGTCTACTCCGAGATCTCTAATGTCAGTGGTGGTGAAGGTGACGAATCCGATGATGACGTGAGTGCCTACAAAAGAGGAAGAGGAGGGGAGTTCAGAGGTAGATACGGAGCAGCAGATAGGGAGGAGAAGGAGGAGAAGCAGGCAGAACTTACAGTACACAGGAGGCAAAAAGCAGACTGCTAATATATCTAGAACAAAACATCCACCATGCACAGTCACATCTGACACTCCCAGGACATCGGCACATGGCTCCGCAGTGTGGGCTTTTTTTAATGTGTCCGCTGCTGACAATAGTGTTGCCATCTGCAGCCTGTGCTGTCAACGCATAATTTGCGGTAAGCCCAACACTCACCTAGGGACGACCGCCTTAAGAAGGCACCTGGCCTCCCATCACCGAGCCCAGTGGGAGCAACACCGTCAGAACCCTCAAAGCCACACTCCAGGTGCTCACCGTCCTGCTTTTTCTCCTTCTCTCTCGTCCCAGTTATCCTCCACTTCACTTTCCACCGTGCAGTCATCGCGTTCATCTGGCAAAAGGCAGGCTTCCTTGCCCCAAATGTTCGAGGGAAAAAAGATGACGCCGGATAACCCTCTTGCCAAACGGCTGACTGCTGGCTTGTCAGAACTGCTAGCCCGCCAGCTACTGCCATATAAACTGGTGGACTTGGAGGCCTTTCGAAAATTTGTGGCCATTGGAACACTGCAATGGAAGGTCCTCAGAAGGAAATATTTCTCCCAAAAGGGCATCCCAGAGCTATATGGCCACGTTCAGCAGCAAGTGAATGTATCTCTGGCACACAGTGTCGGTGCCAAGATACATCTGACCACAGACACGTGGTCTAGCAAACACGGGCAGGGAAGGTACATAACTTTTACTGCCCACTAGCTGAACCTTCTGACTGCCGTCAAGCATGCAACCCGTGGCACCCATGTAGATTTGGTGTTACTGCCACGGATTGCATGCAGGCCTGCCTCTTCTCCTCCTCCTACTCCATCCTACCTCTCCTCCTCTGCTGACTCCTCCTTTTCCACTGCTACCGTCTCTTCCGCTGTGCCCCACCAAGATCCCCCGAACCTATTCGACGTACCAGGTGAGACGTTGCCATGCTGTGCTGAGTCTGTTGTGCCTGGAAGCCAAGAGCCACACCGGTCCTGCACTCCTTTCAGCTTTGCGGTCACAGGCAGATCAGTGGCTAACCCCGCTCAATTTGAAAGTTGGTAAAGTGGTGTGCGACAACGGTGTCAATCTGCTGAGCGCGCTGAAACAGGGCAAAATTACACACGTGCCGTGCATGGCACACATCCTGAACTTAGTCGTGCAGTGATTCGTTGCAAAATACCCCAGGGTCCAGGACGTCTTGCAGCAGGCCATGAAAATCTCTGGCCATTTTAGAAGATCTTACACGGCCATGGCTCGCCTTGCTGACATTCAGCGGCGACACCACCTGCCCGTCAGACGTCTGATTTGTGACTGCCTGATGCAATGGAACTCCACTTGTATATGCTTGATAGGCTGCTCCAGCAGAAACAAGCAGTTAATGACTACCTGTACGAACTCTGCGGCAGGACAGGTTCTGTTGAGCTTGTTTATTTTTCCCCGTGCCAGTAGCTGCTCATGCGTGACGCATGCAGACTTCTGCGGCCATTTGATGAGATCACCAAACTGGTCAGTCGCAGCCAGTGCGCCATCAGTGACATCGTACCTTACGCCTTCTTTCTGGAGCGTGCATTGCGTCGTGTCATTGATCAAACCGTCGAGGAGCAGGAAGATGAGGAAGTCGCAATGCTGGATGAATTCCCTGGGAAGCTACTCCATCTGAGACAAGTCAACAACAGGAGTCTGAAGAGGAGTCAGAGGAGGATGGTGCCGGGGTGGAGGAGGAGCAAGAAAAGCATGCTTTAAATGTTACTGGGATCCCTGGTGTTGTCAGTGGATGGGGGGAGGATAACGAGGATGACATTTTCATGGATGATAAGCAGGAGTCAGGTCACTCCACCACTTTCAGTTTAGTGCAAAAGGGGGTCTTCATGCTCCAGTGTTTTAAGAAGGACCCCCGTATAAAAAGCATAAAGGGCAAGGACCAGTACTGGGTGGCAACGTACTTAGACCCCCGGTATAAACACGAAATGGTGGAATTGTTACCACCATCACAGATGGCTGTCAGAATGCATCACTTCCAGGCCATGCTTCGAGAAATGCTGCATTCTGCTTTTGCGGGCGCTGACAGAGGAATTTCCACTCACAGAGAAACAGTTGCGGGTACCAATCCAACAGCGCATGGAAGAAGAGGGTGGTTTGAAGATGTGTTGGTCACGTCGGATATGAGATCATTCTTGCATTCAACCCATCGACAGCCGTCCTCCGGATCCAGCTTTAGGGAATGCCTAGACCGACAGGTGTCCGACTAATTCGGGTTAACGGCCGATATGGACGCTCTGAGAAGCAATGAACACCTGGAATACTGGGTGTACAGGCTTGACCTGTGGCCAGAGCTGGCACAATTTGCCATGGAACTGTTGGCTTGCCCCTCGTCCAGTGTCCTGTCCGAATGGACGTTCAGCGCAGCAGGGGGGATCGTGACTGATAAGCGCACTCGCCTAGCTCACGACAGTGTGGGACTACCTCACATTTCTAAAAATGAATGAGGCATGGATCTCGGAGAAATTCAACACATGTGACGATGTGACCATGTTTGATTGAAATTCCTCATGACAGCCCACAAATATCCGCCACCACCTAGAACAAATCATCGTCCCTGTCTTAGGTAAATACAGCGGCATAAAAGGGCTTTTATGTCCGTTAATGCCTAATTTTTGGGGCCTGTACTGGCCGACAATTACATTTATATCCTGTGACCGCCTAATGTACCTCCAGCCACAGAATCCAAAGTTCTTTGCTGTCAGGTGAACGCCTATTGGCTAATTTTTGGAGCCTGTACTGGCCGACAGTTACATTTTTATCCTGTGACCGCCTAATGTACCTCCAGCCACAGAATCCTACAAAGTTGTGTGCTGTCAGGTGATTGCCTATTTGCTAATTTTTGGGGCCTGTACTGTGGCAAGTTCTCACAACAATACTTAGTGCACCAATCACTAATATCTCATGAGACCTTATAAAATGTGAAGTTGTGTGTACCTCGATAAAATAAATTGCATCATTAGGAATTTTCGCAATGGCGCTTTTTTTAAACACTTGATCTGCATATACAGCGATTGTTATAACATGCATGTGAAATGTAATAAAATACACTGCTTTAATGTTAAATCACTTAGTGATCAGAAATTTTTCCTCAACGTCGCGAAAATTGTTGCCAACCAGCTTTTCTGATCGCATCCAACTTCGGTCTGGTGGAAACCCAGTTGTTGTAGTAGTCCGCGCATATTTTGCACATGCGCATAGGCGAAAATTACATTGCCGATATTTCGCATTGAAAAAATAATGAATGGAGATCGGAAATTCGAAAAATACATCTGGTATGTCACTGTCCATGGTGTGGGACTATTTGTGCACTTCTAGTAAGTATTTGGTGGCTGCAAATATGACCTGAAGGTATTCCAGTTTCACCTGCCTTTAAAGTGAATGGGGCCTGCCGCAAACTTGCGGTTCGCGAACATTTGATCGCGTTCGCGAACATTTGATCGCGTTCGCGAACAGTCCCGGCCGATGTTCGTCCATCACTATGGGTGAATGTACACCTCCTTTTGCGGTATGGAACAACGCACTTGGTGGCGAAATTCTTAATGTGACACTGGCTTTTTTGCAGTAAATGTATGGGTGAATGTACACCTCCTTTTGCGGTATGGAACAACATACTTAGTGGTAATTCTTAATGTGACACTGTCTTTTTTGCAGAAAATGTATGGGTGAATGCACACCTCCTTTTGTTGTATGGGCCGAATTACGTAGTGGTGAAATGTGTTATGTGAAACAGGCCTTTTTGGGGAAAATTGATGGTGACTGTACACATCCTTTTAATGTATGGGCTGAATTACGCAGTGTTGAAATTAAAAATTTAAAAGTAAACTCTGCTGCTCTGTATCTCTTGTGAAGTCAATGTCTCCAGCAATGCCCCTCTCACGGTTTACTCCAAATACATTTCCTTTGGAGAGTGTTGCCCTGCCTCTGTTGGAAATGCTGTGTGTTCCCCTTGTCTCCCCTCCTCGCTTGCCCAAGGAACTACGGACTATGCCACCAGCGTTATCAGATGTCAATTTTTGGAGCAATTTTTCAACAAGGATCTTCTGGTATTGCACCGTTTTGCTCGTCCTCTCCACCAGATGAATGAGAGATGAGAAGTTCTCTTTGTAGCGGGGGTCGACAAGGGTGAACAACCAGTAATCTGTGTTGTCTAAAATGCGTATAATCAGCGGGTCGTGGGAAAGGCAGCCTAATATGAAGTCAGCCATGTATGCCAGAGTACCAACATGCAAGACTTTGCTGTCATCATCAGGAGGATCACTCTCAATCTCCTCATCCTCTTCTTCCTCTTCTGCCCACCCATGCTAAACAGATGGAATTAAAATTCCTAGGTACTACCCTCTGTAGCGGAGGCAACCATCTTCTGCTCCTCCTCCACCTCTTCATCGTCCAATTCGCACTGAGAAGACAAACTGAGGGTGGTCTGACTATCACCCTGTGTAATGTCTTCCCCCATTTCCACCTCTTCCACATGCAAAGCTTCGTCCTTAATTGTGAGCAGCGAGAATTTGAGTAGAAGACATAGAAGTGGGATGGTTACGCTGATAATAGTGTTATTGCCGCTCACCATCTGTGTTGATTCCTCAAAGTTTCTTTAAACCTCAGAGGTTAGATATCCATGCCCACTCCTCGCTTGAGAATATCGGAAGCTGATTGGAAAGGCGACGACCATGTTGCAGCTGGTTTTCCACTGCTGCCCTCTGTGGCGAAAATAACCTCGCCGCTGGGTTTTGGAGGGGCCTGTTTGCCAGCCTCTTGCCTCAGGATTATGGCCCATATACTAACTTTGAAGGAGAAGACAGACCGGCCGCACAGCCTAAATCTGTGGAACTGTTTTGGGCAGGAAAGCCATGCTTACGGTCGGCCAAATGTGACTTCCATGGAATTCGGGAACCCCTGCTCGGATCTGGGTGATTTTTAGATATGTTGTTCACCCAGATCAGAGCTATCCATGGATGTATATATTATGGGGATATGTGGGGTTTTGAGGTGTTTTCTGTGTTTGGGGAAAAATTTGTGTTTTCTGTCTGTGTGATTAAGTTAGCCCATTATGTTTGGTAATTGTATCACTGGCAGAGCCCAATGTGTTTTGGTAATTGTATTTTGTTAATTGCGTCAAAGACAATGCCCATTGTATTTTGTTGATTGCGTCAAAGACAATGCTCATTGTATTTTGTTTATTGTGTTACAGACAGAGGGAAGGGGGTTTTGTGTACAATTGCTGGGAAGGTTTCAATACTGTAAATGCATGTTATTGGCTAAAATATAAACTGTCACAGTCTTCTACAAGGGCCCCAGGGGGAGTGTCCCTTGCTAGGAGACCTGCATAAAAGGCTGAAAAATAACCCATTAAAGAGTTCCTGTTTTACATTCAACATAGAGCCTAGTTTCATGTGTGTGTGGATTGCTATACACTGTATACTCCCCTGGCTATTAACTCCTAGCTCTTGTAAGAGCTGTTCCTGTTGTGGTATCGGTGTCGAGTGGAGTGCTTGGAGGCCTCGGGAAGCACTAGGAGCACCTATCAATGGAGGTACCCGGTTGGGGTGCCAGGAGATCCTTTACACCCTCTGCTGCTCACAAAGCGTGGAGTTCCAGCGCACGCTCACGTCGCACAACAGCCGGTAAGCTGGCAATTTCAAGCGCTGCAGCGTTGACAGCCCGGCTGAAGCTGTCGATGACTTGCGGAAATGTGCACACACGCGGCACACATTCACCAGTAGCTCAGGCATATTGAGGTAGGTTTTGAGAAACAGTTGCGGGCCTGTTTGGTGTGTCTCATCCTCTTCATCAACCTCTTGAGACAGTAATTGCGATTGACTCATTGGCAACTGTGTCTCATCATCATCCACCTCATTAAACACTAATTGCTGTTCCCCACCGTCATGTTCTTTTGACTGTGGATGCTCAAGAGGTTGGGAATCAGGGCAGAAGATCTCATGTCACTCTTCAAGCGTGCTTGGCGAGAGGGCCAAATCAAGTAATGGCGATGAAAAGAGGTTCTCGGAATATCCAAGTGTGGGATCACTTTTTTGGCCCGACTGTACATAGTGGGAGGAAGGAGGATCAGGGTGAGGATTATGTTGACCAGTCTCCTGGCTACTGAGACTGGACTTGGCAGAAGACAGGGTGGTGCTTTACCGACTGGAAGCATTATTTGCTGAAATCCAACCGACCACCTGGTCGCACTGCTCTGACTTCAGTAGTGGTGTCCTGCACCGCCCTGCAAACTGGGACATGAAGCTAGGTATCGTGGATGATTGTTTTTCTTGTGCTCTGGCAGCAGGCACAGTTTCTACACGCCCAGCATCACGGCCACTTCCCCGACCCTTACTACTCACCTTCTTCTTTTTAAATGTGATATATGCTTGAAAGTATGTCACACGTACAGAAGCGTAGGATTTTGAAGTGTATGCGCAAAAAATATTACAAAACATATTTGTGATGAAGAAACATTATACAGGACAGGTACCACAGGTAATGTCACTGTTCGCAGTGTCTACGGAAAAAAGGTACACTAGATCTCACTGATATTTTAGGGATGCACACATTTTAAACAGGAGATGTGGAGCGGATAATTTAACTGTCCACAGCGTTCATCATCTACGGAAAAAGTACACTGGATGTCACTGATATTTTAGGGATGTGCACACTTTAAACAGGAGAACCGGCGCAAATAATTTAACTGTCCGCAGTGGCCTATTACTCGGTATTTAGCGCAGAATGGGCTAAAAATATATATTGCTGCTGTCACACACAATAGTCCTTAACCCCTTATGGACCAGGCTCATTTTCACCTTAAGAACCAGGCCATTTTTTGCAAATCTGACCAGTGTCACTTTATGTGTGAATAACTTTAAAACGCTTTTACTTATCCAGGCCATTCTGAGATTGTTTTTTCGTCACATATTGTACTTCATGACACTGGTAAAATGTAGTAAAAAAAAGTTTTTCCAAAATTTCCAAGTTTCAATTTCCCTACTTCTATAATACATAGTAATACCTCCAAAAATAGTTATTACTTTACATTCCCTATATACTTCATGTTTGGATCATTTTGGGAATGCCATTTTATTTTTTGGGGACGTTACAAGGCTTAGAAGTTTAGAAGCAAATCTTGAAATTTTTCAGAGATTTTCCAAAACCCACTTTTTAAGGACCATGTGGTTTTTGGAAGGCAGATTTTGCTGGACTGGTTTATTTACATGTCCCATTTGAAGCCCCTCTGATGCACCCCTAGAGTAGAAACTCCATAAAAGTGTTTTGGCACCGTTTTTATTTTATTTCTTTGACTGTATTCATTTGAGGGGTTAGGTCATGGGGTATTTTTATAAATGAGAGGACGGCACTATTTTGGGGGGCATATGACTTTTTGATTGCTTGCTATTTCACTTTTTGTGATGTAAGGTGACAAATAAATGCTTTTTTTACACCGTTTTTATATATATAATAATGTTTATTTGAGGGGTTAGGTCATGTCTTATTTTTATAGAGCAGATTCTTGCGGACGCGGAAATACCTAATATGTCTACTTTAAATTAAATTTTAGTATCTCCATAGTCTAAGAGTCAATTTTTTTTTAAGTTTTTAGCCGATTGTCTTAGGTAGGGGCTCATCTTTTGCGGGATGAGAGGACAGTTTTATTGGCACTATTTTGGGGGGCATATGACTTTTTGATCACCTGCTGTTACACTTTTTGCGATGTAAGGTGACAAAAAAAATGCCTTTTTTTTTACACCGTTTTTATTTTTTTGGACCGTGTTCATCTGAGGGGTTAGGTCATGGGGGTATTTTTATAGAGCAGATTCTTACAGACGCGGCGATAAATTAATATGTATACTTTTTTTTTTTTGTTTTACAAAATATAATTTTTGGGAAAAAAAATTGTTTTAGTGTCTCAAGTCTGAGAACCATGTATTTTATTTGTGGCTAAATAGAATTTAAAATTGGGGAAGGGGATTATAAATTTAGTACTCCATGGAAGTGTGGTACTCCCTGAAGCAACCGTCAATGTAGAGGCCCGGATGATCGGGGCACGTGTCACTGAGTGGTGGTGTCCTTCCGTATCCCCCTCCTGTGACAGACTCTGCACTTTTTTTGGGTCCGTCCCTTCTTTCCAGTATGGGGGACCACACCTGGAAAGTGTTGGCCAGGGACGATCCGGGTGCCTCCAGTTCCCAAAGTACTCCGGCCTGCTCTTTCCCGATCAGAAAAGATCAGGGCCTTGAGGACTGCCTCCTAGAACTGGAGGAATTTCCCTGTGTTGCCAGCGCTCCAGGACAGCACAAAAGAGTCGTACAAGGCAACCTGTACCAAGTAGACCGCAACTTTTTTGTACCATGGCCGGGTTTTGCGCATGGCGTTATATGGCTTGAGGACTTGATCAGAGAGATCAACTCCTCCCATATACCAATTGTAGTCGACGATACAATCTGGCTTGAGGACCGTTGCCGCGGTACCTCGCACAGGGACAGGGGTGATGCCGTTACCGTGAATTGTGGACAGTACAAGGACATCTCTCTTGTCCTTATATCTGACCAGCAACAGGTTTCCCCTGGTAAGGGCACAAGTCTCAACCCTGGGGATAGGTACCTGAAGGGGGTGGATAGGGAGGCCGCGTTGATTTTTCTGCACGGGCCCACAAGCGGATGTGGATCTGGCGGCAAGGGACTGGAACAAGGGGATACTAGTATAAAAGTTATCCACGTACAGGGGGTAACCCTTATCTAGCAGTGGGAGCATAAGGTCCCACACAAGTTTCCTGCTAACACCCAGAGTGGGCGGATATTCTGGGGGTTCAATACGGGAATCTCTCCCCTCGTACACACGAAACTTGCAAGTGTACCCTGAGGTACTCTCACAAAGTTTGAACAGCTTCACACCATACCTCGCCTGCTTAGAGGGAACATACTGTCGGAAAATGAGTCTCCCCTTGAAAGCAACAGCGACATCCCTTCCAGGTACATAGGCCTTCCAAAAATTTGGCCCCGAAGTGATCGATGACCGGCCTGATTTTGTATAGGTGGTCATAGGCAGGATCACCTTGGGGGGACATGCTGCATTATCAGGCATTTCCAGATGGCCTCAAAATGGGAATGTGTCATGGCCACACAGTAGAGTAGGGTCAGGTAGAGGACGTACCCACTCAAGTACTGCCTGACACTTTTTTTGACTAGGCCCATGTGCAGCACGAGGCCCCAAAACGTCCTCATCTCGGCTGCACTGACCGGAGTCCAGCCACCGGACCTAGCCAAAAAGGAGCCCGGGTGTTGAGCAATGAACTGTTGGGCGAACAAGTTTGTTTGCTCCACCATCAAGCTGCAGCACCCCTGGAGGGGTCTAGGGTCACACAGCTGAGTGTGCTGTGGGCCCCAGACACCCGATCAGGGTGATGCAAGAATAAAACTTTATTTTTCCCCTAAACTTTCCCTGACTATCCCTACCTATCTAAGCTCTCCCTAACCTGTCCCTATGTATCTTTTTAGTGCCATATGGCACTATGGTGGCTCAGTGGGGGTGCTGGGCTCCAGATCTGGATGACAGGCTCCTCTCTCCACGGATCCGGACGCAGAAAGGAGGAGGACAGCAGAGCTGCAGGAAGTCAACCCCCCCCCCCCCCCCGTCCGCCCTGCAGCCAATAGCAAGCGATCCTGAGAGGTGATGCCACCATCACCTCTCAGGATTGCAGGATGGTGATTGGTGGTGTATTATCACACCACTGATCACCATCCTATTCCAGGTTATCGGGGCACCAGAGACTAGAATAACCCGGAAACGCAGCAAACCGCAGGTCTGAATTGACCTGCGGTTTGCTGCGATCGCCGACACCAGGGAGTCACAGGACCCCCCCTCGGCATTGTCCCAGAGTGCCTGCTGAATGATTTCAGCAGGCACTGTGTTCCGATCACCTGTATGCCCTGTGTCCTTAAGTACCTGTCCGTAGCAGGTTAAAAAGACTTCTGGGTCTCAGAATTTTTTTTTGTATAAAAATCTTCCTATTACACTCCCTACACTGTCCCTCACTATGCACAGCTCTCCCCAACACTGAGCAATTTAGCGCAGGTTGCGCTACAAACATATATTACTGCTGTCATACACAAAAGTCCTTACAAGGACTTTTGGGTCTTTGAAATGTTTTTGTAAAAAAAAAAAAAAAATTTAATTAAACTCCCTACACTCTGTCCCTTCCTATGCTCAGCTCTCCCTGACTTCGAATGACCTGAACACGCATCATTGGGTGCTATATAGCACCCAATGATGCGTTCTGGCCAGCCAATCACTGTAATGCCAGTAGCCAACATGGCTACTGGCATTTCAGTGAGGACAGTACTTACCTTCGTGTTTTTTTTGGCTGTGCAGCAGCCAAGAAACGTGCGAGGAGGAGACTCGAGCATGGCGCTTGAGCACATGCGGTACTTGGCCGAGTACCGCCATGTACCGAGCATCGAGATGCTCGAGCCGAACAGGTGTTCAGCCGAGCATGCTTTATCATCACTAGTTGTCTTTGTTTCCTATATAACCCGATTACTTTGTGTGTTATATAGTGATGAGCATAGGCAATATTTGAATTGGCGATATTTCACAATTTAAATATTTGCCATAAATTTGCCATAAATTTGAGAATTCATGATCTCCAGTCATTGTTTACTTGATTGCAAAAATCGGCAATATAATATATTTGCGATAAATTCACGATTAGAATATTCAACACTATTCGTGAATACGAATATATAGCACTATATTATAAATATTTGCGAATTCTCAAAGCGGCGATATTCGCAATTAAAATTTGTGATTCGAATATTCACTCTTAACACTAGTGTTATATGCACCCTCTCCAATACTTTATACACCCCATGAGTAACATGCAACCCTCGCAGATACTTACAGTATATAGAAAGATAGTTTACTGATAACAGAAATGACAAAGCAATAGACATCATACATAAAGATACAGACACTACAAATAACACAATGCATATAGGACACCACCACACAAAGCTGCCTCCATTCCTGCCCTCTCTGGATGCCCATCAAATGTACAGTCCTGATCAAAAGTTTAAGACAACTTGAAAAATGGCAAAAAATCATATTTAGCATGACTGGATCTTAACAAGGTTGCAAGTAGAGCTTCAACATGCAACAAGAAGAAATGGGAGTGAGAAAACATTTTTTGAGCATTCAATTTAATGAAAATGAATAAACTGAAACAGGCTGTTTTTCAGCTGATCAAAATTTTAGGACCACATGCCTTTAAAAGCCCAAATCTGTGCAAAGATGTGGATTCATTGTCATTTTCTGTCAGGTAGTCATACATTGTGATGGCAAAGGCAAAAAAACTCTCCCTTTTTGAACGTGGTCGGGTTGTTGAACTGCATAAGAAAGGGTCTCTCACAGCGCCATCGCTGCTGAGGTGGGACGCAGTAAGACAGTCATTTGGAATTTCTTAAATGATCCTGAGGGTTCTAGAACAAAAAAGTCAAGTGTAAGACCCAAAAAAATTTCAGCAGCACTGAGCCGGAGGATCCAATTGGCTGTCCGTCAAGACACTGGACGATCCTCGACCCAAATTAAGGCCCTTACTGGCGCTGACTGCAGCCCCATAACCATCAGACGGCATCCGAGACTGAAGGGCTTCAAAAACAAAAAACGTCTTCAAAGACCTCGTCTTCTTGAACGCCACAGAACTGCTCGTTTGGACTTTGCATGAGAGCACCAAACATGGGACATTCAAAAGGTGGAAGAAAGTTTTATTCTCTGATGAGAAAAAAATTTAACCTTGATGGTCCTGATGGTTTCCAACGTTACTGGCATGACAAGCAGATCCCACCTGAGATGTTTTCTACGTGCCACAGTGGAGGGGGCACCATAATGGTCTGGGGTGCTTTTTCCTTCAGTGGAACAATGGAGCTTCAGGTAGTGCAAGGGCGTCAAACGGCCGCTGGCTATGTCCAGATGTTGCAGAGAGCATTCCTTATGACTGATGGCCCTCGTCTGTGTGGTAACGACTGGGTTTTTTTAACAGGACAACGCTACAGTACACAATGCCTGCAGGACAAGGGACTTCTTCTAGGAGAATAACATCACTCTTTTGGCCCATCCTGCGTGTTCCCTGATCTAAATCCAATTGAGAACCTTTGGGGATGGATGGCAAGGGAAGTTTACAAAAATGGACAACAGTTCCAGACAGTAGATGGCCTTCGTGCGGCCGTCTTCACCACTTGGAGAAATGTTCCCACTCACCTCATGGAAAACGCTTGCATCAAGCATGCCGAAACAAATTTTTGAAGTGATAAACAATAACGGCGGAGCTACTCATTACTGAGTTCATGTTTGGAAGTTGGATTTCTGTTTTTTGGGGGGGGGTAGTTTTTTTTTTGGAGGTGTGGTCCTAAACTTTTGATCAGCTGAAAAACAGCCTCTTTCAGTTTATTTGTTGTTTTCATTAAATTGAATGCTCAATTTTTTTTTGTCTCACTCCCATTTCTTCTTGTTGCATGTTGAAGCTCTACTTGGAACCTTGTTAAGATCCAGCCATGCTAAATATGATTTTTTGCCATTTTTCAAGTGGTCCTAAACTGTTGATCAGGACTGTATGTACAGTTGCAAGAAAAAGTATGTGAACCCTTTGGAATGTTATGTATTTCTGCACAAATTGGTCATAAAATGTGCTCTGATCTTCATCAGAGTCACAGCAATAGATTATCACAGTCTGCTTAAACTAATAACACACAAATAATTAAATGTTACCATGTTTTTATTGCACACCATGTAAACATTCACAGTGCAGGTGGAAAAAGTATGTGAACCGTTGGATTTAATAACTGGTTGAACCTCCTTTGGCAGCAATAACTTCAACCAATCGTTTCCTGTAGTTGCAGATCAGACTTGCACAACAGTCAGGAGTAATTCTTGACCATTCCTCTTTAGAGAACTGTTTTAGTTCAGCAATATTCTTGGGATGTCTGGTGTGAATCGCTTTCTTGAGGTCATACCACAGCATCTCAATCGGGATGAGGTCAGGACTCTGACTGGGCCACTCCCGAAGGCGTATTTTCTTCTGTTTAAGCCATTCTGTTGTTGATTTACTTCTATGCTTTGGGTCGTTGTCCTGTTGCAACACCCATCTTCTATTGAGCTTCAGCTGGTGGACAGATGGCCTTAAGTTATCCTGCAAAATGTCTTGATAAACTTGGGAATTCACTTTTCATTTGATGATAGCAATCCGTCCAGGACCTGACGCAGCAAAGCAGCCCCAAACCATGATGCCCCCACCACCATACTTCACAGTTGGGATGAGGTTTTGATGTTGGTGTGCTGTGCTTCTTTTTCTCCACACATGGTGTTGTGTGTTTCTTCCAAACAATTCAACCTTGGTTTCATCTGTCCACAGAATATTTTGCCAGTACTGCTGTGCAACATCCTGGTGCTCTTGTGCAAACTGTAAACGTGCAGCAATATGTACAGTTGCAAGAAAAAGTATGTGAACCCTTTGGAATGATATGGATTTCTGCACAAATTGGTCATAAAATGTGCTCTGATCTACATCTAAGTCACAATAGACAATCACAGTCTGCTTAAACTAATAACACACAAAGAATTAAATGTTACCATGTTTTTATTGAACACACCATGTAAACATTCACAGTGCAGGTGGAAAAGTATGTGAACCCCTAGACTGACATCTCCAAGAGCTAATTGGAGTGAGGTGTTAGCCAACTGGTGTCCAATCAATGAGATGAGATTGGAGGTGTTGGTTACAGCTGCCCTGCCCTATAAAAACACACACCAGTTTTGGGTTTGTTTTTCACAATAAGCATTGCCTGATGTGAATGATGCCTTGCACAAAAGAGCTCTCAGAAGACCTACGATTAAGAATTGTTGACTTGCATAAAGATGGAAAGGTTTATAAAAGTATCTCCAAAAGCCTTGCTGTTCATCAGTCCATGGTAAGACAAATTGTCTATAAATGGAGAAATTTCAGCACTGCTGCTACTCTCCTTAGGAGTGGCCGTCCTGTAAAGATGACTACAAGAGCACAGCGCAGACTGCTCAATGAGGTGAAGAAGAATCCTAGAGTGTCAGCTATGACTTAAAAAAGTCTCTGGCATATGCTAACATCCCTGTTAGCGAATCTACGATACATAAAACACTAAACAAGAATGGATTTCATGGGAGGATACCACAGAGGAAGCCACTGCTGTCCAAAAAAAACATTGCAGCATGTTTACAGTTTGCACAAGAGCACCTGGATGTTCCACAGCAGTACTGGCAAAATATTCTGTGGACAGATGAAACCAAAGTTGAGTTGTTTGGAAGAAACACACAACACTATGTGTGGAGAAAAAAAGGCACAGCACACCAACATCAAAACCTAATCCCAACTATGGTGGTGGGGGCATCATGGTTTGGGGCTGCTTTTCTGCGCCAGGACCTGGACTATCATCGAAGGAAAAATTAATTCCCAGAACTTAAGGCCACCTGTCCACTAGCTGAAGCTCAACGACCCAAAGCATAGAAGTAAATCAACAACAGAATGGCTTAAACAGAAGAAAATACGCCTTCTGGAGTGGCCCAGTCAGAGTCCTGACCTCAACCCGATTGAAATGCTGTGGCATGACCTCAAGAAAACGATTTACACCAGACATCCCAAGAATATTGCTGAACTGAAACAGTTCTGTAAAGAGGAATGGTCAAGAATTACTCCTGACCGTTGTGCACGTCTGATCTGCAACTACAGGAAACGTTTGGTTGAAGTTATTGCTGTCAAAGAAGGTTCAACTGGTTATTAAATCCAACGGTTCACATACTTTTTCCACCAGCACTGTGAATGTTTACATGGTGTGTACAATAAAAACATTAAATCATAATAGCTAATGTCCCTAGGACTACCTTACTCCTGTTAATCCTACACCTCCTATATCCTAAAACTTAACCTTTATTGGTAATACTCATAATACTAATAATAGCTATCTATGGAATATTTTAAAATTACCAGTACATCGCAACCAATAGAAGTATATATAGTTTCCCTTCGTAATCTCCTATCTAGGATTGCATGTCTAGGATGAAACACTGTTGCCTTTCTGGCTGCACACTGCCAGTATAGTGCGGGCACTGTGTTTCAATTATCCCTATATTTATTGGCTGCAAGACTGTACTGTGTTAAAACATGAAGTTCACGCTGCCCCCCGACATGTTTCGCCGAGTACCGGCGTCTTCAGGGGTTAGGGCAAAGTGTGAGCGTGTCTTCTCTCGGCTTGATTATAAGACCTCTGTTTGTGATGTCATCACTTCGAGGCTGGCTTGTGGGAGTGATTACCATCCACATCCCGGAGTGTGATAGGTGGCGTCCCCAGGTGCCGCTCTCTAGTGTTTCTGTCCACATAGGCTTTGCCTTATGATTGGCGTTCGCCATGTTTTGTCATTGGGCTGCGCCGCGCATGTCCTGTGGACTTAGACATTTTTCCTATGATCCATCCTACTGCGCATGTCACGCGACTTAGTTGCCGGCGCTTCCACTGTCTGGTTCTGCGTCTGCGTGAGCAGAATCAACACGGGAGAAGATTCCAGCCTAGCCAGACATATGAGAGAAAAGCATAGAGGAAAAAGCACAGACTTTAGGTTTTGGGGACTGATGAAGGTAAAATCCGGCCCACGGAAAGGAGACATAGACAAAAAAACTTCAACAGGAGGAGACAAAATGGATTTACCTGCTTAACAGCTTGTCCCCGAGAGGTCTCAATGAAGGGTTCACATACTCGTCCTTCCTGTAGTCTGGACCCCCTCCTAAGAAAAAAGAAAAATTACAAAATATTAGTAAGGAGTGAGAAACGATTTAATAAACAAAAATAAAGAAAACTGAGTAATCTACTCGGCAGTGACCTAGTAAAAGAGAAATAGGATAGGCAATAAGAGTAACTGTGGGAACAAAACCATCCTACCTGGAGATTAAGGTCCTGTGAACAATGGAATAGCCGGGACGATAACAATGCACACTACATGTAGGCAGATAAGGCGGCACATGGAATTATAGTAGGGGATAAATAGCATGAGAACTGGCAGACAGTATAGTCATCAAAATAAAAATAAAAAATAACAATGGATATGTAGGTACAATTCCATCATTAAACTTCACAATCTGAACTAAGGCCTTAGTACACACTGATGGTGGTCTAATATAAGATAGGAGCTAAGGAAGGACCCCATGACTCCACACTCATAGCTAGATACAACCACCATGAAGGATCACATTGTGAACAAATCGAAATATATGTGCAGAAGATTTAGTATAGACCCTGAGAAGCACATAAAGGGGAGAAAGAGAACGGAACCTGGAGACATGAGAAGTGTCAACAGGTATATTAAACCTAAAAGCCTTACTAAAACAACTAGCAAATACTAGCTAGAAATTAAGGACCACCATCACTAGAGGGCAGACCATGTCAGTTGACTTGCGCCATGGCGTTGACAACCCATATAGGCAGAAAAGTTCTGATACATGCGCAGAACTCGATGATGGAAGCGCCTACGGCTAAGTCCTATGACATGCGCGGTGAGAGGGCTTACATCACTGGACATAGGCTGGCAATGAAGGATTGATGCATGCGCAGAGGCAGAACCAGACAGTGGAAGCGCCGGCAACTAAGTCGCGTGACATGCACAGTAGGATGGATCATAGGAAAAATGTCTAAGTCCACAGGACATGCGCGGCAATGAAAAAACATAGCGAAGGCCAATCAGAAGGCAAAGCCTATGTGGGCAGAAATACTAGAGAGCGGCACCTGGGGACGCCACCTATCACTCTCCGGGATGTGTATGGTAATCACTCCCACAAGCCAGCCTCGAAGTGATGACATCACAAACAGAGGTCTTATAATCAAGCCGAGAGAAGACACGCTCACACTTTGCCCTAACCCCTTAAGATGCCGGT
Source organism: Bufo bufo (assembly GCF_905171765.1). Classification (NCBI taxonomy): domain Eukaryota; kingdom Metazoa; phylum Chordata; class Amphibia; order Anura; family Bufonidae; genus Bufo; species Bufo bufo. The sequence continues at coordinate 576,976,601 of NC_053389.1, forward strand.
ACTCTGCGAAACATGTCGGGGGGCAGCGTGAACTTCATGTTTTAACACAGTACAGTCTTGCAGCCAATAAATATAGGGATAATTGAAAACACAGTGCCCGCACTATACTGGCAGCGTGCAGCCAGAAAGGCAACAGTGTTTCATCCTAGATAGGAGATTACGAAGGAAAACTATATATACTTCTATTGGTTGCGATGTACTGGTAATTTTAAAATATTCCATAGATAGCTATTATTAATATTATGAGTATTACCAATAAAGGTTAAGTTTTAGGATATAGGAGGTGTAGGATTAACAGGTGTAAGGTAGTCCTAGGGACATTAGCTATTATGATTTATTGTATAAAACACTGTATCCGAACACCAGAAGGGAAAGTTTAGGTACTTGAAGTACAATAAAAACATGGTAGCATTTAATTCTTTGTGTGTTATTAGTTTAAGCAGACTGTGATTGTCTATTGTTGTGACTAATATGAAGATCAGATCACATTTTATGACCAATTTGTGCAGAAATCCATATCATTCCAAAGGGTTCACATACTTTTTCTTGCAACTGTATATATGAATAGAGATGTCGCGAACATAAAATTTTCCGTTCGCGAACCGAGAATGCGAATTTTCGCAAATGTTCGCGAACGGGCAAACAGCCATAGACTTCAATAGGCAGGCGAATTTTAAAACCCAAAGGGACTCCTTCTGGCCACAATAGTGATGGAAAAGTTGTTTCAAGGGGACTAACACCTGGACTGTGGCATGCCGGAGGGGAATCCATGGCAAAACTCCCATGGAAAATTACGTAGTTGACGCAGAGTCGGGTTTTAATCCATAAAGAGCATAAATCAGCTAACATTCCTAAATTGTTTGGAATAACGTGCTTTAAAACATCAGGTATGATGTTGTATCGATCAGGTAGTGCAAGGGTTACGCACGCTTCACAGTGACAGACCAAACTCCCCGTTTAACGCACCGCAAACAACTGCAAACAGTCCATTTGCACAACCGCAAACTCCCCATTTGCACAAGGTTGGATACCAAGCTAGCCATGTCCTGTTCCTTGTCCTCACTGACATCATTGAAGGTCTCTTCCTCCACCCAGACACGTACAACACCAAGGGTCCCCGAAAGGTGACAACAAGTTCCCTGGGATGCCTGCTGTGCTTGGTCTTTCACCTCCTCAAAGCCACCTTCCTCCTCTGACTCCTCTTCTTCAGACTCCTTTCTCTGCGTTGCCTCTCTCTGCGTTATTATAAGGTGTGTTAAGTAGTACTATTCCTATCAGTTTAATCCCTGTTATGTCCCCTATCAGGGGACGTGTATATGGAATAGATTTTAGGAACCGGGAGATGGAAAAAGATGCTTGGTCGGTCCTCCTACTTCCAATTTGGGGCACTGCGCGTGCAATCTACTGTGCCACCAGATAGGAATAGTACTACTTAACACACCACTCCTATATGGTGGCACAGTAGATTGCACGTACAGTGCCCCAAATTGGAAGTAGGAGGACCGACCAAGCATCTTTTTCCATCTCCCGGTTCCTAAAATCTATTCCATATACACGTCCCCTGATAGGGGACATAACAGGGATTAAACTGATAGGAGTGGTGTGTTAAGTAGTACTATTCCTATCAGTTTAATCCCTGTTACGTCCCCTAATAGGGGACGTGTATGGAATAGATTTTAGACAACCTCAAAGAGTTGTCAATAGTTGACACACTCATGACATAAATTTTATTCCTCTATGCGTCAAACTTGGTGTAGTGATGTCTGTGCTTGTGCGCACGTTTGGGAGATTGCAGGCGATGGGGGTTTTTATCAAAGCCTATTGTCGTGCTGAGGTAGTTCAGTGACAGTTAAGTGACCCAGAAAACAATAATTCTGCAGTGTGGGCCCATTGTTGGCCTAGTAGGCTTTAATGATCACCTTAGATGATCACAAGGAAAATTTATGTTTTTTTCTATGCAAAATTATCCAGCCAATCGCTTTTGGTCTGTTCACAATGAAGCAACGACCTTATCATCTGGGGTGTGCCAACATTGCCATTGCCAACACACTCATAGAGGTGGTCTCTTCATTGTGATACGCAAGCCCCTTCACCACAACAAGGTAACAATCACGAAGGGGAATTGATACATGTATGTGCCTTTTTTTTGTTTTGTTTTTTGCAGCCACAGTGCAGCACCAGAGGCCAGAAAAATTAGGCATGTACACATGCCTGAAAAATTAGGTATTGTAGCAGCGGCCAGAAAAATTTATGTTTCCCAGGCAGAAAGTGCCCTGAAACATTGCGGCTTGAACCCTAGTTGGTGGCAGATAAGTCACGCAAGTCATCCGGCATTCAGAGATAAAATACAGCAGCGTGTGGACCATTTTTAGCCCAAGGCATCTGATCAGACCTTTTTTAGTCTAATGTATCGCCCACTGTCAGTCCCTTCGGGATCCATCCCTCATTCATCTTAATAAAGGTGAGGTAATCTAGACTTTTTTGACCTAGGCGACTTCTCTTAGTGACAATACCTCCTGCTGCACTGAAGGTCCTTTCTGACAGGACACTTGAAGTGGGGCAGGCCAGAAGTTCTATCGCAAATTGGGATAGCTCAGGCCACAGGTCAAGCCTGCACACCCAGTTGTCAAGCGATTCATCGTTCCTAGGAGTGTCGATATCTGCAGTTAAGGCGAGGTAGTCTGCTACCTGTCGGTCGAGTCGTTCTCTGAGGGTGGACCCCGAAGGGCTGTGGCGATGCGTAGGACTTAAAAAGCTCCGCATGTCCTCCATCAACAACACGTCTGTAAAGCGTCCTGTCCTTGCCGGCGTGGTCGTGGTAGGAGGAGGATTACTTTCACCTCTTCCCCTGTTAGATTCCCGTTGTGCTGTGACATCACCCTTATACGCTGTATAAAGCATACTTTAATTTATTTTGGAACTGCTGCATCCTTTCCGACTTGCGGTAATTCGGTAACATTTCAGGCACTTTCTGCCTATACCGGGGGTCTAGTAGCGTGGCCACCCAGTACAGGTCTTTCTCCTTCAGCCTTTTTATACGAGGGTCCCTCAACAGGCACGACAGCATGAAAGACCCCATTTGCACAAGGTTGGATGCCGAGCTACTCATGTCCCGTTCCTCGTCCTCAGTGATCTCACTGAAGGTATGTTCTTTCCCCCAGCCACGTACAACACCACGGGTACCAGATAGGTGACACCGAGCACCCTGGGATGCCTGCTGTGGTTGGTCTTCCTCCTCCTCCTCAAAGCCACATTCTTCCTCTAACTCGTCTTCCTCACACTCCTCTTCAAGCGTTGCCGCAGGTCCAGCAAGTGATGCTGATAAGGCTGTTTCTGGTGGTGATGGTGACCACAACTCTTCCTCGTCCTTTTCACGCTCATCTACGGCCTGATCCACCACTCTTCGCAGGGCACGGTCCAGGAAGAAAACAATTGGGATGATGTCGCTGATGGTGCCTTCGGTGCGACTGACTAGGTTTGTCACCTCCTCAAAAGAACGCATGAGCCTACAGGCATTGCGCATAAGCGTCCAGTAACGTGGCAAAAAAATTCCCAGCTCCGCAGAGGCTGTCCTAGCACCCCGGTCATACAAATACTCGTTGACGGCTTTTTCTTGTTGAAGCAGGCGGTCGAACATTAGGAGTGTGGAATTCCAACGTGTCGGGCTGTCGCAAATCAAGCGCCTCACTGGCATGTTGTTTCGCTGCTGGATATCTGAAAAGTGCACCATGGCCGTGTAGGAACGCCTGAAATGGCCACACACCTTCCTGTCCTGCTTCAGGACGTGCTGTAAGCCTGGGTACTTATGCACAAAGCATTGTACGATCAGATTACACACATGTGACATGTGTCAACTTGCCCGAATTCAATGCCGCCAACAAATTGCTTCCGTTGTCACACACCACTTTGCCGATCTCCAGTTGGTGCGGAGTCAGCCACTGATCCACCTGTGCGTTCAGGAGTGCTGGTCCGGTGTGACTCTCTGCTTTCAGGCAAGTCAACCCCAAGACGGCGTGACACTGTCGTATCCGGGATGTGGAATAGCCCCTGGGGAGCTGGAGGGGTGCCGTTGATGTGGAGCAAGACGCAGCAGCAGAAGAGGACTCAGCCGAGGAGGTTATGGAAGAGGATGGAGTAGGAGGAGTAGAGGAGGTGGCAGCAGGCCTGCGGCAAGTCATGGCGGTGTCACCAACTCCTCTGCAGAGCCACGCATTCCATGCTCGGCAGCCGTCAGCGGGTTTACCCAATGCGCAGTGTAGGTGATATACCTGCCCTGACCGTGCTTTGCAGACCAGGTATCAGTGGTCAGATGGACCCTTGCCCCAACACTGTGTGCCAGACATGCCATTACTTCCTTTTGCACAATCGAGTACAGGTTGGGGATTGCCTTTTGTGCAAAGAAATTTCGGCCGGGTACCTTCCACTGCGGTGTCCCAATAGCTACAAATTTTTGGAAGGCCTTAGAATCCACCAGCTTGTATGGTAAAAGCTGGCGGGCTAAGAGTTCCGACAAGCCAGCTGTCAGACGCCGGGCAAGGGGGTGACTTTTTGACATTGGCTTCTTACGTTCAAACATGTCCTTGACAGACACCTGACTGTGGGCAGATGAGCAGGAACTGCTCAAAGCGAGAGACGGAGTGACGGATGGTTGTGAGGGGGCAAGGAGGACAGCAGTGGTTGACGTGGCTGAAGATGCTGGACCAGGAGGAGGATGGCGGCTTTGAGTTTGTGTGCTGCTTGTACTCATGTGCTGATCCCATGGGCGTTTGTGATTTGAGATCATGTGCCTTCTCAAAGCAGTTGTACCTAGGTGGGTGTTGGACTTCCCACGACTCAGTTTCTTTTGGCACAGGTTGCAAATGGCATCGCTGTTGTCAGAGGCAGACACACAGAAAAAATGCCACACTGCTGAGCTCTGCAATGACGGCATTCTGGTGGTGGCAACAGCATGCGTTGATTGGCGTGCTGTCTGTCTGACTGTGCCACTAGCTCCTTGCGACGACCTCCCCCTGCTTCCAACTCGTCTCCTCCTCTCTGTCTCCCCATCTGAACTTTCCCCCTGTTCTTCTCTTTGAGCGGGCACCCACGGACACATCGTCATCATCACCCGCTTCACTTGTATCTGACAACTCAGCAAAGGAAGCAGCAGCGGGTACAACATCATCATCATCACACCGTACGTCCATGTGTGTAATGCTGCCTGACTGAGACATATCCCTGTTATCTACATCCTCTGGCAATAATGGTTGCGCATCACTCATTTCTTCCAACTGATGTGTAAATAACTCCTCTGACAGATCAAGTGAAGCGGCTGTGGTGCTAGTGTTGGTGGTGGCGGCAGGCCGGCGAGTAGTAACTTGAGAGGTGCCCAAAGATGAGCTGAAGGAGGATGGTGCGTCAAGGTTCCTAGCGGAAGCTGTAGAAGGTTGGATGTCCTCAGAACTTGGGTGGGTGTTGGGTGTCCTCAACTATGTCCTCAGAACTTTTTGAGTTCAGGGTACGTGGCCTCTGAACACTGGGCATTATTCTAGGGCCAAAGGGAATCGCAGCACCACGACCACGACTGCACCTGCGGGGTGGCCTGCCTCTGCCTGTCATTTTTTTTAGATTAGTTTAGTTGTACTATGCGTGCAAGCAGGGCCGGATTAACGTAGGGGCGGATGGAGCTGCAGCTCCAGGCCCCTGCATGAAAATAGGCCCAGCAGCCCGCATACAGGGCCGGACTGGCACGGCCCGTTAGGCCGGTAGCCTTGACTGCTGCACGGCCGGCCGTGCCGACAGCGAGGAGGCTCCTTGACTGGTGCAGTATTACACAGAGGGACTGACAGAGAGAGGAGCCCATCCCCGGCCCCGCCCCCAACAGCAGGCTCCAGCACGGACATTGCCCGGAGCCTGACTCCTCCCACACATGTGACTGATCACATGATCATGACATCACGGAAGGTCCTTCAGCCTGCTAGCTGCTGCTTGTGCAGAGCTGTCATCCGGCTGTTCAGGGCTGTGTATCAGGTAGGACTCGGAGGCTGAGTACAGAGTACAGTCATAGCACACATACCCTATAACAGTGCATCATCCATAGGTCCCCCATAACAGTGCCAACCACAGATCTCTATAACAGTGCCAACCACAGATCCTCCATAACAGTGCCATCCACAGATCCCCATAACAGTGCCATCCACAGATCCCCCATAACAGTGCCAACCACAGATCCCCCATAACAGTGCCAACCACAGATCCCCATAACAATGCCATCCACAGTTCCCCATAACAGTGCCAACCACAGATCCTCCATAACAGTGCCATCCACAGATCCCCATAACAATGCCATCCACAGATCCCCCATAACAGTGCCAACCACAGATCCTCCATAACAGTGCCATCCACAGATCCCCATAACAATGCCATCCACAGATCCCCATAACAGTGCCATCCACAGATCCTCCATAACAGTGCCATCCACAGATCCTCCATAACAGTGCCATCCACAGATCCCCATGACAGTGCCATCCACAGATCCTCCATAACAGTGCCATCCACAGATCCTCCATAACAGTGCCATCCACAGATCCCCATGACAGTGCCATCCACAGATCCTCCATAACAGTGCCATCCACAGATCCCCATAACAGTGCCATCCACAGATCCTCCATAACAGTGCCATCCACAGATCCCCATAACAGTGCCATCCACAGATCCCCATGACAGTGCCATCCACAGATCCTCCATAACAGTGCCATCCACAGACCCCCCATAACAGTGCCATCCACAGATCCTCCATAACAGTGCCATCCACAGATCCCCCATAACAGTGCCATCCACAGATCCCCATGACAGTGCCATCCACAGATCCTCCATAACAGTGCCATCCACAGACCCCCCATAACAGTGCCATCCACAGATCCTCCATAACAGTGCCATCCACAGATCCCCCATAACAGTGCCATCCACAGATCCCCATAACAATGCCATCCACAGATCCCCATAACAGTGCCATCCACAGATACTCCCATAACAGTGTGCCATCCACAGATCCCCATAACAGTGTCATCCATAGATCCCCTCCATACCAGCGTGATCTACAGATCCCCCATAACAGTGCCAACCACAGATCCTTCATAACAGTGCCATCCACAGATCCCCATAACAGTGCCATCCACAGATCCTCCATAACAGTGCCATCCACAGATCCTCCATAACAGTGCCATCCACAGATCCTGTATAACAGTGCCATCCACAGATCCTGTATAACAGTGCCATCCACAGATCCTGTATAACAGTGCCATCCACAGATCCCCATGACAGTGCCATCCACAGATCCTCCATAACAGTGCCATCCACAGACCCCCCATAACAGTGCCATCCACAGATCCTCCATAACAGTGCCATCCACAGATCCCCCATAACAGTGCCATCCACAGATCCCCATAACAATGCCATCCACAGATCCCCATAACAGTGCCATCCACAGATACTCCCATAACAGTGTGCCATCCACAGATCCCCATAACAGTGTCATCCATAGATCCCCTCCATACCAGCGTGATCTACAGATCCCCCATAACAGTGCCAACCACAGATCCTTCATAACAGTGCCATCCACAGATCCCCATAACAGTGCCATCCACAGATCCTCCATAACAGTGCCATCCACAGATCCTCCATAACAGTGCCATCCACAGATCCTGTATAACAGTGCCATCCACAGATCCTGTATAACAGTGCCATCCACAGATCCTGTATAACAGTGCCATCCGCAGATCCCCCATAACAGTGCAGGGGTGTGGAAATTTTAAAAAAAACTACTTGTCGAAGGACTAAAGCGGGGGCTCGATCTACTTGTTCCTCATGACAACCTACTTGTCCTGATACAAAAAATAATTTTAAATCAAAACCTTATTTCAATGCACCGCCACGCTTTCTTATGCAGGGATGGGTGGCTGGCTTGCGTTCCAGCCTTTGTGGTGTGAAATGACTAAGTTTAGGCCTCGTTCACACCAGATGATTCTGTCCAGAATGCCTACATCGCGGCCGGCTCACTATGTTGTGGGGCAGGAGGGGGCGTGACAATCCATTGAAGTGAATGGCACCGTAGCCACAGGCGCAGGCGATCGGATGCACGGGATCGCAAGGCACAATTATGCCTGAGGTCCGGTCACAAGGCTGCTTGCAGCATTTTGTTTTGACTGGACCGCAGACATAATGTGCCTTGCGATCCTGTGCAGCCAATCGCATTGCAGCCGTTGGGCATGGTTATGGTGCCAATCACTTCAACAGACCCCTCCTGCCTCACGATATAGTTAGCCGGCCGCAATGCGGTGCAGGGCATTCTGGACAGAATCAGGCCGGAACGCACTGCCTGGTGTGAACGAGGCCTTAATGTGATCACAGCAATTAGTTTAGTGCACACGCTTGCTAATCTTAGCACATTACTACCCGTACCTCTAGGTGGTTTAGGCAAACTAGCTGCTGATGTGGCATGGAAAGGACCCCCCTCACCTTCCCAGTTTGACAACACATGCAGAAAGGGGGTCCTCTGAGGGGTGCTGGCAGAGGTGAAAGTTCTATCAATGCCCCTGGCTCTGTAACGGCTCTGTCACTGCTCCTCCCCCAGAACCTTTCATTGCTTCACCCCTCCAGCTCTGTAATTTCTTCTTCCCCACGCTGTCACTACACCACGCCCCCCCCTTCCCACTCTGTCACCGCGGCTGCGTCACTGCTCTTAGAGATGGGAAGTTCGGATCTTTTTCATGAATCGGATCTTCGGTTCACTTGCTGAGGCTACTTTCACACTAGCGTTCAGAGCGGGTCCGTCTGATGTTTCATCAGACGGATCCGCTCCTATAATGCAGACGTTTGCATCCGTTCAGAACGGATCCGTCTGCATTATAACTTAGAAAAATTTCTAAGTCTGAAAGTAGCTTCAGACGGATCCGTCCAGACTTTACATTGAAAGTCAATGGGGGCGGATCCGCTTGAAGATTGAACCATATGGTGTCATCTTCAAGCGGATCCGTCCCCATTGACTTACATTGTAAGTCTGGACGGATCCGCTCGCCTCCGCACGGCCAGGCGGACACCCGAACGCTGCAAGCAGCGTTCAGGTGTCCGCTCACTGAGCGGAGCGGAGGCTGAGCGCTGGCAGGCGGATGCATTCTCAGCGGATCCGCCTCCACTGAGAATGCATTAGGGCTGGACAGCTGCGTTCAGGACCGCTTGTGAGCCCCTTCAGACGGAGCGCACGAGCGGACACCCGAACGCTAGTGTGAAAGTAGCCTGAGTCGGCTCTCAAGTGAACCGAAGGTCAGGAGGGACTGGCTCCTGGCAAACACAGCTCTGCTGCAGTGAATGCCGTGGAGCAGACTGTGATGTAGTGGCTATAGTTATTGCAGGGACTCAGATAATTGTCTGAGAGTTTATTAGTTAAAAGAATGGTGTCACTGAGTCCCTACCAGGCTTCCTGCTCTGCTACACTGCTGCATGCACCCTGTACACACACAGCTCTGCTACATGCTATACTAGCTCTGCTACATGCTACACACAGCTCTGCTACATGCTATACTAGCTCTGCTACATGCTCCCCCCCCCCCATGGGGGTTCTACAAAAGAGCTATTGTGGGGCAAAATTCATATTCGTGTTTTAAAATGAATGCTTTCGCCTTTTATAAACAAGTAAATAAGGACACAATGCTGTGGGGCTGGTGTGCAACTTTTTCCAGGGCTGGTTTTTATCCCCAGTCCGGCCCTGTCCGCATAGGCCGCCCCGCAACCCTTTAGTAGGACCGAACCGTGCTGACTGTCAGATGATGACAGGGCCGGCGCGCAAGGAGAAATCTCCCAGGCCGGCCCTTTACAGAACTCACCAGGACAGTGACAGCTGACAGATCAGGTCAGGTGACAAGTCAGCTGTGCACGCCGCGCTGCGTCGTCACGTCAGACTCCTCCCCTGGGGCCTAGGCCATGCCGTAAAGTGAAAGACCGTGACGGCTGCTGCGCGCGGGAAGTTCAAAATTCTTCCTGCGTGGAGTCAGGGGTGCTGCCAGCGGTGAGTCGCGTTCAGCAGCCTTCAGTATACTGCCCAGAAAACAACTCCTAGGCGGTAAGTAAATCAGCATTGGCTCACCTCACCTATTATACTGAATACTGTATAATTTATACATGTCATTCAGGAGCATGGAAAAGCTGGGTGATGATTTTTTTCACCTAGCTTTTCCATGCTCCTGAATTGCATATCTGCTTATAGGCATATATATCTTTATAATAGCTGAGCCTGATCTATTATAAACAGATATGCCATTCAGGAGCATGGAAAAGCTAAGGAGAAATAGTCACCTAGCTCTTCAATGCTCCTGGGTGGTATATCTGCTTATAATAGATCAGGTATTATAAACAGATATGCCTAAAGGCAGATTTGCCATTCAGGAGCATAGCATGGAAAGGTAAGGTGAGAAATTGTCACCTAGCTTTTCCATGCTCCTGAATGGCAGATCTGCATATAATAGCTTGGCTATTATAAACATGTATGCATATAAGCAGATATGCCATTCAGGAGTATGGAAAAGCTAGGTGACTATTTCTTGCCTACCTATCTTTTCCAAGCTCCTCAATGGCATATCTGCTTATAATAGATTAGCTTTTATAAACACATATGCCATTCAGGAGCATGGAAAAGCTAGACGTGAATAGCTTTTTCATGCTCCTGAATGACATATCCAGCAGCACTAGTTAACTCCTGGGGGGTGGCTATACATAATACAGCCATCTATATAGATGGCTGTATATTTAAACTGTGGCCAGAGATGTACACTTAGGATAAGTTCACACAGCAGATTTTTCACACGCAAACCCGTGCGTAAATCTGCTTCAAAATTACGCATGAACTTTAGTCCAATAGACTTGAATGGGATTACGCAGACCCGTTCACACTTCAAACTTTATGCATGCGTATTTTCACATGTGTAATTTTGCGTAAATTCACACTTTATTTGTGCTATAAAAAGTTGCTCTGCGTTGCGTTTTCATTTTCTATAAAAAGGCCCATTAAAATCTTCTGCACCAGGCCCATGATGCTCTTAATCCGGCCCTGCGTGCAAGGTACTGTGACACCAAATATGAGTTGCCCTGGTGACACTATGCACTTATGCACTTGCAGCTGGGCCTTAAACACACAAACACGTGTAGGCTACTGACTGCTATTTATTCACAGTCAAAATTGTTGTTTTTCTTTCAATGTAATCTACTGTGACACCAAATATGAGTTGCACTGGTGACACTATGACCTTGCAGCGCAGGGCATGAAACACACACGCACGTGCAGGCAATTGACTGCTATTATATTACAGTCAAAAAAGTTATTATTTTTTTTAAAATGCAAGCTACTGTGACACCAGATATGAGTGGTGGCACTGGGCAAGTGGGCACAGTATACGCTGTGAGTCTGACACACACGCTGGCAAGAAACTGCAATTAGATTACACAAAAAAAAAAAAGCAGACTGATGTTCTAGCCCTAAAAAGGGCTTTTTGGGGTGCTGTCCGTACATCAGAGATCAGATGAGTCTTTCAGGACTGTAGTGGACACTGAATACACTAGCCTAGATATCAATTTCCCTATTAAATCAGCAGCAGCTACACTGTCTCTCCTCTCACTAAGAATGCAGCTTCCGAATGAATCTAAAATGGATGCTGTCCAGGAGGTGGGAGGGTCTGGGATGGAGGGTATGATGCTGATTGGCTGGAATGTGTCTGCTGACTGTGAGGTACAGGGTCAAAGTTTACTCAATGATGACGAATAGAGGGCGGACCGAACATCCCATATGTTCGCCCGCCGCGGCGAACGCGAACAAGCTATGTTCGCCGGGAACTGTTCGCCGGCGAATAGTTCGGGACATCTCTATATATGAATATGTGAACAGATGCTATATTCACTATTTTAATGAATTTGAGGAACTCAACAAATATATCATGATCAAAATCATTTATGCCCATCTACAACAAAAAGGTGGCCTCTTTCAGTTACGATCCTATTCTATAATGATAACTGCTATACTGTAATATACTACAGTAATTAAAATCAATCTGTGGAAAAGATGTTTTTTTAGGAGTGCAAGATCAAGATTGAGGCAGGCACATCTATAAACGCATACAGTGAAAACAAAACACAAAGCTAGCTAGCACATCCTGTAAAATGAAATAAGTGTGTTGGTGTTAATGCCTGATTTTGTGAACGAAACTCCTACTTACCTGCAAAATTGTGTGGTCTATTCATTAACAACTAAACAATTTTGCATGTAAAAAACTGTCTTATTAAACTAGTCATTAAATATTAATTTGAAAAAGGATGATGCCGTCTGCCATATGTATCAGCCTATTAGTAGAGTTGAGCGGACACCTGGATGTTAGGAGTTCGACGAGTTCGGCCGAACTTGAAAAAAAAGTTTGGGTTCGGGACACGAGCTTGACCCGAACTTGACCCCGAACTCCATTGAAGTCAATGGGGACCCGAACTTTTGGGCACTAAAATAGTCCTGGAAAGGACAGGGAAATTTGGATAGGGAAATGACTTAAAATAACATAAAATACAGAAAAATTAAAAATCTGGATCTAGGAGTAGGAGGTTGAGGAGGCAGTGGATGGGTGGATGTGGCGGTGTAGGTTGACGTGGCGGTGTAGGTGGAAGCGGCGGTGAAGGAGAAATAGGTAGCCAACACTGATTTGTGTTATTATTATTTTTTTTTATTGGGGTATCCCCCAAAATATTGGGACATATAACAAAATAAAACAAAGAATAAGTGCACTTGAGTACAAGAATGGATGGTTGAGGCTGATATAAATGTCTAATCTGCACAAGGTACGGAGAAGTCCTGAGGGATCCATGCCTGGTTCATTTTAATAAACGTAAGCTTGTCCACATTGGCTGCGGCCTGTGATAATGCTCTCTGCCATGCTAAACACACGTTCACACTATACACTGGCTGCAGGGAAGGTCAGCACCTCCAAGGCTGACAAAGCTTTTCCACATTTTGGCCATGCTAACCTCTGCCTTCGCCTTGTGCTTCCACTGTGCCCCCGCTGTCAGATGGGAATTCCATCATCAGCGAGCGCTTGTAGTCGCGCATCTTCCGATCAGTAACAGATGTTTTCACTAAATTTAGTTCCCTGTCAGCAATGTAGAGCAGGGGTTCATTCACGGCAAAAGGGGGTTCATGTCACCCAGCAATAGAACAGAGGATTTTGAGAGATTTAGGCCAATGTCACCCAGGCACAGCAGGGGTTCATTCACGGCAAAAGGGGGTTCATGTCACCCAGCAATAGAACAGAGGATTTTGAGAGATTTAGGCCCCTGTCACCCAGGCACAGCAGGGGTTTGAATACGGCAAAAATTGTAAAATGTCACCCGACAATTGAAAATAAGAATTTTTTCAATTTAGGGCACTAAATTTGGCACTTTTTTGCAATAAAATGGCTCTAAAATAGTCCTTGAAAAGGCTAGAGGGATGTAAAAGGCAGTAAAATGTGCTTAAGAGCATGGCAACTGCTCTGCAAACAAATGTGGATAGGGAAATAACAAAAAAAATTTACAAATTATTAACCTGCAACTCAGAGAAGGAGGTGGATATGGAGTCGGAGGTTGAGGAGGCGGTGAATGTGGTGTTGTAGGTGGAGGCAGCAATGGAGGAGGAGGAGGTAGCCAACAAAATATTGGGACAAATAAAAAAAAAAGAAAACAAAGAATCATTGCACTTGACTTAAGTACAAGAATGTATGTTTGATGGTGGTTTAAATGTCTATTCTGCACAAGGTACAGACAAGTCTTGTGGGATCCAAGCCTGGTTCATTTTAATGAACGTGAGCTTGTCCACGTTGGCTGTGGACAGGTGGCTGCGCTTGTCTGTGATGATGCCTCCTGCCATGCTAAACACACATTCAGATAATACACTGGCTGCAGGGCAGGCCAGCACCTCCAAGGCGTAAAGGGCAAGCTAGGGCCATGTGCCCAATTTGGAGACCCAAAAGTTGAAGGGGGCAGACCCGTCATTTAGTACGTGTAGGCGTGTGCACACATACTGCTCCACCATGTTGGTGAAATGCTGCCTCCTGCTAAGACGTTCCATATCAGCTGGTGGTGCTGGTTGTTTTGGCGTGCTGACAAAGCTTTTCCCCTTTTTAGCCATGCTAACCCTGTCTTCTGAGGTGCTGGCGGTGCCCCAGCTGCGTTGGCGACCTCTTTCTCGTCCTCTGCCTTCGCCTTGTGCTTCCACTGTGCCCCCGCTGTCAGGTGGGAATGCCACCAGCAGCGCGTCTACCAGCGTGCGCTTGTACTCGCGCATCTTACGAACACGCTCCAGTGACGGAATTAAGGACGGTACGTTGTCCTTGTAACGGGGATCCAGCAGCGTGGCCACCCAGTAATCAGCACAATTTAGAATGTGGGCAACTCGGCGGTCGTTGCGGAGACACTCCCAACATGTAATTGCTCACGTGTGCCAGGCTGCCCAGAGGCAACGAAAAGCTGTCATCTGTGGGAGGTGTATCGTCTGTGTCCTCTGCATCCCCCCATCCACGCACCAGTGATGGCCATGAGCTGGTCTGGGTGCCACCCTTCTGTGAACATGGTTCCTCCTCCTGCATCTCCTCCTCCTCATCCTCCACCTCCTCCAGAACTGTGTCCTCGCTGGACAATTGTGTACCTTGAGTTTGTGGGTGCAGGAACCCACCATCGGAGCCACTTGGGAATGACTGGCCGGAAACCCTACGAAATGATCCCCCTTCCTCCTCCTCCTGTGCCACATCCTTTTCCATCATCGCCATGAGCGTTTTTTCAAGGAGGCATAGAAGTGGGATAGTAACGCTGAGAACGGCGTTATCGGCACTGGCCATGTTGGTAAAGTACTCGAAACAGTGCAACAAGGAACACAGGTCTCGCATATGTAACATCCCGGAGTATGTCACTAAACTCTTTCTCCCCGCTACAACATGTTAGGTGTATGTGTATTGTCATCTTGTGTGATCTAACAATGCATTCTTCCATTATATGTATTTTCCAGGCCTGTATAATGTATTTGCTGTAATTTCCATGTACACCAGCAGGCAGCAATATGTTCAGCAGACTATAGCCAGTTTAGTATATCTGGACTGGAATAGTTCATTCCAGTCTAGCTCCCCCCTCTTTGAGGAGGTGTGGAATATTCCCACATCCTACCTCATGGGGAGGAGAGGAAGTTAAGTTAGTGTGTTCCAGCTCTCCCTGCAAGGGGAAGACTGTGTTGGTAGGAGCTCCCAGAAACAGGGATCCCAACCTAGGATCCAGCCTCGGCTGAGGTCAAGGATCATTCTTCCCAGCCTGAGTCTTCTACCTCAGCTGGTGACAAAGCAAGCAGCCACCTCCAGATCTACAGACCTCCAGGACGAAATATACCCTGCGAGCCGAACTGTGAGTACTTACCCAGAGTCCAGGAGAAACCAAATACCTCCTCAGCTAATCAGGCCCACACCAAGCAGAAGACAGACAGAGCAGAAGATAGATACCTGCCAGATTCTCTAGGCATATAAATAGAAGCAGAATACATATTGATTCCTGCCACATATTGCCAATACCTGCTGGGACCCAAGACCTATGCTGTTACTCGTATGGATTCAAGCTGCATTAAAGGGCTTCTGTCACCCCACTAAAGGCATTTTTTTTTTTTGGGCTAGTTAAATTACTTATTATGCGATAAATGAAAATATAATGGTCTTACTTACTTTGCTTCAGGAGTTTCTTCTAAAAACAAACTTTTATAATATGTAAATTAGGTCTCTACCAGCAAGTAGGGCGTCTACTTGCGGGTAGCAGCTGCAGAAAACCGCCCCCTCGTCGTGTTGATTGACAGGGCCAGCCGGGATCTCCTCCTACGGCCGGTCCTGTCAGCATTTCAAAAATTGCGCGCCTGTGTTCATTCGGCGCAGGCGCTCTGAGATAAGGAGGCTCGCCTCCTCAGCACTCCCTCAGTGCGCCTGCGCCGATGACGTCTTCTATTTCGGTGATGTCATCGGCGCAGGCGCACTGAGGGAGTTCTGAGGAGGCGAGCCTCCTCATCTCAGAGCGCCTGCGCCGAATGAACACAGGCGCGCGATTTTTGAAATGCTGACAGGGCTGGCCGGAGGAGTAGATCCCGGCTGGCCCTGTCAATCAACACGACGAGGGGGCGGTTTTCTGCAGCTGCTACCAGCAAGTAGACGCCCTACTTGCTGGTAGAGACCTAATTTACATATTATAAAAGTTCGTTTTTAGAAGAAACTGCTGAAGCAAAGTAAGTAAGACCATTATATTTTCATTTATCGCATAATAAGTAATTTAACTAGCCCAAAAAAAAATAAGGACTTTAGTGGGGTGACAGAAGCCCTTTAAGTAAAGACAAGTTGGATTATATCACCAGTCTGGATCTAATTCCTTACTACCAAAGTTCCTCAGTTACTCCTACTAACACACATTTTATTGCAAGTGAGCCGGGATCCAGGACTCCAGCCGTTCCAAGGTAGGAGACACCGTTGACACTATACCTACTACACAGAGACATTATCCCCCTCTGGCATTCCTCACCTTGTACGTGAGTAGAGTTGAGCGAACACCTGGATGTTCGGGTTCGAGAAGTTCGGCCGAACTTCCCGGAAATGTTCGGGTTCGGGATCCGAACCCGATCCGAACTTCGTCCCGAACCCGAACCCCATTGAAGTCAATGGGGACCCGAACTTTTGGGCACTAAAAAGGCTGTAAAACAGCCCAGGAAAGAGCTAGAGGGCTGCAAAAGGCAGCAACATGTAGGTAAATCCCCTGCAAACAAATGTGGATAGGGAAATGAATTAAAATAAAAATAAAAAAAATAAAAATGAACCAATATCAATTGGACAGAGGTCCCATAGCAGAGAATCTGGCTTCACGTCAGCAGAGAATCAGTCTCTTCATGCCATAGCAGAGAATCTGGCTTCATGTCAGCGCAGAATCTGTCTTCATGTCATAGCAGAGAATCAGGCTTCACGTCACCCACCACTGGAACAGGCCACTGTCACACATTTAGGCCCCGGCACCCAGACAGAGGAGAGGTTCATTCAACTTTGGGTTGCCCCGCAATATAATGGTAAAATTAAAATAAAAATAGTATTGAATGAGGAAGTGCCCTGGAGTAGAATAATATATTGTTAAGGGGAGGTAGTTAATATCTAATCTGCACAAGGGATGGACAGGTCCTGTGGGATCCATGCCTGGTTCATTTTTATGAACGTCAGCTTGTCCACATTGGCTGTAGACAGGCGGCTGCGTTTGTCTGTAATGACGCCCCCTGCCGTGCTGAATACACGTTCAGACAAAACGCTGGCCGCCGGGCAGGCCAGCACCTCCAAGGCATAAAAGGCTAGCTCTGGCTACGTGGACAATTTGGAGACCCAGAAGTTGAATGGGGCCGAACCATCAGTCAGTACGTGGAGGGGTGTGCACAGGTACTGTTCCACCATGTTAGTGAAATGTTGCCTCCTGCTAACACGTTCTGTATCAGGTGGTGGTGCAGTTAGCTGTGGCGTTGTGACAAAACTTTTCCACATCTCTGCCATGCTAACCCTGCCCTTAGAGGAGCTGGCCGTGACACAGCTGCGTTGGCGACCTCTTGCTCCTCCTCTGCCTTCGCCTTGGGCTTCCACTGGTTCCCCTGTGACATTTGGGAATGCTCTTAGTAGCGCGTCTACCAACGTGCGCTTGTACTCGCGCATCTTCCTATCACGCTCCAGTGTAGGAAGTAAGGTGGGCACATTGTCTTTGTACCGGGGATCCAGCAGGGTGGCAACCCAGTATTCCGCACACGTTAAAATGTGGGCAACTCTGCTGTCGTTGCGCAGGCACTGCAGCATGTAGTCGCTCATGTGTGCCAGGCTGCTCAGAGGTAAGGACAAGCTGTCCTCTGTGGGAGGCGTATCGTCATCGTCCTGTGTTTCCCCCCAGCCACGCACCAGTGATGGGCCCGAGCTGCTTTGGGTGCCACCCCGCTGTGAACATGCTTCATCCTCATCCTCCTCCACCTCCTCCTCATCCTCGTCCTCCTCGTCCTCCAGTAGTGGGCCCTGTCTGGCCACATTTGTACCTGGCCTCTGGTGTTGCAAAAAACCTCCCTCTGAGTCACTTTGAAGAGACTGGCCTGAAAGTGCTAAAAATGACCCCTCTTCCTCCTCTTCCTCCTGGGCCACCTCCTCTTCCATCATCGCCCTAAGTGTTTTCTCAAGAAGACATAGAAGTGGTATTGGAACGCTGATAACGGCGTCATCGCCACTGGCCATGTTGGTGGAGTACTCGAAACAGCGCAACAGGGCTCACAGGTCTCGCATGGAGGCCCAGTCATTGGTGGTGAAGTGTGTCTGATCCGCAGTGCGACTGACCCGTGCGTGCTGCAGCTGAAACTCCACTATGGCCTGCTGCTGCTCGCACAGTCTGTCCAGCATATGCAAGGTGGAGTTCCACCTGGTGGGTACATCGCATATGAGGCGGTGAGCGGGAAGGCCGAAGTTACGCTGTAGCGCAGACAGGCGAGCAGCGGCAGGGTGTGAAGCGCGAACAGACGGCCCGCACTTTATGCAGCAGCTCTGACATGTCGGGGTAGTTGCGAAAGGAACTTCTGCACCACCAAATTCAGCACATGCGCCAGGCAAGGGATGTGCGTCAAACCGGCTAGTCCCAGAGCTGCAACGAGATTTCGCCCATTATCGCACACCACCAGGCCGGGCTTGAGGCTCACCGGCAGCAACCACTCGTCGGTCTGTTGTTCTATACCCCACCACAACTCCTGTGCGGTGTGGGGCCTGTCCCCCAAACATATGAGTTTCAGAATGGCCTGCTGACGTTTACCCCGTGCTGTGCTGATGTTGGTGGTGAAGGTGTGTGGCTGACTGGATGAGCAGGTGGAAGAAGAGGGGGAGGAAGCTGAGTAGGAGGAGGAGGAGACAGGAGGCAAAGAATGTTGCCCTGCGATCCTTGGTGGCGGAAGGACGTGCGCCAAACAGCTCTCCGCCTGGGGCCCAGCCGCCACTACATTTACCCAGTGTGCAGTTAGGGAGATATAGCGTCCCTGGCCGTGCTTACTGGTCCACGTATCTGTGGTTAGGTGGACCTTGCCACAGATGGCGTTGCGCAGTGCACACTTGATTTTATCGGACACTTGTTTGTGCAGGGAAGGCACGGCTCTCTTGGAGAAGTAGTGGCGGCTGGGAACAACATACTGTGGGACAGCAAGTGACATAAGCTGTTTGAAGCTGTGTGTGTCCACCAGCCTAAATGACAGCATTTCATAGGCCAGTAGTTTAGAAATGCTGGCATTCAGGGACAGGGATCGAGGGTGGCTAGGTGGGAATTTACGCTTTCTCTCAAATGTTTGTGAGATGGAGAGCTGAACGCTGCCGTGTGACATGGTTTAGATGCTTGGTGACGCAGGTGGTGGTGTTGGTGGTACATCCCATGTTTGCTGGGCGGCAAGTGCCAACGTTCCTCCAGAGGCGGAGGAAGAGGCCGAGGCGGCGGCAGCAGCAGAAGAGGCCGAGACAGCAGCAGCAGAAGAGGTAGCAGGGGGAGCCTGAGTGACTTCTTTGTTTTAAGGTGTTTACTCCACTGCAGTTCATGCTTTGCATGCAGGTGCCTGGTCATGCAGGTTGTGCTAAGGTTCAGAACGTTAATGCCTCGCTTCAGGCTCTGATGGCACAGCGTGCAAACCACTCGGGTCTTGTCGTCAGCACATTGTTTGAAGAAGTGCCATGCCAGGGAACTCCTTGAAAATGCCTTTGGGGTGCTCGGTCCCAGATGGCGGCGGTCAGTAGCAGGCGGAGTCTCTTGGCGGCGGGTGTTCTGATTTTGCCCACTGCTCCCTCTTTTGCTACGCTGTTGGCTCGGTCTCACCACTGCCTCTTCCTCCGAACTGTGAAAGTCAGTGGCACGACCTTCATTCCATGTGGGGTCTAGGACCTCATCGTCCCCTGCATCGTCTTCCACCCAGTCTTGATCCCTGACCTCCTGTTCAGTCTGCACACTGCAGAAAGATGCAGCAGTTGGCACCTGTGTTTTGTCATCATCAGAGACGTGCTGAGGTGGTATTCCCATGTCCTCATCATCAGGAAAAATAAGTGGTTGTGCGTTAGTGCATTCTATCTCTTCCACCCCTGGGGAAGGGCTAGGTGGATGCCCTTGGGAAACCCTGGCAGCAGAGTCTTCAAACAGCATAAGAGACTGCTGCATAACTTGAGGCTCAGACAGTTTCCCTGATATGCATGGGGGTGATGTGACAGACCGATGGGCTTGGTTTTCATGCGCCATCTGAGCGCTTTCTGCAGAAGACTGGGTGGGAGATAATGTGAACGTGCTGGATCCACTGTCGGCCACCCAATTGACTAATGCCTGCACCTGCTCAGGCATTACCATCCTTAGAACGGCATTGGGCCCCACCAAATATCGCTGTAAATTCTGCTGGCTACTGGGACCTGAGGTAGTTGGTTCACTAGGACGTGTGGCTGTGGCAGAACGGCCACGTCCTCTCCCAGCACCAGAGGGTCCACTAACACCACCACGACCATGTCCACGTCCGCGTCCCTTATTAGATGTTTTCCTCATTGTTCCCGTTCACCACAATTTTGAGAATGGCAAATTTGGGAATAGTTTTTCAATCCAGAACAAAAAGTGTGCTTTTACGGTCACTACAAATAACTTGACTAGCTAAAACAGTACAGATTTGGTTGAATAGAAATGTGAGGCCTGTTTTTTTTTTGCGCTGTGTGACAGGTATAGGTTTAATCACAGAATCAGATTTCTATCAGCACGCTAGCGTGTGTCTTAGGTTTTTCTGAATGACACTATCACTAGCTTCAATGTAAGATATTCTCTTTGGGATAGATTTCAAGTAGGCCTCAAATACCAGAAACTAGTTATTTTGCGAATGGCAAATTTGGGAATGGTTTTTCAACCCAGAAAAAAAAGTGTGCCTTTACGGTCACTACAAATAACTTGACCAGCTAAAACAGTAGAGATTTGGTTAAATAGAGATGTGAGGCCTGTTTTTTTTTGCGCTGTGTGACAGGTATAGGTTTAATCACAGAATCAGATTTCTATCAGCACGCTAGCGTGTGTCTTAGGTTTTTCTGAATGACACTATCACTAGCTTCAATGTAAGATATTCTTTTTGGGATAGATTTCAAGTAGGCCTCAAATACCAGAAACTAGTTATTTTGAGAATGGCAAATTTGGGAATGGTTTTTCAACCCAGAAAAAAAAGTGTGCTTTTACGGTCACTACAAATAACTTGACCAGCTAAAACAGTAGAGATTTGGTTAAATAGAGATGTGAGGCCTGTTTTTTTTTGCGCTGTGTGACAGGTATAGGTTTAATCACAGAATCAGATTTCTATCAGCACGCTAGCGTGTGTCTTAGGTTTTTCTGAATGACACTATCACTAGCTTCAATGTAAGATATTCTTTTTGGGATAGATTTCAAGTAGGCCTCAAATACCAGAAACTAGTTATTTTGCGAATGGCAAATTTGGGAATGGTTTTTCAACCCAGAAAAAAAAGTGTGCCTTTACGGTCACTACAAATAACTTGACCAGCTAAAACAGTAGAGATTTGGTTAAATAGAGATGTGAGGCCTGTTGTTTTTTGCGCTGTGTGACAGGTATAGGTTTAATCACAGAATCAGATTTCTATCAGCACGCTAGCGTGTGTCTTAGGTTTTTCTGAATGACACTATCACTAGCTTCAATGTAAGATATTCTTTTTGGGATAGATTTCAAGTAGGCCTCAAATACCAGAAACTAGTTATTTTGAGAATGGCAAATTTGGGAATGGTTTTTCAACCCAGAAAAAAAAGTGTGCTTTTACGGTCACTACAAATAACTTGACCAGCTAAAACAGTAGAGATTTGGTTAAATAGAGATGTGAGGCCTGTTTTTTTTTTGCGCTGTGTGACAGGTATAGGTTTAATCACAGAATCAGATTTCTATCAGCACGCTAGTGTGTGTCTTAGGTTTTTCTGAATGACACTATCACTAGCTTCAATGTAAGATATTCTCTTTGGGATAGATTTCAAGTAGGCCTCAAATACCAGAAACTAGTTATTTTGAGAATGGCAAATTTGGGAATGGTTTTTCAACCCAGAAAAAAAAGTGTGCTTTTACGGTCACTGCAAATAACTTGACCAGCTAAAACAGTAGAGATTTGGTTAAATAGAGATGTGAGGCCTGTTTTTTTTTGCGCTGTGTGACAGGTATAGGTTTAATCACAGAATCAGATTTCTATCAGCACGCTAGCGTGTGTCTTAGGTTTTTCTGAATGACACTATCACTAGCTTCAATGTAAGATATTCTTTTTGGGATAGATTTCAAGTAGGCCTCAAATACCAGAAACTAGTTATTTTGAGAATGGCAAATTTGGGAATGGTTTTTCAACCCAGAAAAAAAAGTGTGCTTTTACGGTCACTACAAATAACTTGACCATCTAAAACAGTACAGATTTGGTTGAATAGAAATGTCAGGTCTATTTTTTAGGCCCTGGGTGACAGGCTCAACTTGCCCCTGATGTAATATATGGCCAAAAAATAACCACACTGTTGATGGTTAAATGCACTTGGGTGACACAGGCTCAGCCTGCACCAGATGTAGTATATGGCCAAAAAATAATCAGACTGTCGATGGTTAAATGCACTTCGGTGACACAGGCTCAGCCTGCAGCTGATGTAGTATATGGCCAAAAAATAACCAGACTGTTGATGGTTAAATGCACTTCGGTGACACAGGCTCAGCCTACAGCTGATGTAGGATATAGCACAAAATAACCACACTATCGATGGTTAAATACACTTGGTGATAGCTTGTGCTGGCGCACCACAAGTCACAAAATGGCCGCCGATCACCCCAGAAAAAAAGTGATCTAAAAACGCTCTGGGCAGCCCCAAAAAAGTGAGCAAGTCAATAATAGCACTTCAATGATCCACAGCTGCAGATCGATCACAGAATGAAGTCTTTTGGAGGAGTTAATCTGCCTACTCTCGCCCTAACGTCGCAGCTGCAACCTCTCCCTATACTGATCATAGCAGAGTGACGTGCGGCGCTACGTGACTCCAGCTTAAATAGAGGCTGGGTCACATGCTGCACTGGCCAATCACAGCCATGCCAATAGTAGGCATGGCTGTGATGGCCTCTTGGGGCAAGTAGTATGACGCTTGTTGATTGGCTGCTTTGCAGCCTTTCAAAAAGCGCCAAGAAAGAGCCGAACACCGAACCCGAACCCGGACTTTTACGAAAATGTTCGGGTTCGGGTCCGTGTCACGGACACCCCAAAATTCGGTACGAAACAGTTCGGGTTCGCTTATCTTTATACGTGAGTTATTACATCTTAAAGGGCCCTGTTACAGTACCTGCGCAAGCTTCAATTGGCGTCACAAACTACTCATAGACTTATATGCATCTATCCTGACCCACTGCATCATTGGCCACCGTACCAGTGTCCTGCTCATTGCACATTGAGGCCCAGTCATTGGTGGTGAAGGGGTGCTGCTCCGCCGAGCGACTCACCCGTGCGTGCTGCAGCTGAAACTCCACTATCGCCTGCTGCTGCTCGCACAGTCTGGCCAGCATGTGCAAGGTGGAGTTCCACCTTGTGGGCACGTCGCATATGAGGCGGTGAGCGGGAAGGCCGAAGTTACGCTGCAGTGCTGACAGGCGAGCAGCAGCAGGGTGAGAACGCCGAAAGCGTGCACAGACGGCCCGCACTTTATGCAGCAGCTCTGACATGTCGGGGTAATTTTTAAGGAATCCCTGCACCACCAAATTCAGCACATGCGCCAGGCAAGGGATGTGCGTCAAACAGGCTAGTCCCAGAGCTGCTACGAGATTTCGCCCATTATCGCACACCACCAGGTCGGGCTTGAGGCTGACTGGCACAAACCACTCATCGGTCTGTTGTTCAAGGCCCGTCCACAGCTCCTGCGCTGTGTGGAGTTTGTCCTCCAAACAGATACATTTTAAATCTGCCTGCTGTCATTTACCCCTGGCTGTGCTGAAGTTGGAGGTGAAGGTGTTACACTGCCCGGATGAGGAGCTGGTAGAGGATGAGGAAGCAACGTAGGAGGAGGAAGCAACAGGAGGCAAACTAAAGCGCCCTGCAATCCTCGGTGGGTGAAGGACATGCACCAAACTGCTATCCGCCTCAGGCTCAGCCGCCACTGCATTTACCCAGTGTGCTGTTATGGAGATATAACGTCCCTGACCGTGCTTACTGGTCCACGTATCCGTAGTCAGGTGCACCTTGCCACAGATGGCGTTGCGCAGTGCACACCTGATTTTGTCCCCTACTCGGTTGTGAAGGGAAGGAATGGCTCGCCTTGAAAAGTAGTGGCGGCTGGGCACGACGTACTGTGGGACAGCCACCGCCATAAGGCCTTTAAAACTATCCGTCTCCACCAGACGGAATGATAGCATTTCAAAGGCAAGTAATTTAGAAATGCTGGCATTCAGGGCTAGGGATCGCGGGTGGGTAGGGGGGTACTTCCTCTTCTTCTCCAGCGTTTGGGATATGGAGAGCTGAACCCTTCTGTGGGACATTGTGGAGATGCTTGGTGACCCAGGTGTTGGTGTTGCTGGCAGATCCTCTGTTTGCGGGGTGCCAGGTGGCACTGTCACTCCAGAGGTGGATAAAGAGGCCGCGACTGCAGCAGAAGAGGAAGCAGGAGGAGCCAGAGACCTATCTTGGCTTTTGAGGGGTCTACTCCACTGCAGCTCGTCCTTTGCACTTAAATGCCTGGTCATGCAGGTTGTGCTTAGGTTGAGAACGTTTATGCCTCGTTTCAGGCTCTGATTGCACAGCATGCAAACCACTCGTGTCTTGTCGTCAGCACATTGTCTGAAGAACTGCCACGCCAGGGAACTCCTTGGAGCTGGCTTTGGTGTGCTCGGTCCCTTGCTGCGGTGGGCAGTAGGAGGCATACTGTCTAGAGGACGGCCGCTCCGCTTTTGCACCCTGCTCCCTCTTATGCTGTGCTGGTGGCTCTGTGCGACCACCCACTCTTCCTCTGAACTACATCGGTCACTCGCATGACCTTGATTCCATGTGGGGTCGAGGACCTCATCGTCCTCCACATCATCTTCCACCTAGTCTTCACCCCTGATTTCCTTGTCGGTCTGCACACTTTCGAAAGCCCCAGCAGTTGGCACCTGTGTTTTGTCATCATCCAAGACGTGCTGCGATGGTCTTCCCATGTACTCATCTTGAAAAATAAGTGGTTGGGCATCGGTGCACTCAATCTCTTCCACTTCTGGGGCAGGGCTAGGTGGATATCCCTGGGAAACCCTGCTAACAGAGTCATCAAAAACCAAAAGAGACTGCTGCATGACTTGGGGCTCAGACTGCTTGGCTGATTTGCAAGGGGGTGAGGTGAAAGACTGATTGACATCGGCTGCAGGTGCCAACTGTGGACTTTCAGCAGGAGACTGGGTGGGAGACAATGTGAAGGAACTGGATCCACTGTCAGCAACCCAATCTACTATCGCCTGTACTTGTTCAGGCCTCACCATTCGTAGAGCAGCATTAGGCCCGACCAAATACCGCTGCAGGTTTTGTCGCATGTAGCTGGCACTGTTCGACCATGTCCTCTCCCTGCAACAGGAGCTCCACCAGCAGCACCACAACCTGGGCCACGTCCCTTATTTGACGCTCTCCTCTTATTTTTTAAATTTAGGATCTTGCCCTAAATGGGTGTTTAATAGTAGAATAGAACGACAGTATGTAAATGGTGTATCTCACACGGCCTGAACCAGACTAGGCCTCAAAAGATTTTTTTTTGCCCAAAATCGCTGTATTTCAAATGCCTAATTCAAACCCCTGTATGTAGAGGTAGTATCTCAGAGGGCCTGAACCTCTGTAGGCCTGCATTAAATATATCTTTGCACAAAAAGGCTGTATTTCAAATGGCTGTATTTCAAATGCCTGATTCAAACCCCTGTATGTATAGGGGGAACACACACGCCCTGAATCCGTGTATGCCTGAAGTAAATATATCTTTGCACAAAATGGCTGTATTTCAAATGCCTAATTCAAACCCTTGTATGTATAGGGGGGATCACACACACGCCCTGAATCAGTGTAGGCCTGAAGTAAATATATCTTTGCACAAAATGGCTGTATTTTAAATGGCTATTTTAAATGCCTGATTCAAACCCCTGTATGTATAGGTGGGATCACACATGCCCTGAATCAGTGTAGGCCTGAATTCAATATTGGTGCACCAAATGACATTATTTAAAATCTCTGAATGTAACTCAAATGTATTAAAGGTGTATCTCACAATGACATTTGCATCAAAGGCTGCCAACTAAATTTTTTGTGCCCAAATGAATGTTGGTTTAAAAACTGAATTTGACAGCAGTATATAAGCCTGTAATTTCACACGTGCTGATGCTGCAAGGCCTGAAAATACAGGTTTTTGTCAAGAGTGTGTTTTTCAAACCCCAGAAAATTATGGGTGTATTTCTACCTTAAATTGCACACTGACTAAGGCCTCCTGCACACGACCGTTGTGTGCATCCGTGGCCGTTGTGCCGTTTTCAATGGGTCCGTGGAAAAATCGGAAAATGCACCATTTTGCAGCCGAGACCGTGATCCATGTATCCTGTCCGTCAAAAAAATATGACCTGTCCTATTTTTTTGACGGACAGCGGTTCACGGACCCATTCAAGTCAATGGGTCCGTGAAAGAACACGGATGCACACAAGATTGGCATCCGTGTCCGTGATCCGTGGCCGTAGGTTACTTTTATACAGACGGATCCGAAGATCCGTCAGCATAAAAGCTTTTTCATAGCTGAGTTTTCACTTGTTGAAAACTCGGAACCGACAGTATATTCTAACACAGAGGCATTCCCATGATGATGGGGACGCTTCAGGTTAGAATATACTAAAAGAACTGTGTACATGACTGCCCCCCACTGCCTGGCAGGTGCTGCCAGGCAGCAGGGGGAAGCCCCCCCCCCCCTGTGGTTAACACATTGGTGGCCAGTGGGCCCCCCTCCCTCCCCTGTAGTTAACTCGTTGGTGGCCAGTGGGCCTTCTCCCCTCCCTCCCACTCCTAATTAAAATCTCCCCCCTATCATTGGTGGCAGCGGAGTGTACCGATCAGAGTCCCAGTTTAATCGCTGGTGCTCCGATCGGTAACCATGGCAACCAGGACGCTACTGCAGTCCCGGTTGCCATGGTTACTTAGCAATTTGTAGAACCATTGTACTTACCTGCGAGCTGCGATGTATGCATCCGGCCGGGAGCTCCTCCTACTGGTAAGTGACAGGTCACAGTAGGAGGAGCTCCCGGCCGGATGCAGACATCGCAGACATCGCAGCTCGCAGGTAAGTATAATGGTTCTACAAATTGCTAAGTAACCATGGCAACCGGGACTGCAGTAGCGTCCTGGTTGCCATGGTTACCAATCGGAGCCCCAGCGATTAAACTGGGACTCTGATCGGTACACTCCGCTGCCACCAATGATAGGGGGGAGATTTTAATTAGGAGGGGGAGGGAGGGGAGAAGGCCCACTGGCCACCAACGAGTTAACTACAGGGGAGGGGGGGCCGGCTGCACTGGCCACTAATGAGTTAACTACAGGGGACGGAGGGGGGGGCCTGCCAGGCAGCAGGGGGCAGTCATGTACACAGTTCTTTTAGTATATTCTAACCCGAAGCGTGCCCATCACCATGGGAACGCCTCTGTGTTAGAATATACTGTCGGATTTGAGTTTCACAATGTAACTCAAATCCGACGGTATATTCTAACATAGAGGCGTTCCCATGGTGATGGGGACGCTTCAAGTTAAAATTTACCATCGGATTGGAGAAAACTCCGATCCTATGGTATATTAACTCCTGACTTTAAATTGAAAGTCAATGGGGGACGGATCCGTTTGAAATTGCACCATATTGTGTCAACGTCAAACGGATCCGTCCGCATTGACTTGCATTATAATTCAGGACGGATCCGTTTGGCTCCGCACGGCCAGGCGGACACCAAAACGACTTTTTTTTTCATGTCCGTGGATCCTCCAAAAATCAAGGAAGACCCACAGACGAAAAAACGGTCACGGATCACGGAAAAACAGAACCCCGTTTTGCGGACCGCAAAAAAATACGGTCGTGTGCATGAGGCCTAATCCAGATGTTGTAGTTTGCCCCCAAAAAATGGTGATTTGCAATGTCCCAAAAGCTCAGATGCAGTGCTGGTGCACTGAGCATGCATAAAATGGCCGCCGCCACCCACCTAACTAACAGAATTCTAAAAGTTAGTATTTTTTTGGTCAATGAGCTCAGGGCAGGGTAAAACGATTGTGTCCTGCACCCACACAACTATTTCTAGGTAGATCGCTGAGTTAGATTCACTCCTATGCTCTCCCTGAAATCACAAGTCCAGCAGCATCCTCTCCCTACACTTGTAACAGCAGAGTGACGTGCAGCGCTACGTGACCCAAGCTTATATAGAGGCTGGGTCACATGCTGCTCTGGCCAATCACAGCCATGCCATTAGTAGGCATGGCTGTGATGGCCTCTTGGGGCAAGTAGTATGACTCTTGTTGATTGGCTGCTGTGCAGCCTTTCAAAAAGCACCAAGAAAGCGACGAACACCGAACCCAAACTTTTATGGAAATGTTCGGGTCCGGGGTCCCAAAATCCTAAAGTTCGGTACGAACCCGAACTTTACAGTTCGGGTTCGCTCAACCCTACCTATTAGACCATTCCAGAGTATGACACTGACAGAATATAATGCAATGCATTAGGTTTGCTTATATTCACTAAAAGGTGACAAATAAACTTATTTATTGTGGAAAAAATGTCACTGTTTAAAAACAGTAATAAATAAATAAATACATACATAAAATAAAAAATACGTCCCATAGCACATAATTAACGTACCATTTATTCTGCATGACACATGGAGGTAAGAAAACAAGAATTATGATAGTTTTGCCTTTTTCCTCTGTTCTCATCCCCCAAAAAGTTATAAAAATCATACAATAAATTACATACACCCCAAAATTGTACTAGGGAAAACTACAACACATACTGCAAAAAAAAATCAAGCTCTCATGTGTCTATACCAACAGAAAATGAAGTAAAAGTCCCATGCATCAATCATGCATCTTGCAGTGTTGTATTTTATGCGAATGTCACATTCCAGCATGTCATGTCAACATTTGACATACGTTATATGAAGTGTGTAGCTTTATTGTCACGCGACATACAGTCCTGATCAAAAGTTTAAGACCACTTGAAAAATTGCAAAAAATCATATTTAGCATGGCTGGATCTTAGCAAGGTTCCAAGTAGAGCTTCAACATGCAACAATAAGAAATGGGAGTGAGACAAAACATTTTTTGAGCATTCAATTTAATGAAAACGAGTAAACTGAAACAGGCTGTTTTTCAGCTGATCAAAAGTTAAGGACCACACCTTCCAAAAAAAAACTAACCCCCCCCCAAAACAGAAATCCAACTTCCAAACATGAACTCAGTAAAGAGTAGCTCTGCCGTTATTGTTTATCACTTCCAAAATTCATTTCGGCATGCTTAATGCAAGCGTTTCCATGAGGTGAGTGGGAACATTTCTCCAAGTGGTGAAGACGGCCGCACAAAGGCCATCTACTGTCTGGAACTGTTGTCCATTTTTGTAAACTTCTCTTGCCATCCATCCCCAAAGGTTCTCAATTGGATTTAGATCAGGGGGAACACGCAGGATGGGCCAAAAGAGTGATGTTATTCTCCTGGAAGAAGTCCCTTGTCCTGCAGGCATTGTGTACTGTAGCGTTGTCCTGTTGAAAAACCCAGTCGTTACCACACAGACGAGGGCCATCAGTCATGAGGAATGCTCTCTGCAACATCTGGACATAGCCAGCGGCCGTTTGACGCCCCTGCACTTCCTGAAGCTCCATTGTTCCACTGAAGGAAAAAGCACCCCAGACCATTATGGCGCCCCCTCCACTGTGGTGCGTAGAAAACATCTCAGGTGGGATCTGCTTGTCATGCCAGTAACGTTGGAAACCATCAGGACCATCAAGGTTAAATTTTTTCTCATCAGAGAATAAAACTTTCTTCCGCCTTTGAATGTCCCATGTTTGGTGCTCTCTTGCAAAGTCCAAACGAGCAGTTCTGTGGCGTTCAAGGAGACGAGGTCTTTGAAGACGTTTTTTTTGTTTTTGAAGCCCTTCAGTCTCAGATGCCGTCTGATGGTTATGGGGCTGCAGTCAGCACCAGTAAGGGCCTTAATTTGGGTCGAGGATCGTCCAGTGTCTTGACGGACAGCCAATTGGATCCTCCGGCTCAGTGCTGGTGAAATTTTTTTGGGTCCTCCTCTTGACTTTTTTGTTCCATAACCCTCAGGATCATTTAAGAAATTTCAAATGACTCTTACTTCGTCCCACCTCAGCAGCGATGGCGCGCTGTGAGAGACCCTGCTTATGCAGTTCAACAACCCGACCACGTTCAAAAAGGGAGAGTTTTTGTGCCTTTGCCATCACGACGTGTGACTACCTGACAGAAAATGACAATGAATCCACATCTTTGCCCAGTTTCAGTTTAATCGTTATTTTCAATTAATTGAATGCTCAAAAAATGTTTTGTCTCACTCTCATTTCTTCTTGTTGCATGTTGAAGCTCTACTTGAAACCTTGTTAAGATCCAACAATGTAAATTATGATTTTTTGCTATTTTTCAAGTGGTCTAAAACTTTTGATCAGGACTGTATGTTGCTATGCAGCTATACTCTAAAAGGTTCACTTTTGGAATGTGACAAGGAGAAAACTAAAAATAAAATTGGTCCTTATGGTTGATAATAGAAAATACTTTAAGGGGTTAAACTGCATGTAAATCTAGCTTTGGAGTTTAGTGATAATATAGCTTACTAAAAAAAAATGGAAATAAACAATTTACTGATACATTTCCAGGGATTTGCTTGACAATTTGACATCGTCGACTTGATTTCCCAGGTTTATAATTTGCTTTTAGGGTACTTTCACACTTGCGATAAAATTTTCCAGTATTGAGTTCCATCCTACGGAATCAATACTGGAAAAAAACGATCAGTTTTATCCTAATGCATTCTGAATGGAGAGCAATCCGTTCAGTATGCATCAGGATGTTTTCAGTTCAGTCACTGTACGGTTTTTGGATGGAGAAAATACCACAGCATGCTGCAGTATTTTCTCTGTCCAAAATTCCGGAACACTTGCCGGAATGCCGGATCCGGCATTATTTTCCATTGAAATGCATTAATGCTGGATCCGGCCCCAAGTGTTCGGGAAAAACAGATCCGGTTTTGCGGTCTTTGCATGCGCAGACCTTTAAAAATGTAAAAAAGATAAATACCGGATCCGATTTTCCGGATGACAACAGGAGATACAGAACTGGTATTGCAATGTATTTGTGAGACGGATCTGCATCCGGATCCGTCCACAAATGGTATCCATTTGCATTCAGGTTGCCGAATCAGCAGGCAGTTTCGGCAATGGAACTGCCTGCCGGAATCCAACAACGCAAGTGTTAAAGTACCCTTAGGTAAATAATAATTAGTGTTAAGCGAAAAATTTGAAGCAGAATTCGGTCCGAAGTTTAGGAAAACTTTGATTCAAAACTAATATGAATTTCCTTGTGCTTCGTGGTAATGAGTCAGAGACATGGCAAGCGCTCATGTGCTAGGGATACTATTTGAGACACTATGGGGAAGACTATTTGAGTGGGAGAGTGCAGGGAGACTTATGCTGTGTCAGTTTTATTTATGTATTCCTACATTTAATTATTCCTACATCAGCTGTAAACTAAGATATGTAATTCAATACCAATAAGATGGAAGCCTTTACTATTAGTGATGAGCGGCAGGGGTCAAATTCGAATTCGTAATATTTTGTAGAATATTCGTCATATATTCATGAATTCGTATATTCGTTATATTCTACATTCTTTTTTTTTACGCGAAAATTAGCAAGGTAATGATCGCGTAATATGTGAATATTGCACGCTCAATACAGGCGTGGGTCAAAAACAAATATATAGCACTATAGAATATAGTTCTATCTATTAATTTTTAGAATATTCACAACTTTTTTCCATCTGAACACATGATTCCTCCCTGCTTCTTGCTTGTGTGCCAATGAGCCATTGGCCCACAAGCAACTTAAGCAGGGAGGAATCATGACTTCAGATCGAAATAAAATGACATATTCGTCATTACAAATATGTAGCACTATATTCTAAATATTTGCAAATTCTTGAAGTGCCGATATTCGAGAATTAAATTCGCTATTTGAATATTCGTGCTCAACACTATTTACTATTCCAGTGTCAGAATGACAACCAATACAATCCAGTCTGCATCCTTTAGGCCCCTTGCAGACGAGCTTGTCCGGATGCGTTGCGTCTGATCAGGGAAAATCGTGCAAGTAGGTACGCAATTGAAGTCAGTTTTGACTGCGATTGCGTTCCGATGTATGTTTTTAATCATGCAGGTACAATGCGTTTTGCACGCACGTAATAAAAAAACTGACTGTGGTACCCAGACCCGAACCTGGACTTCTTCACTGAAGTTCGGGTTTGGGATCGGTGTTCTGTATATTTTATTATTTTCCATTATAACATGGTTATAATGGAAAATAATAGCATTCTTTAATATAGAATGCTAAGTAAAAGGTCCATTGTGGGGTTAAAAATAAAAAATAAATGTAACTCACCTCATTCACTTGATCGCGCAGCCGGGCTCGTCTTCTTTCTTCTTCTTCTTCTTGCAGGACCTGGCTGGAAAAGGACCTTCAGTGATGGTAGATAGAAGGTTCTTCTATCTTCATTCAGCAGGACCTGCGCTGACGTAATCGCACTCACCACGTGGTGAGCGCGATGATGTCACCGAAGGTCCTTTTCCAGCCAGGGGTCCTGCAAGAAGAAGAAGAAAGAAGATGAGTCCGGCTGCGCGATCAAGTGGATCAGGTGAGTTAATTCTTTTTTAATTTTTAACCCCACAATGGACCTTTTACTTAGCATTCTGAATTAAAGAATGCTATTATTTTCCATTATAACCATGTTATAATGGAAAATAATTAAGTAAATGGGGTCCCTGGTAACTCATCCCTCGTCTCCTTAGCAACCATGCGTGAAAAATGCATAGCATCCTCACTTGCTTGCGGATGCTTGCGATTTTCACGCATCCCTATTTATTCCTATGGGGCCTGCTCAGAATATGGAACATGTTGTGATTTTCATGCAACGCGCAAGTGATGCGTGAAAATCACAGCTCATCTGAACAGCCCCATTGAAGTGAATGGGTCCGGATTCAGTGCGGGTGCAATGCTCGACCGTGTGAAAGGGGCCTTAGGGGCACCAGGTCTTAATGATGACCATCCTCATCTTTTAGATATGTAAGTGTGGGCGGGTGGCTCGCACCTGGTGGCTATGATGGGTGCTACTAACTCAGAATTGGGTGCCCAGTCCCAAAGTAATATAAAAACTTAAAGCAAAAAATAGAGTGAGCACTCACAACATCTGCTTCATATGGCAATAAATATTTTACTTGAAGAATAAGACCTGTGCGGTCAAACAGGGATAAAACAATTACACACCATTCACAATATAAAATACATTAACATAAAATAAAATGTTACAAATTGGTACCAATATTTTCAACTCATGTCAGGGTAAGAACCTAATGTCACAGGAGGGCTCTATTGATAAAGCGAACTCTCTATGGCAATATGTGTAGCAGTGTCCAATCGCTATCACTGCCTGCTATATCACACACCGCACATTGAAAAAATATCCTGGAGGTTCCTCAGATGGGGCACTTATAGTAACTTATTTCCAGTTTAAACAGTCACCGTGATAGACAATCCCTGCAGGGGTGCTTAATCCAGCCAAAAGAATAATGGCATAGTCCGTGTCCAGAACAATTTTGCAGTTCCTACCTGATTCCTAGTGGTATATCCCGCTGTGTGGCGTCTCACGGTCCTTCCACGAGGTAAGCGGTGCCGGCTGTTCAGGCGTCTTGCGCCGCACGTCTCAGGCCGATGACGTCACAGTATCGCGGGATTCAGCAGGCAAGGGTATTTACTGCACAGCAATGTCCGCTGCTCCAAACTGGGTCTCTAATTGTTCGCTGAAAAACTATTCTTGCATGGCCATGCAATCTGTAAGAGGGTCCAGTAGATTAGGTGGGCGCTTTTTCCTTCTCTTTCACCAGACGTGTTTCGGGGCGTCTACACCCCTTCCTCAGTGGTCAAAGCGCCATTGATCATTCTCCACCTTTTATACTCCATTTGGTAATCCAAAAAATCCGGAATCTGGATGGTCTGAGTATAATTCCTTCCATTGCGGTTTTTGGTGCAATATATATGCGGTTTCTTTACCGCTATTGCGTTTTTATCAAAATTGCATCCAACACATTACACTATTATGCCCGACTCAGTGTTTGAAGATAAAAAATGATAATTTAATACTTTAATACATAAAATATAAAAACGTATGTTAAAATGAATAAATAAGCATACATACTAACCCTTTCTATAAACTCATCAATAAACATCGGCTGAAATGCCTACAGGGGGCATTAGTGTATAAATATATAGATAATAAAGAGGGAGATCACAAGGGAGATAAAATTTCTGCCAATGAGATAAATATAGAAAATTTATAGAGAATTTCTGCCAATGAAATAAATGTAGAAAGTAGGGTTCAGAAATTAGGGGTGCCGATCCCCACTCCGAGGGGGGGCCCCAGAGCCGATCAACGACTAACTATGGGACCCCCCATCAGAGAAAGGATCAGCACCCTATAGAAAACCGAAGATCTCCAGGTCCGAATTTAGGCCTGCTGGCATCCAAATTCATAGATGTGTTTCGATTCGGCTCTGGACATCTTCCTAATATAATCCCCCCCTCTCCAATGTTTCTCAATTTTTTCTAAAGCCACAAAAAACAATTTGGATGGATCCCTGTTGTGTACTTCATCATAGTGTTTAGAAAGAGAGTGTTTTAGGTACCCTTTTTTAATGTTTGATACGTGTTCACTAATTCTAGTTTTTAGTAGTCTTTTCGTTCTGCCAATGTATTGGCGTTTACATGGGCACTGTATCAAATAGATAACTCCAGATGAGTTACAAGTCAGGCAATTATTAATTTCCCAGACAAAGGAGTTATGTGCTGAGTGTACTGTAGTTGTTTTTCTTTCTTGTAGGCTCATCCTGCACCCCATACATCTCCCGCATTTGAAAAAACCTTTTAAATTCATAAAGGATCCTAAGTTAGTCATTGTAGGTCTTTTCTCTTTCACTGACGGGGCTATTTTAAGTTTGGGGCTTTTGTATATATTACTTTCGGTACATTGGGCAGTAATGGGCCTATTATCTTATCACTCACAACATGATGCCAGTGTTTGGATATAATACTTTTTATCTTTTTATAATTGCTACTGAAAGGTAAAATTACTTTAATGTCACACTTAGGATCCTCAGTTACCTCAATTATTGTTTTTTCTTCAAAAAAGGACTTTCTTTTGAGTTCTCTCACCTTATTCAGGGATTCATCCAAGACCGTTACTGGGTATTTCTTATCTATAAATTGCAATTTCATTCTGGCTGCTTCTTCCTCAAATTTATCAGATTTGGTACAATTTCTTTTTATTCTCCGGAATTGACCTAATGGGACATTTAACAGCCACCTAGGTAGGTGGCAACTGTCAAAGAGGATGAAACCATTCTTCGCAGTCGGTTTCTGATAAGTGCTGCAAGAATAATGGTCACCCTCTCTTTTTATTAATAGATCCAAAAATTCAGTTTCCTCCCGGATATTGGATGTAAAGACTAAATTTCGGTTGTTACTGTTAATTTCTTCCAGAAACTTCAGTAATTCTGTCTCTCCCTTTCTCCAAATAAATATCACGTCATCGATGTAACGCCGCCATAAGACCAGATCCGCCCCAAGCCTGGGCACGATGGTAGTAGATTCCCATTCTGCCAAAAATAAATTGGCATAACTTGGGGCAAATCTGGTCCCCATGGCGGTGCCACATCTCTGCAAGTAATACTCCCCCTCAAAATAAAAATAATTATGATGTAGAATATACTGGATCCCTTCCAGTATCAATTTTATTTGGGGGTCTTGTTGTTCAACTGCCTCCAATCCCTGTTGATGGTCTATGACTGTATATAGGGATTGGATATCTAAAGTTCCCATAATCCAGTCAGGTTCAATTGTCAAACCTTCCAAAATTCGAATAATCTGTGTGGTATCTTTCAAGTAGGTTTTAGTATTTTTCACCACAGGTTGGAGCTGAAGATCTATGTATCTAGATAGGTTGGAAGTGACGGATCCTATTCCTGATCAATGGCGCTTTGACCACTGAGGAAGGGGTGTAGACGCCCCGAAACGCGTCTGGTGAAAGAGAAGGAAAAAGCGCCCACCTAATCTACTGGACCCTCTTACAGATTGTATGGCCATGCAAGAATAGTTTTTCAGCGAACAATTAGAGACCCAGTTTGGAGCAGCGGACATTGCTGTGCAGTAAATACCCTTGCCTGCTGAATCCCGCGATACTGTGACGTCATCGGCCTGAGACGTGCGGCGCAAGACGCCTGAACAGCCGGCACCGCTTACCTCGTGGAAGGACCGTGAGACGCCACACAGCGGGATATACCACTAGGAATCAGGTAGGAACTGCAAAATTGTTCTGGACACGGACTATGCCATTATTCTTTTGGCTGGATTAAGCACCCCTGGAGGGATTGTCTATCACGGTGACTGTTTAAACTGGAAATAAGTTACTATAAGTGCCCCATCTGAGGAACCTCCAGGATATTTTTTCAATGTGCGGTGT
Organism: Bufo bufo; assembly: GCF_905171765.1. NCBI lineage: Eukaryota > Metazoa > Chordata > Amphibia > Anura > Bufonidae > Bufo > Bufo bufo. The sequence goes on from NC_053389.1 coordinate 577,013,473, forward strand.
GTGATATAGCAGGCAGTGATAGCGATTGGACACTGCTACACATATTGCCATAGAGAGTTCGCTTTATCAATAGAGCCCTCCTGTGACATTAGGTTTTTACCCCGACATCAGTTGAAAATATTGGTACCAATTTGTAACATTTTATTTTATGTTAATGTATTTTATATTGTGAATGGTGTGTAATTGTTTTATCCCTGTTTGACCGCACAGGTCTTATTCTTCAAGTATAATATTTATTGCCATATGAAGCAGATGTTGTGAGTGCTCACTCTCTTTTTTGCTTTAAGTTTTTTTACATCCTCATCTTTTGCTGGCTTTACTTCCTAGAAAAGTCAGCAAGATGCAGAGAGAGGAGGAGCTGGATGTTCCTGATGACATATTCTCATTGATGATATTAGATGTGGAAAGGGAGGAAAAGCAGATCACAAAAGAAGGGTTCCCACCTGTAAGGCAGGAGAGCGCTGGGGTTGGAGAAGTGGGTATGCCAGAGCTGATAAATATTCAGTGTTTACTGTCAACCTGTAGGAGATTGCAGGCAAGAACAGCGATAATATGCATATTGTTCCCCCAACCTAACAAGCCAAACCCCATACCAGCAAAGGTGCCGCATGGCCATTAACAATGAAGACTAACTATACAATGCGGTCTTCATTATTAAATGATAGGCAGCTGCGGGCTAATTGGCCATGCGGTTCTTCACTGCAGCAGGAGCTATCTGTGTAGCCATACCCTTAGGGCTCATGCACACAAACATATTTTCTTTCCATGTCTGTTCCGGGTTTTTTTTGCAACCATATGCGGAACCATTCATTTCAATGGGTCCGCAAAAAAAAAACTGAAGTTACTCCGTATGCATTCCGTTTCCATATGTCCGTTCCGCCCCAAAAAAATTAAAATGTCCTATTATTGTCCGCATTATGGACAAGGATAGGACTGTTTTATTAGGGGCCAGCTGTTCCGTTCCACAAAATACAGAATGCACAGACCTCATCTGTATTTTATGCCGACCGCAAAATACATATGGTCGTGTGCATGAGCCCTAAGGCACAGTGGCTTGGGTATACCTTATTTATAACAATTCGTGACAAATTAAGTTGGAACAAATCGCATTTCTTGGCGAACTTCAGCAAAGCTGTCGAATCAAATTTTTTTAAACTTCACTTCACTCTCATAACAATGTCAAAAACATCTTGAAGAGTTTCAACATGAACCATTAGATTCTTCTTACCTTTTTAAGGGTGATTTCTAACACAGATTTTTAATCACATCTCTCTGAACTGTGTGGGGATTTGATCTGGTAGACAGGTTAGAGGACGCAGTATAGAGGCAAGGAACCAGGTTGTAAATCAAACTTCAGTGTTTTATTCACACTCAGCAAAACATAACAGTCTTGGTGCTTGTTCACACACGGCAAAAACAAAACCATGTTCACCTGGAATCCTAGGTGTTGGTTCACACCTGGCTGAATGCTCAGCCACAGAATAGTTCACCGGCAGGCTTCCAGGCGGACTCCAGAGGACTCCACAGTTTCACTGTCAGATGGAGGAAAATCCACACCACCTGATAGTGCTGACTGCTTTTATAAGCCTGCCAAGACCCGGCCTTGAACATGGAGAGAAGCCACCCACCCAGCACTTTGGCTACTCCAAGTAAGAGCCGTCCTGGATCAGCTTTAGGCATCCTGCACACGACCGTATGGCTTTTTCAGTGTTTTGCGGTCCGTTTTTCAGGAATCCGTTGTTCCGTTTTTTGTTTCCGTTGTGTTTCCGTTTCTGTTCCATTTTTCCGTTCCGTTTTTCCATATGGCATATACAGTAATTACATAGATAAAATTGGGCTGGGCATAACATTTTCAATAGATGGTTCCGCAAAAAAACTGAACGGAAATGGAAGACATACGGATGCATTTCCGTATGTGTTCCGTTTTTTTGCGGACCCATTGACTTGAATAGAGCCACGGAACGTAATTTGCGGGCAATAATAGGACATGTTCTATCTTTAAACGGAACGGAAAAACGGAAATACGTTTTTTTTTGCGGAACCATTGAAATGAATGGTTCCGTATACGGAAAGCAAAAAACGGCTAGTAAACGGGGGGAAAAAACGGTTGTGTGCAGGAGGCCTTATAGCCATACTAAACAGCTGAAGTGTCAGACTGCAATCTGACACTTCAGGGGAAAAAAAAAACTGCTCTTTCCTCACCAAGGCCATGAACCTCAGTGACACGTACTGACCATAAATGATGGCCCCTTGTTCCTTCCTACAACTGTTACATTTTTTTGCCGCATTTTGTGTGTTTTTTTTAAATAAAAATTTTAAAAAGTCTATAGGAAATGCATATGAAATTCAGAACACAAAAGAGTTTTTTTTGTTACTGTCTTTTTTGTCTTTCTAGATTTTCTTCAAAAATGCAGCATGCTGTAGCTGTTGGCATTTTTGTATCACCTTCTCTATAGGAGAAACAAGATCATAAAGAAAACAGTATGTGTGCATAAAAAACATAAACCCACCTGTGATGTGCTGTAACAGTTAGCATCATTGTTCTAAAATTGTAAACATTTTAAGAATTTATTGTTTTTCGTAAGGCATTCCTTCTACTTCAAAATAAAAAAAATAAACATTAAAACAATGTAAATTAGCAATTTGTATTCATTGGATTTTATATTTGTATGTCTCCAAAATGCCTTTTGTTTTCCAAATATCATGCAAATTATTAATAATGACAACAGTTTTTTCCATGATACAAAAATAAAGGAAATTTGATTTTTTCAAGATAATAGGTTTGGCTGTTTTGTCTGAAAAATTAATGATCAATTGTTTTGATATATGGTTTCAAGTTTCACACTTTGCACATGATGAAGCAAGTCTATTTCTAGTTCAGCAAAATTATCCATACAAAAATATATACTCACAGTCATTAGGTCAAACTGTAATAAAATATATTGTATGCTACACAAATAATTCAGAAAAACTATTCATCATAATGTACTACTGTAAGTACTAAATACATGTTTGATTGTCTCATAATAGGCAATCCCTTTAATATGAGAGCTCCCACAATAATCTGTAAGGCTGGGTTCAGACCTGAGCGTCTTTGATATGCGCGTTTAACGCGCGTTTTTGACGCGCGTTTTTAATGCGCGTTTTTTGCAATAGTAAACGCGCGTTTGACGCGCGTTTGTGTGATTGACTGCAATGTCCTATGGCCACAAACGCGCTGTAAAACGCCCCAAAGAAGCTCAAGTACTTGTTTGAGCGTAGGGCGTTTTACAGCGCGTTTTTCAGCGCTGTAAAACGCTCAAGTGAGAACCAGGGCCATAGGGAAGCATTGGTTTTCATGTGTTGAGCGTTTTACAGCGCGTTTGAACGCGCTGTAAAACGCTCAAGTGTGAACCCAGCCTTAGACACTGGTAGAAGTTGTCATCAGCTGCTCATTGGTAAAACATTTGGGAAAGTTAGTATTCCTTGTGACTATCCATTTAACAAATTCACAGACCAAGTCTGCATGTTGGCAAATCTCTGCTATGGCTCATTTAATGGGGTTGCAAGTGATGCTCCTACTTTCTATGACATCAACATGGCCTAATAGGGCAAATTGAAAGGGGTTGTAAAGTTAAAGCAACCCCTTTAAGGATGTATTTAATGAAGTTTTCAACAAACTCCAAATGTGTACGCTTTTTAAATTGGGTTACAGAATAAAAACATTGGGCCACATTTACTAAGACTGGCATTTTAGACGCCGGCCTTAATATCCCCAATAACTGACAGTGGAACCGCCGGAGTTATGAAGAGGCGCCGGCCTCTACATAACTTTACCGCATCCTCTGCCATGTCTTACATTTACGGTAGATCATTTTCTACGCCTAAAACAGTCATAGAAAATGGTAAATGAAATGGCCCTGACAGAGAGCTCCAGTGCTTGCACCACTACTCAGAGGCATGTGCACGCACTAGACAGTCAGGGCAAGGTGAGATGTTCAGTCCTGTCAATCAAGGAGGAGGGGGGACAATCTATAATCTATTTTATGGCAATAATTTTATACCAGTGAAATTAAACATAAATTACACAGAATTAGAAAATAATATTATTGTTTTTCCTGCTTTGCTATATTGATGGTGGTGGAGAATAATTGTATTACAAGTCTGCAGCATGCATCCTAATAGTAAAAAAAAGTCTTTTTTGAACCTACATTTTTTAATCAAATAACACAGTAGACTTACCGGTCTTTACTGAATTGTCATATTGGTGGTCGTAGAAGGGGGTGAATAATCGCATTACAAGTTTGCTATGTGTAAAACCTACAAAATCATCCAAACAATATAAATAAGCCCATAGATCCTCAACTGAGAGATATTTCAAACAAACAACTATGGCACCAAAGATTAGAATTAGATATTAGCAAACCTGTCGAGGTGCGGTCTGGGTTAAAGTTCGGCAAAATTGGACCCAAATTGGTTCAGTCCAAACCAGATTGACTCCAAGTAGCCTGGAAATTTGTATATAATACCCTCTAGTCTCCTAGGATTAAAATTTCTTTTAGGAAAACATGTTATTTCTCTTGACTCATTTATAATGAATTTATGCTTTTTGCTCTTGAATGCAATGACAATAGTAAATCATGTCTGAGCAATATTGACATACATGCAGTAGCTGTGGGTAAATGCATGTTTACAAATAGAGTGTTTAAAAACATACCGTGCCATGGCATGTGTTAAGCTTTTTCATCTTCCAAAGCTTCCAAAAATTGTCCCTTATAGGGGGAAGACAGTGCCTTAAACATACACAGTGCTATGGGATAAGAAAAACAAAATGGTGGCTTGTTGGGAGACTAAACAATTATGCATTGACATGGTAAGAATGCCTGCCCATACAACATGCATAACTGTTAATTGTCAAAAGAAAAGGTGGCTTGTTGTGAAAGAGCCTATAAAAATTCTCCCTTTTAATTGGCACCAGCAGCAGTACATTGTGAATGTGGAAAGGGTAGGGTATTAGAGGCACGTGGCCGCAATCGTAGTGGCAACAGAAGCAACATAGCATGGAATATCCAAGGCAGTAGATCGGATGTCTATAAGTGGTGGTAATAGTGGTGGTAGTAGTATCAATAGTAGTAGTAGTGGCAAATGCTTAGTGTTAGTAGTGGCAGTACGGGATTAGCAGTTAAAAGTAGCAGCTGAGGTGGTGATGGCAGCAGCAGCAGCCATATGGTACATGTTGGTAGGCAGGCAACAGCATGATGGAGGGAGAAGCAATCATCTGCAGTAATGGCATGATAGAGGCAGTGACATAATGAAGGCAGCAGCAGCAGCTGTATGGACTATGATGGTAGGCAGGCAGAATCAGTGGCATGATGACAAGATTGGCATGATGGAGGCAGCAGCAGCCTAACCGATCATGATGGTAATCAGGCAGTAGCAGTGGTACAATGATGGCAATGGCATGATAGAGGCAGCGTCAGCATCTATATGAAACATGATTAGATGATAGAAATGCAACATGATTGTAGGCAGGAAGGCAGGCAGACAGCAACAGTGACAAGATGGGGGCAGAGTCAGGATGGTCGGATCTATTCATTGGTGTCAGCCAGAAGAGTGAGAAAATCCTCCTGAATCCAGACTTGGATCATTTTGACAAAAGGGATGTTTTGGACACTGGCAAAGGAAAACTTGGTCTATTTGGATGTCACCAGCCCCAATACAGCACTAGAGGCTGGGCAAGAAAGAAGAAAGACTGTACAGTGCCAGTTCAGGCCACCGTTCCAGGCTGCGTGCTTAGAAACACATGGGGTCAGGGAATAGGGAAAGCATTGGAGAGAGGCCGGAGTCTAGGTAGGCCTGAACCTGGGTGTGGAGGCGGGAGTAAAGTTGAGCGAACACCTGGATGTTCAGGTTCGACGAGTTCGGCCGAACTTTCGAAAAATGTTCGGGTTCGGGATCCGAACTCGACCCGAACTTCATCCCGAACCCGAACCCCATAGAAGTCAATGGGGACCCGAACTTTTGGGCACTAAAAAGGCTGTAAAACACACCCGGAAAGGGCTAGAGGGCTGCAAAAGGCAGCAAAATGTAGTTAAATCCCCTGCAAACAAATGTAGATAGGGAAATGATGAGTTAACATAAAATAAATAAAAATTAAACAATATTAATTGGAGTGAGGTCCCATAGCACAGAATCAGGCTTCAAGTCACCCAACAATGGAGAAGGTCACTTACTATTATTTTGACCACAGCACCCAGACAAAGGAGAGAGGTCCCACAGCAGAGAACCAGGCATCATATCACCCACCACAGGAGTAGGCCACCATTTAGTTACTTTGACCCCTACACCCAGACGGAGGAGAGAGGTTACACAGCAGAGAATCAGGCATTTAGATCACCCACCACAGGAGTAGGCCACCATTGAATCAGACCCCGGCAACCATGTCAGATGGCACAAGCATAAGCTTTATATCAATCAGCACAGGAGAAGGCGACTTTGACAGACTTTGACCCCTACACCCGGACGGAGGAGAGAGGTTTCAAAGCAGAGAATCAGGCATTTAGATCACCCACCACAGGAGTAGGCCCCAATTTAATGGGACCCCGGGAACCATGTCAGATGGCACAACCATCAGCTTCATATCAATCAGCACAGGAGAAGGCGACTTTGAAAGACTTTGACCCCTACACCCAGACGGAGGAGAGAGGTTTCACAGCAGAGAATCAGGCATTTAGATCACCCACCACAGGAGTAGGCCCCCATTGAATCAGACCCTGGCAACCATGTCAGATGGCACAACCATCAGCTTTATATCAATCAGCACAGGAGAAGGCGACTTTGAAAGACTTTGACCCCTACACCCAGATGGAGGAGAGAGGTTTCACAGCAGAGAATCAGGCATCATATCAACCACCACAGGAGAAGCCACCATTTAGTTACTTTGACCCCTGCACCCAGGAAGAGGAGAGAGGCACCACAGCACATATTCTGGCATCATATCAGCCACCACAGGAGAAGCCACCATTGAGTTACTTTGACCCCCGCACCCAGGAAGAGGAGAGAGGCACCACAGCACATATTCTGGCATCATATCAGCCACCACAGGAGAAGCCACCATTGAGTTACTTTGACCCCCGCACCCAGGAAGAGGAGAGAGGCACCACAGCACATATTCTGGCATCATATCAGCCACCACAGGAGAAGCCACCATTGAGTTACTTTGACCCCTGCACCCAGGAAGAGGAGAGAGGCCCCACAGCACATATTCTGGCATCATATCAGCCACCACAGGAGAAGCCACCATTTAGTTACTTTGACCCCTTCACCCAAACAGAGGAGAGAGGTTCCACATCAGAGAATCAGGCATCATATCAACCACCACAGGAGTAGGCCACAATTTAATGGGACCCCGGCAACCATGTCAGATGGCACAACCATCAGCTTCATATCAATCAGCACAGGAGAAGGCGACTTTGAAAGACTTTGACCCCTACACCCAGACGGAGGAGAGAGGTTTCACAGCAGAGAATCAGGCATTTAGATCACCCACCACAGGAGTAGGCCCCCATTGAATCAGACCCTGGCAACCATGTCAGATGGCACAACCATCAGCTTTATATCAATCAGCACAGGAGAAGTCGACTTTGAAAGACTTTGACCCCTACACCCAGATGGAGGAGAGAGGTTTCACAGCAGAGAATCAGGCATCATATCAACCACCACAGGAGAAGCCACCATTTAGTTACTTTGACCCCTGCACCCAGGAAGAGGAGAGAGGCACCACAGCACATATTCTGGCATCATATCAGCCACCACAGGAGAAGCCACCATTTAGTTACTTTGACCCCTGCACCCAGGAAGAGGAGAGAGGCACCACAGCACATATTCTGGCATCATATCAGCCACCACAGGAGTAGGCCACAATTTAGTTTATTTGACCCCTGCACCCAGGAAGAGGAGAGAGGCCCCACAGCACATATTCTGGCATCATATCACACACCACAGGAGAAGGCCTCTTTCAGTGATTTAGGCCTTTGGACCCAGACAGAGGAGAGAGGTCAGAGATTAGCTTCATATCCCCCAGCACAGCAGAAGACCGCTTTATTTGACTTAGGCCTCAGCACCCAGACAGAAGACAGAGGTAGCATGGCAGAGGTTATGGCTTCATGTCACCCGTTAGTTTAACCGGCCACTTTCATCTGGTTAGGCCCCGGCGCCCAGACAGAGAAGAGTTTCATTCAACTGTGGGTTTCATAAAATTTGTATCAAATAAAGAAGTGGCCCGTAGCACAACAAGACATGTTTTAGGCAGTTAATAAGGACTACTCTGCACAAGGGAGGGACAGGTCCTGTGGGATCCATGCCTGGTTCATCTTTATGAAGGTCAGCTTGTCCACGTTGGCTGTGGACAGGCGGCTGCGCTTGTCAGTAATGACGCCCCCTGCCGTGCTGAATACGCGTTCAGATAAAACGCTGGCCGCCGGGCAGGAAAGCACCTCCAAGGCATAACATGCTAACTCTGGCCACGTGGACAATTTCGAAACCCAGTAGTTGAATGGGGCCGAACCATCCGTCAGGATGTGGAGGGGTGTGCAGACATACTGTTCAACCATGTTAGTGAAATGCTGCCTCCTGCTAACACGTTCCGTATCAGGTGTCGGTGCAGATAGCTGTGGCGTGGAGACAAAACTTTTCCACATTTCTGCCATGCTAACCCTGCCCTCAGATGAGCTGGCTGTGACACAGCTGCGTTGGCGACCTCTTGCCACTCCTCTGCCTTCACCTTCCACCTGTTCCCCTGTGACATGTGGGAATGCTCTCAAGAGCGCCTCTATCAGCGTGCGCTTGTACTCGCGCATCTTACGGTCGCGCTCCAGTTCAGGAATTAAAGTGGGCACATTGTCTTTATACCGGGGATCCAGCAGGGTGGCCACCCAGTAGTCTGCACACGTTAAAACGTGGGCAACTCTGCTGTCGTTGCGCAGGCATTGGAGCATATATTCGCTCATGTGGGCCAGGCTACCCATGGGTAAGGACAAGCTGTCCTCTGTGGGAGGCGTATCGTCATCGTCCACCGTATCCCCCCAGCCACGCACCAGTGATGGGCCTGGGCTGCCACCCCGCTGTGAACTTGCGTCATCCTCGTCCCCCTCCACCTCCTCCTCCTCCTCGTCCTCCAGTACAGTGCCTTGGCTGGCGACTTGTGAACCTGTCCTCTGCTGCTTAAACAAACCTCCCTCTGAGCCACTTCGAACAGACTGGCCCGAAAGTGTTAGAAACGAGCCCTCATCCTCCTCCACCTGGGCCACCTCCTCTAACATCATTGCCCTAAGTGTTTTCTCAAGGAGACATAGAAGTGGTATTGTAACGCTGATAACAGTGTCATCGCCACTGGCCATGTTGGTGGAGTACTCGAAACAGCGCAGCAGGGCACACAGGTCTCGCATGGAGGCCCAATCATTGGTGGTGAAGTGGTGCTGTTCGGCAGTACGACTGACGCGAGCGTGCTGCAGCTGAAACTCCACTATGGCCTGCTGCTGCTCGCACAGTCTCTCCAGCATGTGCAAGGTGGAGTTCCACCGGGTGGGCACGTCGCATATGAGGCGGTGAGCGGGAAGGCCGAAGTTCCGCTGTAGCGCAGACAGGCGAGCAGCGGCAGGATGTGAACGGCAGCAGCTCTGACATGTCGGGGTAGTTGCGAATGAACTTCTGCACCACCAAATTCAGCACATGCGCCAGGCAAGGGATGTGCGTCAAACCGGCTAGTCCCAGAGCTGCCACGAGATTTCGCCCATTATCGCATACCACCAGGCCTGGCTTGAGGCCCACCGGCAGAAACCACTCGTCGGTCTGTTGTTCAATACCCCGCCACAACTCCTGTGCGGTGTGGGGCCTGTCCCCCAAACATATGAGTTTCAGAATGGCCTGCTGACGTTTACCCCGGGCTGTTCTGAAGTTGGTGGTGAAGGTGTGTGGCTGACCGGATGAGCTGGTGGAAGCAGTGGAGGAGGAAGCCGAGTAGGAGGAGGAGGCTACAGGAGGCAAAGAATGATGCCCTGCGATCCTAGGGGGCGGAAGGACGTGCGCCAAGGAACTGTCCGCCGGGGGCCCAGCCGCCACTACATTCATCCAGTGTGCAGTTAGTGAGATATAGCGTCCCTGGCCGTGCTTACTGGTCCACGTATCTGTGGTTAGGTGGACCTTGCCACAAATGGCGTTGCGCAGTGCACACTTGATTTTATCGGACACTTGCATGTGCAGGGAAGGCACGGCTGTCTTGGAGAAGTAGTGGCGGCTGGGAACCACATACTGCGGGACAGCCATGGCCATCAGCTTTTTGAAGCTGTCTGTGTCCACCAGCCGGAATGACAGCATTTCAAAGGCCAGCAGTTTAGAAATGCTGGCGTTCAGGTCAAGGGCTCGAGGGTGACTCGGGGGGAATTTGCGCTTCCTCTCTAAGGTTTGAGATATTGAGAGCTGAACGCTGCTGTGTGATATAGTGGAGACGCTAGTTGACGGTGGCGGTGGTGGTGGTGTCGATGGCACATCCTCTGTTTGCTGCTCGGCAGGTGGCAACATTCCTCTCGAGGCGGAAGCCGAGGCAGCAGCGGTAGAGGGAGCAGGGGGAGCCTCAGCGAGTGCCTGGTTTTTAAGGTGTGTACCCCACTGCAGTTCATGCTTTGCATGTAGATGCCTGGTCATGCAGGTTGTGCTGAGGTTCAGAACGTTAATGCCTCGCCTCAGGCTCTGATGGCAGAGCGTGCAAGTCACTCGGGTCTTGTCGGTAGGACATTGTTTAAAGAAGTGCCATGCCAGGGAACTCTTTGAAGCTGCCTTTGTGGGGCTGGGTCCCTGTTGGCGATGTCCAGTAGCAGGCGAACTCTGGGGGCGGCGGCTCGTCTGCTTTGGCCCCCTGCTCCCTCTTTGGCTTCGCTGTTGTCTCGGTCTCACCACTACCTCTTCCTCTGAACTGTGAAAGTCATCGCCATGACCTTCAGTCCATGTGGGGTCTAAGACCTCATCGTCCTCTGCATCGTCTTCCACCCAGTCTCCCTCCCTGACCTCCTCCTGTTCAGTCTGCACACTGCAAAAAGACGCGGCAGTGGGCACCTGTGTTTCGTCATCATCAGAGAGTCGGTGACTCTGCTGTGGTGGTATTCCCATGTCCTCTTCATCTGGAGACATAAGTGGTTGTGCGTCAGTGCATGGTATGTCTTCCTCCACTGGGGAAGGGCTAGGTGGACGCCCCTGGGAAACCCTGGAAGCAGAGTCTTCAAACAGAAGAAGAGACTGCTGCATAACTTGTGGCTCAGACCATTTCCCTGATATGCTTGGGGGTGATGTGACAGACTGATGGGCTTGGTTTTCAGGTGCCACCTGTGCGCTTTCCGCAGAAGACTGGGTGGAAGACCATGTGGTGAACGTGCTGGAAGCACTGTCGGCCACCCAAATCGATTAATGCCTGTACCTGCTCAGGCCTTACCATCCTAAGAGCGGCATTGTGCCCCACGAGATATTGCGGTACATTCTGCCGGCTAGTTGAGGGAGTTCGTTCCCTACTGTGTGCGCCTGGGGCCGAACGGCCACGTCCTCTACCAGCAACAGAGGCTCCACGGACACCACCACGACCGCGTCCTCGTCCCTTAATAGTATTTTTCTTCATTGTTGCGATTCAACTCGCACCACAATGAAATATATTATTTTTTATAAGCAAAATCCCCTCACTGGAATACTTTCAGTCTTTTGACTGTATGGATTACAGATGGAATGACTGTTATATGTGAGTACCGCTTTCTTTGACAGATTCTAGTATGGGTACATATATGTTTTCCCAACCCCAGCACATTAGTTTGCTAATTCCAGATGTATGAAACGCAGGCCTAACTGTATCTAGTATATTGAACGCCAGATAAACTAACTTGGCCTTTTTTAAATAAAAAAAAATCCCTCACTGGAATACTTTCAGTCTTTTGACTGTATGGATTACAGATGGAATGACTGTTATATGTGAGTACCGCTTTCTTTGACAGATTCTAGTATGGGTACATATATGTTTTCCCAACCCCAGCAAATTAGTTTGCTAATTCCAGATGTATGAAACGCAGGCCTAACTGTATCTAGTATATTGAACGCCAGATAAACTAACTTGGCCTTTTTTAAATAAAAAAAATTCCCTCACTGGAATACTTTCAGTCTTTTGACTGTATGGATTACAGATGGAATGACTGTTATATGTGAGTACCGCTTTCTTTGACAGATTCTAGTATGGGTACATATATGTTTTCCCAACCCCAGCACATTAGTTTGCTAATTCCAGATGTATGAAACGCAGGCCTAACTGTATCTAGTATATTGAACGCCAGATAAACTAACTTGGCCTTTTTTAAATAAAAAAAATTCCCTCACTGGAATACTTTCAGTCTTTTGACTGTATGGATTACAGATGGAATGACTGTTATATGTGAGTACCGCTTTCTTTGACAGATTCTAGTATGGGTACATATATGTTTTCCCAACCCCAGCACATTAGTTTGCTAATTCCAGATGTATGAAACGCAGGCCTAACTGTATCTAGTATATTGAACGCCAGATAAACTAACTTGGCCTTTTTTAAATAAAAAAAATTCCCTCACTGGAATACTTTCAGTCTTTTGACTGTATGGATTACAGATGGAATGACTGTTATATGTGAGTACCGCTTTCTTTGACAGATTCTAGTATGGGTACATATATGTTTTCCCAACCCCAGCACATTAGTTTGCTAATTCCAGATGTATGAAACGCAGGCCTAACTGTATCTAGTATATTGAACGCCAGATAAACTAACTTGGCCTTTTTTAAATAAAAAAAATTCCCTCACTGGAATACTTTCAGTCTTTTGACTGTATGGATTACAGATGGAATGACTGTTATATGTGAGTACCGCTTTCTTTGACAGATTCTAGTATGGGTACATATATGTTTTCCCAACCCCAGCACATTAGTTTGCTAATTCCAGATGTATGAAACGCAGGCCTAACTGTATCTAGTATATTGAACGCCAGATAAACTAACTTGGCCTTTTTTAAATAAAAAAAATTCCCTCACTGGAATACTTTCAGTCTTTTGACTGTATGGATTACAGATGGAATGACTGTTATATGTGAGTACCGCTTTCTTTGACAGATTCTAGTATGGGTACATATATGTTTTCCCAACCCCAGCACATTAGTTTGCTAATTCCAGATGTATGAAACGCAGGCCTAACTGTATCTAGTATATTGAACGCCAGATAAACTAACTTGGCCTTTTTTAAATAAAAAAAATTCCCTCACTGGAATACTTTCAGTCTTTTGACTGTATGGATTACAGATGGAATGACTGTTATATGTGAGTACCGCTTTCTTTGACAGATTCTAGTATGGGTACATATATGTTTTCCCAACCCCAGCACATTAGTTTGCTAATTCCAGATGTATGAAACGCAGGCCTAACTGTATCTAGTATATTGAACGCCAGATAAACTAACTTGGCCTTTTTTAAATAAAAAAAATTCCCTCACTGGAATACTTTCAGTCTTTTGACTGTATGGATTACAGATGGAATGACTGTTATATGTGAGTACCGCTTTCTTTGACAGATTCTAGTATGGGTACATATATGTTTTCCCAACCCCAGCACATTAGTTTGCTAATTCCAGATGTATGAAACGCAGGCCTAACTGTATCTAGTATATTGAACGCCAGATAAACTAACTTGGCCTTTTTTAAATAAAAAAAAATTCCCTCACTGGAATACTTTCAGTCTTTTGACTGTATGGATTACAGATGGAATGACTGTTATATGTGAGTACCGCTTTCTTTGACAGATTCTAGTATGGGTACATATATGTTTTCCCAACCCCAGCACATTAGTTTGCTAATTCCAGATGTATGAAACGCAGGCCTAACTGTATCTAGTATATTGAACGCCAGATAAACTAACTTGGCCTTTTTTAAATAAAAAAAATTCCCTCACTGGAATACTTTCAGTCTTTTGACTGTATGGATTACAGATGGAATGACTGTTATATGTGAGTACCGCTTTCTTTGACAGATTCTAGTATGGGTACATATATGTTTTCCCAACCCCAGCACATTAGTTTGCTAATTCCAGATGTATGAAACGCAGGCCTAACTGTATCTAGTATATTGAACGCCAGATAAACTAACTTGGCCTTTTTTAAATAAAAAAAATTCCCTCACTGGAATACTTTCAGTCTTTTGACTGTATGGATTACAGATGGAATGACTGTTATATGTGAGTACCGCTTTCTTTGACAGATTCTAGTATGGGTACATATATGTTTTCCCAACCCCAGCACATTAGTTTGCTAATTCCAGATGTATGAAACGCAGGCCTAACTGTATCTAGTATATTGAACGCCAGATAAACTAACTTGGCCTTTTTTAAATAAAAAAAATTCCCTCACTGGAATACTTTCAGTCTTTTGACTGTATGGATTACAGATGGAATGACTGTTATATGTGAGTACCGCTTTCTTTGACAGATTCTAGTATGGGTACATATATGTTTTCCCAACCCCAGCACATTAGTTTGCTAATTCCAGATGTATGAAACGCAGGCCTAACTGTATCTAGTATATTGAACGCCAGATAAACTAACTTGGCCTTTTTTAAATAAAAAAAATCCCCTCACTGGAATACTTTCAGTCTTTTGACTGTATGGATTACAGATGGAATGACTGTTATTTGTGAGTACCGCTTTCTTTGACAGATTCTAGTATGGGTACATATATGTTTTCCCAACCCCAGCACATTAGTTTGCTAATTCCAGATGTATGAAACGCAGGCCTAACTGTATCTAGTATATTGAACGCCAGATAAACTAACTTGGCCTTTTTTAAATAAAAAAAAAATTCCCTCACTGGAATACTTTCAGTCTTTTGACTGTATGGATTACAGATGGAATGACTGTTATATGTGAGTACCGCTTTCTTTGACAGATTCTAGTATGGGTACATATATGTTTTCCCAACCCCAGCACATTAGTTTGCTAATTCCAGATGTATGAAACGCAGGCCTAACTGTATCTAGTATATTGAACGCCAGATAAACTAACTTGGCCTTTTTTAAATAAAAAAAATTCCCTCACTGGAATACTTTCAGTCTTTTGACTGTATGGATTACAGATGGAATGACTGTTATATGTGAGTACCGCTTTCTTTGACAGATTCTAGTATGGGTACATATATGTTTTCCCAACCCCAGCACATTAGTTTGCTAATTCCAGATGTATGAAACGCAGGCCTAACTGTATCTAGTATATTGAACGCCAGATAAACTAACTTGGCCTTTTTTAAATAAAAAAAAAATTCCCTCACTGGAATACTTTCAGTCTTTTGACTGTATGGATTACAGATGGAATGACTGTTATATGTGAGTACCGCTTTCTTTGACAGATTCTAGTATGGGTACATATATGTTTTCCCAACCCCAGCACATTAGTTTGCTAATTCCAGATGTATGAAACGCAGGCCTAACTGTATCTAGTATATTGAACGCCAGATAAACTAACTTGGCCTTTTTTAAATAAAAAAAATTCCCTCACTGGAATACTTTCAGTCTTTTGACTGTATGGATTACAGATGGAATGACTGTTATATGTGAGTACCGCTTTCTTTGACAGATTCTAGTATGGGTACATATATGTTTTCCCAACCCCAGCACATTAGTTTGCTAATTCCAGATGTATGAAACGCAGGCCTAACTGTATCTAGTATATTGAACGCCAGATAAACTAACTTGGCCTTTTTTAAATAAAAAAAATTCCCTCACTGGAATACTTTCAGTCTTTTGACTGTATGGATTACAGATGGAATGACTGTTATATGTGAGTACCGCTTTCTTTGACAGATTCTAGTATGGGTACATATATGTTTTCCCAACCCCAGCACATTAGTTTGCTAATTCCAGATGTATGAAACGCAGGCCTAACTGTATCTAGTATATTGAACGCCAGATAAACTAACTTGGCCTTTTCTAAATAAAAAAAAAATTCCCTCACTGGAATACTTTATGGCTTTTCACTGTATGGATTACAGGTGGACTGGTATTAGTAGGGGTGACACAAGCACACCCAAGTCCCTGATGTAGGATTTCTATGGCACAGACCACTATTACAAGTGATTAATGGACGTTGGGAGAGATTGTGCTGCAGCACTAGTCCCAAGATAGCCGCCGCCTATCAGCCCAGTAACATGTGCCACAAAATGGTCTGCACAACCTTTAAAAAAAATAGCCTTGGACTGTGCTGCTAAATCGCTATTGGTCTGAATCCCAGGTGTAGATGTCTGACTTGTTTGGAGCTTTGGAATGCACACTGTGGCAGCTTCTGCTGCAGCACTACAAGTCGCAAAATGGCGGCCGGCGGTCAGCCCGGGTACATGTGGATGGAAAAATCACTCTGGCCACTCTAAAAATAGCCAATCCCTATCAAAAAAGCAGCTCAGCTGCAGTTGTTCAGATGAATCACAGGTGGAGGAGAGAAATTTGCTTCCAGTTATTCAATTATCCCTGCCTATTCTCGCCCTAGCATCAGCTGCGTCTAACCCTGTTCTATTCACATCGGGAGTGAGCACGTCCCGACGTGCGCACAAGCTTATAAAGAGGCTGAGTCACATGCTGCACTTGGCCAATCACAGCCTTGCCAATAGTAGGCATGGCTGCGATGGCATCTTAGGGCAAGTAGTATGATGCATGTTGATTGGCTGCTTTGCAGCCTTTCAAAATGCGCCAAAATACATGCCGAACGACGAACCCGAACCCGAACTTTTACGAAAAAGTTCGGGTTCGGGTCCGTGTCACGAACACCCCAAAATTCGGTACGGACCCGAACTATACTCGAACTGTTCGCTCAACACTAGGCGGGAGGTCTCAGCTTTCTGATTTGCCTCAGCCTCGTGTGGCATGTGATAATAAAAACAGCTTCATCATGTTGAGGAGATGGAACTGACAGCTGCTGCTACTGTTGCTGTGGCTTATGCCGCTTGAGGCAGCAGGAGACACTGTGGAGTAAGTAGAGCGGTCTCCTTTTCAGAAACTTTGGTGGCAGGAATAGGCTTGCTTAAAGCTGCGGCAAGTTGTGTATACAGTGTTTCCTGATAATAATGTAATTTGACTTCTCTTTAAGAGGGAGGAATACATTTTTTTATTTTGCTTTGATCGCAAGGGTCTGAAAGCCTGGCAATCCAGTAATCATCAGACTGCTGAATGTCAACAATAGGGCAGTCAGTGTGTAAGTGAGCATAAGGTTGCCATTTTGGCCAGCATGCCAGAGGAGACAGTTCACCGCCCCCCACTGAGACAATTGGGTGTCGTGGCCGGTATCACCATCCTCATCATCCTCCTCCTCCACTGGCAGCTCCTCATCCTCCTCTACCACCTCCATTGGAGTTTATCCTTGTGAGTCTCCAACAGCTACAAGATGGATAGCAAGATGCAGTAGCTGTTCTTAGTTGACACCCCATGCTGCATGAGTGTCCATGTCTGATCAAAGATAAATATGATGGGGATGGGATGAAGGACAATTGCTGTATGAACAGTATGAGTCTGGTGTATGACAAAATCATTCAAGGCTTTCTGCTGCTCATACAGATACTCTAGAATAAAGCAAAAACACACTTGGAAATCCAGCTCTTGATCCAAAAGCAGGGAAACTTTATTTCAGTGGTATAAAAACTTCAGTTACAGGAAATATAGTATAGTTACGTGTTTCAGACCATCTCTATTTTGGATCCTTCATCATGACATACTAAGCACTCAATGAATGCACTATATATGCTCACCCACCACCTGGCCCCGCAATCAGCAGGTCACATGGTTGGAGCAAGACGTGCAATCAAAAGGACACGTGCACACATTTAAAATGGTAATTGTGCTAAATAAAATGCATATTAAAAACTTTAAAAAACGACTAATATTGCAGTATTATATGATGTCTGTTATTGAAACCAGTTAGATGACAGGTTGCTAGTTGGAACATCCAATATGCCTCCCTATTCAATAGTTTTCTTTTATGGTCTACCTCTCTTGCAGGTACTGTAACTCTTTCTATGCCCTGTGCCCTAAGTTCAGACGTATTGCCACCATGCATAACCGCAAAGTGCAGACTCTAGAATGTGCAATGTGGAATTTTAGCTAGCTGGAACATCAAGGATTAAGCAGTGTAGCTGCAGACCCTTCTGTCACTTAAAGTCCAGGAGAGCGTTCCTCACCATGTAAGAATGGATGAAATGCAACTACAGTATCGTGGACATTGCCAGCTCCTTACGCAAGCCAGTGTACTTTAAAAAAATAAATAAATTTAGGCTACTTTCACACTAGCGTTTTTTGCGGATCCGTCATGGATCTGCAAAAACGCTTCCGTTACAATAATACAACCGTATGCATCCGTCATTAACGGATACTTTGTATTATCTGTAACATAGCCAAGATGGATCCGTCATGAAATCCATTGAAAGTCAATGGGGGACGGATCCGTTTTCTATTGTGCCAGATTGTGTCAGAGAAAATGGATCCGTCCCCATTGACTTACATTGTGTGCCAGGACGGATCCATTTGGCTCAGTTTCGTCAAGCAGTGTTTTGGTGTCCGTCTCCAGAGCGGAATGATGACTGAACGGAGGCAAACTGATGCATTCTGAGCGGATCCTTTTCCATTCAGAATGCATTAGGGCAAATCTGATCCATTTTGGACCGCTTGTGAGAGCCCTGAATGGATCTCACAAACTGAAAGCCAAAACGCGAGTGTGAAAGTAGCCTTAAAAAGTAGCCAAGATGTTGCAGCCATTGTTGCTGGCCACCTTGCCCAGCTGGAGTCAGCGAAGTGACAACCAGCATGTTTGCTGTACTTTAGCAACTGTTTGCCTGTGTGGCTACTCTTGTCCAGGCCGATCAGCTCTACAGCATGGCAATGCTTAACTTTACATGTGTCGTCGCAAAATCTACGACACAACTTCTTCTTTTGTGTGGCTCCAAATCAGTTAGAATTATAAGTATGAGCTCATACAGCTTTCTCTAATGAGACCAATGCAGGCTGGTATCATGGAAAATATCTCATCCTTTATTACAGTTACATACACTTATATAGGCAACATGAGGTAGACAAATGGGTGGTCCTAGATGCAAGTTTATTGGCTCTGTGACAAAAAGGGAGTAGTTTACTAACTTTATTCCTGAGTTGATTGGCACATTTGAAAAATAGCAACTTAACTCCTCCTTTCTTTCACTAATTGATCTTAGAACAAAGAGAATGTACATGAGGCTCCTAATTGACATTTGCCATCTAGTGGAGACAAATGTGTACTACAGGAGAAGTTAAAATCTTGACTCTCACAAATCCCTTCTTTTTGCGGTAAATAGATACAAGATGAATAAGCAATGTGAGGTACTCTCCCAACGCCCTAAACGGCGAAGAGCTGGACTTTCCTTATTGCTTCACCAGGTCCACCCAACTCCCTTTCGGGTTTGCCTTCATCTGGTTCTATTTATTCCGCAACTATCAACAAGATTTCATTTGTTTTAGGACGGAATCGCGTTCCTCAAAGAGGTTCTCCAAATA
Source organism: Bufo bufo (assembly GCF_905171765.1). Classification (NCBI taxonomy): domain Eukaryota; kingdom Metazoa; phylum Chordata; class Amphibia; order Anura; family Bufonidae; genus Bufo; species Bufo bufo. Next base: position 577,033,050 of record NC_053389.1, read on the forward strand.
ATCTTTAGGTCTGTCAGTTTCACAATGTATGTACATGGTTGTTGCAGGTGTGGTTGAGTTGAACATTTTAAAAACAATTTTTCTAAAACAAGGAATCACACAACACCCTATTAATGCCACTACCACAAGTACTACCACCAGTGTCATTAACATATTGGCTAACACATTAGACCAGTTACCAAACCACTCTTCTAGCCATGAAGTAATGGGGTTGTTGATTCCAGAGTTTTCCTCTAGTTCATTCGATAAAGAAGTCAGTCCATTCAAAGCCTTTGTGATGCTTCCGTCAGGGGCAGTGTTGTTCGGAATGAAGGTGCAGCAGGAACTTCCGATCATCTTGCAGACGCCTCCTTTTTCTGCCAGGATCATGTCGAGGGCCAGTCGATTCTGTAACGCCATCACCGATGAAGAGCTCAGTTGTTCCGATATTCCTTTTACTGCATCTCGGGTATAATTTACGAATCTCTGTTGATTATAATACAAATAGTTAATCCATCCTACATTTTTATTTACGCCAATTATTGGAAGTATTGATTCGAAACCAGCAGCTATCTGGTTTCTAGCCTTGAATTCATCAGGAACTCCTCTAGGGACTCCTATAGCATCTATGTATACATGAGAATCAAAAGCTGTAGGGAGTGACCTCCTTTGCCGTGACCGGACATTGGCTTGCGTACTGACTTGCTCCCACTCAAGAGTCGAAAATAGAACAAATGGCATCAGCACCTTAATCAAGGTACATTGGCCAATCCATTCCATTCGTATCCTGGGTCGGAGCTTCAGGTCTCCACACAACCACCAGATATCCGCATGTTGATAACCTTGGTGGACAAACCATTTGTCAGGGTAAGCATCAGAGTCACTACTTGTCTCATTTAGATAGATGTCATAGGAACAATATCCTGGAGGGAAAACACCAATGTCTTTGCCTGTACCGTTACGATTGAAACAGGTATAATTTCCAGGGTATGGCGTTATACCGAAACCCATATGATCTTTATCATGAACAATAGGATAGAGTAATTCTAATGTCCTGCAGCAGGAGGTGTCATTACTGGGAATGGTTTCAGTGTACATCTTAAGGATGCACTTGAAACCCTCAGGATCGGTAACCTCATTCAAAGGGAAAGGTACCGTACCCAAATGAGGTCGAGCTGCAGCACATGCTATGCAGTTGGATCGCTTCTGGGAAAGAACCGTATAGCGGATCCATTCTAGCCATACATTTGTGTCTGAAAACCCTGTCTCTAAGGCCATTTTGTCAATCATGGGTGAAGCTGTAGGAGATGTAATTGTATTCTGATTCCCTTGTATTAATAATGTTCTAAATATGGAATTTTGGATTTGATCTGACTGTGCATTTTCCCCTGTACAATATAAAATGAACAGTAAGACATGAAAAGATATTACGGCCCTTGCAGTCATTCCAGCACTTGAGGTTCTGGTACTTTTTTGCAGTGTGATGCGTGGACCCAATTAGGCTTTCCTTCCAACTTGACAGCAGTGGCGGTGGTTAACAGTACTTGATGTGGACCCTCAAATCGTGGTTCTAGAACTTTCCGCACGTGTCGTTTCACCACTACCCAATCTCCTGGTTGTAGAGAATGAGTTGCCTCTATGCTGTCTGGATCTGGAAGAGAAGCAAAAACTTGGGAATACACATTAGACAGTCTGTTTGTAAGACAGATAACGTACTTTGAAAGACTATTATGCTGCATCTGGAGTTGTTGTGGAAAATAGAGTCCTAGTCTAGGGGCATTCCCAAAGAGTACTTCATATGGACTCAGGCCTGTCTTCCGGTTAGGTGTATACCGGATGGAGAAGAGTGCCAAGGGTAGACACTCTGTCCATGGCTTATTCAGTTCAGCCATGGCCTTCTGTATTTTTGATTTAATTGTCCCGTTGAGTCGCTCTACTCTACCGCTGCTTTGTGGGTGATACGCAGTATGGAAGGCTTGTTCAATACCCAGGGCTCCCATAATTTCACGCATGACCTCCCCTGTAAAGTGAGAACCTCGATCACTCTCAATTGTCTCTGGGACCCCATACCGGCAAACTATCTCATTCAGAAGTTTCTTGGCTGTGTTTTGTGCAGTGGCTTTGGCCACAGGATAGGCCTCTGGCCACCCTGAAAACAGATCTACACATACCAAGATGTATTCTAGGGTCCCCACTTTGGGTAGTTGGATGTAATCTATTTGCAGTCTTTGGAAGGGAAAATCGGGCCTGGGAGTGTGCCTCAAAGGTGTTTTTACTGTCCTTCCTATGTTGTGATGTGCACAAATCATACAAGCCTGAGTGAATTTGGCTGCAGTTACACTGAATCCTGGGGCATACCAGTGACTATTAACAAGAGCAGTCATGGCAGTTTTGGACAGGTGAGTATTCCCATGAGTGGCCTGGGCTGTGACTGGGAACAAAGCACGGGGCAAACACAGCTTTCCTCTAAGTTGCCATGTTCCTTTTGGGGTCATCACAGCTCCTTTCTCTATCCATACTGCCTTTTCCTCAGTGGTTGCTTGAGACTGTAAGGTTTTTAATGTTTCATAGTTGACTGGCAGGGAAATTTGCTCTTGTACTACTGCTATCCCTACAGGATCATCTCTGGGTTTCTGTGCAGCAGCTTTTGCTGCCAGATCAGCTCGATGATTTCCCCGAGCTTCAAGGGTTTTTCCTGACGAATGGCCTTTAATTTTCATAATGGCCACCCTCGTTGGCAACAGCAGAGCGCCCATTAAGGCTTTCACCCCTTTGCCATTTTTAATTGGCTTGCCATTTGCTGTAAGGAAGTCTCTAGCCTTCCAAATTGGACCATAATTATGGGTGATCCCAAAAGCATACCTGGAATCTGTATAGATGTTTGCAGTTTTTCCCTCCGCATACCTGCAGGCCTCTTCCAAAGCCTTAAGTTCAGCTTCCTGTGCAGACATGTGAGAGGGCAGTGATTCCGCTTTTATTGTATCGTGCTGAGTGACAACTGCATACCCAGTATAAAACTTCCCCTGGACACCATACCGCGATCCATCCACAAAGAGCTCTAAATCTGGGTTTTCTAAGGGAGTATCTACCACGTGATCAAACCCTGCTGTCTCTTGGGACATTAATTGGAGACAGTCGTGTTTATCTTCCAGGTCAGGAAGATATTCAGCTAGATGACTCATACTACTACTCCCTCCCCCCTCCAGAGGCAGCAGAGTAGCTGGATTCAAAGTTGTGCACCTTCTGATGGTGACATTTGGTGGCATAAGTAGTGCACATTCTAGTCTAAGGTGTCTGGCAGTGGACAGGTGTTTAGGCTGTACTTGTGTGAGAATGGCTGAGATGTCATGAGGGACAAAAACAGTGATTGGATAATTGAGCACAATCTCAGAGCTTTTGTCAAGCATGAGTTGTACAGCCACTACCGCACGGACACAAGATGGCGCTCCTCTAGCCACTGGATCGAGTCTGGCAGAGTAATACGCCACTGGACGCTGTTGGCCAGCCCTAGCTTGTGTGAGAACAGCTGAAGCATGGCCAAGACATTCAGTGCAATAAAGTCTGAAATCTTTATTGTAGTCCGGTAGACCCAATGCTGGTGTGGAACTGATGACTAGTTTTAATGTATGAAAGTTCTCCACGGCCTTATCTGTCAATGAAAAAGGAAGAGAGGTGAGACAATCATACAAGGGTTGCAGAAGAGCAGAGGCATTTCTGATCCAAGGCCTACAGTATGAGACTAGACCCAAATAAATTCTCAGAGCCCCCACTGTAGTAGGCAAAGGAATTTGTTGGACTGCAGTTATACGGTCTGGGGTGAGATGTCTAATCCCAGCAGATATACAGTGCCCTAGAAAGGTGACAGTGGTACAACAGAATTGAAGCTTCTTGCGGGAAGCTTTACAGCCATTTGCAGCCAGGAAGGTGAGAAGAGACAACGAAGTTTGTTTACACACCTCCTCTCCCGGGCAGCAAAGAAGTAAGTCATCTATATATTGGAGTAAGACAACTCCTTCAGATGGAATGGGCCAATCTGCTAAAACCTGGGCTAAGGCAGTACTGTACATACTGGGGGAATTATGGGCACCTTGTGCTAAGACCGTCCAGGTGTATTGCTTCCTGTCATGTGTGAAAGCAAAAAGATATCTGCAATCTGGATGTAATGGAACTGAGAAAAATGCATTTGCAAGATCCACCACAGTGAAATGGGTGGCGCTGTGGGGAATCTGTGCCAACAATGTATGTGGGTTTGGTACCACAGGGGTATTAAAAACTGTAGCCTCATTAACAGCCCTAAGATCATGTACCATTCTATACTGCACTGGCTGACCTTTTCCCCCCCTTTTCTTAATGGGGTACAAGGGAGTGTTACATGGAGAGGTGGTTTCAATTAGTACCCCATTATTGACAAAATCACGTACTATTTTGGTGATGGCATCCGTTTGTTGTATACTGAGGGGATATTGTGCCTTCCGAGGTAAAGGAGCACCAGGTTTACGTTCTATCATCATTGGAGGGACAGATAAACGGCCAACATCTGTAGGTCCGGAGGCCCACAGATGTGCAGGTAATTGTTGCAGCAGAAGGGACACGCCCTCTTCAGAGAGTGTAGACACGTACATGTGGAATGGATTATAATCACAGGCTGCTAGGAGACATATATCCTCTTCTCCTAGTTTGCCTTGTAACTTCACAGTACAATCAGGAAGATATGTTATCTGCGCATATATTCTCTGCAACACATCTGCTCCTAGCAAATTAACAGGGGCGGTGTCACTGACTAAGAGGCGACTTAGCATTTGTTGGTTTGGGGCAAATGCAATTTGTATTGGCTTTGTTAGAGGAGTAGGAACCTCATTACCATCTACTCCTACACATGGAATACTATCTTCAGACATGAGGGATCTTTTTACGTGTTTGCTGCGAATAACAGTTTTGGCTGCTCCAGTGTCAATCAAAAAGGGGATGGGCTCCCCCCCATTGATTGCCAAGGAGACAACTGGGGCAGGCCCTAAGGTTTGAATTTTTAGTAGGGGCACAGCATTTGACTCTGGATTGCCAACTCCCTATGGGCGTCGCATTTGAGGGGGCTGAGCTCTCTCCTCCTCTTCCTCCTCCCATGGATTAGGAGTTTGGCAATCCCGCATAAAATGCCCCACCTTGCCACAGTTAAAACATCTTAAGATATACCTTGGTTTCCTTCCCCCTTTTTGAGGAAAGTGCTGGTATGCGGCCACACCTGCCTTCGGTCTTTTGTTCAATTCAGCTTCTACCCCATTTGCTACTTGTAACAAAATGGAGGGCTGTATAGTTCTCCATTCAGGCCTAGCTGATACCAGACCCTTGCGAATGCTTTCCCTAAGACCATCCACAAAAGCAGCACTCAAAATTCTCTCATGCATGTCTGAAGTATACTCAAAGCCCAAATCCACCCATCTTTGCTGGAGTCTAGTGTAGAATTTCTCCAAACTTTGCGTTTTATCCTGATGCATATCCGACAACGTAACAGACTGATCACCTAATCGCTTTCTCCCCCATTCCGTGAGTCTTACTATGTAGTATCATCTCCCTCATAACATCCCACTGCAGAGGCTATAATCTGAGAAAAGGAGTCACCAGCTTTACACTGGACTAAATCTTCTAAATCCCTCCAGCAACATGAGAAAGCTTTCCGTATCTTCGCTAACTCTCTACAGAACGGCATGGGTAAGTCCTCTGGATTGGGGATTCTACTCATCATGGCCAGCATCTCACTAGGGGACCAAGGGCGATACACAGGCTCATCAGGGATGTCATTTGGACCTCTGAGAGGAGCAGCTCCAGGGTTTAGGTACCTGGGCGTACGATAGGATAGATTAGGTCGAGGTGGATTTGGCGTAGATGATATAACAGGGGAAACTGGGTGCATCAGGTTTCGCATATCCAAAAATGATGCTGGATACCCTATACTTTCCTCTGATAGATATCCACTCAAGTCTGAAGTCGGACTTAAAATGGGTGCATTCCTAGATTGAGTAGACTGGTCTGGAATATTTCTAGTAGGCATCATAGGGGCAATCACTGCAGGTACATTTTTAACTGATGGGACATACAATTGGGAAGGGTTATTGGCAGACATCACTGGATATAATCCAGTGTTGGGAATTATGTCCTGTCTTTGAAATCCACAGACAACACATATGCTATTTGTCTCAGCATTCCTGTGATTGCACACACACATCCATCCCCCATAAGGAGGCGGTTGCTGCTCTATGGTAAGAGTTTTAGGGGGTGGGGAAAGCCTAGAGGGAGCAGAAGGCACAGTGGGTGGTGCTGATAAGCACATTCCAGCACCTGGTGTAGAGGAGGAACTAACACAAGAAGCAATAGCATTGTTTGTTGGACCACAAGACCCAGGATTACTTACAACAGAGGTGGCGGGGGAAGGGATGCCGCATGGCAAACTGTTCTGTTCTTTGTTACTTACCACACCCAAATCCTCCATCTTACTATACCAATATTGACCATTCTTCTCAATTTCTTTCAATTTTCCATCAGTCACATCTGCAGACAACTTCCACCATAACTCTGCTTGCACCAGCCTATTATTATCTCTCAGCCACCCTTTCTTTTCTTGTAATATATTTTTCCATAAGCTTTCATTTAATCTTCCAGTTTCATGCATACCAATTGCCTGCATGAACGATTTTAACTTAGTTACTGAAACTTTTCCTTCTCTTTCTCTCATCAACTGAGCCGCTGTTAACCTTTTTTCACTCTGTCCTGCAACATTCGAATTTCCCATTATTGTAGTTGCACAAAGCTCTAACAATTGCTACTTATCAAACCCGCAAACTTAAGCGTAGTTGCACAAAGCTCAAACGGAATCCAATTACTATAAGTAATCGCCACCGAACCCACAAACTTAAGCGCAGTTGCACAAAGCTCAAATGATATAATAGTATTGACCCCACAATCTCTCAAAGTGAAGACCCCTCGTCCATTCACCGGGATACAAAATCTTAATAACTTCCAATTGCCTATGAGACAATTAGTATTAACCCTTTTCCCAAGGTTCTCGTCAGAACCTTGACTGGGAACTAAATCTACGTCACAGGATATCCGGCTCAGCTGTGTAACAACTTCAGTTTAGTTTCAGCATGTTCTACCACACAAAGAAGGAATATTTCAACAGGTTCTTTTTAACGGACAGATCAGCTATAACTTGAACCCTTATATCGCAATAACACCAATTCAACTCTTGAGAAAACACTTGGGCAAAAGACTCAGAGGAGGTTGTAAGAATAAAAGCTTCTTACCTTACTGCAGTTTATGCCTCGTCTGATGGTTTTACGCAAGTCCTCTCCTGGCGTTTGAATCGGAAGTTATGCAAGCCGTCGGTCCCTGTTCGGGCGCCAATTTTGTCGTCGCAAAATCTACGACACAACTTCTTCTTTTGTGTGGCTCCAAATCAGTTAGAATTATAAGTATGAGCTCATACAGCTTTCTCTAATGAGACCAATGCAGGCTGGTATCATGGAAAATATCTCATCCTTTATTACAGTTACATACACTTATATAGGCAACATGAGGTAGACAAATGGGTGGTCCTAGATGCAAGTTTATTGGCTCTGTGACAAAAAGGGAGTAGTTTACTAACTTTATTCCTGAGTTGATTGGCACATTTGAAAAATAGCAACTTAACTCCTCCTTTCTTTCACTAATTGATCTTAGAACAAAGAGAATGTACATGAGGCTCCTAATTGACATTTGCCATCTAGTGGAGACAAATGTGTACTACAGGAGAAGTTAAAATCTTGACTCTCACACATGTCTTAGGAAAGAGGGGGATTGGGAATGAAGCTGCTGATGGCGACAGTAGCATGTCCATGGAGGAGAAGGTGAAGAAGGCAGATAAGTGCCTGCTGTGGGAGCCAGCCTGATGCAATTGGGGGGAGGGGGCTTTAAGTGGACCTGGCCATGTTGATGGAGTGCTGCCTCACCGCTGCCGCAAATAACATTGTCCCACTGAGAGGTGAAATATGTACTATCCATGCAGGAGCAGTAGAAATGCTGTGAACCCTGGTTCCAAGGCATGGTGGACTTAGAGGAACCTCCACATTATCCTGCTATGACTGAGAGGAGTAATGAGCCATCCAATTCACAATCTCTTAGGCCTCTTTCAGACAGGCGAGTATTCCGCGCGGATGCGATGCGCGAGTTGAACGCATTGCACCCGCACTGAATACCGACCCATTCATTTCTATGGGGCTGTTCACATGAGCGGTGATTTTCACTCATTACTTGTGCGCTGCGTGAAAATCGCAGCATGCTCTATATTCTGCGTTTTTCATGCAACGCATGCCCCATAGAAGTGAATTGGGTTGGGTGAAAATCGCAAGCATCCGCAAACAAGTGCGGATGCAGTGCGATTTTCACACACGGTTGCTAGGAGACGATCGGGATGGAGACCCGATCATTATTATTTTCCCTTATAACATGGTTATAAGGGAAAATAATAGCATTCTGAATACAGAATGCATAGTAAAATAGCGCTGGAGGGGTTAAAAAAAAAAAATTTAACTCACCGTAATCCACTTGCTCGAGTGGATTACGGTGAGTTAAATTATTATTTTTTTAACCCCTCCAGCGCTATTTTACTATGCATTCTGTATTCAGAATGCTATTATTTTCCTTTATAAACATGTTATAAGGGAAAATAATACAATCTACACAACCCCGATCCCAAGTTCGAACTTCTGTGAAGAAGTTCGGGTTTGGGTACCAAACATGTGCGATTTTTCTCACGCAAGTGCAAAACGCATTGCAATGTTTTGCACTCGGGCGTAAAAATTGTGCGTGTTCCCGCACATTTTCCCGCAACGCCCGTCTGAAAGAGGCCTTACTCTTTCTTCTCAATGACCATGTTGTGTGAAAGCTATGCTACTAATACCCAGATCAGAAAAATAAATGGTCATGTTAAACTAGTTTAAGGGTGCTGGCACAGAGTGCAGTTCTGACATGCATTCAAGTTGCAATTTTTTATTGTAGATATCTGAAATTTATTTTATTAATTAAATCTTTTCCAAAATGCAGAACCCCAGGGTTTAATGAGGCTGGTAAACTGGGTAAATTGAAACTGCATCCTGAATGCATGTCAGAACTGCACTGTGTGCCAGCAACCTTGGTCAGCACATTCTACTGTACAGGTGCGCATCGACATGGCTAAAAAAGCAAAATCAAACACAATGCAAAAACACAATGCAAACACAGAACATATGAGCTATGAAATAGTTGAATATATAAAATATATGTAAAAAAACACATTTAAAACCATACTATAATTTCTATATACTACAATCTATATATAAAAATATAAATTGTAACAAGGAGATCTTACAAGTTACTTGGCTTATCCTAAGGTGAGGAGAGGGTATATTTTATGTTTAAATACTTATTTTAGAAATACAGATTTAATTATTCATTGTTTTACTTTCCATTAAATTACACTCGGTCTACTTTGCTGTTTTTATGTTAAACAAAGAGACGTTGTTATACAATTGTACTTTCTAAAATATTCTGTAATTGGTTCTGCATAGAAGAGAGATTCTCAGGTGTAAAACAAAAAAAGGAAAAAAAAACAAAACAGGAATTTATATAGAAAAAGAAAATAATATTATTATTATTATTATTATTATTATTATTATTATAAAATAAAAAAACTCCAGCCAAAACCTTGAATTTATGCGGAAATCGATCGGATCACTGTTGGACCTTATTGCAGTCTATGGATAAAAACACAGTCATGAATAAAGAATGGTACCAAAACACCCTCCAACAGCAACTTCTTCCAACAATCCAACAACAGTTTGGTGAAGAACAATGCATTTTCCAGCACGATGGAGCACCGTGCCATAAAGCAAAAGTGATAACTAAGTCGCTCAGGGACCAAAACGTTGATATTTTGGGTCCATGGCCTGGAAACTCCTCAGATCTTAATCCCATTGAGAACTTGTGGTCAATCCTCAAGAGGCGGGTGGACAAACAAAAACCCACTAATTCTGACAAACTCCAAGAAGTGATTATGAAAGAATGGGTTGCTATCAGTCAGGAATTGGCCCAGAAGTTGATTGAGAGCATGCCCAGTCGAATTGCAGAGGTCATGAAAAAGAAGGGCCAACACTGGAAATACTGACTCTTTGCATAAATGTCATGTAATTGTCGATAAAAGCCTTTGAAACGTATGAAGTGCGTGTAATTATATTTCACTACATCACAGAAACAACTGAAACAAAGATCTAAAAGCAGTTTAGCAGCAAACTTTGTGAAAACTAATATTTGTGTCATTCTCAAAACTTTTGGCCACGACTGTACATAAAAGGTAAACAACTGAATAAACTCACAAAACTGACAATATATCAGTAAAAATAAGTAAGAATTCCTGCACACTGCATACATATAGTATATGTCATAATTAGAGTTGAGCGGACACCTGGATGTTCGGGTTCGACTGGTTCGGACGAATATCACAAAAAAAATCGAGTTCGGGACCCGAACTTGACCCAAACTTGACCCTGAACCCGAACCCTATTGAAGTCAAAGGGGACCTGAACTTTTGAGCACTAAAATGGCTCTAAAAATATCATGGAAAGGGCTAGAGGGCTGCAAATGGCATCAACATGTGGTTAAGAGCATGGCAAGTGCTCTGCAAACAAATGTGGATAGGAAAATGACTTTAAATAACATAAAAAACGTTAAAAAATAAAAATAAATCTTGATCTAGGAGGACGAGGTCCATATGGAGTAGGAGGTTGAGGAGGCGGTGGATGTGGCGGTGTATGTGGAAGCGGCGGTGGAGGAGGAGGTAGCCTACACTGCTTTTTGGTTTTAAATTTATTTTTATGTTTTTAAATTAGGGTACAACCTAAAACATTGGGAAATATAACCTGTGATAACTCCCTCCAGTCGTGCTAAACACATGTTCAGACAATACACTGGCTGTAGGGCAGGCCAGCACCTCCAATGCGTAAAGGGCAAGCTCAGGCCATGTGCCCAATTTGGAGACCCAGAAATTGCAGGGGGCAGACCCATCAGTCAGTTCTAGTAGGCGTGTGCACACATACTGCCCCACCATGTCACACGTCCCAGTGATGTTCACGATCCAATTGGATATCTGCCCTATCAACTTTCAATGTTCTTTTCTGCGTCTACCATGTTGATCGCGGTTAGCGGCGAATCAGGGTTCCACGCTGGAGAGGGAGCGTGAGAAAGGGATAGCACATCCAAGGGAGATCAATGGATGAAATTTAATTGTGATCGAGCGGAAATGTGGGAGAAGCTATTAAAACTGAATAATTAAAGGAAAGGAGGGGGCGCGCGTCAATTACCCACTCCCAACTCGGGAAGGTAGTGACGATAAATAATAATACAGGACTCTTAAGATGCCCTGTTATTGGAATGATTAATGAAAAATTATACGGAATGTCACTGGGGTATTTAGGATTTGGAAACGATAGACAGGAGAGGCCCTACTACCGCTTTGTTGACTCTAGATAACTTCTGCCTGATCGCACGTCCCCGTGACGTCCATGATCCATTTGGATATCTTCTCTATCAACTTTTGATGTTCTTTTCTGAGCCTACCATGTTGATCACACCAGGAGTATATCACAGCCAAAAATTGGTCAATTTCACCCGAAAATGTAACAGACAAAATTTGTTAAATTTGTTTATTTATTTTAATAAGGGTACACTCCAAAAAAGTGTGAAATATCCAAAATACAACAATGAGCAATTGCACTGTAGTATAACAATGGCTGGTTAAGGCCAGTATACATGTCTATTCTGCACAAGGTACGGACAAGTCCTGTGGGATCCATGCCTGGCTCATTTTAATGAACGTGAGCTTGTCCACATTGGCTGTGGACAGGAGGCTGCGCTTGTCTGTGATAACGCCCCCTGCCTCGCTAAACACACGTTCAGACAATACACTGGCTGCAGGTCAGGCCAGCACCTCCAAGGCATAAAGGGCAAGCTCAGGCCATGTGCCCAATTTGGAGACCCGGAAGTTGAAGGGGGCAGACCCGTCTTTAAGTACGTGTAGGCATGTACACACATACTGCTCCGCCATGTTGCTGAAATGCTGCCTCCTGTAAAGACGTTCCATATCAGCAGGTGGTGCTGGTTGTTGTAGCATGCTGAAAAAGCTTTTCCACATTTCTGCCATGCTAACCCTGCATTCTGAGGTGCTGGTGGTGCCCCAGTTGCGTTGGCGACCTCTTCCTCCTCCTCTGCCTTCGCCTTGTGCTTCCACTTCCACAAAAATCAGAAGAGACTGCTGCATGACTTGGGGCTCAGACTGCTTGGCTAAATTTGCAAGGGGGTGAGGTGAAAGATTGATGGACATCGGCTGCAGGTGCCATCTCTGATCTTTCAGCAGTAGACTGTGTGGGAGACAAAGTAAAGGAACCGGAGGCACTGTGAGCCACCCAATCTACTATCGCCTGTACTTGTTCTGGCCTCACCATTTGTAGAGCCGCATTAGGCCCGACCAAATACTGCTGCAGGTTCTGTCGCCTACTCGCACCTGAGGAAGGGGTTTCACTTGTGAGTGTAGCTGGCACAGATCGACGACATCCTCTCCCTGCAACAGGAGCTGCTCCAGCAGCACCACGACCGGGGACATGTACCTTATTTGACGCTCTCCTCATATTTCTCAATTTTAAGATCTTGCCCAAAATGGGTGTTTTATTAATAACAAAATAGAACAACAGTATCTAAAGGGTGTATCTAACAATGAGAGATGCAGCAAAGGCTGCAAAATTAAGATCTTTGCCCTAAATAGGTATTCTTTTAATAGCAGAATAGAACAACAGTATCTAAAGGGTGTGTCTCACACTCACAGATGCAGACAAGGCCGCAAATTTATTTTTCGGCCAAAATAGGTGTTTTTTTAATAACAGAATAGAACAGCAGTATCTAACACATGTATCTCACACTGACAAATGCAGCAAGGGCTGCAATATTAAGTACTTAGCCCAAAATGAGTGTTTTTTTTAAACCCAGAATATTATTGCTGTATTTCAAGATTCTATCTCACTCAAATTTAGTTTTTTGCCCAAAATTGGTGTACTTTTAATAACAGAATATGACAGCAGTATGTACCGCTTGAATTTCACACGTACAGATGCAGCAAGGGCTGTAAAATTGAATATTTTGCCCAAAAAGGGTGTTTTTTAAAACCCAGAAAATTATAGCTGTATTTCTAGCTTAAATTGCACACTGACTAATGCTTCAGAGGCCCAATATGGAGGGTATTGCCAAAAATGGGTGATTTTTTTAAACCCAGAATATAATTGTGTTATTTCAAGCTTCTATTTGACTGTCACAAATGCACATATGCTGTGCTGGTGCACAGAACTTGCATAAAATGGCTGCCGCCACAGCCCGCCTAACTAACAAGCGAATAAAAGTTATTTTTCTGGGTCACTGGACTCAGGGCAGGGTAAAATGATTGTGCACTGCACCCACAAAACAAAATCTAGGTAGATCGCTGAGTTAACAAGCACTTCTGATTAAAGATTCTGTCCTATTCTCTCTCTCCCAGCAGCAGCATCCTATCCCTACACTAATCAGAGCAGAGTGACGTGCAGCACGTTTTAAAATTGTCACCACATAAAGTGACATGTCAGATTTTCTAAAAATGGCCTGGTCCTTAAGGTGAAAAATGGCAGGGTCCTGAAGGGGTTAATAGAACAGGGTCTGTAAAAATCTATGTGGAATCAACTGATGACGGTGTAAAAGGAGTGCGCTTCTTCTTGTAGCTAGTATATAGATGCTGGGTCACATGCTGCACTGGCCAATGACAGCCTTTAGTAGGAATGGCTTTGATCTCTTCTAAGGGCACAGAGTTAAACGATTGTTGATTGGCCGATCTGCAGCCTTTCAAAAAGCACCATAAAATAGCCAAACTTTTACTGAAATGTTCGGGTTCAGGTCCGGGGTCAAAAAATCCTAAAGGTCGGTACGAACCCGAACTTTACAATTATAGTTATAATTAGTGTTAAGTAGGGTTGAGCGAACCCAAACTGTAAAGTTCGGGTTCGTAGCGAACTTTAGGATGTTTGGACCCCGGACCCGGACCCGGACATTTCCCTAAAAGTTCGGGTTCGGTGTTCGGCGCTTTCTTTGAGCTTTTTAAAAGACTGCACAGCAGCCAATCAACAAGCGGTTAACTGTCTGACCTTAGAAGCCATCACAGCCATGCCTACTAATGGCATTGCTGTGATTGGCCAGAGCAGCATGTGACCCAGGCTCTATATAAGCTTGAGTCACGTAGCGCTGCACGTTACTCTGCTGTTACAAGTGTAGGGAGAGGATGCTGCTGGACTTGTGATTTCAGGGAGAGAATAGGAGAGAATCTACTGTAACTCCGCGATCTACAGAGAAATAGTTGTGTGAGTGCAGGACACAATCATTTTACCCTGCCCTGAGGCCATTGACCAAAAAAAAAAAAACTTTTATAATTCTGTTAGTTAGGTGGGTGGCGGCCATTTTATGCAAGCTCAGTGAACCAGCACTGCATCTGGGACATTGCAAATCACCATTTTTTTGGGCAAACTACAACATCTGGATTAGTCAGTGCAATTTAAGTTAGAAATACACCCATCATTTTCTGGGTTTTTAAAAACACACTTTTGTGACAAAAAACACTATTTTCAGGCCTTGCAGCACCAGCACTTGTGAAATTACAGGCTTATATACTGCTGTCAAATTCAGTTGTTAAACAAACACTCGTTTGGGCACAAAAAATTTAGTTGGCAGCCTTTGATGCAGATGTCATTGTGAGATTGGGTACCATTCAGAGATTTTAATACCGCCATTTCGTGCACCAATATTGAATTCAGGCCTACACTGGTGCAGGCCCTGTGAGATACACCCTCTACATACAGTGGTTGGATTCAGAGATTTAAAAAATGCAGCAATTTGAAATACAGCCATTTTGTGCAAATAAATATTTACCTCAGGCCTACACTGGTTCAGACCGTGTAAGATACCCCCTCTACATACAGGGCTTTGAATCAGGCATTTGAAATACAGCCATTTGAAATACATCCATTTTGTGCAAAGAAATATTTAAATTTGGACTACACTGGTTCATGCCCTGTGAGATACCAACTCTACATAAAGTAGTTTGATTCAGGCATTTGAAATACAGCCATTTTAAATACAGCCATTTTGGGCAAAGAAATATTTAATTTAGGCCTACACTGGTTCAGACCGTGTGAGATACACCCTTTACATACTGTCGTTCTATTCTACTATTAATTAAACACCCATTTAGGGCAAGATCCTAAATTTGAAAAATATAAGGAGAGCATCAAATAAGGGACGTGGCACCCAGGTCGTGGTGCTGCTGGTGGAGCTCCTGTTGCAGGGAGAGGACGTGGTCGATCTGTGCCAGCTACATGCACAAGTGAAACCCCTTCTTCAGGTGCGAGTAGGCGACAAAACCTGCAGCGGTATTTGGTCGGGCCTAATGCTGCTCTACGAATGGTGAGGCCTAAACAAGTACAGCCGATAGTATATTGGGTTGCTGACAGTGGATCCAGTTCCTTCACATTGTCTCCCACCCAGTCTCCTGCTGAAAGACCACAGTTGGCACCTGCAGCCGATCTCCATCAGTCTTTCACCTCACCCCCTTGCAAATCAACCAAGCAGTCTGAGCCCCAAGTCATGCAGCAGTCTCTTCTGCTTTTTGATGACTCTGTTAGCAGGGTTTCCCAGGGCCATCCACCTAGCCCTGCCCCAGAAGTGGAAGAGATTAAGTGCACCGATGCCCAACCACTTATCTTTCAAGAGGAGTACATGGGAGGACCATTGCAGCATGTCTCGGATGATGACGAAACACAGATGCCAACTGCTGGGACTTTCGAAAGTGGGCAGACCGACAAGGAGGGCAGGGGTGAAGACTGGGTGGAAAATGATGTGGAGGACGATGAGATCCTCGACCCCACATGGAATCAAGGTCATGCGAGTGACCTATGTAGTTCGAAGGAAGAGGCAGTGGTCGCACAGAGCCACCAGCACAGCAGAAAAGGGAGCAGGGTGCAAAAGCGGAGCGGCCGTCCTCTAGACAGTATGCCTCCTACTGCCCACCGCAGCAAGGGACCAAGCACTCCAAAGCCAGCGCCAAGAGTTCCCTGGCGTGGCAGTTCTTCAGACAACGTGCTGACGACAAGACACGAGTGGTTTGCACGCTGTTCAATCAGAGCCTGAAGCGAGGCATAAACGTTCTCAACCTGAGCACAACCTGCATGACCAGGCATTTAAGTTCTCTTCTGCTGCAGTTGCGCCCTCTTCATCCACCTCTGGAGTGACAGTGCCACCTGCCACCCCGCAGAGGATCTGCCAGCAACACCACCACCTGGGTCACCAAGCATCTCCACAATCTCCCATGGAAGCGTTCAGCTCTCCATATCCCAAACGCTGGAGAGGAAGAGGAAGTACCCCCCTACCCAGCCGCGATCTATAGCCCTGAATGCCAGCATTTCTAAATTACTTGCCTTTGAAATGCTGTCATTCCGTCTGGTGGAGACAGATAGTTTTAGAGGTCTTATGGCGGTGGCTGTCCCACAGTAAGTCGTGCCCAGCCGCTACTACTTTTCAAGGCGAGCCATCCGTTCCCTTCACAACCAAGTAGGGGACAAAATCAGGTGTGCACTGAGCAACTCCATCTGTGGCAAGGTGCACCTGACTACGTATACGTGGACCAGTAAGCAAGGTCAGGGCCGTTATATCTCCATAACAGCACACTGGGTAAATGCAGTGGCGGCTGGGCCTGAGGCGGATAGCAGTTTGGTGCATGTCCTTCCACCACTGAGGATTGCAGGGAGCTTCAGTTTGCCTCCTGTTTCTTCCTCCTCCTACTCTGCTTCATCATCCTCTACCAGCTCCTCATCCGGTCAGCGTAACACCTTCACCACTAACTTCAGCACAGCCAGGGGTAAACGACTGCAGGCAGTTTTAAAACGTATCTGTTTGGAGGACAAACCCCACCCCGCGCAGGAGCTGTGGACGGACCATGAACAACACACCGATGAGTGGTTTGTGCCAGTCAGGAAAATACCATAGACCGCATAGATTATTAATTGGATACTCTGTCACGTATAAATCAATAGAAAATAATCAAATAAAGAAAGTGACTTTTTAAAATTGCCTTTATTATACTAAAAAGGGTATAGGTACATATGTACCACACACAAAGTGTAAAGAGACAAAATTCTTACAGGGGAGTCAAAACCCCCAGGTAGACATCCATAGTGACAGGATAGAAAAGGAGATTTGAGGAAACACAATGTCTATAGATAAGGCAGGGGTAGATTAATCTCACCCTAAATTGCCCTACAGACTTCTTGGCCCAGGGCGGCCCCCTGATGGTGGAGGTTCCCTATCCCCGAACCTAGTCCTATCCAGTCCCTGTTAAGACCCTAAAAAGGGGAAGATGATTCAATAACGGGTGTCAATGGTCACCCCAACAAATGGGTACCACTAAAATACCCCAAATAATGGAAGGAGATCCCAACGTGTTTCACCTAGAACTTTTTAGGCTCATCAGGGGGTGATCTCAAAACAGGTCATAAAGGTATAAATATGATACTTAGCTCAAAGCTGGATATAAATGGTATTGCTGACCACCAAAGATATGGCTGTCCTGCTGCAAGTACCTATAGAGGATATATACATTCAATAAGTACAAATCCGGCATCATCTGGAAAAAATACACTCACAGAAAGCTCGGATACATCTAATCAGAAAGAAAAACCTACTCACATATGGACAGATGATACAGTCCCAAAAGACCCTGATTTAGCACAGGTGATTAATGAATATCCCCAAGTTACCTACCGTAAAGGCAGGAGCTTACGGGATCAACTAGTTCATAATCATTACGAGGGTCCTAAAAGAGAGGGCACTTGGCTAGACCGTAAGCCCCTGGGTGTCTTTAAATGCGGATCCTGCAAAGCCTGTAATTTTATTAACACCTCGAAAACAGTAATTTGTTCCGTTACACAACGTTCCTTTTTCATCTGGGATTTTGTGAATTGTATAACAAAAGGCGTAGTATACATTTGTCAATGTACATGCCCTATTGATTATATAGGCAAAACAAAAAGAGAATTTTGAAGAAGCATCTGTGAACATATCAACGATATAAAAAAATCAAAAGACACGCCTGTGGCTCACTACTTCAATGACTATCATATGGGTGATGTGGGTTCGGCACGTTTCTCTGTCTTAGAGGTGGTCCCTCTTCCTGAGAAGAAGGGGTGACTGGGACAAGAAGGTCCTCCAAAAAGAAACGGTATGGATTTATCGATTCCAGTCCCAGTCCCCCCTTGGTCTCAATGAAAGACTAACTGTCACGTGTTTTATTTGAATCCCTGGTCCATTTAATGTATATTCTGCTTCAGTAATCGTGTGAGGCCTTTTTACTGGCAATATAGATGCGTAAAGCATTTTGTAATTGGCGAACAAATATTAGTTTGCCATATCTTAACACTTTGGTGTCATTTCCCCTTCATTGTTGAGATCGAGGGGGTGACCCAAATGTATGACATCATTCGGTAATTATCTACTAAAATTATGGGAGACATCTGTTAGTGTATGTCCCTTTATTTATTGATTCCTGGCCAATTTCAGTCGCTAGTATTAAAATATGGACTTCTATTTCACCTATGAGTAATACCTTGCTAAAAGACTACACTGCGTGCAGAATTATTAGGCAAATGAGTATTTTGACCACATCATCCTCTTTATGCATGTTGTTTTACTCCAAGCTGTATAGGCTCGAAAGCCTACTACCAATTAAGCATATTAGGTGATGTGCATCTCTGTAATGAGAAGCGGTGTGGTCTAATGACATCAACACCCTATATTAGGTGTGCATAATTATTAGGACACTTCCTTTCCTTTGGCAAAATGGGTCAAAAGAAGGACTTGACAGGCTCAGAAAAGTCAAAAATAGTGAGATATCTTGCAGAGGGATGCAGCACTCTTAAAATTGCAAAGCTTCTGAAGCGTGATCATCGAACAATCAAGCGTTTCATTCAAAATAGTCAACAGGGTCGCAAGAAGCGTGTGGAAAAACCAAGGCGCAAAATAACTGCCCATGAACTGAGAAAAGTCAAGCGTGCAGCTGCCAAGATGCCACTTGCCACCAGTTTGGCCATATTTCAGAGCTGCAACATCACTGGAGTGCCCAAAAGCACAAGGTGTGCAATACTCAGAGACATGGCCAAGGTAAGAAAGGCTGAAAGACGACCACCACTGAACAAGACACACAAGCTGAAACGTCAAGACTGGGCCAAGAAATATCTCAAGACTGATTTTTCTAAGGTTTTATGGACTGATGAAATGAGAGTGAGTCTTGATGGGCCAGATGGATGGGCCCGTGGCTGGATTGGTAAAGGGTAGAGAGCTACAGTCCGACTCAGACGCCAGCAAGGTGGAGGTGGAGTACTGGTTTGGGCTGGTATCATCAAAGATGAGCTTGTGGGGCCTTTTCGGGTTGAGGATGGAGTCAAGCTCAACTCCCAGTCCTACTGTCAGTTTCTGGAAGACACCTTCTTCAAGCAGTGGTACAGGAAGAAGTCTGCATCCTTCAAGAAAAACATGATTTTCATGCAGGACAATGCTCCATCACACGCGTCCAAGTACTCCACAGCGTGGCTGGCAAGAAAGGGTATAAAAGAAGAAAATCTAATGACATGGCCTCCTTGTTCACCTGATCTGAACCCCATTGAGAACCTGTGGTCCATCATCAAATGTGAGATTTACAAGGAGGGAAAACAGTACACCTCTCTGAACAGTGTCTGGGAGGCTGTGGTTGCTGCTGCACGCAATGTTGATGGTGAACAGATCAAAACACTGACAGAATCCATGGATGGCAGGCTTTTGAGTGTCCTTGCAAAGAAAGGTGGCTATATTGGTTACTGATTTGTTTTTGTTTTGTTTTTGAATGTCAGAAATGTATATTTGTGAATGTTGAGATGTTATATTGGTTTCACTGGTAAAAATAAATAATTGAAATGGGTATATATTTGTTTTTTGTTAAGTTGCCTAATAATTATGCACAGTAATAGTCACCTGCACACACAGATATCCCCCTAAAATAGCTAAAACTAAAAACTACTTCCAAAAATATTCAGCTTTGATATTAATGAGTTTTTTGGGTTCATTGAGAACATGGTTGTTGTTCAATAATAAAATTAATCCTCAAAAATACAACTTGCCTAATAATTCTGCACTCCCTGTATAGATAAATAATGAATATACCATTGTTATGTTATCCATAGCTGTTTTGGAACGCGATTTGCGTTCCAGTGTGCGTTTCACCGTAAAACCGGAAGCGATGTATAAGAAATTCCGGTCTCTGGGCCTGACGCACAGTAACAACATGCGGTTCACGATGCATTCCATTTCACCGGAAGTTACCTAGGAAGTAAGGGGGTGTGCTTCAAAGTGCGGTCCAACTACCGGAAGTAGCTTACTGGCGACCGGATGTAGGTTCTGGGCAAGCGCACCAGTCTGAATAAATAGCGCGATCTTGGCCAGGCATACTATGGCTCAAGCAACTTGGTTTTGGGACTGTATCATCTGTCCATATGTGAGTATTTTTTTTTTCTGATTAGATGTATCAGAGCTTTCTGTGAGTGTATTTTTTCCAGACGATGCCAGATTTGTACTTATTGAATGTATATATCCTCTATAGGTACTTGCAGCAGGACAGCCATATCTTTGGTGGTCAGCAATACCATTTATATCCAGCTTTGAGCTAAGTATTATATTTCTATCTTTATGACCTGTTTTGAGATCACCCCCTGGTGAGCCTAAAAAGTTCTAGGTGAAACGCGTTGGGTTCTCCTTCCTTTATTTGGGGTGTTTCATTGGTACCCATTTGTTGGGGTGACCATTGACACCCGTTATTGAATCATCTTCCCTTTTTAGGGTCTTAACAGGGACTGGATAGGACTAGGTTCAGGGACAGGGAACCACCATCAGGGGGACGCCCTGGGCCAAGAAGTCTGTAGGGCAATTTAGGGTGAGATTTATCTACCCCTGCCTTATCTATAGACATTGTGTTTCCTCGAATCGCCTTTTCTATCCTGTCACTATGGATGTCTACCTGGGGGTTTTGACTCCCCTGTAAGAATTTCAAGTATTTGCATGTCTCTTGGCACTTTCTGTGTACATATATACCTATACCCTTTTTAGTATAATAAAGGTAATTTTAAAAAGTCACTTTCTTTATATGATTGCTCGTGCCAGTCAGCCTAAAGCCCGGCCTGGTGGTGTGCGATAATGGGCGAAATCTCGTAGCAGCTCTGGGACTGGGCCGGTTTGACACACATTCCTTGACTGGGGCATGTGCTGAATTTGGTGGTGCAGAAATTCCTTAAAAATTACCCCGATATCTCAGAGTTGCTGCATAAAGTGCGGGCCGTCCGTGCGCGCTTTCGACGTTCTCACCCTGCTGCTGCTCGCCTGTCAGCGCTGCAGCGTAACTTCGGCCTTCCCGCTCACCGCCTCATATGCGACGTGCCCACAAACTTGCACATGCTGGCCAGACTGTGTTTGAATTGAATGAAAGGAGGGGGCGTGCATCAATTAAAGACAAATTTTAGAAAATTAAGTCCCTGTCACCTATGCAGAGCAGGGGTTTGTATACGGCAAAATTGGTAAAATGTCTCCTGACAATGTAACAAACGTTTTTTTTTTTATTTAGGTCCCTGTCACCTATGCAGAGCAGGGGTTTATTCATGGCAAAACTGTGTTCATGTCACCCACCAATTGAACAGACGATTTTACAAAACTTAGGTCCCTGTCATCTATGCAGAGGAGGGGTTTGTATATGGCAAAATTGTTAAAATGTCATCTGACAATGTAACAGGCGATTTTTTGAAAGTTAGGTCCCTGTCACCTATGCAGAGCAGGGGTTTATTCACGGCAAAAATGGTAAAATGTCACCCAAGAATGTAACAGACGCTTTTGCACCCTGCTCCCTCTTTTGCTGTGCTGGTGCCTCTGAGTGACCACCGCCTCTTCCTCTGAACTACACAGGTCACTCGCATGACCTTGATTCCATGTGGGGTCGAGGACCTCATTGTCCTCCACATCATCTTCCACCCAGTCTTCACCCCTGCCCTCCTTGTCGGTCTGCACACTGCAGAAAGCCACAGCAGTTGGCACCTGTGTTTTGTCATCATCCGAGACGTGCTGTGGTGGTCCTCCCATGTACTCATCCTGAAACATAAGTGGTTGGGCATCAGTGCACTCAATCTCTTCAACTTCTGGGGCAGGACTATGTGGATGGCCCTGGGAAACCCTGCTAGCAGAGTCATCAAAAAGCAGAAGAGACTGCTCCATGACTTGGCGCTCAGACTGGTTGGCTGATTTACAATGGGGTGAGGTGAAGGACTGATAGACATAGGCTATCTCTGATCTTTCAGCAGATGACTGGCTGGGAGACAATGTGAAGGAACTGGAGGCACTGTCAGCCACTCAATCTACTATAGCCTGTACTTGTTCTGGCCTCACCATTCGTAGAGTCGTCTTCGGTCCCACCAAATAACGCTGAAGGTTATGTCGCCTATTCGCACCTGAGGAAGGTGTTTCACTTGTGCGTGAAGCTGGCACAGATCGACCACGTCCTCTCCCTGCAAAAGGAGCTCCACCAGCAGCACCACGATCGGGCCACGTCCCTAATTTGACGCTTTCCTCATTCTTTGCGTTCACCCACCAAACTAACAGGTGGTTTATGTCAGGCGACAATGTAACCGCCAATAGTCAACAATTAAATTCACTGACAGTAAGGCAGTGCCGGTGTCATAAAGATGAAAAATGTCTTGAGGTCACACAACAGTGTGACAGGCGAATTTTATACAATTACTTCACGGTCACAAAAAATCTTAATTTGTCAACCAAAAATGTAACTGCAGTATTGACTGGTTGTATTTGACTGTAACAAATGCAGCAAAGGCCCCAGATATAAGGTACTTCAAAAAAATGGTGTTTTTTAAAACCCAGAATATAATTGCAGTATTTCAAGCTTGTATTTCACTGTGACAAATGCAGCAAAGGCACCAGATGTAGGGTATTGCAAAAAATGGGTGTTTTTTTTTAAACCAAGAATATCACTGCAGTATTCAAACTTTGTATTTGACTGTCACAAATGTAACAAAGGCCACAAATGGGTGTTGTTTTAATACCAGAATATAACAGCAGTATATCACGCTTGTATTGGACTGTCAGAAATGCAGCAAAGGCCGCAAATGTATTATCTTGCCCAAAATTGGTGTTTTTTTAATACCAGAATATAACAGCACTATCTAACGCTTGTATTTCACTGTGACAAATGCAGCAAAGGCCCCAGATGTAGGGTCTTGCAAAAAATTCTTTTTTTTTAAAACCCAGAATATAATTGCAGTATTTCAAGCTTGTATTTCACAATCACAAATGCAAAAATACTTTGCTGGTGCACTGAACTTGCATAAAATGGCCGCCGATGCCCACCTAACTAACAGACGGATAAAAGTTATTTTTCTGTGTCACTGGGCTCAGAGTAGGGTACAAAAATTGTGCACTGCACCCACAAAACAAAATTGCTGTAGATCACTGAGTTAACAAGCACTTCTGATAACAGCTTCTTTCCTATTCTCTCCCTCACAGCAGCAGCATCCTATCCCTACACTAATAAGAGCAGAGTGACGTGCAGCGCTACGTGACTCCAGCTTATATAGAGGCTGGGTCACATGCTGCACTGGCCAATCACAGCCATGCCATTTGTAGGCATGGCTGTGATGGCTTCTAAGGGCACACAAGTTAAACGCTTGTTGATTGGCTGCTCTGCAGCCTTTCAAAAAGCGCCATTAACTCGCCGAACACCGAACTCGAACCCAAACTTTTACTGAAAAGTAGTCCAGGGTCCAGGGTCCAAAAATCCTAAAGTTCGGTACGAACTCGAACTGTAAAGCTCAACCTTAAAGAGCAAACTAAGCTGTAGAAACCAGTGTCAGGCAGGTGCTTCCAAGGCCAATAAGATAATAGGGGGGCATAGCTGCCGGTGATGAGAAAATAGTCCTGCCACTTTACAAATCACTAGTCAGACCACACATGGAGTACTGTGTACAGTTCTGGGCTCCTGTGAATAAGGCAGACATAGCAGAGCTGGAGAGGGTTCAGAGGAGGGCAACTAAAGTAATAACTGGAATTGGGCGGACTACACTACCTGAAAGATTATCAAAATTATGTTTTTTCACTTTAGAAAAAAGACAACTGAGGGGAGATCTAATAACTTTGTATACATTTTTTCAGGGGTCAGTACAGAGATCTCTCCCATCATCTATTCATCCCCAGGACTGTTACTGTGACAAGGGGATATCCTCTGCGTCTGGAGGAAAGAAGGTTTGTACACAAACATAGAAGAGGATTATTTATGGTAAGAGCAGTGAGACTATGGAACTCTCTGCCTAAGGAGGTGTTGACGGTGAGTTCACTATAAGAGTTCAAGAGGGGCTTGGATTAATTTCTGGAGTGTAATACTATTACAGGCTATAGCTACTAGAGAGGGGTCGTTGATCCAAGGAGTTATTCTGATTGCCTGATTGCAGTCGGGAAATAATTTATTTCCCCCCTTAAGTTGGGAAAATTGGCTTCTACCTCACAGTTTTTTTGTTTTTTTTTAGCCTTCCTAAGGATCAACTTGCAGGATAGCAGGCTGAACTAGATGGACAGATGGTTTTTTTCGGCCTTATAAGGCCTCTTTCACAAGGGCGTCCCGAATCTGCTCCGGATGCGTCGCGTGTGCATTGCGGGAAAACCGCGCGAGTAGTTACACAATTGCAGTCAGTTTTGACTGCGATTGCGTTTCGATGTTTAGTTTTTTTCACGTGAGTGCAATGTGTTTTGCACGCACGTTAGAAAAAACTGACTGTGGTACCTAGACCCGAACCCGGACACGGTTAGGTGTGATGTATATTGTATTATTTTACCCTTATAACATGGTTATAAAGGAAAATAATAGCATTCTTAATACAGAATGCATACTAAAATGTGGCTTGATGGGTTAAAAAGTAAAAAAATAATTATTAACTCACCTCATCCTGTTGCTCGCGCAGCCAGCATCATCTTCATTCTTCTTTCAGGACCTGCAAAAGGACCTTTGATGATGTAATCGCGCTCACAACGTGGTGAACCTGGTGACATCAGCGCAGGTCCTGATGAATGAAGATAGAAATCTTCTATCTTCATTCAGCAGGACCTGCGCTGACGTCACTGCGCTCACCACGCACGGAATTCTCGCCCATGTGGAAGGGGCCTAAACTATGTTACTATAAACTACAGTCCTGATCAAAAGTTTAAGACCACTTTAAAAATGGCAAAAAATCATATTTAGCATGGCTGGATCTTAACAAGATTCCAAGTAGAGCTTCAACATGAAACAAGAAGAAATGGGAGTGAGACAAAAGATTTTTTGAGCATTCAATTTAATGAAAACCACGAATAAACTGAAACAGGCTGTTTTTCAGCTGATCAAAAGTTTAGGACCACACCTCAAAAAAAAAACTAGACCCCCCAAAGCAGAAATCCAACTTCCAAACATGAACTCAGTAATGAGTAGCTTGTTTACCACTTCCAAAATTCGCTTCGGCATTCTTGATGCAGGCGTTTCCATGAGGTGAGTGGGAACATTTCTCCAAGTGGTGAAGACGGCCGCACGAAGGCCATCTACTGTCTGGAACTGTTGTCCATTTTTGTAAACTTCTCTTGCCATCCATCCCCAAAGGTTCTCAATTGGATTTAGATCAGGGGAACACGCAGAATGGGCCAAAAGAGTGATGTTATTCTCCTGGAAGAAGTCCCTTGTCCTGCAGGCATTGTGTACTGTAGCGTTGTCCTGTTGAAAAACCCAGTCGTTACCACACAGACAAGGACCCTCAGTCATAAGGAATGCTCTCTGCAACATCTGGACATAGCCAGCGGCCGTTTGACGCCCCTGCACTTCCTAAAGCTCCATTGTTCCACTGAAGGAAAAAGCACCCCAGACCATTATGGTGCCCCCTCCACTGTGGCGCGTAGAAAACATCTCAGGTGGGATCTGCTTGTCATGCCAGTAACGTTGGAAACCATCAAGGTTAAATTTTTTCTCATCAGAGAATAAAACTTTCTTCCTCCTTTGAATGTCCCATGTTTGGTGCTCTTTTGCAAAGTCCAAACGAGCAGTTCTGTGGCGTTCAAGGAGACGAGGTCTTTGAAGACGTTTTTTGTTTTTGAAGCCCTTCAGTCTCAGATGCCGTCTGATGGTTATGGGGCTGCAGTCAGCACCAGTAAGGGCCTTAATTTGGGTCGAGGATTGTCCAGTGTCTTGACGGACAGCCAATTGGATCCTCCGGCTCAGTGCTGATGAAATTTTTTTGGGTCTTCCACTTGACTTTTTTGTTCCATAACCCTCAGGATCATTTAAGAAAGTCTTAATGCGTCCCACCTCAGCAGCGATGGCGCGCTGTGAGAGACCCTGCTTATGCAGTTCACAACCCGACCACGTTCAAAAAGGGAGTTTTTTTGCCTTTGCCATCACAACGTGTGACTACCTGACAGAAAATGACAATGAATCCAAACAGATTTAGATTTAGAAAAATTTAGATCAGCTCAAAAACAGCTTGTTTCAGTTTAATCGTTATTTTCAATTAATTGAATGCTCAAAAAATGTTTGGTCTTACTCTCATTTATTCTTGTTGCATGTTGAAGCTCTACTTGGAACATTGTGAAGATCCAACAATGTAACATATGATTTTTTGCCATTTTTCAAGAGGTCTTAAAATTTTGATCAGAACTATATGTTATTATGTTACTAATATTTGGTCTAGCTGTCTTTTAACAGTTCTTTTTTTAAGTGTCAATTTTGCTTTGAATTATTGTAAATATAAGGGCTATTATTGGGTGTCCTTAACCTCGTAAGGACTCAGCCCTATTTCACCTTAAGGACTTGGCCATTTTTTGCAAATCTGACCAGTGTCACTTTAAGTGCTGATAACTTTAAAGAGGACCTTTCACAACTGTAGAAAATAAAACCTAACTAGATCAGTGGGCAGAGCGGCGCCCAGGGGTCCCCCTGCACTTACTAGTATGTCTGGGCGCCGCTCCGTTCGCCCGGTATAGGCTCCGGTGTCTGCGCTCCCTCTGACTGATTTCTTGTATGAGGCGTGTCTTGCTGCAGCGCTGGACAATCGCAGCGCACAGCTCATAGCCTGGCTATGAGCTGTGCGCTGCGATTGGCCAGCGCTGCAGCAAGACACGCCTCATACAAGAAATCAGTCAGAGGGAGCGCAGACACCGGAGCCTATACCGGGCGAACGGAGCGGCGCCCAGACATACTAGTAAGTGCAGGGGGACCCCTGGGCGCTGCTCTGCACACTGATCTAGTTAGTTTTTATTTTCTACAGTTGTGAAAGGTCCTCTTTAAAATGCTTTGACTTATCCAGGCCATTCTGCGATTTTTTGTACTTCACATATTGTACTTCATGACACGGTAAAATGAAGTAAAAAAAATTGCAAATTTCCAAGTTTCAATTTCTCTACTTCTATAATACATAGTAATACCTTCAAAAATAGTTATTACTTTACATTCCCCATATTGTGTACTTCATGTTTGGATCATTTTGGGAATTATATTTAATTTTTTGGGGATGTTACAAGGCTTAGAAGTTTTGAAGCAAATCTTGAAATTTTTCTGAAATTTTAAAAAACCCAATTTTTAGGGACCAGTTCAGGTCTGAAGTCACTTTCCGAGGCTTACATAATAGAAACCACCCAAAAATGACCCCATTCTAGAAACTACACCCCTCAAGGTATTCAAAACTGATTTTAAAAACTTTGTTAACCCTTTAGGTGTTCCACAAGAATTAATGGAAAATTTCACTTTTTTGGCAGATTTTCCATTTTAATAATTTTTTTCTAGTTACAAAGCAAGGGTTAACAGCCAAACCAAACTCAATATTTATGGCCCTGATTCTTTAGTTTACAGAAACACCCCATATGTGGTCGTAAACCGCTGTACGGGCACACGGCAGTGCGCAGAAGGAAAGGAATGCCATACGGTTTTTGGAAGGCAGGTTTTGCTGGACTGTTTTTTTTGACACCATATCCCATTTGAAGCTCCCTGATGCACCCCTAGAGTAGAAACTCCATAAAAGTGACCCCATCTAAGAAACTAAACCCCTCAAGGTATTCAAAACAGATTTTAAAATCATCGTTAACCCTTTAGGTGTTCCACAAGAATTAATGTAAAATAGAGATACAATTTCAAAATTTAACTTTTTGGGCAGATTTTCCATTTTAATATTTTTTTTACTTTTACAAAGCAAGGATTAACAGCCAAAGAAAACTCAATATTTATGGCCCTGATTCTATAGTTTACAGAAACACCCCATATGTGGTCGTAAACTACTGTACGGGCACACGGCAGGGCGCAGAAGGAAAGGAATGCCATACGGTTTTTGGAAGGCAGATTTTGCTGGACGTTTTTTTTTACACCATGTCCCATTTGAAGCCCCCCTGATGCACCCCTAGAGTAGAAACTCCAAAAAAGTGGCCCCTTTTTAGAAACTACGGGATACGGTGGCAGTATTGTTGGTACTAGTTTAGGGTACATATGATTTTTGGTTGCTCTATATTACACTTTTTGTGAGGCAAGATAACAAGAAATAGCTGTTTTGGCACCGTTTTTATTTTTTGTTATTTACAACATTCATCTGACAGGTTAGATCATGTGATATTTTTATAGACCAGGTTGTCACGGATGCGGCGATACCTAATATGTATACTTTTTTTTATTTATGTAAGTTTTACACAATGATTTCATTTTTGAAGCAAAAAAAATCATGTTTTAGTGTTTCCATAGTCTGAGAGCCATAATTTTTTCAGTTTTTGGGCGATTACCTTGGGTAGGGTATGATTTTTGCGGGATGAGATGACGGTTTTATGGGCACTATTTTGGGGTGCGTGTGACTTTTTGATCGCTTGCTATTACACTTTTTGTGATGTAAGGTGACAAAAAATGGTTTATTTAGCACAGTTTTTATTTTACATTTTTTACAGTGTTCATCTGAGGGGTTAGGTCATGTAATATTTTTATAGAGCCGGTCGATACGGACGCGGCAATCCCTAATATGTATACTTTTTTTTTTATTTATGTAAGTTTTACACAATAATATAATTTTTGAAACAAAAAAAAATCATGTTTTAGTGCCTCCATATTCTGAGAGCAATAGTTATTTCAGTTTTTGGGTGATTATCTTAGTTAGAGTCTCATTTTTTGCGGGATGAGATGATGGTTTTATTGGCACTTTTTTGGGGTGCATTTGACTTTTTTATCGTTTGCTATTACACTTTTTGTGATGTAAGGTGACAAAAAATGATTTAGCACAGTTTTTACATCTGAGAGGTTAGGTCATGTAATATTTTTATAGAGCCGGTCGATACGAACGCGGCGATACCAAATATGTATACTTTTTTTTTATATATGTAAGTTTTACACAATAACAGCTTTTTCAAACAAAAGAATGATGTATTAGTTTCTCCATATTCTGAGCCATAGTTTTTTTATTTTTTGGGCGATTGTCTTAGGTAGGGGCTCAATTTTTGCGAGATGAGGTGATGGTTAGATTGGTACTATTTTGGTGGGCAAACACCTTTTTGATCGCTTGCTGTTGTACCTTTTGTGATGTAAGGTGACAAAAAAATGGTTTATTTAGCACAGTTTTTATTTTTTACGGTGTTCATCTGAGGGGTTAGGTCATGTGATATGTTTATAGAGCCGTTCGATACGGACGCGGTGATACCTAATATGTATACTTTTTTTTTTCCCTATTTTTTACCAATTTTTTTTAACTTTATTTGGGGAAAATGACGTTTTTGATTATTTTTACTTGAAACTTTAATTTTTGGGGGGAAAACTTTATTTTTTCAACTTTTTTTAACTTTTTTTTTTGTCCCACTTTGGGACTTGAACTTTGGGGGGTATATTCCTTTACAATGCATTCCAATACTTCTGTATTGGAATGCATTGGCTGTATGAGTAATACTGTGTGTTCCGGGCCTGTGAGATCCAGGGGGCTGGATATCACAGGCTCTTCACCGGAAGGCAGCACGGTGCCTTCCTTAGACATTGCGCTGCCTTCCATGCCATCGGGTCCCCCCTACAGCCGCATGGGGACCCGATGGCCCAGCCGCCGCAACTGCAGGTAAAGGCGCAAACCGCAGGTCTGAATTGACCTGCGGTTTGCGGCGATCGCAGATATGGGGGGGTCACATGACCCCGGCGTTGTGACAGGATGCCCGCTGAATGATTTCAGCGGGCATCCTGTTCCGATTAACTCCCGCCACGCTGCAATCGCGGTTTAAACCCATGACGTACCGGTACATCATGGGTCCTTAAGGACTCGGGAAACATGCCGTACCGGTACGTCATTCGTCCCTAAGGGGTTAATAATGATACTTGATAAGAATGTCTATATGCAGAGTGGATATTATGTATGCTCTTATGCCCATCTAGATGGCAAATTAATACAAGCATAAATGAAACATAGACTTGCACTCTTTGAAACGTGAGAAATATGCATTGCTTGAATGAACAATCTTCTACAAAAGTAAATGTATTGTAGCAAAATCTAGTCTATTAATAGGAATTCTCACATAAAAAAATGATATGTTCAAATAAGATATATTAGATATAACGTTACCATGGAAACTAATTACTTTTATTCAAACTTCCTTCCTTATCTTTATCAGAACTTATTAATTACTATGGCAACACCTATAAGACAGAACATTGAGTCCTGATCTATTAAAAATCCAAAAACTCAGTCACCATGGCAACAATAAAAGTACAGAAGTATGTTATATATATTCTTGTAATATTAAATAAAACAGATTTATCCAGGATATATTATAATAAACAGCATTAGTGTTGATCGAGCACCAAAGCTACAATCCTAAGGCACGGGGGGCACACCAATAATAATGCAAGAGTGCTGGCCTGGTATATGTTGCAAACATAGAAAAAACAAGACAAAGAAATACCAAACAGTGGCCGCACCTCAAAAATACAATTTATTAGAATATATAAAGATTAAAAACATGTACATGGGGCAAACCCCAAGGATGGTACAATAAGAATATATATATGCATAATGTAATACCACACAGGGAGCCTATGCATAAACGGATAAGCAATATAATCCCTGAAAAGACTCCCTCAATCCTATAGTAGTGGCACAAACATAATGATAACACACAGAGCATACAAAACCCATCCAAGAGGAGTGCACAGAAAACCTGACGCGTATCGCTAGTGCCTGGACTAGCTTCCTCAGAGGTCCATGTGCATTTGAATGCTAGGGACACATCCTATATAGTGAGTAAGATCAAGTATCAAATTACATAAATGGGAATCAGTTGTGGTCATACCTGTTGGAAGCTCATTAAGTCAAGAGGTCAGAGGGGAGCCACAGATGAGTGTCACCTGTATGGGTCCCGGTGCATGGTCCGAGCGCACCTGCGACCGCCGGGGAGCCGGCGTGTTGTCTTAACAGGTGCGCATGCGCAAAATGGCTCCCGGAACAGACATCGGCGCCACGGTGCGTTCCAAACAGCGGAAGCGCAGTGGGACGACTGACGTCATATCCGGGAGTCACACCGCAGCTAAGTCCCGGCGAAGCGCAAGGCGCGCATGAGAGCAAGCGCACCAGGCATTGAATATCTGTTCATGGAGTGCACATGAATGACCGTTAGCCAATGCATAATTATTACATATCCCCAAAACAATATACATATATATATATACATAGTCATACAATTATGATATAGTGCGGATATAATAACTTGAGCATCAATTTTGTACAGTATGATCATCCAGATACGTTTTCTCATACATGATCATAGAGGGATTCAGATTTCGAAATGCATGATAGCCATAATAGTTTGCACAATTATTGTACCCCACAAATTGGCAGTTTATATAAATAAATAGATAAATAAATACATGTGTATACAATTACAATTATTACGGGTGCAATGTAACCTTTGACATACAAAATTCATATCTGCTATACAATAGTATTAAAAAATATATATATATGTCCTCACATCCGTGATCAAAAAACACACATAACATGATATAATATCCCATAATATAGTCTAAAAAAAGGGTGTGCAAATCAGTGCTTACTCATGCACGAGTAATGTATACAAATAAGATATACCATAAGACCATAAAATTCTTGCAATAACACCTAAAGAAATCCTCCATGAACCACTTTACATGATGAACAATCTTATAAAAAGGGGGTGATCTCATGCACATTCTGCACATCACAGGGTGAGGACCATGCACCGGGACAAACGGCCAGTAAGCGCAGGCGCATATATAAAAAGAGAACGTCCAAGGATACATTCTTAATAACCAATTGTTATTGGATCCTATGTTTGTCCATAAAAAAACATTCTCAGACAAACCATGAAATAAACAAAAGTGAACCAAAACATACATATAAATGTACAATAAGATGACAATACGGTTAATCCCTCAGACAAGAGGGAGTATGAGGTAGCCAGAAAGAGGGCCTAGAGGAGGGGAAGGAAATAGTGTGAATATTCATGACCCAGGGTCATTAGAGTCACATGTTGCAAAACATTCCGAGTCCAATCACCCGAGGTCAATGAGAGTGCAAAAACACCAATTATAACAATAATAAGTTAATCATATGTAATAATAGTGAAGACGAAAAGGATCCAGGAGGGGAAAATCCGTAGTGCGGTAGGTCCTGTATCCCAGTGGACACCAATCTTGTGATCCATTCTGGTGGTCCAAAAAGTGAGCTGCCACTGATGTAAGTGGTTTGTCCTTACTTCTATCTCTTGCTGCCAACCGAATGTTTGATGTATGCTGCTGGACTCTCTTTCTCAGCTCCTGCATGGTCTGGCCCACATAGATCTTCTCACAAGGACAAAGGAGGGCATACACTACATTCCTTTAAGGGCCACACCCCTTCCAGTAGATGTACCCGGGCGTTGAAAATGACTGCATACTAGGGTATCTTTTAAGTTGGTTGCCCTTCGTGCTATGATCTTGGGTTTGTCATCCACGTGTGTCGCCAATTTGCCATTTTATTATCCCTTGGTTTGGGCCTAGGTATAAATAGATCATCACGTGTAGATTCCTTCGCATTTTCAAACGCCCGTGAAATGACTTTTTTGGGGTAGCCCCTCTCATGCAGTCTTGTTGATAAATCTTCTGAGGCCGCCCTGAAGTCACACATCTCCGTACAGTTGCGTCGTAGCCGCAGGAACTGGCCTCTAGGTATGCCCGTCTTCAGATGTTTTGGGTGGAAACTTGATTTTGAGATCCAGAAAATCAACTTCAGAGTCTGAGATGTTGGATGTCAAGGTTATGTTATATTGGTTCTGATTGAGCTGACTGATGAAGTCCTCACATTCTTCTCTCGAGCCCAAGAAAGTGTGGTGGGCTGGGTCATCTGTCGTTGAACAAGACAAGAAGGACTCAACAGCGGCAATCCCGTGATTGTGGGCAATGTTGGAGTATAATGACTCGACATCACACGTGACCAATAGAGTGTCAGACGGCAGGGTGATATCCTTGAGTTGTTGGATAAGGTGCATGGAATCACGAATATGGGATTTTAGGCCCAACACGAACGGCTCCAAAAATTGGAATTCCCGTTTTGTAATGATTTTCAAATTAAGAGCCCTTTTCAGGAATAGATCCATTTTTTTCTTGAAAGTAACTATGGGATCTTTGTCGGCCTCCTTTATGACGAAGGAGCTGTTTTGTTGTAATTGTTTGATGATAATCGATTCGGTTGCAGCCATATTTCTTCCCCTGATGGTGTTCCTTTGAAGTTTCCGAACTTCCTGGAGAACAGCTAGGTCACTCTCGCTCTCCTTCAATAAATCCATTAAGTCAAGAAAGACACCACGTTCATCCTCCATGAGTTCTGTCACAAGTGTAGGTTGAGCATAAAGTAATTTGAAACATAACTGTCTGTAGAGACCCGGCCTGTGGGTGACTGGTTTCTACATCCGTTTCTTGTATGGTTGACTGTTGCCTCTGCGTAGTTGGGGTCCCTTTCTTTTGGGATTTTCGTAATCCCCTCCTAGTTCGCTGTCTTCGCTGTTTTCGGATAAAAAATCCACATCACTATGCGTACCGGGGGTCGCTTGTTTGACATTTGTATTATTTATCTGATGGCCCCTGGAGGGTGCCCGTGTGTTACCACTATGTTTCCACCTAAAGGCCTGTTTCCTCTCAAAATCACCTTTATCACGTTGAAACTTCGTCTTTTTCCCTATCATAATCTCCCTATCAAAGCTTTCCAATGTTTCTTTCAATCTCACCTGAAATGCCGCAACCTTGTCCTTATCATGTTGATCCAATTTTAATTCTAACTCCATAAGCCTTAATCTAGTCCGTTGTAACAATTCCTTATCATGTACAATCAGCATATCCATCAATATTTTGGAACATTGTAGGAGTCCCTGCTCCCAAGTCTCCTTGAATTCTACAGTGACCTCCCATGCCGGAAATTTTTGCACCCTCAGGCCCCTGGGGATGATGGAGCACTTGAGGTATTCCTCAAGGCTTTTGATGTTCCACCAAACCCGAGTATGGAGCTTGTGGGTGTCAATGATCTCAGACGTTAATGTTCTGAAGTCACCCCCTGTGTCGGTGACCCTATCTTCGTGGAACAAAGCAGTTGCCTGCGAAGTCCACGCTGCTTCCCTCGCCTCCAAATTGAATGCCATGATATAACCACAAAAGTAGGGTGCCACACCCCCAGAAAAGGCAGGAAGGGAACACGTCCCTGGCCGTACAAACAAATCTACAATCCTAAGGCACGGGGGGCACACCAATAATAATGCAAGAGTGCTGGCCTGGTATATGTTGCAAACATAGAAAAAACAAGACAAAGAAATACCAAACAGTGGCCGCACCTCAAAAATACAATTTATTAGAATATATAAAGATTAAAAACATGTACATGGGGCAAACCCCAAGAATGGTACAATAAGAATATATATATGCATAATGTAATACCACACAGGGAGCCTATGCATAAACGGATAAGCAATATAATCCCTGAAAAGACTCCCTCAATCCTATAGTAGTGGCACAAACATAATGATAACACACAGAGCATACAAAACCCATCCAAGAGGAGTGCACAGAAAACCTGACGCGTATCGCTAGTGCCTGGACTAGCTTCCTCAGAGGTCCATGTGCATTTGAATGCTAGGGACACATCCTATATAGTGAGTAAGATCAAGTATCAAATTACATAAATGGGAATCAGTTGTGGTCATACCTGTTGGAAGCTCATTAAGTCAAGAGGTCAGAGGGGAGCCACAGATGAGTGTCACCTGTATGGGTCCCGGTGCATGGTCCGAGCGCACCTGCGACCGCCGGGGAGCCGGCGTGTTGTCTTAACAGGTGCGCATGCGCAAAATGGCTCCCGGAACAGACATCGGCGCCACGGTGCGTTCCAAACAGCGGAAGCGCAGTGGGACGACTGACGTCATATCCGGGAGTCACACCGCAGCTAAGTCCCGGCGAAGCGCAAGGCGCGCATGAGAGCAAGCGCACCAGGCATTGAATATCTGTTCATGGAGTGCACATGAATGACCGTTAGCCAATGCATAATTATTACATATCCCCAAAACAATATACATATATATATATACATAGTCATACAATTATGATATAGTGCGGATATAATAACTTGAGCATCAATTTTGTACAGTATGATCATCCAGATACGTTTTCTCATACATGATCCTAGAGGGATTCAGATTTCGAAATGCATGATAGCCATAATAGTTTGCACAATTATTGTACCCCACAAATTGGCAGTTTATATAAATAAATAGATAAATAAATACATGTGTATACAATTACAATTATTACGGGTGCAATGTAACCTTTGACATACAAAATTCATATCTGCTATACAATAGTATTAAAAAATATATATATATGTCCTCACATCCGTGATCAAAAAACACACATAACATGATATAATATCCCATAATATAGTCTAAAAAAAGGGTGTGCAAATCAGTGCTTACTCATGCACGAGTAATGTATACAAATAAGATATACCATAAGACCATAAAATTCTTGCAATAACACCTAAAGAAATCCTCCATGAACCACTTTACATGATGAACAATCTTATAAAAAGGGGGTGATCTCATGCACATTCTGCACATCACAGGGTGAGGACCATGCACCGGGACAAACGGCCAGTAAGCGCAGGCGCCTATATAAAAAGAGAACGTCCAAGGATACATTCTTAATAACCAATTGTTATTGGATCCTATGTTTGTCCATAAAAAAACATTCTCAGACAAACCATGAAATAAACAAAAGTGAACCAAAACATACATATAAATGTACAATAAGATGACAATACGGTTAATCCCTCAGACAAGAGGGAGTATGAGGTAGCCAGAAAGAGGGCCTAGAGGAGGGGAAGGAAATAGTGTGAATATTCATGACCCAGGGTCATTAGAGTCACATGTTGCAAAACATTCCGAGTCCAATCACCCGAGGTCAATGAGAGTGCAAAAACACCAATTATAACAATAATAAGTTAATCATATGTAATAATAGTGAAGACGAAAAGGATCCAGGAGGGGAGAATCCGTAGTGCGGTAGGTCCTGTATCCCAGTGGACACCAATCTTGTGATCCATTGTGGTTGTCCAAAAAGTGAGCTGCCACTGATGTAAGTGGTTTGTCCTTACTTCTATCTCTTGCTGCCAACCGAATGTTTGATGTATGCTGCTGGACTCTCTTTCTCAGCTCCTGCATGGTCTGGCCCACATAGATCTTCTCACAAGGACAAAGGAGGGCATACACTACATTCCTTTAAGGGCCACACCCCTTCCAGTAGATGTACCCGGGCGTTGAAAATGACTGCATACTACAGTAGGGTATCTTTTAAGTTGGTTGCCCTTCGTGCTATGATCTTGGGTTTGTCATCCACGTGTGTCGCCAATTTGCCATTTTATTATCCCTTGGTTTGGGCCTAGGTATAAATAGATCATCACGTGTAGATTCCTTCGCATTTTCAAACGCCCGTGAAATGACTTTTTTGGGGTAGCCCCTCTCATGCAGTCTTGTTGATAAATCTTCTGAGGCCGCCCTGAAGTCACACATCTCCGTACAGTTGCGTCGTAGCCGCAGGAACTGGCCTCTAGGTATGCCCGTCTTCAGATGTTTTGGGTGGAAACTTGATTTTGAGATCCAGAAAATCAACTTCAGAGTCTGAGATGTTGGATGTCAAGGTTATGTTATATTGGTTCTGATTGAGCTGACTGATGAAGTCCTCACATTCTTCTCTCGAGCCCAAGAAAGTGTGGTGGGCTGGGTCATCTGTCGTTGAACAAGACAAGAAGGACTCAACAGCGGCAATCCCGTGATTGTGGGCAATGTTGGAGTATAATGACTCGACATCACACGTGACCAATAGAGTGTCAGGCGGCAGGGTGATATCCTTGAGTTGTTGGATAAGGTGCATGGAATCACGAATATGGGATTTTAGGCCCAACACGAACGGCTCCAAAAATTGGAATTCCCGTTTTGTAATGATTTTCAAATTAAGAGCCCTTTTCAGGAATAGATCCATTTTTTTCTTGAAAGTAACTGTGGGATCTTTGTCGGCCTCCTTTATGACGAAGGAGCTGTTTTGTTGTAATTGTTTGATGATAATCGATTCGGTTGCAGCCATATTTCTTCCCCTGATGGTGTTCCTTTGAAGTTTCCGAACTTCCTGGAGAACAGCTAGGTCACTCTCGCTCTCCTTCAATAAATCCATTAAGTCAAGAAAGACACCACGTTCATCCTCCATGAGTTCTGTCACAAGTGTAGGTTGAGCATAAAGTAATTTGAAACATAACTGTCTGTAGAGACCCGGCCTGTGGGTGACTGGTTTCTACATCCGTTTCTTGTATGGTTGACTGTTGCCTCTGCGTAGTTGGGGTCCCTTTCTTTTGGGATTTTCGTAATCCCCTCCTAGTTCGCTGTCTTCGCTGTTTTCGGATAAAAAATCCACATCACTATGCGTACCGGGGGTCGCTTGTTTGACATTTGTATTATTTATCTGATGGCCCCTGGAGGGTGCCCGTGTGTTACCACTATGTTTCCACCTAAAGGCCTGTTTCCTCTCAAAATCACCTTTATCACGTTGAAACTTCGTCTTTTTCCCTATCATAATCTCCCTATCAAAGCTTTCCAATGTTTCTTTCAATCTCACCTGAAATGCCGCAACCTTGTCCTTATCATGTTGATCCAATTTTAATTCTAACTCCATAAGCCTTAATCTAGTCCGTTGTAACAATTCCTTATCATGTACAATCAGCATATCCATCAATATTTTGGAACATTGTAGGAGTCCCTGCTCCCAAGTCTCCTTGAATTCTACAGTGACCTCCCATGCCGGAAATTTTTGCACCCTCAGGCCCCTGGGGATGATGGAGCACTTGAGGTATTCCTCAAGGCTTTTGATGTTCCACCAAACCCGAGTATGGAGCTTGTGGGTGTCAATGATCTCAGACGTTAATGTTCTGAAGTCACCCCCTGTGTCGGTGACCCCATCTTCGTGGAACAAAGCAGTTGCCTGCGAAGTCCACGCTGCTTCCCTCGCCTCCAAATTGAATGCCATGATATAACCACAAAAGTAGGGTGCCACACCCCCAGAAAAGGCAGGAAGGGAACACGTCCCTGGCCGTACAAACAAATCTACAATCCTAAGGCACGGGGGGCACACCAATAATAATGCAAGAGTGCTGGCCTGGTATATGTTGCAAACATAGAAAAAACAAGACAAAGAAATACCAAACAGTGGCCGCACCTCAAAAATACAATTTATTAGAATATATAAAGATTAAAAACATGTACATGGGGCAAACCCCAAGGATGGTACAATAAAAATATATATATGCATAATATAATACCACACAGGGAGCCTATGCATAAACGGATAAGCAATATAATCCCTGAAAAGACTCCCTCAATCCTATAGTAGTGGCACAAACATAATGATAACACACAGAGCATACAAAACCCATCCAAGAGGAGTGCACAGAAAACCTGACGCGTATCGCTAGTGCCTGGACTAGCTTCCTCAGAGGTCCATGTGCATTTGAATGCTAGGGACACATCCTATATAGTGAGTAAGATCAAGTATCAAATTACATAAATGGGAATCAGTTGTGGTCATACCTGTTGGAAGCTCATTAAGTCAAGAGGTCAGAGGGGAGCCACAGATGAGTGTCACCTGTATGGGTCCCGGTGCATGGTCCGAGCGCACCTGCGACCGCCGGGGAGCCGGCGTGTTGTCTTAACAGGTGCGCATGCGCAAAATGGCTCCCGGAACAGACATCGGCGCCACGGTGCGTTCCAAACAGCGGAAGCGCAGTGGGACGACTGACGTCATATCCGGGAGTCACACCGCAGCTAAGTCCCGGCGAAGCGCAAGGCGCGCATGAGAGCAAGTGCACCAGGCATTGAATATCTGTTCATGGAGTGCACATGAATGACCGTTAGCCAATGCATAATTATTACATATCCCCAAAACAATATACATATATATATATACATAGTCATACAATTATGATATAGTGCGGATATAATAACTTGAGCATCAATTTTGTACAGTATGATCATCCAGATACGTTTTCTCATACATGATCATAGAGGGATTCAGATTTCGAAATGCATGATAGCCATAATAGTTTGCACAATTATTGTACCCCACAAATTGGCAGTTTATATAAATAAATAGATAAATAAATACATGTGTATACAATTACAATTATTACGGGTGCAATGTAACCTTTGACATACAAAATTCATATCTGCTATACAATAGTATTAAAAAATATATATATATGTCCTCACATCCGTGATCAAAAAACACACATAACATGATATAATATCCCATAATATAGTCTAAAAAAAGGGTGTGCAAATCAGTGCTTACTCATGCACGAGTAATGTATACAAATAAGATATACCATAAGACCATAAAATTCTTGCAATAACACCTAAAGAAATCCTCCATGAACCACTTTACATGATGAACAATCTTATAAAAAGGGGGTGATCTCATGCACATTCTGCACATCACAGGGTGAGGACCATGCACCGGGACAAACGGCCAGTAAGCGCAGGCGCATATATAAAAAGAGAACGTCCAAGGATACATTCTTAATAACCAATTGTTATTGGATCCTATGTTTGTCCATAAAAAAACATTCTCAGACAAACCATGAAATAAACAAAAGTGAACCAAAACATACATATAAATGTACAATAAGATGACAATACGGTTAATCCCTCAGACAAGAGGGAGTATGAGGTAGCCAGAAAGAGGGCCTAGAGGAGGGGAAGGAAATAGTGTGAATATTCATGACCCAGGGTCATTAGAGTCACATGTTGCAAAACATTCCGAGTCCAATCACCCGAGGTCAATGAGAGTGCAAAAACACCAATTATAACAATAATAAGTTAATCATATGTAATAATAGTGAAGACGAAAAGGATCCAGGAGGGGAGAATCCGTAGTGCGGTAGGTCCTGTATCCCAGTGGACACCAATCTTGTGATCCATTGTGGTTGTCCAAAAAGTGAGCTGCCACTGATGTAAGTGGTTTGTCCTTACTTCTATCTCTTGCTGCCAACCGAATGTTTGATGTATGCTGCTGGACTCTCTTTCTCAGCTCCTGCATGGTCTGGCCCACATAGATCTTCTCACAAGGACAAAGGAGGGCATACACTACATTCCTTTAAGGGCCACACCCCTTCCAGTAGATGTACCCGGGCGTTGAAAATGACTGCATACTAGGGTATCTTTTAAGTTGGTTGCCCTTCGTGCTATGATCTTGGGTTTGTCATCCACGTGTGTCGCCAATTTGCCACTTTATTATCCCTTGGTTTGGGCCTAGGTATAAATAGATCATCACGTGTAGATTCCTTCGCATTTTCAAACGCCCGTGAAATGACTTTTTTGGGGTAGCCCCTCTCATGCAGTCTTGTTGATAAATCTTCTGAGGCCGCCCTGAAGTCACACATCTCCGTACAGTTGCGTCGTAGCCGCAGGAACTGGCCTCTAGGTATGCCCGTCTTCAGATGTTTTGGGTGGAAACTTGATTTTGAGATCCAGAAAATCAACTTCAGAGTCTGAGATGTTGGATGTCAAGGTTATGTTATATTGGTTCTGATTGAGCTGACTGATGAAGTCCTCACATTCTTCTCTCGAGCCCAAGAAAGTGTGGTGGGCTGGGTCATCTGTCGTTGAACAAGACAAGAAGGACTCAACAGCGGCAATCCCGTGATTGTGGGCAATGTTGGAGTATAATGACTCGACATCACACGTGACCAATAGAGTGTCAGACGGCAGGGTGATATCCTTGAGTTGTTGGATAAGGTGCATGGAATCACGAATATGGGATTTTAGGCCCAACACGAACGGCTCCAAAAATTGGAATTCCCGTTTTGTAATGATTTTCAAATTAAGAGCCCTTTTCAGGAATAGATCCATTTTTTTCTTGAAAGTAACTGTGGGATCTTTGTCGGCCTCCTTTATGACGAAGGAGCTGTTTTGTTGTAATTGTTTGATGATAATCGATTCGGTTGCAGCCATATTTCTTCCCCTGATGGTGTTCCTTTGAAGTTTCCGAACTTCCTGGAGAACAGCTAGGTCACTCTCGCTCTCCTTCAATAAATCCATTAAGTCAAGAAAGACACCACGTTCATCCTCCATGAGTTCTGTCACAAGTGTAGGTTGAGCATAAAGTAATTTGAAACATAACTGTCTGTAGAGACCCGACCTGTGGGTGACTGGTTTCTACATCCGTTTCTTGTATGGTTGACTGTTGCCTCTGCGTAGTTGGGGTCCCTTTCTTTTGGGATTTTCGTAATCCCCTCCTAGTTCGCTGTCTTCGCTGTTTTCGGATAAAAAATCCACATCACTATGCGTACCGGGGGTCACTTGTTTGACATTTGTATTATTTATCTGATGGCCCCTGGAGGGTGCCCGTGTGTTACCACTATGTTTCCACCTAAAGGCCTGTTTCCTCTCAAAATCACCTTTATCACGTTGAAACTTCGTCTTTTTCCCTATCATAATCTCCCTATCAAAGCTTTCCAATGTTTCTTTCAATCTCACCTGAAATGCCGCAACCTTGTCCTTATCATGTTGATCCAATTTTAATTCTAACTCCATAAGCCTTAATCTAGTCCGTTGTAACAATTCCTTATCATGTACAATCAGCATATCCATCAATATTTTGGAACATTGTAGGAGTCCCTGCTCCCAAGTCTCCTTGAATTCTACAGTGACCTCCCATGCCGGAAATTTTTGCACCCTCAGGCCCCTGGGGATGATGGAGCACTTGAGGTATTCCTCAAGGCTTTTGATGTTCCACCAAACCCGAGTATGGAGCTTGTGGGTGTCAATGATCTCAGACGTTAATGTTCTGAAGTCACCCCCTGTGTCGGTGACCCTATCTTCGTGGAACAAAGCAGTTGCCTGCGAAGTCCACGCTGCTTCCCTCGCCTCCGAATTGAATGCCATGATATAACCACAAAAGTAGGGTGCCACACCCCCAGAAAAGGCAGGAAGGGAACACGTCCCTGGCCGTACAAACAAATCTACAATCCTAAGGTACGGGGGGCACACCAATAATAATGCAAGAGTGCTGGCCTGGTATATGTTGCAAACATAGAAAAAACAAGACAAAGAAATACCAAACAGTGGCCGCACCTCAAAAATACAATTTATTAGAATATATAAAGATTAAAAACATGTACATGGGGCAAACCTCAAGGATGGTACAATAAGAATATATATATGCATAATGTAATACCACACAGGGAGCCTATGCATAAACGGATAAGCAATATAATCCCTGAAAAGACTCCCTCAATCCTATAGTAGTGGCACAAACATAATGATAACACACAGAGCATACAAAACCCATCCAAGAGGAGTGCACAGAAAACCTGACGCGTATCGCTAGTGCCTGGACTAGCTTCCTCAGAGGTCCATGTGCATTTGAATGCTAGGGACACATCCTATATAGTGAGTAAGATCAAGTATCAAATTACATAAATGGGAATCAGTTGTGGTCATACCTGTTGGAAGCTCATTAAGTCAAGAGGTCAGAGGGGAGCCACAGATGAGTGTCACCTGTATGGGTCCCGGTGCATGGTCCGAGCGCACCTGCGACCGCCGGGGAGCCGGCGTGTTGTCTTAACAGGTGCGCATGCGCAAAATGGCTCCCAGAACAGACATCGGCGCCACGGTGCGTTCCAAACAGCGGAAGCGCAGTGGGACGACTGACGTCATATCCGGGAGTCACACCGCAGCTAAGTCCCGGCGAAGCGCAAGGCGCGCATGAGAGCAAGCGCACCAGGCATTGAATATCTGTTCATGGAGTGCACATGAATGACCGTTAGCCAATGCATAATTATTACATATCCCCAAAACAATATACATATATATATTTACATAGTCATACAATTATGATATAGTGCGGATATAATAACTTGAGCATCAATTTTGTACAGTATGATCATCCAGATACGTTTTCTCATACATGATCATAGAGGGATTCAGATTTCGAAATGCATGATAGCCATAATAGTTTGCACAATTATTGTACCCCACAAATTGGCAGTTTATATAAATAAATAGATAAATAAATACATGTGTATACAATTACAATTATTACGGGTGCAATGTAACCTTTGACATACAAAATTCATATCTGCTATACAATAGTATTAAAAAATATATATATATGTCCTCACATCCGTGATCAAAAAACACACATAACATGATATAATATCCCATAATATAGTCTAAAAAAAGGGTGTGCAAATCAGTGCTTACTCATGCACGAGTAATGTATACAAATAAGATATACCATAAGACCATGAAATTCTTGCAATAACACCTAAAGAAATCCTCCATGAACCACTTTACATGATGAACAATCTTATAAAAAGGGGGTGATCTCATGCACATTCTGCACATCACAGGGTGAGGACCATGCACCGGGACAAACGGCCAGTAAGCGCAGGCGCATATATAAAAAGAGTGCTCCATCATCCCCAGGGGCCTGAGGGTGCAAAAATTTCCGGCATGGGAGGTCACTGTAGAATTCAAGGAGACTTGGGAGCAGGGACTCCTACAATGTTCCAAAATATTGATGGATATGCTGATTGTACATGATAA
Source organism: Bufo bufo (assembly GCF_905171765.1). Taxonomy (NCBI): domain Eukaryota; kingdom Metazoa; phylum Chordata; class Amphibia; order Anura; family Bufonidae; genus Bufo; species Bufo bufo. The sequence continues at coordinate 577,077,387 of NC_053389.1, forward strand.
GGAATTGTTACAACGGACTAGATTAAGGCTTATGGAGTTAGAATTAAAATTGGATCAACATGATAAGGACAAGGTTGCGGCATTTCAGGTGAGATTGAAAGAAACATTGGAAAGCTTTGATAGGGAGATTATGATAGGGAAAAAGACGAAGTTTCAACGTGATAAAGGTGATTTTGAGAGGAAACAGGCCTTTAGGTGGAAACATAGTGGTAACACACGGGCACCCTCCAGGGGCCATCAGATAAATAATACAAATGTCAAACAAGCGACCCCCGGTACGCATAGTGATGTGGATTTTTTATCCGAAAACAGCGAAGACAGCGAACTAGGAGGGGATTACGAAAATCCCAAAAGAAAGGGACCCCAACTACGCAGAGGCAACAGTCAACCATACAAGAAACGGATGTAGAAACCAGTCACCCACAGGCCGGGTCTCTACAGACAGTTATGTTTCAAATTACTTTATGCTCAACCTACACTTGTGACAGAACTCATGGAGGATGAACGTGGTGTCTTTCTTGACTTAATGGATTTATTGAAGGAGAGCGAGAGTGACCTAGCTGTTCTCCAGGAAGTTCGGAAACTTCAAAGGAACACCATCAGGGGAAGAAATATGGCTGCAACCGAATCGATTATCATCAAACAATTACAACAAAACAGCTCCTTCGTCATAAAGGAGGCCGACAAAGATCCCACAGTTACTTTCAAGAAAAAAATGGATCTATTCCTGAAAAGGGCTCTTAATTTGAAAATCATTACAAAACGGGAATTCCAATTTTTGGAGCCGTTCGTGTTGGGCCTAAAATCCCATATTCGTGATTCCATGCACCTTATCCAACAACTCAAGGATATCACCCTGCCGTCTGACACTCTATTGGTCACGTGTGATGTCGAGTCATTATACTCCAACATTGCCCACAATCACGGGATTGCCGCTGTTGAGTCCTTCTTGTCTTGTTCAACGACAGATGACCCAGCCCACCACACTTTCTTGGGCTCGAGAGAAGAATGTGAGGACTTCATCAGTCAGCTCAATCAGAACCAATATAACATAACCTTGACATCCAACATCTCAGACTCTGAAGTTGATTTTCTGGATCTCAAAATCAAGTTTCCACCCAAAACATCTGAAGACGGGCATACCTAGAGGCCAGTTCCTGCGGCTACGACGCAACTGTACGGAGATGTGTGACTTCAGGGCGGCCTCAGAAGATTTATCAACAAGACTGCATGAGAGGGGCTACCCCAAAAAAGTCATTTCACGGGCGTTTGAAAATGCGAAGGAATCTACACGTGATGATCTATTTATACCTAGGCCCAAACCAAGGGATAATAAAATGGCAAATTGGCGACACACGTGGATGACAAACCCAAGATCATAGCACGAAGGGCAACCAACTTAAAAGATACCCTACTGTAGTATGCAGTCATTTTCAACGCCCGGGTACATCTACTGGAAGGGGTGTGGCCCTTAAAGGAATGTAGTGTATGCCCTCCTTTGTCCTTGTGAGAAGATCTATGTGGGCCAGACCATGCAGGAGCTGAGAAAGAGAGTCCAGCAGCATACATCAAACATTCGGTTGGCAGCAAGAGATAGAAGTAAGGACAAACCACTTACATCAGTGGCAGCTCACTTTTTGGACAACCACAATGGATCACAAGATTGGTGTCCACTGGGATACAGGACCTACCGCACTACGGATTCTCCCCTCCTGGATCCTTTTCGTCTTCACTATTATTACATATGATTAACTTATTATTGTTATAATTGGTGTTTTTGCACTCTCATTGACCTCGGGTGATTGGACTCGGAATGTTTTGCAACATGTGACTCTAATGACCCTGGGTCATGAATATTCACACTATTTCCTTCCCCTCCTCTAGGCCCTCTTTCTGGCTACCTCATACTCCCTCTTGTCTGAGGGATTAACCGTATTGTCATCTTATTGTACATTTATATGTATGTTTTGGTTCACTTTTGTTTATTTCATGGTTTGTCTGAGAATGTTTTTTTATGGACAAACATAGGATCCAATAACAATTGGTTATTAAGAATGTATCCTTGGACGTTCTCTTTTTATATATGCGCCTGCGCTTACTGGCCATTTGTCCCGGTGCATGGTCCTCACCCTGTGATGTGCAGAATGTGCATGAGATCACCCCCTTTTTATAAGATTGTTCATCATGTAAAGTGGTTCATGGAGGATTTCTTTAGGTGTTATTGCAAGAATTTTATGGTCTTATGGTATATCTTATTTGTATACATTACTCGTGCATGAGTAAGCACTGATTTGCACACCCTTTTTTTAGACTATATTATGGGATATTATATCATGTTATGTGTGTTTTTTGATCACGGATGTGAGGACATATATATATATTTTTTAATACTATTGTATAGCAGATATGAATTTTGTATGTCAAAGGTTACATTGCACCCGTAATAATTGTAATTGTATACACATGTATTTATTTATCTATTTATTTATATAAACTGCCAATTTGTGGGGTACAATAATTGTGCAAACTATTATGGCTATCATGCATTTCGAAATCTGAATCCCTCTATGATCATGTATGAGAAAACGTATCTGGATGATCATACTGTACAAAATTGATGCTCAAGTTATTATATCCGCACTATATCATAATTGTATGACTATGTATATATATATATGTATATTGTTTTGGGGATATGTAATAATTATGCATTGGCTAACGGTCATTCATGTGCACTCCATGAACAGATATTCAATGCCTGGTGCGCTTGCTCTCATGCGCGCCTTGCGCTTCGCCGGGACTTAGCTGCGGTGTGACTCCCGGATATGACGTCAGTCGTCCCACTGCGCTTCCGCTGTTTGGAACGCACCGTGGCGCCGATGTCTGTTCCGGGAGCCATTTTGCGCATGCGCACCTGTTAAGACAACACGCCGGCTCCCCGGCGGTCGCAGGTGCGCTCGGACCATGCACCGGGACCCATACAGGTGACACTCATCTGTGGCTCCCCTCTGACCTCTTGACTTAATGAGCTTCCAACAGGTATGACCACAACTGATTCCCATTTATGTAATTTGATACTTGATCTTACTCACTATATAGGATGTGTCCCTAGCATTCAAATGCACATGGACCTCTGAGGAAGCTAGTCCAGGCACTAGCGATACGCGTCAGGTTTTCTGTGCACTCCTCTTGGATGGGTTTTGTATGCTCTGTGTGTTATCATTATGTTTGTGCCACTACTATAGGATTGAGGGAGTCTTTTCAGGGATTATATTGCTTATCCGTTTATGCATAGGCTCCCTGTGTGGTATTACATTATGCATATATATATTCTTATTGTACCATCCTTGGGGTTTGCCCCATGTACATGTTTTTAATCTTTATATATTCTAATAAATTGTATTTTTGAGGTACGGCCACTGTTTGGTATTTCTTTGTCTTGTTTTTTCTATGATCGAGCACCAAAGCACAATGGAAGTCAATGGGAGAACCTGAGCATTAAACCAGGCACCGCCTGCTCTGAAAAGGGGAGGGTGTCTGGTTCATAGGAAAAGGTCAGAAATTGATGGAAACACCACCGAAATGGTTCGGGAACAGCATGGGGAGGATGTTTGGATGCATCTTGTACTCCCAGGTCGCTGCTGGGAACGATGTTGTGCGAGTAGTACGCCACTTTTACAGACTGACATTAATACGCACAAAACTGAAGATACAATCGATTTTAGAGGAAAAATTGTTAGGAAGCATTCTTTCCTGTATATTTACTTGTATATAAAGTGCAAGTGCTGCCAAAAATTACAAGGAAGAGGCACTCCGATACAACCTGTATATCACATAAAGGAGAGCCTCATTCACATTGTGGTACAATTGTTCAGATAGTGGGACTCCTACACTCATAAAGCCAATGCACTAAGTGAAAGGGCTTCCATCATTACAAGAAACCGGCACTCCAATTTATTACACATAAAGGAGGGCATCATACACCCTTGAAAAATTTGGATTGATGGCCGGCTGGTGTCCCTTAAAAACATTATGAGCAAGGGCCTCCTGGTGACCCTCTAAAACATTACGGACGAGGGTCTGCTGCAGAGCTGACTCTCTGAAACATTAGGAGCGAGTTCCTGCTGCTGATCTGCGAATCCAAAAAATTATGGGCGAGTGCCTGCTGCTGAGCTGACCATTGAAAAAATTATGGGTGAGGGCCTGCTTGTGAGCTGACCCTGTAAAACATTATAGTTGAGGGCCTGCTGGTGAGCTTCACCTCAAAAACATTATATGCGAGGGCCTGCAGGTGAGATGACCATCTAAAAGATTGGAGGTGGGGACCTGCTGGTGGACTGACCCTCTAAAACATTATATGCGAGGGCCTGCAGGTGAGCTGACCATCTAAAAGTTTGTAGGTGAGGGCCTGCTGGTGAACTGACCCTCTAAAACATTACATGTGAGGGCCTACAGGTGAGCTGACCCTTTAAAAGATTGCATGTGAAGGGCTTTCAGGTGAGCTGACCCTCTAAAAGATTGTAGATGAGGGCCTGCTGGTGAGCTGACCCTCTAAGACATTATATGCAAGGGCCTGCAGGTGAGCTGACCCTCTAAAAGATTGTAGATGAGGGCCTGCTGGTGAACTGACCCTCTAAAACATTACATGTGAGGGCCTGCAGGTGAGCTGACCCTCTAAAACATTATATGCGAGGGCCTTTAGGTGAGCTGACCCTCTAAAAGATTGTAGATGAGGGCCTGCTGGTGAGCTGACCCTCTAAAACATTATATGCGAGTGCCTATATGATCACTGTTATATCTCTTAATGATTTGACAGTTTTTCTAAATACATTTTATTACCCAATTCCCACCCTTCAGGACATTGCACGGCCCGGCCGGGAGAGAATCTTCAGTCTTCTGCACAAGCGCGGCCTGGCCAGGAGAAGACGTCAATCAAGCATCGCTGAATCCAGGAAGTGAACGTCGCGCTGGACGAAGGTAAGTATGAAAACTGAAGATGGGAATACCCCTTTGAATACTTTTTGCAGTTTACTTGAGTAAATTATTTTCAATACTATTATTGTTAAAAATGTGGATTATATGCTTGCATTTTTATCTTGCAGCGGATGTTGGGGCGGGGATACGACCGCACCTGGTCCCATGCCGAGAAGCAGTGAATTGTGGTGGAGCTGGCCTATGAGATCTGGCGCCAAACGGGCCTCAAACGCTGCCATCTGGCCATTATTAAAAAAATGGTTAGACATGAAGCAAAGATACCCCCGGTTTATAAAAAGAATACGGGACAAAAAATGCCCAGGTAGATGCGTAAATAACTTTTGTATGTTTTGCCAACACTTTGTAATGCATACAGTGGTAAGCAAAAGTATTCACCCCCCCTTGACTTCGTTCTTTTTTTTGTTACCTCACCCCCTGGAATTAACATCAATTTTTTGAGGATTTGCACAATTTAATTTGTAGAACATGCCCACAACTTTGACCTTCTTTTAAATTGGTTAATTGTAAAGCATACAACTAATAGGGCAAAATAACAGAAAAGGTCAATGTGCATAACTATTCACCCCCCTAAAGTCAATACTTTGTAGGGCCACCTTTTGCGTCAATCACAGCTTTAGGTCGCTTTGGATAAGTCTTTATGAGCAGTTACCACATCTTACCACTGTGATTTTTGCCCATTCCTCCTTGCAAAACTGATTCACCTCCTTCCAATTGGATGGTTTGCGCTTGTGAACAGCAATCTTTAAGTCTGACCAGAGATTTTTTATTGGATTGAGATCTGGGCTTTGACTAGGCCATTCCAACACATTTACATGTTTCCCCTAAAACCACTCAAGTGTTGCTTTAGCCGTGTGTTTGGGGTCATTGTCCTGCTGGAAGGTGAACCTCCGTCCTAGCCTCAAATCACGCACAGAGTCGGACAGGTTTTGCTCAAGAATATCCCTGTCCATGTTTCCCTCAACTCTGACCAGTTTCCCAGTCTCGGCTGCTGAAAAACATCCCCACAGCATGATGCTTCCACCACCATATTTCATTGTGGGGATGGTGTTCTTTGGTTGATATACGCAGAGGTTTGGCAGCACTACTGAGCCCAAATTAGGAAAAAACATAAAAAATACCTTAAAGGTGATGGTGGTGCACGCAGATGAGGATCTTGGCTGATAGTCCCAACATCAAATAAAATGCAAAAATCCGCAGCACTCGCCAATGTAGAAAATCCAATAGTGGTTTATTCAAAAAACAGCATGGTGATGCAACGTTTCGACCTTCCTCGGTCTTTTTCAAGCAATACAATGAATTAACAAACATGTGCCTTATATAGTGCCCAGTGGGTGGGACTATCCCTCCCCCAGGTGAGGTGATACATCCATATTCATATATATTCATACGTCATCGTATACATTCATAGATAGGGATCACTTCCGATCCAACTCAACATATTATAGAAACTTCCAGTGAAGTGTACAATCTTATAGGTTAGTATTACCTCTTATGTTGAGATGACGTCCCCGGGGTGTTATACCATGTCCGCAAAGTTTCCAAAGTGCGCCGAACTCGGCGTAGCTGCAATGCGCATGCGCCCTCATCCGCAATCAGCCAATAGGGAAAATTCCCCAAGTGACGTCAGTTTTTGCTAATGCCCTGGAAGAAGATTAAGTTGCACGGCAATGCAGCACACCGAACGTGTCGCATATTGATGATGCAAGAGTTGCCATGGGAACGCGGCCGTCCACAAAACAAAGTCATGGATCGTCCGCGTCACACGGCTCCTCACTTCATCAACACTATAGTGGCTCCAGGAAGTGAGGAGCCGTGTGACGCGGACGATCCATGACTTTGTTTTGTGGACGGCCGCGTTCCCATGGCAACTATTGCGTCATCAATATGCGACACGTTTGGTGTGCTGCATTGCCGTGGAGCATAATCTGCTTCCAGGGTATTAGCAACAACTGACGTCACTTGGGGAATTTTCCCTATTGGCTGATTGTGGATGAGGGTTCATGCGCATTGCAGCTTCCGGGACGCCGAGTTCAGCGCACTTTAGAAACTTTGCGGACATGGTATAACACCCCGGGGACGTCATCTCAACATAAGAGGTAATACTAACCTATAAGATTGTACACTTCACTGGAAGTTTCTATAATATATTGAGTTGGATCGGAAGTGATCCCTATCTATGAATGTATACGATGACGTATGAATATATATGAATATGGATGTATCACCTCACCTGGGGGAGGGATAGTCCCACCCACTAGGCACTATATAAGGCACATGTTTGTTAATTCATTGTATTGCTTGAAAAAGACAGAGGAAGATCGAAACGTTGCATCACCATGCTGTTTTTTGAATAAACCACTATTGGATTTTCTACATTGGCGAGTGCTGCGGATTTTTGCATTTTATTTGTTCTTTGGTTAATGTGATGTGTTGGCTTTGTGCTAGATAAGTGACGGACTGAACCATCACTGGGTCTGCAGTAGTAGCCTGAGGGCTAGCCTCCTTTCTACGGGCTATTGAGCCAGGACTATGGAGACCCCAACTCTGACCTATTTGGGTTAGAGGAAACTATAAACCATGATTTTTTGGTTGAGTTTATAGGCCACATCTTTCTATTCCCCATTAAAGTTGCATGGTGTGAATCCATAAACGCAATAAGGGTTAACTCTGCTCTGAGACTCCCAATGAATGTGTTAGTTTATTTGTCCCTTTGTTCTATTGTGTTAGTGATGCGATTAATAAGTAGCCGACTCTGGTATACAGAAGTAGATCATCCTATGATACACTCAGGAGATAATCCCATCCCATGGGTCTCCTCTCGGCCTATTGTTTCATCAAGACACTGTGGAGGGGATGTCTTTTTGCATGCTGTTCATTTTTGATTGAGTTATGCGTCATAAAGCTGGCAGCCACTGCAACTATATATAGATCCCTCCATATTGGAATTTCTTTATATCTAATGTTCTTAAGATTTCGGAGTTGTTTATCTAAAATCTAAACATTCTGTGATCACAGAAGTTCCAATTCCCTCCATTCGGAGAAAGCAATCGGCAGAGGCCGTGGAGGTTCTGGAGGTTGAGGAGGAAGAGGAGGAAGAGGAGGAGGAGGAGGCCGGACCCTCCCAGCCTATCGAGCCACCCCCACCAGATGTGGGAGAAGTGAAGAAGGTGGAGGTGGAAAGTGCTGGACCCTCCAGCACCGCCCCATCTCAGGACTCGGAGGAAGAGGAGGCGATCACCAGCCCCCGCCAGGAGGGTAAATATGTGGACATAGCAATATGATTATGTATCCATAACATGTACATAAACATTAAAAGGGCCAACAATGAGGCGACAACATACTCTATAGTAATACAAAAAAGAACACTGGACAATAACTTTTTTTAATCTTGTAAAGGGGGAATATTAATCACCAATATTTATGCAAATATTGATAATTAATATTCATAAATGGGAGGAGCTGTCTGGTGATAACTCCGCCCATTTATGCCTTTATATAATAACAATACCTTTGCTATGCTTTACACTAATCACTACGCTAGCTGCAAGTGCCTTACTATCACTATACTATGGCGGCGACTACTAAAAACACCATACACTGCATTATGAACAATAAGGAATATTTATTACACAATACAATTATATCAGTCTAGCAATACGTTATATCTATATATATTCATGGATCAATGGATATGAATATATATACATATAGACGTACACACCGCAGTACAGAAACAGTACTACAATAAACACAATACAAGCCTAACTACACTACACAATCCCAAATTCCACCCCACATACTATCTATACATTACAATAATACATTTGCATACTCACAAATATCAGTAACCCACCCGCCTGACAATATACTATCCCTACGGGGTAAAAGGGGTTAAACACAATGGTGGCTCTGCAGGGGTTTATACCTGCAGGCCAAGGAACACAGGGTTCTGGGAAAGGCCGGGCAAGGGGTAACCCAATAAAGGGTTAACCCCTGGTATGGTAGGGGTTAACAGGGCAGCAGTAGCAGGGAGGGGTTAATGGTCAGGGCTCTGCAGGGACAGGCCAATGCAGAGGTTAATGCTCTGCAGGGCAGGGCAGAGCAGGGCATTGAAGGGGTTAACAGTCAGGGCTCTGCAGGGACTTGCAGGGCAGACTGCAGGGGTGTCAGGGCAGAGCAGGGCATTGAAGGGGTTAATGCAGAATGCTCTGCAGGGACAGGATAGGGCAGAATGCAGGGGTGTCAGGGCAGAGGTTAAGGGCAGCAGCAATGCTGCTGGGATTACAGGGTCCACTGGGGGACTGCTGGGATTAACCATGACCCATCTAGTCCTATACTATCCCTATGGGGTACTCCGAGGGTTAACGGTTACCTTACAGGGGTGTAAGCCGACCACAAACACAAAGGGTTAACAATGGGGATAATAACAGAACTGTACAGCAATGCAAGGGTAAATACCCTGCAAGGGTACAGTGAGGGGGGGTGTGTGGCAGGGTTTGCGCAGGGGTTACCACCAGGGGTTAATCAGGGTAGGGAAAGGGTATATCAGGGGTTTCAGGGGCAAGGGTCAGATCATGGGCCAGGGTGTACAGTAGGCAGGGACCAGGGTCCATCAGGGGTTACCAGCACACAGGGGAAATCAGGGAACACGAAGGGGTTAATTCTAGCAGGGGATCAGGGAACAGGAAGGGGTTAATGCTAGCAGGGGCTCAGGGAAGGAGTTTTGGGCAGGACAGGGGAACAGGGCACGGAAGGGGTTAATGGGGCAGTGCTACTTAGCCATCCAGCAGGAGCAGGACTCAGCACACTGCCCGATTCTTCCTCTGGAGCAGATCGACTGCTCGGTCTTCCACTCCTCTGGTCTGGTGGAGAATGCAGAGCAGCTAGTGTGGACTGCCTGCATTCCTCTCTGTCCGGAAGCTCTCTCTCTCTCAGGGGGAGGTCGGGGTTCCTGTGTCCCAGCGCAGCACAGCCCGGATGGCTGTCTGCGCTCTTTGGGGAGACTCCTGAGCGCAGAGCACAGAGCTCTGCTGGGATGTGCTCTCCTTCAGGGGGGGGGGTCCGGTCGGTTCTTGAGCCGGAGGGGGGGGGGGCGTTGTCCTGAGCGCCGATGCGCTCTCCAGGTGGGGGCCCCGATCCTCCCGGTGGTCTTCTTGACTGCTGAGCAGAGCGCCGCCGGCCTATTTAAGCTTGGCAGCGCCCGCTCGCAGTCCCCCCATTGCCGCCTGAACTCGTTGGTCGGCGCTGTAATTACAGCGCCGGAGGTCAGCCACTCACAGGGGCATGGGAAGTCTTTGTTCCCATGTCTCTGGTAGGAGCATCATCTCCGGCGCGGCCGGAGATGGTGACAAAGGGCAGAGGATCTTATTGATCCTCTGTCCTTTGTAGAGGCCGACGCTGGACATAATTGTCCAACTGTCGGTCTCCTCCACCACCCCCAGCAGACGCATCTGAGCGGGGGATTTGGGGCACCAGAGCAACTGCCATATATGTTTATGGATGCTTGAGGCACATCCATAAACATATATGAATGGATACACATACATATAGGGGGCATATATATATCTATATGATAAGGGGGGCATATATTAAGGGGGCACAAGCCCCTACATTATAAGGGGGCACAAGCCCCTACATTATAAGGGGGCACAAGCCCCTACATTATAAGGGGGCACAAGCCCCTACATTATAAGGGGGCACCAGCCCCTACATTATAAGGGGGCACGGCTCCCAGGGGGCACATATTTCCCACAGGGGCCACCATGAGCCCCTGGGGATCATCATGGGCAGACGTGCGCAGATGCTGGGCACATCTGCGCACATCGTCCCATGATGCTATGGTTAATGTATGCACATATATACCATACATGCCCGCACGTGTTTGCAGGCATGCATGGATATATGCATACGTCTCAACTGTTCCTCAACAAATCTACATTAAAACCATTAACTTAACAAATAAATAATATTAAACTTTATAGAACTATCACTAACTAACAAACAAAATAAAATTATACTGTACTGAAATATCACTAACTAATAAACTATATAATGATCATAAATATCACTAACTAACGTATTGAGATTTAAATCGTCAATGTGTATAAAGAATAAATAAATAAATAAAAAAATAAAAAAAGTAAAAAAAATAGACAAACAGACAGATTTTCTACCGCCGTGTACATATTGACCGTCTCTATAAAAATATCCTATGATCTAACCCCTACGGTGAACACTTTAAAAAATAAAATAAATAAACAATAAAAAAAATACTAGTTTAGTCACCTAACTTCACTAAAAGTGCAACACCAAGCTTTCAAAAAAGGCATATGCCCACCAAAATAGTAACAATCGGTCATTAAATTCTGCCAAAATGAGACCCTACCATTAGACAATCGCCAAATAAAAACAATAATATGGCTCTCAAACTATGGAGACAGTAAAACATGAATTGTTTTTGGTTCAACAATGCTTTTATTGTGTAAATTAGAAATAACTAAAAAATAAGGAAAAATATTCGGTCTTGCCGCATCTGTAACAACCAGCTGTATAAATATATCATACCAACTAACCCCTCAGGTGGACACCTTTTAAAACAAAAATTTTAAATTCTCCAAAAAGGCATTTTTTTACAACTTTTATCACAAAAAGGTGTAAAAGCAAGTGATCATAAAGTCAGATGCACCACAAAAAAAAGGTTTAAAGGTTTAACCCCTTAGTATCACTGTAATCGTACTGACCCAGAGAATAAAGATATTATGTTATTTGTACCGAAAAATGAACGCCGTAAAATTTATAATGTAAAAACGCAGTGGCAGTATTGCTATTTTTCCCCATCTCCCTCCCAAAAAGAGTTAATAAAAGTTAATCAGAAAGGTATGTGTACCCCAAAATGGCACCATTAAAAACTACAACTTGTCCCGTAAAAAACAAGTCCTCAGAAAGCTATATAGACGAAAAAATTAAAAACGTTATAGCTCTTGGAAAGAGACCATGAAAAAAGGAAGAAAAACGCTTGGTCATAAAGGCCCAAACAGGCTTGGTCACTAAGGGGTTAATAAGAATTGAAAATAATATTCATATATTTTTTTTTCAAACAGGACTGAAGACATTAAAGGCCAAATTGGCCAAAATGCAGAAGGAGCAGCGCAACGATATGCAGGCCATTCAGGAGTGCATGAAGGCCATGGAAGAGAGGCCACGCCAGGCCATGAAGGGGGTGCAGGAGATGATCCTGCTATTGGAAAAGTTGCCATGAAACTTTTTTTTTTTTCAAATAATTTATATAAATTGTTTATACAGTTATAACGTGTATTTTGTTTTTTGTAATATTGCTCGGTTTTAGTGTAATAGCTCGGCCTAAATCAGCCAGAACTGACAGCAGCCGGTAAATACATGTCAAATACATATACGGTCCATTCACATGTCTGTAAAATGGGTCCGCATCCGTTCCAAATTTAGCGGAACGTTTACAGACCCATTAATTTTCAATTCCAGTCTGAAAAATGAGGCATTCACAGGATAAAGTAAGTGTCGGCCAGTACAGACCCCAAAAATTAGCCAACAGGCGTTCACCTGACAGCAAAGAACTTTGTATTCTGTGTCTGGTGGTAAATTAGGCATTCACAGGATACAGAAGTAAGTGTCGGCCATTACAGGCCCCAAAAATTAGCCAACAGGTATTCACCTGACATCAAAGCATTTTTTATTCTGTGGCTGGTGGTACATTAGGCATTCACAGGATAAATAAGTGTCGGCCAGTACAGGTCCCAAAAATTAGCCAACAGGCGTTCACCTGACAGCAAAGCATTTTTTATTCTGTGGCTGGGGGTACATTAGGCATTCACCGCTCGCATAAGTAAGTGTCGGCAATTACAGGCCCCAAAAATTAGCTAACAGGCGTTCACCTGACAGCAAAGAACTTTGTATTCTGTGGCTGGAGGTACATTAGGCATTCACTGTATACAGAAGTAAGTGTCGGCCATTACAGGCCCCAAAAATTAGCCAACAGGCGTTCACCTGACAGCAAAGAACTTTGTATTCTGTGGCTGGAGTTACATTAGGCATTCACCAGATACAGAAGTAAGTGTCGGCCATTACAGGCCCCAAAAATTAGCCAACATGCATTTACCTGACAGCAAAGAACTATGTATTCTGTGGCTGGAGGTACATTAGGCATTCACTGGATACAGAAGTAAGTGTCGGCCATTACAGGCCCCAAAAATTAGCCAACAGGCGTTCACCTGACAGCAAAGAACTTTGTATTCTGTGGCTGGAGGTACATTAGGCATTCACCGGATACAGAAGTAAGTGTCGGCCAGTACAGGCGCCAAAAATTAGCCGACAGGCGTTCACCTGACAGCAAAAATCTTTGTATTCTGTGGCTGGAGGTACATTAGGCATTCACCGGATACAGAAGTAAGTGTTGGCCATTACAGGCCCTAAAAATTAGCCGACAGGCGTTCACCTGACAGCAATAAACTTTGTATTCTGTGGCTAATGGTACATTAGGCATTCCCAGGATAAATAAGTGTCGACCAGTAAGGGCCCAAAAATTAGCCAACAGGCGTTCACCTGGCAGCAAAGCATTTTTTATTCTGTGGCTGGTGGTACATTAGGCATTCACAGGATAAATAAGTGTTGGCCATTACAGGCCCCAAAAATTAGTCATTCAACGGACATAAAAAGCCTTTTATGCAGCAGTATTTATCGAAGACAGGGAATAAATTGTTATGGGTGGTGGCGAATATTTGTGGGCTGTCATGAGGAATTTGAATCAAACATGGTCTACTGGTCACATGTGTTGAATTCATACCTCATTCATTTTTAGAACTGTGAGGTAGTCCTCACTGTCGTGAGCTAGGCGAGTGCGCTTATCGGTCACGATCCCCCCTGCTGCGCTGAACGTCCTTTCGGACAGGACACTGGACGAGGGGCAAGCCAACAGTTCCAGGGCAAATTGTGCCAGAGGTCAAGCCTGCCCACCCAGTAGTCCAGGGGTTCATCACTTCTCAGAGCGTCCACATCTGCCGTTAACCCGAAGTAGTCAGACACCTGACGGTCTAGGCGTTCCCTGATGCTGGATCCGGAGGACAACTGTCGATGGGTCGGCTGAAAGAATGATCTCATATCAGAAGTGACCAACACATCTTTAAACTGCCCTCTTCTTCCATGCGCTGTTGTATTGGTACCCGCAACTGTTTGTCTGTGAGTGGAAATTCCACTGCCAGCGCCCACAAAAGCAGAATGCAGCATGACAGCCCTCTGTAATGGTGGTAACATTTCCGCCATTTTTTGTTTGTACCGGGGGTCTAAGTACATTGCCACCCAGTACAGGTCCTTGCCCTTTATGCTTTTTATACTTGGGTCCCTCTTAAAACGCTGGAGCATGAAGGCCCCCATTTACACTAAACTGGAAGCGGTGTAGTGGCCTGGCTCCTGCTCATCATTCAGGATAATGTCGTCCTCGTTCTCCTCCCCCATCCACGGACCACACCATGGTTCCCAGAAAGGTTTAACGCATGCTCTTATTGCTCCTCCTCATCCGCCCCAGCACCATCCTCCTCTGACTCCTCTTCAGACTCCTGTTGTTGAATTGTCTCAGATGATGTAGTCCCCCCTGGGAATTCATCCAGCATTGCGACTTCCTCATCTTCCTGCTCCTGCTTGATCAATGACACAACGCAATGAACGCTCCAGAAAGAAGGTGTAAGGTACGATGTAACTGATGGTGCCCTGGCTGTGACTGACCAGTTTGGTGATCTCATCAAATGGCCGCAGAAGTCTGCATGCGTCGCGCATGACCAGCAACTGGCGCTGTGAAAAAAAAACAAGCTCCCCCGAGAGTTCGTACAGGTAGTCGTTAACTGCATGTTTCTGCTGGAGCAGACTATCAAGCATATACAAGGTTGAGCTCCATCGCGTCAGGCAGTCACAAATAAGATGTTTGACGGGCAGGTTGTGTCGCCGCTGAATGTCAGCAAGGTGAGCCATGGCCGTGGATGATCTTCTGAAATGGCCCAAGATTTTCCTAGCCTGCCGCAAGATGTCCTGGACCCCAGGGTATTTGACAACAAATCGCTGCACGACCAAGTTCAGGACGTGTGCCATGCATGGCACGTGTGTAATTTTGCCTTGTTTCAGCGCACTTAGCAGATTGGCACCGTTGTCGCACACCACTTTACCAACTGTCAAATTGAGCAGTGTTAGTCACTGATCTGCCTGTGAACGCAAAGCTGAAAGGAGTGCAGGACCAGTGTGGCTCTTGGCTTCCAGGCACAACAGACGCAGCACAGCATGGCAACGTCTCACCTGGCATGTCGAATAGGTTCTGGGGATCTTGGGAAGCGCAGCGGAAGAGACGGTAGCAGCGGAAAAGGAGGAGTCAGCCGAGGAGGAGAGGGAGGATGGAGTAGGAGGAGGAGAAGAAGAGGCAGGCCTGCATGCAATCCGTGGCGGTAAAACCAAATCTACACTGGTGCCACAGGTTACATGCTTGACGGCCGTCAGAAGGTTCACCCAGTGGGCAGAAAAAGTTATATACCTTCCCTGCCCGTGTTTGCTAGACCACGTGTCTGTGGTCAGATGTATCGAGGCACCGACACCCCGCTTCAATATGTTGTTTTGGGGGGCCACTGGTCTATCACACCAGTTATAAAAAAAAAATTCCTGTAACTTTTCTCACTGTGTGTAGCAGAGGTAACGCAGCAAAAGAGGCTAAATTTCTGCAGTACCCAAATACACTATTTGAAAAGTATATTCTTATATAACACCCCGCTTCAATCTGTCGTTTTGGGGGGCCACTGGTCTGTCACACCAGTTATAAAAAAAATAAAAATCCTGTAACTTTTCTCACTGTGTGTAGCAGAGGTAACATAGCGAAAGAGGCTAAATTTCTGCAGTACCCAAATACACTATTTGAAAAGTATATTCTTATATAACATCTGTAAAGAATAAATCAAGGCAACTGGACTTACTGTAGATTTCTTGAAAACGTTTCACTCATTCTTACAACGAGCTTTCTCAATTCTGAGTGACTGTACAAGAATTTTCTGGGAATAAATATGTAACTGAATCAACATCTGGCAATTATACTCAGCATGGGGTCAAAGGTGTTGATTACATTATCCTAATTGGAGTCAGTAGGTGATAATGACCTCCCAGAAAAAGGTGTCAAGACAGCATTGTATGTGGCAGACAATAGATGTCTAACCCCCCCCACCTCTATTCAAGCTTGGCTTCTCCATTTTTTACGTAGATGGCCTCCTTCACACCTCGTTTGTACCAATCGGCCTCCTTATCCAAAACACGTACTTGACTGTCTTTAAAGGTGTGACCTGTTTCTTTTAGATGTAAGTACACGGCTGGATCTTGACCAGAGGTTTTGGCTCTTTTATGCTGAGCCATACGCTGATGTAGTTGTTGTTTTGTTTGCCACATACAATGCTGTCTTGACACCTTTTTCTGGGAGGTCATTATCACCTACTGACTCCAATTAGGATAATGGAATCAACACCTTTGACCCCATGCTGGGTATAATGACCTCTGACCCCATGCTGGGTATAATTACCAGATTTATTCCCAGAGAATTCTTGCACAGTCACTCAGAATTGAGAAAGCTTGTTGGAAGAATGAGTGAAACGTTTTCAAGAAATCTACAGTAAGTCCAGTTGCCTTGATTTATTCTTTACAGAAATACCATGACCTGGATAAATGAGAACCTTCACAGACATTCTTATATAACACCCCGCTTCAATATTTCGTTTTGGGGGTCCACTGGTCTATCACACCAGTTATAAAACATTTTTTCCTGTAACTTTTCTCATTGTGTGTAGCAGAGCTAACGCAGCGAAAAAGGCTAAATTTCTGCAGTACCCCAATACACTATTAGAAAAGTATATTCTTATATAACACCCCGCTTCATTATGTCGTTTTTGGGGGCCACTGGTCTATTACACCAGTTATAATACTTTTTTCTAATTGCATTTGTCACTCTTTGTAGTTGTACTGTAGTATCGCTGCAGAACCGATCACCAGTCACAATGCTGCACTATATAAATCCACTATAATATGCTTTCTATATTAGAAAGTATATTATAAGTGTATTACACGCCAATATACTGTACACCAAACAATAGTACACCTATACCAGTCCTTAAAAGGACTTTTATGGCCCAATTAGCTAGCGTTTGGTGTCCCTAACAGTTTGTCCCTGCTCCACACAGCAATCTCTCCCTACACTGACAAAAGACAGAATGTAAAATGGCAGCCAGATCAGGTCTATTTATAAGGTAGGGGGTATGTCCATGTGCTGAAATGTCTCAATTGGCTGTCCTGTACCACCTGATGGATGTGTCAAAGTTCTTTATAATGTAAAAGAATATGGCAGGTGCGAATATCGCCATATGTTCGCATGTTCGGCGAACAGCGAACGAGCAAAGTTCGCCGCAAACCGACTGCTGGGCGAACCACAAGGCCATCTCTACTTATGATTATAGCAACTTGACTCAGAATTTTTTTTCCTACCATACATTATATGTGCATTTGGATTTGGTAAAATAAGGTGAAGAATTTGATAGCTTGATGTTAGGAAAGTCTTCCTTGTACAATTCTTCTAAAACTTCTAGTCTTGGTAGTGACATCTGATTGTAGATTATCATACTCATCTCTGTACGTTGGGTAGAATGCCCATGTGTCCTTTTCCTGTCAAATGTCTATATGTGATGAGCGGCAGCTGCTATATTCGAATTCGCGATATTTCACAAATATTTAGGCAAATATTCGTCATATTATTTTCTTGATTGTGAAAAATTGACTATGTAATATTCGCGTAATGAGTTCGAAATACAGATGTGGGTCACTTTTGCTACATTTTTCAAGCTGCTAGAAGATTCCTGAGACTGGAGAAAATGGTTGGCACAGCAGTACATTAAAAATGGCTTTATATGCAGTTAGAGTGCTCCAATATATTCATGACTGCGCTAAACGGCACTAATAATACTAATATTTTGGCACAATACGTGAAAATTCACATTTTAGCAGGTCTGCATGTACAGTACAGTCCTGATCAAAAGAATCATATTTAGCATGTCTGGATTTTAACAAGGTTCCAAGTAGAGCTTCAACATGCAGCAAGAAGAAATGGGAGTGAGACAAAACATTTTTTGAGCATTCAGTTTAATGAAAACAACGAATAAACTGAAACAGGCTGTTTTTCAGCTGATCAAAAGTTTAGGACCACATGCCTTTAAAAGGCCAAATCTGTGCAAAGATGTGTATTCATTGTCATTTTCTGTCAGGTAGTCACACGTTGTGATGGCAAAGGCAAAAAAACTCTCCTTTTTTGAACATGGTCGGGTTGTTGAACTGCATAAGCAGGGTCTCTCACAGCGCGCCATCGCTGCTGAGGTGGGACGCAGTAAGACAGTCATTTGGAATTTCTAAAATGATCCTGAGGGTTATGGAACAAAAAAGTCAAGTGGAAGACCCAAAAAAATTTCATCAGCACTGAGCCGGAGGATCCAATTGGCTGTTCGTCAAGACACTGGACGATCCTCGACCCAAATTAAGGCCCTTACTGGTGCTGACTGCAGCCCCATAACCATCAGACCGCATCTGAGACTGAAGGGCTTCAAAAACAAAAAACGTCTTCAAAGACCTTGTCTCCTTGAACGCCACAGAACTGCTCGTTTGGACTTTGCAAGAGAGCACCAAACATGGGACATTCAAAGGTGGAAGAGAGTTTTATTCTCTGATGAGAAAAAAATTAACCTTGATGGTCCTGATGGTTTCCAACGTTACTGGCATGACAAGCAGATCCCACCTGAGATGTTTTCTACGCGCCAAAGTGGAGGGGGCGCCATAATGGTCTGGAGTGCTTTTTCCTTCAGTGGAACAATGGAGATTCAGCAATGCAGGGGTGTCAAACGGCCGCTGGCTATGT
Source organism: Bufo bufo (assembly GCF_905171765.1). Lineage (NCBI taxonomy): Eukaryota > Metazoa > Chordata > Amphibia > Anura > Bufonidae > Bufo > Bufo bufo. The sequence goes on from NC_053389.1 coordinate 577,096,324, forward strand.
CCAGATGTTGCAGAGAGCATTCCTCATGACTGAGGGCCCTCGTCTGTGTGGTAACGACTGGGTTTTTCAACAGGACAACGCTACAGTACACAATGCCCGCAGGACATGGGACTTCTTCCAGGAGAATAACATCACTATTTTGGCCCATTCTGCATGTTCCCCTGATTTAAATCCAATTGAGAACCTTTGGGGATGGATGGCAAGGGAAGTTTACAAAATTGGACAACAGTTCTAGACAGTAGATGGCCTTCGTGCGGCCGTCTTCACCACTTGGAGAAATGTTCCCACTCACCTCATGGAAACGCTTGCATCAAGCATGCCGGAACGAATTTTTGAAGTGATAATAACGGCGGAGCTACTCATTACTGAGTTCATGTTTGGAAGTTGGATTTCTGTTTTGGGGGGGTTTAGTTTTTTTTTGAAGGTGTGGTCCTAAACTTTTGATCAGCTGAAAAACAGCCTGTTTCAGTTTATTCGTTGTTTTCATTAAATTGAATGCTCAAAAAATGTTTTGTCTCAGTCCCATTTCTTCTTGTTGCATGTTGAAGCTCTACTTGGAACCTTGTTAAGATCCAGCCATGCTAAATATGATTTTTTGCCATTTTTCAAGTGGTCCTAAACTTTTTATCAGGACTGTATGTATGGACAGCAGAACCTAACACACTGCACTGCAACAGCTACACCATATCAGGATATAACCTACACTGACTATCTCCACTAACTATCTGTATTATATATAATACCTGCGATATACCTGCTTCCACAAAATATTGATTAAGGGGTTTGATATACCTGTTTCTACAAAATATAGATTAAGTGGTGCGATACTCCTGCTACCACCAAATATTGATTCAGGGGTTCTATCTACCTGTTTCCACAAAATACTGATTGAGGCATGCGACATACCTGCTTCTACAAAATACTGATTAAGGGGTTCTATGTACCTGCTTCCACAAAATACTGATTGAGGGGTGCAATATACCTGTTTCCACAAAATACTGATTGAGGGGTCCGATATACCTGCTTCCACAAAATACTGATTAGGGGGTTTGATATACCTGCTTCCACAAAATACTGATTAAGGGGTGCAAAATACCTTCTTCCACAAAATATTGATTCAGGTGCTCTATATACATGTTCCACAAAATACTGATTGAGGGGTGTGATATACCTGCTTCTACAAAATACTAATTAAGGGGTTCTATATACTTGCTTCCACAAAATACTGATTGAGGGGTGCAATAAACCTGCTTCCACCAAATATTGATTCAGGTGTTCTATATATCTGTTTCCACAAAATACTGAATGAGGGGTGCGAGATACCTGCTTCCACAAAATACTGATTAAGGGGTTTGATATGCCTATATCCAAAAAATACTGATTGAGGGGTGCAATAAACCTGCTTGCACCAAATATTGATTCAGGTGTTCTATATACAGTCATGTGAAAAAATTAGGACACCCTTTGAAAGCATGTGGTTTTTTGTAACATTTTTAATAAATGGTTATTTCATCTCCGTTTCAACAATACAGAGAGATTAAAGTAATCCAACTAAACAAAGAAAACGGAAGAAAAGTCTTTTCAAGATCTTCTGTAAATGTCATTCTACAAAAATGCCTATTCTAACTGAGGAAAAAGATAGGACACCCTCACATGTATTCCCTCTTAAATTGGCTCAGATCTCACACAGGTATATCACACCAGGTGCACATAATTAGTAGATCGTTACTCTGCATGTTGAATGAGGCTTGCCCTATTTAAACCTCAGACATTTAGTTTGGTGTGCTCCTGACTGTTGAAGTGAGAGTGAGCACCATGGTGAGAGCAAAAGAGCTGTCAGAGGACTTCAGAAAAAAGATTGTAGCAGCCTATGAGTCTGGGAAGGGATTTAAAAAGATCTCAAAAGATTTTGAAATCAGCCATTCCACTGTCCGGAAGATAGTCTACAAGTGGAGGGCTTTCAAAACAACTGCCAACATGCCCAGGACTGGTCGCCCCAGCATGTTCACCCCAAGAGCAGACCGCAAGATGCTAAAAGAGGTATCCAAAAACCCTAAAGTGTCATCTCGAGAACTACAGCAGGCTCTGGCTACTGTTGATGTAGAAGTACATGCCTCTACAATCAGAAAGAGACTGTACAAGTTTAACTTGCATGGGAGGTGTGCAAGGAGGAAACCTTTGCTTTCCAAGAGAAACATCGAGGCCAGACTGACATTTGCCAGCGATAAAGTTGACAAAGACCAGGACTTCTGGAATAATGTTCTTTGGACAGATGAGTCCAAAATTGAATTATTTGGACACAACAGCAGAGGACATGTTTGGCGTAAACCAAACACAGCATTCCAAGAAAAGAACCTCATACCAACTGTGAAGCATGGAGGTGGAAGTGTCATGGTTTGGGGCTGCTTTGCTGCAGCAGGACCTGGTCAGCTCACCATCATAGAATCCACGATGAATTCTACTGTGTATCAGAAGGTGCTTGAAGAACATGTGAGACCATCAGTTAGAAAATTAAAGCTGAAGCGGAACTGGACCATGCAACATGACAATGACCCAAAACATACTAGTAAATCAACCAAAGATTGGCTGAAAAAGAAGAAATGGAGAGTCCTGGAATGGCCAAGTCAAAGTCCAGATTTGAATCCCATTGAGATGCTGTGGGGTGACTTGAAAAGGGCTGTAAGTGCAAGAAACCCCTCAAACATCTCACAGCTGAAAAAGTTCTGCATTGAGGAGTGGGGTAAAATTTCCTCAGACCGATGTCGAAGACTGGTAGATGGCTACAAGAACCGTCTCACTGCAGTTATTTCAGCCAAAGGAGGTAACACTCGCTATTAGGGGCAAGGGTGTCCTATCTTTTTCCTCAGTTAGAATAGGCATTTTTGTAGAATGACATTTACAGAAGATCTTGAAAAGACTTTTCTTCAGTTTTCTTTGTTTAGTCGGATTACTTTAATCTCTCTGTATTGTTGAAACGGAGATGAAATAACCATTTATTAAAAATGTTACAAAAAACCACATGCTTTCAAAGGGTGTCCTAATTTTTTCACAAGACTGTATCTGTTTCCATAAAATACTGAATGGGGGGTGCAATATACCTGCTTCTACATAATACTGATTAAGAGGTTCTATATACCTGTTTCCACAAAATACTGATTGAGGGGTGCGATATACCTGTTTCCACAAAATACTGAGTAAGGGGTTTGATATACCTGCTTCGACAATATACAGATTGAGGGGTGCGATATACCTGCTTCCACAAAATATTGATTAAGGGGTTTGATATGTATGCTTCCACAAAATACTGATTGAGGGGTGTGATATACCTGCTTCCTACAAATATTGAGAAAGGCCTACGATACACCGGCTTCCATAAAATACTGATTAAGGGGTACGATTTACCTGCTTCCACCAAATATTGATTGAGGCCTACGATACAACGGCTTCCACTAAATACTTATTGAGGGGTGCGATATACCTGCTTCCACAAAATACTGATTTAGGGGTTTGATATACCTGCTTCCACAAAATACAGATTGAGGGGTGTGATATACCTGCTTCCACCAAATATTGATTCAGGAGTTCTATATACCTGTTTCCACAAAATACTGATTGAGGGGTACGATATACCTGCTTCTGCTAAATACTGATCAAGGGGTTCTAAATAACTGCTTCCATAAAATACTGATTGAGGGGTGCAATATACCTGCTTTCACAAAATACAGATTGAGGAGTGCAATATACCTGCTTTCATAAAATTCTGATTAAGGGGTTTTATATGCCTGCTTCCACAAAATACTGATAGAGGGGTGTGATATGCCTGCTTCCACCAAATATTGATAAAGGCAAACAATACACCGGCTTTTACAAAATACTGATTGAGGGGTGTGATATACCTGCTTACACCAAATATTGATTGAGGCCGGTGATACTCCGGCTTCCGCTAAATACTGATTGAGGGGTGCAATATACCTGCTTCCACCAAATATTGATTCAGGAGTTCTATAAACCTGTTTCCACAAAATATTGATTGAGGGGTGCGATATACCTGCTTCTCCAAAATATTGATTATGAGGTCCTATATACCTGCTTCCACAAAATACCAATTAAGGGGTGCAATATAACAATTTCCACAAAATATCAATTCAGCTGTTCTATATTCCTGCTTCCATAAAATACAGATTGAGGTGTACGATATACCTGCTTTCACCAAATATTGATTGAGGCCTGCGATATACCGAATTCCACTAAATATTGAAAGAGGGGTACAATAGAACTGCTTCCACCAAATATTGATTCAGGGGTTCTGTATACCTGTTTCCACCAAATACTGATTGAGGGGTGCGATACACCTGCTTCTACAAAATACTGATTAAGGTGTACTATATACCTGCTTCCTCAAAATACTGATTGAGGGGTGTGATATACCTGCTTTCGCCAAATATTGATTGAGGCCTACAATATTCCTGCTTCTACAAAATACTGATTGAGTGGTGCGATATACCTGCATCCATCAAATATTAATTGAGGCCTACGATACATCGGCTTCCACAAAATACTGATTGAGGGTTGCGATATGCCTGCTTCCAGCAAATATTGATTCAGGGGTTCTATCTACCTGTTTGGACAAAATACTGATTGAGGGGTGCGATATACCCGCTTCTGCAAAATACTGATTAAGGGGTTCTATATAACTGCTTACACAAAATACTAATTGAGGGGTGTGATATACCTGTTTCCACAAAATATTGATTAAGGGGTTTGATATACCTGCTTACACAAAATATAGATTAAGGTGTGTGATATACCTTCTTCCACCAAATATTGATTCAGGTGTTACAATGTACCTGTTTGTACAAAATACTGATTGAGTGGTGCGATATACCTGCTTCTTCAAAATACTGATTAAGGGGTTCTATATACCTGCTTCCGCAAAATACTAATTGAGGGGTGCGATATACCTGTTTCCACAAAATATTGATTAAGGGTTTTGATTTACCTGCTTCTGCTAAATACAGATTGAGGGGTGTGATATACCTGCTTCTACAAAGTACTGATTAAGGGGTTTGATATACCTGCTTCCACAAAATACTGATTGAGGGGTGCAATATACCTGCTTCCATCAAATATTGATTATGGTGTTCTATATACCGGTTTACACAAAATACTGATTGAGTGGTGCGATATCCCTGCTTCTACAAAATACAAATTATGGGGTTCAATATGACTTTTTCCACAAAATACTGATTAAGAGGTGCGATATACCTTCTTCCACAAAATATTGATTACGGGTAGGGTTGAGCCAACCCGAACTATAAAGTTCGGGTTCGTACCGAACTTTAGGATTTTTGGACCCCGAACCTGAACATATCAGCAAAAGTGGCATGGCATGGCTGTGATTGGCCAATGAAGCATGTGACCCAGCCTCTATATAAGCTGGAGTCACGTAGCGCTGCACGCCACTCTGCTGTTACTAGTGTAGGGAGAGGATAGGAAAGAATCTTTAATCAGAAGTGTTTGTTAACTCAGCGATCTACCTAGATTTAGTTTTGTGCGTGCAGTGCACAATCTTTTTACCCTGCCCTGAGCCCAGTGACAGAGAAAAAAAAACTTTTATCCGTATGTTAGTTAGGTGGGCGGCCGCGGCCATTTTATGCAAGCTCAGTGCACCAGCACAGCATATGTGCCTTTGTGACATTCAAATCCAAGCTTGAAATACTGCAATAATAATCTGGGTTTAAAAAACACCCATTTTTTAGCAATATCCTACATCTGGTGCCTTTGCAGCATTTGTCAGTGTGCAATTTAAGCTAGAAATACAGCAATCATTTTATGGGTTTTAAAAAACACCCTTTTTGGGCAAAATACTCAATTTTACAGCCCTTGCTGCATCTGTCAGTGTGAAATTCAAGCTTTATATGCTGCTGTCATATTCTGTTATTAAAAAAACACCCATTTTGGGGTACAAAGTACTTAATTTTGCCACCTTTGCTGCATCTGTGATTGTTAAAAACAAGCTTGAAATACTTCTATAATTTTCTGGGTTTTAAAAAACACCCATTTTTTGCAATACCCTCCATCTTGGGCATCTGCAGCATTAGTCAATGTGGAATTTCAGCTAGAAATACAGCTATAATTTTCTAGGGTTTAATAAACATCCTTTTTGGGCAAAATACTAAATTATACAGCCCTTGCTGCATCTGTACGTGTGAAAATCAAGCGTTATATATTGCTGTCATATTCTGTTAGTAAAAAAAACACCTATTTTGGGTAAAATAACTTAATTTTGCAGTATTTGCTGCATCTGTGATTGTTAAAAACAAGCTTGAAATACTTCAATAATTTTCTGGGTTTTAATACACCTATTTTTTTGCAATACCCTCCATCTGGGGCCTTTGCCACATTAGTCAGTGTGCAATTTAAGCTAGAAATATAGCTGTAATTTTTTGGGTTTTAAAAAACACCCTTTTTGGGCAAAATACTCAATTTTACAGCCTATGCTGCCTCTGTACGTGTAAAAATTAAAGCGTTATATACTGCTGTCATATTCTTTTATTCAGAAAACATCAATTTTGTGGCAAAGTACTTAATACTGAAGACTTTGCTGCATCTGTGATTGTTAAAATAAACTTTTGATACTGCTGTGCAATTCTGGTATTAAAAAAACACCCATTTTGGGCAAAATACTTAATTTGCGGCCTTGTCTGCATCTGTCAGTGTGAAATTCAATACTATTAACCTACAAAAAGGCCGCCTGTCAACTAGACAGCTACAATTACCACTTGTAAAACATCCAAGATAGACCAAAACGAACAAGTGGAAATGATGTATCAAAATATAAGTTTATTATAAAATATAAAATATGGAGAAACTACAGGATGACATACAAAGATACGGAAAAAGCACAGGGTCAATGATGCCAACCAATCACCAGTAAATCTGTGAAATATAACACACAGAAGGGTACGATCCATGAATCAAAAAATCAAAAAATCAAAGCTCAAGGAGGACCAGGATGGCAGGACACCAAATAGCCACTGTAAGGCTATACACAAAAAGTGTAAGTGACCATACCTGGTGATCCATGAGCTGACTCACACATGACACAGTGCATAAATATCTAGACCGACTAATATAATGATGGATATACAAAATGAGAATAAATATCTCAGTCAGGAGAAAGGTGTTAATAATATGCACAAAAAATATATCTATAAGGGACTCACTATAGATGTAAGCAGAAGTCCCATGGGCAGTGTGAAGCAATATTAGTAACAGGACGTACCTGAAGACATGGTGATGGGTGGGATGTCAGACCCTGAGCGCGAGACCTCGACGCGCGTTTCACCTCAACGGCTTCGTCAGGAGGTGACGAAGCCGTTGAGGTGAAACGCGCGTCGAGGTCTCGCGCTCAGGGTCTGACATCCCACCCATCACCATGTCTTCAGGTACGTCCTGTTACTAATATTGCTTCACACTGCCCATGGGACTTCTGCTTACATCTATAGTGAGTCCCTTATAGATATTTTTTTGTGCATATTATTAACACCTTTCTCCTGACTGAGATATTTACTCTCATTTTGTATATCCATCATTATATTAGTCGGTCTAGATATTTATGCACTGTGTCATGTGTGAGTCAGCTCATGGATCACCAGGTATGGTCACTTACACTTTTTGTGTATAGCCTTACAATGGCTATTTGGTGTCCTGCCATCCTGGTCCTCCTTGAGCTTTGATTTTTTGATTTTTTGATTCATGGATCGTACCCTTCTGTGTGTTATATTTCACAGATTTACTGGTGATTGGTTGGCATCATTGACCCTGTGCTTTTTCCGTATCTTTGTATGTCATCCTGTAGTTTCTCCATATTTTATATTTTATAATAAACTTATATTTTGATACATCATTTCCACTTGTTCGTTTTGGTCTAGTGTGAAATTCAAGCGTTATATACTGCTGTCATATTCAGTTATTAAAAAAACACCCTTTTTGGGCAAAGTACTTAATATTGCAGCCTTTGCTGCATCTGTTATCGTTAAAAAAAAGCTTAAATTTTTTATTTTTTTTTGCAATACCCTCCATCTGGGGCTTCTGCCACATTAGTCAGTGTGCAATTTAAGCTATAAATACAGCTATAATTTTCTGGATTTTAAAAAACACCCATTTTGGGCAAAATACTTAATTTACGGCCTTGTCTGCATCTGTACGTGTGAAATTCAAGCGTTATATACTGCTGTCATATTCTGGTATTTCATTAAAAAAAAAATTGGGCTAAAAACTTAATTTGCGGCCTTGACTGCATCTGTAAGTGTGAAATTCAAGCGTTATATACTGCTGTCATATTCTAGTATTAAAAAAAACACCCATTTTGGGCAAAGTACTTGATATTGCAGCCTTTGCTACATCTGTTATTGTTAAAACAAGCTTGAAATACTTCAATTTTTTTCTGGGTTTTAAAAAACACCCATTTTGAGCAAAATACTTAATTTGCTGCCTTGTCTGCATTTGTACATGTTAGATACACGCTTTAAATACTGTTGTTCTATTCTGCTATTAAAAAATTCCCCATTTAGGGCAAAAATCTTAATTTTGCAGCCTTTGCTACATCTGTCATTGTGAGATACACGCGTTAGATACTGTAGTTCTATTCTGTTATTAAAAAAACACCCATTTTGGGCAAGATCCTAAATTTGAGAAATATGAGGAGAGCTTCAAAGAAAGGGACGTGGCCCTGGTCATGGGGCTGCTGGTGTAGCTCCTGTTGCAGGGAGAGGACGTGGTCGATCGGTGCCATCTTCACGCACAAGTGAAACACCTTCCTCAGGTGCGAGTAGGCGACAGAACCTTCAGCGGTATTTGGTCGGGCCTAATGCAGCTCTACGAATGGTGAGGCCAGAACAAGTATAGGGGATAATAGATTGGGTTGCTGACAGTGCCTCCAGTTCCTTTACATGGTCTCCCACCCAGCCTCCTGCTGAAAGATCAGAGTTGGCACCTGCAGCCGATGTCCATCAGTCTTTCACCTCACCCCCTTGCAAATCAGCCAAGCAGTCTGAGCCCCAAGTCATGGAGCAGTCTCTTCTGCTTTTTGATGACTCTGCTAGCAGGGTTTCCCAGGGCCATCCACCTAGCCCTGCTCCAGAAGTGGAAGAGATTGAGTGCACTGATGCCCAACCACTTATGTTTCAAGATGAGGACATGGGAGCACCATCGCTGCACGTCTCGGATGATGACAAAACACAGGTGCCAACTGCTGGGGCTTTCGAAAGTGTGCAGACCGACAAGAAGGGCAGGGGTGAAGACTGGGTGGAAGATGATGTGGAGGACAATAAGGTTCTCGACCCCACATGGAACCAAGGTCATGCGAGTGACCTGTATAGTTCGGAGGAAGAGGCGGTGGTCGCACAGAACCACCAGGACAGCAGAAGAGGGAGCAGGGTGCAAAAGTGGAGCGGCTGTCCCCTAGACAGTACGCCTGCTACTGCCCACCGCAGCAAGGGACCAATCACACCAAAGCCAGCTCCAAGGAGTTCCCTGGCATGGCAGTTCTTCAGACAATATGCTGACAAAAAGACACGAGTGGTTTGCACGCTGTGCAATCAGACCCTGAAGAGAGGCATAAACGTTCTCAACCTGAGCACAACCTGCATGAACAGGCATCTAAGTGCAAAGCACGAGCTGCAGTGGAGTAGACACCTCAAAAACCAAGAAAGGTCTCTGGCTCCTCCTGCTTCCTCTTCCGCTGCAGTCTCGGCCTCTTCATCCATCTCTGGAGTGACAGTGCCACCTGCCACCCCGCAAACAGAGCATATGCCAGCAACACCGCCACCTGGGTCACCAAGCATTCCCACAATGTCACATGGAAGCGTTAAGCTTTCCATCTCCCAAACACTGGAGCGGAAGAGGAAGTACCCCCCTACCTACCCACGATCTCTGGCCCTGAATGCCAGCATTTCAAAATTACTGTCCTTTGAAATGCTGTCATTCCATCTGGTGGAGACAGAGAGTTTTAAAAGCCTTACGGCGGTGGCTGTCCCACAGTACGTTGTGCCCAGCCGCCACTACTTTTCCAGTCATGCCATCCCTTCCCTGCACAATCAAGTGGAGGACAAAATCAGGCGTGCGCTGCGCAACACCATCTGTGGCAAGGTCCACCTAACCTCGGATACGTGGACTAGTAGGCATGGTCAGGGACGTTATATCTCCATAACAGAACACTGGGTAAATGCAGTGGCGGCTGGGCCTGAGGCGGATAGCAGTTTGCCGCATGTCCTTCGACCACCGAGGATTGCAGGGCGCTTCAGTTTGCCTCCTGTTGCTTCCTCCTCCTACTCCGCTTCCACATCCTCTACCGGATCCTCTTACGGTCAGCATAACACCTTTGCCACCAACTTCAGCACAGCCAGGTAAATGATAACAGGCAGTTTTAAAACTTATCTGTTTGAAGGACAAACCCCACACCGCGCAGGAGCTGTGGACGGGCGTTGAACAACAGACCGATGAGTGGTTGGTGCCAGTGAGCCTCAAGCCCGGCCTGGTGGTGTGTGATAATGGGCGAAATCTCGTAGCAGCTCTGGGACTAGCCGGTTTGACACACATTTCTTGCCTGGCGCATGTGCTGCATTTGGTTGTGCAGAGGTTCCTTAAAAACTACCCCAATATGTGAGAGCTGCTGCATTAAGTGCGGGCCGTCTGTGCGCGCTTTTCGGCGTTCTCACCCTGCTGCTTGCCTGTCAGCGCTGCAGCGTAACTTTGGCCTTCCAGCTCACCGCCTCATATGTGACGTGCCAACAAGATGGAACTCCACCTTGCACATGCTGGCCAGACTGTGCGAGCAGCAGCAGGCGATAGTGGAGTTTCAGCTGCAGCACGCATGGGTGAGTCGCTCTGCGGAACAGCACCACTTCACCACCAATGACTGGGCCTACATGCGAGACCTGTGTTCCTTGTTGCGTTGTTTCGAGTACTCCACCAACAAGGCCAGTGCCGATAACGCCGTACTATCCCACTTCTATGCCTCCTTAAAAAAACGCTGCTGGCGATGATGGAAGAAGATGTGGCACAGGAGGAGGAGGACGAAGAGGGATCATTTCATAGGGTTTCCGGCCAGTCATTCACAAGTGGCTCCGATGGTGGGTTCTTGCACCCACAAACGCCAGGTAAACAATTGTCCAACCAGGGCACAGTTCTGGAGAATGATGAGGTGGAGGATGAGGAGGAGGAGATGGAGAAGGAGGAACTGTGTACACAGCAGGGTGGCACCCAAACCAGCTCATGGCCATCACTTGTGCGTGGATGGGGAGATACAGAGGACACAGACGATATACCTCCCACAGAGTACAGCTTTTCGTTGCCTCTGGTCAGCCTGGCACACAAGAGCGATAATATGCTGCAGTATCTCCACAACGACCGCCGAGTTGCCCACATTCTAACTTGTGCTGATTTCTGGGTGGCCACGCTGCTGGATCATCGTTACAAAGACAACCGTCCTTAATTCCGTCACTGGAGCGTGATCGTCTGATGCGCGAGTATAAGCGCACGCTGGTAGATGCGCTGCTGGACTGCTGGTCGCATTCCCACCTGACAGCGGGGGCACAGTGGAAGCACAAGGCGAAGGAATAGGAGGAGGCAGAGGTTGCCAACGCAGCTGGGGCACCACCAGCTCCTCAGAAGGCAGGGTTAGCATGGCCGAAATGTGGAAAAGCTTTGTCAGCACGCAACAACAACCCGCACCACCAGCTGATATGGAACGTCTTAGCAGGAGGCAGAATTTCACCAACATGGTGGAGCAGTATGTGTGCACACGCCTACACGTACTGAATGACGGGTCTGTCCCCTTCAACTTCTGGGTCTCCAGATTTGGCACATAGCCTGAGCTTGCCTTTTTACGCCTTGGAGGTGCTGGCCTGCCCTGCAGCCAGTGTATTGTCTAAACGTGTGTTTAGCACGGCAGGGGGCGCTATCACAGACAAGCGCAGCTGCTTGTCCACAGCCAATGTGGACAAACTCACTTCATTAAAATGAACCAGGCATGGATCCCACAGGACTTGTCTGTACCTTGTGCAGAATAGACATGCATACTGGCCTAAACCAGCCAATGTTATAATACAGCGCAATTGCTCATTGTTGTATGTTGGATATTTCACACTCTTTTGGAGTGTACCCTAATAAAAAAAATTATAATTTAAACCAAAAACCAGTGTTGGCTACCGCATCTTCCTCCACTGCCATTTCCACCTACACCGCTAGGTGCACCGCCTTCTCAAACTCCTACGCCATATAAACCTCCACCTCATAAATCAAGTTTATTTTTTTTAATTTGTACGTATTTTATTTTATTTTATGTAATATCACTAATTTGTCTGTTACATTTTTGGGTGAAATTCACCATTTTTTGGTTGTGATATACCCCTCCTCTACCTAGTAGACAGGTAAAAACATTTCACTAATTTGTCTGTTATATATTTGGGTGAAATTCACCACTTTTTGGGTGTGATTTATCCCTGATCTACCTAGTAGACAGGTAACATTTCACAAATTTTTCTGTTACATATTCGGGTGAAATCTTTTACATTTTTTGGTGAAATTCACCAATTCTTGGGAGTGATATATTCCTGGTCTACCTAGTAGACAGGTAACATTTCACAAATTTGTCTGTTACATATTCGGGTTAAATTCACAAATTTTTGGGTGTGATATATCCCTGATCTACCTAGTAGAAAGGCAACATTTCACTAATTGTCTGTTACATTTTCTGGTGAAATTCACCAATTTTTGGGTGTGATATACCCCTGCTTTACCTAGTAGACAGGTAACATTTCACTAATTTGTCTGTTACATATTCGGGTGTAATTCACCAATTTTTAAGTGTGATATACTGCTGCTATCCCTAGTAGACAGGTAAAAAAAAAATCATTAATTTGTCTGTTACGTATTCGGGTGAAATTAACCAATTTTGGGGTGTAATATACCCCTGCTCTACCTAGTAGACAGGTAACATTTCACACATTTTTCTGCTACATAATCGGGTGAAATTCACAAATTTTTGGCTGTGATATACCACTGCTATACCTAGTAGACAGGTAAAAAAAAGTCATTAATTTGTCTTTTTACATATTTGGGTGAAATTCACGAATTTTTGGGTGTGATATACCCCTGCTCTACCTAGTAGACAAGTCACATTTCACTAATTTGTCTGTTACATTTTTGGGTGAAATTCACCAATTTTTGGCTGTGATATATTACTGCTATACATAGTAGACAGGTTAATAAATTTCAATAATTATTCTGCTACATTCTTGGGTGACATTTTACAATTTTTTCTGTGAATAAACCCCTGCTCTGCATCGGTGACAGGGACCAACATTTTTAAAAATCATCTGTTCCATTGGTGAGTGACATTAACCCATTTCTGGCGATGAAAAACCCTTGCTCTGCATAGGTGACAGGGAATTAAATTTGTAAAATTCATCTTTAATTGGCCCTTTCATTTGATCCTTCTGCTATAATAACTTGTCCCACATTTCAGCTCAATTACATTGCAGCCATTGACCTCCCTTGTATGTGGTATCCCATTCTCATGCTCCCTCTCCGGCGTGGAACCCTGATTCGCCGATAACCGTGATCAACATGGTAGGCTCAGAAAAGAACATCGAAAGTTGATAGAGAATATATCCAAATGGATCGTGAACGTCACGGGGACGTGCGATCAGGCAGAAGTTATCTAGAAATAAAGCGATGAATACAGCATCAAAGTTAGAAAATATTGTAGCTTCCTTTATTCAGTGTAGTACAAATCCATACAGTGACAGCATCACCTCAGTGTTCCAAATGAACGTCTGCGCGTTTCGAACAAACATGTTATTAGTCCTGACCGATCAGAAATCCAATTGGCCATGTCTATATAGACTAGTCGCAACCTCTCCTCCCACCTCCAGGTGATAATTAGAAGGAGCTGATTGCAGCACACCCAAGGCACAGCCAATAGGAACAACTGAAATTAACATTGGTGCAGGTGTAACATCTATAAAAACCAAGTGAATGCACATAAAAATATATACTATTCAGGCTCCTGGGTCCTAATCAGGAATAACAAAACATGGCAGTCTCCGAAAATTCAGCAAAGTGAGACATTGGCAAAAAAACATATATGAATTCCTGAAAAAAACGCATGGTCTGAACAGTGGTTTACAATATTAAAAACAGAAAATGCAAATTAAACATGGCGAAATTATCCTCATGGCTGCTAATCTGGATGAAACAACACAATAAGAATATATATATAAGCTCACCAGGAATGGACCAAATCCTAATAAATCCTAATAAAGATACATGAGTTCCTTTTTTAAGTTCAAACCATTCGGATGTCTTATTTTTAATCGTAGAATCCAAAAGGCCTCCCTTTGTATTAATTGCCTTTGGAAATCGCCCCTCTCGAATAGAGGGAAAAACTCGCTCGATTCCAAAGGCACAAAAAGTTTGTAAGCTCCTACCATGCATCGAAACAAAGTGTCTAGCAGCATTCAAAATATTGACATACAGTAGGAAGAATAAGTGACATAATTCAAATGTTCCAGGATTCTGTTCTTTAACCGTCTTGTGGTGCTTCCCGCATAAAGGAGGTCACACTGGGTACATCTGATAACATAAATTACCCCAGTGGTATTGCAATTTATGTAAGATTTAATGGAAAAGGTTGAAATATGTTCTGAATCCTCGAAGATTTTGGTGGGGACAACATAGCCGCAAGTTTTGCAGGGATGGCTGCCGCACCGTGTGAACCCGGTGTATTTAAGCCAGATGTTGGTCTGAATTCTTTTCAAAGCTGATTTAAATAATGAGGGAGACAGGGATGAAGCCAGCGTGGGAGACCGTCTGGCTGCCACTCTGTAGCCATCCTGCAGTAAACCATGTAAAAAATCGTCATCATATAGAATCGATATACATTCCGATACTACCCGTTTGACCTGCTGAAATTGATTACTGTAGGTAAAAACCAAAGTAGGTGGATTAATGCGATCTTTCACACCCGCTGTGTTTCCTTCCTTCCCTGCCCTGTCATATCTCTCAAAAAGTAATGTCTTACGATTTTTCGTCTGTGCTATTTTTTCAGCTCTCTTGATCATCCAGATAGGATAACCCCTTACTAATAATCGTGATGTGATGAGTCGGCATTCCAATATGAAGGTCGTTTCATTACTGCAATTTCTTCTGGCACGCAACATCTCTCCTACCGGAATAGACTTAATTGTTTGTATGGGATGATGACTATTAACTCTCAGGATCGCATTCCCAGAGACTGGTTTACGGTTATTAGTTGTATGTATATTCGAACAGGGAATGCCCGTAAGAGATAAATCGAGAAAATTAATCGTAACCCTATCCTGCGAATAAGTAAATCTCAGATTATAAGGATTGTCGTTGAGGTAGCGCATAAAATCAGGTATGGCAGGCACATCGCCGCTCCAAATGATGAGCAGATCATCGATGTACCTGCCATACCAATCCAATGCTGCTGCAAAAGGGTTATCCGTGGTATATATATACTTTTCTTCCCAATACGACATGGTTAAATTTGCTAGGGAAGAGGAAAATTTGGCCCCCATCGAAACTCCCCGTATTTGCAGAAAGAACCAGCCGTCAAAAGAAAAATAGTTATGAGTCAATAAAAATTCAGTGACTTCTATAATATAATCTATGTAATATGGCTCATGGCAGCTGTACTTGTGCAAATGAAATTCTAATGCGAATAAAGACACTTCTTAAGATGTCTCCAGTGTCTTTAATGTAACCTGGCGCTCGTTTGACAAGGGGCTGTAAAATCGCATCTAACCATTCTCCTAGTTTTTCGGTCAGGGAGCCTATGCCAGAGACAATAGGCCGCAGTCAGGGTGGATTTAACCCCTTATGAATTTTGGGTAAGGCATGTATTATGGGTGTTATGGGTGACTCCACCTGTAGGTACAAAAATTGTTTATGGCTGAAATAGCCTAAATCCTTGCCCTTATTTAAAAGAGCAAGGTATTGTGTCTGAAAATCGACGATTGGGTCGTTTTTTAATTGTTTATAGGTGGAGGTATCCATAATTTGTTGCTTATAAACCATTTTATTCAATACCACCTCTGCGCCCCCCTTGTCTGCCATTTTTACAATGATATTCTCTTTGTCTTTTAGTTCAAGAAGAGCATTTCTTTAGGATTTGGACAGATTGTTTCGTTGGGAGCTAGCTTCTCTTTAAACAGAGAGAAACCTTTTTTCGACTACCTCTTGGAAAAAGTCAATTCCTGGTGTATGTGAATTCAGAGGGTAGAATTGCGTGTTCCCAGTTCGAAAATCCAGAACCTAGGAAGTCGCAGTGCTACCAACATAGTCTGACAGGAGCTCGATTAAATTGACTATAAAGCGATGAATCCAGCATCGAAGTTAGAAAATATAGTAGGTTCCTTTATTCAGTGTAGTACAAATCCATACAGTGACAGCATCACCTCAGTGTTCCAAATGAAAGTCTATGCGTTTCGAACAAAACTGGTGAGCTTATATATATATATTCTTATTGTGTTGTTTCATCCAGATTAGCAGCCATTAGGATACTTTCGCCATGTTTAATTTGCATTTTCTGTTTTTAACATTGTAAACCACTATTCAGACCATGCGTTTTTTTCAGGAATTCATATATGTTTTTTTGCCAATGTCTCACTTTGCTGAATTTTCGGAGACTGGCATGTTTTGTTATTCCTGATTAGGACCCAGGAGCCTGAAAAGTATATATATTTTTATGTGCATTCACTTGGTTTTTATAGATGTTACACCTGCAGCAATGTTCATTTCAGTTGTTCCTATTGGCTGTGCCTTGGGTGTGCTGCAATCAGACCCTTCTAATTATCACCTGGAGGTGGGAGGAGAGGTTGCGACTAGCCTATATAGACATGGCCAATTGGATTTCTGATCGGTCACGACTAAGAACATGTTTGTTCGAAACGCGCAGACGTTCATTTGGAACACTGAGGTGATGCTGTCACTGTATGGATTTGTACTACACTGAATAAAGGAACCTACAATATTTTCGAACTTTGATGCTGGATTCATCGCTTTATTTCTACTAGGTCTTCGTGCATCAAGGAAGTCGACACAAGGGATAGAGGCAGCAGGTGAGCTGGACATTGTTTACAATAAGAAGTTATCTAGAGTCAACAAAGCGGCAGCAGGGCCTCACCTGTCTAACATTTACAAATACAAAATACCATCTAAGAAACTACACCCCTCAAGGTATTCAAAACTGATTTTACAAACGTCGTTAACCCTTTAGGTGTTCCACAAGAGTTATTGGCAAATGGAGAAGAAATTTCAGAATTTACATTTTTTGGCAAATTTTCCATTTTAATCAATTTTTTCCAGTAACAAAGCAAGGATTAACAGCCAAACAAAACTCAATATTTATGGCCCTGATTCTGTAGTTTACAGAAACACCCCATATTTGGTCGTAAACTGCTGTAAGGGCACACGGCAGGGCGCAGAAAGAAAGGAATGCCATACGCATTTTGGAAGGCAGATTTTGCTGGACTGTTTTTTTTTACACCATGTCCCATTTGAAGCCCCCCTGATGCATCCCTAGAGTAGAAACTCCAAAAAAGTGACCCCTTTTTAGAAACTACGGGATAGGGTGGAAGTTTTGTTGGTACTAGTTTAGGGTACATAAGATTTTTGGTTGCTCTATATTACACTTTTTGTGAGGCAAGATAACAAGAAATAGCTGTTTTGGCACCGTTTTTATTTTTTGTTATTTACAACATTCATCTGACAGGTTAGATCATGTGGTATTTTTATAGACCAGGTTGTCACGGACGCGGAAATACCTAATATGTATACTTTTTTTTATTTATGTAAGTTTTACACAATGATTTCATTTTTGAAGCAAAAAAAATCATGTTTTAGTGTTTCCATAATCTGAGAGTCATATTTTTTTCAGTTTTTGGGCGATTACCTTGGGTAGGGTTAGATTTTTGCGGGATGAGATGATGGTTTTATTTGCACTATTTTGGGGTACGTGTGACTTTTTGATCGCTTGCTATTACACATTTTGTGATGTAAGGTGACAAAAAATGGTTTATTTAGCACAGTTTTTATTTTAAATTTTTTATGGTGTTCATCTGAGGGGTTAGGTCATGTGATATTTTTATAGAGCCGGTTGATACGGACGTGGCGATACCTAATATGTATACTTTTTATTTATTTATGTAAGTTTTACACAATGATTTCATTTTTGAAGCAAAAAAAATCATGTTTTAGTGCGTCCATAATCTGAGAGCCATAATTTTTTCAGTTTTTGGGCGATTACTTTGGGTAGGGTATGATTTTTGCGGGATGAGATGACGGTTTTATTGGCACTATTTTGGGGTGCGTGTGACTTTTTGATCGCTTGCTATTACACATTTTGTGATGTAAGGTGACAAAAAATGGTTTATTTAGCACAGTTTTTATTTAAAAATTTTTACGGTGTTCTACTGAGGGGTTAGGTCATGTGATATTTTTATAAAGCCGGTCGATACGGACGCGGCAATACCTAATATGTATCCTTTTTTTTATTTATGTAAGTTTTACACAATGATTTCATTTTTGAAGCAAAAAAAATCATGTTTTAGTGTCTCCATATTCTGAGAGCCATAGTTTTTTCAGTTTTTGGGCGATTATCTTAGGTAGGGTCTCATATTTTGCGGGATGAGATGACGGTTTGATTGGCACTATTTTGGGGTGTATATGACTTTTTGATTGCTTGCTATTACACTTTTTGTGATGTAAGGTGCCAAAAAATTGTTTATTTAGCAGAGTTTTTATTTTTTATTTTTTACGGTGTTTATCTGAGGGGTTAGGTCATGTTATATTTTTATAGAACCGGTCGATACGGATGCGGCGATACATAAATAAAAAAAAGTATACATATTATGTAAGTCTTACACAATAATATATCATTTTTGAAACAAATAAAATGATGTTTTAGTGTCTCCATATTCTGAGCAATAGTTTTTTATTTTTTGGGCGATTGTCTCAGGTAGGGGCTCATTTTTTGCGGCATGAGTTGATGGTTAGGTTGGTACTATTTTGGTGGGCAAACGTCTTTTTGATCGCTTGCTGTTGTACTTTTTGTGATGTAAGGTGACCAAAAAATTGTTTATTTAGCACAGATTTAATTTATTTTATTTTATACGGTGTTCATCTGAGGGGTTAGGTCATGTGATATTTTTATAGAGCCGGTCTATCTGGACGCGGCGATACGTAATATGTATACTTTTTTTCCCCCCCTATTTTTTACCAATTTTTTTTAACTTTATTTGGGGAAAATGACGTTTTTGTTTATTTTACTTGAAACTTTTAATTTTTGGGGGGGAAACTTTATTTTTTAAACTTTTTTTTTCACTTAATTTTTTTTCCCACTCTGGGACTTGAACTTTTGGGGGTCTAATCCTTTACAATGCATTCCAATACTTCTGTATTGGAATGCATTGGCTGTATGAGTAATACTGTGTGTATTACTCATACAGCTTCCGGCCTGTGAGATCCAGGGGGCTGGATCTCACAGGCTCGTCACCGGAAGGCAGTGCGATGCCTTCCTTAGACATCGCGCTGCCTTCCATGCCATCGGGTCCCCCCTACAGCCGCATAGGGACCCGATGGCACCGCCACACGCCACCACCGCAATAGGTAAAAGCCGCAAACCGCAGGTCTGAATTGACCTGCGGTTTGCGGCGATCGCCGACATGGGGGGGTCACGGGACCCCCCCGGGCATTTAGCCAAAGTGCCTACTCAATGATTTGGTACAGGTACGCCCTGTGTCCTTAAGAACCAAGACATAAGGTCGTACCTGTACGCCCTGTGTCCTGAAGAGGTTAATTGAAGCCTGCGATACACCGTTTTCCACAAAATACTGATTTAGTGGTGCGATATACCTGCTTCCACCAAATAGTGATTCGGGGGTTCTATAAAGCTGTTTTCACAAAATTCTGATATAGGGGTTTGATATACCTATTTCTACAAATAGCTGATTAAGGGGTTCTATATGTCTTCTTCCACCAAATATTGATAGCGGCCTGCGATACAACGGCTTCCACAAAATATTGATTGAGGCCTGCGATACACCGGCTTCCACTTAATTCTGATTGAGGGGTGCGATATACCTACTTCCACCAAGTATTGATTCAGGTGTTCTTTATACCTGTTTCCACAAAATGCTGATTAAGGGGTTCTATTTACCTACAACCACAAAATACTGATCAAGGGGTGCGATATACCTGCTTCCACCAAATATTGATTGAGGCCTGCGATACACCGGCTTCCACTTAATTCTGATTGAGGGGTGCGATATACCTGCTACCACCAAGTATTGATTCAGGTGTTCTTTATACCTGTTTCCACAAAATGCTGATTAAGGGGTTCTATATACCTACAACCACAAAATACTGATTGAGGGGTGCGATATACCTGCTTCCACAAATTTCTAATTTTGGGTTTTATATACTATTTCTAGAGTTGAGCGGACACCTGGATGTTCGGGTTCGGCAGGTTCGGCCGAACTTTTGAGCACTAAAATGGCTGTAAAAATGTCATGGAAAGAGCTAGAGGGCTGCAAAAGGCAGCAAAATGTGCTTAAGAGCATGGCAAATGCTCTGCAAACAAATGTGGATAGGGAAATGAATAAAAAAAAACATAAAAGACCTTAAAAAAATTAAAATTAGGAATGATGTAGGAGGAAGAGGTTGAGGAGGCGGTGAATGGGTGGATGTGGCCATGTAGGCTCACGTGGCGGTCTAGGTGGAAGCGGCGGCGAAGAAGGAATAGGTAGCCAACACAGATGTGTGTTATTTTGCATTTTTACATAGGGGTTTCCCCCAAAATATTGAGACATATAAAAAAAAATGAATAAGTGCACTTGAGTACATGGATGGATGGTTGAGGCTGTTAGAACTGTCTATTTTGCACAAGGTACAGACATGTCCTGAGGGATCCAAGCCTGGTTCATTTTAATGAACGTGAGCTTGTCCACGTTGGCTGTGGATAGGCGGCTGCGTCTGTCTGTAATGATGCCTCCTGCCATGCTAAACACACATTCAGAGAGTACACTGGCTGCAGGGCAGGCCAGCACCTCCAAGGCATACAGGGCAAGCTCTGGCCATGTAGACAATTTGGAGACCCAGAAGTTGAATGGGGCAGAACCATCAGTCAGTACGTGTAGTCGTGTGCACAGGTACTGTTGCACCATGTTGTTCAAATGCTGCCTCCTGCTAACACGCTCCATATCAGCAGTTGAGGCCGGTTGTTGCGGCGAGGTGACAAAGCTTTTCCACATGTCGGCCATGCTAACCCTTCCTTCTGAGGTGCTGGCACTGACACAGCTGCGTTGGCAACCTCTTCCTCGTCCCCCTGCCTTTGCCTTGTGCTTCCACTTGTCCCCCGGCATCAGTCGGGAATGCTCTCATGAGCGCGTCTACCAGCGTGCGCCTGTAGTTGCGCATCTTCCGATCACGCTCCAGTGAGGGAATTAAGGACGGCACATTGTCTTTGTAACGGGGATCCAGCAGTGTGGCCACCCAGTAGTCAGCACACGTTAAAATGTGGGCAACTCTGCTGTCGTTGCGCAGGCACTGCAGCATGTAGTCGCTCATGTGTTCCAGGCTGCCCAGAGGTAAGGACAAGCTGTCCTCTGTGGGAGGCGTATCGTCTGCGTCCTCCGTATCCACCCAGCCACGCACCAGTGATGGGCCCGATTGGATGCCACCCCGCTGTGAACATGCTTCTTCCCCATCCTCCTCCTCATCATCCTCCTCGTCCTGCAGTAGTGGGCCCGGGCTGGCCAAATTTGTACCTGGCCTCTGCTGTTGCAAAAATCCTCTTTCTGAGCCACTTCTAAAAGACTGGCCTGAAAGTGTTAGAGATGACCCCTCTTCCTCCTCCTCGTACTGGGCCACATCCTCTTCCATAATCGCCCTAAGTGTTTTCTCAAGGAGACATAGAAGTGGTATTGTAACGCTGATAACGGCGTCATCAACACTGGCCATGTTGGTGGAGTACTCAAAACAACGCAACAGGGCACACAGGTCTCGCATGGAGGCCCAGTCATTGGTGGTGAAGTGGTGCTGTTCCGCAGTGCGACTGACCCGTGCGTGCTGCAGCTGAAACTCCACTATGGCCTGCTGCTGCTCACACAGTCTCTCCAGCATGTGCAAGGTGGAGTTCCCCCTGGTGGGCACTTAGCTGTAGTTACGCTGTAGAGCAGACAGCCGAGCACAGACGGCCCGCACTTTACGCAGCAGCTCTGACATGTCGGGGTAGTTATGAATGAATTTCTGCACCACCAAATTCACCAAATTCAGCACATGCGCCAGGCAAGGGATGTCTGTCAAACCGGCTAGTCCCAGAGCTGCAACGAGATTTCGAGATTTCGCCCATTATCGCACACCACCAGGCCGGGCTTGAGGCTCACTGGCAGCAACCACTCGTCGGTCTGTTGCTCTATACCCCGCCACAACTCCTGCGCGGTGTGGGGCCTGTCCCCCAAACACAGTTTCAGAACGGCCTGCTGACATTTACCCCTGGCTGTGTTGAAGTTGGTGGTGAAGGTCTGTCGCTGACCGGATGAGGAGGTGGTAGAAGAGGAGGAGGAAGCAGAGTAGGAAGAGGAGGCAACAGGAGGCAAAGAATGATGCCCTGCGATCCTTGGCGGCGGAAGGACGTGCGTCAAACAGCTCTCCGCCTGGGGTCCAGCCGCCACTACATTTACCCAGTGTGCAGTTAGAGAAATATAGCGTCCCTGGCCGTGCTTACTGGTCCACGTATCTGTGGTTAGGTGGATCTTGTGTAGTGTCTCACTAGGTAAATGTAGGCACTACACAATGGTCAATATGATCATTGTATTTTATATGATGTTTTATGTGATTTTCCTGTGTATTTCCTGTATCAGGCCTGTTAGGGTGTAGTTCCACCTCCTAGACAGTAGAGGGAGCTAGGGAACCCCTAATATATATAGTTAGGCCCAGACAGGAAGGAGGCAGGGCAGTGTAGTCCAGGAGGCTAGTGAGTGCAGTCTAGCCTGCCTGAGGTTCCTGAGTAAAGCAAGCTCAGAAGTTGCCCCACCAGGAGAAGGGTTTACCTCCTGAGAAACAAGTTCCCATAACAGATCAAAGCAGAGCCAGTATTCCAGCCAGACAAGAGAGCTGAAGGGCAGAAGGATTTATATTGAAAGGACATATACCTGAGGAAGTTTCCCTAGCCAAGGATAAAGCCAACAATAGGGCATACGGGCCTTGGGATAAAGACAGACAGGATTTCTGAGGAAAAGTACGGCCTGATCTGTAAGTGTGTTAACCCTCTGAGTATCTTGCAAGAACATTGTGCCTGCCATTTGTATAAGCCTGCTTGTGACTGCTGCTGACATGTGGAGCTGAACAAAAGACTGTAAATAGTTAATTGTTTCCAGTAAAAGGAAGTTCTGGTTCACCACAACATCGTGTTCCTCAATTATTCCTATTATAAATCGGTGTGCCACCGTTACTGGCACTGGCGTCACAAACTTAAAGGGATCTTGCCACCGGCACATTAAACCTGCAACACCCAGGGCACCTCACCTACCACCGGCCTGGTCCCTATACACTGAGAGTGCCCCAGAGGACTTCTGTGCCAGCCTCTCCATCACTGCTGTACGCCTGCCCAGGGTCTCCTATAAACTGTGAGTAACCAAGAGCAACCCTCGATTGCCTAGTAACTGTGACCTCATTATCGCAATACCCTGCAGGGTATACACTTGCCACAGATGGCGTTGCGCAGTGCACACTTGATTTTATCCGATACTTGGTTGTGCAGGGACAGCAAGCGACATGAGCTGTTTGAAGCTATCCGTCTCCTCCAGCCTGAATGACAGCATTTCAAAGGCCAGTAGTTTAGAAATGCTGGCATTCAGGGCCAGGGATCGAGGGTGTCTAGGTGGGAATTTACACTTTCTCACAAATGTTTGTGAGATGGAGAGCTGAATGCTTCCGTGTGACATGGTGGAGATGCTTGGTGACGGAGGTGGTGTTGTTGTTGGTGGCACTTCCTCTGTTTGCTGGGTGGCAGGTGCCAACGTTCCTCCAGAGGCGGAGGAAGAGGCCGAGGCAGCAGCAGAAGAGCGAGCAGGAGGGGCCTGAGCCCTTTCTTGGTTTTGAAGGTGCTTACTCCACTGCAGCCCGTGTCTCGCATGTAGATGCCTGGTCATGCAGGTTGTGCTAAGGTTCAGAACGTTAATGCCTCGCTTCAGGCTCTGATGGCACAGCGTGCAAACCACTCGGGTCTTGTCGTCAGCACATTGTGTGAAGAAGTGCCATGCCAGGGAACTCCTTAAAGCTGCCTTTGGTGTGCTCGGTCCCTGGTGATGGTGGCCAGTAGCAGGCGAACTGTTTTTGCAACGGCTGCTCTGCTTTTGCACCCTGCTCCCGCTTTTGCTACACTGTTGGCTCGGTCTCACCACTGCCTCTTCCTCCGAACTCTGAAAGTCAGTAACACGACCTTCATTCCATGTGGGGTCTAGGACCTCATCGTCCCCTGCATCGTCTTCCACCCAGTCTTCCTCCCTGACCTCCTTTTCGGTCTGCACACTGCAGAAAGACGCAGCAGTTGGCACCTATGTTTCGTCATCATCAGAGACGTGCTGAGGTGGTATTCCCATGTCCTCATCAGGAAACATAAGTGGTTGTACGTCAGTGCATTTCACCCCTGGGGAAGGGCTAGGTGGATGCCCTTGGGAAACCCTGCCAGCAGAGTCTTCAAACAGCATAAGAGACTGCTGCATGACTTGAGGCTCAGACAGGGTCCCCGATATGCACGGGGGTGATGTGACAGACTGATGGGCATGGGTTTCAGGCGTCACCTGTGCGCTTTCTACAGAAGACTGGGTGGGAGATAATGTGAACGTGCTGGATCCACTGTCGGCCACCCAATTGACTAGCGCCTGTACTTGCTCAGGCCTTACATCCTTAGAACGGCATTAGGCCCGACCAAATATCGCTGTAGATTCTGATGGCTTCTGGGACCTGAGGTAGTAGGTTCAGTAGGACGTGTAGCTGTGGCAGAACGGCCACGTCCTCTCCCTGCACCAGAGGCTCCACCAACACCACCACCACGACCATGACTGTGTCCCTTACTAGATGTTTGCCTCATAGTTAGCGTTCACAAAGCAAAGTAAAAAGTGGTTAAGTCTGTTAAAAATAATTAACCGCCAATAAAAACCCTGATGTAGGGTATTGCACAAATTTTTTTTTTTTTAACTCTATATGACAGCGGTATTTGTGGCCTAAATTTCACAGTAACTTATGCACGTCTAATCCCAGATGTGCAGTATATCAGAGGGTTTTTTCACCCCAGTAACCAAAAAGCCGTATTTCTGGCCTAAATGTGACAGTCACTTATGCACGTCTAATCCCAGATGTGCAGTATATATTAGAGGGTTTTTTCACCCCAGTAACCAAAAAGATGTATTTCTGGCCTAAATGTGACAGTTACTTATGCACGTCTTATCCCAGATTTTACACTCTAATATACTCTAAAAACACTCTAATATACAGAGTGTTTTTTCACCCCAGTAAGCAAAAAGATGTATTTATGGTCTAAATGTGACAGTCACTTATGCACGTCTTATCCCAGATGTGCAGTATATTAGAGTTTTTTTTCACTCCAGCAACCAAAAAGCCATATTTATGGCCTAAATGTGACAGTTACTTATGCACGTCTAATCCCAGATGTGCAGTATATTAGAGGGTTTTTTCACCCCAGTAACCAAAAAGCCGTATTTCTGGCCTAAATGTGACAGTCACGGATGCTTGTCTAATCCCAGATGTGCAGTATATTAGAGGCTTTTTTTACCCCAGTATGCCAAAGCCGTATTTCTGTCCTAAATGTGACAGTGACTTATGCACGTGTAATCCCAGATGTGCAGTATATTAGAGGGTTTTTTCACCCCAGTATGCCAAAGCCGTATTTATGGCCTAAATGTGACAGTGACTTATGCATGTGTAATCACAGATGTGCAGTATATTAGAGGGTTTTTTCACCCTAACCAAAAAGCTGTATTTCTGTCCTAAATGTGACAGTCACTTATGCTTGTCTAATCCCAGATGTGCAGTATATTAGAGGGTTTTTTCACCCTAACCAAAAAGCTGTATTTCTGTCCTAAATGTGACAGTGACTTATGCATGTGTAATCCCAGATGTGCAGTATAGAGGATTTTTTCACCCTAACCAAAAAGCTGTATTTCTGTCCAAAATGTGACAGTAACTTATGCTTGTCTAATCCCAGATGTGCAGTATATTAGAGGTTTTTTTTTACCCCAGTATGCCAAAGCCGTATTTATGGCCTAAATGTGACAGTGACTTATGCACGTGTAATCACAGATGTGCAGTACATTAGAGTTTTTTTTTCACCCTAACCAAAAAGCTGTATTTCTGTCCTAAATGTGACAGTCACTTGTTCACGTCTAATCCCAAATGTGCAGTATATGAGAGGGTTTTTTCACCCTAACCAAAAAGCTGTATTTCTGTCCTAAATGTGACAGTGACTTATGCACGTGTAATCACAGATGTGCAGCATATTAGAGGGTTTTTTCACCCTAACCAAAAAGCTGTATTTCTGTCCTAAATGTGACAGTCACTTTTTCACGTGTAATGCCAGATGTGCAGTATATGAGAGGCTTTTTTCACCCCAGTATGCCAAAGCCGTATTTATGGCCTAAATGTGACAGTCACTTATGCACGTGTAATCCCAGATGTGCAGAATATTTGAGGGTTTTTTCACCCTAACCAAAAAGCTATACTTCTGTCCTAAGTGAGTGGAAGTGAGTGACTGGCCAGCCTGCCTGCTACGGGAGTTCATAGTGAGTACTACGTGCGCTACTGTTGCAGAGGATTGCTATACCTTAACAAAGCTTTACCCATGACTTCCCTTAATAAATACTGCTGTGAACGGGGCCCGGTGTAATAGAGAACAGTGACTGCACCGGGCCCTGCTGTGATTCCAACACAAGTTGCCAGCCTCCAGCCCCTCTTCCTTCCCCTCTGATACATCGCAGGCCGTGCCGTGCAACATCGCGGCCCGCGATGTATCAGTGCAAAGTAAAAATGGCAGCATTCGCCCCATAAGACGCACCGCCATTTCCCCCTAATTTTTTGGGGGAAAGTGCATCTTTTAGGGCGAAACATATGGTATTTTAATAAGGTCCTTGTTTCAGACTGAAGTGGGTGTAAATTAAATAAGTAACTTGTATTGGATAACGTTTAAAATTTCAATATTCATGAATATTCTTATATAATGATATAATTAGCACAGAAATCAATCTACCCATAAAACAAAATTCCCATTCAAGCAAAGCAGGTTGATGTTGCAGCAAGGTGACTAGATAAAGCTTAGAAGTTTATTTTTCTTCTGTTTTTATTTTATTTTATGTAACTAAAAAATAATGTGCACTTCCTGGCCAAAAAAAGGTCCCCACCTGGATTTAACTAAGCAAATAGGTAAGAGCCTCCCATTGGATAATAACTGCATGGGTGATTATGTTTCAGCTGGCAACAACTTTTTTTTAACCCTTACTGATGCAGTGAGTAATTTCTCATTTGTTAAACAACCTCAAAAGACACATCCTGTGGTCAGGTAAGGCTACTTTCACACTAGCGTTCAGAGCGGATCCGTCTGATGTTTCATCAGACGGATCCGCTCCTATAATGCAGACGTTTGCATCCATTCAGAACGGATCCGTCTGCATTATAACTTAGAAAAATTTCTGTGAAAGTAGCCTGAACGGATCCGTTCAGACTTTACATTGAAAGTCAATGGGGGACGGATCCGCTTGAAGATTGAGCCATATGGTGTCATCTTCAAGCGGATCCGTCCCCATTGACTTCCATTATAAGTCTGGACGGATCCGCTCCCCTCCGCACGGCCAGGCGGACACCCGAACGCTGCAAGCAGCGTTCAGGTGTCCGCTCACTGAGCGGAGCGGAGGCTGAACGCTGGCAGACTGATGCATTCTCAGCGGATCCGCCTCCACTGTGAATGCATCAGGGCTGGACGGCTGCATTCGGTGTCGCTTGTGAGCCCCTTCAAACGGAGCTCACGAGCGGACACCTGAACGCAGGTGTGAAAGTAGCCTTAAAGATATTAATCTGTTTCAGAAGGATCAAATTATTGACATGCATCAATCAGAAAAAACATCTAAGAAGATTGCTGAAACTACTAAAATTAGGTAATATCCAACACAATGTTAAAAAGTGGAATGACAATGGGGAAACATTATCTTCGAGGAAGGAATGGGGTCGGAACAAAATCTTGAATAATCATGATCTGCGATCACTTACACGTTTGATGAAATCAAATCGTAGTAAAAGAACTGTAGAAATCAGGGATATGCTTAATAGTGAAAGTAGGAGCATTTCCACACGTACAGCTTTGTAGCTTTAAGAAAATCACTTGCGAGGCTAATCGACAAAAATGGCTTTAATATAGGAAGCATAAAGATTGGAGTCTGGAGCAATGGAAAAAGGTCATGTGTTTTTATGAGTCCCGATTTACCCTGTTCCACAGTGATGGGCGCATCAGGATGAGAAGAGAGGCGACTGAAGTGTTGCACCCATCATTCCTAGTGCCTACTGTACAAGTCTGTGGGGGCAATGCTATGATCTGGAGTTGCTGCAGTTGGTCAGGTCTTAGTTCAGTAACGTAGTGCTATATATCACAGGGAAAAATGACATTTCATCTAAAACATAACTTTTACTATCATTGGTTAAAATATTACCCCATCTAAATATGAATATTAGGCTAAGTCAAATAAATAGACAAGGCCTTACTTTGGACGTATCCAGGATAGTGCAGTCCGATATATAAAAAATAACGGCAACTTACAGTTAGTTGACTGTGGACCTGGCCAGGCGGTGACAGGGAGGTGAAGTCTGGGCCGGGAATAGATGAGGGGGGGTACAAAGTCCCTAATACATCCCTCAATGTACTCCTGCCTACAGGCGGAGCACCCGCCCCAAAAGGGGCGACCCCACCTCTCGGTGGCTAAGCCCTCGTTGTCGCCTAGTATTACCCTGCCTGTAAGGATTGAAGATGTTCGTCCATTCTTAGCAGTTTGTCCCGACACGTTTCCCCAGTAATCGTAAAAACTGGTTCATTAGGGGACTCAGGATAGATGATCAATTGTAGCAGGTTTCATTAGTGGTAATTGCCCATTTGATATTGTAGGGCAAAATTCTGATAATAATTATATAGCAGACCTCCTGGTATAGCTGGTATAGTAAGGTGAACTGGTATTACTAAATAGGCGGTTCAAATACCTGTTTTTGGCGCCTAGAAGCATGTCCCACCTTATAGATAACCCTATGACTGCCTTGATGTCGAACACAGCGCCACTTCCGGTATTTGGATAGCACGCGGCGCCAGGTGGAACGCACATGTGATTTCAAAACCGGAAGTGAGCGGGCGTCAGTCTCCTCTTCATTTCCTGCGTATGGAACGCTTGCAGGAGTGTGGGAGGAGAATCAAGGAGGCAGATAGCGATACTGCCCACATGATTAAGAGGGGGAGGAATAATAGATATATGAGTTCTAGAACCATGATTTTATATATATATATATATATATATATATATATATACAGTACAGGCCAAAAGTTTGGACACACCTTCTCATTTAAAGTGTTTTCTTTATTTTCATGACTATGAAAATTGTAGATTCACACTGAAGGCATCAAAACTATGAATTAACACATGTGAAATTATATACATAACAAACAAGTGTGAAACAACTGAAAATATGTCATATTCTAGGTTCTTCAAAGTAGCCACCTTTTGCTTTGATTACTGCTTTGCACACTCTTGGCATTCTCTTGATGAGCTTCAAGAGGTAGTCCACTGAAATGGTTTTCACTTCACAGGTGTGCCCTGTCAGGTTTAATAAGTTGGATTTCTTGCCTTATAAATGGGGTTGGGACCATCAGTTGTGTTGAGGAGAAGTCAGGTGGATACACAGCTGATAGTCCTACTGAATAGACTGTTAGAATTTGTATTATGGCAAGAAAAAAGCAGCTAAGTAAAGAAAAACAAGTGCCCATCATTACTTTAAGAAATGAAGGTCAGTCAGTCAGCCGAAAAATTGGGAAAACTTTGAAAGTAAGGGCTATTTGACCATGAAGGAGAGTGATGGGGTTCTGCGCCAGATGACCTGGCCTCCACAGTCACCGGACCTGAACCCAATCGAGATGGTTTGGGGTGAGCTGGACCACAGAGTGAAGGCAAAAGGGCCAACAAGTGCTAAGCATCTCTGGGAACTCCTTCAAGACTGTTGGAAGACCATTTCATGGGACTACCTCTTGAAGCTCATCAAGAGAATTCCAAGAGTGTGCAAAGCAGTAATCAAATCAAAAGGTGGCTACTTTAAAGAATCTAGAATATGACATATTTTCAGTTGTTTCACACTTGTTTGTTATGTATATAATTCCACATGTGTTAATTCATAGTTTTGATGCCTTCATAGTCATGAAAATAAAGAAAACTCTTTGAATGAGAAGGTGTGTCCAAACTTTTGGTCTGTACTGTATATATATATATATATATATATATATATATATATATAAAAATATGCATCTTTATAAGCAAACCGTCCTACATACTTGTAGAGAGGGTGTGAAGAGGGACTAGATAAATAAACTGTAATGACATACATTCTGTCAAAAGAACAGGCCCCCCATTGGTATATATCAAAATGAACCAATTTCGGTTCGATACAAGGCAAGTTATTCTAGAATCACATATTTGAAAAGGTTACCATAGAGTATGGTTATTATATGAAAAAGAGGGAGACTAAATAAAACAACCGAAGGAAATCTGTTCATTTAGTCCCATGGGAGATACTGTTTTGAGGCGGTATATCCACTGGGCTTCTTTGCGAAGAATTCTATTATTCCAGTCGCCACCCCTTGGTGACTGCCGTATGACTTCGATGACTTGGAATTTGAGTGTACCTCAAAGGCAATCGTCTATGCTGTGAAGATACGAGATGTGCAGCACCTGAAACTACGGATACTTGAAGCCTGTGCTAGCATTTCTCCTGCGGTGTTGCTATCAGTGTGTGAAGAGTGGGAGAAAAGGGTTGCATTGACAATCCAACACAATGGGCAGCACATTGAACACATTTTGTAAGTGGTCAGAAACTTGTAAATAACTCATGAAAGAATAAAGTTACGTTAAAACCAAGCACACCATTGTTTTACTTGTGAAATTCCCAATAAGTTTGATGTGTCAAATGACCCTCTTCCTATTGAAAAAACAAAAGTTGGATTCAAAATGGCCGACTTCAAAATGGCCGCCATGGTCACCACCCATCTTGAAAAGTTTCCCCCCTCACATATATTAATGTGCCACAAACAGGAAGTTAATATCACCAACCATTCCCATTTTATTAAGGTGTATCCATATAAATGGCCCACCCTGTAGACGTGGACGATCCTTAAAGGACAGACTGGTACACAGTCACTATCAGAAACCAACAGGAACCACCACATGGCTCAATCCCAAACCAACGGGAACCTACAAGTGTAGTGGAGACTGTGTCTGTTGCCCCTTTATTTTAAAATCGAAAGTTTTTACTAGTGTCAGCACAGGAATAACTTACACTATATGGGATTTTTCCAACTGCCGTACACAAGGGGTCATTTATCTGTGTACTTGTAGCTGTCCCCTAAGTTATGTTGGAAAAACCAAACGCAAATTTAGGAGATGGGTTGGGGAACACTTGGGTGATGTTAGGAACCGCAGAGACAAACCGATTGCACGTCATGTACTTGAGGTACATGAGGGCGACGTGAGTACACTCAAATTCCAAGTCAACAAAGTCATACGGCAGTCACCAAGGGGTGGCGACTGGGATAATAGAATTCTTCGCAAAGAAGCCCAGTGGATATACCGCCTCAAAACAGTATTTCCCATGGGACTAAATGAACAGATTTCCTTCGGTTGTTTTATTTAGTCTCCCTCTTTTTCATATAATAACCATACTCTATGGTAACCTTTTCAAATATGTGATTCTAGAATAACTTGCCTTGTATCGGACCGAAATTGGTTCATTTTGATGTATACCACAATGGGGGGCCTGTTCTTTTGACAGAATGTATGTCATTACAGTTTATTTATCTAGTCCCTCTTCACACCCCCTCTACAAGTATGTGGGCGGTTTGCTTATAAAGATGCATATTTTTTTATATATATATATATATATATATATATATATATATATATATAAAATCATGGTTCTAGAACTCATATATCTATTATTTCTCCGCTCCCCCTCTTAATCATGTGGGCAGTATCGATATCTGCCTCCTTGATTCTCCTCCCACACTCCTGCAAGCGTTCCATAGGCAGGAAATGAAGAGGAGACTGACGCCCGCTCACTTCCGGTTTTGGAATCACATGTGCGTTTCACCTGGCGCAGCGTGCGTTCCAAATACCGGAAGTGGCGCTGTGTTCGACATCAAGGCAGTCATAGGGATATCCAGGAGGTGGGACATGCTTCTAGGCGCCAAAAACAGGTATTTGAACCGCCTATTTAGTAATACCAGTGCACCTTACTATACCAGGAGGTCTGCTATATAATTATCATCAGAATTTTGCCCTACAATATCACATGGGCAATTACCACTAATGAAACCTGCTACAATTGATCATCTATCCTGAGTCCCCTAATGAACCAGTTTTTACGATTACTGGGGAAACGCGTCGGGACAAACTGCTAAGAAGGGACGAACATCTTCAATCCTTACAGGCAGGGTGTGACGGTCACGTACACTACACACAGGGGGGAGGATAGTGACCACTGCGCTCCACCCTCACCCCTGGCCCTGCCTACTTGCCTCGCAAGTCCTAATTATAGGGGACAACTAGACGGCAGTCCCTAACTTAGGATACGTGCTGGGAAGACAGACAAGACAAATAACGGAACGTGAACGGACCGGGTCAATACCTAGAGAGCTACGCAGTACTAAGGAATGAGCAGAGAATAGTCAGGAAAACCGAGGTCAAATACCAGGAGATAAACGAAGTACAACAGGAGTCCGCAAAGAATCGTCCGGTGGAAGCCGGGGTCAGGATACCAGGAGAGATGCGCAGTACAGGAGGAGCAGGCAGAGAATCGTCAGGGAACACAGGATCAGGTAAGTATGCAGGAACAAAACAATCACCAGATACCTAAAATTAACAGGCAACCTGTGGCCAGCAGGCTGCCTGTATTTATAGTGGGGAGTGAGGGTCATGTGACGTGGCCAGCATCACATGACCGACAGACCGACCAGTCGAGCACCGAGTGATCAGCTCGGCGCTCAAGGCAGACCTAGGAGCAGGGAGCCTCCCAGCTAGCAAAGCTGCCCTGGGAACAAGGTCAAACACAGATCCTCGCTCCTGAAGCTAAGCAGCAGGTCTGCGGCTGATGGGAGACTGAGTGCGCCTTCGGCACCCCGTTACACAGGGTAATACTAGGCGACAGCGAGGGCTTAGCCATCGAAAGGTGGAGTCGCCCTTTTCGGGGCGGGTGCTCCGCCTATAGGCAGGGGTACATTGAGGGATGTATTAGGGACTTTGTTCCCCCCCCTCATCCATCCCCGGCCCAGACTTCACCTCC
Source organism: Bufo bufo (assembly GCF_905171765.1). Lineage (NCBI taxonomy): Eukaryota > Metazoa > Chordata > Amphibia > Anura > Bufonidae > Bufo > Bufo bufo. The sequence goes on from NC_053389.1 coordinate 577,130,005, forward strand.
CTGTCGCCGCCTGGCCAGGTCCACAGTCATCTAACTGTAAGTTGTCGTTCTTTTTTATATATCGGACTGCACTATCCAAAGTAAGTCCTTGTCTATTTATTTGACTTAGCCTAATATTCATAATTAGATGGGGTAATATTTTAACCAACGATAGTAAAAGTTATGTTTTAGATGAAAAGTCATTTCTCTCTGTGATATATTATATTAATACTTTTGGCAACCCTATAATACTACTGTGATTTGTCAGTAACGTAGATACTGAATGACCAAGAATACTGAATGACCAAGTTGTTCCATCAATGGATTTTTTTCTTCCCTGATGACAGAGGCATATGCCAAGATGACAATTCCAGGATTCATCAGACTCAAATTGTGAAAGAGTGGATGAGGGAGCATGAGACACCATTTTGCGCAGTGGTCCAAATCTCCCATCATCAATACAAGATCTTGGGGAAAAATTACTGCAACTCTGGACAGAAATAAATGTTGTGACATTGCAGAAGTTTGTGGAAACGATGCCAGACCAAATGTGTGCTGTTTTGAGAGCTAAAGGCGATCCAATGAAATATTAGACTGTGTGGCGTTTTTTTTATTTTTTTTTGACCAGGCAGTGTATTTATTCAGTAATTTTTCATGTATGCAGCCATTAATTTATTTCTTATTTTTCCATTATAATTTGACATTGACTGAAAAGCAAATATTTAACATGTACAAATAAACTAGAGAAAGCAAAAGGAAGTCATACAGTATGTACTGTATAACTTGTCATTTGAGAAATTATCAACCAAGTGATTCAAAGTTTAGTAGAATTTGGTCGTAAATAATTGTAATATACTGTCAAAGCCAATTCTAATATAAGAGATGCAAGTGTCTTAAAATGTGTTATGAAGTACATCAATTATTGTAAAAGTGCATTAGTAAGCACATTCAGTGCTGTGCTTGGTGGACATATAGATCTATTTGTGGGTAAAATTAATGTGGTACCAATTCACTTATTATAAAATGATCCTTAGCTCTAAAAATGTGAATTGATCAATTGGAGTGGTTCATAGTCGATGACTAATATCGGTTATTATAAAAATAATTTAAGAATGCAGCCCATCAAACAATAATTGTAAGCTGCATTTACCTTTACAGTTTATCAAATTACTTGTTAAAGACACAAAACTAGGTATCTGCCATCAAGAGAATAGGTGAAATGTAGAAACATGCCAGTAGCTGATACATGATAGAGGTCATTTTGCCAGAAGGTCTTTCAAAGCATTTCCTCAGGTAAGAGAATGATATGTATTTTACTGTTTTCATAAGGCATTGTAAAATTGAACAGACTTTTGTTAAAGGTCTAGCAGGAAATAGTATGTGTTGTTTCAGGAGACATTTCAGAATATGCTGTCATTTGTGTACATGAGGATCTGTCCAGATTATGACTTGTATATGGCATGTTCATCAGTTGCTATCATGTCTTCCATACACAGCACACACAGAGAAGAAAAAAATCCTGCTCCCGTTTCAATGTCCCTTATTCTCAAAAGCAGCAGTAGCATGGGATGACATCATACAGAAGTACTGCACAGTGTTCATGTGCAAATGTTCTGTAAATCAGTAAAACTGACCCACACCCTTGATTCTCTAGGTCAGTATGATTATAGTGACTCCACATTTGTATAGGTAGTATTTGTTTTAATACTGGAAATAATTTGTTTCTATTTTATTCTGACCCCTATAACTTTTTAAAATTTATGTCTACTGATCTGCGTGAAAGCTCATTTTTTGAGGGCCAATCTGTAGTTTTACTAATACTATTTTGTGGTGTGCATCACTTTTTGATCACTTTTTATTCAATGTTTTAGGAAGTGAAGCAATAAAAAAATGAAAAATGGGCCATTAATTTTTTTTTTATTTTTCGTCACACTGCCTCATGGGATAAATATATTTAATAGTACAGATGTTTTTGAATGTGGCAATGCCTATGATGTGTCAGCAACTGCAGGCAGGAACATACAGACACTGAACCCTAACCGGAACCTACCCCACTTTCCCTGCCTACTTGCAGTGCAAGTTCTAGACAGCAAGTCTGCAACTGGACAACTTTCCATACTTTGCTAAATGTGAGACAAATACACACACACACAGACAAAACAACACAGAAATGTGGTCATACAGGAATGGGTCCGAACTGGGGGGACAATACAGTACCAAATCAGAAGACAAAGAGTAGTCAGAATAGCCAAGCTGAAGTCAGAACCAGACGGGAATCACAGTACCAAATCATGAGACAGAGAGCGGCCAAAGGGAAGCCGAGGTCAATATAACAAGCAATCCATACAGGCACAGACCGGAACCAGGAGCACAACTAGGGAGTGCAAACCTAACTGTCAAAGGTGTATTGCCAGCAAGGGAATTTAAATAGAGCACCGAGTCCTGGATCAGAACCTGATATATCCAGGCCCAGAACAAAAACTGCCCAAAATAGGCAGTCTGAGCTGTTACTCAGCCTGCATTATATCCAGACGCACCTAATCATCATTACAGGTAATCTTTCCCAGCATGCCTCCACTACAGGGAGAAACAGAGAGAGTGTTCTGTTACTACGGATGCATTTGCATCACCATGGTGGCATGGCTAAGCCACGCATCACAGGGGGCACAACCTGGCAGCATGTCTGACCCATTGCGGCCATGCTGCAGCCACAGAGCGCATTTCTTTTCAGTAATGGAATTTGATTTGTTTGAGAATAAAAATAAATCTGTATATTCTAAGGCAGTATTGACCCCTGCAGAACTACATTGGCATGTACCTGTCATAGGCATTGGAGCCCCGAGCAGGGACTAGCTTCCCCGATCTTAGTGAGGGGAAGATTTTACCAGCACAGGAGCACAGCACTTCTGCATTACTGATCGCAGACATTAGGCCCAGGAGTCTGCTTTATAAAGCAGCAAACTTGGTGGCTAAGGTGTTCGCTGTCCTGTCAAGCACGCATAATTGCAATAAAGAGAAGGAAAATATAGGAAGTTACTTCAAACCTAGAGGGATCAATGAATCCCACCACAGTATGACATAAAGCTGGGCGCCAACAGGGGTAAGGACTAGATGTAGAAGAAGTAGAGGACAGTATGGTCTTGGAAAGCAGCTCTATATACAGTGTTCTGAGAGACCCCAAGGGGTAATGTCAATGGGGATTTTCACCATAAATCGTCACCCATCACGTAAAAAACATAGAGTGTAGGGAAAGAAATGAAAAGAGGTAAGCGCTCTACATTTGCTCCTGAGGAAGGGGAACTTATGTCCCCGAAACGCGTTGAGCCATATATTATAAGGAATAAAGTGTTTGACCTGAAGCCTTCCTGTAGTGCTGCCGTCTGTCACTACCATTCTACCTACGATCCTGGCCGGGGGGGTTTTATAGGTCTCAGGTGTCATGTGCTTATCCTGACGACCACCCCCCCCCAGTGAAGTGAGTGAATGATTTACTTTTATATTACCGGTTCATTACCTTAATATAACAATTACCAATTTTTTATTTATTTTAGGTTCATCAAATGGTGTTTTTAATAACAATATTTATAGTATCCTTTATAGTATCCTATTCACGAATACTTATTTACTATATTGTATTTATTAACGGAATGGCGCTCACCTCTTTTCATTTCTTTCCCTACACTCTATGTTTTTTACGTGATGGGTGACGGTTTATGGTGAAAATCCCGATTGACATCACCACTTGCCTCTGCACTTTTGACATTGCCTGTCAAGCAGGCACCATATTTAAAGTGCTGACTTCCACCATACATGTACTGTAGATGTCGTCAAGGCGTTAAATTCTATTATTTTCGATATCCTAACCATGTTTGCTTGTATTTTGATCTATGCATCTAATAGTCCATGCAGATGTTCTCTTTTGGACAGATTTGATTGTAGGACTATAGCACTTCAAGGCAACATGACATAACCCTGATCCACCATGCATTAAGATTTATTTCTACAAACCTTTTGTAAGAAAAAAATCATGTGTCTTAGCAACAAAATTTCAGGACATGCCGTCAGTACTGCACAGCCTTCTCTTTTTATAAGAAATGTCTCTCTCTTAAGCAACTATATAATTTATATAATAATCATAAAAAATAATTATTACTGAAATATGGGACTATAACTTATATTGGGATATTAGACAAATAATACATTCATTCTTTACTGGTTTCATAAAGCCTAGTACACTACATAATATTAACAGTATATAGCATATTTCCTTTTACCAGACATTAATAAAAACATGATTTTTACAAAGTATTGGTTACATTTAATACAATATATCAATTTAATATGGCAAGGTTTTAACTAGATATGAACAGGTTTTTTCATTTTAAGTTTGATTTGTACATACTGGTTGGCAGATAAAATTTGGGTAGGAATACATTTGACCCAAATTGAACTGTATGAATACAATATGGTGGCTCACTTCAAGCGGATTATGGAGTCAGGTGCTGCCAACCCAAAATAGAGGGACACCCACTCTCTAATTGTATGGTTAATAAATAAAAAGATAGTGGGTGAGCACTCAAACACTTGGACTTGATAAAATTTAATTAAATCAATTTATTAATACATGTACTAGTCATAAAACCATTTAAGATAGATATAAAACATAACATAAATTATAATCACCAATGGGAATGCATATGTTGAGTTTCCACACTTAAAATGAAGTATTCAAATTGTCCAAGCAGTGTGGACTGCCACAGCAGGTAACTGAGCACAAATCCACTGTCACAGTGTCGATTCCAAAAATGTCAATCCTCAAATATGATTGTCAATCTTTATCCCATATATGGGACACATCAAGCACAAATAGATAGCCAAGGTATGATTAAGATAGTATTGTTTATCTCCTCCACAGGGCTGTCGGTGCAGTAGGATTAAACACAAGCTTAATGGCTATAGGTATTGATCATACCGTACGATGAAAGTCAATCCTTTGGGGAGGAATGGTATCTTACCTTCCTTCCTATTCACACAAACGGCTGACGGTGCAGGTTAGTCGTGGACTCGGTCGCAAGCGGTGCAGGTTAATGCCGGCGTCACGCTCCACACTGTTCACGCTGCTAGTCCCGAACTAACGCGGGAGTTGGAGCGGGACTTGATGCGTCCGTGTGTGATAATCCTCCGGCTGGAACAAAGAAGTTACCTCTTCGGTCTGTGTTTGTTTGTTCCTATAAGGTTGACTGCGGCTGCAGTTGGAAGTAGCGTGGCCACGCTAAAAATCACGGAGGTGCTGCTCACAGGTGTCCGGCCCAGACGCGTTTCGGGAATTAGCCTTCCCTTCCTCAGTGACGCCGGCATTAACCTGCACCGCTTGCGACCGAGTCCACGACTAACCTGCACCGTCAGCCGTTTGTGTGAATAGGAAGGAAGGTAAGATACCATTCCTCCCCAAAGGATTGACTTTCATCGTACGGTATGATCAATACCTATAGCCATTAAGCTTGTGTTTAATCCTACTGCACCGACAGCCCTGTGGAGGAGATAAACAATACTATCTTAATCATACCTTGGCTATCTATTTGTGCTTGATGTGTCCCATATATGGGATAAAGATTGACAATCATATTTGAGGATTGACATTTTTGGAATCGACACTGTGACAGTGGATTTGTGCTCAGTTACCTGCTGTGGCAGTCCACACTGCTTGGACAATTTGAATACTTCATTTTAAGTGTGGAAACTCAACATATGCATTCCCATTGGTGATTATAATTTATGTTATGTTTTATATCTATCTTAAATGGTTTTATGACTAGTACATGTATTAATAAATTGATTTAATTAAATTTTATCAAGTCCAAGTGTTTGAGTGCTCACCCACTATCTTTTTATTTATTAACCAAATTGAACTGTATTCAACCCTCTTCAAGCCAAGACAACATTTGTAAAGTAAAAGTGACAGTGATTAATATGGGTATATAAATAGTAGCTGGGGGTAACAAACATCTTGTTTATCAACACATTGCAGGTCTTCTGACCTATAAAATGGTGGCAGCCATTTTGAGACATTCATCCAAATATAATTTTTAAAAATTCAGATTCAGCTAGAATATGGTATGCCTTCATTCTAGCAATTGCTTGATGTTTAATTATTGAATTCCTACCTATAAAAATGTGGACTGGTGTTTTAATATGTCTGATTTATACGCTCTGGAGTGTCCACATGGTCTTTTGTGCAGTTTTTGGTGAGCATCTGTGCCAAAAATAGCAAGCTGAAAATGCAGTTTTGCGATGAAGTATACACGCCCCAATTGCTTAATGTTAATAATTGAATTCCTACCTATAAAAATGTGGACTTGTGTTTTAATATTTCTGATTTATACGCTCTGTAGTGTCCGCATGGTCTTTTGTGCAACTTTCGGTGAGCATCTGTGCCAAAAATAGCAAGCATAAAATGCAGTTTTGCATTGAAGTATACACCCCCCAAAAATAAAAATCATGAAAACTCTCCAAAAATTTGCAAAAACCTGCATCAAAAACACACAAAAAAGACAAGCTTTAAAAAACACGCAGATTCTGCATTGAATTTTCTAGGTCAGGGATCCGCAACCTTTGGCACTCCAGTTGTTCTGAAACTACAACTCCCAGAATCCTCCTTTCACTTCTGTGGGAGTTACAAGAGCAGCCGAGTACGTTTGCATGCTGGGAGTTGTAGTTTCACAGCATCTGGAGTGCCGAAGGTTGCTGACCACTGTTCTAGGTGGATTTTCAAAATTCATTTTGTAAACATACCCTTAGGCCTCTTTCACATGGGCGAGATTTCCGCGCGGGTGCAATGCGTCAGGTTAACGCATTGCACCCGCACTGAATCCGGACCCATTCATTTCTATGGGGCTGTGCACATGAGCGGTGATTTTCACGCATCACTTGTGCGTTGCGTGAAAATCGCAGCATTCTCTATTTTGTGCATTTTTCACGCAACGCAGGCCCCATAAAAGTGAATGGGGCTGCGTGAAAATCGCAATCATCCGCAAGCAAGTGCGGATGCGGTGTGATTTTCACACATGGTTGCTAGGAGATGATTGGGATGGGGACCCGATCATTATTATTTTCCCTTATAACATGATTATAAGGGAAAATAATAGCATTCTGAATACAGATTGCATAGTAAAATAGGGCTGGAGGGGTTAAAAAAAAATATATTATAATTTAACTCACCTCATCCGGCTTCTCTTCTGTCTTCTTCTTTGCTGTCTAGGAGGAAAAGGACCTGTGGTGACGTCACTGCAATCATCACATGGTCCATCACCATGTGATGAGCGCAGTGACATCACCACAGGTCCTTTTCCTCAAAGAAGAAGAAAGAAGAGAAGCCGGGCTGCGCGAACAAGTGGATTAAGGTGAGTTTAATTATTATTATTTTTAACCCCTTCAGCCCTATTTTACTAAGCATTCTGTATTAAGAATGCTACTATTTTCCCTTATAACCATGTTATAATGGAAAATAATAAAATCTACACAACACCTAACCCAAAGTTCGGGTTTGGGTACCAAACATGCCGATTTTTCTCACGCGCGTGCAAAACGCATTAAAATGTTTTGCACTCGCGCAGAAAAATTGCGCATTTTCCCACGACGCTCCGGCATCTTCTCCGGCCCAAATCCATGACGCCCGTGTGAAAAAGGCCTAAGTGTTTGACTAAATAATGTTTATACTGTTTAGCTCAGCTATCCCTCCCGCACCTCTCCTGAAGAGTGTCCTCAAAAAATTATTAATAACAAAAATGACCATTAAAAGTGTTAACTAGAAATGGGAAAAATTACATTATTTGTAAGTTGTTTTTGTGGTCTATGAGAAGGATTTCTGTAATCTCATTATTTTTTTCTCAACAATCAACTTAAATGGGAACTAAACCATAGGGTTATGTGGCATATAATTTGCATCAAAAGCAACATGCAGTATAGGTTAACTATTAACTGTATCAGCTATTCTAGAATTATGCTTATATCAGCTTCTACTACTAATATAGAGACATTTAGGAGGATATTATGCTGCTATTTTTGACAATGCATTGATATAGTAGTTACAGTTTAATGCCTATTTATCTTTCATGACATTTTTCACCTATATACTATACTATCATGGGTCCACTTGCATTATTTATAACACTACATTAGCAGAATCCGGAACATGATTCTGTGTATAAATTTGGTTCATAACAAGTACACATTTAGGAACTGCATAGGAATTGTTTTCGGAATATGCCTGAAGAAATTCTAAATGTTCTGTTATATTAATGTCACTTGTAGTAGCGTTATCTAAATTGGTGTCATAGAGAAAATTGTGAGATGTACATGAATAAAGTGAAATCACCTTCAAACACATTCACAGAAGTAAGTGTAATAATATAGATGGTAAAGTGTTATTTTTCATAGTCAATGGCATTCTAGAAATAGCATTCAGGTGTCAGCCATATCAGAATTTTTTCACCAGCAAAGAAGCTGGCAGCATACCCAGAGGCCTGTTAGCAATAGGATGACAAGCTTTAGGCAACCACAATAATAATCCCATAAGGGAAACACATTTTTTTTGCTGTAAATGCAAAAAAGATAGGTTATTTTGTACCATGATGCCAAATTTATTAGTATTGAGGTCATGTAAGCCTTCCCAAACTGATATCTAATGAGACCACACTATTTAATCAATTGCATTGCTTTGATCATGATGATAAATTCTCAAGATTTTTTTTTAGGTGGGGGGGTGTCAGCCTTATTTTAACATTTGTGCACTTTTGTTATACTGTCCTACAGTCATGTTGTCAAAAACATTAACTCAGGGTCTTTTTACTTGGATAGTTTTCTGGAAGAAAATTACCATGAACAATTGTTTGTGCAGCTATTAATTTACATAATTGTCTGTAGCATAGGGTATGTGTTGCCGACAAAAGAAAATTTTCAGGGTGGCATAAAAGATCCCATCAGCTGATAAATGAGCATCACCAACACAGCCATGCCTACTAATGGCATGGCTGTAATTGGCCAGTGCAGCATGTGACCCAGCCTCTATATAAGCTGGAGTCATGTAGCTCTGCACGTCACTCAGCTCTTAACCCCTTAAGGACTTAGGACGTACCGGTACGCCCTATTTCCCGAGTCCTTAAGGACCAAGGACGTACCGGTACGTCCTAACTTTTAAATCGGGATTCCGGCGCCCGAGGGGTTAAACGGAACGGGATTTCGGCTGAAATCCTTCAGCCGGCATCCTGTGACAACGCCAGGGGGGGTGATGTGACCCCCCCCCGTGTCAACGATCGCAGCAAACCGCAGGTCAATTCAGACCTGCGGTTTGCTGCGCTTTTTGCAGTTTCTGATGCCCGCGGTCCCTGACCGCGGGGATCAGAAACTTTAGAGTGGCTAAAATCTATATTTTTCACCCCCCCCCTGCACCCCTGCATGATTTGATGCCGGCGGGTGGTGCAGGGGGGGTGTCGCAGGCGGTGGGGGCGTTGCGGGAGGCGGGCGGTGCGGCAGGCGGGATCGCGATCCCCCGCCCGCCTCCCCATGAATGATCGTTGGCTTCTAGTGGTTATACCAGGGTGCCAGCACATTGCTGGCACCCTGGTATAAACGGCTGACATCTGTGCAGATGTCAGCCGTTTAACCCTTTCCATACCGCGGTCCGTACGGACCGCTGTATGGAAAAAGTTAACTGTCATCGGTCAGGGAGCTCCCTCCCTCTCCATCGGGGGGCTGCTGTGCCTTTGCAGCCCCCCGATGGAGAGGGAGAGAGCCCCCAGAGAGCCCCCCTCAGCCCCGTGCTTACCCTTCCCCGTCTGCGAAGTTCTGAGCAGACGGAGAGGGTTCCCATGGCAACAGGACGCCTGCTCAGGCGTCCTGCTGTCCATGGTGCTGAACAGATCTATGCTGAAAGCATAGATCTGTTCAGTGTAAGTAAAATACAGTACAGAACAATATATATTGTACTGTACTGTATTATACAGACATCAGACCCACTGGATCTTCAAGAACCAAGCGGGTCTGGGTCAAAAAAATGTAAAAAAAAAGTGAAAAAAGTTAAGATAAAAAAAAAAACATTTATCACTGAATAAAAATTAAAAAAATAAAATAAACTACACATATTAGGTATCGCCGCGTCCGTAACGACCTGATCTATAAAATGGTCATGTTACTTTCCCCGCACGGTGAACGCCATAAAAATAAAAAAATAAAAACTATGAGAAAATTGAAATTTTGCCCACCTTACTTCCCAAAAAAGGTAATAAAAGTAATCAAAAAAGTCGCATGTACGCCAAAATAGTACCAATCAAACCGTCATCTCATCCCGCAAAAAATGAGACCCTACTCAAGATAATCGCCCAAAAGCTGAAAAAACTATGGCTCTTAGACTATGGAAACACTAAAACATGATTTTTTTTTGTTTCAAAAATGAAATCATTGTGTAAAACTTACATAAATAATAAAAAAGTATACATATTAGGTATCGCCGCGTCCGTATCGACCGGCTCTATAAAAATATCACATGACCTAACCCCTCAGATGACCACCGTAAAAAAATAAAAATAAAAACAGTGTAAAAAAAGCCATTTTTTGCCATCTTACGTCACAAAAAGTGTAATAGAAAGCGATCAAAAAGTCATATGCACCCCAAAATAGTGCCAATCAAACCGTCATCTCATCCTGCAAAAAATGAGATCCTACTCAAGATAATCGCCCAAAAACTGAAAAAACTATGGCTCTTAGACTATGGAGACACTAAAACATTTTTTTGGTTTTAAAAATGAAGTTATTGTATAAAACTTACATAAATAAAAAAAAATGTATACATATTAGGTATCGCCGCGTCCGTGACAACCTGCTCTATAAAATTACCCCATGATCTAACCTGTCAGATGAATGTTGTAAATAACAAAAAAAAAAAACGTGCCAAAAAAGCTATTTCTTGTTACCTTGCTGCACAAAAAGTGTAATATAGAGCAACCAAAAATCATATGTACCCTAAACTAGTACCAACAAAACTGCCACCCTATCCCGTAGTTTCTAAAATGGAGTCACTTTTTTGGAGTTTCCACTCTAGGGGTGCATCAGGGGGGCTTCAAATGGGACATGGTGTCAAAAAAACCAGTCCAGCAAAATCTGCCTTCCAAAAACCGTATGGCATTCCTTTCCTTCTGCGCCCTGCCGTGTGCCTGTACAGCTGTTTACGACCACATATGGGGTGTTTCTGTAAACTACAGAATCAGGGCCATAAATAATGAGTTTTGTTTGGCTGTTAACCCTTGCTTTGAAACTGGAAAAAAAAATATTAAAATGGAAAATCTGCCAAAAATTTGAAATTTTGAAATTGTGTCTCTATTTTCCATTAAATCTTGTGCAACACCTAAAGGGTTAACAACGTTTGTAAAATCAGTTTTGAATACCTTGAAGGGTGTAGTTTCTTAGATGGGGTCACTTTTATGGAGTTTCTACTCTAGGGGTGCATCAGGGGGGCTTCAAATGGGACATGGTGTCAAAAAAACAGTCCAGCAAAATCAGCCTTCCAAAAACCAAACGGCGCACCTTTCACTCTACGCCCTACTGTGTGCCCGTACAGTAGTTTACGGCCACAAGTGGGGTGTTTCTGTAAACATCAGAGTCAGGGCAATAAAGATACAGTCTTGTTTTGCTGTTAACCCTTGCTTTGTTAGTGGAAAAAATGAGTTAAAATTGAAAATTAGGCAAAAAAATGAAATTCTCAAATTTCATCCCCATTTGCCAATAACTCTTGTGCAACACCTAAAGGGTTAACGACGTATGTAAAATCAGTTTTGAATACCTTGAGGGGTGTAGTTTTTTAGATGGGGTCACTTTTAGGGAGTTTCTCCTCTAGGGGTGCATCAGGGGGCTTTAAATGGGACATGGTGTCAAAAAATCAGCCTTCCAAAAACCATACGGCGCACCTTTCCCTCTACGCCCCGCTGTGTGGCCGTACAGTAGTTTACGGCCACATATTGGGTGTTTCTGTAAACGGCAGTCAGGGCAATAAAGATACAATCTTGTTTGGCTGTTAACCCTTGCTTTGTTAGTGGAAAAAATGGGTTAAAATGAAAAATTAGACAAAAAAATTAAATTCTCAAATTTCCTCCCCATTTGCCAATAACTCTTGTGCAACACCTAAAGGGTTAATAATGTATGCAAAATCAGTTTTGAATACCTTGAGGGGTGTAGTTTCTTAGATGGGGTCATTTTTGGATGGTTTCTATTATGTAAGCCTCGCAAATCGACTTCAGACCTGAACTGGTCCCTAAAAATTTAGTTTTTGTAAATTTCTGAAAAATTTCAAGATTTGCTTCTAAACTTCTAAGCCTTATAACATCCCCAAAAAATAAAATATAATTCCCAAAACAATTCACACATGAAGTAGACATATGGGGAATGTAAAGTCATCACAATTTTTTGGGGTATTACTATGTATTACAGAAGTAGAGAAACTGAAACTTTGAAATTTGCAAACTTTTCCAAATTTTTGGTAAATTAGGTATTTTTTTTGTGCAAAAAAAATAATTTTTTTGACTTCATTTTACCAGTGTCATGAAGTACAATATGTGACGAAAAAACAATCTCAGAATGGCCTGGATAAGTCAAAGCGTTTTAAAGTTATTAGCACTTAAAGTGACACTGGTCAGATTTCCAAAAAATGGCCTGGTCCTTAAGGTGAAAATGAGCCCGGTCCTTAAGGGGTTAATAGTGTAGGGATAGGATGCTGCTGTTGTGAGGGAGAGAATAGGAAAGAAGCTGTTATCAGAAGTGCTTGTTAACTCTGCAATCTACAGCGATTTTGATTTGTGGGTGCAGTGCACCATTTTTTTTACCCTGCTCTGAGCCCAGTGACACAGAAAAAGAGCTTTTATCCGTCTGTTAGTTAGGTGGGCGTTGGCAGCCATTATGTGAAAGTTCAGTGCACCAGCACAGCATATGGCATTTGTGACAGTCAAATACAAGCTTTAAATACTGCAGTTATATTCAGGGTTTAAAAAAAAGCCAATTTTTTGCAAGATAATACATTTTGGGTCCTTTGCTGAATTTGTGACAGTCAAATACAAGCTGTAAATACTGCAGTTATATTCTGGGTTTAGAAAAAAACACTCATTTGTTGCTAAACCCTACATTTAGGGCCTTTGCTGCATTTGTGACAGTCAAATACAAGCTTTTAATACTGCAGTTATATTCTGGGTTTAAAAAAACACCCATTTTGTGCAAGACCCTACATTTGGGGCCTTTGCTGCATTTGTGGCAGTCCAATACAAGCATTAAATACTGCAGTTATATTCTGGGCTTAAAAAAACACCAATTTTGTGCAAGACCCTACATTTGGGGCCTTTGCTGCATTTGTGGCAGTCCAATACAAGCATTAGATACTGCTGTTATATTCTGGTATTAAAAAAAACACCCATTTTGGGCAAGATAATACATTTGCGGCCTTTGTTGCATTTCTGACAGTCCAATACAAGCACTAGATACTGCTGTTATATTCTGGTTTAAAAAAAAAACACCCATTTTGTTCAACACACTACATTTGGGGCCTTTTCTGCATTTCTGACAGTCCAATACAAGCATTAAATACTGCAATTATATTCTGGGTTTTAAAAAAAAAACTACATCTGGGGCCTTTGCTGCATTTGTCACAGTCAAATACAAGCGATATATACTGCTGTTATATTCCGGTTTTAAAAAAACACCCATTTTGTGCAAGACATTACATTTAGGGGCCTTTCCTGCATTTGTGACAGTCAAATACAAGCTTTAAATACTGCAATTATATTCTGGATTTAAAATAACACCCATTTTGGGCAAGAATACATTTGCGGCCTTTGTTGCATTTGTGACAGTCAAATACAAGCTTTAAATACTGCAGTTATATTTTGGGTTTAAAAAAACATCCATTTTGTACAAGACCCTACATCTGGGGCCTTTGCTGCATTTATGACAGTTAAATACAAGCGTTAGATACTGCTGTTATATTCTAGTAATAAAAAAAACACCAATTTTGGGGGGGGCGGAGCCTGCACCGGAGTCAGATGGTTGTGTGAGGTGCAGCTCTCCTGTCAGCATATCCCTCATAGCTCTTTATCTTCAGCGCACTGGACCTAAAAATGGTCAAAATTGGTGGCCAGAAACCCGCTGACCTGATGGGACATACCCGATCTCTGAGTCAATCGGGTGAAATGGAGAAATTTATAAAAAAGGTGGCTGAAGCAATGGTGAGCAGGGAATCCTAGTGAGGGTCATGTGGCGCTGGCCACGTCACATGACCCCAGCTAGCCAGTATTTATCAGGCAGCCTGCTGGCCACAGGTTTCCTGTTAATTTAGGTTCCTGGCGATTGTTTGATTCCTGTATGCTTACCTGATCCTGTTCCCTGACAATCCTCTGCCTGCTCCTCCTGTACTGCGCATCCATCCTGGTATTGTGACCTCGGCTTCCACTTGACTATTCTTTGCGGACTCCTGTTGTACTTCACTACGCTCCTGGTATTTGACCCCGGCTTCTCCTGACCATTATTTGCTTATCCCTCTGTACTACGCTGCTCTCTTGGTATTCACCCAGTCCATTCACTATCCGTTATTTTTCTTGTCTGTCCTCCTAGCACGTATCCTGCCGTCCAGTTGTCCCCTGTCATCAGGACTCGTGAGGCAAGTAGGCAGGGCCAGGTGTGAGGGTGGAGCGCAGTGGTCACTAACCTTCCCCCTGTGTGTGTATGTGTGTATGTATGTGACCCTTACAGCTATATTACTAAGTACCATATAGTCATCTTAGAACGCATTAATCAACAGTAGCCAGAAAGTGGCGAGCAACTTTAACCTTTTAAGCGCCAGAGGTATATATATATATTTTTTTCGTTTTTGCATTTTCGTTTTTCACTCCCTGTCTTTTTAGGGTCATAACTTTTTCCTTATCTGTTCACATAGCCTTTTGCAGCAAAAAGCTGCACCATTCCATCTTTTAATATTACTAAAAGATGTAAAAGATGTAGTGGAGAGCTGGAAAAGAAAAATTCCAAATGGGGAGAAATTGCAAAAAAAAACTGCAATTCCACAATATTATTATGTGGGTTTTTTTTGGGGTTTTTTTACGGTAAAACTGACCTGTTACTTCCCTTCTCCAAGTCAATAAGATTACACCGAAACCACATATGTATAGTTTTTCTTTCTTTTTCTTTAATACTGAATAAAAATTTAAACTTGAAAAAATGTGTGGGTTTTTTTCAGCGCCATATTCTGACCTCTATAACTTTTTTGTGGTTACATTACAAATGTGTACAGAGCTGTGTGAGGGCTAATTTCTTGCAGGGTGATCTGTACTTTTCACTGATACGGTGTTGCCACACCACCTCCAACTGCCTCACAAACTAAACAAAGCTCTCCTGAGAGACCCATTTTTTAAAATTTTATTTTAAGTTTTAAAATATTTATTTAGTAGAAAGTCAATACACAATTTAGAGGATCAAATTCCTCCTGAAAGTAACATGTGCTAAACATATTAACAGAAAGGTACAAGTAATCTTGGATCTCTGTTGTGGTTCTTAGTGTAGCTTAGTCTAGGAAGAATCAACATAGTGAACAAGAGCAACTACCTGAGCATGGGCTAAAGGATCATGAAAGGTTATCTCTAGAGAGTTAAGCTAATGGAGGAAGAACTGGGGAAGAATGATCTGGTGCAGGATGGTCTAGTGGTGAATAATCTAAAGCGTGATGATCTGGAGCAGGAACGGCGCAGGGCCAGAGAATGGCTAAGTAAATAGCTATATAGGTCTATAAAAAGTCCAGGTTCTAAGAGACTGAATATTCTCTGTAGACCTTCCATTTAAGCCAAATATTGTTGAACCTATGGATTGAGCGTATTTCCCAAGCAGATATCTCTTCCATTCTGTAAAGCTGGTCAACTTTAAGAGACCATTGCTCAATTGATGGAAGCTCCTCAGAGAGCCAATACCTAGGAACCAAAAACTTGGCTGCCATAATCATATTTTTAAAAAGCTGTAGTTCCGGGCAGTGAGTGGAAGTGTAAAGGTTTAGAAGGGCGGACTCAGGGGAAGGTCTATTTGAGGTCTGGCATATTTGATTGCATACTTGGAAGATCTGCTCCCACCATTTTTTGATGCTTGGGCATGTCCACCAGATATGGAGGAAAGTGCCCCTGTCTTTCATGCACCTCCAACAAATGTCAGAGGCAGACGTCGAGAACATATAAGTCTTGTCTGGGGTTTTATACCATCTTGTGATGATCTTGTACCCATTTTCCTGAATTCTCACGCATCTTGATGATTTGTGGGGGGAGGTTAGGATATATTCCATTTCTGATTCAGTAAAAGTGGTGTCAAGATCTTTTTCCCAGAGTCTGATAAAAGCTGGGGTAACTTTGGTGGGGGGGGGGATTCTGAGTTTTTTTGTAAATTTGTGATATAGGCTTCAGGGGGCTCTGAGGGCAGCTAATTAAGCTCTCAAACCAGACCTGAGGTCTGTATAGATCATTGAGATTTACATTTTGGGAGAGGTATGCTTTTAAGAAGTGTAGGGAGTTAGTGTAGGGATAGTGAATCCCTGTTCTTTGTCCTAGGTAGTCCAGGGTAAGAGTTTGTGAATCTAAGAGGATTTCCTGGATCTTTATGGGGGAATGTCTAGTTTTAAGGGGGAGGCTGTCGTATAAAGCTTTAGGTGCCAAATTTAGGACATCTCTAATTTGTAGGAGCGGGGAAGGGAGGGGGATTGAGTACTGTAATTTTTTAAACCAATCCCAAGCGGAGAAGGTGGCTTTCACTAATGCAGTAGCTTGAGTAAGGGCCAAGTGGGTAGTCCAGGAGTATAGCTCTGAATGAAGTGCCTAACATGTGTTGTTCCATGTTTACCCAGGATTTGTTTAGTGGAGTTCTCAGCTAATCCACTACTCTAGCCAGGAGGATTGCTTTGCCGTAACGTTCGGGGTCTGGTAGTGCGATTCCACCTAGGTTTTTAGGCCAGCTTAAGGTGTCGTATGAGAGTCGGGCTTTCTTCTTGTTCATATAAAGGATCTGAAGATGGATCTAAGTGATGTATAGAAGGATTTAGGGACAGGGATGGGCAGGACCTGTTGAAGGTAAGTTAATTTCGGAAGAACTAGGGATGTTAGGATATTTTTCCTACCAAACCATTATAGGATGGGGAGATCAAGTCTGTTTAAAATCTCTGTAATATTTTTTAAAAGGGGTGTGTAGTTAAAAAAGAAGAGTTGGTTTGGGTCGGGGCTAATTTTCACTCCTAAATAAGTTAAATAGGGCGAGGACCAATTGAACGGAGGGCTTTGTTCTATTTTTTTCCTTAGGGGGGGAGTACCTATGCTAATGATCAAAGATTTGCTATGGTTAACTCTAAAGTTAGAGAGGGAACTATAAATTTCTAGATGGTGGTAAATTCTGGGAAGGGCCCTGTCTGGATTACTTATTATGACAAGTAGATTGTCTGCGAAAGCAGCAGTTTTGTGGTCCTGATCTCCCAAACATAAACCTTTAATCTCTTTGTCCATTCTTATTGTCTGGAGGAGCGGTTCTAGCGTTAAGACGAACAAGAGAGGGGAAAGAGGGCACCCCTGTCTAGTTCCGTTTTTTATTAGAAAGGGGTCTGAGATTTGGTTATTTACCATGATGGAAGCTGAGGCATTGGTATACATTGCGTCTATTGCGGACAGGAAGGAGGTTGGAAAGTTTTGGTTGGATAACACCTGTTTCATGAAGGACCATTTCAATCTGTCAAAGGCCTTCTCAGCATCGGTGCTGAGAAGGATTAGAGGGATGTTTTTGCACTTTGCATAATAGAGGATGTTTAGGACTCTGGTTGTATTGTCTTTCCCTTCTCTACCTTTTACAAAACCTACTTGATCCCTATGTATCAAGAGGGGTAGAAGCTTAGCAAGTCTATTGGCCATTAATTTTGCTAGAAGTTTGAGGTCTACATTTAGAAGTGAGATAGGCCTTTAATTTTGGCATATGGTGTGGTCCTTACCCTCCTTAGGGATGAGACTGATATGGGCTTTGGTCATGTCTCCCGAGAGAGAGTGGCTTTTCTAATGCAGAATTGAAGACTTTGACCAGGTGGGGGCTTAGAGTGTCTAAAAATGTGGAATAGTAGGGGATTGGGAGATCATCGGGTCCTGGGCATTTTCCTTTAGGGGATTGTTAGATAGCTTCTGAAAGTTCTTTAGGGGTGAAGGGAGTAGCTAAGTTTTGTTTATCAATTTCTGATAGGCTAGGGAGATTTAGTTTGTTGAGATATTCTGAGAGGGAGACTATGGGTTTATCCATAGTGGGGTTTGGGTTTTGTGAGTCTATGTTACAAAATGTGATTCATAGACGCTTCTAAAGTGTTTGGCTATTTGTTGAGGGTCGCAAGTGTGATATCCTGAAGGGTCTTTAACCCTATTTCACCTTAACCTCTTAAGGACACATGACGTACCGGTACGTCATGATGTCCTGGTACTTAAGGACACATGACGTACCGGTACGTCATGTGTTGTTCCGATCACTGCCGCCCGGCCGGCAGTGATCGGAACCCGGTGCCTGCTCAAATCATTGAGCAGGCACCTAGGCTAAATGCGCGGGGGGGTCCCGTGACCCCCCCATGTCGGCGATCGCGGCAAACCGCAGGTCAATTCAGACCTGCGGTTTGCTGCGATTTCTGCAGTTTCTGGTCCCCGCGGTCCCTGACCGCGGGGATCAGAAACTTTTTATGCCTAAAAAAAGTTTTATTCACCCCCCCCTGCACCCCCGAATGATTTTTATGGTGGCGGGAGGTGCAGGGGGAGGGTTGCGGGCGGTGTGGGCGGTGCGGGAGGCGGGCGGTGCGGCAGGCGGGATCGCGATCCCCCGCCCGCCTCCCCTTGAAAATTCATTGGTGTTCAGTGGGTATACCAGGGTGCCAGCACATTGCTGGCACCCTGGTATAAACGGCTGACATCTGCGATGCGATGTCAGCCGTTTAACCCTTTCCATACAGCGGTCCGTACGGACCGCTGTATGGAAAAAGTTAACAGCGCAGGGAGCTCCCTCCCTCTCCATCGGGGGGCTGCTGTGCCTTTGCAGCCCCCCGATGGAGAGGGAGAGAGCCCCCAGACAGCCCCCCGAGAGATCCCCTCCTTACCCTTCCCCGTCTGCGAAGTTCTGAGCAGACGGGGAAGGTTCCCATGGCAACAGGACGCCTCTCAGGCGTCCTGCTGTCCATGGTGCTGAACAGATCTGTGCTGAAAGGCATAGATCTGTTCAGTGTAAGTAAAATACAGTACAGTACAATATATATTGTTCTGTACTGTATTATACAGACATCAGACCCACTGGATCTTCAAGAACCAAGTGGGTCTGGGTCAAAAAAAAGTGAATAAAAGTGAAAAAAAAGTAAAAATCAAAAAACACATTTATCACTGATAAAAAATGAAAAAAATAAAATTCCCTACACATGTTTGGTATCGCCGCGTCCGTAACGACCTGATCTATAAAACGGTCATGTTACTTTACCCGAACGGTGAACACCATAAAAATAAAAAATAAAAAACTATGATGAAATTAAAATTTTGCCCACCTTACTTCCCAAAAAAGGTAATAAAAGTGATCAAAAAAGTCGCATGTACGCCAAAATTGTAACAATCAAACCGTCATCTCATCCCGCAAAAATCATACCCTACCCAAGATAATCGCCCAAAAACTGAAAAAACTATGGCTCTTAGACTATGGAGACACTAAAACATCATTTTTTTTGTTTCAAAAATGAAATCATTGTGTAAAACTTACATAAATAAAAAAAAAAGTATACATATTAGGTATCGCCGCGTCCGTATCGCCCGGCTCTATAAAAATATCACATGATCTAACCCCTCAGATGACCACCGTAAAAAAATAAAAATAAAAACGGTGTAAAAAAAGCCATTTTTTGTCATCTTACGTCACAAAAAGTGTAATAGCAAGCAATCAAAAAGTCATATGCACCCCAAAATAGATGCCAATCAAACCGTCATCTCATCCCGCAAAAAATGAGACCCTACTTAAGATAATCGCCCAAAAACTGAAAAAACTATGGCTCTTAGACTATGGAGACACTAAAACATTTTTTTGGTTTTAAAAATGAAATCATTGTGTAAAACGTACATAAATAAAAAAAATTGTATACATATTAGGTATCGCCGCGTCCGTGACAACCTGCTCTATAAAAATACCACATGATCTAACCTGTCAGATGAATGTTGTAAATAACAAAAAAAAAACGGTGCCAAAAAAGCTATTTCTTGTTACCTTGCCGCACAAAAAGTGTAATATAGAGCAACCAAAAATCATATGTACCCTAAACTAGTACCAACAAAACTGCCACCCTATCCCGTAGTTTCTAAAATGGGGTCACTTTTTTGGAGTTTCTACTCTAGGGGTGCATCAGGGGGGCTTCAAATGGGACATGGTGTAAAAAAAAACAGTCCAGCAAAACCTGCCTTCCAAAAACCATATGGCATTCCTTTCCTTCTGCGCCCTGCCGTGTGCCCGTACAGCGGTTTACGACCACATATGGGGTGTTTCTGTAAACTACAGAATTAGGGCCAAAAATAATGAGTTTTGTTTGGCTGTTAACCCTTGCTTTGTAACTGGAAAAAAAAAATTAAAATGGAAAATCTGCCAAAAAAGTGAAATTTTGAAATTGTATCTCTATTTTCCATTAAATCTTGTGCAACACCTAAAGGGTTAACAAAGTTTGTAAAATCAGTTTTGAATACCTTGAGGGGTGTAGTTTCTTAGATGGGGTCACTTTTATGGAGTTTATAATCTAGGGGTGCATCAGGGGGGCTTCAAATGGGACATGGTGCCAAAAAAAACAGTCCAGCAAAATCAGCCCTCCAAAAACCAAACGGCGCACCTTTCACTCTACACCCCGCTGTGTGCCCGTACAGTAGTTTACGGCCACATATTGGGTGTTTCTGTAAACAGCAGAGTCAGGGCAATAAAGATACAGTCTTGTTTGGCTGTTAACCCTTGCTTTGTTAGTGGAAAAAATGGGTTAAAATGGAAAATTAGGCAAAAAAATGAAATTCTCAAATTTCATCGCCATTTGCCAGTAACTCTTGTGCAACACCTAAAGGTTTAACGACGTATGTAAAATCAGTTTTGAATACCTTGAGGGGTGTAGTTTCTTAGATGGGGTCACTTTTAGGGAGTTTCTCCTCTAGGGGTGCATCAGGGGGCTTCAAATGGGACATGGTGTAAATAAACCGGTCCATAAAAATCAGCCTTCCAAAAACCATACGGCGCACCTTTCCCTCTACGCCCCGCTCTGTGGCCGTACAGTAGTTTACGGCCACATATTGGGTGTTTCTGTAAACGGCAGAGTCAGGGCAATAAAGATACAGTCTTGTTTGGCTGTTAACCCTTGCTTTGTTAGTGGAAAAAATGGGTTAAAATGAAAAATTAGACAAAAAAATGAAATTCTCAAATTTCCTCCCCATTTACCAATAACTCTTGTGCAACACCTAAAGGGTTAACAACGTATGCAAAATCAGTTTTGAATACCTTGAGGGGTGTAGTTTCTTAGATGGGGTCATTTTTGGGTGGTTTCTATAATGTAAGCCTCGCAAAGTGACTTGAGACCTGAACTGGTCCCTAAAAATTGCGTTTTTGTAAATTTCTGAAAAATTTCAAGATTTGCTTCTAAACTTCTAAGCCTTGTAACATCCCCAAAAAATAAAATATCATTCCCAAAACAATTCAAACATGAAGTAGACATATGGGGAATGTAAAGTCATCACAATTTTTGGGGGTATTACTATGTATTACAGAAGTAGAGAAACTGAAACTTTGAAATTTGCAAATTTTTCCAAATTTTTGTTAAATTAGGTATTTTTTGGTGCAAAAAAAATTATTTTTTTGACTCCATTTTACCAGTGTCATGAAGTACAATATGTGACGAAAAAACAATCTCAGAACGGCCTGGATAATTCAAAGCGTTTTAAAGTTATCAGCACTTAAAGGGACTCTGGTCAGATTTTCAAAAAATGGCCTGGTCCTAAGGTGTAAAAAGGCTGTGTCCTTAAGGGGTTAAGGACTTGGCCATTTTTTGCAAATCTGACCAGTGTCACTTTAAGTACTGATAACTTTAAAACGCTTTCACTTATCCATTCTGAGATTGTTTTTTCGTCACATATTGTACTTCATGACAGTGGTAAAATGAAGTAAAAAAAAACATTTTTATTTATAAAAAAATACCAAATATACCAAAAAATTGTAAAAAATTGCAAATTTCCAAGTTTCAATTTCTCTACTTCTATAATACATATTAATACCTCCAAAAATAGTTATTACTTTACATTCCCCATATGTCTACTTCATGTTTGGATCAATTTGGGAATGATATTTTATTTTTGGGGGGTGTTACAAGGCTTAGAAGTTTAGAAGAAAATCTTGAAATTTTTCAGAAATTTTCAAAAACCCACTTTTTAGGGACCAGTTCAGGTCTGAAGTCACTTTGTGAGGCTTACATAATAGAAACCACCCAAAAATGACCCCATTCTAGAAACTAAACCCCTCATGATATTCAAAACTGATTTTACAAACTTTGTTAACCCTTTAGGTGTTGCACAAGAGTTATTGGCAAATGGAGATGAAATTTGAGAATTTCAATTTTTGGGCAAATTTTCCATTTTAATCCATATTTTCCAGTAACAAAGCAAGGGTTAACAGCCAAACAAAATGCTATATTTATTGCCCCGATTCAGTAATTTGCAGAAACACCCCATATGTGGCCGTAAACTACTGTACAGGCACACAGTAGGGTGTAGAGGGAAAGGTGCGCCGTATGGTTTTTGGAAGGCAGGTTTTGCTGGACAATTTTTTTTGACACCATGTCCCATTTGAAGCCCCCTGATGCACCCCCAGAGTATAAACTCCATAAAAGTGACCCCATCTAAGACACTACACCCCTCAAGGTATTCAAAACTGATTTTACAAACTTTGTTAACCCTTTAGGTGTTCCACAAGATTTCATGGAAAATAGAGATACAATTTCAAAATTTCACTTTTCTGGCAGATTTTCCATTTTAATATTTTTTTTCCAGTTACAAAGCAAGGGTTAACAGCCAAACAAAACTCATTATTTATGGCCCTGATTCTGTAGTTTACAGAAACACCCCATATGTGGTCGTAAACTTCTGTACGGGCACACGGCAGGGCGCAGAAGGAAAGGAATGCCATACGGTTTTTGGAAGGCAGATTTTGCTAGACAGTTTTTTTGGACACCATGTCCCATTTGAAGCCCCCCTGATGCACCCCTAGAGTAGAAACTCCAAAAAAGTGACCCCATTTTAGAAACTACGGGATAGGGTGGAAGTTTTGTTGGTACTAGTTTAGGGTACATATGATTTTTGGTTGCTCTATATTACACTTTTTGTGAGGCAAGGTAACAAGAAATAGCTTTTTTGGCACCGTTTTTTTTTTGTTATTTACAATATTCATCTGACACTTTAGATCATGTGGTATTTTTATAGAGAAGGTTGTCACGGACGCGGTGATACCTAATATGTATACAATTTTTTTATTTATGTAAGTTTTACACAATGATTTCATTTTTGAAACAAAAAAATCATGTTTTAGTGTCTCCATAGTCTGAGAGCCATATTTTTTTCAGTTTTTGGGCGATTATCTTAGGTAGAGTCTCATTTTTTGCGGGATGAGATGACGGTTTGATTGGCACTATTTTGGGGTGCATATGACTTTTTGATTGCTTGCTATTACACTTTTTATGACGTAAGATGACAAAAAATGGCATTTTTTACACCGTTTTTTTTTTTTTTTTTTTTTTTACGGTGTTCACCTAAGGGGTTAGCTCATGTGATATTTTTATAGAGCCGATCAATACGGACGCGGCGATATCTAATATGTATACTTTTTATTTTATTTATGTAAGTTTTACACAATGATTTCATTTTTTAAAGCAAAAAAATCATGTTTTAGTGTTTCCATAGTCTAAGAGCCATAGTTTTTTCAGTTTTTGGGCGATTATCTTGGGTAGGGTATGATTTTTGCAGGGTGAGATGACGGTTTGATTGGTGCTATTTTGGAGTACATGCGACTTTTTTGATCACTTTATTATTACCTTTTTTGGGAAGTAAGGTGGGCAAAATTTCAATTTTCTCACAGTTTTTATTTTTTTATTTTTATGGCGTTCACCATGCGGGGAAAGTAACATAACTGTTTTATAGATCAGGTCGTTACGGACGCGGCGATACCTAATATGTGTAGTGTATTTAATTTTTTTAATTTTTATTCAGTGATAAATGTGTTTTTTTTTTAATCTTTACTTTTTTCACTTTTTAAAAAAAAAAATGACCCAGACCCACTTGGTTCTTGAAGATCCAGTGGGTCTGATGTCTGTATAATACAGTACAGTACACTATATAGTGTATTGTACTGTATTTTACTTACACTTTGTCTGAACAGATCTATGCCTTTAGCACAGTTCTGTTTAGCACCATGGACAGCAGGATGCCTGAGAAGGCGTCCTGTCGCCATGGTAACCTTCCCCGTCTGCCACAACTGAGTGGAAGGGGAAGGAGGGGGCTCCCTCCCTCTGTGACCCCATCCTGTCTGGTGGCTGCAAAGGCACAGCAGCTCCCCGATGGGAGCTCCCTGACTGTTAACCCTTTCCATACAGCGCTATGGAAAGGGTTAAACGGCTGACATCACAGCACAGATGTCAGCCGTTTATACCAGAGTGTCAGCGATGTGCTGACACTCTGGTATAACCACTGGACACCAATGAATATTCAAGAGGAGGCGGGCGCACCGCCCACCTCCCGCACCGCCCGCACCGCCTGCGACCCCCCTTCCCTGCACCACCCTCCGACATAAAATAATTCAGGGGTGCAGGGGGGGTGAAAAAAACGTTATTTTGGGCATTTTAAAGTTTGATCCCCGCCGGTCAGTCTGAATTGACCTGCGGTTTGCTGCGATCGCCGATACGGGGGGGGGGGGGGTTGTCATATGACCACCCCCCGGCGTTGTGACAGGATGCCCGCTGGGCATCCTGTTCCGATTAACCCCCACAGCGCCGCAATCTCGTTTTAAACTCATGACGTACCGGTGCATAACAAATTTGGAGGCTTTATTGCCATGAGAAAATATTTTATGTTGGGAGTGGAGGTAAAACTTTGCGGATAGAGAGTGGAGAAGTTTTTTAAGAGTGGTTCTATATGCGGTAAGTTTGGTTAGGTGGAGCTTTAATAGTGATTGCTTATGTAATTTTTCAAGTTGCTTTATGTTGTTATGCAGATCTTCAATTTGTTTAGTTTTGAACTTTTTCAAGATGGGAGCCAATACTAATCAGATGTCCTCTTATGAAAGCTTTGCAAGCGCCCCACAAAGTTTGGGGGGAAATTTCAGGGGTATCATTGAGAGCGAAATAGTCTGACAGTAATTGTTGTATTTGGTATCTGGGAGGCCTAGAAGTTGTTTGTTTAGGCGCCAGGTCTTATGTGTATGTTTTGGCTTTGGGCTATTTAGCGATAGGTATATAGGGGAGTGATCTGATAGGAGGATTGTTCCGACGTCAGCCTCAGAACAAAGGTGGAGGTGGTCTTTTGAGACAAACAGGTAGTCCAAACGTTGATACGAGCCGTGGACCGGGTAGAAGAAGTTGTAGTCAATGGTATCAGGGTGCAAGGTTCGCCAAGCATCAATCAGATGTGCTCTCCCGAATTTTGAGGCAAGGGAACTTAGCGCTCTCTGAGAGTGGCAGGATTTGTGTGAAGATTAATCTATTAGAGGGTTGATGACCAGATTAAGGTCTCCTCCAAAAATAGTAATGCCTTCCTGGAATGAGTCCGCCTCATCTATAACCTGTTTTAGCCATTGACCTTGTTTGCTGTTAGGAGCATAAACAATAATGAGAGTATATGTGTGATGTCCTATTTGCCCTTTTACCATTTAGAATCTCCCTTCCGGGTCACTTTTTTGTTCTAGTAATTGAAAGGGGAATCCTCTTTGAAAACCTATGCTGACTCCTTTGGAGTTAGATGAGGGGGATCCACAATGGAACCATTGGGAGTAATAGGAGTAGTCAAGGTTTGGGAAATGGTTAATTTTCAGATGTGTTTCTTGTAGAAACAATACGTTAGCTCGGTCTTTCTTTAGAACCCAAAAAATTTGGCTCCTTTTTGAGGGAGAGTTAAAGCCCTTTACATTGTAAGAGGCTATCTGCATGTCAGTCATTGAGAATATTTAGAGAAGAAAGACAAGCTAAGGCAGCTATGTATGAAGCATATATGTGTGAAGATGAAAAAGTGGTACTCATCGTTTTGAAGATGTGAGAAGGGAGTTCTAGGTCTTCCTTTGGTGCGACCGGCCTGCTCCTGCAAGTGTGTTCTAGGATGGCAAAAATGACAGAGAAGGTAAACAGAAACAAACTTAAAACAAAACATTAACTTAAGGTAGTCTTGGGGTGGGACTACCAGTTGGGTCATTGAGGGGATAGGGTGGTCCAATAACCTTAGGCCAGCCCATCTCTAACCCTATTTCGGAGTAGATAATGGTCTGGAGTATCACACCAGCCCAATGGGACTGGTCCGAGACCCAGACCCCTGGCATTTGGGTCAAGTGTGTAGACCCCTGACAACATGAAGTCTCCACCCTCAGGTCAAAAGTGGGCAAGGAGAGGGGAAGCCACTAAGTGGGTTCCAGGGGACAGAAGAGATTAGGTGGGGGGGAGAAGAGAGGGAGAGGGAGGGGAAGGGTAGGAAGAAGAGGTTTGAAGACGTTGAGACTAGTGAGTAAAATTAAAGGGATTTTGCACAGAGAAAACAGTATTGCATCAAAAAGATGGCTGTCCCAATAATATAGATATGGTTGAGTGTATCTTCAGGAACTTTTCTTCTGTGTGTCAGGGGACTTGATAGGAGAAGTCCTCTGGTTTAGGAAGGAGCATGGAAAGTTCACTTTAAAAGGTATCTGAGGCAAGACGTCTCGGGGCTAATGGAGTGTTCTTCTTTTGTCGCTGGGACTGTGGAGTTAGGAAAGACTCAAAGGGGGTAATTTTCAGGATATCTGGAAGGGAGTCCAGATCCTGGATGAGATCCCAGTTTTCGATTTCTAATGGTGAGATCTCCAAATGGTCATAAACTTAATCTAGGTCAGAGTGTGATCTGCTGGTGAAACAGCGACCATTGTGGAAGAAATAGAGCCCAAATGGAAAGGTCCAGCGGTAAGCTATGCTGTGAGACCTGAGCCACTCTGTTAGGGGTTTGACCACCTTGCGCTTTCTCAGGGTCGCGGGAGCCAGATCCTGGTATATGAAGATCTTGTTGTTAGCAAATAGCACCTCCGAGATCTCTCGAGCTTTAGAGAGCACTGCTTCTTTCTCCTGGAAATTGAGAAATCTACAGATGATGTCCCTGGGTGGTTCTGCCGGTTTTGGCCTGGGACGGAGAGCGCGGTGGGCTTTTTCTAAGGTGACCAGCAGGGGATGGTCAGGGCCTAGTAAGTCCCTGCATATATTTTGTATTACCTCATGTATTTCGGAGGTCGGGACTGATTGCGGGATCCCCCAGAACCTCAAGTTGTTTCTCCGCCCGCGGTTCTCCTGGTCCTCCAGGGCGGTGTGGATCTCATTCAGGTATGCTTGGCACTTGTGCAAGTTGGAGGAGGTAGCGTGCTGAAAATCGACTATGGCCGATTGAGTCAACTCCAGGGCCTCTACTCTGGACCCTACTTGTCTGATGTCTGGGAGGAGGGAGGAGAGTTCGTTAAGAACCAGTTCCAACGCTTTTGTTAGGGCCATCTTGAGGAACTTTCTGGAGATCGGCAAGCTTTGTTTGTTACCAGCCTCTTCTGCTTCGCTGTCTCTCTCCTATGTATCCGTCCCTTCCTCTCCGGCATCACATGTGGCTGCGGGCGCCATCTTTGATTCTGTGGCCAAGCCTGCAGCGGCAGCTTTTTTGATAAATGTATCCATTTCTCCACTACTTTGGAGCGATCTATGCTGGTGGGAGGAATCACTGCGTTTAGAATTCCCGATTTTGACCATTTTTGGCCAGGTAAGCTAGCGTTAGCTGGGGTTATGATCAGCTTATGGATCGGAGCTTAGAGACACACAGCCATTCAGCTCAGGTGCTAGCTCTGCCACCCCTGAGAGACCCTGTTTAATGAGTCTCCAGCGCTTAAACCCAGGACACCAGAACCCCGTCAACACCATGTGGAGTGGAGGAAACAAAACTGCAAACCACCATCTTGATACCTGCTGTCTTGCAGTGAGTGCTGATACAGAGAGGCAGGCAAGATATCCCCACTCCTACACTTACCTCCAAATTCTTCCATCTCCCCTTCTTCTTAGCGCACCTTGTTTCACATTCTCACATCAAACGCTAGATACCACATAGTTGACAGACTTTTTGTCTGGCACTGAGGGAGAGAAAGGCTGCTGTGCAGCAAGCCATTTGCAGTCACCAGAGATTTATGTGACTCTCCAAGTAGCACCTGACATCTCATTTATCCTTGCTTCTTTTTATTGCTCCTAAAGCCTTCTAGAGAGGTTGGTATGACCTCATCAGTGAGTACAGACTCCTCCTCCTACCCAGATAGCAAGGATAACTTACCACAAACTTGTGGCAGGGTAAAATTGCAAGTCTTGTTAACTTGCTTCACACATTCTCTGGCAAGTTGTACTCTTGCAGAGCACTTGCAGCACAAGTTCTAGTTGACACTTTTTCAACTTGCATCAAATTTGCTTGGCAAGTTTCTAGCAAGAGCAAATTTGCAGTAGCGAGTCTACAGCAAGAGCTCTGCAAGTCTCAGTAAGAGCTTTGCAAGTCTACAGTAAGTGCCATGCAAGTCTACGGCAAGAGCCCTGCAAGTTTACGGCAAGAGCCCTGCAAATGTACGGCAAGAGCCCTGCAGGTCTACGGCAAGAGCCCTGCAAGTCTAAGCAAGAGTTTTGCAAGTCTCATTTTTCATACGGCCTATTCACTAAAAAGTAAAGAGGTGAATATCAGGAGAATTGCAAAATCTAGGCCAAAGTGACAGAAGTAGAAGAAATAATCTTCCATTCAAATATTCAACCTACTTTGGCCCATATTTTGCCATTTCCCTGACAATTCACCTAGATTCACTGAGTAGATTGAGATAAAACTGATCTAAATAAAAATGATCATTAAAATATAATAAAATCAATACATAACACTGCATTATATCTTACAAACTTTTTTTTATTATGTTGAACAGTTAACAAAACATGAAAAAGATTTTTTACAAAACCAATACTAACATGGTACAAATAGGTACAATGGTACAAAAATTGTAAAAGTAGATCATCTTTTTCTGTCCTATTGTCACGGCCTATGGTCGTGACTCTTTGTGTCGCATGCAGTTGCCAGCGGTCTGCTTGTTGTCTACCGCAGGTGAGGACAGTTTGTATGTTTGTCTCACGTGTGGTTGCCGCTGGCAACATAATGAGGTTTGGCAGTGTAGCAGCATCAGCTGGTTGCTAGACGGCTCGCTGTCAAGGCATGCGGTTGCATCTGGCAACATATGTATGTATGAATTCACTTTCCCTGTTTGGTGTGCACAGGATTTATGTTATGTGTGCATTTCCCCTTTAAGTGACACTTACCTTGTCTGGTGTTGGAAGGGTTAACTCCTTTCCTAGTTTGTGGGTGTGGGTGTGGCTACTTGGGCTATTTAGCCTCTGCTGCATCCCTGTAGCTGAGGGGTACTCCAGCCATGCCTTATGCTGGAGTCATCCTCCTGGTCTTATACCATCTGTCCAGTGAGGGCCACCCTTGTGGTCATAAAACATGTACTGATGTTAAGCTTATGTTTGTGTGGTGTTTTACCTTATTGCAGCTATGGATCTGGTTCCTGTGTGTTTAATGTGTGTGTGCTGTCTCCCTCTATGTTTGGTGTGGACATCAGCATTTGAGCACGGGTTCCAGTCAGTGTGTCTGTGGCAGGTAGGTGTGGAAGTGGTTTCACTCACCTGCCATATCCATATGTTGTATATGTTTCCCTTTCCTTGCAGCTTGGCCAGTTTAGACTCCTGTTCGTCCGTGTTTAGGAGGAACAGGTTGTCTTACCCTGCTCCTAGTCCAGGGATTTCCTGAGGGCTAGTAGGAACCCGAGGTTCCTGAGTATGAGCCCTCCTACCATTTGGGTTGACTCATACGGTTAGGAGTCAGGGTCAGAGTTAGGGACACTTTAGGAGGTGACCTGCTCCCTGATTCTGTTGTCCTGGCCTAGCAGCTTCCTTATTCCTATAACATCGCACGGTTGAGGGTTTCCCCCACTCTCAGCCATGACACCTATGGGCTTGAATTTGGAACTGGCCTGTTAAAATAAAAACAAAAACAATAATTACATATCACCAACATGTAATTTCTATAGCTAAACAGTACTAGCTAACAGTACCTCAATTTCAGTTTTACATGAGTATTTTAATCAATAGACACATTAACTCTTAGATGCAACTAACTAATTAGGACATTGGCAGTCTTAAAGGAGAACTATGGGGTTAGGGCTTTTCCACATAGTTCTCCTTAGAGTAACGGGAGCACACAAACTAGCGTCCTTCCGTCACCCTAAGCTCAGTATACCGCGAACTACACCTCATGGTATACTGAGATGCCACAGTATACCGCGGAGACGCCGCAGCTGAAGCGGATCCCGACAAATATGTCTGGATCTGCCCAGCTGCATGAGTGACAGCTGGCTCTGCCTATCAAGAGGCAAAGCCAGCTATACCCGCCCCCTCCCCGTCCGTTCCGCCAGTCAGCACTGAAGGATTGGAGCAGGGAGGGGGGAATCCAGTCCCTGCCTTGTCACGGCAGAGAGCCGTGACAGGATCGAGAAGTGAGCAAACGCCGGTATTTGTTCGCCCACTTCCCGATCTACTGAGCCGACCTGTGACAGTCTCATTGTCACAGTTTGGCTAGAACTATAAGGTGAGTGAAAAGCACTCAACTTTATAGTTATCCTTTAAATAAGTTAAGAGGGGGTGGGATCCTCATAATATCCACTATGGAGCCTCAAAATTCATCTTGGTTCATGCTCTACTCTTCACTTAGAGCAGTGGTTCTCAACTAGAGGGTTGCAACCCAATAGCAGGTCGCAAACCCACAGTTGAGGGCAGGGCTGCCCTGTAGACTTTATAGTTGGCGCATACAGTACTGGCTCTATAGGGGACAAGCAAGTATAGGATAAATAAGGGTCCATGGTGTATACATGAGTGTTCAGTAAGCAGCAACTTTTGAAAACAAAATATTATAATAATGTTACCACCTATCTACACTGCGTGCAGAATTATTAGGCAAATGAGTATTTTGACCACATCATCCTCTTTATGCATGTTGTCTTACTCCAAGCTGTATAGGCTCGAAAGCCTACTACCAATTAAGCATATTAGGTGATGTGCATCTCTGTAATGAGAAGGGGTGTGGTCTAATGACATCAACACCCTATATTAGGTGTGCATAATTATTAGGCAACTTCCTTTCCTTTGGCAAAATGGGTCAAAAGAAGGACTTGACAGGCTCAGAAAAGTCAAAAATAGTGAGATATCTTGCAGAGGGATGCAGCACTCTTAAAATTGCAAAGCTTCTGAAGCGCGATCATCGAACAATCAAGCGTTTCATTCAAAATAGTCAACAGGGTCGCAAGAAGCGTGTGGAAAAACCAAGGCGCAAAATAACTGCCCATGAACTGAGAAAAGTCAAGCGTGCAGCTGCCAAGATGCCACTTGCCACCAGTTTGGCCATATTTCAGAGCTGCAACATCACTGGAGTGCCCAAAAGCACAAGGTGTGCAATACTCAGAGACATGGCCAAGGTAAGAA
Source organism: Bufo bufo (assembly GCF_905171765.1). NCBI lineage: Eukaryota > Metazoa > Chordata > Amphibia > Anura > Bufonidae > Bufo > Bufo bufo. The sequence continues at coordinate 577,161,851 of NC_053389.1, forward strand.
AGGCTGAAAGACGACCACCACTGAACAAGACACACAAGCTGAAACGTCAAGACTGGGCCAAGAAATATCTCAAGACTGATTTTTCTAAGGTTTTATGGACTGATGAAATGAGAGTGAGTCTTGATGGGCCAGATGGATGGGCCCGTGGCTGGATTGGTAAAGGGCAGAGAGCTCCAGTCCGACTCAGACGCCAGCAAGGTGGAGGTGGAGTACTGGTTTGGGCTGGTATCATCAAAGATGAGCTTGTGGGGCCTTTTCGGGTTGAGGATGGAGTCAAGCTCAACTCCCAGTCCTACTGCCAGTTTCTGGAAGACACCTTCTTCAAGCAGTGGTACAGGAAGAAGTCTGCATCCTTCAAGAAAAACATGATTTTCATGCAGGACAATGCTCAATCACACGCGTCCAAGTACTCCACAGCGTGGCTGGCAAGAAAGGGTATAAAAGAAGAAAATCTAATGACATGGCCTCCTTGTTCACCTGATCTGAACCCCATTGAGAACCTGTGGTCCATCATCAAATGTGAGATTTACAAGGAGGGAAAACAGTATACCTCTCTGAACAGTGTCTGGGAGGCTGTGGTTGCTGCTGCACGCAATGTTGATGGTGAACAGATCAAAACACTGACAAAATCCATGGATGGCAGGCTTTTGAGTGTCCTTGCAAAGAAAGGTGGCTATATTGGTCACTGATTTGTTTTTGTTTTGTTTTTGAATGTCAGAAATGTATATTTGTGAATGTTGAGATGTTATATTGGTTTCACTGGCAAAAATATTCAGATTTGATATTAATGAGTTTTTTGGGTTCATTGAGAACATGATTGTTGTTCAATAATAAAATTAATCCTCAAAAATACAACTTGCCTAATAATTCTGCACTCCCTGTATATTAATATTACCAATTTCTACAATGGCGTTACTTAGTATTCGTTGCCTCCAAAGCTGGCTAGTTGTCTTTGACTGGCAAAGCCTTTCCTCAAAATCATAGGTGGACTGTTCAGTTGATGTCTAGCCTAGTAAACCTACAATGGGTTTCCAAGAGTGGAAGTGAAAAAGTAGAGAGAGGTAACAACCCTGATGCTATGCTCATGATCAGCCATACTAGGAGCCTTCTAGCACCCTCAGCCATGCCCCATACCAGCTTCGGGGACATGTACTATCCAAAGAGCCTGCAGCCTGAGCTGGAGCAGCAAAAGCCCAAGCAGCACCAAAATTTCCTCCTCAAACCCTGCCCACCTCCATCTTATATTCTGAGTTGGTCGCTAGTGGTTTGTGCTGCGCTTAGTGAGAGCCACTTCAGCCTCCTCCTAGAGCAGCAGTATTAGTTCTCTAGCTGCGCGGCAGCTGGGTAGGATCAGAGCGAGGGGAGCAGGCTTATATCATACACTACATCATTATATCGGGAGTGGCAGGAGTTAGTGTCGGCACTATATAGTTGTGTGTACATACAGCACACTATATATGAGCCCACACCGGCCACCAGAGAGCTCACACTGGCCTTTTTGCTGCATAGCAGGGGACCACAAACCACAGACTGGATACAGACCAAGCAGCTGGCCCCTCCAGACCGCAATCGCCAATGACACCCAGGGTCCTCCTCTGTTCCCCACTGAGCACTGGAGGATGGAACAGTAGCTTTCGTCCTCTCCAGCCATAGCCACCTCCCCCTCCCAGGCCTCTCGAAGCAGCTCCCATGTGATTAATGCACTCTACTGCACGCCTTATGCACTACTTTTAATTTTTTTTTACTTCTTCACACTCAAATAGATGGTATTGCAGTACTATGCATTGCGGTTGAACACATTGCCCTAAGGAGCTTCATTTGAGGTGCCATTCAAATGAGTCAACGTAATGGAGCACTCCTATGGGACAACCAACGTCATTGCAACTCCAATGTGGACAACAAATTATTATGTGCCCCCAATAAAATTGGCTGCCCCCTTTTGCAATTATTTAAGGGAGCACACTGTTGGTTGCAGCTAATATAAGCTGGCACTCTGATGTGGACAACTAATTATTGAAGGGGGGATGCATACTGATTGCACCTAGGAGGGAGGTGAGGTGGAGTCCGTGCGCAATTCACTCTCACTCCTACCCCTTACCCTTGCGTGTGTACACTATGCCGGCACCTGGGAGGAGTGATGAGTGAGTGTTGTCATTCTTTGACAGAACGTGTGTTACTTCCAAGATTAGCAGGTGAAAATCCAATCTTAAATCATAAAACAGTAGTGATGCACCGGCGCTTGCACTTGGTTAAGCTGACGCAGCGGTACCGCAACGGTATCGCCACCGTTGGATATCAAATAAATGATGTATGCAATATATGTATAGGTACTGCGCGACTTGTACTCCCTATTACTTTCTCAATCAGGATGGCACCATGAAGATACGCAGTGGATATAACAGGAACTTACAGTTCAGTTGTGATGTCTTAATCCTAGATGTTCCTCTGTGGGCACTGTTCTTCTGCGTCTTTCCGGTTCTCTTCTTTTTTCTTTTTTCTTTTGTTTTTGGTGCCGTCCGGGATGAGGGAAGGTTGAGGGAGCTGGGCCCTAATAGTAACAAATGTTTTAAATAGAATTGTTTCTTGAGCTTGCCCCGGCCGGTGGCACAGCTCGTGGTTTTAAAAAAGCCGCTTATTCGCGCTCGCTCGGAGCGCTGTGTGACGTCACGGCAGTGGCTACGGTGGACCAGGAGGACCAAAGTTTTCTCCAACGCGTTTCGATTAGTTCGAACTAATCGAAACGCGTTGGAGAAAACTTTGGTCCTCCTGGTCCACCGTAGCCACTGCCGTGACGTCACACAGCGCTCCGAGCGAGCGCGAATAAGCGGCTTTTTTAAAACCACGAGCTGTGCCACCGGCCGGGGCAAGCTCAAGAAACAATTCTATTTAAAACATTTGTTACTATTAGGGCCCAGCTCCCTCAACCTTCCCTCATCCCGGACGGCACCAAAAACAAAAGAAAAAAGAAAAAAGAAGAGAACCGGAAAGACGCAGAAGAACAGTGCCCACAGAGGAACATCTAGGATTAAGACATCACAACTGAACTGTAAGTTCCTGTTATATCCACTGCGTATCTTCATGGTGCCATCCTGATTGAGAAAGTAATAGGGAGTACAAGTCGCGCAGTACCTATACATATATTGCATACAATCTTAAATCATGCCAAACTCTCAAGAATAATCCAGTTGGTTTACATAATTGTTTAAAATGGGAAATACAGGCCCTGAAGTTAATTTTATTTAAAACTAATGCAACAGGCATCAACTGCTCTACATAGAACATCTTTTCTACTGTATAGGCCACCAAACCATAGAAGAGATGTCTTTGTGTTTTCTGAACTGTAAAAAGTTTTCTCACTATGGTCTCCTCCATCTCTCTGCCTACATCCCTATGCACTCCTTTTACTTACATCCCCTGTCATCCTTCCCTCTGCATCCTCTGCTACCCTTAACTTACATGCCCGGTAATCCAACCCACTGTCTCCCCTGCATTACTTCACTTGCAATCCCTATGCCCCATCCATCTGCATCCCATGCATGCTTTTACTTGGATCCTCGTACCCTATCCAGAGGCAGCACCCTAATTAGAAAAATTAGGAGGCCGCTCGCTCCAGTACACCTTCACCTCACAAATGCATGAGAACACAGTTGTTTAAGCCTTGCAAATTCTAGATCCGCCACTGACATTTCCCCCCATAGAGGGGCAAACTGTCACGGAACTAGCAGGGTGCCATGGGGCCCTGGATGGGAAGTTACCAAGGACCCTTATCCTTCATGCTGTGCGCAGCAGCAGCAAGCGCTTTTTGTCAGTCAGCTCAATGAGGGGTGGAGGACCCCCGAGGAAGACACATTTGGAGCTGAAAGGACACCAGTTAGGTAATATAGAAGGCTGCAAGGAGAGTTGGACTGGGGAACAGCTGGGGCAGAGAAGGCTGCCTTGTACAGCCAGCCATCATTCCTGTGCCGCAGTCTAGTACTGAAAAGGTAGTATGGTTAGTGTTAGTGTAGGGTCCTGCTCAAATGAGTCTACCTTGTCCTGCTGGCAGACTTCATATTTTTTGTGCAAAATCAGTTCCCTTACCCTTAAAATTTTGAACATCCTGATGACTGACTTGTAATATGCTTTTAATTTTCATATATTAAGTTGTAAGAGTGTTAAAATAAAAGTGGGTGCACTTAAGGACTCGGTGGGATGACCAGTGGGCGGACTTCGTGAGACAGCCAGTGGGCAGACTTGTTGGGACAGTCAGTCTCGATGGGATAGTCAGTGGGTGGGCCTGTGGAGTGTTGGTGTGCAGCTAGGGGTCTCACACCTAAAGCTGTGCAAGGGGCCCCAACATTTCTGATAGTTAAACCTTCTAATGGGAATCTGTAGCGTGCATTATGGAGAAATAAGCTCTTCATCAATAAGGCTTTAAGTGTGATCTAGCCCAAACAGAATAAAGTACATTTAAAATAAGTGACTCAATTGGCTCAATGAAACAATTCGGAAAAAAATTACTGCCCACCTGCAACTACGAACAATTTGTGTGTGAGCTTGGTTCAGCCAATCACCAATATTTTTCTGCATATCGTGATCTGTAGCCTCTTTTAAGACTGTTCGACATGCTTCTGTAATAAACAAAAAACACACCCATAATAGAGTATATGATTGTTATCAATATGTAATGAAAAACATGCTTTAGAGATATCCTGTCTCACTTAAGAAATATATTCAATACAGGTTTGAATACCAATATTCCAAAATGTCAACCCATATGTACTGTACTTCATTGGTCCTTTGTATTTTGAAAATGATCTATCTTTAATACTAAAAAAATATATTACCCAGTTAGGAGTGTAAAAACACCTCAATGTAATATTGCACTAAAATACACATATATAACACAGAAAAGGCGGCTCTCCACTGGTTTTTCTGGTAGCAGGTGCTCTTGCCCAATTTGACTCACCCTCGTCAATAATAAGTAGATTCAAAATGTATAGTAATAGCGGGCAGGCACTCTATTTATGGGTTCATGAAAAGGCATTTTTATTTAGTTGATTTAAAATACCATAAAACAATAGAAAATAGAAATATAACAACAATAAAATAGTAATAAATATCTATAGAATATATCTTAAGGTTAATATAATAGCAATCTCAATATAGCAGCAGTTAATAACAATATCAATTAAATAGTGGCAGTTGATGGATAGCAGCAATGTTCGTACGATTGTAATAAAGGGTAGATAGCAAAAAATTTCTATGTAGTCTCCCCTTGTGCAAACCACTGATTAGTGGGAATGTTGCAACAATGTTCTTGATAGTTACAAAATTACGTTTGATCGTTTAGATGTGACAATATTGCAACAATGTTGCAACAATGTTCTAAGTAGTCACAAAATTGCATTTGATCATTAGATGTCTTCTTATCTTTCTTTCATATGTCGTGTGGAAAATCAGATTTAGTTTTTAGGAAGTCTCTATTATATGCCTTCAATGTTTTAAATATTCTTTTACTCACGATTAGGCTGTTTTTCTGGTGCGGCGTCCCGCTCCTATTTTGAGAAACAGACTGACCTTTGTGATTCGGATCCTTCAGTCTCAGCTTGTTCAGAAGTCGGCGTGCCACATGCTATGGCGGCGTCTCTGTTAGTTATTAGTTCCGCCCCTTCAATATTCAGGTCGCCTTTTGACTTCTTTGTTTCAGCTGTCAGGGTTCCGATTTATAAGTAAGAGGTCAGTTTCCGTGAGTGTCTTGAATTCAATTCCTCTTAGAGCGCTCCAGTGATGTAAATCCGTTCAGAGTATGCTTTTTCAACCAAACATGTTTCGGAGCTCAACTCGCTCCTTCCTCAGTGATCAAGCATACCTCACATCCTGTCTTCCTTTTATTCTGTGCCGATCTGTTAGAAAAGCAGGAATCTGATCCGGAATTGTCTCTTTGTATTATATAACTTCCAATTCTCTATTATAGAGATATTTAAGTCATTTCTTATTAGGCACCGCTGCTTGTAAGTATTTTTAAAAAGCTTTAGATATTCTTCGATTGCTTTCAAAGATAGTTGCAATGAATATTTAGACATTATATATATAAAGAAATATAAAAATATAAAAATATAAAATATTTCATAAAATATTAGAGAGGTATATATAGTATATAAACACTTCAGTTCTAAATACATTTAATAAAATGTCCTATTGTGAAACATCCTGTTATAAAATAGAATAGAGACATCTGAGGGATATGTAGTTTTTTATATCCCTCAAAAATACTACATATCCCTCAGATGTCTCTATTCTATTTTATAACAGGATGTTTCACCATAGGACATTTTATTATATGTATTTAGAACTGAAGTGTTTATATACTATATATACCTCTCTAATATTTTATGAAATATTTAATATTTTTATATTTCTTTATATATATATAATGTCTAAATATTCATTGCAACTATCTTTGAAAGCAATCGAAGAATATCTAAAGCTTTTTAAAAATACAATAAAGACACAAAACAAAAACAGAAGAAAACACGGAGAGGACGAAAGAAAACACCATCACAGGACATAAAAGAAATGGATGCTATTGTAAATTTGAGTGACACAAAATTATCTGATTAGGGTGTTAAACAAAGGGCTAAAATTTGCACCGACACCAAGGGATAGTAAATTTGAGGCGTATATTGGCGTAGAAAAATTCATAAGGAAAATTTGTTTGAAAAAGTATTTTTTAAAAATCCAATTTCAGTACAGGCGGAGAAAAATTATAAATATACACATACAGAGCTAAAAGAAACCTCAAAAAAAATTCCTAGACAAGAAATAGGTCAGGAAATTGCAGCTTTTAGGTAGTGTATTAGTTCTGACATAAGGAAATTAAAAAGTGGACGAAACAACAAAAATAATATAACGAATCAAGAAAGACAGGCAATTAACCACCTCCGGACCGCCGAACGCAGCGACGCGTCCTGGAGGTGGTTGATTGATTTCTCCTGGACGCATATACGCGTCCTCTCGCGAGACGCGAGATTTCGGTCACAGCCGGCCCGCGCATGCGCATCGCGGGCCGGCAAAAGTTCGAGGAGTATTGCATCAGCAACCTGCCAGCCAATGATCGTTGCTGGCAGGTTGCTGATTTTTAAAAAACCGAATCAGAAGCCATCTAACACCTTATATTAGTAAATATATGGTGTTAAATGGCTTGTATGCTCCTCTGCTGGTCTTTTTCGTCGGTTGGTTCCAGCAGAGGAGCAGACAAAACTGTGAGTACCCACCAAACACTACACCTTAGCGCCAGATCACCCTTCATCACCTCCATCATTCAAATTAACCCTTTGATCGCCCCCTGTCAATCACCTAGTGAAAGGGAAAAAAGTGATCACTTTTTTTTTTCCACTGGTATTGACTGTTAGGTTTAGGTTAGTTTAGGTCCCTTGGTTAGGTAGTTAGCGTCAGTTAGCGCCCAGCCCACCGCACCGCAGTCAATTATTCACTGATTAGCATATCGCTAATCAGCATTTGTACTTTTATAGTATCTATAAGTGATCAAAACTGATCACAGTCAGATCTATAATTGTATTAGTGTCACCTTAGCTCGCCCTCCACCCAAAACGCAGTGTTTGCCCGATCAGGCCTGATCGGTCGCCCACACGTGCGTTCACCCACGCCCGCCCCACCGCAGTGACAAAAAAATGATTATTTTTTGATCACCGCACAATCACTTTACAAGCACTGCGGCGATAAAAAAATCAGTTTTGATATTTTTTATCAATCGCAGCGGCCTCCGGTACTTCGCTAGCCTCCCCTTTGTAAGACAGGCTTGCTTTTTTTCTTGGGTAGTCTCAGGGAATACCCCTAAATTTAGTAGTCCAAATGTCAAACAGGGGGTATTCTTCTAAAGAGGCCTACAGGATTCTGACCCAGTCGGATGAGGAATGGGAACCCTCATCTGACGAATCTAGCGGGTCAGAATATGAACCTGTAGAAAGCAGTGGCACTCTGACCCAAAGTTCGGACGAGGAGGTTGAGGTCCCTGATAGCACCAGGCGTACAGGGCCCCGTTGCGCTAGACCACAGGTTGTGCAGGATCCGTTTCAAGGGCAGCAGAGTGGGGCTGGCGCTGTCGGATTACGTGGTGAGGCATACACCAGCAGCGCAGCCCATCCTGGACCTAGTACCAGCACTGCCGTACAACCTGGTGAAGTGGCGAGCACCAGAAGGGCAGTTGAAGCTGGTACGGTGGCACGTGCAGTAGTTACCCCGTCGCAGCCACCGCAAAGACAGGCCCGTAGAGCCCCTAGAGTCCCTGAGGTGCTGGCAAACCCTGATTGGCAGTCACCAACTTCAGCCGCACCTGTAGTTCCCCCTTTTACCGCCCAGTCTGGAGTTTGGGTTGAGACAGCTCAGATCGGTTCGGCCCTGGGATTTTTTGAGCTGTTCTTGACTGCGGAGCTCTTGGACTTAGTCGTGGCAGAAACAAATCGGGAAGCTTTTATGCCCAGCCTTTCCGGTGGAAACCAGTCCAAGTTTCCGAAATTAAAATTTTTCTGGGCCTTCTCCTCAACATGGGTCTAACTAAAAAGCATGAATTGCGGTCATATTTGTCCACGAACCCGATTCATCACATGCCCATGTTCTCTGCTGCTATGTCCAGGACACGTTTTGAGACCATCCTGCGTTTCCTGCACTTTAGCGACAACAGCACCTCTCGTCCCAGAGGCCACCCAGCTTTTGACCGGCTCCACAAAATTCGGCCCCTCATAGACCACTTCAACCAGAAATTTGCAGATTTGTATACCCCCGAGAAAAACATCTCCATAGACGAGTCCCTAATACATTTTACCGGGCGCCTTGGCTTCAAACAATACATCCCAAGCAAGCGTGCCCGGTATGGGGTCAAATTGTATAAGCTCTGTGAAAGGGCCATAGGCTATACCCACAAATTTCGGATCTATGAGGGAAAAGATCAGACCCTGGAGCCGGTCGGTTGCCCTGACTACCTGGGGAGCAGTGGGAAGACAGTCTAGGACTTGGTGTCACCCTTATTTGGCAAGGGGTACCATCTTTATGTGGACAATTTTTACACAAGTGTGCCCCTCTTCAGGCATTTGTTCCTAGAACAGATTGGCTGCTGTGGCACCGTGCGACCTAGTCACGTGGGCTTCCCCCAACGGCTCGTTACCACCCGTCTTGCAAGGGGGGAGAGGGCTGCCTTGTGTAACGAAGAACTGCTCGCGGTGAAATGGAGAGACAAGCGTGACGTTTACATGCTCTCCTCCATTCACGCAGACACGACAATCCAAATTGAAAGGGCAACCCGTGTCATTGAAAAGCCCCTCTGTGTCCACGACTATAATGCGCTCATGGGAGGGGTGGACTTCAATGACCAGATGTTGGCTCCTTATTTAGTTTCCCGACGCACCAGACACTGGTATAAGAAGGTGTCTGTATATTTAATTCATTTGGCTGCCTATAATAGTTTTGTTCTGGGAGAACCCGATCCTTCCTCAAATTTCAGGAAGAGATCATCGAGAACCTCCTGTATCCAGGAGGTTCCGTGGCCCCAACCACCAGTGTAATGAGCCGTCTACCCGAGCAACATTTCCCCAGTGTCGTTCCTGGTACCTTAACCCAACCGTCACACCGAAAAAAATGTTGTGTCTGTAGCAGGAGTGGAATAAGGCGTGACACCCGCTATTTCTGTCCTGACTGCCCTGACCACCCTGCCCTATGCTTAGGAGAGTGTTTCCGGAAGTACCACACACAGGTACACTTAGCAAAGGGATTGCATCTCACAGGACAGGCACACAGGGCTATTAGGGCCATTTCTCTCACAGCTGCTGCAAACCTCTCCTTTAACCCTGGGATAAAGTGGATAACGTACTTCGCCACATCTTTGGGCGATTTGCGCTTTGCACATTGTCTCATGGGGAAGGAGAGGTTTGTTCTATAAAGGTAAAAAAAAATAAAAAATCACCGGTAAGTAAAAAAGTTAACGTTCAGTTCAATAAAGTTTATATGTTATGTTCAAAAGTTATTATAAAGTTAATAAATTTATTGCGTTGCGGCCTGGTTTTTTTTTTTTTTTTTTTTTTTTTTTACCTTCCAGGTGGACCAACCGATTGACTAGCTGCAGCACTGATGTGCATTTTGACAGAAGCATTGCGCTGCTGTCAGATTACACACAAGTCGGTGTATGCGGCGCTGCAAGACAAGATTTCTCCTCTGCAGTAAAAGATACGTTTGCCGAGGCATATGAGCTGAGGAGGCGGCGGTGTTCATATACTTTGGCAAACACTTTGTATATAAAAAATAAATAAAAAATCCCGGTAATGATTTATTCATTCACATCGATTGATGTGAATGGAGAAATCGGGTTTGCCAGGGCATACGAGCTAAGTGGGTATGGATGTTGGGCGGTGCTCCTATGTCCTGGCAGACGCCTTTCCCCTCCATTTTTTTTTTTTGCCTGAGATTTTTTCATCCACATTGATCGATGCGAATGAAGAAATCTGTGCCGTTCATTTTTTCTTTCAGCCCAGAGGCTGAACGGAAAAAGAAAATCTCATTACCTGTATGCTCAATATAAGGAGAATAGCAGAAACTCCTAATGCTGGCCATACATGTAATGATTGCGGAGACCCTCAAATGCCAGGGCAGTACAAACACCCCACAAATTACCCCATTTTGGAAAGAAGACACCACAAGGTATTCCCTTAGGGGCATATTGAGTCCATGAAAGATTGAAATTTTTGTCCCAAGCGGAAAGGGAGACTTTGTAAGAAAAAAAAAAAAAATAATCAATTTCCGCTAACTTGTGCCAAAAAAAAAAATTCTATGAACTCGCCATGCCCCTCATTGAATACCTTGGGGTGTCTTCTTTCCAAAATGGGGTCACATGTGGGGTATTTATACAGCCCTGGCATTTTAGGGGCCCCAAAGCGTGAGAAGAAGTCTGGTATCCAAATGTCTAAAAATGCCCTCCTAAAAGGAATGTGGGCCCCTTTGGGCATCTAGGCTGCAAAAAAGTGTCACACATGTGGTATCTCCGTACTCAGGAGAAGTTGGGCATTGTGTTTTGGGGTGTCATTTTACATATACCCATGCTGGGTGAGATAAATATCTTGGTCAAATGCCAACTTTGTATAAAAAAAATGGGAAAAGTTGTCTTTTGCCAAGATATTTCTCTCACCCAGCATAGGTATATGAAAAATGACACCCCAAAACACATTGCCCAACTTCTCCTGAGTACGGAGATACCACATGTGTGACACTTTTTTGCAGCCTAGGTGGGCAAAGGGGCCCACATTCCAAAGAGCACCTTTCGGATTTCACCGGCCATTTTTTACAGATTTTGATTTCAAACTACTTACCACACATTCTGGCCCCTAGAATGCCAGGGCAGTATAACTACCCCACAAGTGACCCCATTTTGGAAAGAAGACACCCCAAGGTATTCCGTGAGGGGCATGGCGAGTTCCTAGAATTTTTTATTTTTTGTCACAAGTTAGCGGAAAATGATGATTTTTTTGTTTCTTACAAAGTCTCATATTCCACTAACTTGTGACAAAAAATAAAAACTTCCATGAAATCACTATGCCCATCAGCGAATACCTTGGGGTGTCTTCTTTCCAAAATGGGGTCACTTGTGGGGTAGTTATACTGCCCTGGCATTTTAGGGGCCAGAATGTGTGGTAAATAGTTTAAAATAAAAATCTGTAAAAAATGACCGGTGAAATCCGAAAGGTGCTCTTTGGAATGTGGGCCCCTTTGCCCACCTAGGCTGCAAAAAAGTGTCACACATGTGGTATCTCCGTACTCAAGAGAAGTTGGGCAATGTGTTTTGGGGTGACATTTTTCATATACCTATGCTGGGTGAGAGAAATATCTTGGCAAAAGACAACTTTTCCCATTTTTTTATGCAAAGTTGGCATTTGACCAAGATATTTATCTCACCCAGCATGGGTATATGTAAAATGACACCCCAAAACACATTGCCCAACTTCTCCTGAGTACGGAGATACCACATGTGTGACACTTTTTTGCAGCCTAGGTGGGCAAAGGGGCCCACATTCCAAAGAGCACCTTTCGGATTTCACCGGCCATTTTTTACAGATTTTGATTTCAAACTACTTACCACACATTCTGGCCCCTAGAATGCCAGGGCAGTATAACTACCCCACAAGTGACCCCATTTTGGAAAGAAGACACCCCAAGGTATTCCGTCAGGGGCATGGCGAGTTCCTAGAATTTTTTATTTTTTGTCACAAGTTAGTGGAATATGAGACTTTGTAAGAAAAAAAACAAAACATCATTTTCCGCTAACTTGTGACAAAAAATAAAAAGTTCTATGAACTCACTATGCCCATCAGCGAATACCTTAGGGTGTCTACTTTCCGAAATGGGGTCATTTGTGGGGTGTTTGTACTGTCTGGGCATTGTAGAACCTCAGGAAACATGACAGGTGCACAGAAAGTCAGAGCTGCTTCAAAAAGCGGAAATTCACATTTTTGTACCATAGTTTGTAAACGCTATAACTTTTACCCAAACCATTTTTTTTTTTACCCAAACATTTTTTTTTTATCAAAGACATGTAGAACAATAAATTTAGAGAAAAATTTATATATGGATGTCGTTTTTTTTGCTAAATTTTACAACTGAAAGTGAAAAATGTCATTTTTTTGCAAAAAAAATAGTTAAATTTCGATTAATATCAAAAAAAGTAAAAATGTCAGCAGCAATGAAATACCACCAAATGAAATCTCTATTAGTGAGAAGAAAAGGAGGTAAAATTCATTTGGGTGGTAAGTTGCATGACCGAGCAATAAACGGTCAAAGTAGTGTAGGTCAGAAGTGTAAAAAGTGGCCTGGTCATTAAGGGTGTTTAAGCTAAGGGGGCTGAGGTGGTTAAACAGCTTCAAAAACAAGAAAATCTGATAATACGACCAGCAGATAAAGGAGGAGCTATAGTCATAATGGACGCAGAAAAGTATAACAATGAATGTCTAAGACAATTGACAGATTTGAATACTTATACTAAATTAAAAGGAGATCCGGGAGAACAATTCCATCACAAATTCCTACAATACTGCAAAAAGGGATAGCAATATTTTATTACAGCAGGAACATGATTTTATTATTAAAACGCAACGAAGATTGCCAGTATTTTATTGTCTCCCTAAAATTCATAAAGATCCAAAAAAAAACCCCGGTCTTCCCATAATTTCAGGGATCGGATCTTTGACCTCAAACTTGTCACAATACATAGACAGAATATTACAGCCATCAGTAAAAAAAGAGCGCGTCATATATAAAAGACACTACCCAGATCATTGAAATCTTGGAAAAATTTGAGTACAATCCAGATTGGATTATGGGGACGCTAGATGTGAACTCCCTATATACAATTATAAGTCATGAACAGGGAGTCACAGCAATGAAAAACCAATTAGAGACAAATAGTGGATTTTATACTGAACAAATAAGCTTTTTGGAGGAGGGGGTAAATTTTATTCTGTCACACAATTATTTTTATTTTGGATCTGATTTTTACCTCCAAACAAGGGGGACTGCCATGGGCACCAGGTTTGCCCCCAGTTATGCGAATTTATTTATGACAGATTGGGAGGACATCCATATTGGTCCTAGACTGGGGACAGACCTGGTGCTCTGGCAACGTTTTATACATGAGGTTATTTTTATCTGGAAGGGCGGAAGAGAGGAACTTTTAATGTTTTTAGAAGATATAAACATAAATATTTTTAACCTAAAATTTACCAGTAACGTGAATAATATAGAGACTGAATTTTTGGATTTATTAATCAAGAACGAAGAGGGAAGATATATATGTAGTACTTTCCAGAAGCCGACATGGAGAAATAGTTACATTTTATTCAGCAGCTGCCATCTCCCTAGATGGCTGCTGAATATACCAACAGGACAATTTGGTAGACTCAAACGTAATTGTACAAAAGTGGAACAGTTTGAGAAAGAAGCTGAGGATATGAAAATATATTTTCTAAATAAAAAGTACCCAATAAATATAGTAGAAAAATCACTATCCAAAATAAGAGAAAATGATAGAAACACCTTCTTTGAACCTAAAAATAAAGATAAGGATAAAAATAAGAAGGAAAATGGGAGTGGGAACTTGAAAGATGAAACACCAAGAATTATCCTACCATTCAACCCTGAATATAAGAAAGTGGAACGAATTATCAGACGCTATTGGCATCACATCCTGGAAGATAAAACTATAGGTACACTAATATCAAAAAACCCACAATTTGTGTACACAAAAGCACAAAACCTAGGATGCAAAATAGCGCCAACGACAAAACAAACCACAACAAAAAAGAAAGGAATATTACAACAGTGGAACCATTTAAAAGGATTTTATAGATGCGGGAGATGCTCAAACTGTAAACAAACCACTTTTCCGAGAAAAACACTAGAAGTACAATCTATACAAAATAATTTTAAAATTGAAATAAATGATTTACTCACATGTAACTCTGATAATGTATTGTATTTGATCCAATGCCCTTGCGGGAAACAATACATAGGTCGCACTAAAAGACTTCTGAAAACCAGGATAGCCGAGCACATTGGAAATATAAAGAAAGGATATGAAAAACATGTCCTGTCGAGACATTTTAAACAATATCACAATCAGAACCCCTCAGGTCTAGTGTTTACAGCATTTGAAAAAATAAATAAACACTGGAGGGGGGGCGATCATATATCCAGGATGTCCCGACAAGAATCAAGAAGAATCTTTGAGTTCGATTCCATTCAACCAAATGGTTTGAATGCTGAACTCGAGATCTTCGGCTTCCTGTAATATGGGGTGCCCCTGGTTGATGGACGATGGTGGTCTCTGTTTGATATCAGCACCCCCGTCTTCCCTTAACGAGGGGTCCCCCAAAAAACGACATATCCCTCAAAAAAACTACATATCCCTCAGATGTCTCTATTCTATTTTATAACAGGATGTTTCACAATAGGACATTTTATTATATGTATTTAGAACTGAAGTGTTTATATACTATATATACCTCTCTAATATTTTATGAAATATTTTATATTTTTATATTTTTATATTTCTTTATATATATAATGTCTAAATATTCATTGCAACTATCTTTGAAAGCAATCGAAGAATATCTAAAGCTTTTTAAAAATACTTACAAGCAGCGGTGCCTAATAAGAAATGACTTAAATATCTCTATAATAGAGAATTGGAAGTTATATAATACAAAGAGACAATTCCGGATCAGATTCCTGCTTTTCTGAAAGATCGGCACAGAATAAAAGGAAGACAGGATGTGAGCTATGCTTGATCACTGAGGAAGGAGCGAGTTGAGCTCCGAAACATGTTTGGTTGAAAAAGCATACTCTGAACGGATTTACATCACTGGAGCGCTCTAAGAGGAATTGAATTCAAGACACTCACGGAAACTGACCTCTTACTTATAAAGTGGAACCCTGACAGCTGAAACAAAGAAGTCAAAAGGCGACCTGAATATTGAAGGGGCGGAACTTATAACTAACAGAGACGCCGCCATAGCATGTGGCACGCCGACTTCTGAACAAGCTGAGACTGAAGGATCCGAATCACAAAGGTCAGTCTGTTTCTCAAAATAGGAGCGGGACGCCGCACCAGAAAAACAGCCTTATCGTGAGTAAAAGAATATTTAAAACATTGAAGGCATATAATAGAGACTTCCTAAAAACGAAATCTGATTTTCCACACGACATATGAAAGAAAGATAAGAAGACATCTAATGATCAAATGCAATTTTGTGACTACTAAGAACATTGTTGCAACATTGTTGCAATATTGTCACATCTAAACGATCAAACGTAATTTTGTAACTATCAAGAACATTGTTGCAACATTCCCACTAATCAGTGGTTTGCACATAGAAATTTTTTGCTATCTACCCTTTATTACAATCGTACGAACATTGCTGCTATCCATCAACTGCCACTATTTAATTGATATTGTTATTAACTGCTGCTATATTGAGATTGCTATTATATTAACCTTAATATATATGCTATAGATATTTATTACTATTTTATTGTTGTTATATTGCTATTTTCTATTGTTTTATGGTATTTTAAATCAACTAAATAAAACTGCCTTTTTATGAACCCATAAATAGAGTGCCTGCCCGCTATTACTATACATTTTGAATCTACTAAAATACACATCACTGACATATTCCAATAAAAAACATGCAAATCATAGGGTTTTAAATACACATAAACAAGTATATGGTTTGTACAGCGCTGGCCAATCGTAGCGCACAGCTCATAGCCTGGGAGTCCCAGGCTATGAGCTGTGCGCTACGATTGGCCAGCGCTGCAGCAAGGGACAACCCTAATACAAATACTCCGCCCCGTACAACAGAGGGAGCTGCACACACCGGAGCCTATACCGGGCGAACGGAGCGGCGCCCAGACATACTAGTAAGTGCAGGGGGACCCCTGGGCGCCGCTCTGCCCACTGATATAGTTAGTTTTTTGTTTTTAAACTAGTGAAAGGTCCTCTTTAAGGTGCCAGTGCATACCGGCCATTGCTACCTTATATTTGTGCACCTAAGGTGCTAGTGCATATCGGCTCTTGTTACCTTTTAGTGTCTTACACTGAATGTACAAGTGTGGACACGGTTGTTTCTGTTTCCAAGGAGTCCCCTGTGTGCGGGATCGTGGAGAATTGTATTCACATTGATCTTTTATTAATTTTGAGGGATATATCTTTTAATGTATAAGAAGTAAAAGTTATGTCTTAAATAGTCCAGATCACTATTCACTTCCCTTTTTTTTTCTTAAATTCAGGAGAGTGATCATTTTTTGATTCTCTTTAAGATCACACTGCGGATAAGGGGTGTGGTTGCACTGCCATTGTCTTTAATGCAAATCCACGCCCCCTCCAGCCCCAGAATGCAGGGGGAGTTTAGTGTGCGTTTCAGCGGCTACCACTCCGGAATGCACTGTAATTGGTGTGAATAAGCACTAAAACCCTTTTATACCTTGACACAAATTGCTCTAATTTTATTTTATTTACAATGTGGCTCGTCTGGCTACTGTAATTTTAAAGGCTGATTTACAGTCTTTCCCAGAATGCAAGGGATTGCATACACAAAGTCTCCTTGCGTCCTGGGGTAGGAGGGGGTGTGGCAGTGCCATTCATGTCATCAGCTGCACTAGAACGCATGGTAATACATTGCCCTGCGTTCATGTGTGGTGCAATCACAAAATATTGTGCATGCACATTTTTTTACAGGTGGGGTGTGTATGTGCAGTTCCATTGACATAAATAGCACTGCCATGCCCCCTCCCACCCCAGAACGTAAGGAGACTTTGTGTCTGCGATCCCTTCAGTCAATAGCATTACTTTTTTTTTTGGTTTGGGGGGCATACAAAATTTGCTATGGGGCCCTGTGATTTCTAGTTATGCCCCTGCATAGGATGCAGATTAAATCCAACTGTAGCTTGAATAAAAAATTAAAAAATGAATTCAAGAGCTTACCAGTTTGCTTTTCAGAGATTTGCTTGTTTTCAACGCATCATCCATTTTTTCAAACTATTCTACAGACTTTAGGGGCAGAAGATCACAAATGGATGTGTTGTTATCTTCTGCTATAGGAACATTTCTTTGTGCTTTGGCTTCCATTCTTTCCACAATTTTTTCAAGTCTCCCAGATATGTCTGACATCCACTGAAGAACAGCCGCCCATTTTCTTTTTTTTTTTTTTTTTAATTATTTATTTCTTATTTTGCAAAAATAACAAAATTATTGCATGTTGAAACACATACATTACAAATCTGAGGCATAATTTAACAACGCACAAACAAATATGACACTTTAGTCTGTGTTTGGTATTCAGCCTAGTGTGACAATGAAGCCCCTTGATTCATTCAACAAAAACCATATACAAATCAAAGGGCCAATGAAGAAGTGGCCACTGCCAGAACATAAAAGTAAATTCAACTGACAATAACAAGGAAAAAAAAAAGAAAGGGGTGGGGGGGGGGAGACACAAGACAGTGATACAAGAGGAAGAGTTAATGGACACTGGGTTCAGAGAAATAGGGGGAGGGTTGGGGGAGGGTAACTGGATTGTATGTGTAGGACCAGACGAGACTTTCATGTCAGTAAATTCCGATTATCCGGGGTATCCTGGAAGGAAAACCATGGGGACCACATAGCCACGAATGTTCTGTTACCACCTTTCAAAGATGCCGTGAGTTCCTCCATTCTCCGCATCTCCTCCACCTTCTGAATCCACATTCTCACAGAGGGAGGAGAACCAGACTTCCACCTTGCAGGGACACAAGCTCTGGCTGCTATAACCAGATAACGCAGACAGGATCGTCGAAATAATATCAACGGCAAGTCCGAAAGGAAGAGTAAGAAAAACTCTGGTGTGTTAGGAATTGAAAAGGGAAAAATGGAGGCCAGGGCCTTTTGGACAGATTCCCAGAAAGGTTTGACTTTGTCACATTGCCAGAAAATATGTAGGAGGGAACCTTGGTTGGCTTCACATCTCCAACAAAGGGGAGAGGCCGATGGGAACATTTTTTGGAGACGGGTAGGCACATAATACCACCTTGATAGTAATTTGTAACTGGCCTCCTGATATTTACTTGCAATGGATGATTTATGAGTAAACTGGAAAATTCTAAGCCACTGGTCGGAGGAAATATCCCTCTGCAAGTCCTGAGCCCATTTAGCTGAGTAGGGGGGGAGATAGTCCGTACCCGGCGTTACCAATGCCTTGTATAATTCTGAGAGAGAGTGCCGATAAAGGCCGGAGCCTATACATATCTTTTCAAAAGGAGTGAGCGCCCTATCAAATCCCTGAGAGGACGGGATAGAAGAAAGGAAGTGATGTAGCTGTCTTGACCTCCAAGGACCCAGAGGACAGGGATCTAACAGGCCTAATAATTCAGAGTAAGTGAGCCACCTACCAGAAGTTCTAAAGAATGGTGCCCTACACCTACCACTCGATCTCCACTGTGCGAACGGACCTCCTGAGCAACCCGCCGGGAAGTCCGGATGTCCCAAGACAGGGAACATCGGAGAGGGCGCTGGGGAAATTGTAGAGATCTGTTGGTACTTACGGAATTGAGCTAGGGTAGGGCCTATGAAAGGATGAGAGGAGAGGTCACTAGGGACCTTCCTATCTGTCCATGGTAGGAGGGCCAAAGGGGTCCGTGATATGAGTTGCTCAATTGAGATCCATTGTTTGAACTGAGTATGTCGGGACCAATCTACCACCCGTTGAAACATAGAAGCTGCGTAATACTTTCTTAGGTCAGGGATCCCCAGGCCCCCCCTTTCCTTCGGCACATGTAATAAGGATCTAGACAGTCTTGAATTTTTCCCTGCCCACAGAAATCTAAAGAGGTCCCGATGTACAATAGAGAAGAAACTGGCCTGAATGTGGATAGGAAGGGTCTGGAACAAATACAATAAGCGTGGGTGAACGTTCATTTTAAAAATGGCGCACCTGCCGAACCACGTATATAGGCCTTTGGACCATCTCTTGAGGTCTTCTCTGATCCGACTCAGAAGGGGAGCAAAATTCCTGGAGAAAAGCTCACGCAAATCCCTGGGAATCATTGTGCCTAAATATTTAATGGCACCTGTCGCCCAACGGAAAGGCAAGGAACCCGCCAGTTCGGCTTCCAGAGCCGATGGAATGGAGACATTAAGCGCCTCCGATTTCTGTAAGTTAATTTTCAGATTGGACAAGTTGTGGAATACTTTGAATTCCTCAATTAGGTTAGGGAGGGCAACTTGAGGATTGGTTATCATGAACATCAGGTCGTCTGCATATGCTGCTATCTTAAACTCCTTCTCTCTCACCGTGAGACCAGAAATGTCCGGGTTTTTCCTTTATAGTCCTCAGGAGTGGTTCTAGGGTGAGGATAAAAATTAAAGGAAATAAAGGGCAACCCTGACGCGTCCCATTCCTAATCTCAAAGGGAGGCGAGAGGACACCATTAACCTTTGTGGCTGCCGAGGGAGAGGAATATAGGGAACGGATCCATGTCAATAAGGAACCCTCCACACCCACATGGCTTAATACTGCAAATATCCAAGGCCAACCAACCCTGTCAAAAGCCTTTTTGGCATCTGTGGACAGGAGACATAGATTGGAACGGTGAATTTTGGCCAGATGGACCAGGTTCAAGACTTTTGTGGTGTTATCTCTCGCCTCCCTTGAGGGAATGAAACCCACCTGATCTAAGTGAATAAGGTCCGTCAGGTATGGAGTCAGGCGGGTGGCCAGAACTTTTGCGAAGAGCTTAATGTCCACATTAAGTAGAGAAATGGGCCGGTAACTAGCACAAGCGGTCGGGTCCTTGCCTTCTTTATGGATAACAGTAATGTGTGCATGAGACATGTCTTTAGGGAGAGGAACTCCGGAGCTTAATTTATTCAAGGCATTGGTAGGGGGAGTACGCAGGAGGGGAAGGAATCTCTTATAATAGGAGGCCGGTAGGCCATCTGGGCCTGGAGCCTTACTAGGTTGCATTGATTTCAGAGCCTCCCCAATCTCATCAGCTGTAAACGGACTGTTCAAACTCTCAATGGTCTCACTCGGTAATTTCGGTAAACCTGACTTAACCAAATAGGAGCTCATGGCCAAATTCAAGGCCTGACTAGATTGACTAGGTTGAGGAAGATTGTACAGGTTCTGATAAAATTAAGAAAAAGCTTCTGTGATCGAGTCAGGATTGTGTATTACTGGTCCCCGTGGTGGAGTTATGCATGGAATATAATTTCTTGCCCTTTGTTCACGTAGGGATCTGGCTAAGAGTCTACCACACTTATTGCCATATTCAAAAAAGTGTCTCCTACCCTGTGAAAGGAGGATTTTTGTACGGGTATCTAGTTTATCTTTAAGCTTGCACCTTGCCTGAGTGAGCTCAGCTCGAACAGACTGTGCATGGGAGCGTTTATGGATCTGTTCCAAATCGGAAATATTCTTTAAAATCTGGGAAATTTCCAGAGCCCTCTCCCGTTTACGCCATGCTCCATGTTTGATGAACTCCCCTCTGATCACACACTTATGCGTGGCCCATACCGTAAGGGGGGAGGCGTCATCTACTAGGTTTTCCTCGAAGTAGTGAGAAAGGGCCGAGTCAATACTCTGCGCCACCTCCATATCTTGGAGTAAGGATTCATTGAGACGCCATCTCCAGGACCGGGGCGAGGGCAGAGGGGATTTCAAGGACACATGCAGCATGGCGTGATCCGAAAAAGTAATTGGGTCAATAGTGGAAGAGGCAATAAGAGGTACTGCCGAGTGTCTAAGCAAAAAATAGTCTAATCTGGAATAAACATCTCTATGAGTGGAGTAGAATGTGAAGTCCTTGACCTCCGGATTAATCACACGCCATACATCTACCAGCTGATGAGAATGAAGGAGGCCCCTGAAACGGCGAATGTAAGAGTAAGGCAGGTGAGAGGAACCCTTGGAGACATCCACCAATGGGTCCAGGGCCACATTAAGATCTCCCCCGACCAGAAGCGTGCCCTCGGCAAAGCTATCCAATTTAGACAAGATTACCGTAAGGGCTCTCAATTGCTTTGTGTTGGGCAAATACACATTGGCCAAAGTATACAATTGGCCCCCTATTCTTCCCTTAACAAAGAAGTATCTGCCATTATCGTCAGTGCTAGAGTCTAGGAACTCCCGGGGGGTGGATCTAGCAATGAGGATACTCACACCTCTTGATTTAGAATCACTATAGCAGCTATGATAAGTGTCCGGGTAACGGGGGGAGCTAAACTGTGGCATAGTATCCCTACGAAAGTGTGTCTCCTGAATGAAGGCGATCTGTACCTTTTTACTCCATAGAAGCCGGAGAATGGAGGAACGCTTCTCAGGGGTATTCAGCCCATTGGCGTTAATGGAGGAAAAGGTGATCTCCGACATGATCCGAACCTGTTAAAAACAGAAAGTAGGGGTGGGGGGAATATGTGAGGAGGGGGAGGAAGGAAGGGACAAACACAAGGATGGGTAAACAATACTACAAGGTATACAAACAAATATAGACACGCCTATCAGGCGAAGTATCAGAACCAGCTAATCTGGTTCAGATAAAATTCAAAACCAAAATAAACCAGTGGAGAAAGCAATCCACTATGTGATTCTCAGGTAGCCCAGAAAAGAGAGCCAACCAAGATTCACTGACCTAGTGGGGGGTGAAGAAGAGCACTCAAAAAAGAAAGCTGCCCTTTCCCCCGGCCCAGTAACTATAGCAACAACAATACCTGGTAGGGGAGGGGGTACAGGGAGCAGGCCGCCGACCCGAATCACAGAGTACCAGCAATAAGAACGTCTAGGCAGCAACCCGCTCCCTGCACCCCCACCCACCCCGGCACAACATCAGGTACCGTGGTCAAAGAGCATGGGTTATATACAACCCATCTTAACTTGAGCCATTTGGGCCCAAAAAGTCCTCTATCCAGGTGAGTGTGGGGCTGGTGGACGAGCTTGACGGCGATCCTCGGACAAACGTGGAGGAGGCCCCCCCATTGGAGTTGAAGAAATTGGAACATCCTGCCAATCCGGTAGGGAGATGAGCGGACAGTCCAGGAACCGACTAAGCTCACCCGCTTGGTCTGGAGAGTGTAGAGCAAACGAGACGCCGTTCTTGCGGATGATTAGGTGGAAAGGATGGCCCCAGCGATACGTGGCTCCGGCGTTGATGACTATCTGTAGGAGAGGTTTGAGCGTACGCCTCATGAACAAAGTTCTCCTTGACACATCAGGTAGAAGTTGGATCTGGCATCCTCTGAAAGGGATAGGACCCTGTCTCCAGGCTCTTTGTAGAAGATCCTCTTTTTCTCTAAAAACGTGAACTCTGCATAGGACATCACGAGGCAAGGAGTTTTCTGAACGTCTAGGGCCTAGGACTCTATGAACCCTGTCAAGTTCTATAATAGATTCCTCCGGTCTGTCCAGAAGCGAGTTAAATACTGCTGACACCACCTTTCTCAAATCGGCAGGCGGGACCTCCTCTGGGATCCCACGGATTTTGATATTGTTACCCCTGCCTCTGTTTTCTTGGTCATCCATCTGTAGCAATAGGTGCCTGTTTAAGGCCTGTTGTGATGAGACCATCTTTTCCACATTAGATAGGCGGGTATGTAAATCCGATGTAATTTGGGCCTGCGAGGTCACTTTTGTAGAGATGGATGCTAAGTCCGCCTTGACTTCAGCAATAGCCTGATCATGTTTGGCCTCGACTCTCTGTATGATCACCTCAAGGTCTGCCTTAGTTGGGAGCGCGCTTAGCAAAGACCAAATGTCCTTCAGTTTGGGACGTTTAGCAGGTTTGCCCTGGGAGGAAGAGGTGGATGAGGATTCCCCCGATGAATCAGAGGCTGCTGATGGGTGGAATATAGCTGGGGTAGAAGGGATATCAGGCGAATGGGCCTGGGTAGGCCTGCCACTTCTAACCACTGCCTGTGTACCACTCAAGGCCTGCAAATCAGGAGCGTGTATCAGAGGCCTGTGCGTGTTAATGGGTTCCTCTGGTAATGGAACAGGAGTCACCAGGTGATCAAAGGGGTGCTTTGGAGATGGCAGGGCCTTTGCTGATGGCCTAGGTGGGGGTTCAAAGCCTATCTCACTCACCGGAGCCAGAACGGAGGTCCCATCAGAATCCTCAAGTCTGGGAGCAAACGCAGGAGGTGGTACGTGTGGATCCTCTCCAGACACGACGAGGGGTAAGTGAACCCTCTGCTGAGGGGCTTGTGCGATGAGACCGGAGTGTCCAGCTGGCGTTGAAGGCACCTCCACTTCCCTTGAGTCCTCCGCCGCCATCTTAGGCCATGCGGCACATACGATTTCCTGCCCGGCCCGTATGTATGGCTCACGGGCGTGGAGGATACAGCTGGCCATTCAGAGGGTGGGGAGAGCGGAGGCAGGGGATCCGCTTGTATCCGCTGTGAACCGCCGTCACCCAACTGCGAGGAGGCGGTCTGCAGTGCGGCTCCTTCCTCCGTCGGCGCCATCTTGGTGTGGTCTGGAGCGGGATTCGGCGTAGCCGTAAAATACTTCGATATGTTGGGATCCGAGGACATGAAAGTGGACCCACGGCGGCCCGATCGTCTGACCATGGTTTTCAGGTCAGTAGCATCAAAATCGTTGCTGAATTACACCGTTATAAGGGCCAAGGTTCCGGGAGCTCTGTAATGTGCGTGTTCACTGCTGCATGCTCAGGCCACGCCCCCCGAACAGCCGCCCATTTTCTATCCTCTTTTGCTAGAGCTAAAAAGGAAAAAGAAAGGACTCCGTAATAAGCTACAAAGGCCAACTCCAAATTCCCCATGTAATTGATGAGCACTCTCCACCTGACCATGTCTTGACCACTAAACTATGTTTTCCTTTTTTTTTCAGTATAGAAATTAGGCAGTACACATTGTATCTCAGTATTCTACTTCAAGAAAAATGTTAGTTTTGACTTAGGATTCAATTTAAAGCTTTTTTTTGTATAGGTTCGGCCCATAGTCAAGGAAAAACATTGTAAAAAAAAAAAAAAAAATGCATATTTCTTTAAAAGAAAATTATTAAGATCAAATGAAAAGTATTAATCATCACAGGCCCCATTGTGTCTTGGCTCCCCGCACGCAGCCAGTTACAACCACATCACCTGTGTGTGGGGAGAAAACCTGCCAACTCACCACCATTGGACTACATTGGATGCAGTTTTGATCTGGTCTGTTACTGCTCTGCTCCTGGAACGCGCCCGGTGTGAACAAGGCCTCAGGGATAAAAGCTGCAAAAGGAAATCAACAGTATGTAGAAGGAGGGACATTGTAGACATACACACAATGCAGGAGGCAAATCTAACAATTTATAGACCAACTCCAATACAGCATAATGGAGGAACCAGTATTGGGGGAACCCTCTGTTTATCTCTCCATTTACTGTCAGGGATATAAGGCATGCCGAAACCAGAAAGGTATCATGTAACCTGAGACCTCTGTGGTGTGAGGTAAGCCTGGCATGGATGGCGACAAAAGCATCCACCTTTTCCTTGTTCCCATGAAAAGAATCTCTCTATATACAGTACAAAGTATAGATTTCTCTATACAGTGCACTGGATATGTATATACAGTAGTGTATGGATTTGTATATATAGTACAATGCTTGGATCTTGGATCTGTAACAATGGCTCTACATATATAGTACAAACTATGAATCTTTATACAGTATAATTCATGGCTCTCTGTATACAGCACAATGCATGGCTCTCTCTGTATACAGCACAATTCATGGATCTCTATATACAATACAATGCATGGATCTCTATATACAATGCAAGGATTTCTACGGTATATACAGAACAATTCATTTCTCTCTATATACAGTGCAGTGTGCATGTCTCTCTTATACAGTACAATGTATGGATCTTTGTATATAGTACATTGCATGGATTTGCATATACAGCACAATGCATAGACTTCTCTATATACAATGCAAGGATTTATATATACATAACAATGCATGGATACCCATATATAGCACAAGGCATGGATCTTTGTGTATACAGTACATTGCATAATCGATTAATTACCCGATTATTTTTAAACTACCGTAAGTGAAAGTTTTAAAACAAACATTTAATTAATGTATTTATTTTAGGGAGGTAAGATGACTGCTTTACAGCTCATTAGGTTCTAGAATAGGATGGGAAGCATGTCCCTTCAATCCCCTGTTAAGCAAATTAACATATTTAAAATTGTGCTACACCAATAAGATATCATGCTTAGTCACTCCATGATTTCTACCTCCCTGAACTCCATATCAGACCTCATGGTTTCCACTCACCTCTCTTCACACTCCTGCCAAATTTATTGTAAAATGGCTGCCAAGACCAATAAAAGAAAAATCTTACACACAGCAGAGCAATAAAAAGAAAATTCAGCCACAGCGACCCCACGTGGTGGGATGACTATTGCACACATAACTAGAGTTATGCAGACACCTGGAAGTTCGGGTTCGACGGTTTCAGCCGAACTTCGCAAAAAAGTTTCAGTTCGGAACCGAACTTGACTCGAACTTGGCCCCGAACCCGAACCCCATTGAAGTCAATGGGGACCCGAACTTTGGAGCACTAAAATGGCTCTAAAAAAGTAAAAGAAAGGGATAGAGGGCTGCAAAGGCAGCAAAATGTGGTTAAGAGCATGGCAAGTGCTCTGCAAACAAATGTGAATAGGGAAATGACTTAAAATAGCATAACATTTTTAAAAATAAAAAATAATAATCTTGATCTAAGAGGAGGAGGTCCATATGGAGTAGGAGGTTGAGGAGGCGGTGGATGTGGCGGTGTAGGTGGAAGCGGAGGAGGTAGCCAACACTGGTTTTTGTTTTTGTTTTTTATTTTATTTTATTATTTTTTATTATTTTTTTCAAATTTGGGTAGACCCCAAAACATTGGGAAATATAAAAAAATAAAACAAAGAGAAAGTGCGCTGGAGTACAACACTGGCTGGGTGAGGCAGGTATACATGTCTATTCTGCACAAGGTACGGACAAGTCCTCTGGGATACCTGCCTGGTTCATTTTATTGAGCATGAGCTTGTCCACATTGGCTGTGGACAGGCGGCTGCGCTTGTCTGTGATAACCCCCTCCTGCCGTGCTAAACAAACATTCAGACAATACACTAGCTGCAGGGCAGGCCAGCACCTCCAAGGCGTAAAGGGCAAGCCCAGGCCACGTGCCCAATTTGGAGACCCAGAAGTTCAAGGAGGCAGACCAATCAGTCAGTACATGTAGGCGTGTGCACACATATTGCTCCACCATGTTGCACGCCCCGTAACGTCTGTGATCCAATTGGATATCTTCCTTATCAACTTTCAATGTTCTTTTATGCGCCTACCATGGTTATCATGGGTAAAGGGGAATCAGGGTTCCATGCCGGAGAGGGAGCCTGATAAAGGGATACCACATCCAAGGGAGGTCAATGGC
Source organism: Bufo bufo (assembly GCF_905171765.1). NCBI lineage: Eukaryota > Metazoa > Chordata > Amphibia > Anura > Bufonidae > Bufo > Bufo bufo. Next base: position 577,188,842 of record NC_053389.1, read on the forward strand.
TGAAATCTGATCAGGTGGAAATGTGTGACAAGTTATTAAATTAAATTCAGCACATGCGCCAGGCAAAAGATGTGCGTCAAAACGGCTAGGCCCAGAGCTTCTATGAGATTTTTCCCATTATTGCACAACACCAGGCCGGACTTGAGGCTCACTGGCACCAACCACTCATAGGTCTGTTGTTCCATGCCCATCCACAGCTCCTGCGAGGAGTGGGGTTTGTCCCACAACAGATAAGTTTCAAAACTGCCTGCTGTCGTTTCCTCCTTGCTGTGCTGAAGTTGGTGGTGAAGGCGTTATTCTGCAGGTGCCAACTCTGATTTCAGCAGGGGAACAGGTGGGAGACAATGTGTAGGAACTGGAGGCACTGTCAGTCACCCAATCTACTACCGCCTCTACTTGTTCTGGCCTCACCATTCGTACACTGGTATTCGGGCCTACAAAATAACTCTTGAAATTTTTGTCGTCTACGTGCACCTAAGGAGGGTGTATCATTTGGGCTTGTAGCTGGTACAGATCGACCACATTCTCTCCCTGCAACATGAGCTCCACCAACATCAGCAGTACCAAGACCAGGGCCACGTCCCTTATTTGATGCTCTCCTCATTCTTTCAGGTCACCCACCAAACTAACAGATGGATTAACTATATTAATTTCCCTGTCAAGTATGCAATGCAGGTGTACCTCACACAAAAATAGGGTATATTTCACCCACAAAACTAACCAACAATATAACTATGTCAATTTCACTGTTATGTATACAATGCAGGTATACCTGAGACAAAAATTGGGTATATTTCACCCACCGAACTGGGTTGGCTCATACGGTTAGGAGTCAGGGTCAGAATTAGGGACGCATTAGGAGGTGACCTGCTCCCTGATCCCGGCGTCCTGGCCTAGCAGCTACCCGTTATCCCTTTGATACCGCACGGTGGGGGGTTTCCCCCACTCCCCGTCGTGACAACACCAGATGCAGGGAAGCTCCAGGCAACGCTGCATACAGGCTAATGGTTTAACAACAGACTGGGGAAAATATCAATCATCCATGCAGATCACAACACCAAACCAACCTGACATGGAACACCAGACATGACATAAACCACACCAAACAACATAACAGATGAGGAGGGGAAAGGAGACAAAGGGAGACAAACGATGTCCAACTAGGATGCCCTCACACAGGTAACATGACACATCCAGAAAGGAGCAGAGCTCCTACACATGTACAGGCAAACAACCAACTGACCTTCAGGGTCACAACACTGTATAAGAAGAGCCAGAGGCCACACCCAGCTCCACAAAGCACACATCTTAACCCCGAACACACCAGGATGGGAAGGGACACACAACTTAAAGGGGAAGTGTCAAAACATGCACAACAACATGTTGCCACCAGCAACAAGCATGCACGGCAAAAGTGTCATGGTCCACTACACCAGACCATGACACAGCCGTGACAGTTCCATTGTAGAGGTGACATATCCACCATTTTTTCTGTAAAAAAAACCCTGTGCTTCATCTGTGAGAGTGAAATATACTTTCAGTTAAATCCATCTAGGGTTAAATCCATTTAGGGTTAAAAAAAAAAAAGTATCTTTTCGCCCTGTGCTGCATTTCTGACAGTCTAATAAAACCGCCAAATACTGTAGTTACATTTTTTGTTGCTATAAAGTAAATTTGTGACCTACGTTGCGTTCCTGTCAGTCAAATAAAATCCTTAAACACTGCTGTTACATTTTTGGGCTTCAAATTCCCATTTTTGGGTGTAAAGTACCTCTGAGGCCTGCACATGTAACAGGCAGGCACATGAATTCAGCAAATCCATCTGTTCCATTGTAGGGGTGACATACAGTACCCACCATTTTTTTTTATGTAAAAAAAAACCCTGTGCTTCATCTGTAACAGTGAAATATAATCTCAGTTAAATCCATTTGTTTCATTTAGGGTTAAAAAAAAACTTTTTGGGGGGAGCAATAAAGTACTTTTTTTTCCTGTGCTGCATTTCTGGTAGTTAAAGAAATACAGTTAAATCCATCCGGTATCATTGTATGTGAGAAAAAAACTTTTTGTTGACAATAAAGTACCATTGCTGCCTGCACTGCATAGCAGACTGGGCAATACGTTAAAAAAAACTCGTCTTTTTGTTGGGTGACATTAACCCATTTTTCCCGTCCAAAAACCCCTGCTCTGCCTAGGTGACAAGGACCTAAATTTCTAAAATTTGTCTGTTCCATTGTTGGGTGACATTAATCCATTTTGGCTGTCAAAAACCCCCTGCTATGCATTGTTCACAAGGAACCTAATTTAGTTAAAACGTCTGTTACTTCGGTGGGTGACCGCAAAAAATGAGGAGAGCGTCAAACAAGGGAATTGGCCCTGGTCGTGGTGCTGCTGGTGTTGGTGGAGCTCCTGTTGCAGGAAGAGAACGTGGTCGATCTGTGCCAGGTACACACCCAAGTGAAACACGTTCCTCAGGTGCGAGTAGGCGACAGAACCTTCAGCTTTATTTGGTAGGGCCAAATCCGGCTCTACGAATGGTGAGGCCAGAACAAATACAGGCGATAGTAGATTGGGTGTCTGACAGTGCTTCCAGTTCCATCACATTGTCTCGCACCCAGTCCCCTGCTGAAAAATCAGAGTTGGCACCTGCAGCCCATGGCCATCAGTCTTTCACCTCACCCCCTTGCAAATCAGCCAAGTAGTCTGAGCCCCAAGTCATGCAACAGTCTCTTCTGCTTTTTGATGACTCTGCTTGCAGGGTTTCCCTGGGCCATCCACATAGCCCTGCCCCAGAAGTGGAAGAGATTGAGTGCACCGATGCCCAACCACTTATGATTCAGGATGAGTACATGGGAGGACCACCGCAGTACGTCTCGGATGATGACAAAACACAGGTGCCAACTGCTGCGGCTTTCTGCAGTCTGCAGACTGACAAGGAGGGCAGGGGGGAAGACTTGGTGGAAGATGATGTGGAGGACGATAAATTCCTCGACCCCACATGGAATAAAGGTCATGCGAGTGACCTATGTAGTTCTGGGGAAGAGGCGGTGGTCGCCCAGAGCCACCAGCACAGCAAAAGAGGGAGCAGGGTGCAAAAGCGGAGCGGCCGTCCCCTAGACAGTACGCCTGCTCCAAGGAGTTCCCTGGCATGACAGTTCTTCAGACAATGTGCTGATGACAAGACACGAGTGGTTTGCACGCTGTGCAATCAGAGCCTGAAACGAGGCATAAACGTTCTAAACCTGAGCACAACCTGCATGACCAGGCATCTAAGTGCAGTGAAGTAGACACCTCAAAAACCAATAAAGGTCTCTGGCTCCTCCTGCTTCCTCTTCTGCTGCAGTCTCGGCCTCTTCATCTACCTCTGAAGTCACAGTGGCACCTGCCAGCCTGCAAACAGAGGATGTGCCAGAAACGCCACCACCTCGGTCACCAAGCATCTCCACAATGTCCCATGGAAGCGTTCAGCTGTCTATCTTCCAAACACTGGAGCAAAAGAGGAAGTACCCCCCTACCCACCCGCGATACCTGGCCCTGAATGCAAGCATTTCCAAATTACTGGCCTTTGAAATGCTGTCATTCCGTCTGGTGGACATGGACAGTTTTAAAAATCTGATGCCGGTGGCCGTCCCACAGTACGTTGGGCCCAGCAACCACTACTTTTCCAGGTGAGCCATCCCTTCCCTGCAAAACCAAGTGGGGGAAAAAAAACATGTGTGCACTGCGCAACGATCCCCTGAGGACGCCATGTATATGGCGAAACATGTCGGGGGGCAGCGTTTAAGATTTTAGGCTACAGCGGACCCAGATAGAGTGTGCAAGCTACCGAGTAGCGAGCAGGTAGCATAGCAAGTGACCGCGCCGCCATCAGAATCTAAACTGAACGAACAAATGAAAGTAGATAGGCAGCAGGCATTCAGCGCAGCAAATGTATAGCTACCAACAAGAGTCAGAATGTTACAATACAGTGTCAACAGGCGTTAACACTGTATAGCCTACAGGCAGTATAGCAAGTAACTGCTACAAAACACTAGCAGATACAAAGTACATGTTTAAGTAGATAGCGAAAATAGACAGCCAGTTAAAGTAACAGCTGCCACTGCCAAAACGGCTGTTATAAGAGAAAATACGCCAAGCCAAGCACACCAAGGGCCCACTGTAGAGAGTTTTAAACTAATTTAAGTAGGTTAGATATAAGTTTTCACCGTTTATTAAATGAAGAAATAATAAAAGTTAATTTTTACAAAAGAAATATCACAAAACAAAAAACGCACATGTCAAGAGCAGGCAACCAGTAGTCTCAGACTAAATATAAAATACAACAATGTGAATAAGGCCCTCCTTTATGTGATATACAGGCTGTTTGGGAATGCCTCTTGCTTGTAATTGTATTGCAGCACTTGCACTTTAAATACAATTGAATATACAGGAAAGAATGTTTCCTAACAATTTTTTACTGTAAAATTGATTTTTTGGGGGGGTTTTGTGCGTATTTTTGTCAGTCTGTAAAAGTGGCGTACAACTCGGACAACATGGTTCCCAGCAGCGACCTGGGAGTCCAAGATGAATCCAAACATCGTCCCCATGGTGGTCCTGATCCATTTTAGTGGTGTTTCTGTCACTTTCTGGCCTTTTTCAATGGACCAGGCACCCTCCCCTCTTCAAAGCAGGGGTTCCTGGTTGTCTCCCATTGATTTCCATTATACTCGGGTGCTCGGCCAAGCACACGCACATAGCAACGTGTTCGGGTCGAACACCCGAATACTTTGGTGCTCGATCTTCACTAACCCCTGCTCTACATTGCGGACAGAGAAATAAATTTCCAAAATGCGTCTGTAACATTGTTGGGTGACAAATTCTCATCTTTTGCGCTAGAAAGTACATTTGCGGCCTACGCTGCATTTCTGGCAGTCAAATAAAACCAGCAAATACTGCTGTTACATTGCTGTTTGAGAAAAAAATATAAAATTTACAGTGAAGTATTTGTATTAAATTCAACTGTCACACTGTTGTGTGACCTCAAGAATTTTTTTCTCTTTATGACACCGGCACAGCCTTACTGTCAGTGAACTTAATTGTTGACTATTGGCAGTTACATTTTCGCCTGACATAAACCATCTGTGAGTTTTGTAGGTGAACGCAAAGAATGAGGAGAGCGTCAAATACGTGGCCCTGCTCGTGGTGCTGCTGGTGTTGGTGGAGCTCATGTTGCAGGTAGAGGATGTGGTCGATCTGTGCAAGCTACACGCCCAAGTGAAACACCTTCCTCAGGTACGAGTAGGCAACAGGACCTTCAGCATTATTTGGTAGGCCTGAATGCGGCTCTACGAATGGTGAGGCCAGAACAAGTACAGGCGATAGTAGATTTGGTTAGCTAGCAGTGCCTCCAGTTCCTTCACATTTTCTCCCACCCAGTCCCCTGCTGAAAGTGCAGAGTTGGTGCCTAAAGCCCATGACCATCTGTCTTTCAACTCACCTCCTTGCAAATCAGGCAAGCAGTCTGAACCCCAAGTCATGCAGCAGTCTCTTATGCTTTTTGATGACTCTGCTGGTAGGGTTTTCGTGGGCCATCCACATAGCCCTGCCCCAGAAGTGGAAGAGATTAAGTGCACTGATGCCAAACCACTTATGTTTCAGGATGTGGACATGGGAAGACCACCGCAGCATGTCTCTGATGATGACGAAACACAGGTGCCAACTGCTGTGGCTTTCTGCAGACCGACACGGAGGGCACCGGTAAAGAGTGGGTGGAAGATGATGTGTGGAGGATGATGAGGTACTAGACCCCACATGGAATCAAGGTCATGCGAGTGACGTGTGCAGTTTGGAGGAAGAGGCGGTGGTCGCACAGAGGCACCAGCACAGCAAAAGAGGGAGAGGGGGGGAAATCGGGTGACATTTTACCATTTTTGCAGTATACAAACCCCTGCTCTGCATAGGTGACAGGGACCTAAATTTTGTAAAATAGTCTGTTCCATTGGTGGGTGACATGAACCCAGTTTTCCCTTGCATAAACCCATGCTCTGCATAGGTGACAGGGACCTAAATTTCTATAAATTGTCTGTTACATTGATGGTTGACATTAACCCATTTTTGCAGGAGAAAAACCCCTGCTCTGCATTGCTGACACGGAACAAAATTTAGTGAAAAAACGCCTGTTACTGATCGGAAGATGCGCGACTACAAGCGCGCGCTGTTAGACGCGCTGCTGATGGCATTCCAACCTGACAGTGGGGGCTCAGTGGAAGCACAAGGCGAATGCTGAAGAGGAGGAAGAGGTCGCCAACGCAGATGGGGCACCGCCAACACCTCAGAAGGCAGGGTTAGCATGGCCGAAATGTGGAAAAGCTTTGTCAGCACGCCACAACAACCAGCACCACCAGCTGATATGGAACGTCTTAGCAGGAGGCAGCATTTCACCAACATGGTGGAGCAGTATGTGTGCACACGCCTACATGTACTGACTGATGGGTCTGCCCCCTTCAACTTCTGGGTCTCCAAATTAGGCACATTGCTTTAGCTTGCCCTTTATGCATTGGAGGTGCTGGCCTGCCCTGCAGTCAGTGTATTGTCTGAACGTTTGTTTAGCACGGCAGGAGGGGGTTATCACAGACAAGCGCAGCCGCCTGTCCACAGCCAATGTGGACAAGCTCATGTTCATTAAAATGAACCCGGCAAGGATACCACAGGACTTGTCCGTACCTTGTGCAGAATAGACATGTATACCGGCCTCACCCAGCCATTGTTGTACTCCAGAGCACTTTCTCTTTGTTTTATTTTTTTATATTTTCCAATGTTTTGCGGTCTACCCAAATTTAAACAATAATAAAATAAAAACAAAAACAAAAACCCATGTTGGCTAGCTCCTTCTCCTCCACCGCCGCTTCCACCTACACTGCCACATCCACCGCCTCCTCAACCTCCTACTCCATATGGACCACCTCCTCCTAGATCAAGATTATTATTTATTTTTTTACGTATTTTATGTTATTTGAAGTCATTTCCCTATCCACATTTGTTTGCAGAGCACTTGCCATGCTCTTAACCACAATTTGCTGCCATTTGCAGCCCTCTAGCCCTTTCCATGACTTTTTTAGAGCCATTTTAATGCTCCAAAGTTCGGGTCCCCATTGACTTCAACGGGGTTCGCGTTCGGGGTCAAGTTCGGTTCCCGAATTCAATTTTTTTTGCAACGTTCGGCCGAACCCGTCGAACCCGAACTTCCAGGTGTCCACTCAACTCTAATTATTATTTTTCTGTGTCAGGGGTGCAAAGATGGTGCATTGCACCCACAAAAGATTGCTATAGGTCACCCACAGAATTAACAGCCAGATTTAGTATTATATTTCTGTGTCATAGGTGCAAAGCTGGTGTATTACACCCACAAAAAATCTTTATACTGTAGGTCACCCACAAAACAAATAGCCAGATTACTAACTCTCTCCCTCAGTTCAGCTGCCTACATGTGATCCAGCTTTTATAGAAGCTGGGTCAAATGATGTGCCGGCCAATCACAGTCATGCCATTAGTAGGCATGGCTGTGATGGCTTCTAAGTGCCTACAGCTTAAAAGCTTGTTGATTGACTGCCCTGAAGCCTTTCAACAAGCTTTATTAAATGCCTGAACACCGAACTCGAACCCAAACTTTTACGGCAAAGTTTGGGTTCAGGTACTCACAAAGTTCAACTGAACGACAACCCCTTTAATTTGCTGGGTTTATATATTTTATTTTAGTAAATGTTCTTCAAATGGAAAAGTAAGACATAGAAACAAAACAAGAAGTTTCCTTTAAATGCTTAAATTACTATTATCGGGTACTGAAATTCTTGTTACTAAGATACCATATATTACCATATGTGTACGTGATGAACGTAAACTGTGTAGAATATATGAAACAGGATTAAATCACGTACCATCTACTGTTAAATTGCTGATTTGATTAGTAGATCATCAGGGCAAGTCTGTTATATTGAAACAGTGCATTTTCATTTTAAATGATATGTATGTTTTTTTATTATGTGCATACTCAGTACATTTTTATTGAAAGGCAAATTACCTTATGCTTTTCTTTGCGATGTGAAAGATTTTTGTTACACTGATGCAAAGAGAAGAATGTATTAATAAGAATACATATGGCTGTATGTATTCTAGTTCTCATGATTTAAGAACACGGTACATTTGCTAAAATGTACTTTGAGTCTAAATTTAGGACTACATTTTATCTGGCAATGTACACTTGTGTTTTTTTCTGTAATTGACTTGGCAGCAGTTTTAGTCACATATTTCTGTTTTTCAGATTGTCTCAAAATGAATACAAGGTTTTCTTTGAAATATAATTAATACTGTGTTCAGCTGCAAGACATTCACAGGTTGTCAAAGAAATCATGAAGAGGTTAGCTACAAAAAGGGAAGAGAAAAATCTAGCTAAATATGGATTAAAACGTGTTGAAAGAACATGTGAAGCTACCAGGCTGAAACACATACAGAATGACATCTGTTAAAAAAATGGAAAGAAATTTAGCTTGTTTTATTATCTTAATATAATCATGGAAATTACATACATATGGACAATAAAGATTACTTTATTTTATACGTGATTCATTTAAATGCGCATATGTACATGTTCCTCTTAAGCCAAAGATAAAACCCTATCTCAATGACCCTGGGAATCAGCCGTTATCAACAAGAAGTGCTACATCTCACATATTTCCCCTGCACCATCAACTTGTAGTATTAGTATTATGTACAATGTAGTATTACATGCCAGCCATTCAAATAAATGTCCAACCATGCAATAGATGGATGGTTCAGGTCTCTAAGTTATCCTTATGATCTTATTTAGAATCTCAATAAATCTCTTTAATTATTGTATTATAATTTTCATATTGTCATGCATTTTATGCTTCATAAATGCTCTAGAAATATTACATGTATTTTTACCTGTTATGCTACACTATACATGAAATAGTTTAAATCAATAAATGAAAAAGAGTGGTAAAAATAGAATCAAACTATAATTGCATGGGAGAAAGAATCTGGTTGTCAGTATGTCCTAATTGTGCAGTCACTGCTGCTGCTTAGCAACATCATGTACCTACTCATTGCTGCAAACTGAGTGTGAAAGGAGCTGCTGTCAAATGTTGCTGTGAACCATTTGGTGCACACAGCAGTAGAACATTTCTTTAAAGACTTTACATAATTCCTATAGCCAAGGTGTAGGTTCACGTCTGAGGACTAATTTAATAGTTTATATATTATAAAGATGAAAAAAAGTTGGGTAACTTTGTATATTTTTTGCTTTACTTGCCTAGTAGTGATGTTGAGGTACAAAAATTCGAATTTTTGCATTACAAAATAAAATAAAAATCTGAAATTTTGCAGTTTTCACTTTGGACATACAATAGACTGACACTTTCTATTGTGTACAGATAAATTCTCATAAATCATCTCGCAATCAGGATTATAAAGAAATGTGGCATCAATATTTTAAAACAGAAAACATAGGAACACATCATGGCTAATAGGGGATAGTCACAGCTCATCTCCTCTCGCTCCATACACAATTGCAGTGTGCCAGCAACCAACTGCATAAGGGGTTAATGTGATGTCAATTGTGCACAGTGTATATCAAGATGGTACAGTTAACTGGCCAGACAGCCCCTTAGTAACAATTATTGGGGGTGGGCTGGCTCCACCCCTTCCTCTGCTTGAGAAGTAGCTCCGATGTGTGAGCAGCTAGGAGTGGCACAAAACAGGTACACTTTAGCCCTGTGAGGCAAGAACATCCAGCAGATTAAGACAGCAGGTAGCAAAGCTATTGTACATGTGTCAGCCCCTGAAGGAAAGAGCTGTTGTTATAACAGAAGATTTAGTGGTCATACAAGGAGAGTGCTGGAATTAACACTGGCCATCTGTTGGAAGACTGCATCATGATGAGGGTACTGTGGAAATACAGATATAGAGAGAGTGAGAGAAAAATTGCACCTCTTGGTCAAGTTGGGAAGATTGCACAAATTATCTGAAAAGGACTCAGAGGAGAACTTTATGCTGCTTGAACCCCCTATACACAGCCTTTGGAAAGCTACCTATGCATTTGACAGCATGTATATTTGAGAACTGTAAAAAGAGTCTGGTTTCTAAGAGAATCAGAGTAGGAACCTGCGCTGGTTGCGGTGTGGTCAAGGGTTAAAAAGATATGCATGTAAAGTGCTCTGAGTTGGTACCTTTTTTAAGAGGACGATGTATCCGTGGAGTATCCTCCTTGTTATTGCAGGGAAGCTGGGGTCCGGATGGCTTCAGGTTCAACCTTCTAGCATGAGTGATGCTCCGGCCGGCAGCGAATCACTCGTGCGAGGGAACCACCAGTTTGAAGTCCGGGAATTTCGGCGTGTGACTTCACAGCACTCTGTATGGATGCCTTCAGGGGAAAAAAACTACCCTACGCGTTTCTGAGCCAGTCGGGATCCTTCGTCAGGGATGGTAAGATTTGTCAGTCCAGAAAATAAGTATTTAACCCCGTTCAGTTTGTAAGTTAGTGTCATGTATTAATCAAAAGCAAATAGTTAAATTTCTTGGTTTAAGCCATATAGGGGCTAGACTGTTTAGTTTAAAAATCCATTTACTTTCTTTCCGTGACATTTCCTTGATATAGATGCCACCTCTCTTATTGGTGGGTACCTTTTCAATACCTCCAAATATGGATCCCACAAAATTGCCTGCATGATTTTGGGCATAATGACGGGATAGTGGGCGTCCCTCAAATTTTTTGTGTATATTATTTACATGTTCTCTAATTCAGTTTTTTAGCTGTCTTTTTGTTCTCCCCACGTATATTTTTTGGCAAGGACATCTTATGTAATATATGACTCCTGTGGTATTGCAAGTCATATAATGGTTAATTTTGAAAACTGAATTTTTTTTCTTAATTTCCATTATTGGTCCTTTTATGAATTTTTTGGTCAATTTGCAGTTAGCACATAATTTACACGGGTAAAAGCCCTTCTTCATAGTACATTTATTTATAGGTGGTTTCTTGGTTGTAGTAGAGGGTGCCACCAGCTTAGAAAGGTTTGGGACCTTCTTAAATATAAATTTTGGGGGTTCTGTGATCATTTCGCCGATTTGTTTGTCCTGTTTTAGTATTTCCCAGTGCCGTCTTATAGTTTTTTTTTGAAGATTGACGTGCCTTCACTATATCTACTGATGATGGGAATTTCAATGGTTTGCAGTCCTACATGTTTATTATCTTTTGATGGTTTTATTTTTTCTTGTTTTGTCTCTTTCTGTAGTAGCGCAGATTGTTCAAGCCTAATAACTTGGTCTGCGATTGGTACCAATTTTTTTTATATCATAACCCTTTTCCAGGAATTTTTTATTTAATTTTTGTGATTCTTCTTTGTAATCCCCATCATTAGTGCAATTTCTCCTTGCTCGTATATATATTGGCTGCGTGGGATATTATTTAACCAAATTGGTAGGTGGCAACTATTTAGAGGTATAAAGCTATTGGTGTCAGTGGGTTTGTGATACGTCTTTGTATGAATGGACCCATCTGCAATCAAAATCGTTAAATCCAAGAAATGTATCTGTGTCTTGCTCCAAGTAGGACTAAAATTAAGATAAAAATCATTTTTCTTTAAATCAGTTAAAAATTCTTCCAATAAAAATTTATCTCCCTTCCATATAAAAATCACGTCGTCGATAAAACGTTTCCAGAGGACCAGATTCGCACCAATCTCGCCCGAGGTCCGGTAGGTAAGCTTCTCCCACCGACCCATATACAGGTTTGCAAAACTCGGTGCGAATATGGTCCCCATCGCGGTCCCCCACGTCTGTAAATAAAAAATCGGATCCATATTTAAAATAATTGTGCTTCAAGATGAAAGTAATACAGTCTCCAATAAAGTGGATCTGTTCCTCTGGCATCACGCCATCTTTCTTTAAAAAGTATTTGGCTGCTTCTCTTCCTTTTTCATATTCAATAACAGTATAGAGTGATGTTACATCTAGAGTACCTAGAATGTAGTTATCCTTCCACTCTATCTCTTTTAATATCTGTAAAATGTGTTTTGTGTCTTTGAGATATGCGGGTAATTTTTGTACATATGGCTGTAGTAGAACGTCAACGTATTTTGATAGATTGGATGTTAGTCCGTCAATTCCTGAGATTATGGGTCTTCCGGGGGGGGGTTAGTTTTACATTTATGGATCTTAGGCAGGTAGTAAAAAATTGTGATCCTTGGATTCTGGTTGTCAATATAAGCTGCTTCCTCCGTTGATATGATTCCTTTTATTTTTCAATTTTTTACCAGGTTTTTTTATTTTTTCTTGTAGGAATCTGTCAGGTTCATTGGGAGTCTCTTATACGTTTTGTTATCCGATAATAAACGTGTGCATTCTATGTGATATGTTTCCTGGTCCAGCACTACTATACCACCCCCTTTATCAGCCGGTTTGATTGTTATACATTTTATATATTTGAGAACTGTTGAAATTTCCAGTAAAACAGTCTATCTTTTACCTCCGAAACTACATGCATCAACACTTAGATCACTGTGGTACCATAGTTTGCCACTACTTTTTTTTTGGGGGAAACCTACCTTCCTCTCTCAAAACCAACTGACGCCCTGAACTTCCACCAACTAAGAGGTCTCCCCAAAACCAGGGTGTGCCTTGAAGGGAAAAGGGAGCAAAATCCCATCACTGCATGGAACAAAAAGTGCCACATTAAGGACTGCCACTGTGAGTACAAATTACATCATCATTGCCTTCTACCCTACTCCCTTTCTGGGCCCACTGCACAATTGTAGTACTCCAGAGTGGGCACTACCATTCCTGAACCCTGCTACTGTCTCTAATTGCTAACAAATAACGTCATCTGTGTACTTGATTCCAGGTCGTTTGATATTGGGCCTTAATAATTTTGTTATGCAACTGTTATTACATATAATGTGCCTGGTTCTCCAGCAGGTGGCAGTGTACCTGTCAGAGATATAGATAGATAGAATGGACTGACCATTCCATTCTCCCCCCCCCCCCCTTTTGAGGAGCAGTAGTCCTGCTTCCTACCAAGGGAGGGGTTGTAGTAAGCTGTGCGGAGTTGAGTTTTAGAGTCCAAGGAGACCAGACATTTCACAGTAAGGGGAGCGTCCCAGGAGCCCCAGGGAAGCAGCTTGAAAGCCGCAGGCTCCAGGCAGTTCACAGACAGAGTATTACGAGGGGGTCAATGGCCAAAGGCACCCCACTCAACGGTACCAGAACTGCTACCAAGTCCAGTAATCAGACAGAAGCCAACGATTAGCAACCCATGTCCTCAGTTCTATATCCAAAATCCTGGTGACAGGTTCCCTTTAATTCAGGCCTACACTGGTTCAGACCATGTGAGATATACCCTCTACATACAGGGGTTTGATTCAGGCATTTGAAATACAGCCATTTAAAATACAGCCATTTTGGGCAAAGAAATCTTTAATTCAGGCCTACACTGATTCAGGCCATGTGAGATACTCCCTCTACATACAGGGGTTTGATTCAGGCATTTGAAATACAGCCATTTTGGGCAAAGAAATCTTTAATTCAGGCTACACTGATTCAGGCCGTGTGAGATACACCCTCTACATACAGGGGTTTGATTCAGGCTTTTTAAATACAGCCATTTGAAATACAGCCATTTTGGGCAAAGAAATCTTTAATTCAGGCCTACACTGGTTCAGGCCATGTGAGATACACCCTCTATATACAGGGGTTTGATTCAGGCATTTGAAATACAGCCATTTCAAATACAGCCATTTTGGGCAAAGAAATCTTTAATTCAGGCTTACACTGGTTCAGGCCATGTGAGATACACCCTCTATATACAGGGGTTTGATTCAGGCATTTGAAATACAGCCATTTCAAATACAGCCATTTTGCGCAAAGAAATATTTAATTCAGGCCTACACTGGTTCAGGCCGTGTGAGATACACCCTCTACATACAGGGGTTGGATTCAGGCATTTTAAATACAGCCATTTCGGGCAAAGAAATCTTTAATTCAGGCCTACACTGATTCAGGCCGTGTGAGATACACCCTCTACATACAGGGGTTTGATTCAGGTATTTGAAATACAGCCATTTTGGGCAAAGAAATCTTTAATTCAGGCCTACACTGGTTCAGGCCGTGTGAGATACACCCTCTTCATGCATGGGTTTGTTTCAGGCATTTGAAATACAGCCATTTTGGGCAAAGAAATCTTTAATTTAGGCCTATACTGAATCAGGCCGTGTGAGATACACCCTCTACATACAGGGGTTTGATTTAGCCATTTGAAATACAGCCATTTTGGGCAAAGAAATCTTTAATTCAGGCCTACACTGGTTCAGGCCGTGTGAAATATACCCTTTATATACAGGGGTTTGATTCAGGCATTTGAAATACAGCCATTTTGGGGAAATAAATCTTTAATTCAGGCCTACACTGGTTCAGGCCATTTGAGATACACCCTCTATATACAGGGGTATGATTCAGGCATTTGAAATACAGCCATTTCAAATACAGCCATTTTGGGCAAAGAAATCTTTAATTCAGGCCTACACTGATTCAGGCCATGTGAGATACACCATCTACATTCAGGGGTTTGATTTAGGTATTTGAAATACAGCCATTTGAAATACAGCCATTTTGGGCAAAGAAATCTTTAATTCAGGCCTACACTGGTTTAGGCCCTGTGAGATACACCTAGTAGGCCGATTAACCCCCCCAAAAAATTGTCAGTTACATTTTAAGTTGAAATTCAACTTTTTTTCGGTGTGAAGTACCACTGCTATACCTATTAGACAGGTTAAACAATAAAACAAATTGTCTGTTACTAGGGATGAGCGAACCCGAACTGTATAGTTCGGGTTTGTACCGAATTTTGGGGTGTCCGTGACACGGACCCGGACCCGAACATTTTCGTAAAAGTCTGGGTTCGGGTTCGGTGTTCGGCGCTTTATTGGCGCTTTTTGAAAGGCTGCAAAGCAGCCAATCAACAAGCGTCATACTACT
This sequence comes from Bufo bufo, assembly GCF_905171765.1. Classification (NCBI taxonomy): domain Eukaryota; kingdom Metazoa; phylum Chordata; class Amphibia; order Anura; family Bufonidae; genus Bufo; species Bufo bufo. Next base: position 577,203,863 of record NC_053389.1, read on the forward strand.
TGCCCCAAGAGGCCATCACAGCCATGCCTACTATTGGCATGGCTGTGATTGGCCAGTGCAGCATGTGACCCAGCCTCTATTTAAGCTGGAGTCCCGTAGCGCCGCACGTCACTCTGCTCTGATCAGTGTAGGGAGAGGATGCAGCTGCTGCTGTTAGGGCGAGATTAGGCAAGGATTTATTTACTGAAGTGATCGATATACAGCTGTGTATCATACAACCTCTGCTATTCAATTGCTCACTGTTTTAAGGCTGCCCAGAGCATTTTTTAGTCACTTTTTTTCTGGGGTGATCGGCGGCCATTTCGTGTCTTGTGGTGCGCCAGCACAAGCTGCCACCAAGTCCATTTTTAACCATTAATAGCGTGTTTTTTTTTTTTGCTATATCCTACATCAGGGGCTTGGCTGTGCTTGCTATTTTATTGAGGGGTAAAATAGAATTGCCAAAATAGCAGTACCCTAAATCTGGTGTTTCAGCTGTGGCTAGCCAATTGTAATACTGTCTGCTGTCTGCCGAAGCACAGTTTTTGTTCTGGGTTGAATACAATTCCCAACTTAGCAATTACCTAAATTAGTGGTTTCTGCTCTATCAGGCCAAGGTTAAATCTATCCATAAAAGGGTATATTAGATTGAAGGTGCGGATAGGGTCATCTTCAATAACTTCACACGCTACCATGCATTTCCAAGTCTAATTCTGTCCGTAAAAGGGATACCTGTCATCCAGCGCCTAAATACTAGGCCTGAAATTTATATTCAGCTAAATCTGTTGTTACTTCTGTGGCTGGTCAATCTATTTAGTGTCTGCCAAAGCACAGTTTTTGTTCTGGGTTGAAATACAATTCCCAACTTAGCAATTCCCTAAATTTGTGGTTTCTGCTCTATCAGGCCAAGGTTAAATCTATCCATAAAAGGGTATATTAGATTGAAGGTGCGGATAGGGTCATCCTCAATAAATTCACACACTACCGTGCATTTCCAAGTCTAATTCTGTCCGTAAAAGGAATACCTGTCATCCAGGGCCTAAATACTAGGCCTACAATTTATATTCAGCTAAATCTGTCGTTACTGCTGTGCCTGTATTAGTGTAATACGGTACCTAAATAGATAGCCAGATAGTGTTAGGTGCCTGTAAAAAAAGGCCTGAATTTGAATTCAATACATTGGGCCAAATAATTTTTTTCTTCTTGTGGTGAACGGTAACAATGAGGAAAACATCTAGTAAGGGACGCGGACGTGGACATGGTCGTGGTGGTGTTAGTGGACCCTCTGGTGCTGGGAGAGGACGTGGCCGTTCAGCCACAGCCACACGTCCTAGTGAACCAACTACCTCAGGTCCCAGTAGCCGCCAGAATTTACAGCGATATTTGGTGGGGCCCAATGTCGTTCTAAGGATGGTAAGGCCTGAGCAGGTGCAGGCATTAGTCAATTGGGTGGCCGACAGTGGATCCAGCACGTTCACATTATCTCCCACCCAGTCTTCTGCAGAAAGCGCACAGATGGTGCCTGAAAACCAAGCCCATCAGTCTGTCACATCACCCCCATGCATATCAGGGAAACTGTCTGAGCCTCAAGTTATGCAGCAGTCTCTTATGCTGTTTGAAGACTCTGCTGGCAGGGTTTCCCAAGGGCATCCACCTAGCCCTTCCCCAGCGGTGGAAGACATAGAATGCACTGACGCACAACCACTTATGCTTCCTGATGATGAGGACATAGGAATACCACCTCAGCTCGTCTCTGATGATGACGAAACACAGGTGCCAACTGCTGCATCTTTCTGCAGTGTGCAGACTGAACAGGAGGTCAGGGAGGAAGACTGGGTGGAAGACGATGCAGGGGACGATGAGGTCCTAGACCCCACATGGAATGAAGGTCGTGCCACTGACTTTCAGAATTCGGAGGAAGAGGCAGTGGTGAGACCGAGCCAACAGCGTAGCAAAAGAGAGAGCAGTGCGCAAAAGTAGAACACCCGCCGCCAAGAGAGTCCGTCTGCTACTGGCCACCGCCATCTGGGACCGAGCACCCCAAAGGCAGCTTCAAGGAGTTCCCTGGCGTGGAAGTTCTTCAAACAATGTGCTGACGACAAGACCCGAGTGGTTTGCACGCTGTGCCATCAGAGCCTGAAGCGAGGCATTAACGTTCTGAATGTTAGCACAACCTGCATGACCAGGCACCTGCATGCAAAGCATGAACTGCAGTGGAGTAAACACCTTAAAAACAAGGAACTCACTCAGGCTCCCCCTGCTACCTCTTCTGCTGCTGCTGTCTCGGCCTCTTCCTCCGCCTCTGGTGGAACGTTGGCACCTGCCGCCCAGCAAACAGAGGATGTAGCACCAACACCACCACCTCCGTCACCAAGCATCTCAACCATGTCACACGGCAGCGTTCAGCTCTCCATCTCACAAACATTTGAGAGAAAGCGTAAATTCCCACCTAGCCACCCTCGATCCCTGGCCCTGAATGCCAGCATTTCTAAACTACTGGCCTATGAAATGCTGTCATTCAGGCTGGTGGACACAGACAGCTTCAAACAGCTCATGTCGCTTGCTGTCCCACAGTATGTTGTTCCCAGCCGCCACTACTTCTCCAAGAGAGCTGTGCCTTCCCTGCACAATCAAGTATCCGATAAAATCAAGTGTGCACTGCGCAACGCGATCTGTGGCAAGGTCCACCTAACCACAGATACGTGGACCAGTAAGCACGGCCAGGGACGCTATATCTCCTTAACTGCACACTGGGTAAATGTAGTGGCGGCTGGGCCCCAGGCGGACAGCTGTTTGGCGCACGTCCTTCCGCCACCAAGGATCGCAGGGCAACATTCTTTGCCTCCGGTTGCCTCCTCCTCCTACTCGGCTTCCTCCTCCTCTTCTTCCACCTGCTCATCCAGTCAGCCACACACCTTCACCACCAACTTCAGCACAGCCCGGGGTAAACGTCAGCAGGCCATTCTAAAAACTCATATGTTTGGGGGACAGGCCCCACACCACACAGGAGTTGTGGCGGGGTATAGAACAACAGACCGACGAGTGGATGCTGCCGGTGAGCCTCAAGCCTGGCCTGGTGGTGTGCGATAATGGGCGAAATCTCGTTGCAGCTCTGGGACTAGCCGGTTTGACGCACATCCCTTGCCTGGCGCATGTGCTGAATTTGGTGGTGCAGAAGTTCATTCACAACTACCCCGACATGTCAGAGCTGCTGCATAAAGTGCGGGCCGTCTGTGCGCGCTTCCGGCGTTCACATCATGCCGCTGCTCGCCTGTCTGCGCTACAGTGTAACTTCAGCCTTCCCGCTCACCGCCTCATATGCGACGTGCCCACCAGTTGGAACTCCACCTTGCACATGCTGGACAGACTGTGCGAGCAGCAGCAGGCCATAGTGGAGTTTCAGCTGCAGCACGCACGGGTCAGTCGCACTGCGGAACAGCACCACTTCACCACCAATGACTAGGCCTCCATGCGAGACCTGTGTGCCCTGTTGCGCTGTTTCGAGTACTCCACCAACATGGCCAGTGGCGATGACGCCGTTATCAGCGTTACAATACCACTTCTATGTCTCCTTGAGAAAACACTTAGGGCGATGATGGAAGAGGAGGTGGCCCAGGAGGAGGAGGAGGAAGAAAGGTAATTTTTAGCATTTTCAGGCCAGTCTCTTAGAAGTGACTCAGAGGGAGGTTTTTTGCAACAGCAGAGGCCAGGTACAAATGTGGCCAGACAGGGCCCACTACTGGAGGACGATGAGGACAAGGATGAGGAGGAGGTGGAGGAGGATGAGGATGAAGCATGTTCACAGCGGGGTGGCACCCAACTTAGCTCGGGCCCATCACTGGTGCGTGGCTGGGGGGAAACGCAGGACGATGACGATACGCCTCCCACAGAGGACAGCTTGTCCTTACCTCTGGGCAGCCTGGCACACATGAGCGACTACATGCTGCAGTGCCTGCGCAACGACAGCAGAGTTGCCCACATTTTAACGTGTGCGGACTACTGGGTTGCCACCCTGCTGGATCCCCGGTACAAATACAATGTGCCCACCTTACTTCCTGCACTGGAGCGTGATAGAAAGATGCGCGAGTACAAGCGCACGTTGGTAGACGAGCTACTGAGAGCATTCCCAAATGTCACAGGGGAACAAGTGGAAGCCCAAGGCGAAGGCAGAGGAGGAGCAAGAGGTCGCTAAAGCAGCTGTGTCACGGCCAGCTCCTCTGAGGGCAGGGTTAGCATGGCAGAGATGTGGAAAAGTTTTGTCACCACGCCACAGCTAACTGCACCACCACATGATACGGAACGCGTTAGCAGGAGGCAACATTTCACTAACATGGTGGAACAGTACGTGTGCACACCCCTCCACGTACTGACTGATGGTTCGGCCCCATTCAACTTCTGGGTCTCCAAATTGTCCACATGGCCAGAGCTAGCCTTTTATGCCTTGGAGGTGCTGGCCTGTTCGGCGGCCAGCGTTTTGTCTGAACGTGTATTCAGCACGGCAGGGGGCGTCATTACAGAGAAACGCAGCCGCCTGTCTACAGCCAATGTGGACAAGCTGAAGTTCATAAAAATGAACCAAGCATGGATCCCACAGGACCTGTCCATCCCTTGTGCAGATTAGACATTTATAACTACCTCCCCTTAACCATATATTATTGTACTCCAGGGCACTTCCTCATTCAATCCTTTTTTTATTTTCATTTTACCATTATATTGCGGGGCAACCCAAAGTTGAATGAACCTATCCTCTGTCTGGGTGCCGGGGCCTAAAAATATCTGACAGTGGCCTGTTCCAATGTTGGGTGACATGAAGCCTGATCTCTGCTATGGGACCTCTCTCCTCTGTCTGGGTGCCGGGGCCTAAATATCTGACAATGGCCTGTTCCAGTGTTGGGTGACGTGAAGCCTGATTCTCTGCTATGACATGAAGCCTGAATCTCTGCTATGGGACCTCTCTCCTCGGGGCCCATTGACTTCAATGGGGTTCGGGTTCGGGTTCGGGGCGAAGTTCGGGTCGAGTTCGGATCCCAAACCCGAACATTTCCGGGACGTTCGGCCGGACTTCTCGAACCCGAACATCCAGGTGTTCGCTCAACTCTATATATCTTCCTAACTGCACACTGGGTAAATGTAGTGGCGGCTGGGCCCCAGGCGGAGAGCTGTTTGGCGCACGTCCTTCCGCCGCCAAGGTGTGCAGGGCATCATTCTTTGCCTCTTGTTGCCTCCTTTTCCTACTCGGCTTCCTCCTTCTCTTCTACCACCTCCTCATCTGGTCAGCGACAGACCTTCACCACCAACTTCAGCACAGCCAGGGGTAAACGTCAGCAGGCCGTTCTGAAACTGATGTGTTTGGGGGACAGGCCCCGCATCGCGCAGATGTTGTGGCGGGGTATAGAACAACAGACCGACGAGCGGTTGCTGCCAGTGAGCCTCAAGCCCGGCCTGGTGGTGTGCGATAATGGGCGAAATCTCATAGCAGCTCTGTTACTAGCCGGTTTGACGCACATCCCTTGCCTGGCGCATGTGCTGAATTTGGTGGTGCAGAGATTCCTTAAAAATTACCCCAACATGTCAGAGCTGCTGCATAAAGTGCGGGCCGTCTGTGCGCGCTTCCGGCGTTCTCATCCTGCCGCCGCTTGGCTGTCTGCTCTATAGCGTAACTTCGGCCTTCCTGCTCACCGCCTCATATGCGACGTGCCCACCAGGTGGAACTCCACTTTGCACATGCTGGAGAGACTGTGCGAGCAGCAGCAGGCCATAGTGGAGTTTTAGCTGCAGCACGCACGGGTGAGTCGCACTGCGGAACAGCACCACTTCACCACCAATGACTGGGCCTCCATGCAAGACCTGTGTTGCATGTTGCGCTGTTTCGAGTACTCCACCAACATGGCCAGTGGCGATGACGCCGTTATCAGCGTTACAATACCACTTCTATGTCTCATTGAGAAAACACTTAGAGCGATGATGGAAGAGTATGTGGCCCAGGATGAGGAGGAGGAAGAGGATTCATCGCTAACACTTTCAGGTCAGTCTTTTAGAAGTGGCTCAGAGGGAGTTTTTTTGCAACAGCAGAGGCCAGGTATGCACACGCCTACACGTACTGACTGATGGTTCTGCCCCATTCAACTTCTGGGTCTCCGAATTGTCCACATGGCCAGAGCTTGCCCTGTATGCCTTGGAGGTGCTGGCCTGCCCTGCAGCCAGTATACTCTCTGAACGTATATTTAGCACGGCAGGAGGCATCATTACAGACAGACGCAGCCGCCTGTCCACAGCCAACGTGGACAAGCTCACGTTCATTAAAATGAACCAGGCATGGATCCCACAAGACTTGTCTGTACCTTGTGCAGAATAGACAGTTCTAACAGCCTCAACCATTCATCCTTGTACTCAAGTGCACTTATTCCTTTTTTTTTTTTTTATATGTCCCAATATTTTGGGGGATGCCCCTATGTAAAAATGCAAAATAACACACATCTGTGTTGGCTACCTATCCCTCCTTCGCCACCGCTTCCACCTAGACCGCCACGTTATCCTACACGGCCACATTCACCCATTCACCGCCTCCTCAACCTCTTCCTCCTACATCATTCCTAATTTTTATTTTTTTTAAGTCTTTTATGTTTTTTTAATTCATTTACATATCCACATTTGTTTGCAGAGCATTTGCCATGCTCTTAAGCACATTTTGGTGCCTTTTGCAGCCCTCTAGCTCTTTTCAGGGCTATTTTAGAGCCATTTTAGTGGCCAAAAGTTTGGGTCCCCATTGACTTCAATGGGGTTCGGGTTCGGGGTCAAGTTCGAGTCAAGTTCGGGTCCCGAACCCGAACTTTTTTTTCAAGTTCGGCCGAACTTGCCGAACCCGAACACCCAGGTGTCCTCTCAACTCTAAAAATGACTAATGTTGGCTTGGCATTAAAGCGCTTGAAATATAGTTGCAGACAGTCCAAGGAGTTCCCCAAAAGTAATCCATAACTTTTTAAGCCAATTGGAGTACTTTTGATTCAGGTTAAATTTATTTGTACTGGAATTGAATCACCCGACCAATTTGAATCTGAATCAAATTTCAAAAGTTCGCTCAACACTAAAAAGGATGATATATTAGTAATTAGAGATGAGTGAATTGAAGCCGACAAAGTGGAATTTGATCCAAATTTCAGGAAAAATTTGATTTGCACCGAAGCTGGATTTTGATTTGTGGCAACGAATCAAATTTTTTCCTAAAATGGCTGCTGCACATGTGAGGACATGGAGAAAGGAACTCTGGGAAGGTGGGATCACCCATAATGCCATGCATGCAGCCAATCAGCAGCCAGCTAGCCCTGTGATGTCACAGCCCTATAAATAGCATCAGCCATCTTAGATTCTGCCATTTACCAGTGTACTTAGTGCAGGGAGAGGCGTCAGCAGGCGCTAGGGACAGTGATAGGAAAAACGTCATTGTGCTAAAATAAATGATTTACAAGTGCAGGGAAAGATTATTCAAGATATAGGGAAAGGATAAGGAGGAATCATTCCACAGCTTTTATGTTGAAAAGGGTTCAGTAGGGGAGGTTACAGCCTGGGTAATAGGAACATTCCTATTACACCTTGCAGCACTGACTGGAGATCCAAATTGCCATTATACAGCTCTGTAATTCCAGCAAGCAGTTTTTTATTAGGGTGGAAGTGCTGATTGATACAGGCATTAGCAGGGGTAATTACAAGAAAATATTTCTACGTCTTATTTGCCCCTTGTGCAGTGCAGTTATATGTTCTAAAGCATTTTTTGGCTTGTATTAGTGGGAAAAAAGGGCTTACTAGCCGTTGTGTGGTAAAGTGCTAAAATTACTGCCCTTTTTGTTGTGTATTAGTGGCAAAAGGAAAATATATTTGCTGCTTAGCGGTGCAGTTATCTGTTCTAAAGCCTTTTGTGGCGTGTATTAGTGAAAAAAGAAAAATATATTTGCCATTCAGTGGTGCAGTTATATGTTCTAAAGCCCGTTTTTGCTTGTATTAGTGTGACAAAAAAGGCTTTTTAGCCGTTGTGTGGTGAAGTGAAAGAAAAAATATATTTGCCACTCAGCGGGGCAGTTATCTGTTGTAAAGCCTTTTGTGGCGTGTATTAGCGTAAAAAATATATATATTTGCTGCTCAGCGGTGCAGTTATCTGTTGTAAAGCCTTTTGTGGTGTGTATTAGCAGAAAAAAAATATATATATATTTGCTGCTCAGCGGTGCAGTTATCTGTTGTAAAGCCTTTTGTGGCATGTATTAGCGGAAAAAGAAAAAAATATATTTGCCGCTCAGCAATGCAGTTATCTGTTCTAAAGCCTTTTGTGGCATGTATTAGCGGAAAAAATATATATATACGGTATTTGCCGCTCAGCAGTGCAGTTGTTCTAAAGCCCTTTTTTGCTTGTATTAGTGTGACAAAAAAGGCTTTTTAGCCGTTGTGTGGTGAAGTGAAAGAAAAAATATATTTGCCACTCAGCGGGGCAGTTATCTGTTGTAAAGCCTTTTGTGGCGTGTATTAGCGTAAAAAATATATATATTTGCTGCTCAGCGGTGCAGTTATCTGTTGTAAAGCCTTTTGTGGTGTGTATTAGCAGAAAAAAAATATATATATATTTGCTGCTCAGCGGTGCAGTTATCTTTTGTAAAGCCTTTTGTGGCGTGTATTAGTGGAAAAAGAAAAATATATATTTGCCACTCAGCGGTGCACTTATCTGTTCTAAAGCCTTTTGTGGTGTGTATTAGTGGAAAAAGAACATATATATTTGCCTCTCAGCAGTGCAGTTACAGTATATGTTCTAAATCCCTTTTTGGCGTGTATTAGTGGCACAAAAAAGTATTTGCCGTTGTGTGGTGAAGTGAGAAAATTACAGGCCTTTTTGGCGTGTATTAGTGTTAAAAAAAAAAGCTTGTTAGTCGTTGTGTGCTGAAGTGAGAAAATAACAGAGTTTTTTGGGATGTTTTATTTTCCTTTTTATTTATTTATTGGATCTAACAGTATGTCAGATAGAGAAGTGCTAGACCCTGCACAGGGGAGTGGCAGATACCTAAATGCTTCTAGCGCAGGCAGAGGTCGTAGAAGAGTAAGAGTGCGTGGCAGCAGGGGTCGCAGTGAGAGGCGTACCAGCAACCCAGCGGTTCTTGAATGGTTGTCATCTCTGTTTTGGATCCACTCCTGTTTTTTTGGGCATTAGCAATACTGATGGAATACTGACTAAATGCTGACCGAGTGAAGGCGGATGCTGAACAGACAGGATCGGTTTTTTGGGGGTTATTGTTCTGACGGATCAGAGGAAGGGCAAAATAATCAGTGACATCAACACAAACTTACTGCTGGTACCCTCTGCACTCTGTCGGGTGGCTCTACTTGTATAAGCGTTTACTAGAACAGGTTCTGTAGACATCTATGTGGAATCAGCTGACGACAGTATAAAAGGAGTGCGCTTCTTCTTGGTGCTAACATCGACCTGTAAGGCTGAGTTCATACTTGTGTTATTTGGTCAGTTTTGGCCCTGTGACTGCCCAAATAAGTGAAGTGTGCAGTGATTCTTAGAGCGACACCTGTCATCTGCATGTCATACAGACTCACAGTATTATTTCACTACCATAGCAGACTTACTGAAATACACAGAGTTCTACACCACTATAAAGGGTCTCTGCAGCCAGGAAATAGCTGTTTTTAACGAAATTCACCACAAATAAATTCGGATTAAACCAAATTGTTCCCAAAAAATTTGGCGAACCGGCAAATCAAATTCGCTCATCTCTATTAATAATGTATATGATAAAACAAAAGAAATACCAGTTCAGTATGGGATGCTCACCAATCTTCCCAATATCCAATTTTTTAAATGACATAACATGGGGACTTTCAGGAGCATGATAACACAGCTCCCACAGGCGTTAACAATGGATGTTTACTTCTAGTGAAGAAGATAATTTGCTCTCATTGTGCTTAGGGTAGTTTCCCTACATTTTTAGCGCTTGCATCTGGCTTAAAGAAGAACTCCTGGCAAAATGTTTATACTATGACCTGTTAGAAAGTTATGTCATGTGACCAACTCTCTGATCTCCAACTGGCACAGGACAGGAAGTCAGTTACTTCTCTATTCATTCCTATGAGACTGACATTGAGGCTCCCATAGAAATACATAGAGAAACAGACTTCCTGTCCACACATAAGATGCTGTGTCATTTGGATAGTCTGATTGTTGGTCACATGACATAGGTGAGAAGCATAAGTGAGGTATAACTCACAAACACAGCCACTGGTAAGAAAATTACATTCACTACAGATTACATCACGTACCTAACTAACAGGTCAGAAAATAATTTTTTTGGTGGGAGTTTTTTCTTTAAGAACCGCGGCACTAGGTACCATATTTTTCGCCCTATAAGACGCACTTATGAGTGGGGGGAAAATTGGTGGGAAAATAGCAGTGTGTCTTATGGGGCGAATGCTGCAATTTACAATGATACACGGCCGCCGCAATGCCGCACAGCGCGATTGGCGGGTGTATCAACTGAGAGAGAGGAGGGGCTGAGGGCCGGCATCTTGATTAGGAATGACAGGGGGGACCGGTGCAGTCTCTGTATTTTATTGCACTGGCCCCGCTCACTGTTGTATAATCTTATCTAACCTGTAGGCATTGTTAAGATATAATAATCATGTGTAATCTATCTGTATTACTTACAACATTAAGTTCCGTAGCAGAGAGGAGGGAGGAGGCAGGCCGGCGTCACTCACTACGTCATGCACCTACACCGCCCACTTTATGAATGAAGCAGGTGGCACGAGCGCGTGACGTAGTGAGTGACGCGCCGCCTGCCCGCCCTCCTGGCCTGCCTCCTCCCTCCTCTCTGCTACAGAACGTAATGTTGTAAGTAATACAGATGGATTACACATGATTATTATATCTTAACAATGCCTACAGGTTAGATAATATTATACAACAGTGAGCGGGGCCGATGCATTAGAATACAGGGACTGCACCGGTCCCCGCTATCATTCCTAATCCAGATGCTGGCCCCTAGCCCCTGCATTGGGGGTCATTCACCCTGCAGGGACACTGTTATGCAGGGGATCTGTGGATGGCACATAGCCATAACAGTGCCATCCAGAGATCCCCATAACAGTGCCATCCAGAGATCCCCATAACAGTGCCATCAAGAGATCCCCATAACAGTGCCATACAGAGATCCCCCATAACAGTGCCATACAGAGATCCCCTCCATAGCAGTGTGTCATCCACAGAGCCCCCATAACAGTGTGTCATCTACAGATCCCCCATAACAGTGTCATCCGCAGATCCCCCATAATAGTGTCATCCACAGACCACCATTAGTTCAAAACCCACCAAAAGCACACCTTTTGGTTAAAAATATTTTTTTTCTTATTTTCCTCCTCAAAAACCTAGGTGCGTCTTATGGGCATGTGCGTCTTATAGGGCGAAAAATACTGGTATTGACTGTGATTTAAAAAATAGAGGGGCCATAAAAAAGACTAGAGAAAAGGTAGTGAACGTTAATACAAACCACTTACTAATGTATTATGATTGTCCATATTGCTTCCTTTGCTGGTTTGATTCATTTTTCCATCACATTATACACTGCTTGTGTAATCTCTGTAAGAGATTTATAAGAGCAATTAATGCTACAGTGGATGGTCATCAATTCTTTACAGCTGTTAGGGGAGGCAGCAGAACTACATTTCCCAGCTCTCCTTGGAGCAGTGAGCAGGAGACAAGTAATGGGCACCTGAATAAGTAACTGACATTTTGGTTTTGCAACTTATGATTATTGAGTAGCAGCCATCTACAGTTAGACGAGTAACGCAAAAGATGCTATTTATTAAGAGAGTAAGGAAAACTATTAAGCCAAGGCTCGACGATTCATCTACTTCAGTGGACCTCATGAGAGGAGTGTCATGCCAGAGTGATCATCCTAAAAGCATCCTGCTAGTCCTTCCCTTCATGAACTAATTACTAGATAAGGCCCGTTTTTTTTCCGTTTACGGGCTGTTTTTTGCGTTCCGTATACAGTCCATATACGGAACCATTCATTTCAATGGTTCCGCCCAAAAAAAAAAAATGAATGTGCTCCATATGCATTCCGTTTCCGAATTTCCGTTTTTTTGTTCAGTTGAAAGATAGAACATGTCCTATTATTGCCAGCGAATCACGTTCCGTGGCTCCATTCAAGTCAATGGGTCAGCAAAAAAAGGGAACACATACGGAAATGCATCCGTATGTCTTCCATATCTGTTTCGTTTTTGCGGAACCATCTATTGAAAATTTTATGCCCAGCCCAATTTTTTCTATGTAATTACTGTATACTGTTTATGCCACACGGAAAACGGAACGGAAAAACGGAACAGAAACGGAAACACAACGGAAAAAAAATGGAACAACGGATACGTGAAAAACGGACTGCAAAACACTGAAAAAGCCATACGGTCGTGTGAAAGAGGCCTAATACTGCTGGTTGTTGGAGGCCTAAACCAAGCCTAGATTAACACTGCAGGCTAAGCTGCCTCTGGACAGTGATGAATAAGGCCATACAGAAAATGATCCATTTAATGCTGAAATGAGAGTTATTACTTAAGTTATTGTAAAAAAAAAATACAAGTCTTTACTCTGTCATTAAGAGCACCTACAGTTTATTAAGCATGCCAAAATCCACTGCAACTGGGCCCCAACATGCAGACCTTATATTTGGTATTCAGACTGTAGCATAAATTATAGCACATCACACATACTTAAAATGCTTGTAATCGTCGAAGGATTGTGAGGAGATGTGTGATAATATAAACAGTATGTGAAAAGAGCTTAATATCATATAAATATTATATCTTTTTGGTCAGTACCATTTGTCTTATCTGAATATTCAATTCTTATTTCTCATTGTCTCACCTTTAGGGGGAGAAAAATGATATGCTGTAATATAATAATAATAATTTATTTATTCATTGTTAACAAAATCCCATATTGTTTACTATACAAACATTAAATTGTATATGCTGTAGATTCATTTAACATTTCTTTGTGAGCATGTTATCTTTTAGTGTATTGTGAGTATCGAGCTGGGGGGGGGGGGGGGTTTCGAGCTGGGGGGGGATTTCTGAGTCAATCCCTGGCAGAAGAGATAAATCCTCCTGCATACCTCACAGGCTCCTATCAAGACTCAGGTGGAGGCACTGTGTCACTGAAGAAGAAAAAATAAGTAAAACTCCCCTATAAGATAGAGAATTAATCCGGGGGTGTTACACTTGTTTCCATGGTTATGACTAGGGATGAGCGGACCTGTGGATGTTCGGATTTGCCAGGTTCGGCCGACCTTGACCCGAATTTGAACCCGAACCCCATTGAAGTCAATGGGGATCTTAACTTTGGTGCACTAAAGTGGCTGTAAAATAGTCGTAGTAAGGGCTAGAGGGCTGGAAAAGGTAGCATAATGGGGGTAAGAGCAAGACAGTTGCCCTGAAAACAAATGTGGTTAGGGAAATGACTTTAAATAACATAGAATAGAAAAAAATAAAAAATAAAATAATCTTGAACTAGCAGAAACAGGTCAAAGTGGAGTAGGAGGTTGAGGAGGTAGTGGCTGTGGTGGTGTAGGTGGAAGCGGCGGTGGAGGAGGTAGCCAACACTGGTTGTTTTTTTTATTTATTTATTTATTTTTGCTTTATTTATTTTTATTTATTTTTATAAATTTGGGAAGACCTCAAAACATTTTGAAATAGAAAAGAGAATGCAGAAAGAAAATGCACTGGACTGCCTCCTCCTACATTTAGGCCATGCTAACCCTACCTTCTGAGGTCCTGGCAGTGCCCCAGCTGCATTGGCGACTTCTTCCTCCTCCTCCTCTGCCTTCGCCTTGTGCTTCCACTGAGCCCCAAGGGTGGCTTATACGCACGCATCTTCCGATCATGCTCCAGTGACGGAATTAAGGACAGCACGTTTTCCTTGTAGCGGGGATCCAGCAGGGTGGCCACCCAACACTGGTTAGAATGTGGGAAACTCGGCGGTTGTTGCGCAGGAACTGCAGCATGTAGTCGCTCATGTGTGGCAAAATCAAGCTGTCCTCTGTGGGAGGTTTATTGTCTGTGTCCTCTGTATCCCCCCAGCCATGCTCCATTGATGCCCATAAGCTGCTTTGGGTGCCACCCTGCTGTGAACATTGCTCCTCTTCCTCATCATCCTCCTCCTCATCTTGCAGAACTGTGAGCTGGCTGGACAGTTGTGTACCTGGCCTCTGTTGGTGCAGGAACCCACCCTCCGAGCCACTTGTGAATGACTGGCCTGATAACTGTGGAAATAATCCCTCTTCTTCCTCCTCTGTCCTCCTGTGCCACATCCTCTTCCATCATCACCAGAAGTGTTTTTTTAAGGAGACATAGAAATGGGATAGTAGCGCTGAGGACGGCGTAATTGGCACTGGCCATGTTGGTGGAGCACTCGAAACAGTGCAACACGGCACACACGTCCCGCATGGAGGCCCACTCGTTGCTGGTGAAGTGGTGCTGTTTCACAGAGCGACTTACCCGTGTGTGCTGCAGCTGAAACTCCACTATCGCCAGTAGGTACGTCGCATATGAGGCGGTGAGCGGGAAGGCCGAAGTTACGCTGCAGCTCAGACAGGCGAGCAGCAACAGGCTGAGAATGCTGAATGTGCGCACAGACGTCCCGCACTTTCTGCAGCAGCTCTGACATATCAGGGTAATTTTAAAATAATCTCTGCACCACCAAATTCAGCAAATGCACCAGGCAAGGGATGTGCATCAAAGCGGCTAGCCCCAGAGTTGCTATGAGATTTTGCCCATTATCGCACACCACCAGTCCAGGCTTGAGTCTCAGCGGCACCAACCACTCATCAGTCTTTTGTTCTATACCTGTTTACAGCTCCTGTGCGGTCTGGGGTTTTTCCCCCAACTGATGAGTTTCAAAACAGCCTGCTGTCGTTTCCCCCTGGCTGTGCTTAAGTTGGTGGTGAAGGTGTTACGCTGACCGGATGAGGAGGCAGTAAAGGGGGAAACGGACTAGGAGGAAGAGGCAACGAGAAATGTCTTGCAATCCTCGGTGGCGGTAGGACATGCGCCACACTGCTATCCACCTCAGGCCAAGCTGCCACTGCATTTACCCAGTGTGCAGTTATGGAGATATAACACCCCTTCCCGTGCTTACTGGTCCATGTATTGGTAGTTATGTGGACCTTGCCACAGATTGCATTGCGCAGTGCACACATGATTTTGTCCGCCACTTTGTTGTGCAGGGCAGGGATGGCTTGCCTGGAAAAGTAGTGGCGGCTGGGCACAACGTACTGTGGAACAGACACTGCCATAAGGATTTCAAAAGTATCTGTCTCCACCAGACAGAATGACAGCATTTCAAAGGCCAGAAATTTTAAAATGCTGGCATTCAGGGCCAGTGATCGCGGGTGGGTAGGGGGGTACTTCCTCTTTCTCTAAACACTTCCATGGGACAGTGTGGACAGGCCGGGTGACGGTGGTGGAGGTGGTGGTGTTGCTGCCACATCCTCTGTTTGTGGGGTGGCAGGTGCCACTGTCACTCCAGAGGGGGAGGAAGAGGCCAAGACCGCAGCAGAAGAGGGAGCAAGTGGAGCCTGAGATCTTTTGTGGTTTTTCAGGTGTCTACTCTACTGTAGCTCGTGCTTTGCATTTAGATGTCTGGTCATGCAGATGGTTCTCAGGTTTAGAACATTTATGCCACGCTTCAGGCTCTGATTGCACATTGTCTAAAGAACTGCCACGCCATGGAACTCCTTGAAGCTGGCTTTGGTGTGCTCAGTCCCTGGGTGCGGTGGGCAGTAGCAGGCATACTGGCTAGTGGACGGCCACTCTGCTTTTGCACCCTTCTCCCCCTTTTGCTGTGCAGCTGGCGCTGTGTAACCACCACCTCTTCCTCCGAACTGCACACGTCACTCGCATAACCTTGATTCCATGTGGGGTCTAGGACCTCATCATCCTCCACATCATCCTCCACCCAATCTTCACCCCTGCCCTCCTTGCTGGTCTGCACAAGTCAGAAAGCTGCAGCAGTTGGCACCTATGTTTCGTCATCATCATCAGAGACGTGCTGCGAAGTTCCTCCCATGTCCACATCCTGAAACATAAGTGGTTGGGCATCAGTGCACTCAATCTCTTCCACTTCTCGGGCAAGGCTAAGTGTATGGCCCACGGGAACCCTGCTAACAGAGTCATCAAAAAGCATAAGAGACTGCTGCATGACTTGGGGCTCAGACTGCTTGGCTGATTTGCAAGGGGGTGAGGTAAAAGACAGATGCCCATGGGCTGCAGGTGCCAACTCTGCAGTTTCAGCAGGGGACTGGGTGGGAGACAATGTGAAGTAACTGGAGGCACTGTCAGCCATCCAATCTACTACCGCCTCTACTTCTTCTGGCCTCACCATTTGTACACCGGTATTCAGGCCTACAAAATTACGCTGAACGTTCTGTTGCCTTCGTGCACCCGAGGAAGGTGTTTCATTTGGGCATGTAGCTGGCACATATCGACCACGTCCTTTCCCTGCAACAGGAGCTCCACCAGCACCAGCAGCACCACGACCAAAGCCATGTAGCTTATTTGATGCTCTCCTCATTCTTTGAGGTCACCCACCGAACTAACAAATAGATTAACTATATTAATTTCCCTGTCATGTATGCAGTGCAGGTCTACCTCACACCAAAAATGGGAATATGTCACCCATCGAACTAACAGACAGATTAACTATATTAATTTCCCTGTCATGTATGCAGTGCACATGTATCTCATACCAAAAATGGATATATGTCACCAATCGAACTAACAGACGGATTAACTATTATATTTTTGAGTCAGGGGTACATAAATGGTGCATTGCACCCACAAGAAATCGCTATAGGTCATCCACAGAATTAACAGCCAGATTTATTTTTATATTTTTATGTCAGGGGTGCAAAGCTGATGTATTGCACCCTCAAAAAATCATTATAGGTCTCCCGCAAAACAAATAGCCAGATTCCTAACACTCTCCCTCGCTTCAGCTGCCTGCTTCCTGTCTCTGCACTACTCAGAGCTGATGGGCAGTGCTACATGTGATCCAGCTTGTAAAGAGGCTGGGTCACATGATGCCCTGGGCAATCACAGTCATGCCTAGTGATGGCTTATAAGGGCCCACAGCTTAAAAGCTTGTTGATTGGCTGCCCTGCAGCCTTCCCAAAAAGGGCCAGCTTTCTGGTTGCGAGGAGCATGTTAGCTCACATAGGCTGGTTCTTGTTTCCTATAGTGTACAAGCACAACTACCATTGCTGGATTGCAGGGTGGTCATAACCATGGAAACGAGCAGTGTATAATGTGATGGAAAAATGAATCCAGCCAGCAAAGGAGGCAACATGGACAATCACAATATATTAGTAAGTGGCTTGTATTAACTTTCTCTACATGATAAATGTCATTTGCTGAAGTGAGACAACCCTTTTAACTCAAAGTTGCTTCTGAGCCATGGCTTTTCCAGTTGGAAGGGATATCAGAGATGCCAACACTGTGCTTTCTTTTCCAATCTCTGCTACTTCAACCTAATATCTCTGAGGAATACAGTTGAGATGAGCAAATCAAGTTTGCCTCATTAAGCAGAGTTCTAAGCCTGCAACTAGGTGTCCAGGGAGCTGATGTCACTCACCAAGAAGCTTGACTGACAGGGCCGGAAATCTCAGCTCTGGAAACTAGGGATCGACCGATTATCGGTTTGGCCGATATTATCGGCCGATATTGAGGATTTTGAACGTTATCGGTATCGGCATCTATCTTGCCGATATTCCGATAACGTATTGGGAACACAGAACGCGCTGCTCTCAGCGCTCTCTGTGTTCCCTCAGCAGCACAGGGGAGAAGGAAGCAGTGTCTTCCTCCCCCTGTGCTGCTGCTGCCGCCAATGAGAGGAGAGGAGATAAGAGGAGGGGAGGGGCTGTGGCCACCGCTCCACCAATGAAGAGAAATCTCTCATTAATTCCTATACAGGAGGCGGGAGCTGGCTGCAGAATCACATAGCCGGCTCCCGACCTCTATGAGCTGTAGCTGCGATCTGCGGTAGTTAACCCCTTAGGTGCCGCGGATCGCAGCTACCGCTCATAGAGGTCGGGAGCCGGCTACGTGATTCTGCAGCCAGCTCCCGCCTCCTGTATGTGAATTATTGAGAGACTTATCTTCATTGGTGGCGCAGTGCGCCCCCCCCCCAAGCCCCCCAGTATTAATCATTGGTGGCGCAGTGCGCCCCCCACCCCCAAGCCCCCTAGTATTAATCATTGGTGGCGCAGTGCGCCCCCCACCCCAATCCCAATAGTAAAAACATTGGTGGCGCAGTGCGCCCCCCCCCCCCCCCAGTATTAATCATTGGTGGCAGTGGCTTCTTCTGATCGGAGCCCCAGCAGTGTAAGCCTGGGGCTCCGATCGGTTACCATGGCAGCCAGGACGCTGCTGAATCCCTGTCTGCCATGTTCAGCTCCCTGCTGCTGTGTGCACATAGCACAGAGCAGCAGGGACAGTGTGAGATCCTATTCACCTTGATAGAGATCTATCAGGGTGAATGAGACAAGGGTTCTAGTCCCTAAGGGGGCTAAAAGTTAGTAAAAAAAAAAAACACAAAAATATTAAGTATAAATGAAAAAGATTTACAAAAAAAATAAAATACACATTAACAATAAACATATTAATTTTCAGCAGGTTTGTGTAGGAATTTATTTTTTCTCTCAAAAATGAAAATTCCCTGAATATCGGTATAAATTATCGGCTATCGGCGTGAAAGTTCACAAATTATCGGTATCGGCCCTAAAAAATCAATATCGGTCGATCCCTACTGGAAACCCTGTTCCCAGTAGTGGCACAAGCACGGAGGCTCTGCTTTCACTTCCAAAGCAGGGACTGAACAAGTAGCAGAAGCAAAGCCTTTGCGCTTGCACCGCTAGTCGCAGGCCTGAGATTATCAGGGCCGGCCTAAATGTCCTAAGCTTGAGGGATACCCCTTTGCAGGTGTAGAACTCTGTGTGATGAGACAAATCCAGCCTTACAAATTGATCTACTAATCTAGGATAGAGGGTTGGAGAGGAGGCAGAGGAGTTTACCTTCATTATCATAATTTACAATCTATCATTGAGGAAATTGTAGAACTGTTAAAAGAGTATCCTTTATGTGATGAAACTGTAATATCAGTTATATGGGCAAAAGTATTAGAAAATAATAAAGTTTTGACTTCCCTTTACTTGTTAACTTGTAGCAGTTTCACATACTTTTATTGCCATGCTAGTTATCAGATGAACTGCTTAACATCTGTTTAATGTTTTTCTTCAACATTAATGACATCTGCAAGAATTAGAGTTTCTGTGAAATTAGGGTACTAAGGTTTTACTTATCAGAAAGATCTGTTTTGTGGTGCAGACTATTGAAATGTCAATGCCATTTATAAGAATTGTTAGCACAGTGTTGATGTCCTGATATTGCTTCAAATTCAATATTTCAAATACCAGGTCCCAGTGGATGTTTCCTTTGTGCATTAGTCTAGTTTAATCAATATTATATGTGCTTATTATACATTTCCATTTCTAAATGATAGTTGTCCTCATTAAAACAGAATTGTAAAATATTATTGATATCTCAGTACAGTATAATTTATTTCAATTTAGATATACTCTGATCAGCCTTAAAGGGTTTGTCTCACTTCAACAATTAGCATTTATCATGTAGAGAAAGTTAATACAAGGCTCTTACTAATGTATTGTGATTCTCCATATTGCCTCCTCTTCTTGCTGGATTTTTTATTCTATCACATTATGCATTGCCCATTTCCACGGCTACGAACACCCTGCAATCCAGCAGCGGTAGTCATGCTTGCCCACTATAGGAAAAAGCACCTGCCTGTGTGCACTCCCACTGTCGCAGCCACCAGAGAGGCCAGCACTTGTTTCTATAGTGTGCAAGCACGACTACTACTGATGGATTGCTGGGTGGTCATAATCTCTGGAAACAAGCAGTGTATAAAGTGATGGAAAAATGAATCAAGTCAGCAAAGGAGGCAATATGGACAATCACAATACATAAATAAGTGCCTTGTATTCCCTTTCTCTGCATGATAAATGCCAATTGCTGAAGGGAGACAACCCCTTTAACAATAAAACTACTGGCAAGTAATGATAATGATAATAACTAGAGATGGCCTTGCGGTTCACCCACCAGTCATTTTGTGGCGACCTTTGCTCGTTCGCAATTCGCTGAATATGCGAACATATGGTGATATTCGCACGCGCCATATTTTTTTGCATAGCGCCGAATTTTGACACATGACACATCCATCAGGTGGGACAGGACAGCCAATTGAAATGTTTCAGCAAGTGGACACATCCCCTAACCTATAAATAAACCCGATCTGGCAGCCATTTTACATTCAGTTTTTTGCCAGGGTAGGGAGAGGTTCCTGTGTGGAGCAGGGACAAACTGTAAAGGGGCACCAAACGCTAGCTAATTGGTCCACAAAAGTCCTTTTAAGAACTGGTATAGGTGTGTGATCAATAGGTGTGACATACTGAGGGGTGTGATATACTTATACTTTCTAACATAGAAAGTATATTATAGTGCATATGTATTGTGCAGCAGTTGTGTGCGGTTCTGCTGAGATACCGCAGCTAGATACAGGGACAAACACTATTTGAAGTAACTAACTGCAACTGGCGTGATATACCTGTTGCCCCCAAAAATAATAACTGATTGAGTGGTGTGATATACCTATAATATACCTTCTGACATAGAAAGTATATTATAGTGCATTTGTATTGTGCAGCAGTTGTGTGCGGTTCTGCTGAGATACCGCAGCTAGATAGAGGGACAAACGCTATTGGAAAAACTAATTGCAACTGGTGTGATACACCTGTTGCCCCCAAAAAAACTGATTAGGGGGTGTGATATTCCTGCTTACACAAAATATTGATTAAGGGGTTTGATATACCTGCTTCAACAAAATATTGATTGAGGGGTGTGATACAAAGGCTTCCACAAAATATTGATTAAAGCCTGCGATACACCGGCTTCCAGAAAATACTCATTAAGGGGTTCTATATATGTGTGCCCACAAAATACTGATAGAGGTGATTGATATACCGGCTTCCAACAAATATTGATTGAGGCCTGCGATACACCAGCTTCCACCAAATATTGATTAAGGGGTTTGATATACCGGCTTCAAGCAAATACTTATTAAGGGGTTCTATATATCTGTTTCCACAAAATACTGATAGAGGGGATTGATATACCGGCATCCACCAAATATTGATTGAGGCCTGTGAAACACTAGCTTCCACCAAATATTGATTAAGGGGTTTGATTTACCAGCTTCCAGCAAATACTCATTAAGGGGTTCTATATTCCTGTTTCCACAAAATACTGATAGAGGGGATTGATATACCGTCTTCCACCAAATATTGTGTGGCTTTAAGAAAAAGCAAAAAAGTCCAGTGGCACTCACTATTATTTGCAGTTCTTCTTTATTGTAAATTCCACAATCAGGGTGAAATGTAAAAGAACACAAACGGCAGCGGGTGGACAACGTAGTTGCAGTGCAAAGGAATTGCAGCCGCAATTATATTTATACACCCTTGCTGCCAATTAAGTGACCACGTGAAATCAGTGTGTAGTGCCACTTTAACTATTTTTCCTGTTACATTCCACCAAATATTGATTAAGGGGTTTGATTTACTGGCTTCCAGCAAATACTCATTAAGGGGTTCTATATACCTGTTTTGACAAAATACTGATAGAGGGGATTGATATACTGGCTTCCACCAAATATTGATTGAGGCCTGTGATACACTGGCTTTCACCAAATATTGATTAAGGGGTTTGATTTACCAGCTTCCAGGAAATACTTATTAAGGGTTTCTAAATACGTGTGTCCACAAAATACTGATAGAGGGAATTGATATACCGGCTTCCACCAAATATTGATTGAGGCCAGCGATACACCGGCTTCCACCAAATATTGATTAAGGGGTTTGATATAACCGCTTCCAACAAATACTCATTAAGGGGTTCTATATATCTGTTTCCACAAAATACTGATAGAGGGGATTGATATACCGGCTTCCACCAAATATTGATTGAGGCCTGCAATATACCTGCTTCCACAAATACTGCTCTTCTATAGGGATTTTGTAACAGGGTCATTTTGAAAATGACAGGCAAAGGAAGAGGCAGGCCATTCCGCAGGTATGGTAGGGGTCGGGCAGGTGCGTGCAATTACGTCAAAGGTCGCACCAGAGTTGGTTGAGTGGCTTACTCAGCATTCCGCTTCTGCACCCTCCTCATCCTCTGTATCTGCACCCTCCTCACTCTCTGTTGTGTGCACCCCCAAAGACACCACCATCACCATAGCCCCTCCGTTCGAGTCAGAGGAATTATTTTTCCATCCATTTCCAGACCTTAACAATGTGCAGCCATTCTTGGCATCGGATCAGGAAGAGGAGGTAGCAATGGCCGCCACCCGCCGGTCTGACGACAGTACCCAAATCAGCCCAAGGATGGAGGTCCCCGCTGTTGCTGCCTACTCCGAGATCTCTAATGTCAGAGGTGGTGAAGGTGACGATGATGACGTGTCGATGGATGTCACGTGGGTGCCCACAAGAGAGGAAGAGGAGGGGAGTTCAGAGGGAGAGACAGAGCAGCGGATAGGGGGTAGAAGGAGGAAAAGCAGGCAGAACTCGCAGTGCACAGGAGGCAAAAATCAGACTGCAAATGTATCTGGAGAGAGTCATCTGCCATGCACTGTCACATCAGGCGCTCCCAAGACGCCGACACAAGGCTCGGCAGTGTGGGCTTTTTTTAATGTGTCAGCTGCTGACAATAGTGTTGCCTTCTGCAGCCTGTGCTGTCAGTGCATAAGTCACGGTAAGTCCAACACTCAGCTACGGACGACCACCTTAAGAAGGCACCTGGCCTACCAGCACCGAGCCCAGTGGGACCAACGCCGTCAGAACCCACAAAGCCACACTTTCGGCACTCCACATCCTGCCTCTTCTCCTTCTCCTCTCTCCTTCCATTTATCCTCCACTCCACCTTCCACCGTGCCATCGACGCATTCATCTGGCAAAAGGCATGCTTCCGTGGCCCAAATTTTTGAACGTAAAAAGTAGATGACGCCAGATAACCCGCTTGCCCAACAGCTGACCGCTGGCTTGTCGGAACTACTAGCCTGCCAACTACTGCCATATAAGCTGGTGGACTCGAAGGGCTTTAGAAAATTTGCTGCCATTGGCACACCGCAATGGAAGGTCCCCAGAAGGAAATATTTCTCCCTGAAGGTCATCCCAGAGCTATATGGCCACATTCAGTGGCAAGTGAATGTATCTCTGGCACACAGTGTCGGTGCCAATCTACATCTGACCTCAGACACGTAGTCTAGCCAACATGGGCAGGGAAGGTACATAACTTTTACTAATAAATAGTATAACAGGGCACTCAAGAAACCGTGACCATGTGGTTAAACAGTTAAATACTTTATTTGTGATTATAATCAATCAAAATGCTGGAGTTCAATTGTATATACAATATGATATTATCTTCGATAGCATAAAAATGATCGATTATATACTCAAATGAGATAATTATATTCGGCAGCATACAATAAAAAATAAAAAATAATCGATTGGCACTATAGGTGATTCGATTAACACAATATGTAAAATCAAGGCAATATTCTTAGAAATGCATAGTAGTTGTGAATCAATAGTCCCAAGATAAATAATGTCAATAACGTTTAATTGTTGCACCTGGGTATCGGTGTATAAAATCAGGTATATAAAATCAAGTCTTTATGTCCACTCTCGATATCGGCAGCGTCCCACCGAAACGAAACAAGTAGCGGCGTCCCGCTACAAAATTACTTGCAAGTATAGGTTGATTGGTTACCTTATATTCGACCGAAGACTTTGCAGACTTTGGATCTATTCCTCTCCCTTAATGTGCTTGGATCCTTCAATGGTTAGGTAGGGGGTGCTACACCCCCTACCTAACCATTGAAGGATCCAAGCACCTTAAATCGACCATTTGACTGTCTATACCTGGATACTCTTCCCGACGAGAAATCTCTGATACAACACCACTGCAAAATCCCAAGCATAACATCATTGCGGAATCTTCCATTCAGAAGCCGTAAGTCAGGGATTCTGGCAGTGACGTGAAAAAGAACTACAGAGCCGTCGAGGAAAAACCTCCTGATACACTGTGCCGAATAACCACGGGCACATTAAGGGAGAGGAATAGATCCAAAGTCTGCAAAGTCTTCGGTCGAATATAAGGTAACCAATCAACCTATACTTGCAAGTAATTTTGTAGCGGGACGCCGCTACTTGTTTAGTTTCGGTGGGACGCTGCCGATATCGAGAGTGGACATAAAGACTTGATTTTATATACCTGATTTTATACACCGATACCCAGGTGCAACAATTATAAGTTATTGACATTATTTATCTTGGGACTATTGATTCACAACTACTATGCATTTCTAAGAATATTGCCTTGATTTTACATATTGTGTTAATCGAATCACCTATAGTGCCAATCGATTATTTTTTATTTTTTATTGTATGCTGCCGAATATAATTATCTCATTTGAGTATATAATCGATCATTTTTATGCTATCGAAGATAATATCATATTGTATATACAATTGAACTCCAGCATTTTGATTGATTATAATCACAAATAAAGTATTTAACTGTTTAACCACATGGTCACGGTTTCTTGAGTGCCCTGTTATACTATTTATTATTACTTTTTTGCATTGAGTGAGTGGTCTCAATTTCATAGGAGCACCAACTTGGTGTCCT
Source organism: Bufo bufo (assembly GCF_905171765.1). NCBI lineage: Eukaryota > Metazoa > Chordata > Amphibia > Anura > Bufonidae > Bufo > Bufo bufo. The sequence continues at coordinate 577,228,697 of NC_053389.1, forward strand.
TTTTTCCTAGTGCGACATCTTACTTGATTATTAACATAACTTTTACTGCCCACTGGGTGAACCTTCTGATTGCTGTCAAGCATGCAACCCGTGGCACCTGTGTGGATTTGGTGTTACCGCCAGGGATTGCATGCAGGCCTGCCTCTTCTACTCCTCCTCCTACTCCGTCCTCCGTCTCCTCCTTGGATGACTCCTCCTTTTCCACTGCTACCGCCTCTTCCGCTGCACCCCCCAAGCTCCCCCCCTTTTCGACGTGCAAGGTTAGACGTTGCCATGCTGTGCTGCAGCTGTTGTGCCAAGTGCCACACCGGTCCTGCATTGCTTTCAGCTCTGCGTTCACAGGACGATCAGTGGCTAACCCCGCTCAATTTGACAGTTGGTAAAGTGGTGTGCGACAACGGTGCCAATCTACTGAGCGTGCTGAAAAAGGCCAAAATGACACACGTGCCGTGCATGGCACACGTCCTGAACTTAGTCATGCAGTGATTCGTTGCCAAATACCCCGGGTTCCAGGACGTCTCGCTGCAGGCCAGGAAAATCTCTGGCCATTTTAGAAGATCTTACACGGCCATGGCTCGCCTTGCTGACGTTCAGCGGCGACACCACCTGCCCATACGATGTCTGATTTGTGACAGCCCGACGCGATGGAACTCAACCTTGTATATGCTTGATAGGCTTCTCCAGCAGAAACATGCCGTTAACGACTACCTGTACGAACGCTGCAGCAGGACAGGTTCTGGGAAGCTTGGTTTCTTTTCAATGCACTAGTGGCTGCTCATGTGCAATGCATGCAGACTTCTGCGGCCATTTGATGAGATTACCAAACTGGTCAATCGAAGCCAGGGCGCCATCAGTGACGACGTGCCTTATGCCTTCTGTCTGGAGTGTGCATTGCGTCGTGTCATTGATCAAGCCGTCAAGGAGCAGGAGCTGGAAGATGAGAAAGTCACAATGCTGAATAAATTCCCAGGGGGGATACTCCATCTGAGACAAGTCAGCAGGAGTCTGAAGAGGAGTTAGAGGAGGATGGTGCCTGGGGGGAGGAGGAGAAGCTAGAAGAGCAGGCTTTAAACTTTTCGGGGATCCCTGGTGTTGTCTGTGGATGGGGGAGGAGACCGCGGACAACATTCTCCTGGGCGATGAGCAGGAGCCAGGGACCTCCACCGCTTCCAATTTAGTGCAAATGGGGGCCTTCATGCTCCAGTGTTTGAAGAGGTACCCCCATATAAAAATCATCAAGGGCAAGGACCAGTACTGGGTGGCAATGTACTTAGAACCCCGGTACAAACACAAAATGGCAGATATGTTACCAGCATATGTAACCCGGGGTATTTGGGCGGATATGTTACCAGCATATGTAACCCGGGGTATTTGGGCGGATATGTTACCAGCATATGTAACCCGGGGTATTTGGCAACGAATCACTGCATGACTAAGTTCAGGACGTGTGCCATGCACGGCACGTGTGTCATTTTGGCCTTTTTCAGCACGCTCAGTAGATTGGCACCGTTGTCGCACACCACTTTACCAACTGTCAAATTGAGCAGGGTTAGCCACTGATCGTCCTGTGAACGCAGAGCTGAAAGCAATGCAGGACCGGTGTGGCACTTGGCACAACAGCTGCAGCACAGCATGGCAACAGGGGAGCCAGGGGACGCTGGTTACCAGCACCAGCTGTCAGAATGCAGCATTACCAGGCCTTGCTGTGAGAGATGCTGCATTCTGCTGTTGTGTGCGAAACAGTTGTGAGTACCAATCTTACCGCGCATGCAAGAAGAGGGCGGTTTGATGTGTTGGTCACTTTGGATCATATTAGATCATTCTTGCAGTCAACCCTTCGACAGCCGCCCTCCGGATCCAGCCTCAGGGAACGCCTAGACCGACAGGTTTCCGACTACATCGGGTTATCGGCCGATGTGGACGCTCTGAGAAGCGAGGAACCCCTGCACTACTTGGTGTGCAGGCTTGACCTGTGGCCAAAGCTGGCACAATTTGCCATGGAATTCTTGGCTTGCTCCTCGTAAAGTGTCCTTTCCGAAAGAACGTTCAGCGCAGCAGGGATCGTGACCGATAAGAGCACTCACCTAGCTCACGATAGTGTGGACTACCTCACATTTCTAAAAATGAATGAGGCATAGAACTCGGAGGAATTTAACACCTGTGATGACCATGTTTAATTGATTTTCCTAATGCCAGCCCACACATATCTGCCACCACACAGAACAAAGAATGATCCCTGTCTTATGTAAATATAGTGGCATAAAAGGCCTTTTCTGTCCGGTGAATGCCTAATGTTTGGGGCCTGTACTCCACTCGCCTGCAGTAAAATTGATATCCAATGACCGTCTAATATACCTCCAGCCACATAATCACTTGATATTTTTTGTACGGTGAATGCATAATTTTGGGGCCTGTAATCTAACTGGCCAACAGCAAAATTGTTATACAGTGACCGCCTAATGTACCATACGGTCAATGCCTAATTGTTGGGGCCTCAAAGAAATTCAACACCTGTGACGACCACGTGTTATTGAATTTCACCTATTATCATTTGGGGTTTATTCAAGAGGGGGGATTTTGTTAGCCATGTGTTTAATCCAATTTTATACAGTATTTTTAGTTCTTTTAAACATATGTATTTGACATGTATTTGTACTGGCCTACAGTAAAATTGTTATCCAATGACCATCTAATATACCTCCAGCCACATAATCACTTGATCTTTTCTGTCTGGTGAATGCCTAATGTTTGGGGCCTGTACTCCACTAGCCTGCAGTAAAATTGATATCCATTGACCATCTGATATAACTCCAGCCACATAATCACTTGTTCTTTTCTGTACGGTGAATGCATAATTTTTGGGGCCTGTAATCTAACTTGCCAACAGTAAAATTGTTATACGGTGACCGTCTAATGTACCACCAGCCACATAATCACTTGTTCTTTTCTGTACGGTGAATGCCTAATTTTTGGGCCCTGTACTCCACTGGCCTGCAGTAAAATTGTTATCCAATGACCATCTAATATACTTCCAGCCACATAATGACTTGTTTTCTGTCCGGCTAATGCCTACTGTTTGGGGCCTGTACTTCACTGGCCTGCAGTAAAATTGATATCCAAGGAACGTCTAATATACCTCCAGCCACATGATCACTTGATCTTTTCTGTACGACGACGAATGCCTAATTGTTGGGGCCTCGGAGGAATTCAACACCTGTGACGACCATGTGTTATCGAATTTCACCTATTATCATTTGGGGTTTATTCAAGAGGGAATATATATATATATATATATATATATATATATATATATATATATTTGACATGTATTTGTACTGGCCTGCAGTAAAATTGGTATCCAATGACCGTCTAATATTCCCCCCAGCCAAATAATCACTTGATCTTTTCTGTCCGGTGAATGCCTAATGTTTGGAGTCTGTACTCCAGTGGGCTACAGTAAAATTGTTATCCAGTGACTGCATAATGTACCTCGAGCCACATAATCCAAATTTCTTTTATGTCAGGTGAATGCCACATTTTTACGGCCCGACTCCCGTGGCCTAAAATAAAAAATTTCTAGGCTCCAGTAGGGCACATTTTTGAGAATTTCCCTTTAGGATGCATAAAAATGGCCCATGATTAAAATACATATTTTTTGTGGGAATTTTTGTCATTGATCCCCCTCTAGTATGTAACTGTCCAAGTTGAGGGACTTTTAGTGCACTTCTAGTAAGTATTTGGTGGCTGCAAATATGACCTGAAGGTTTTTCAAGTTTGCCTGCCATTAAAGTGAATGGGGCCCGCCGCAAACTTTCGGTTCACTAACATTTTATTGCGTTCGCGCGATCGCGTTTGCGAATTGTCCCGGCCGATGTTCGTCCATCACTAATAATAACACTAATTATATCAATAAAATTGCAAGTGTCAGGGCATGGTATTTATGGGATTAGGCAACTATTGGTCAGTTGTTGAAGTTCATGTATTGGAAAAAGGATCTGAGTGATCTGGAGACAGTGTCATAAACATCCAAGTCCCATTGATGCAGGTGGGGAGCAACTGGTAGGCCTTCTTCACCCATCCTCCAGAATATATACTGTAGGAAAAAATTGTTGAAAAAGATCATACTGATAGAAAGGCATCAGGACACACAATTCATCACAAATCAAAACTTGTGGCTTGGGCCACATAGCTATTATAGCCCTAGACCAATCATCCTGCCAAAGCTGAGATCTGTCCACTGCGGATATTGCCTACTGAGCTCTACTATAAAAAGAAAGCAAATTGTCTAAAGTGCTATGATGCTCTATGCAGTGTTCTACCTGGAAATCTTGGGTCGTGGCATGTGTCTGTTATCTTAAAGGGGTTCTGCAGTTTGTTTAAACTGATGATCTATCCTCTGTTTGAGAAGGTAGAGGCTCTCCAGGAGCGTCGCGACCTTCTCACTGTTTACCGCAGGCTCAGTGATGTCACGACTTCTATCACCTGCCCTGGAGGCGGCCAAGCTTCATTCAAGTCAACAGAGGTTATCCCCGCCCAGGACAGTTGATACTTTCTCAAACAGCTGATTGTCGGGGGTCCCGAGTGTCGGACCCCACCGATCAGATGCTGATGATCTATCCAGAGGATAGATCATCAGTTTAAACAAACTGCAGAACCCCTTTAACACAAACCAACTACAGTGCCTAAACATTGTTGAAGATCAAGTATACCTCTTCATAGCAAGGCATTTTCTAATGGCAATGGTCTCTTACTGCTGGATAATTTGCCTTACAAAACTGTAAACTTATTTAAAGGAGCATGACAAGTTTTTCAGGGTGTTGACATAGCCTTCAAATCCCTCAGATCTCAATCTAATAAAGCATCTGTGGGGTGAGCTGAAAAAACAAGTCAGATCTATAGAGGCTCAACTTTGCCATTTATAGGACTTAACCAGCTCTGGCTGTGGGAAAAGTACTTAACTGTTCTGCCAGCGCAAAATGACAGCATTAGCTGAAGATAAACAGGAGATATCACTGTTAGAAATCGAGTGTGGAATTATCGCAGATAAAATCTTCTTTTACTTTCACTGTCAGCTACCCATGTAGTGAAGATAATGCTGTAACAAAACTCTGCAACCAAACCAGAGCTATAAGCACCTAAGTCAATGTCTGAGTGCTGAGACCCCTACAATCACAGGAACAAGGAGAAAAAAAGCTCTCTCTCTTTTCTGCAGAAGATGGTCTCAATAGAAAGCCTGTCTTAATATTCAAAAATAAACATCTTATGCAGGGGTGGACTGGGAACTTAAAGTGGCCATGGAAAAAAAATACTAAAAGTGGCCCCATTTTGTAGTCGGGTCCAAATTGATGGAAGGCAGGGCCAGCAATACCATATTATGGCACATTATACTACCTCCAAAAGAGCAAAATACCACAGTCAATCACAAAATACTGCTGCCAGCAGCACAAAATACATCCCCAAAACCTTCCACTGGCTGGCCTACTGGGAAATGTCACTGTAAGGTCTATGGCCAATCCACCCCTGATCTTATGCCATGTTCTTTCTGTAAGAGGCAAACTCTACTCATTTTGCTTCAACAGTATGGATTCATATTGACAGCACCTTCCTACAGTATTGGCGACATTTAATTTTTGAACGTTTTTCTGAAGAATTCTGACATAGTGGGTCTTCCAACAATAGAAAAACTGAAGAAGTTCAACTAACAAGTATTTATTGACATTGGTGCTAATTGGAATTTGTATATTACTGTATGTCGAAGTGTCTGTAACAGGTTCCAGGGTTGATAGAGGATATTTCAAGTACCTTAGAGACTAAGGGGCACATCTATTAAGCCCAGTGTTTTATTGAGATGCAGGCCTCGCATTAACGTTGGCGCATCCAGTGGCAGTTCTAAATGTAACACAGCTTCTGAGCACCATTTAGACCATTTTCTATACCTAAAACTGCCGTAGAAAATGATGAATGAGATTGGCCTACTGGCTCTTTTCCTTCGCCACCCATGCCACGCCCACAATTTTAGACCTGGCGTGAGCAAGGAAAAGTTGCAGACCATCTGCACCTGAAATAAACGTATTTCAGATTCGTAAATGACCCCCTCAGGGCTTATTCCCACTTTGTTACAGCTGTCACACTGCCATTTAATGAACCAGTTAAAGTCTATGGGACTATTCACATTGACATTTTACGGGCAGTGAAAAGTATCTGTCAAAAAATTTTCATGACCAAATGGACCCCATTTAAAGCAGTGGGGCTGATTTGACTGGACGTTTAGAGAGGAGTGCAACCGTCTAATGGACATTAAAAATGTATACACTGTGTAAAAAAGGACCTTGCAGTAGTTATAATAAAAGTTTGGCACTATAATTAATGAGGGCACAACGGAGTAAATTATATATACTGAGGACACTTGGGGGCCATTACTTATACTGGGCCCACAAAGGAGGGTATTACTTATGATGAGTGGGGGCACTGGGAGCCATTACTCATGCTGGGGGCACTACAGTGGGAATTACTTATACTGGAGGGTACTAAGGGGGTGATGCGGCATGGGAAACTGAATAAGCTGGATCCAGCACCAAAAACTATCTAAGTCAATGGTGTCAGATCAGTTTTTTTGCATACGCAAAAAAAAACGGATCCGGGGACCATTGACTTACAATGGTTTTAGTGCTGGATCCGGTTTCTTTATTCTCAATATAATACAACTGGATCAGTTCTGAACAGATGCAGCCAGTTGTATTATTTGAAATGATGCGTTCTGCTGTGGTTTTCAGATCCTCTGCTGGATCTCAAAACTGGACAACATTAACACATATGTTCATGCAAGGGGCATTACTTTTAACTTGTAATTGCAGAAGAATAGTAGTATAATTGCAACAGGACATCAGAAAAGTTAAACCGTATCTCCATAGGCCAATGTGATCTTTGTATTGACTACAGCAACTTTATTTGAGTCAGCCTTACCTAAATTTGTCACCAGCGACCCCTATAAACACATAGCTATGGTTTTGAGTTTGTATTGTTGTGATCTGTCTTCCTGTTGGACATACACTGCGTGCAGAATTATTAGGCAAATGAGTATTTTGACCACATCATCCTCTTTATGCATGTTGTCTTACTCCAAGCTGTATAGGCTCGAAAGCCTACTACCAATTAAGCATATTAGGTGATGTGCATCTCTGTAATGAGAAGGGGTGTGGTCTAATGACATCAACACCCTATATTAGGTGTGCATAATTATTAGGCAACTTCCTTTCCTTTGGCAAAATGGGTCAAAAGAAGGACTTGACAGGCTCAGAAAAGTCAAAAATAGTGAGATATCTTGCAGAGGGATGCAGCACTCTTAAAATTGCAAAGCTTCTGAAGCGTGATCATCGAACAATCAAGCGTTTCATTCAAAATAGTCAACAGGGTCGCAAGAAGCGTGTGGAAAAACCAAGGTGCAAAATAACTGCCCATGAACTGAGAAAAGTCAAGCGTGCAGCTGCCAAGATGCCACTTGCCACCAGTTTAGCCATATTTCAGAGCTGCAACATCACTGGAGTGCCCAAAAGCACAAGGTGTGCAATACTCAGAGACATGGCCAAGGTAAGAAAGGCTGAAAGACGACCACCACTGAACAAGACACACAAGCTGAAACGTCAAGACTGGGCCAAGAAATATCTCAAGACTGATTTTTCTAAGGTTTTATGGACTGATGAAATGAGAGTGAGTCTTGATAGGCCAGATGGATGGGCCCGTGGCTGGATTGGTAAAGGGCAGAGAGCTCCAGTCCGACTCAGACGCCAGCAAGGTGGAGGTGGAGTACTGGTTTGGGCTGGTATCATCAAAGATGAGCTTGTGGGGCCTTTTCGGGTTGAGGATGGAGTCAAGCTCAACTCCCTGTCCTACTGCCAGTTTCTGGAAGACACCTTCTTCAAGCAGTGGTACAGGAAGAAGTCTGCATCCTTCAAGAAAAACATGATTTTCATGCAGGACAATGCTCCATCACACGCGTCCAAGTACTCCACAGCGTGGCTGGCAAGAAAGGGTATAAAAGAAGAAAATCTAATGACATGGCCTCCTTGTTCACCTGATCTGAACCCCATTGAGAACCTGTGGTCCATCATCAAATGTGAGATTTACAAGGAGGGAAAACAGTACACCTCTCTGAACAGTGTCTGGGAGGCTGCAGTTGCTGCTGCACGCAATGTTGATGGTGAACAGATCAAAACACTGACAGAATCCATGGATGGCAGGCTTTTGAGTGTCCTTGCAAAGAAAGGTGGCTATATTGGTCACTGATTTGTTTTTGTTTTGTTTTTGAATGTCAGAAATGTATATTTGTGAATGTTGAGATGTTATATTGGTTTCACTGGTAAAAATAAATAATTGAAATGGGTATATATTTGTTTTTTGTTAAGTTGCCTAATAATTATGCACAGTAATAGTCATCTGCGCACACAGATATCCCCCTAAAATAGCTAAAACTAAAAACAAACTAAAAACTACTTCCAAAAATATTCAGCTTTGATATTAATGAGTTTTTTGGGTTCATTGAGAACATGGTTGTTGTTCAATAATAAAATGAATCCTCAAAAATACAACTTGCCTAATAATTCTGCACTCCCTGTATATTGGCTTTTTGAGAACTCCATAAAATCATGTATAGACATTCTGTAATGTTTCAGCTCAAACTTCACATAGTTCGAATATTGTACTGATTGAATCATAGTTAGGGTACATTCACATATAAAAGTGAAAAAACTGCTTTTAAAAACAGATGAACTGTTAGTTTTTCAAGGCCATTTTGCATCAGTGTTTGCATCCGTTTTTTTTGTCTGTTTATCCATTTTAATGATTGTTTTTAATAGCTTTTAAAAAGGATGTAAAACAATCATTAAAAGCAGAATTTCAAAGTTAGATTTTTTTTTTTATCTCAATCCCTACAGTTTTGGTGCAGGATTCGGCTTGTTGAGTTTTCCATGCCGTTTGCAGAAGTTGTGTGTCCAGTCACAGAACACAATAAACCAGAACTGAATGCAGATAGGTCTCTGGGTAGGGTTGGTGAAGCGCTAATGGTCATGGTCCACAATGGAACCAATGACAAAGTTAGAGGTAGGTGGAGTGTCCTTAAAAATGATTTTAAGGATTTAGGTCACTAGCTTAGGGCAAGGACCTTAAAGGTAGTGTTTTCCAAAATACTACATGTACCCTGAGCCACACCAGAAAGGGAGCAGGAGATTAGGGAGACTAACAAGTGGCTCATGAACTGTTGTAGGAAGGAGGGGTTTGGATTCCTGGATAATTGGGCAGACTGCTCTGTCAGCTACAGGCTGTATAGTAGGGATGGGCTGCACCTCAATGGAGAAGGTGCAGCTGTTTGGGAGGAGAAGAGGGCTAGAAGGTTGGAGGAGTGTTTAAACTAGGGACTGGGGGGTAATTAGTTACATTATAGGAGGGAAACATAGTGCAGATAGAGAAAACAATGTGGATAAATAGAAATCTAAAGGAAGCAATACATGACAAAAAGAAAGCATTTAAATCACTAAAACAGGAGGGTTCGAGGAAGCTTTGAAAAATTAGAAGGAAAAAAATAGAATATGTAAAAGACAAATAAAAGCATCAAAACTGGAGACAGAGAGATTAATTGCCAAAGAGAGTAAAATTAACCCTAAAATGTTCTTCAATTATATAAAAAGTAAAATTCTGAAGATTTCGGCCCTTTACAGAGTGATGAGGGGAGAGTTGCAGAGAGCGATGAGGAGGAAGAAAAGCTATTAAATATTTGTCTCCACTGTATTTACAGAGGAAAATAAACTGTCAGATGAAATGCAGAATGTAAAAGTAAATTCCCCATTAAAAGTGTCCTGTCTGACCCAGGAAGAAGAACATAATTAAGTAAAGTTATAGCTAGACACTTATTTCTGATATTTAAGCACTCTATAATGACAGGGAGTGTTCCACAGGATTGGTGCTTAGTATTTTAAAAGGGGTAAAAAAAAGATCCTGGAAACTATAGGCCAGTAAGTTTAACATCAGTGATGGGTAAACTGTTTCAAGGTTTTCTAAGAGATGCTATCTTGGAGTACCTCAATGAATTAAGCATATAACAGCATTTCAGCATGGCTTTTTGAGGGATAGTTCATGTCAAACTACTTTAATCAGTTTCTATGAGGAGGTAAGTTCTAGACTTGACCGGGGTGAGTCAATTGATGTCATATACCTTGACTTCTCCAAAACATTTGATACTCTATCACTTAAAAGGTTAGTATATAAAATGAGAATGCTTGGACTGGGAGAAAATGTCTGTATGTGGGTAAGTAACTGGCTGAGTGATAGAAAACAGAGGAAGGATAGTTATTAACGGTACACACTCAGATTGGGTCACTGTCACTAGTGGGGTACCACAGGGGTCAGTATTGGGCCTTATTCTCTTCAACATTTTTTTTATTAATGATCTTGTAGAAGGCTTGCACTGTAAAATATAAATTTTTGCAGATGACACTAAACTGTGTAAAGTAATTAACATGAAAGAGGGCAGTATACTGCTACAGATGGATCTGGATAGATTGGAGGCTTGGGCAGAGAAGTAAGTCACTAGTCAGACCACACATGGAGTACTATGTACAGTTCTGGGCTTCTGTGAACAAGGCAGACATAGCAGACATGGAGACGGTTCAGAGGAGGGCAACTAAATAAATAACTGGAATGGGTGGACTACAGAACCCAGATATATTATTAAAATTTGGGTTCTTTACTTTAGAAAAAAGAAAACTAAGGGGAGATATAATAATTATGTATAAATATATCGGGGTCAGTACAGAGATTTCTCCCATCATCTATTTATCCCCAGGAATGTGACTGTAACAAGGGGACATCCTCTGTGTCTACAGGAAAGAAGGTTTCTACACAAGAAACCTTCTTAACCACCTCCGGACCGCTGTACGCAGATTCGCGTTCCGGAGGTGGCAGCCCTGCGCTCAGCGACGCATATACGCGTCATCTCGCGTGAGTCGGGATTTCCTGTGAACGCGCGCACACAGGCGCGCGCGCTCATAGGAACGGAAGGTAAGAGAGTTGATCTCCAGCCTGCCAGCGGCGATCGTTCGCTGGCAGGCTGGAGATGTGTTTTTTTTAACCCCTAACAGGTATATTAGACGCTGTTTTGATAACAGCGTCTAATATACCTGCTACCTGGTCCTCTGGTGGTCCCCTTTGTTTGGATCGACCACCAGAGGACACAGGTAGCTCAGTAAAGTCCCACCAAGCACCACTACACTACACTACACCCCCCCCCCCGTCACTTATTAACCCCTTATTAGCCCCTGATCACCCCATATAGACTCCCTAATCACCCCCCTGTCATTGATTACACCCCTGTCATTGATCAACCCCCTGTAAAGCTCCATTCAGATGTCCGCATGATTTTTACGGATGCACTGATAGATGGATCGGATCCGCAAAACGCATCCGGACGTCTGAATGAAGCCTTACAGGGGCATGATCAATGACTGTGGTTATCACCCCATATAGACTCCCTGATCACCCCCCTGTCATTGATTACCCCCCTGTCATTGATCAACCCCCTGTAAAGCTCCATTCAGATGTCCGCATGATTTTTACGGATCCACTGATAGATGGATCGGATCCGCAAAACGCATCCGGACGTCTGAATGAAGCCTTACAGGGGCGTGATCAATGACTGTGGTTATCACCCCATATAGACTCCCTGATCACACCCCTGTCATTGATCAACCCCCTGTAAAGCTCCATTCAGATGTCCGCATGATTTTTACGGATGCACTGATAGATGGATCGGATCCGCAAAACGCATCCGGACGTCTGAATGAAGCCTTACAGGGGCATGATCAATGACTGTGGTTATCACCCCATATAGACTCCCTGATCACCCCCCTGTCATTGATTACACCCCTGTCATTGATTACCCCCCTGTAAAGCTCCATTCAGATGTCCGCATGATTTTTACGGATGCACTGATAGATGGATCGGATCCGCAAAACGCATCCGGACGTCTGAATGAAGCCTTACAGGGGCATGATCAATGACTGTGGTTATCACCCCATATAGACTCCCTGATCACCCCCCTGTCATTGATTACACCCCTGTCATTGATTACCCCCCTGTAAAGCTCCATTCAGATGTCCGCATGATTTTTACGGATGCACTGATAGATGGATCGGATCCGCAAAACGCATACGGACGTCTGAATGAAGCCTTACACGGGCGTGATCAATGACTGTGGTTATCACCCCATATAAACTCCCTGATCACCCCCCTGTCATTGATCACCCCCCCTGTCATTGATCACCCCCCCTGTCATTGATCACCCCCCCTTGTCATTGATCACCCCCCTGTCATTGATCACCCCTCTGTAAGGCTCCATTCAGACATTTTTTTGGCCCAAGTTAGCGGAATTTTTTTTTTTTTTTTCTTACAAAGTCTCATATTCCACTAACTTGTGTCAAAAAATAAAATCTCACATGAACTCACCATACCCCTCACGGAATCCAAATGCGTAAAATTTTTTAGACATTTATATTCCAGACTTCTTCTCACGCTTTAGGGCCCCTAGAATGCCAGGGCAGTATAAATACCCCACATGTGACCCCATTTCGGAAAGAAGACACCCCCAGGTATTCCGTGAGGGGCATATTGAGTCCATGAAAGATTGAAATTTTTGTCCCAAGTTAGCGGAACGGGAGACTTTGTGAGAAAAAAAATAAAAAATATCAATTTCCGCTAACTTGTGCCCAAAAAAAAAAATTTCTATGAACTCGCCATGCCCCTCATTGAATACCTTGGGGTGTCTTCTTTCCAAAATGGGGTCACATGTGGGGTATTTATACTGCCCTGGCATTCTAGGGGCCCCAAAGCGTGAGAAGAAGTCTGGTATCCAAATGTCTAAAAATGCCCTCCTAAAATGAATTTGGGCCCCTTTGCGCATCTAGGCTGCAAAAAAGTGTCACACATGTGGTATCGCCGTACTCAGGAGAAGTTGGGGAATGTGTTTTGGGGTGTCATTTTACATATACCTATGCTGGGTGAGATAAATATCTTGGTCAAATGCCAACTTTGTATAAAAAAATGGGAAAAGTTGTCTTTTGCCAAGATATTTCTCTCACCCAGCATGGGTATATGTAAAATGACACCCCAAAACACATTCCCCAACGTCTCCTGAATACGGCGATACCACATGTGTGACACTTTTTTGCAGCCTAGGTGGGCAAAGGGGCCCACATTCCAAAGAGCACCTTTAGGATTTCACAGGTCATTTACCTACTTACCACACATTAGGGCCCCTGGAAAATGCCAGGGCAGTATAACTACCCCACAAGTGACCCCATTTTGGAAAGAAGACACCCCAAGGTATTCCGTGAGGGGCATGGCGAGTTCCTAGAATTTTTTATTTTTTGTCACAAGTTAGTGGAAAATGATGATTTTTTTTTTTTTTTTTTTTTTCATACAAAGTCTCATATTCCACTAACTTGTGACAAAAAATAAAAACTTCCATGAACTCACTATGCCCATCAGCGAATACCTTGGGGTCTCTTCTTTCCAAAATGGGGTCACTTATGGGGTAGTTATACTGCCCTGGCATTCTAGGGGCCCAAATGTGTGGTAAGGAGTTTGAAATCAAATTCTGTAAAAAATGACGAGTGAAATCCGAAAGGTGCTCTTTGGAATATGGGCCCCTTTGCCCACCTAGGCTGCAAAAAAGTGTCACACATCTGGTATCTCCGTATTCAGTAGAAGTTGGGGAATGTGTTTTGGGGTGTCATTTTACATATACCCATGCTGGGTGAGAGAAATATCTTGGCAAAAGACAACTTTTCCCATTTTTTTATACAAAGTTGGCATTTGACCAAGATATTTATCTCACCCAGCATGGGTATATGTAAAATGACACCTCAAAACACATTCCCCAACTTCTCCCGAGTACGGAGATACCAGATGTGTGACACTTTTTTGCAGCCTAGGTGGGCAAAGGGGCCCATATTCCAAAGAGCACCTTTCGGATTTCACTCGTCATTTTTTACAGAATTTGATTTCAAACTCCTTACCACACATTTGGGCCCCTAGAATGCCAGGGCAGTATAACTACCCCACAAGTGACCCCATTTTGGAAAGAAGAGACCCCAAGGTATTCGCTGATGGGCATAGTGAGTTCATGGAAGTTTTTATTTTTTGTCACAAGTTAGTGGAATATGAGACTTTGTATGAAAAAAAAAAAAAAAAAAAATCATCATTTTCCACTAACTTGTGACAAAAAATAAAAAATTCTAGGAACTAGCCATGCCCCTCACGGAATACCTTAGGGTGTCTTCTTTCCAAAATGGGGTCACTTGTGGGGTAGTTATACTGCCCTGGCATTCTAGGGGCCCAAATGTGTGGTAAGGAGTTTGAAATCAAATTCTGTAAAAAATGACCTGTGAAATCCGAAAGGTGCTCTTTGGAATATGGGCCCCTTTGCCCACCTAGGCTGCAAAAAAGTGTCACACATCTGGTATCTCCGTACTCAGGAGAAGGTGGGGAATGTGTTTTGGGGTGTCTTTTTACATATACCCATGCTGGGTGAGATAAATATCTTGGTCAGATGCCAACTTTGTATAAAAAAATGGGAAAAGTTGTCTTTTGCCAAGATATTTCTCTCACCCAGCATGGGTATATGTAAAATGACACCCCAAAACACATTCCCCACCTTCTCCTGAGTACGGAGATACCAGATGTGTGACACTTTTTTGCAGCCTAGGTGGGCAAAGGGGCCCATATTCCAAAGAGCACCTTTCGGATTTCACAGGTCATTTTTTTACAGAATTTGATTTCAAACTCCTTACCACACATTTGGGCCCCTAGAATGCCAGGGCAGTATAACTACCCCACAAGTGACCCCATTTTGGAAAGAAGAGACCCCAAGGTATTCGCTGATGGGCATAGTGAGTTCATAGAACTTTTTATTTTTTGTCACAAGTTAGTGGAATATGAGACTTTGTAAGAAAAAAAAAATAAAAAAAAAAATCATCATTTTCCGCTAACTTGTGACAAAAAATAAAAAGTTCGATGAACTCACTATGCCCATCAGCGAATACCTTAGGGTGTGTACTTTCCGAAATGGGGTCATTTGTGGGGTGTTTGTACTGTCTGGGCATTGTAGAACCTCAGGAAACATGACAGGTGCTCAGAAAGTCAGAGCTGCTTCAAAAAGCGGAAATTCACATTTTTGTACCATAGTTTGTAAACGCTATAACTTTTACCCAAACCATTTTTTTTTTTTACCCAAACATTTTTTTTTTATCAAAGACATGTAGAACAATAAATTTAGAGCAAAATTTATATATGGATGTCGTTTTTTTTGCAAAATTTTACAACTGAAAGTGAAAAATGTCATTTTTTTGCAAAAAAATCGTTAAATTTCGATTAATAACAAAAAAAGTAAAAATGTCAGCAGCAATGAAATACCACCAAATGAAAGCTCTATTAGTGAGAAGAAAAGGAGGTAAAATTCATTTGGGTGGTAAGTTGCATGACCGAGCAATAAACGGTGAAAGTAGTGTAGGTCAGAAGTGTAAAAAGTGGCCTGGTCTTTCAGGGTGTTTAAGCACTGGGGGCTGAGGTGGTTAAAGAGGATTCTTTAAGGTAAGAGCAGTGAGACTATGGAACTCACTAAAAGAGTTCAAGAGGGTCCGGGATGTATTTCTGGAGTATAATTATATTACAGGTTATAGTTATTAGATATTTGAAGAAGGGTCGTTGATCCAGGGAGTTATTCTGACTGCTGGATTGGATTCAGTAAGAAATTGCTCTTACCCTAAAATGAGGAAAATTGGCTTCTACCTCACAGTTTTATTTTTGCCTTCCTCTGGATCAACTTGCAGGATAACAGGCTGAATCGAATGAACAGATTTTATTTTTTTCAGCCTTACGAACTATGTTACTCTGTTACATTTAGGAGACATGTCCCTTTTCAAAGTGGTCTATCTTTAAGGCAGAAAAGTGAGTTTAGACCTGGATTATGACACATTTACTGTCTGCGACATTTGAAATGTTGAAGAAAAGTAGTTATAAAGTCGCATCCTACACCAGGAAGTCATACACACAATACAGTTGTACCAAATAGATGAAAACTTTGCTCCATTTCATAAATTTGGTGCAACCACACAATGCAAAAGCAGACTTAAATGTTACATGAAAATTATCTCAAATGATAAATGTCCCCCTGTATGAGACTGGTACAACCAAGTGAATAACTCATATGAGGAACAAGAAGTAGCTTCCCAGTAATACATGGTAGCACAGAAGAATGGTCAAAATCCAGCAGGTACTTTGAGTGCAATACAGATGTGATGGATCTGTGGAGTATCTCATGAATCCGGGACAGCTTAGCAAACTATTCCTGTTACTGAAAGCCTTCAACAACTTTCAAGTGCTACATTCAACTACCAAGTGTACTGTGCCTTTAACAATATTCAAAAAACATTTGTTTTGTGCCACTATAACCAAACCAACCAGCTGTAACCATCAAGAACCACTTTAATGGAAAAGGAGCAAATTAATATGTTTAACTGAAACAATTTGTAACCCTTTCTTTAAAAGAGAACCAGTAATCACTTTCCCACCGCTTACAAGTTAACAGGGCTAAGAACCAGATAGCTACACATACAGTGTCTATCGCCTGTCCCCCTGGTATATTTTGGTAGATAGATTTTTTTTTTTTAAAAGCCAGTGTCAAAAATATTTGGTTGAACCAAAACAAAGCTATTTATATATTACACTGGGGACTCATGCAAGCGGAATGCAATTTCAATTTTATTTCAGGACACGGAGGCTCCTATTGCTCTCCCTTTCTTTACTGTCCACCAATAGCAGCAAAAAACAAAACATAAGGAAAAAAGGTAACCCTAGTAACAGGCCCCTCCCCACCCTAATCCAGTATAATTACCCCAACGTCCTTAGGCTCTTCCTCTTTCTTTGCTGCTGCCACCAAAGATAAGTGCTTCTCATTCAATTGTTAACCTTATATTGTGCTGGTTATTTCTATTGTGTCTTAATACCCTTGGTGTTTTTTTCGGGGGTTTGTTATCTTCTCCATTTGCCTTCTCTCTCCCCTTAGATTCCTATTAGTTTATCCCTTGTCTTAGGTGATTACCTAAGTTGTATATTCCTTCCCATCCCACCCGTTCCTTCTTACCTATATTGCGCCGGACCAGGAGCCTGAGACTCCGCCCCTCCGCTCTCTTTACCTCCCGGCCTTCGCGCGCTCTGTGCCGTAGCCATGCCCCCAAACCGGCGCGTCCGAAGTCTCGCGATACTCCTCCTTTGGTTTGCTTCTAGCTCCAGCCCTGGTACGATTTACCCTCCTGCTTGCCCCTCTATGTTCTCTCATCCGGTCACACCACCCTGCGATTTTATAAGCCCTGCTGTGGCGAAACCAACCTCGCCACTGGGTTTTGGAGGGGCCTGGCTGCTGGCCTCTTGTCTCAGGATTATGGCCCATACTAACTTTAAACCCCTGAACCTATTCAAGTGAATTTTGGATAGGTTTGTCCCCAGGTTATACTGGTTAAATAGATGTAAGTTATATGTATGGACAATGTAAACTCACAAGGTTCCAGTTTGGAGTGCTATTTTGGTGTTCTGCAGGGAGTTTGGTGTTCTGCAGTAGCTGTGCCTGTCTCTCAGAAAGGGGCCTATCGCCTAAACGTATTTTAACCCCTTGTCTGCTGAAACGGACCGTTACACCTGCGATTTTATAAGCCCTGCAATTTTATAGGTAAAGCAGCCTGTCGGTCGGCACAATGTCCAGGCAGAGAGTGCCTCTAACCTCCCGTCCCCCACAAATCCTGACCTGGGGAGGCCTCTGACAATCCTGGGCCTTTATCTCCCAGGGAAACTTCTGCTCCCAGAATTGATCCCCAGGCCCTGGCTCTCCAGCGCTCAGTAACTGACGCTATTATTGCAGCTATGGGCTCTGCTTCCTCCACACTCACCAGGTCAATCTCTATAGCCCTTATGGCCCACACACCTTCGGCTGGGGATCAGATTCCCCAAGCTAGGTCTGAGACCCAGCCACCAGCACCTGATCCACCTGCCTCCAGAAAAACCTTGAGCGGTGTGTCTTTTGCCACCCAAGATGGCGCGCCTATGGCGCGCAAAAGAGCCTGTGCTCGCTAGGCAGAAAAAGCGTGCCCCTGGAAATGTGCCAGAGCACAACTAGATACAGAGTCCGATTCTGAATTCGGCTCAGATGAGGAGGCTTTGACTGACGCTTTAGGCGATACGGACAAAGACCTGGGGGATATACCAGTGGACCGATACCCTTCTACCACGTTGGCCACCGACTCCTTTGGGGAGGTCGCCACTGGTTCCTCGGCCACTCTGATGGACCCAATAGGGGAACCCCTGTTTGACTCAGACGCCCTCCACCACCCCAGATCTGCGGAGTGGCTCCCTGTAGATCACGTGGCCAGATACTTAGAAGCCAGGGTGCAGTGCCCCCTTAGTAAAGAGGCCCACAACAAACTTCGGGCGGAATGCCCAAGACCTATTATACCCAGTAAGGTCTGTGAAACCCCAATGGTGGACCCTAAAATGGTGCAATTCCTGGCCAAATCCGGCTGGACCCCCCGCAGGGGTCTGGAATCAACCTTAAAAGCATGTCAGGACAAGCTCCTGGACATTTTTGGCCCCTTGGCCAGAATTTTTGAACTGGCGGAAGCCGCTAGGGTGGAAAATGGCCATGTTGATCCAGAGGAACTCCGGGGCTGGGTTCAAAGAGCCATTTGCATGGCAGGTAATGTCAACGCCTCACTCTCTATAGAGAGGCGCAAGGCCATTCTTTTTAAGATAGAGCCTAAATTGGCCTTTACAGAGGCAGGTAAGGATGCCCAAGGTTTACTCTTTGGGGACTCTTTCATTAAGGATATGGTCCATTTTGTTGGCGCCTTCACGGCTTTAGATAAAGCCCAGTCCTCATGAAGAGGGTGTTTCAAGGTAGGGTTTCTACCAGGGCCGGCAGTTCCAGGGGCCGCCTGTCCGGCCGGTCATCCTTACAGACCTGGGGCTCGGGTCGAGGCTCCTTCACACAGAGGTCCTTTGCACAACGGTCCAACTACCATGAGGCGCGACAACTCACTACATTCTTTCCCTCTCGTGGAGGTCCAGGCCGCTTCAGGGGCTACAGAGGTTCCTCGGTTTCGAGAAGGCCTTACGGTAAGTCCTCCACTTTTTCCTCTTCATTCTTCGGAGGTTTGTGTAGGGGGGAGGCTCTGTCTTTTTTCTCATGTCTGGTCCAGCATCACCCCGGACCCGTGGGTACTCTCTACAGTTCAGGGATTCCACATAGAATTGGTATACCCCCCTGTCTCTCGGGGGATATCAGCAACATCTTCCTGGTAGAGAAGAAAGGAGGTCAAATGCGCCCAGTAATCAACCTCCGAGCCTTAAACGAGTTTGTGCGATACCGCCATTTCAAGATGGAAGGGATTAATCTCTTCAGGGACCTCCTTCTCCAACAAGATTGGATGGTGAAGCTTGACCTCAAAGACGCGTATTTGACAGTCCCAGTGTCGGAAGCTTCCAGGGACCTCTTTCGCTTGATTTGGAAGGGGAGCATTTGGCGGTTCACATGTCTCCCCTTCGGCCTATGGTCCGCTCCTTGGTGCTTCGGCTTGGCTTGGCTACACAGTCGAGGAGTGCGTCTCATAATCTACTTGGACGACATCCTCATCATGGCCCAGGATCGATCCATACTCCTCAAACATCTGAACTGGGCTATGGATCTCTTGTCATGTCTGGGGTTTCTCCTCAACCGGGAAAAATTGGTGCTGGTACCCTCTCGTACCATGGTCTTCCTGGGTTTCACCGTGGATTCATCCACGGCAACTCTTCGTCTCTCTCTCAAAAATCCTCTCCATCCGCAGGGAGTTACGCCGCGCTTTAGCAGTACCACAGATTTCACTGCGCCACCTGGCCTGGCTTATCGACCTCCTGGCCTCCTCTATTCAAGCAGTCTTCCCAGCTCCACTGCATTACTGAGCCCTACAGCGCTTGAAGATCGCTCACCTACACGCGGGAGCTTTGTACGCAGACCTCATCTCTTTGGATGTGGAGACCAGGGACCAGATGTTGTGGTGGATCCACAATCCTTCGGCCTGGAACGGCAAGGCAATCTTCGGCCACCCACCAGACTTTACAGTAGAATCGGACGCCAGCCTCAGAGGTTGGGGCGCTCACTGCGACGGCGTGACCACCAGAGGACGTTTGTCAGAGGATGAGACCAGACTACATATCAACGTTCTGGAACTTCTTGCGGGTTCCTTTGCGATTTGCAGTTTTCCGAACGGACTAGCCAAGGCATGCATCAGGTTGCGCATGGACAACGTCTCAGCAGTCTGGTACGTCAACTCTATGGGCGGCACCCACTCCGCTATGTTGTCTCAGCTGGCGAAAGATTTCTGGTCGTTTTGTCTGTCCAGAGACATTGTGGTATTGGTGGAATACCTTCCGGGACTCCACAACACTTACGCGGATTGGAACTCTCGCTACCTCAGGGACGGCAGCGATTGGAAGTTGGACGAACAGGTGTTCGCTTCTATTTCATCTCACTGGGGTCCCTTCTCTACCGACCTCTTTGCTTCCCACCACAACGCCCAACTGCCTCACTTCTTCAGCTGACGCCCGGATGCGGCGGCGGTCGACGCCTTTCTACAGGATTGGTCGGGTTCACAGATGTACGCCTTTCCACCGTTTGCCATGATCCCGCGGGTCCTGAACCAAGTGCGCCAACAATTGGCCAACCTAGTCGTGGTTTTCCCAATTGCTAGAGCTGGCAGTGGGCACGCCATTTCTCCTGCCATACTTCAGAGGTCTCCTGCTGGGACCGTTAGGACTGGAACACCCCCTCATTCTGGATGGCTCTCTACGGCTCCTAGCTTGCAAGATCTCGGGGATCCTTGGACAATCCAGGGAATTTCGGAGACAACTCGACACCTTTTGGAGGACTCATGGGCTCCCGGCACCAGAAAATCTTATAGAGCCGCCTGGAGAGCTTGGTCTAGCTTGTGCTTGGCACGGGACTTGGATCCATTTACGGCTCCTGTAGTGGAGATTCTACAGTTCCTGTCGTCTTTATTCGAAGCTGGAAAGGCATACCGCATGATTAATCTGTTTAGGTCGGCTATTTCTTCAGTTCACCAGGGTTTTGATGGCTGTCCGGCTGGCCAACACCCCCTGGTATGCCATCTTCTTCGGGGGTCCCGCCTTGCTCGGCCTCCAAGGCCTCGGTTCTCCACTACCTGGGACATGCCTTGTGTTCTGTCCCTTTTTGCCACCTGGCCATCTAACTCGGACCTCTCCCTGTGTCAGTTATCTGCCAAACTTGTTACTCTTCTATGCCTCATTTCTTGCAAGAGAGTATCTGATGTCAGAGCTCTGGATTACGACGCCCGTTATTTCACGCCAGAGGGCGTCACTTTCAACATCACTCGTTGTACCAAGACGCATATCAGGATAGTGCATTATCCCACGTTCCCTTCAGCCCCAACGGTCTGTCCGGTGGCTTGCTTCAAAGAGTACGAGTCTCGTACTTTGACTCATCGCTCCCCAGATTCTCCCCAACTTTTTATTTCTTTCCGTAGTCCATTCATGCCCGTCACCAGCATCACGCTGGCTCGTTCGGTTAAGTGGGTCCTCTCCTTGGCAGGGGTGGACCCTGCGGTATTCACGGCTCACTCCATTAGAGGGAAGATGTCATGAGGTTGGCGGACTGGTCCAGGCTACCTTCAGGGAATTCTACTTTCGTCTGCCTCAACACGCCTTCTCGTCTGTGATGGAACAGCTTTTAACTCGCAATAAGAGCCTCCGTGTCTTGAAATAAAATTGCATGATTTTCCTATTTTATGACGTAAAGTCATGATTTTATGAAAGACACGGAGGTGAGTATTGCCCCGCCCTTACCCACCCGTTTATTTTTTGGTCTCAGTATTATTTCCTGTTATGCTCTTTGTGTCAGAGATATTTACCCATTAGACTATTTGTTTCAGAGATATTGTTTGTCCCTTGTGTTGATTAATTCATTTAATTAAGTATCTTCATCCACAGGGACATTCGCCCGAGTCGGGTGTAATTCTAAATTTTCCGTCTCTTATTTTTCAGGGTGATTCGTCATGGCAGTCAGGACCCTAATAGTTGGGTACAGTTGCTGAGTTGGATGGCTACAGTTGCCGAGTTCGCCAGTTTGAGGCGGTGTTTTCCAGTTCCGTGAAGTTGAAAGTTTGGTGAATAATGAAGAATGTCTGGAGTTCCTAGCATTGAGTTGCTGGCATTGCACCAAAGAAAGAGGAAGAGCCTAAGGACGTTGGGGTTATTATACTGGATTAGGGTGGGGAGGGGCCTGTTACTATGGTTACATTTTTTCCTCATGTTTTGTTCTTTGCTGCTATTGGTGGACAGTAAAGAAAGGGAGAGCAATACTCGCCTCCATGTCTTTCATAAAATCATGACTTTACGTCATAAAATAGGAAAATCATGCAATTTGCTTTCTTCCTTTCTGTTTTGATTAAATTGAGCATTTGTCATCCACAACTACTTAAAAAAAAAAAAATCCAGTTACCATAACAACTTGTTAAGTAGCAACAAGGTTTACTAAAACATAATAGGGTATCTAATGACTGTTTTAATGATGCTTCATTTAGAAAAGAGTACATATCATTGAGTTACTCATGTGTCTACTTTGTTTTTCAGAAAAGAATCTTATAATCTTAGATTTGTGTATTCTTTGAGCAATGCATTTGCAGACATTGATTTCAATGAGAAATATTTTATTTCTTTGGAAGTTGATGACAGAGGTACACTGCACCATCAACATCTTAGTGGACAGTGCTGGTCATTGCAGCACTGCTCCCATTGACTTCAATGGAGGCAGCACTACACTTTCAACCATTGTCCACTGCAATATTGACATTGCAGTGTCATTCTGGTGCTAACTTCCAGTGATGGAGCTACAGAGAACAGATGACCAACAGGAGTGCTAGGCGGCTTGATCAGCTGGAGATAACCTATTTTGGGGTTAGAACATCGCTTAAAAAAGGCGGGACAACACCATTTAAATCTCAATATAGTGCTATTTTAGAAGAGATGAATTATTCTTCTTTTTCTATTAAAATCAAGAAGTGGGGGCCCTGAGCAGTGAATTGCACCTAAAAATTTTCAAATAAGGTGTTTGAAAAAGGGTTGTTTAAACTAAACCACCCCTTTAGGAAAACCCAGTAGAGATGCCTGCACTAATACAGATTAGACAGGTCTGAATTCATGAGTGCAGCAGGTGTAATATCAAAATCCACTATCTGTGGTCATTTATAGGACTTGAGATAAGCTACTAAAGATGACCGAATTTGTAATTTGGTGAGTCGTTACCTTTGTATGTTGCCACTTAAAGAGACAGTGCATCCATGTACCATATTGTTTCAAAATATGACAATTATGTGCAATTATGAGGAGACCATAACCTCTAAGACTGTTGTTGCCCATCAAAGACTGTTGCAACCATAAACTTGCTGCCTCATGTGAGTCAAGTAAAAACAGCTTTGTTTAAGTTACTGTATAACTGTGTCCACCTTATTCCTTCAGCCACCCCCCCACTAGAGTGGTGAGCTATGCATACCACTTAGGGCAAAAATGATCCCCTACGTAAATCTGTCTCCATTACAAACTGCCTACTGCAGGCTATTTTTGTGATATTGGTAATATAAGTAAAATAGCAAAAGGGAAACAATCTATAAAATGTTAAGACCAATAAAAGGCTGGGCCCCAGGGAAATGTTTAGGAGAGTATGTTCATGTTGGTTTGTTAGCAAAATCAATACTTCATTGGTTCATTAGATCATTAAAGCCTTTGCTATAATAAAATTTTTAATTATGTTGTGAAGGTTTTAAATTTAGAAAAAATGTCAAATCAAAATGAACTTCTGACTGTTAATTATCAGTGATATTTAAATACCACAGTGTGTTCTTGTAGACTTTTATTGCTTTAATAGATACTTAAACATTATCACAAAAGACTTCACAAATAGAAGCTAAGACTACCACCTTTTCCACTATGGCTAAAATACATTTCTAAAGTGGTAGGAATAAATAAATTGAGTGGACAATATAGTATATAGATTTCAGTGCCAGAGCTATTTTAGTTTTTAGAGATCAAAAAATAATTTAGGATCTTCTCAGGGTTTGGAAGTATACATGGAAAGTTTCTTGGGCTTATATTTGAGAATGTATTTGCTCCTTATTTGAGAATGGATTTGCTCCTAGAGACCCTCCTAATATGTTCAAATAATTTAGATAAATCTTCAGTACTTTACTCTATCGAGGGTTAGACTTCACATCAGCATTTTTGGTTTCCCGTTTTGAGATCAAGCAGAAGATCTCAAAAGCGGGACAAAACGGATCAGTTTTGTTCCCATTCATTGTCAATGGGAACAAAACTGATCAGGATGCATCAGTATGCATCAGTTTCATTTTGTTGCATTTTGTGTCCAGTCTGCGAAACTGGACAAACTGGATCTGGCATGGAAATCAATATAAGTAAATGGTGCCTGTGCTGGATCTCAAAACCTGAATAAAAAATGTTGATGTGAAAGTAGCCTTGGGCAACTCAGGTATGCTAATATTTCAGTACTATATGGCATACAATACCAGTCAAAAGTTTGAGCACACTTTTTCATTACAGTTTTTTCTTTTCTTGTTTGTTTTTTTAAACATTGTAGATTCATATTGAATTCAAATGTAATTGCATTAAACAAAACACAATGTGTTTTATATTTTAGATTCTTCAAAGTAGCTCCCATTTGGTTTGATGACAACTTTGCACAGTCTTGGCATTCTCTAAATTTTCAACCAATAAAATTAAATTGCATCATGAAGCACATCTTATAAAAGGTAAGATGCTTCACCTACACCGGAGGTGGTAAGATACAAGAATCATAGGAATCACATCATATGAAAAGCAAGGCTATATCCCTTGTGATAAAGTGCACGGTAAAGGTATGGTGGGGGTGTGTATTTCACCCGGTGGTTCAGTTTAGCTGGGTGAGATAACTGAAATCCAGAAATAGTGCTGCTTCAGCAAGGCATAGCTTGCTGGAGATTGTTTTGTTTAAATTTGTATGGACTGGATTTCTTTGGACTGGGAGACAGGTTGGTAGTGGGAATCTCTCAGTCCACACCCCTAGTCCACTATAGATATTACCTTTAGCTGAGGAGATCATAGGTGAGGTCACCTGGGCTATAATCAAGGAGGGATAATACAACCCTCTGTGTATGACTGGAAAGAGGAAGTGACCCTACAGAGAGCGTTGGAGCCGGAGACCCTGTGTATAAACCTGTCCTTAGAGGTGAGTCAGGGAATACTACTGTGTATTAGTAGCACTAGTTTGGACATTAAATCCTGTTGCCCATGAAGAAGTCTGAGAGAGTGATCCCTTACACCCTTCACCAAAGATGGCATAAACACAAGACACAAAAATCACTTATATCATGGATATACGATACTAGACCCACATACAGTTGCAAGAAAAAGTGAACCCTTTGGAATGATATGGATTTCTGCAAAAATTGGTCACAAAATGTGATCTGATCTTCATCTAAGTCACAACAATAGACAATCACAGTCTGCTTAAACTAATAACACACAAATAATTAAATGTTACCATGTTTTTATTGAACACAGCATGTAAACATTCACAGTGCAGGTGGAAAAAGTATGTGAATCCTTGGATTTAATAACTGGTTGAACCTCCTTTGGCAATAACTTCAACCAAACGTTTCCTGTAGTTGCAGATCAGACGTGCACAACGGTCAGGAGTAATTCTTGACCATTCCTCTTTACAGAACTGTTTCAGTTCAGCAATATTCTTGGGATGTCTGGTGTGAATCGCTTTCTTGATGTCATGCCACAGCATCTCAATCGGGTTGAGGTCAGGACTCTGACTGGGCCACTCCAGAAGGCGTGTTTTCTTCTGTTTAAGACATTCTGTTGTTGATTTACTTCTATGCTTTGGGTCAATGTCCTGTTGCAACACCCATCTTCTGTTGAGCTTCAGCTGGTGGACAGATGGCCTTAAGTTCTCCTGCAAAATGTCTTGATAAACTTGGGAATTCATTTTTCCTTTGATGATAGCAATCCGTCCAGGCCCTGACGCAGCAAAGCAGCCCCAAACCATGATGCCCCAACCACCATACTTCACAGTTGGGATGAGGTTTTGATGTTGGTGTGCTGTGCCTCTTTTTCTCCACACATAGTGTTGTGTGTTTCTTCCAAACAACTCAACTTTGGTTTCATCTTTCCACAGAATATTTAGCCAGTACTGCTGTGGAACATCCAGGTTCACTTGTGCAAACTGTAAACATGCAGCAATGTTTTTTTTGGACAGCAGTGGATTCCTCTGTGGTATCCTCCCATGAAATCCATTCTTGTTTAGTGTTTTACGTATCGTAGATTCGCTAACAGGGATGTTAGCATATGCCAGAGACTTTTGTAAGTCTTTAGCTGACACTCTAGGATTCTTCTTCACCTCATTGAGAAGTCTGTGCTGTGCTCTTGCAGTCATCTTTAAAGGACGGCCACTCCTAGGGAGAGTAGTAGCAGTGCTGAACTTTCTCCATTTACAGACAATTTGTCTTACCATGGACTGATGAACAGCAAGGCTTTTGGAGATACTTTTATAACCCTTTCCAGCGTTATGAACGTCAACAAGTCTTAATCGTAGGTCTTCTGAGAGCTCTTTTGTGCGAGGTTTCATTCACATCAGGCAATGCTTCTTGTGAAAAGCAAACCCAGAACTGGTGTGTGTGTTTTATAGGGCAGGGCCGCTGTAACCAACTCCTCCAATCTCATCTCATTGATTTGACTCCAGTTGGCTGACACCTCACTCCAATTAGCTCTTGGAGAAGTCATTAGTCTAGGGGTTCACATACTTTTTCCACCTGCACTGTGAATGTTTACATGGTGTGTTCAATAAAAACATGGTAACATTTAATTCTTTGTGTGTTATTAGTTTAAGCAGACTGTGATTGTCTATTGTGACCAATTTGTGCAGAAATCCATATCATTCCAAAGGCTTCACATACTTTTTCTTGCAACTGTAAATGAACTTAAAAAAATATTAGATAAATCACTCCTACAATTGAGCCCATTAGGATATCGTGTGTGCAATTTCAGTATCCAAAAAGCTTCCCATAATAACAACTAAAGGGCAATAACAGGAGGTCAACTGAACTAATAACTGGAATGGGGCAACTACAGTACCCTGAAAGATTATCAAAATTAGGGCTATTCACTTTAGAAAAAAGACGACTGAGGGGAGATCTAATTAATATGTATAAATATATCAGGGGTCAATACAGAGATCTATCCCATCATCTATTTATCCCCAGGACTGTGACTGTGACGAGGAGACATCCTCTGCGTCTGGAGGAAAGAAGGTTTGTACACAAACATAGAAAAGGATTCTTTGTGGTAAGAGCTGTGAGACTAAGGAACTCTCTGCCTGAGGAGGTGGTGATGGTGAGTACAATAAAGGAATTCAAGAGGGGCCTGGATGTATTTCTGGAGCGTAATAATATTACAGGCTATAGCTACTAGAGAGGGGTCGTTGATCCAGGGAGTTATTCTGATTGCCTGATTGGAGTCGGGAAGGAAATTTTTATTCCCCTAAAGTGGAAAAAATTGTCTTTTACCTCACAGTTTTTTTTTTTGCCTTCCTCTGGATCAATTTGCAGGATAACAGGCCGAACTGGATGGACAAATGTATTTTTTCGGCCTTATGAACTATGTTACTATGTTACTATGTAATTGTCACCTCATGGTGGAAATTTAACTTGTTCCAAACCAAAAAACCTGAAATATTTAATGGAACTATTTTGTATTTCAGTGAAGTGTTCAATAAAGTAATCAATTTAATTAAAGAAGGTGTCAATCTAGGCATACTAGATCCCAGATTAACAGATTATTTGATCCCTCCGGTAACTCCAATTTTCCTTGGATTCCCTAAAATCCACAAAGACATTTTTCTACCACCTTTGAGGCCTATAATATCTGGAATTAGGGCTCTCAGTGAGAGACTCAGCTCTTGGATGGATACTTTTTAAAAGTCATTTATTTAAACAAATTCCTGGTTTCTTGAAGGATAAAGATCGATTTGTCACTTGTTAGATTATTGATTTGTATTCATATATGCCACACAATCTAACTATGACACCCACCAATTAAATACATCGAGTAGTAGTAAAGTGAAAGGAGCCCTAACACATTTTACAAAATTCGATACCCAAACAATAGAACTACGGCTCCAATTATAAGTACAAAAATTCTCTTTATTAAATAAACACAATCACATTGTCATAAAAACAGCAGTAAACAGGTATGTTGTAGCGAGGAAAGACCCGAGGAGGACCGGGGGATCGACACACATGGGCTCACATAAGTTAGTAAGGAGCGTCGCAACAAAGCCAGAAAAAGAAAAGAAAAAGTAACTCTGGATGGTTGGATCCAATGAGAAATATACATAGGCAGTGTTGAAATAAAGACAAGCTCAGAAAAAGTACCCAATATTAGTGCGCCGGTCCCTCAGTCTCCTTGTCCCAACGCCGTTTCGCCAGCAACCTGGCTTCTTCCGGGGATAAGAGACTAATGAGAACTCTACCTTTATATATCGCTCCCATAGATGTAATCAGTACACTGATCCTCCTTTGGTGTGTGAAAAAGCTGAGCCCACCAATAGGAGCTCGCATCATGAGTCAGGTGGTAAAAATAAGGAGGGGATTGGAAAAAGGTTGAATAGAAATAAGCCTGCATCATCATGACACTTAGGTCATGTGACTGCTGCATCAGCATGTCATCACAAGTTCCGCCCATCAGTATTTGAATTCTATATATTAATTAACTACTCGAACATATTCGCGTTGCTGACACCGATATTGACAATAATCGCAATATAATCGCGATGTGCATCCGAATTACAAGAACAGATATGAGGGATAGCAATGGGGGAGGGGATTAGAAAAAAGGTCAAATAGGAATCAGCCTAAATCATCATGACACTTGGGTCACGTGACTGCTGCATCAGCATGTCATCACAAAAAAAAAAAAAAAGGGAGGGGAAGGAAAGAAATACATCGTGTGATTACTGACATAACAGACCATTGAGTCACATAATCGGAACATCCCGATAGTGCCAACCAGTATAACAGTACATGATTGCAAGAATTAGATCGAAGGGCCAATATTATCGAATGTGATTAGATAAGGGTAAGTAGAGTGAAAATGGTGATACAGGTGAATGGTGATGATGGAAAAGAACAGAAAAGTGAGAATACATGTTACATAATTTATACAGTGAAATACGAATACATCCTAATGCATCAGATGAATAAACAAGTGATAAAATTCATATTACATGATATGATAAAATACAGTGAATCCTGATACATAATATAGTAATAACCAGTACACCTATCTAAAAGTGCATTATCAATTGTGTGACCACTACACCTTATTAAAATGGTATGCATACCATGGTATTTATATAGAAGACAGTATAAATTATATACTGTGACTATATAAAGTTTTTTTATAAATACTAAATTATGAGTGTAAATTATAACATATTATAGTAACTCTAAAAAAGTGAGCATGTGTAAGAATACATAATGAGCTATAGGGGCCCTATATATAAAAAACCAAGAATATCCGACTTCATATGAGGATCTAACATAATACACATACAGATATTATCGTGAACATGTCGAGTACCTACATTATGATAAATACGACACAAGAGAAGAGAAAAAAAAAGAGGGAAAAAAAAAAACTGAAAAAAAAAAAAGAAGATATTTCTATGTGTATTGTATGTATATATTCCGGAGTCCCGAATATTAAGTCCATCCCGATAGACCAAACGAGAGGATCCTCCCAAACAGTCCGACGTTATTACTGGAACCAAATGCAGCCAATGCCGCACCACCTGACTCATCCAAACACACCGCAGATACATGAATACTGGAACTAAGAAGAAAGGGGAGAACATAACGTTATTAAAACCATATAGCGTAATAAAAGAAATAAAAACAAGGGGCCGGACTATGGCGGAAGACCAAAGACCAAGGAGACCCTTGCCACATATTATAAGCTGATGCAGCAGTCACGTGACCCAAGTGTCATGATGATGTAGGCTGATTCCTATTCGACCTTTTTTCTAATCCCCTCCCCCATTGCTATCACTCATATCTGTTCTTGTAATTCGGACGCACATCGCGATTATATTGCGATTATTGTCAATATCGGTGTCAG
The DNA here is from genome assembly GCF_905171765.1 of Bufo bufo. Lineage (NCBI taxonomy): Eukaryota > Metazoa > Chordata > Amphibia > Anura > Bufonidae > Bufo > Bufo bufo. The sequence goes on from NC_053389.1 coordinate 577,259,036, forward strand.
CAACGCGAATATGTTCGAGTAGTTAATTAATATATAGCATTCAAATACTGATGGGCGGAACTTGTGATGATATGCTGATGCAGCAGTCACATGACCTAAGTGTCATGATGATGCAGGCTGATTTCTATTCGACCTTTTTTCTAATCCCCTCCCCCATTGCTATCACTCATATCTGTTCTTGTAATTCGGATGCACATCGCGATTATATTGCGATTATTGTCAATATCGGTGTCAGCAACGCGAATATGTTCGAGTAGTTAATTAATATATAGCATTCAAATACTGATGGGCGGAACTTGTGATGACATGCTGATGCAGCAGTCACATGACCTAAGTGTCATGATGATGCAGGCTGATTTCTATTCGACCTTTTTCCAATCCCCTCCCCATTTTTACCACCTGACTCATGATGCGAGCTCCTATTGGTGAGCTCAGATTTTTCACACACCAAAGGAGGATCAGTGTACTGATTACATCTATGGGAGCGATATATAAAGGTAGAGTTCTCATTAGTCTCTTATCCCCGGAAGAAGCCAGGTTGCTGGCGGAACGGCGTTGGGACAAGAAGACTGAGGGACCGGCGCACTAATATTGGGTACTTTTTCTGAGCTTGTCTTTATTTCAACACTGCCTATGTATATTTTTCATTGGATCCAACCATCCAGAGTTACTTTTTCTTTTCTTTTTCTGGCTTTGTTGTGATGCTCCTTACTAATCTATGTGATCCCATGTGTGTCGATCCCCCGGTCCTCCTCGGGTCTTTCCTCACTACAACATACCTGTTTACTGCTGTTTTTATGACAATGTGATTGTGTTTATTTAATAAAGAGTATTTTTGTACTTATAATTGGAGCCGTAGTTCTATTGTTTGGGTATACAATCTAACTATGGTTGCGGTTCAGTTTTGAAAAAAGCATACAAAAAGAAACCTCACTCAAACCTTCAGCCACAGAACACTGCGGGTGCACAGACACCTGGAGACAGGTAGTATGTATGTAATATAAGTCCAGCACACAGTGTCTCATCATCATTTAATAATAAAAAAATATATATAAAAAAAAACAATACACATACCAAGAGTAGATTACTGCAAGATTTGTCTCAAAGTAGATTATTCTTAATCATGTTGATTAAGAACTATCTAGTTTGGAATGTGTTGGCCGGCCTTGCTGTACTGTATCTTTTTTTTAACAAACTTTATTAAATCAGTGCTGGGATTAAAGCGCTGCCAGCACGTGTATATTAGTGATGAGCGAGTATACTTGGCCGAGTATCGGTTCGGCTCGAGCATCGCTATGCTTGGCAGATCCGAGCGCTTGGCCAAGTACCACATGTGCTCGAGTGCCATGCTCGAGTCTCCTCCCCGCACGTTTGGTGCCTTCTAAGCAGCGAATAAACATGCTGGTAAGTATTGCCATCACTGTAATGCCATTAGCCATGTTTTCTACTGGCATTACAGTGATTGGCTGGTCAGAACACATAACCGGGAGCTATATAGCACCCGGTCACGAGGGTTCAGCTCATTGCGCTTTAGGGAGAGCTGCTGTTAGGAAGGGACAGACAGTGTAGGGAGAGTGTGATCGCAAATTACTCTTTCTCAAGATGTTTCAAAGACCCAAAAGTCCTTTTAAGGACTACTGTGAGTGTTGGCAGCAATTTAAAGTGCAGATTTGCACTTTTTATTTTTTCCCCCAAAAAAATCGCTTCATTGGCTATCTTAATATAAGGTGTCTGCAGTGACTTCTGACATCTGTGCAATACCTTCTGCGTATCAGGGGCATAGATCGTAAGAATATCAGTGAAAACAATATTTTTTTGTCCCAGAATCTGACCACATTTTTGCTGTCAGCTGTTTAACCCATTAATCTCAGTGCTCTGCATTAGAATACTGTCTGTGCACTTCAGGGCCATATATTGGGATATAGTGAAAATCAATATATATACAAATTTTGTAGGACCGTGAACCGGGGAAGGACCCCCAGGATACATAGTCATGGAATAGGGAAAGTGACACGGACACCAGCTCTTGATGCAAAACAGTAACTTTACTGAACAGTAGTATTAACAGAAATAATAACAATAACAGTAGTTACAGAGAGTATATCACATACAGTATCAAATACAATGAACAACACAACGTCACATTCCCTTCTCTTGCCCCCAAACGACACTGTTCACGTGCCCTAAATACTCCCAGCCTAAACGCTGGAGTAGCCTTGTAATGTCCAGAATACCTGATACTCCAGGCTCAGAGTCACGGTACAAGCCCAACAGAACAATCGCACCCAAGGTGGCGTACACAGCAGTGCCCGCAAGTCGATACTGTGCTGCAGGGTAACGGACCTGACCGATGGCGCACACGGTAGAGCCTTTTTGCGATGGGGTGAGTCACTTTGACAAGAGCACCGGGTCCAGAGTGAATAGGAGGGTGAGCCGCTACAATTCTTTCAATTAATGCTATCAATTAATAGGACCCCTTCTAGGTCCTGGGGATACGTATGTACCTTTTTGTGTTCCCTTTTTTCCCTTTTTGTCCCCATAACTCTTACCCGGGGTATTAGAGATCGAGCCCTCCGCTGGCCCCTAGGAGATAGGGACGGACCTGTTTGTGGGTCATATATTTATTAGTATACCCCATGGACATATCCAGTGGGACTCATATAATCATAGGGACCTGTTTGTAACAAGCCCCGTCATATATCTAGTCCCGAAGTTGATGTTGCGCCAGAAACTGTATATAATGTTTTATTACATCTCTATATATAATATGCAGAGTATAGGTGAACAGCGCATATAGATGTTGCTGTAGCGATGGTTTTTCTCTTATGTATAGGACCTGGCCATAATGAAGAGGTTTAACACTGAGTAGGACCTTTGGTTGCGGAGATACGGAGACACATAGGAACATGTAATGTGTCAGGTGACTGGCAACGGGGGTAGCGTCCTAGCAACGATGTCAGGTCCTAGTCATGTGGCCGGGCACATGATCGCTGGAGATGCCGGCCTACTGCGGAGACCAGGAAGTGAAAGTCAGGCATGCACAGTAGCATGCTGGAGACGCTGTTCACCTTACTCAATGTGTTTGTCTGTTCCTTGGGCTCAGCTGTGTTGTAAGTACTAGTTTATACATGGATTTTTGTCACACATGTAAGTTGTTGGTAATGAGGTCACTGTGGATAACACAGGTGGAATTGTCTAAGGGGAGGGGTTATTTCTGATACCTTGGGACAGCCCCCCAACCAATCCTGATTAAGTAGGATGTATAAATATGTGCTAGTGTTCACTTGTAACATTACAGGGAGTGCAGAATTATTAGGCAAGTTGTATTTTTGAGGATTAATTTTATTATTGAACAACAACCATGTTCTCAATGAACCCAAAAAACTCATTAATATCAAAGCTGAATATTTTTGGAAGTAGTTTTTAGTTTGTTTTTAGTTTTTGCTATTTTAGGGGGATATCTGTGTGTGCAGGTGACTATTACTGTGCATAATTATTAGGCAACTTACCAAAAAACAAATATATACCCATTTCAATTATTTATTTTTACCAGTGAAACCAATATAACATCTCAACATTCACAAATATACATTTCTGACATTCAAAAACAAAACAAAAACAAATCAGTGACCAATATAGCCACCTTTCTTTGAAAGGACACTCAAAAGCCTGCCATCCATGGATTCTGTCAGTGTTTTGATCTGTTCACCATCAACATTGCGTGCAGCAGCAACCACAGCCTCCCAGGCACTGTTCAGAGAGGTGTACTGTTTTCCCTCCTTGTAAATCTCACATTTGATGATGGACCACAGGTTCTCAATAGGGTTCAGATCAGGGGAACAAGGAGGCCATGTCATTAGATTTTCTTCTTTTATACCCTTTCTTGCCAGCCACGCTGTGGAGTACTTGGACGCGTGTGATGGAGCATTGTCCTGCATGAAAATCATGTTTTTCTTGAAGGATGCAGACTTCTTCCTGTACCACTGCTTGAAGAAGGTGTCTTCCAGAAACTGGCAGTAGGACTGGGAGTTGAGCTTGACTCCATCCTCAACCCGAAAAGGCCCCACACGCTCATCTTTGATGATACCAGCCCAAACCAGTACTCCACCTCCACCTTGCTGGCGTCTGAGTCGGACTGGAGCTCTCTGCCCTTTACCAATCCAGCCACGGGCCCATCCATCTGGCCCATCAAGACTCACTCTCATTTCATCAGTCCATAAAACCTTCGAAAAATCAGTCTTGAGATATTTCTTGGCCCAGTCTTGACGTTGCAGCTTGTGTGTCTTGTTCAGTGGTGGTCGTCTTTCAGCCTTTCTTACCTTGGCCATGTCTCTGAGTATTGCACACCCTGTGCTTTTGGGCACTCCAATGATGTTGCAGCTCTGAAATATGGCCAAACTGGTGGCAAGTGGCATCTTGGCAGCTGCACGCTTGACTTTTCTCAGTTCATGGGCAGTTATTTTGCGCCTTGGTTTTTCCACACGCTTCTTGCAACCCTGTTGACTATTTTGAATGAAACGCTTGATTGTTCGATGATCACGCTTCAGAAGCTTTGCAATTTTAAGAGTGCTGCATCCCTCTGCAAGATATCTCACAATTTTTGACTTTTCTGAGCCTGTCAAGTCCTTCTTTTGACCCATTTTGCCAAACGAAAGGAAGTTGCCTAATAATTATGCACACCTGATATAGGGTGTTGATGTCATTAGACCACACCCCTTCTCATTACAGAGATGCACATCACCTAATATGCTTAATTGGTAGTAGGCTTTCGAGCCTATACAGCTTGGAGTAAGACAACATGCATAAAGAGGATGATGTGGTCAAAATACTCATTTGCCTAATAATTCTGCACGCAGTGTATATAGCTTGAAAAAGACTTTGTTGTCGAAACGTTGCTATTTATTCCAGTGTTAATACACACAAAATTGGATTCAAGACTGGGAGTGCTGTTGTTTTTCATCTATTTTTTTGGCTACCAAGGGGGCCCTCAGGTCGAGGCCTGGCACTGCGAGCACCGCCACAATTTTACACAGAAATCGACTAACAAGTGGTGCTGTCCTGTTTTCACTTTGACGAGTAGGAGGGTGAGCCGCTACAATTCTTTCTTTCATATTTTATGAAAACCTATAGTAAACTTTTCATTTGTCTTCCTTATTTTGTTTACTGTACCTCAGGCTTTGGGTTTACCATCAAACCCAATTTTATTTCAGTGGTTCATAAATGAACATCAGGGGTTATTGACTTTCACACATTTTAAAGAGTGGTACATTTTTTCAGGCAGATGAAAACAACCAGCTTTTATTGATTTGGCCGATAACTCAACATATTCTTCTCATTGACGAACAAATTCAAATTGCAAACAAAGAAGAACATTTTTCAAAAAGAACATTTTATTTACATCATGAAAGTTCGGAAGAAGCTAATAAATACTGAACAAGTCAGAGTTATATGAACCGGATAAAAGGCATCATAATGACACAGCCATCAGGAGTATACAATATGCAAGGCATAGTGAGGACAAGCAGTGATGGAGGAAACAGCCATTGGGTCAGCATTAGGCCTCAGGGTTACTTTTAAAATTAGAAGGAAATGAGTTGGATGCAGAATGAAAAGAATAAAATTTTTGCATACAGGACCAATTATTTACTAAAAATGTTAAAAACAAATATAGAATTACATTCCCCCAAAAAATAAATAAAAATAAAAAATAAAGATAAATGATGTGAAGTTCATATACATGCATATTTCATTCTGAATTGCAGTACATGATTATATGAATATATGAATGACTAAATGATAATTGAAATACATGATTGTATGAATAAAGCGATATATGAAAAAACAGGTTATATAAATGAATGAGTGCTTATGGTGTCAGTGATAAGCACTCAATTCCCACAAAAAACGTAGAGCATTAGCATATAATACCCCTCAATAGCTCATAATATTTGATATATATTCAGAAAAGTAATTGTATATTGCATAAATGACCAATATAGTAATGAGTAGCCTATATATTGTGGATGGATACAGCAAATATTATAAACCAATTAGTTAGTCCATAATCCAAATGTTATTTGATGACACTTAATCCATAGTCTTCATTTGAGGATTCTAGTATTCAGGATAATCACTCCGCAATATTCAGTAGAAGCGCTGACTAGTTTTAATCAGCAAGCCAGGCGCACCCAACCCCCACATTCTCCATCTATTGATCTCCAAGGAAAAAAATAACGAAGGGCGTAGTGCTGCCCCTCCCTAGATAAAGAAAGTATGTACTATGCCCTTTGATTATCGTAGTCAGCGCTTCTAATGAATATTGTGGAGTGATTATCAGGTCAGGTCGACCAACACACGAGATGGCCAAAAATGGAGCTGGCCTCTACACATTTACCAGTTATCACCAAAATATAATCTGTATTAAACATGATATGCTCTTTTTCATTAGTAGTGTTTGTTGTTTTTATCACCATGGAAAGTACTGTAACAGAGAAATTGTTAGATGTCTCTTATTGATCTTTCAGCATCTATTGATACTTTTAAATGTCACTTTAGATTCTTGCAGTGTGGAAACATCATAGCAACATCATAATGTATCATGAGGTGGAAACATCATGGTAAAATAGCTTGGTGGATCTCTTATTTCAAACCAATGAGATACCTTTGGATATAAAAAAATATAAAAAATCCGCTGTATGCATTATATTGTTCTCGCCTTAAATTATGCCCACTGTGTGGTTATATGAAATCCTGTGGCAGAGGCATCTTATTTGTATTATTTGTTCGGACATTTGACTACCAAGCATTGATACCCACATAAGAGAGCCCTGCACATATATGTGCCCCTTTTATATTATCCTATTTATTTATGCTGCATTATCCACCTGAAGTCACTACTGATGTAAGTACATTAATATACACATACTATATGGGTGTATTTCATTTTATTTAATGCTTATTATTACCAGTATTTTTATTGCTATTTTTATCCTCATTTCGCTGTATTTATAACATTAATTTTCCCAATATACCGCTATTGCATGGGATCTGCAATTACCAGCCACCCCCATATATTCACACATACTATATTACCTGTCCCCACCATATATGTATATTACTTCTGTAAGGCGGTCACTTATAGTGCCAGCCACTTGTATATACACGTATATATTGCTAGTCATTTCTATATGTGGACGTATATTATATTAGATGGCCAATCACTTGTATACATATATATAGGCCAAATATGACCCCACATTCACTAGACAACATATAGGAGAACAATCTGAAAAGATATTAACTCCATTTTATCCAACGTTAAGCTAGGGGAGCTGATACTGCCCGCCATTCCTATACATATGTATACACTGAATTTCCAGCTACCACCACAAAGCTCTGAGTACCTGCGGGCAGGGGGGATGCGAGCGGGGAGATCGAGCAGGGGAAAAGATCTGCGCTGATCCACAATAGTATATAGTAATATACTGGATACTGTTAGAGTATATTATCTGCTGTAAATACTTAGAGCTTACTATATTTTTATTCTATTACATTTCATTATTATGTTATGGATTTGTAGGTGGATTAAGTAAAGCATGAATTAAATATGTGCCTGTATTGCCTGTGAGATCCAGGGGGCTGTACGGCGCAGCTACTTAAGGGGTTAAGCATCATTTTTTTGTTTGGTTCTGATTTTATTTTATTTTTTGCAAATAGAAGCGGTACCAAGGTCTCTAAATTGTCAACCTCTTTAGCTATTTTTTTTTTTTTTTGTATTTTGGGAAGAGGTCTACATCTCCACATCTCAGTTTCTTTTGATGATGTGTTCTGGTATGGTTGTTTCTTGGATGATATTTTGATCATCTGGAAGGGTGCTGAGATGGCCATACCAGACCATATCTAACCCTTCATGTCAAACTTGTTTTCTGGATCTGAATTTATGGGGAGATATTCAGGAAAAACATATTCAGTCTACCATTTTTAGCAAGACATTTGTGGGCAACACAGTCCTTAATGCAGCCAATTGCCACCCAGTTCACACTATTGAAGCCATATGATTGATTTTTTCGAGCAAAAACAATGTACTCCACTGACGTTTTATTTGACAAACAAGTTTAAAGCATCAGTCAGATATTATATAATAAAGGTTATGAAAAGAAAACTATCAATAATGCCTTTAATAAAACTCATCATAAAATGCGAGATTTGCTATTGCTCATTGACATAGCTAGCTGCAATAAAGATAATAGTCCCACATCAACATTTTTTACTACATGCTGCAACCAGTTTAAAGACATTTAAAAATGGTTTTGAAATATCTGTCCATTTTTGAACCAGGATAAGTTATTGGCCAAAATGGCATTGATGGTTAATGCAATGTGTAGACAGAAAAGGCTACACTTTGGCCAATATTTTATCCCCCAGTTAGTGTGTAACAAGAGCAAGACATGGCTGAGCCAGAAAAGCTTTTTTAAATGTGGAGTTAATAAATGCAAAATGTGAATATATGCATACAAACATATCTAATGCCAAGGACACTGGTATTTTTGAAAGTTTCATTAATTGTAATTCCCATCATATTGTGTACATGGTTTTATGTACCAAGTGCAACCTGTATTATATAGGCTGCATCTCTACAAAGCTTAGAAAACACAAATATGAGGATTTGTCTTATATCAACAATAAATCAAGTAATGCCTCTGGAGCTGCCAAACAATTGATATACGTGATAGTTCCACTGAGCATTTCAGGATTTTTGATTTGGAACAAGTTAAATTTCCATGAGGTGGAAAATGGAAAAAAAAACTGTTATTATGGGAAGCTTTTTGGATATTGAAATTGCACACACGATATCCTAATGGACTCAATTTTAGGATTGATTTATCTTATATTTATTAATTTCATTTATGTGGGTCTGATATTGTATATCCAGGATATAAGTGATTTTATGCCCTGTTTGTGGCATCTTTGATGAGGGCTGAAGGTATATAGCTGATTTACATATGAAGTGATTCTTGTTATTCTTGTATCCATGTTTTACCAGCTCCTGTAAAGGTGGAGAGTCTTATCTTCTATATGACATGCTACAGTTTAATTTTATTGGTTGAAAGTGTATTTTTTTATGCCATGTGTAAGGATGTTGGTCTGCAATATGTTGGCAGTGCTGCTGCATCATGGCTATTTAAATGTATTCTAAATAAAGAATTGTATTTTACTTTCAAGTGTGAAAACTTCTTCTTCATTATAATGAAACTGGATCTCATGTGGACCGTTCCAGGAAAGGAGGATCAAAAGTTACCAATGCTGCAGAGGATAAGTTCATTAGAGTTATCAGTCATAAGCCACTAATTAACAGCTCCTCAAATTAGAGAGTACATGAATGCTTTACAGAGATTAAAGGGGTTGTCTGAGTTATATAAGAAAAATATAACACTGAAAATCTAATGCTCAGCAATATATATTTATAAGCTAAGCAAGTTTTAGGCAAAAACATTCTACTTCCTCATTTCTCTGATTCTTTTCTGGCCCTATGTTTACTTGACATTACAAAAATCTCTGAGATTTTCCTCATAAATAGTTGCATGTATCAAAAAAGACTGCACCTCTCCCTGACTGCTGGCATACTCGGCAGCATGCAGTATGTGTAGGACTAGTGTTGAGCGCAAAATATTCGAATCGCAAATAATAATCGTGAATATCGCCACTTTGAAAATTTGTGAATATTTAGAATATAGTGCTATATATTCGTATTTGCGAATAGTGTTGAATATTCTAATCGCAAATTTATTGCGAATATATTACATTGCTGATTTTCGCAATCAAGTAAACATTGACTGGAGATCACGTCAGTGACGTCTTGTGCACAGACACATACCTTCTCCTCAGGCTTGTGCAGGAAACATCATAAGAGCAGGTAGAGAAGCTGATATCACAGATCATGTGACCCTCAGTGAAATCTGAAAAAGGAGCCACTGTAGATGAAGTAAGTGAATTGTAAACCCCTTACATTTTATTAGAGCATACAAAGAACAAAAAAATAACTCGGACAACCCCTTTAAGTGCTAAATGCATCTCAACATCAACTTTTCAGAGGAAACTGCAAGAATCAGGCCTCTGACTTTGAGGTTGAATTGCTGCAAAGAAGCAACTGTTGAGGAACAGCAAAAACAAAAAAAGATAATTGTTTGGGACAAAAACACAAGGAATGGACATTGCACCAGTGTCAATCTGTCTGATGAGTAAAAACTTTATGTTGAAGAGTAGCTTAATTGCACACTGCTGATAGTATACCATATGGATTTCTAGGACTCAGGTTCTCACCCCGTCAGACAATAAGAAGAACTCCAGAAATATCACATTGATCGTAGCTTAATGAAGCATATTTTTATTGAATCTGCAGCTTGTGTTGTAGCTTAATGAATCATACGTATTTTTATTGAATCTGCAGCTGATGTTATGTTTCAGCCAATAATGGCCTTTATCAAACTGGTGCTGCTGTGGGAAAAGGGGGTAGATAGATGTAGGAAGTCTGCACTCTCAAAGGAAAGGCATGCGTCCCCACTGCAAATGAATGAGCAGACTAGTGGGATTCGATTCACTCATCTCTAGTGATGACTTATGTATTTTTTTTTTTACCCTGATTAAAGGGGTTGTCCGGGTTCAGAGCTGAACATGGACATACCCTTATTTTCAGCCAGGCAGCCCCCTGAGGCTAGCATCAGAGCATCTCATGCTCCGATGCGCTCCCTTGCCCTGCGCTAGATCGCGCAGGGAACGGGCTCTTTTGTTTATCATAACACACTGCCGGGGGCGGAAACTTCCGCACGACAGTGTGTTAAGTGACATCACCGGATCTGATGGGCGGGCTTTAGCGCTGCCCTAGCCGTTTTACTGGCTAGGGCAGCGCTAAATCCAACTCATCAGTGCCGGTGATGTCACTGGGCTTCCTGGCAGCCCTATGCAGAGCCCCGGTATGTCACCGGATCTCCAAAAAAGGCCTTTGCCCTACGCGATTTAGCACAGGGCAAAGGAGAGCATCGGAGCATGAACTGCTCCGATGCCCAAGTTAGGGGGGCTGCCGGGGTGAAAATGGAGGTATGTCCGGGTTCAGCTCTGAACCCGGACAACCCCTTTAACTCCTGAAAGTCCTCAATTTTAACATCAGATGCCTGCGGTCAGCAATAAACGCAGTAAATAAAATATTTCCTGAAATCCATATCGAAGTCAGTTCGCTTGGCTTCGATTCACTCAACACTAGAAGTCATCAGAGAAAAAGGGGTCTACTTTGAAAAATCTAAAATCTAAAAAAAAATTGGTTTAACAATTGTTTACTACATAACTCCATATGTGTTCCTTAATGGTTTTCATAGCTTTAATAAGAATCTACAATTTAGAAAGTAAAAAAATAAAAACATTGAATGGAAGAAAGTGTCCAAAACTGATACTCCAGTTATTTGTATACTGTATGACAGTTCACCATATAAAGGCCACCAACGAAATGTATAGCAAGTGGTACCATCCAACATAAGGGGAATAAGGGAATATACATCTCTCTACACTTTCTTACCGACATACAGTATAAGGCCTCATGCACACGACCGTTGTTTTATTCCGTGTCCGTTGTGCCGTTTTTCGGGATTTTCTGCGGACCCATTGACTTTCAATGGGTTCGTTGAAAACTCGACCAATACACCGTTTGCCATCCGCGTACGTGATCCGTGGTTCCAGTCCGTCCAAAAAATATAACCTGTCCTATTATTTTCGCGGAAAACGGTTCGCGGACCCATTCAAGTCAATGGGACCGCTAAAAAACGCAGAGGCACACAAGATTGTCATCCGTGTCCGCGCATCCGCGTCAGTTTTTTTTCTATCATTTGCATGGCAAACCTGTCTTAGACTTTTTTTTACTTTCCTTTATGTCTGGTGGTCCTCCAAAAATAAAGGAAGACACACGGAAACAAAAACGGATCACGGAACAACGGAACCCCGTTTTGCGGACCGATAAAAACAACTGTCGTGTGCATGAGGCCTAAGTAGAATGGTGCATGTTTCATGTCTTGTTATATAGATGATTTACTTTTTTCAATATATTGTTGTGAAACTCAAGAAGTAAATAAGACACAGAGCAGTTTGTCCACCTACTGTCCATTAACACACAGCCCTCTCCCTGCCTACCAAAATGAGTTGTCTATAATTTTACATAAAGTTTTCTGCTTGGGCATTAACCAAAAGGAGATTGATTATATCTTTGTTCAGCATCCAGTCACTGCTATTTTTCACGTGCTTCCCAAGGTGCATAAGAAGAGTTTCCCCCCACCCATGAGACCGATTGTGGGTGGCATCGGCTCATATGCAGAGAGGTTCTGCGAGTGGGTGGACTCCCTGCTACAGCCCTTGGTTATATGCATCCCAGGTTATATCAGGGATACTAGAAAAGTGTTACAATCTTTCTCTAGCTTTAAATGGAGGAGGGAGTATGTATGGATAACAGCTGATGTCGTTTCTCTGTATACTACAAAACCACACGAGCAGCCACTCATAGCCCTCCAATGGTTCCTTTTGACCTATAGTAATTACACATCAACACTCCAGAATTTTATTTGCGTTTCTGTAAATTTTTTGCTAAAACATAATTTTTTTAATGTTTCATTATTCATATTATTTGCACATTTCTGGAGTGTCGATGGGGCAAAATTCTCCCCCTCCATTGCGAATATATATATAGCGTGGTGGGAGAGAAATTTTCTATTCTCTTATGTGAACCCTTATGTAGGATCCATAAAATGGTATGGAAGGTTTATAGATGACTTGCTGCTCATGTGGTCGGGTGATATAACTAGTATTCCAGATTTCAATAATTACATAAATAATTGCTGTAGTTCTCTCTCCTTCACTCTGCATTATAATGTGAATTACATCTCATTTTTAGACCTGACATTAGAGGGGGATAGTGCTAACAGCAGAGTTTGCACAACATCATATGGGAAAGACACAGCCGGGAACACTATTCTGTTAGCAGCATCCTGCCACCCCTCACACATCATACAAAATATACCCAGGGGAGAGGTCATCAGAGCGAGGCACAATTGCTCCGATGAGGGAGCTTTTCTTACAAGAAGCCCAGGACTTCAGCAATTGATTAGGGCAAAGGAGATATAATACATGGTCTGTTCAAAGAGCAGTGAATAAGACCCTTTCCTCTGATAGACAGTCTATAGTTTTTCCTAAGGAGAACGGGAAGAAAATGAAAAGGAAAAATATGCGCAATACACAGGCTATTTTTACTACGCAGTATAGCGAAGAGTACAGGGAGATTTGTAGAATAGTTATCGTTGTAGAATCATTTACCGGTCCTAAATTATGATAAAGAATGGGCAGCAACAGTTAAATATGGTATTAAATGTGCAGCCAGAAGGGCCCCTAGTTTGGGTCAGTTGCTGAGTCCAAGCCTGTATGTTGAGCCATCAACCACTAAAAAGATTCATAAACCACATCATGGTTGAGGCATAAAGGCAGTTATAAGTGCGGCTAGACTAGGTGTATCTGCTGTGAGCATATGCAGATCAGTAAATCTTTTTCTTTCACGGTAAGTGATAAAATATACAGCATTAAAACAATCTCAATTGTAATACGGATCATGCTGTGTACTTGATCACTTGTACTACCTGCAGATTACAATATGTGGGTTGTACTATTAATTCAATTAAGACAAGAATCCGCAGACACATATCTAACATACCGCATTATAAAACGCGGAATGTGTCTGCGGCTACATTGCATTTTGCGGTTGTTCATCAAGAAAATGTATCGAGCTTAATAGCCCAAGGAATAGAGAGGGTCATTATGCCCAGTAGGGTGGGTGATTATAAGAAAAAACTGCTTAGTCGTGAGACTTATTGGATGCATGAATTAAGAACGTGTTCCCCCTCAGGCTTCAATAGAAAATATGACCTGATCTTGCACTATAGAGATGGCCCGAACTATCCGACGGCGAACAGTTCCCGGCGAACATAGCTTGTTCGCGTTCGCCTCTGCCGGGCGAACACATGCGATGTTCGGTCCGCCCCCTATACATCATCATTGAGCAAACTTTGACCCTGTACCTCACAGTCAGCAGACACATTCCAGCCAATCAGCAGCATACCCTCCCTCCCAGACCCTCCCACCTCCTGCACAGCATCCATTTTAGATTCATTCTGAAGCTGCAGTCTTAGTGAGAGGAGGGAGACTGTAACTGCTGCTGATTTAATTGGGAAATCGATAGCTAGGCTAGTGAATTCAGTGTCCACTCCAGTCCTGAAAGACTCATCTGATCTCTGCTGTAAGGACAGCGTCCTGACAGCACCCCAAAAAGCCCTTTTTAGGGCTGCAACATTAGTCTGCTTTTTTTTTTTCCTTTATATACATATTGCAGTTGCCTGGCCTGCCTGTGTGTGAGGAGCTGCAGGCCCACAGACTGTAGTGTGCCCACTGCCAGTGCTCACCCCTGTCATTCCGTGTGGCACAGGACTTTGCTTAAAAAAAGGCACTTAATTTTTACACTTTAATCTAAGGTTAGTTGCCTGCCAGTGTGTGTCAGGCTGACTTCCACTGACTGTAGTGTGCCCACTGCCAGTGCCCACCACTCATACCGGCTGGCACAGGACTTTGCATAAAAAAGGCATTTAATTTTTACACTTTAGTGTAATTTCAGCTGCTTGCCTGCTGCTAGTGTGTGTCAGGCCGACTTCAACTGACTGTAGTGTGCCCACTGCCAGTGCCCACCCCTGTCATCCCGTGTGGCACAGGACTTTGCTTAAAAAAAAGGCACTTCATTTTTACACTTTAATCTAAGGTTAGTTGCCTGCCAGTGTGTGTCAGGCCGACTTCAACTGACTGTAGTGTGCCCACTGCCAGTGCCCACCCCTGTCATCCCGAGTGGCACAGGACTTTGCTTAAAAAATAGGCACTTAATTTTTACACTTTAATCTAAGGTTAGTTGCCTGCCAGTGTGTGTCAGGCTGACTTCCACTGACTGTAGTGTGCCCACTGCCAGTGCCCACCACTCATACCGGCTGGCACAGGACTTTGCTTAAAAAAGGCATTTAATTTTTACACTTTAATGTAATTTCAGCTGCTTGCCTGCTGCTAGTGTGTGTCAGGCCGACTTCAACTGACTGTAGTGTGCCCACTGCCAGTGCCCACCCCTGTCATACCGAGTGGCACAGGACTTTGCTTAAAAAATAGGCACTTAATTTTTACACTTTAATCTAAGGTTAGTTGCCTGCCAGTGTGTGTCAGGCTGACTTCCACTGACTGTAGTGTGCCCACTGCCAGTGCCCACCACTCATACCGGCTGGCACAGGACTTTGCTTAAAAAAGGCATTTAATTTTTACACTTTAATGTAATTTCAGCTGCTTGCCTGCTGCTAGTGTGTGTCAGGCCGACTTCAACTGACTGTAGTGTGCCCACTGCCAGTGCCCACCCCTGTCATACCGAGTGGCACAGGACTTTGCTTAAAAAATAGGCACTTAATTTTTACACTTTAATCTAAGGTTAGTTGCCTGCCAGTGTGTGTCAGGCTGACTTCCACTGACTGTAGTGTGCCCACTGCCAGTGCCCACCACTCATACCGGCTGGCACAGGACTTTGCATAAAAAAGGCATTTAATTTTTACACTTTAGTGTAATTTCAGCTGCTTGCCTGCTGCTAGTGTGTGTCAGGCCGACTTCAACTGACTGTAGTGTGCCCACTGCCAGTGCCCACCCCTGTCATACCGAGTGGCACAGGACTTTGCTTAAAAAATAGGCACTTAATTTTTACACTTTAATCTAAGGTTAGTTGCCTGCCAGTGTGTGTCAGGCTGACTTCCACTGACTGTAGTGTGCCCACTGCCAGTGCCCACCACTCATACCGGCTGGCACAGGACTTTGCTTAAAAAAGGCATTTAATTTTTACACTTTAATGTAATTTCAGCTGCTTGCCTGCTGCTAGTGTGTGTCAGGCCGACTTCAACTGACTGTAGTGTGCCCACTGCCAGTGCCCACCCCTGTCATACCGAGTGGCACAGGACTTTGCTTAAAAAATAGGCACTTAATTTTTACACTTTAATCTAAGGTTAGTTGCCTGCCAGTGTGTGTCAGGCTGACTTCCACTGACTGTAGTGTGCCCACTGCCAGTGCCCACCACTCATACCGGCTGGCACAGGACTTTGCATAAAAAAGGCATTTAATTTTTACACTTTAGTGTAATTTCAGCTGCTTGCCTGCTGCTAGTGTGTGTCAGGCCGACTTCAACTGACTGTAGTGTGCCCACTGCCAGTGCCAACCACTGATACCGGGTGGCACAGTAGCTTGCCGATAAATAAGGCATTTAATTTTTAGACAGTAGTCTAAATTCAGTTGCTTGCCTGCTGCCAGTGTGTGTCAGGCCCGCTTCCACTGACTGTAGTGTGCCCACTGCCAGTGCCAACCACTGATACCGGGTGGCACAGTAGCTTGCCGATAAATAAGGCATTTAATTTTTAGACAGTAGTCTAAATTCAGTTGCTTGCCTGCTGCCAGTGTGTGTCAGGCCCTCTTCCACTGACTGTAGTGTGCCCACTGCCAGTGCCAACCACTCATACCGGGTGGCACAGTAGCTTGCCGATAAATAAGGCATTTAATTTTTACACTTTAGTGTAATTTCAGTTGCTTGCCTGCTGCCAGTGTGTGTCAGGCCCGCTTCCACTGACTGTAGTGTGCCCACTGCCAGTGCCAACCACTGATACCGGGTGGCACAGTAGCTTGCCGATAAATAAGGCATTTAATTTTTAGACAGTAGTCTAAATTCAGTTGCTTGCCTGCTGCCAGTCAGTGTGTCAGGCCCTCTTCCACTGACTGTAGTGTGCCCACTGCCAGTGCCAACCACTCATACCGGGTGGCACAGTAGCTTGCCGATAAATAAGGCATTTAATTTTTACACTTTAGTGTAATTTCAGTTGCTTGCCTGCTGCCAGTGTGTGTCAGGCCCGCTTCTACTGACTGTAGTGTGCCCACTGCCAGTGCCAACCACTGATACCGGGTGGCACAGTAGCTTGCCGATAAATAAGGCATTTAATTTTTACACTTTAGTGTAATTTCAGTTGCTTGCCTGCTGCCAGTGTGTGTCAGGCCCGCTTCCACTGACTGTAGTGTGCCCACTGCCAGTGCCAACCACTGATACCGGGTGGCACAGTAGCTTGCCGATAAATAAGGCATTTAATTTTTAGACAGTAGTCTAAATTCAGTTGCTTGCCTGCTGCCAGTGTGTGTCAGGCCCTCTTCCACTGACTGTAGTGTGCCCACTGCCAGTGCCAACCATTCATACCGGGTGGCACAGTAGCTTGCCGATAAATAAGGCATTTAATTTTTACACTTTAGTGTAATTTCAGTTGCTTGCCTGCTGCCAGTGTGTGTCAGGCCCTCTTCCACTGACTGTAGTGTGCCCACTGCCAGTGCCAACCACTGATACCGGGTGGCACAGTAGCTTGCCGATAAATAAGGCATTTAATTTTTAGACAGTAGTCTAAATTCAGTTGCTTGCCTGCTGCCAGTGTGTGTCAGGCCCACTTCCACAGACTGTAGTGTGCCCACTGCCAGTGCCAACCACTCATACCGGGTGGCACAGTACCTAGCACGCGTAGTACCACTTATCTAAAAAAAAAATGACAGGCAGAGGCAGGCCACCCCGCAGGGGCCGTCGTGGTCGTGGTGCTGTGATTTCCACTGTCCCTGGAATAATGCCCAGTTTTCAGAGGCCACGTACCCTGAACCCGAAAAATTCAGAGGACGTAGTTGACTGGCTTAGACAGGACACCCAATCTTCAACAGCTTCCGCTAAGAACCTTGACGCACCATCCTCCTCCAACTCAGCTTCGGTCACCTGCTCTCAAGTTACCACGCACCCGCCCGTCGCCACTACCACCACAGCCACCACAGCCGCTTCACTTGATCCGTCAGAGGAGTTATTTACACATCAGTTGGATGCAATTAGTGATGCGCAACCATTATTGCCAGATGATGTAGATTACGGGGATATGTCTCAGTCAGGCAGGATTACACACATGGACGTACAGTGTGATGATGATGATGTTGTACCCGCTGCTGCTTCCTTTGCTGAGGTGTCAGATACAAGTGAAGCGGTTGATGATGACGATGTGTCCACGGATGCCACGTGGGTGCCTGCTCGAAGAGAAGAAGAGGGGGAAAGTTCTGAAGGGGAGACAGAGAGAATGAGGAGACGAGTTGGAAGCAGGGGGAGGTCGTCGCAAGGAGTTAGTGGCACAGTCAGACAGCATGTATCGGCACCTGGGGTCAGCCAGACAGCACGCCAGTCAACGCATGCTGTTGCCACCACTAGAATGCCGTCATTGCAAAGCTCAGCAGTGTGGCATTTTTTTTGTGTGTCTGCCTCTGATAAAAGCAATGCCATTTGCAACCTGTGCCAAAAGAAACTGAGTCGTGGGAAGTCCAACACCCACCTTGGTACAACTGCTTTGCGAAGGCACATGATCTCACATCACAAACGCCTATGGGATCAACACATGAGTACAAGCAGCACACAAACTCAAAGCCACCATGCTCCTCCTGGTCCTGCATCTTCAGCCACGTCAACCACTGCTGTCCTCCCTGCCCCCTCTCAACCACCCGCCACTCCATCTCTCACCTTCAGCAGTTCCTGCTCATCTGCCCACAGTCAGGTGTCTGTCAAGGACATGTTTGAGCATAAGAAGCCAATGTCACAAAGTCACCCCCTTGCCCGGCGACTGACAGCTGGCTTGACGGAACTCTTAGCCCGCCAGCTTTTACCATACCAGCTGGTAGAGTCTGAGGCCTTCAAAAAATTTGTCGCTATTGGGACACCACAGTGGAAGGTACCCGGACGAAATTTTTTTTCAAAAAAGGCAATCCCAAACCTCTACCATGTCATTGAAAAGGAAGTCATGGCATCTCTGGCATACAGTGTTGGGGCAAGGGTCCATCTGACCACTGATACCTGGTCTGCAAAGCACGGTCAGGGCAGGTATATCACGTATACTGCGCATTGGGTCAACCTGCTGACGGCTGACAAGCATGGAATGCGTGGCTCTGCAGCGGAGTTGGTGACACCACCACGACTTGCAGGCAGACCTACTGCCACCTCCTCTACTCCTACTCCATCCTCTTTAATTTCCTCCTCGGCTGAGTCCTCTTCTGCTGCGGCGTCTGGCTGCACATCAACTGATTCCCCCCAGCTCCCCAGGGGCTATTCCACATCCCGGATACGACAGTGTAACGCTATCTTGGGGTTGACTTGCCTGAAAGCAGAGAGCCACACAGGACCAGCACTCCTGTCCGCCCTGAACGCACAGGTGGATCAGTGGCTGACCCCGCACCAACTGGAGATCGGCAAAGTGGTGTGTGACAATGGAAGCAATCTGTTGGCGGCATTAAATTTGGGCAAGTTGTCACATGTGCCGTGCATGGCACATTTGTTGAATCTCATCGTACAACGTTTTGTGTCTAAGTACCCAGGCTTACAGGACGTCCTCAAGCAGGCCAGGAAGGTGTGTGGCCATTTCAGGCGTTCCTACACGGCCATGGCGCACTTTTCCGATATTCAGCGGCGAAACAACATGCCAGTGAGGCGCTTGATATGCGACAGCCCGACACGTTGGAATTCAACACTCCTAATGTTCGACCGCCTGCTCCAACAAGAAAAAGCCGTCAACGAGTATTTGTATGACCGGGGTGCTAGGACAGCCTCTGCGGAGCTGGGAATCTTTTTGCCACGTTACTGGACACTCATGCGCAATGCCTGTAGGCTTATGCGTCCTTTTGAGGAGGTGACAAACCTAGTCAGTCGCACCGAAGCCACCATCAGCGACCTCATCCCATTTGTTTTCTTCCTGGAGCGTGCCCTGCGAAGAGTTCTGGATCAGGCTGTAGATGAGCGTGAAGAGGAAGAGGAAGAGTTGTGGTCACCATCACCACCAGAAACAGCCTTGTCATCATCGCTTGCCGGACCTGCAGCAACGCTGGAAGAGGAGTATGAGGAAGAGGAGTCAGAGGAGGAATGTGGCGGCTTTGAGGAGGAGGAAGACCAACCACAGCAGGCACCCCAGGGTGCTCGTTGTTGTCACCTATCTGGGACCCATGGTGTTGTACGTGGCTGGGGGGAAGAACAGACCGTCAATGACATCAGTGAGGACGAGGAACGGGAAATGAGAAGCTCTGCATCCAACCTTGTTCAAATGGGGTCTTTCATGCTGTCATGTCTGTTGAGGGACCCACGTATAAAAAGGATAAAGGAGAACGATCTGTACTGGGTGACCACGCTACTAGACCCCCGGTATAAGCAGAAAGTGGCAGAAATGTTACAAAATTACCGAAAGTCGGAAAGGATGCAGCAGTTCAAAACCAAACTAAAAAATATGCTTTACACAGCTTATAAGGGAGATGTCACAGCACAACGGGAATCTAACAGGGGAAGAGGTGAGTGTAATCCTCCTCCTACCACGGCGGCAAGGACTGGACGATTTACAGATGTGTTGTTGATGGAGGACATGCGGAGCTTTTTCAGTCCTACTCATCGCCACAGCCCTTCGGGATCCAGCCTTAGAGAACGACTCGACCGACAGGTAGCAGACTACCTCGCCTTAACAGCAGATATCGACACTCTGAGGAGCAATGAACCCCTTCACTACTGGGTGTGCAGGCTTGACCTGTGGCCTGAGCTATCCCAGTTTGCGATAGAACTTCTGGCCTGCCCTGCTTCAAGTGTCCTGTCAGAAAGGAGCTTCAGTGCAGCAGGAGGCATTGTCACTGACAAGAGAAGTCGCCTCGGTCAAAAAAGTGTTGATTACCTCACCTTCATAAAGATGAATGAGGCATGGATCCCGAAGGGACTGACAGTGGGGGATACGTTTGACTAACAAAAGGCCTGATTACATGCCTTGGCCTCAAAATGGTCCCCACGCTGCTGTATTTAATGTCTGCATACCGGATGACTTTCGTGAATTCTCCACCACCAACTAGGGTTCAAGCCGTAATGTTTTAGTCACTTTTCTGCCTGGAAAACATAAATTTTTCCGGCCGCTGCTACAATAGCGTCTGCAACAGTGCCATTATTTTTCAGGCATGTGTACATGCCTAATTTTTCTGTCCTATGGTGCAGCACTGTGGCTGCAAAAACAAACCAAAAAAAAAAGGCACATACAAGTGTCAATTCCCCTTCGTGATCGTTACCTTGTTGTGGTGAAGGGGCTTGCGTATCACAATGAAGCAATCATCATCACCTCTATAAAAGTGTGTTGGCAATGTTGCCACACCCCAGATGATAAGGCCGTTGCTTCATTATGGTCAGACCAAAAGCGATCGGGTGGCCACGCTACTAGACCCCCGGTATAAGCAGAAAGTGGCAGAAATGTTACCAAATTACCAAAAGTCGGAAAGGATGCAGCAGTTCAAAACCAAACTAAAAAATATGCTTTACACAGCTTATAAGGGGGATGTCAATGGGGGATTCGACAATGGTTAATCAATTCGACCGGATAGGGTCCGTAACAGGGATTAAACTGATAGCAATAGTACTAGTTAAGACACCACTCATATAGGGTGTCACAGCACATTGCTCTGTGCACGCGCAGTGCCCCAATTTGGGAGTAAGAGGACCGACCAAGCTGCTTTTTCCATCTCCCGGTTCCTGAAATCAATTCAGTTTAGTGTATGAGAGTTTGGTCTGTCACTGTGAAGGCAGTCGAAGGTACCCGGCCTAAATTTTTTTTCATAAAAGGCAATTCCTGATATGGGACGTAACAGGGATTAAACTGATGAGAATAATACTACAGAAAATACCACTCATATCGGTGGAGGGAGCCAGCGTTTTTTTAACCATCTCCCCGTTCAAAAAATCTATTTAATAAATGGCCCCCAGATTGGGGATGTTAGAGGGATTAAACTGATGAGAATAGTACTACAGAAAATACCACTCATATCGGGTGTGACAGTAAATTGCACGGCGCAGATGCAGTCACCGTGGTTTAAAACAGAGTGGAGGGAGCCAGCGTTTTTTTAACCATCTCCCCGTTCGAAAAATCTATTCAATAAATGGCACCCAGATTGGGGACGTTAGAGGGATTAAACTGATGAGAATAGTACTACAGAAAATACCACTCATATCGGGTGTGACAGTAAATTGCACGGCGCAGACGCAGTCACCGTGGTTTAAAACAGAGTGGAGGGAGCCAGGTTTTTTTTAACCATCTCCCCGTTTGAAAAATCTATTCAATAAATGGCACCCAGATTGGGGACGTTAGAGGGATTAAACTGATGAGAATAGTACTACAGAAAATACCACTCATATCGGGTGTGACAGTAAATTGCACGGCGCAGACGCAGTCACCGTGGATTAAAACAGAGTGGAGGGAGCCAGCGTTTTTTTAACCATCTCCCCGTCCGAAAAATCTGTTTAATAAATGGCCCCCAGATTGGGGAGTCGGGGACGTTAGAGGGATTAAACTGATGAGAATAGTACTACAGAAAATACCACTCATATCGGGTGTGACAGTAAATTGCACGGCGCAGACGCAGTCACCGTGGATAAAAACAAAGGGGAGGGAGCCAGCGTTTTTTTTAACCATCTCCCCGTTCGAAAAATCAATTCAATTGACCTTTCGGGGACCCTTGGTGTTGTACGTGGCTGGGTGGAGGAAGAAACCTTCAATGACATCACCGGGACGTGGCTAGCTTGGTATCCAACCTTGTGCAAATGGGGAGTTTGCGGTTGTGCAAATGAACTGTTTGCGGTGCATTAAAAGGGGAGTTTGGTCTGTCAATGTCTGTGATGCGGGCGTAACCCTTACACTACCTGATCGATACAACATCATACCTGATCGTATACACACACTGGATGTTTTAAAGCACGTTATTCCAAACAATTTAGGAATGTTAGTTGATTTATGCCCTTTATGGATTAAAACCCGACTCTGCGTCCACTACGTAATTTTCCATGGGAGTTTTGCCATAGATCCCCCTCCGGCATGCCACAGTCCAGGTGTTAGACCCCTTGAAACAACTTTCTCATCACTATTGTGGCCAGAAAGAGTCCCTGTGGGTTTTAAAATTCGCCTGTCTATTGAAGTCTATGGCGGTTCGCCCGGTTCGCCAGTTCGCGAACATTTGCGGAAGTTCGCGTTCGCTGTTCGCGAACTGAAAATTTTATGTTCGCGACATCACTATTGCACTATTAATCCTTTCACTCTGTTTAATAAAGATCATTGGATCTTTACTATATACTATATATATATATATATTTTTTTTTTTTTTGTGTTTGCACATAGAGAGTTAAGTATGTGGTGATGGCTGCAGTTAATTTCTTCTTAATTGCCTCCAACTCATGTAGACCATGTGACCTCAACCTGTTTTTTGGTTGGGGGGACATTGCTTTATTTGGACTGGCATTCCAGTGTATAGTTGTCATGAGTAAGGACTATAACGTTTTTTAGGTCCGAAACGCGTAGAAGCTGTAAGTTTTTTCCTGCATGTGGAGATTTTAACGTTGGAAAAAAAGTGACACATTTTTCAGAAGCTGGATTTCTTTATTTTCTGTCTGCAGAGCAGTTTGTTTGAACATATTCATTTGCACAACGGGGCAGATATATGATAGTATTTGTACCTAGAAATCATTGGCCATTGCACCAGTTTTTCTAGTGCGTATCTCTTGCATGGCATATATTAACATACTGCACCTAAAAGTGTTATGAAGTGCACCATGCTACCAATATATTTTTTGGGTAATTTTTTCTGACACTTTTTGTGGCACATAATTTGTGTCTGAACATAATCTGTGATATGTTTTTTTCAAGTGCAAATCATGTTGAGTTTTATCTGCCTAAAAGTATATCAACTGTAGAGCGGTATAAAAAAATTACATGCAGTTCTGTTAATAGGAAGATTTTTGTGACACGTTGTGTTGCAAATAGACATCCTTGTGGGGCATTGTTGTATGATCACCACCTACACTATTACAAGATGCAGTTTGTTGCATCTATCCTGCAAACTGCCTTAGACTGTCACAATCTTGGGTGCATTTAACAACTGTTAATTTAACAACATGCAAAGAACACACTACTCATAAATATTGCACAAAATAAAAATGGTGTAGGCAAAATATTCTAAAGCAAAATGCAACTCTACTAATAAATCTTCCCCAATGTCTTAAATAAAATTGCAGGTATTGTAAGACATTAACGGTTAAGTGACAATTAGAGCTCTAAAACATCTGTAAGTTGTATCCCAAGCTCACATTATCTTTAGTCTGCAGTACCATAAGGAACATTTTATTTAATCAAGACAACCAAACTAGCATATGATAGATTCTGAAATGGTTCCCAGGGTTTTGTAACAGAATCACTTTTTATTAGTTCAGGGAATGACTTGCATCAGAACTTAAAGTTGTTCAAACAGGTGATATAATTCAATTCTGAGGTTACTTTCTATTAAGGAAAGGTTAGGATTTTTGAAATATCAGAAATTATCAATTTTCTTTGCAACCCACTTGAACTAGTATATCATGATGTATACTAACGAGCAAAAGGGTAACAATGTTTTGAACGTTTGACTTTCCACTACAGCTTCGATCACGAGACTATCATCATTTTATCAGCAATCATCTTGGCTATCTCATACATAAATTGGACTTACAGCTATGTAGCATATGATTAGTTATGCAGATTCTTGTCATGTAATTGCATTGTGACTGTTTTGCTCCTAAAATTTAAAAAATAAATTTTTATTATTTTGTTAGTATTTTGTAAATCCACCTTTTGGCTTTCAACACTGCCTGAATCCTTTTGGGCATGCTCTTAATCAGATTCAAGCATGTCTTGACTGAAATCTGTTCCCAGGTCTCTTCTACAGTGCTGCCCATAATTATTCATACCCCTGGCAAATTTTGACTTAAAGTTACTTTTATTCAACCAGCAAGTAATTTTTTGACGGGAAATGACATAGGTGTCTCCCAAAAGATAATAAGACAATGTACAAGAGGCATTATTGTGGGAAAAAACTATTTCTCAGCTTTTATTTACATTTGAGCAAAAAGTGTCCAGTCCAAAATTATTCATACCCTTCTCAATAATCAATAGAAAAGCATTTATTAGCTATTACAGCAATCAAACTCTTCCAATAATTACAGACCAGCTTTTTACATGTCTCCACAGGTATTTTTTGCCTATTTATCTTTAGCAATGAGCTCCAAATCTTTCAGGTTGGAGGGTCTTCTTGCCATCACCCTGATCTTTAGCTCCCTCCACAGATTCTCAATTGGATTCAAGTCTGGACTCTGGCTGGGCCACTCCAAAACGTTAATGTTATATGATCGCCACCTACACTATTACAAGATGCAGTTTGTTGCATCTATCCTACAAACTGCCTTAGACTGTCACAATCTTGGGTGCATTTAGCAACTTATGCAATTACACAGCATTCGCAATGTATTACATGCAAAGAACACACTACTCATAAATATTGCACAAAATAAAAATGCTAACCATTTCTTCACCACTTTTGCTGTGTGTTTTGGGTCATTGTCATGCTGAAATGTCCACTGGTGCCCAAGGCCAAGTTTCTCTGCAGACTGCCTGATGTTGTCGTTGAGAATCCTCATGTATTGTTCTTTTTTCATGGTGCCGTTTACTGTGATTAGGTTCCCTGGTCCATTGGCTGAAACCCCCCCCCCCCCCAAAGCATTAGGTTCCCACCACCATGTTTGACAGTGGGGATGGTGATCTTTGGATCTTTTGGTTGAAGGCTTCTCCTTTTTTACGCCAAATTAAGGAAACATCATTGTGACCAAACAATTCAATTTTTGTTTTATCTGACCATAACACAGAAGACAAGAAGTCTTCTTCTTTGTCCAGATGAGCTTTTGCAAAGGCCAAGCGAGCTTTTGTTTGCCTGGTCTGCATCCGTGGAACCCAGTAGTGTGCAGTGTCCACAGCATCTTGTATTTTTTGCTCAAATGTAAATAAAAGCTGAGAAATGTTTTGTTTTTTTCCACAATAATGCCTCTTGTACATCGTCTTATTATCTTTTGGGAGACACCTATGTCATTTCCCGTCAAAAAATTACTTGCTGGTTGAATAAAAGTAACTTTAATTCAAAATTTGCCAGGGGTATGAATAATTATGGGCAGCACTGTACATATTCCCAATGTTGGTGCATACTGGTCGATTCACTTGGATATGAATACAGCTTTTTCTTCAACTCTACCCACAAGTGTTTAATTGGGTTGGGGTCTGGGGACTGTGGTGGCCAATCCAGCACCTCTACTTTATTTTCATTGAACCATTTCTTCGCCAATATTGAAGTATGCTTCTAGTCATTGTCCTGCTGGAACATTATGTTGTCCTTCTCAAACCGTTAGTACTCGAGTGTACCAAGTAACTCATCTTGCATGATACTTACATATAGCTCAGCATTCAGTCCACTCTACTTTTTTGCAAACTTGAGCCTATGATTCTTATGACGATATTGAAGTCGAGTGTCGTGGACGTTACCGTCACAGGTGCCAGGAGATCAGGGAGACTGGAAACACGTGGTTTGATCTGAAAGGTTCCTTGCGGATCAATTTGTGTCTGTGTTGTTTCTGATAATGGCCACACCCCTTGCCTCAGGTGTTGCCTATGTGGTCATTTAACCTTCCCTATTTATTGTGGCTTCTCCCACCATGGTGAGTTAGATCTTTAGGTTCCTGTGTATGAACTCACCTACCTCTGGGTCAGTTCATACTTGCAGTCAGTCAGGACTTTGATTAGGGTTTCTGTAGGAGGTGACCTGCTCCTTTCCCTAGTTATCAGGCCTTTTCCCCTCACCCCTTTCCCTCCTACGTTCGTTGTGGGTTCCCCTCCCACACTGAAGCCTGACATTATAAACAGCCAAACCGTCATTTTTTTGCATGTTTCAGTACAGTCATGGATCCTATTGCTGCACTGGCCAAACAGCTGCAGGCGCTGTTTTTGGAGGCAGCTGACCTCTGCATGACCATCTTGCAGATCCAGAGACCATAAGCTGCTGGTCCTAGTGGTGGTTACCAGACCTGTCCTGAACCAAATATGGCCCTCCCAGACAGATTCTCTGTGGGAAGTGATAATTTTATTTTGTTCAGAGAGGCGTGAACATAATTTTTTAAGCTATGTCCACACCCTTCTGGGGATGAGAGTCAGAGAGTCGGTGTGGTTATTTCATTGCTTAATGGGGACGCTCAGTCTTGGGCTTTTTCTCTGCCGACCGGTTCCCAGTCCCTCTGGTCGGTGGATGAATTTTTCAGAGCTCTCGGTCTCATTTACGATGACCCAGCCCAGACCTCCCTGGCTGAGACCAAGTTACATGACCTTCGTCAGGGAGAGCGTTCTGCTGAGATCTATTGCTCTTACTTTAGGAGGTGGGGTACGGAAACTGAGTGTAATGATCCGGATCTCCATAGCCAGTTCTGTCAGGGATTATCAGAGGCTGAAGGATGCTTTTGCCTTTTATGAGAATCCAGAGTCTTTGGAAGCCGCTATGTCTCTTGCTGTATGCATTGATAGAAGCCTGAGAGAGAGATCTAGGGGCCCCCACTCTCAGGACGTACTATCACATATCGTACTGTCTTCCTTTGACAATTTGGGTGAACATACTTCAGGGTTTAGGTCTGGGGATGAACCTATGCAACTAGGGGGAGCTACTCCTGGATCTGCTTTCAAGAGTATTGGTCGTAGGAAGTGTGTGTCTTTTTTTCTGCAGACAAAGGGGACATTTTATCAATGTATGTCCATGCATTCAGTGTCAGAAAGAAAATGGGATGTCTAATTCCCATCTGACTCTTGGAATGGTAAAAGGGGAGTCAGAGAACATGCATTTTTCTCTGACTGGTAGTACCCGAATTCTCCTGACTGCTGGGGTGGAGCTAGAGTCCAAGACTGTGGGGATTGAGGTGTTTATCGAGAGTGGGGCAAAGGTGAATATGATTGATTGTCAGTTCGTCTGTATGCACGGGTTGTCACCGAGTGCATTAGAAAAAAACATTTCCGTTTTCGCCATTGATTCTGCACCTCTAACTCAGAGGTGTTTGTCTCAGATGGTGCATGACATCCGATTAAGAGTGGGTGACTTATATTAGTAGTTCATCTTGTGGTTTTTTTTTATGGAAGGTCTTCCTGCTCCGTTGGTTCTTGATTTACCATGGTTAAGCAAGCATAATCCAACCATCTATTGGCAAGCTAGACAGATTCTGGATTGGGGTGATTATTGCGTTGATAATTGTCTGAATATGTCTTTTTCTACTTTAACCACTAAAATATTACCCTCTTTTATATCTGATTTTTCCGATGAATTTTCTGAAAGTGGATGCCAGGCTTTACTTCCGCATCTGGAATATTATTGTACTATCAACCTTATTCCCGGAGCTAAGTTGCCCAAATCTGGTTGTATAACCTTTCTGGACCCGAAAGAACGGTCATGAGAAAGGATATTACCGAAAGTTTGGCTAAAGGAAACACAAGACCTTCCAAATCTCCTGTGGCAGCAGGGTTTTTCTTTGTTAAAAAAAAGGACGGAACCCTTAGGCCATATCTGGATTTCCGTGAGCTCAAACGGATTACTGTCCGTGATCCTTACCCCCTTCCTTTGATTTGTTTAACCAGATTGTTAGTGCCAAGGTGTTCTCTAAGTTGAACTTAAGGGGGGCATATAATCTGGTCAGGATCAATAAAGGGGATGAATAGAAGATGGCTTTTAATACCCCAGAGGGTCACTTTGAGAACCTGGTCATGCCTTTTGGGTTGACCAATGCTCCCACAGTTTTCCACCATTTTGTGAATGACATTTTTCATCATCTGGTGGGGAGGTTTGTTGTCTTGTATTTGGATGACATACTTAGGCTACTTTCACACTTGCATTCGGGGTTCCGCTTGTGAGCTCCGTTTGAAGGCTCTCACAAGCGACCCCGAACGGATCCGTACAGCCCGAATGCATTCTGAGTGGATGCGGATCCGCTCAGAATGCATCAGTTTGGCACCGTTTGGCCTCAGTTCCGCTCAGCAGGCGGACACCCGAACGCAGCTTGCAGCGTTTTTGTGTCCGCCTGGCCCTGCGGAGCAATTTCAAACGGATCCGTCCCCCATTGACTTTCAATGTCAAGTCAGGAGTCCCCTATTAATATACCATCAGATCGGAGTTTTCTCCAATCCGATGGTATATTTTAACTTGAAGCGTCCCCATCACCATGGGAACGCCTCTATGTTAGAATATACCATCGGATTTGAGTTAGATCGTGAAACTCAGATCCGACAGTAAATTCTAACACAGAGGCTTTCCCATGGTGATGGGGACGCTTCAAGTTAGAATATACTGAGAACTGTGTACATGACTGCCCCCTGCTGCCTGGCAGGTGCTGCCAGGCAGCAGGGGGCAGACCCCCCCCTGTATTTAACTCATTGGTGGCCAGTGCTGCCCCCCCTCCCTCCCCAGTATTAAATGTGACCAGTGCGGCCCCCCTCCCTCTATATTCATTGGTGGCCAGTGCGGCCCTCCCTCCCTCCCCAGTATTAAATGTGACCAGTGCGGCCCCCCTCCCTCTATATTCATTGGTGGCCAGTGCGGCCGCCCCTCCCTCCCTCCCCAGTATTAAATGTGACCAGTGCGGCCCCCCTCCCTCTATATTCATTGGTGGCCAGTGCGGATTCCCAGTATTAAATGTGACCAGTGCGGCCTCCCCTCTTCCCCCCCTAATTAAAATCACCCCCCCCATCATTGGTGGCAGCGGAGAGTACCGATCGGAGTCCCAGTTTAATCGCTGGGGCTCCGATCGGTAACCATGGCAACCAGGACGCTACTGCAGTCCTGGTTGCCATGGTTACTTAGCAATTTTTAGAAGCATTATACTATACTTACCTGCGAGCTGCGATGTCTGTGACCGGCCGGGTGCTCCTCCTACTGGTAAGTGACAGGTCTGTGCTATAAGCAATGCGCCGCACAGACCTTTCACTTACCAGTAGGAGGAGCTCCCGGCCGGTCACAGACATCGCAGGTAAGTATAATGCTTCTATTTATTGCTAAGTAACCATGGCAGCCAAGACTGCAATAGCGTCTTGGCTGTCATGGTAACCGATCGGAGCCACAGTGATTAAACTGGGACTCCGATCGGAACTCTCCGCTGCCACCAATGATGGGGGGGTGATTTTAATTAGGAAGGGGGAAGAGGGGAGGCCACACTGGTCACATTTAATACTGGGAATCTGCACTGGCCACCAATGAATATAGAGGGAGGGAGCCGCACTGGTCACATTTAATACTGGGGAGGGAGGGGGGGCGGCGCACTGGCCACCAATGAATATAGAGGGGGGGCCGCACTGGTCACATTTAATACAGGGGAGGGGGGTCTGGCAGCACCTGATCTCTTACAGTGGGCTATGATTCGCACAATAATTGTGCGGATCACAGCCCCCTGAAAGAGATCGGGTGCTGCCAGACAGCAGGGGGCAGTCATGTACACAGTTCTTTTAGTATATTCTAACTTGAAGCGTCCCCATCACCATGGGAACGCCTCTGTGTTCGAATATACTGTCGGATCTGAGTTTTCACGAAGTGAAAAATCAGATCTGTAAAAACCAGTTATGCAGACGGATCCGTTCTGATTGGATGCAAGCGTTTGCATTATAGGAGCGGATCCGTCTGTGCAGACACCAGACGGATCCGCTCCAAACGCAAGTGTGAAAGTAGCCTAATTTATTCTCCAGACGTGGACACTCATCAGGATCACGTAAGACAGGTGTTACAGATCTTAAGAGATAATAATTTGTATGCAAAATTGGAGAAGTGTGTTTTGGCTGTATAGGAGGTGCAGTTCTTGGGCTACCTGTTGTCATCTTCACGTTTTCGAATGGATCCAGAGAAAGTCTGTGCTGTATTGAACTGGGATCGACCCAAAAATCTGAAGGCTCTTATTTGTTTTTTGGGGTTCACCAACTATTATCAAAGATGTATTAAGAACTATTCAACAGTGGTGAGACCCTTAACTGACATGACTAAGAAAGGGATGGATGTCTCAGTGTGGTCTGATTCGGCATTGCAAGCCTTTTCTGTGGTTAAGGAGTGTTTCACTTCTGCCCCTATATTGGTGCAGCTGAATGTGTCACAGCCTTTCATTGTGGAGGTTGACGCGTCCAAGGTGGGGGTAGTAACAGTCTTATCGCAGGACCGTCACCTGATAAATGGCGCCCATGTGCATTTTTATCTAAAAAACTTTCTGCCGCAGAGAGAAATTACGATGTGGGTAACAGAGAGTTGCTGGCCATTAAGTTGGCTTTCGAGGAGTGGTGGAATTGGTTAGAAGGGGCGATTCATCCAATCACGGTGTTCACAGATCACAAAAATCTGGCTTGGAATCGACTAAACGACTGAACCCGGGGCAGGCTAGATGATCTTTGTTTTTCACCAGATTTAATTTAATTGTCACTTGTCATCCTGGGGTTAAGAACGTCAAGGCAGATGCCTTGTCACATAGTTTTCCTGGAGGCGGTAATTTTGAAAATCCAAGTCCAATACTGTCGGAGGGGGTGGTGATATCCCCTCTATACCACCCTGACCTAGAGGTAAAGGTGTTGGAGGCTCAGGGAGATGCACCAGAATCTTGTCCCTCTGGGAAATTGAAATTATTTTTTCCATCTGAATTGCATCACATGGTGTTTGAGGAACATCGCTGTACGGTTCTTATGGGACACCCTGGGAGCAGATCCACTGCTGACCTCATTTCTCGTAGATTTTGGTGGCCAGGGTTGCGTTAGTGTGTTGAGGACTATGTGTTAGTCTGTAGCACTTGTGCATGAGCTAAGGTGACAAATACTCAGTCTTCCGGATCTCTAATTCCGTTGCCTATCCCGTCCAGACCATGGACTGATTTATCCAAGGATTTCATCACTGATCTACCTAATTTTTCAGGAAAGACAGTGATTCTGGTGGTACTTGATTGCTTTTGTAAAATGGCACACTTTATAGCATTGCCGGGCCTACCTAATGCTAAAACTCTTGCACAAGTGTTTGTTGATAACATTGTGAAACTACATGGCATTCCCTCTGATGTGGTCTCGGATTGTGAGACTCAGTTTGTTTCCAAATTCTGGAGGGCGTTCTATACTAGACTGGGGCTACAACTGTCCTTTTCTTTGGCTTTTCATCCTCTGTCAAACGGACAGACGAAACTCACTATTCAAAGTCTGGAGACTTACTTGAGATGTTTTGTCTCTGAGAACCAGGAGGAGTGGTCTTCATTTTTTTCTTTAGCAGAGTTTTCCATAAACAATCGTAGACAGTAGTCCACTAATAAGTTGCTGTTTTTTGGGGCATATGGGTTTCACCCGCAGTTTGGCACATTTTCTGGTTCTTATACTTCTGGTATTCCTGATGAGGAGCGTTTTTCTTCATCATTGGCATCTATATGGCGGAAAATGGGTAATAAGTGTAAACGTATGGCTGACAGGAAATGTATGAATGGTCTGGACCTAAGAGTGGATGATTCTGTGTGGCTGTCCACAAGAAACATTAAGTTGATTTAATCTGGTAGCCTTTCATCTTAAACTTCCTCAGGCTCTAAAAATGCATAATGTGTTTCATAACTCTTTGTTGAAAAGATATGTTGAACCTCTGTAGATCTCTTCAGTATCTTGTTCAATGGAAGGGTTATGGAGCAGAGGAGAGGATGTAGGTACCAGCATCCATCGTGAATGCCAGTCGTTTGGTGAAAGCTTTTTACAAGTCTCACCCAGATAAGGTCGGTCCTGGGTGCCCGGAGGTCACCCATAAAAGGGGGGTACGTCCTGTGACAGGTGCCAGGAGATCAGTGAGACTGGACAACACATGATTTGATCTGACAGGTTCTTTGTGGATCAATTTGTGTCTGTGTTGTTTCTGGTAATGGCCACACCCCTTGCCTCAGGTGTTGCTTATGTGGTCATTTAACCTTCCCTATTTATTGTGGCTTCTCCCACCATGCTGTGCGGTTGATAGCTTCAGTTTTGCTGTGGATTGCTGGTGTTTGAATTTCGGTAGAGTTCCTGTGCTTCCATAGCCATTTGAAGTTAAGTGTCTCCTTCCCCTGTTGTTTATTGTTGGGGTTTTCTTGTGTTGTTCTTTTCCCTGCCATTTGTGTTTAGGCCTGTGGGAGACTCCTGTCCATCCTACCGTTTGGAGGAACAGGTTGTGTCTTGTCCAGATATTAGTACCAGGGTCCTACAGGGTGAGTTAGAACTTTAAGTTACTATGTATGAACTCACCTACCATACTTCTAGGGTCAGTTCATACTTGCAGTCAGTCAGGACTTTGATTAGGGTTTCTGTAGGAGGTGACCTGCTCCTTTCCCTAGTCACCAGGCCTTTTCCCCTCACCCCTTACCCTCCTACGTTCGTTGTGGGTTTTCCTACCACACCAAAGTGTGACATCGATGCTTCTTCAGCTTTATTGGGTCACCATTCCAGACTTGGAATTGAAAATTCAATATTGAAATTGAGGCTCCTTCAACTTTTTTGGGGTCACCATTCCAGACTTGCGTAATGCGCATCACACAGTACTTGCATTGACATCTGTGATCTCACTATTACGAAGTATTTGTAAAATTGCTCTGCATATCAGAGCAGGCAAGGACCATAGTAACACATCGTTGTTTACATAAGGAAAGTAATTTAGTCGATAAAGTAGTATAAGCATATATTCAACAATAAGATAAAACTAGATGGTGTCATTTCTGAAGAAACCACAGGATGTTGGCTTGAAATCTGATTGGCTGTTTGTGGCTCCACCCACTTTAAAAAAATTTGAACCCAAGTCATCCCACCTGTGCCACATTTAAGGACCCTGCCATTAACAGTCAAAGCGGCAGTAATTTAAATTTTCCCATATAAAACAAATGGCTAAAATATGATTGGCTGTTAAAGGCTCCACCCACTTTTCCTAAATTCTAACCACACTCACTCAGTGACCCATGGTGCCAGTTTGAAGACTCTGGCTTTCATATTGTAGGAATAACAGCTTTTTACATTTTCTCATTGAAGTCAATAGGGAAAATCTGAGTGGTTGTTTGTGGCTCCAACCACTTTTTAAATTTGAATTCCCGTCACTCAGTAACCGAATGTACCAAGTTGAAAACCCTGCCATTAACAGTGTAAGAATGGCAACAATTTAAATATTCACATTGAATAGCACTATGTAATATTTGATTGGCTGTTTTAAGCTCCGCCCAGTTTTCAGAATTTTAAGCCCAGTCACCCAGTCATGGTCTGTGCCAAGTTTGGGTTCTATGGCTTTAAAACTGTGAGAATGGCAGTATTTGAAAGTTTTGATTGGCTGTTGTTGCCCCACCCCTTTTTTTTTCCTAATTGCGAACCACAGTCAAACAGTGACTAACACTTTGAGGTTTGGGAATTATGGCATTTAACATGTAAAAATGGCAGCAGTTTTATTGTTTTCTATTGAAAATCAATGAGTGAAATTTGATTGGTTGTTGGTGGCCTCGCCCACTTTTTCTAACTTTGAAGTGGAAACACCCAATGACCACATTTGTGATATTTGAGGTCCATGAAATCAATAATGTGAGAATGGCAGCATTTTTAGTTTTTCCCATTTAAATCAATCAAATAAATCTGATTGATTGTTTTTGGCCCCGTCCACTTTTCAGAATGTTAATCCCAGCCCTCCAGTGACCAACTGTGCTAAGTTTGAGGACCCTGCCATTAACAGTCTAAGAGCAGCGGCAGTTAAAAATTTTCCCAATTAAACAAATGTCTGAAATTTTTATAAATTTTAACCCCAATCACCCAGTGACCCATGGTGCCAAGTTTGGGTATTCTGGCTTCCTGTTTGCATCACTTCCTGTCAGCTGACCAGTGTGACATCATCGCAGGTCCTGAAAGGTAAAATCTACAGGAGGACTGCAGCACTTGGAGACAGGGCCGGGAGGCCAAAGGTGTTTGCCGGGGTGAGCGCTGCCCTTTCCCAGGGGGTGACGTTCTCTACCGGTATGGACACCCAGGCTGCCGCCGTCCGGAATTCTATATCGGGCGGCCGCAACAGTGGCACGGCGATGGAAGCAATGGATCTGACACGGGATACGCCTGCACCTGTAGTGTATGAAGTTGAGGTGGAAATTGAAGGCACAGAGAGACCATGCAGTCCAGAGACATTGGACACAGTGTCAGAAGATATGCAACGATCGGGGGAAGTGTCGCAGCCAGGAGGAGGTAAGCAACATGGGACCTTTGCAAACGTTTTGCAATCCAGTGCCCCAGAGAGGAGTGCAGTGGGAAGGAGAGGCCCGGAGACCCGACTCTCGGGGAAGACCCGGGGAAACATTAAAAAGGGCAGGAGCTTGGACTCGACCCTTGACCAGGCCGGCGTCCATGTGGTTAAGCCCTGTAATGGAAAAATTTCCACTGCTGAACAAGTGGTGGGCACGGTTAAAAAAGGTTTTGCTGCTGAACAAGCAGCGCGGAGGGTGGTTGGCCCTAAAGTGTCAATGGACAAACAGATGGGAAAGATGCCAGTAAAGGTGTCTAGGAATGTGATTTCCGGGGTCAGTGAAGCAAGTATGTCTCGCCCCGGAAGGTTTGGTTTGTCTCTCCTAGGTGGGGCTGGTGTGGATGTGTTCAAGGTGATCCGCAACTGGGGTGTGCAAGGCCCCACAGATACTACAGACATTTTTGCTTCCAGAGTTTTTATCTAAAGCTATATGATGAAATTAAAAAAGACTTGAGAAAAGCTAAATTGGAACACAAAAATATGAAGCTACAGGAGGGCTTATTGCCTAAGCGTAAAAAAACTTTTCTCTCTTCTAAGCTGGATAAGCTAGAGGAGGAGATAATGATCCTGGAAGAGAAGAAACTGGCCATAGAAAAAAATGGTGGTCCATTTATGGAAAAATTCCAAAATGATAGACGGTTTGAAAACATGTCAGATGCTGAGTCTGGCTCTCCTGGTCTGTCAGGGCTGCGGATCAGGAGCCCGAGTAAAACAGTAGTGGCCAAAAATTCTGGGCAGGACTCCTTGCCAGCAGGGCAGGGGGAACCCTCTTGGAGTCAGGGAGCAGCCTCTGGGGATGAAAGTGAGTCTGGTGGTGGATTGACATTGCAAAGCATCAGGCAGCTGGAATCCCCGGTAGGTAGGCTCTATTTTGGAGATGAGGAGATACCTGAAGAGGAGAAAGTAAAAGAAAAAAAAATAGAGCCCAAGTTATGGAGAGAGAGGTGTTGGTGTATGGCCCTTTAAACACTTTAAAACCCGCTGCTGAGCCCATCCTAGCGCCTGATGTGGAGCTAGGTTGTACAGAGCAGGAGAGTTTGGCTGCGGACAAGGTAAAGACGGACGAGGTGAGGGTGGATAAGGTCGCGAAAAGGGTGGACAAGGTGTCTCATTCTGCGGTGGAGGGGGTGGTGGTGCCTGCAAATGCACCACTGAGGTTCAGGAGAGACAATATCAAGGGAAGATAAAAAAGTGATGGCAAAGTGATGGAGCCAGTACAGAATACAGTGGTGATTAAGGGTAGAAGTGGGGAAAACCCGGCCAGTCTAGGGGGAGTGAGTGGTGCAAAAAGAGATATGAAAGGTAGTATGAAAGAAGGGGAGAATGGAGTCAGTAATGCAGGACCAAGTGTGGATGCAAGTGTGGATGCAAGTGGGAATGCAAAAGTAAGTGAAAATATGGAAGTGAGTGGAAATGATGTAAGTGGGAATGTTGTAGGTGGTGAAAATGTGGATATGGAAGAATATGATGAAAGGATTTTGACTGCTCAGGATATGGAGAACTTAGGAAAAGAGGAGGAGGGGGAAGAAAAGGAGAGACAGGGAAAAAAATTCAAAACTTACTTTTTCAAATATCGTTCAGCAGGGAACAAGGGACTCTTTGCCCACAGGATCTGGCAAGGGTAACTTGCAACGGCGCCTCTTGGGGGCCTTGAAAGAAGGTGCGGAGATCTCCATACAAGTAGAGGGTGAATCGGTTGACCTGTCTTTCTGGACGGAGAGACACGGGCTGAGAACCTTCCGAGAGCAAAAGGGGGGTGAGACCGTCTGGACTCACCCCACACCCGGGGGGACCGTAGGAATGTGGCCCATCTGTTTTGGAAAGGTAAGGAAGCAACACCTTCCAGGAAGACTGTTGTGGAGCTTTTCCTGCAGATGGGTTTTGAGGCGAAAAACATCTATGCCTTCATCCATTCCTACCGGACCAAGTTTTTTTACGTCAGCTTTGTCCGGCCAGAGGGGCTTGAGCTCTTCTGGTCCAGATATGAGCTGACAAAGAGCACCCCGGAGTGGCAGGGTTTTGCCGTCCAGGCATCACCTGCCAGAACAAGGTGAAGAAAGTGACTGTGTTAACTTGTAATGAGTCTCTTTCTAGTGTAGACATAGCGACCTGGCTGAGTCGCTATGGTGAAGTGGGCTACCCCACTGGACGAGCATAGTATTTGGTCAGGGGCCTGGACCTTTAACGTGATGTTGAGGGCCCAGGGAAATTCTGTTACCCATATCCCCTCCTTGGCCTTTATAGGGAGGGTCGGATAATGTTTTTTTTACCAGGGGCAGCCAAAGGTCCCACACACTTCAGTGCACAGTGTAAGACCCAGAGGTGCGTGAGGTGTGGAGGGAGTGACCATCTTTCCGCAACCTGTCGGAGGATCAGGTGTAACCTGTGTGGGGACCTGGGTCACCCGTTTAGTTGCTGTCCGCTTGCCTATGCCAACCAGGCTCAGGGACAGGCTCAGAACCAAGCAGATACTAGCCGCAAGGCAGGGCCTGAGGTAGGTGAAGAGTCTGCTGCCAGGACTGGCCAGACTGGCGAGGGGACAAGTGCCGGGGATCCCAGCACTGGAGGAATTAAAAAGGATTCTGATAAGGTAAAAAAAATTACGGCAGCTAGGGCCAGGTGGCAGGAACAACGCCGCAAACAGAGGGAGCAGGAGGCAGCTATTCCCTCAACTGGTACCCTAGTTGAGAATCCGGCCAATAGTGGCCAAGATGACAGTGATGATGATGGGAACTCCGGAGTTCTTCCCGAAGAGGCTGACCTCTCCGCTGTCTCTGTCTCCTCAGGTGGGGATAGTGTGGGTGAGGAGGACAGTGAATGGTTGGTGAGGAGGAGGAACAAGCAGGGTAAGAAGAGAAACAGCAAGAGAGAGGGCAGGAAGGCCTCTCTTGAGTGGGATCCGTCCATCCCACTCTCCCTTGACCAGATACCAAGGGAGGTTTCGGCTGGTGCCCCTCTTGTGGAGGTCTCCAACCGGTATGGCATCCTAAGTTATACCTCCAAGGCTGGTTTGGCTGAGGGGGGGGGGGGGGGGGGGGGGGGGTGAGGGATGCAGTGCCGGTGGGTGAGAAGGCCTCCTCATGGGTTGCCGGGCCCTGCCCTTCAGAGGGGAAATCTTCTGGAAGGGGAGCCAAGTCAGATCCTGTGGGCAAAGAGAAATGTGATATGGATGTCTCTGAAAAGGCAGAAAGAAAGTGGGGAGTCAGATGGTTGTGATGGTGAGGGTGGCAGTGGGGTTATGAATAAAGCTCTATAGCTCAATCACTTATGATGGCGGAACTCACCCTGTTGACGCTAGCAAGCAATAATGTTGCTAGCATTAAGTCAGACATGACTCTTTATGTGGCCTTTGATTTTTTCAGCTATCTTGATGCTGATATTTTATTTTTGCAAGAGACCTGGTTGACCTCCACGGAGTTAATGGAGAAAGCAAAGAGAGAGTGGAGGCATGGTCCATCCTTCTGGTCTCTTGCGGCCGAGCCACGTAGCGGGGTAGTGGTACTTTTTAAAACTGCTGGAAGAGTGGAATGCAGGAAAGTAATCGAACTAGAAATGGGAAGGTGCCTGATCATGGATGTGCTCATCTGGATGTGCTCATGGGAGGACAGGAGCTGAGGGTCATTAACATCTATGGTCCACAAACCAAGTGGGACCTTAAATGTCTTCTCACGAGGATTAAACCTCACCTTTTTTCCAGCCGTCAGGTGATCTTTGGTGGAGACTTCAACAATTTTACAAGAGTCTGTGATAGGGGAGGCTCCAAAGTCAGGCTGGATACCGATAGTGTCGCATTGAGTAAGATAGTTGAGGAAGCTAGTCTGGTGGATGCTCACTTAAAGCATAAGCCAGACAACGTGGACTTCACCTTTCATCGAGGTAGCCAAAGGTCTAGGATAGATAGGTTTTATTTGAAGGGGGAAGCTGTTTTCTCGGTCTTAAAAACTGAGGAAGTGGTTTTCTCCAATCACTGTTTAATTTGTTTTTCTTTGAATGTTGCAGAGACCCCCTGTATGGGCAGAGGTTTGTGGAAGTTGAATTCATCTCTCCTGGAAGATGTGACAATAAGACAATCCTTCGAGGAGTTCTTTCAGGGCCAGGAACCGTTAGTGGACCTCTGCAACAGTAAGTCAGAGTGGTGGGAGATGTTTAAAACAAGGACGGCAAGGTTTTTCCAAGAGCTTTCGTACCTCAGGTGCCAAAACTTGAAAGTCTGGTCTCGATGGGAGGTAGCCGTGAGGATATCTCTCGTGTGAAGTCCTTGCTTAAGGGGTGTCAGTACGATAGGTACGCATCTTTGGTTGTCGAGAGGGATTTAGGGAAGTACCGCTCGCCCAACCCTTACGGCAACTGTAAGATGTCAGTAAAACTTAAGCTGGTGACAGGCCTGATTGATGGTCCAAATCAGGGATCCTGAAGGTGGTCAGGTCTTTCTACTCTCACCTCTTGGGTAGGAAAGAACTAGATCGGGACAAGTTTTCAGCTTTCTTGGCTGAAGCTGTTCCCAAGGCAGGAATGGACCCCTCTCTTGATATTTTGTCTGAACCAATCAGGGAAGAGGAAGTGAGACTGGTCATTGAAGGGCTTAGGCCCAAGAAATCGCCAGGTCCAGATTGCTTAACATCTGAGTGGTGCAGGACTTTCAAGGAACAGTTAGTTCCTCCTTTGACTGAGGTCTTTAATGAGTGTCTTTCCTCGGGCACTTTACCAAAGTCAATGGGTAAGTCAGCCCTGATTATTCTGTCAAAGGGCAAAGATCCATCCCGTATTGAGAATTGGAGACCCATATCACTTCTCAATGCGGACAGAAAGATCCTGGCAAAAATACTTTTTAATAGATTGGTGAAATTTGCACCGAGACTTCTTTCAGGGGCTCAGCACTGCACAGTTCCCGGTCGGAGCACTTTTAGCGGCGTTCTCAGTGTCTGAGAGGCCGTGGAGCGAGGCAGGGCGGGCCTTTGGAAAGGGTTTCTTTTGAAGTTCTCGGCATCAATTTTGGCCAGGATGAGGACTATCATCAGAAAAATTGTTGATGATATGGGGGAACAGGCTGAACCTAGTCAAGAGAGATGTCACTTACCGACCAAGGAGACTAGGTGGGTTGGATATGGTCAACCCAGTGGTATTCCTAACGAATACCTTCTTAAAAGCTAACATTGCAATCCTCTGGATGGAGAGGGCTCCTTGGTGCCAATTCCGGCGAGGCCTGTCAGAATTAATAAAGGACGAACTCGCCAGAGTTGAGGCCCCGGACGATCTGGATGACTTCATTCAGTTATGCATCCGGATAGATCAAAGACTCTCCGAGAGGAAGAGAGAAAGACTCTGGTCCAGGGACCACAGACCCACTTACTCCTTCTCTTCCAACGCCCAGCGCGACCCCCAATCAGCAACTGAACCTATGCAGGTCGACGCTCTACGTAGGTCTCTATCTACAGCTGAGAAGGAGAGACGGCTGGCCGAAAACCTCTGCCTCTACTGTGGGGAGCCGGGTCATTTTGCCATCAAATGTCCTCATAAGATCCGAAAGACTATTGCCGTCACAGAACTAAAGGAGCAACCACAGACTCCAACCCCGTCAGCAGCCCTGGAAAATAACAATACGGCGGCTCATGGATCCCATTTCATCATTCCCATCCTCATCGACATTGAGGGGCGACAACTCCCCTGTTCAGCGATGTTAGACTCCGGGGCGGGAGGCAACTTCATGGACCTAACCTTCGCCCGCGAAAAGAACATTCCACTGACAATCAAGGCAGCCCCCGTTGACCTGGAAACCGTCAACGGATCCCCACTCTCCTCGGGGCCGGCCACTCACGAGACCACCGAACTACAACTCCTCATAGAACCCGATCACCGCGAAAAGATCCACTTCTCGCTGATCGCTTCCCCGAAGTTCCCGGTGATCTTGGGCATCCCTTGGTTGGCCACCCACAACCCCTCGGTGGACTGGGAAACCCGCTGCATACGATTCCCGTCCGAGTTCTGCTCGCTAAATTGCTCCCACAGACCCGTCCTTCCACCCGAAGACACCACCATCTCAAAGCTATCCGTCAAGGATCTGCTACCCCCTCAATACAGCGAGTTCCAGGATGTCTGCGACAAGAAAAACGCAGACAAGCTGCCACCACACCGACCCTACGACTGCCCTATAGAACTGTTGCCCGGGGCCGAAATACCCTTTGGCAGTATCTACTCCCTCTCAGAGCCTGAACTCAAGGCTCTGAAAGAGTACCTGGACGAGGACCTGAGGAAGGGGTTCATCCGGCCCTCCACCTCCCCCGCGGGAGCCCCCTTTTTCTTCGTAGAGAAAAAAGACTCCTCCCTGCATCCCTGCATAGACTACAGAAAGCTTAATGACATAACCGTAAAAAAACGGTACCCGCTCCCACTGATTTCCGAACTCCTTGAGAGACTCCGGGAAGCGAAGATCTTCACCAAACTCGACCTTCGAGGGGCCTACAACCTCGTCCGAATCCGCCCTGGGGACGAATGGAAGACCGCCTTCCGGACACGTTATGGTCATTTCGAGTACCTGGTCATGCCTTTCGGACTCTGCAATGCTCCCGCCACCTTCCAGCACTTCATTAACGACGTCCTCAGGGACATGCTGGATCTGTTTGTAGTCGTTTACCTGGACGACATCTTGATCTTCTCTGAAGACCTCGAGCAGCACCGCGAACACGTCCGCAGGGTACTGCAGAGGCTCAGACAGAACTCTCTCTATATCAAGCTAGAGAAATGCGAGTTTGAGCGAACCACCACTCAGTTCCTCGGATACATCATCTCCCCAGCGGGCCTAAGTATGGACCCTGGGAAGGTCCAAGCTGTGATGAACTGGCCCGTTTCGAAAAACGAGAAGGAGATACAAAGATTCATTGGCTTCGCCAACTTCTATCGGAAGTTTATCCGGAACATCTCCAAGGTCATAGCACCAATCACCCAACTCACCAAGAAGGCAGTCCCCTTCTCCTGGACACCCGAGGCCCAGGAGGCCTTCACCAAGTTGAAACTCCTCTTCACTTCTGCCCCAATCCTAATCCACCCGAACCCCGAGCTCCCATTTACAGTCGAAGTGGATGCATCAGACTCTGCGGTTGGGGCAGTTTTGTCACAACGGACAGGGGAGAGGATGCTATTACACCCGT
Organism: Bufo bufo; assembly: GCF_905171765.1. Lineage (NCBI taxonomy): Eukaryota > Metazoa > Chordata > Amphibia > Anura > Bufonidae > Bufo > Bufo bufo. Next base: position 577,301,485 of record NC_053389.1, read on the forward strand.
GCGCATATTTCTCCCGCCAGATGTCCCCCTCCGAGAAGAACTATGACATCGGGAACAAAGAACTACTGGCGATCAAGGATGCCTTCTCCGAGTGGAGACACCTGCTGGAGGGAGCCACCAACCCCATAATCGTACTAACTGACCACAAGAACCTCGAGTTCATCCGCAGCGCTAAGAGAATCTCAGCCAGACAGGCCAGATGGAGCCTATTCTTTTCCCGCTTCAACTATCTCATCACCTATCGCCCTGGATCAAAAAACGGCAAGGCTGACGCCCTCTCCAGAATGTTTTCCGAGCCCTCACAGAGTAACAAGGGCCAAAATAACATCTTACCCGAGAGAAGGGTCGTAGGGGCCACCTACTCTAAAGAACTCCTGGGCACAATCAAAGAAGGATATGAAAATGACCCCTTCCTCTCCCACCCCACAGGCAATGTCAGCCTTACGTTTAAGAACGGTCATTGGTTTCATCAGGACCTACAACTATATGTACCAGAAATCGCACGGCTCGAAGTGCTCAAACTCAACCATGACTCCAAGGTGGCCGGCCATTTTGGCACAAGAAAGACCCAGGAGCTTCTCTCCCGCTCCTTCTGGTGGCCAACATACAAGGAGGACATCAAGAGGTACATCTCCTCGTGCACGGTCTGTGCCCGCAATAAGACTCCTCGTTCCTCTCCCGTGGGTCTGTTACAACCCCTCCCGATTCCCTCCCGCCCCTGGGGCTCGATCTCCATGGACTTTGTGGTAGACCTTCCTCCTTCAAAAGGGATGAACACCATCCTGGTCGTGGTCGACCGTCTCACCAAGATGGCCCATTTCATTCCCTACAAAGGCCTACCCACAGCCAAACAGACGGCCGATCTTATTCTCAGAGAGGTCTTCAGGCTGCATGGGATCCCGGACGACGTGGTCTCCGACCGAGGCGTACAATTTGCCTCAAAGTTCTGGAAGAACTTCTGCCTGGCGCTCGGGGTTAAAGTAAACCTGTCCTCTGCTTTCCACCCTCAGTCAAACGGGCAGACGGAGAGAACTAATCAGACCCTAGAGCAATACCTACGCTGTTTCAGCTCCCACCTGCAGGATGACTGGCTTGATCATCTCCCCACGGCCGAGTTCGCCTACAACAATGCTGAGCACAGCTCAACCAAGCACAGCCCCTTCTTTGCTAACACAGGCTCGCACCCGGTGTTCATTCCCCACCTACCCGTTGCATCCACCGTCCCAGCAGTGGCTGAACGCCTAACAACCCTACAGGAGGCACAAGAGAACATTATAGACAACCTCCAGCTTGCCCAGAGGCGCTTTAAACAGGGAGCAGACAGACGTCGCAAACCCACCCCGGGCTTCCATGTGGGAGACAAGGTGTGGCTGTCCACCAGGAACCTCAGATTGAAGGTCCCCTCCAAAAAATTTGCCCAAAGATACATGGGTCCGTTCCGGATCACCGCACAAATCAACGAGGTCACGTTCCGGCTCGACCTCCCGGACTCCATTAGGGTGCACCCTGTCTTCCATTGTTCTCTCCTCAAGCCATACGTGGAGAACACCTTCACAGGCCATCACTCGCCCCCTCCACCACCTGTGAGGGTACAGGGTGAAGAAGAATACGTTGTCGCAAAGATTCTCGACTCCAGGATCCACCGGGGAAGACTACAATACCTAATTGGGTGGGAGGGTTACCCTCCCGAGGATAACTCCTGGGAGCGAGAAGAAAATGTCCACGCCCCCAGACTGGTAAAAGAGTTCCACCAACGGCACCCCGGTAAGCCTGCCCCTGCGGTGCCCGGAGGTCACCTTGGAAGGGGGGGAGTACTGTCGGGATTCGAACCCGTGACCAGTCACATCCCAGGCGGTAGCCCTGCTTACTAGGCTACCGTCCTCTCTGGACATTCCTCCCTGAAGCCTATTAGTTAACCTCAGTCTTGCCTAGCTTTGCTCATTACCCTTGATTCCCCACACCTGGTACTTCCCTATATAGTCCAGCCCCTTGCACTCCAGTTTGCTGATTGTTGAGCTCCTGAGCCTTGATCAAGCTTCTCCTCATCTGTTGCTCTTGCTACTGCTGGAAGTCCACTGCTGACCAGGAATTGCCTACCGACTACTCTTCTGCCTTATCCCTACCTACTGAACTGCTACCACCGTTGCCATCCGGATTGTCTGACCACGCTTACTGCCGCCTGCCCTGACCCACCGCCTGCCTACCGACTACTCTTCTGCCTTATCCCTACCTACTGAACTGCTACCACCGTTGCCATCCGGATTGTCTGACCACGCTTACTACCTGCCTGCGGTCCTTGCCACTGGGCTCCACTCCTACCTCCAGCCAGCGGTCCTCTGACTCAGGTGAGCCTGTAGGACTGTTACAGGACCATTTCTTGCTTTACTGTCCTTTTAATATAGAGGTCTACAAAAGGGTGGGGACTTCCATCGGCTGGCCTAGGTTGGCTGCCCTATCCTATGCAGAGTGGGCCTATGGTGCGTTCAAAGATCTGGGTGGACGGGACCGTTGCACTTTATTCCTAGTTAGCACAGTGGTCAGGTATCACATTTGGTGCGCAAGGTGTCTAGTGTTGACAGGTTCTAAAGTCCTCCCAGTGGAGATGGTATATAGAAGCATCATGGGTGACCTGGATAAAGTGCGCTCTCTAGAGAGCGAAATGTTGGGTGGCCCTAAAGTCTCTCATCTGTGGAGGGGCTTTTGTTTCAGGGTACACTAACCGAGTAACTCTCAGCCCTGGTGGTGGGCTGGCATGACACTATTAGATTTTTGTTTTGTTTTATGATGAAGCAGGATGGTTTGGTTTACAGGCACTGAACCATAGCTGAAAAGTTGGATTTTGTGTCATGTATTATATGATAAGTATATTTTATATGTATAAGTTGACTATATAGGGACTTAATGTTTTGGGGTTAGTCAGGTTGGGAGGGGGGTTTGGGGGGGGGGGTTATGTATATATATTTATATATGTGTGTGTGTATAATAAATAAAAAAAATAAAATACAAAATATATAAAAAAAAAAAATTTAATTCTTACAAACCGGTCAGCCCCAGTCCGACTGGGGAGAACTATGGAACTGAAGAAGCTCGGGGTTATCCTCTTGAACTTCTGTGGGAGACCGGTTTGGTGTGTTATGTGGGGACGGGTGATGGGTTATAAGTTAGATTTAGGGTTATGGATAGGTCCTGTATATATTGTTGTATTTTAATTTATTTATTATTTTAGTTTTGTCTTAGTTAACTAAATATGTTGATATGTAAATATGTAAATAGTGTATGGATGTGCATGAATGGGTACTATGAATGTAGAAGGTGGGTGTGGGGTGGGAGACTGGCCGGGTTAAGTCCTTTATTGGAAATGGTCTTTGTGTTGTTCTGTTATGATTTAAAATAAAAAGTTCTGGCTTAAATACTGTGAGAATGACATCAATTAAAATTTTCTAATTGAAGTCAATAGGGAAAATCTGATTGGTTTGTGGCTCTGCCCACTTTTTAGAGTCCCCAAAATGTGACAGAAATTTTCGGGTTGACCCCATGACTAAGTGACCCAAGTTTGGTGAGTTTAACTTCAAAGCTGTATGGGTGAATTCCTCCACCGTTTTACAGGTTTTCTTACCATGGCATTTTGGTTAAAGCAAAACCGACCTATGCCCTTTATTCTTTAGGTCAGTACGATTATAACAACCCCCACAAAATTTTTATAATTATATCTAGTGATGGCCTTGCAGTTCGCCCGGCGGTCGGTTCGCCGCGAACTTTGCTCGTTCGCGATTCGCAGAACATGTGAACATATGGCGATATTCGCGCCCGCCATATTCTTTTACATTGTGAAGAACTTTGACCCATGACACATCCATCAGGTGGTACAGGACAGCCAATTGAGACGTTTCAGCACATGGACATACCGCCTATCTTATAAATAAACCTGATCTGGCCGCCATTTTACATTCAGTCTTTTGCCAGTGTGGGGAGAGGTTGCTGTGTAGGGCAGGGACAGACTGTTAGAAACACAAAACGCTAGCTAATAGGGCCACAAAAGTCATTTTAAGGACTGGCATAGATGTGCTATCGATAGGTGTGACTTACTGAGGGGTGTAATATACTTATAATATACTTTCTAACATAGAAAGCATATTATAGTGCATTTGTATTGTGCAGCAGTTGTGTGCGGTTCTGCTGAGATACTGCAGCTACACAGAGTGCCAAACTATAAAAATAATTATAACTGGTGTGATATACCAATGAAAGTACAAAAAACTGGTGTGATATACTAGTCGCCCCCCCAAAAAACTGATAGAAGCGGGGTGTTATATACCAATAATACACTTTCTTTATAGTGTATTTTGGTACTGCAGCATTTGTTTGCGGTTTTGCTGCGTTCCCTCTGCTACACAAAGTGACAAACGGTATTGGAAAAAATAATTATAACTGGTGTTCGCATTTAAAAAAATTATGAATGGCGATTGCAAGTTTGAATAACACATCTGGTATGTCACTGTCCATGTTGTGGGACTATTTGTGCACTTCTAGTCATTTTTTCTTGGCTGCAAATATGAGCTGAAGGTTTTTCAGGTTTGCCTGCCATTAAAATAAATGGGACCTGCCGCGAACTTGCAGTTCGCGAACATTTGATCGCGTTCGCGCAATCGCGTTCGCGAACTGTCCCGGCAGATGTTTGTCCATCACTAGTGATATCTACTGAGCTGTGTGGGGGCTCATTTTTTTATACATGACTCTGTGTTGTGCCATTCCTTTATTATTCATTATACAGGGAGTGCAGAATTATTAGGCAAGTTGTATTTTTGAGGATTAATTTTATTATTGAACAACAACCATGTTCTCAACGAACCCAAAAAACTCATTAATATCAAAGCTAAATATTTTTGGAAGTAGTTTTTAGTTTTAGCTATTTTAGGGGGATATCTGTGTGTGCAGGTGATTATTACTGTGCATAATTATTAGGCAACTTAACAAAAAACAAATATATACCCATTTCAATTATTTATTTTTACCAGTGAAACCAATATAACATCTCAACATTCACAAATATACATTTCTGACATTCAAAAACAAAACAAAAACAAATCAGTGACTAATATAGCCACCTTTCTTTGCAAGGACACTCAAAAGCCTGCCATCCATGGATTCTGTCAGTGTTTTGATCTGTTTACCATCAACATTGCGTGCAGCAGCAACCATAGCCTCCCAGACACTGTTCAGAGAGGTGTACTGTTTTCCCTCCTTGTAAATCTCACATTTGATGATGGACCACAGGTTCTCAATGGGGTTCAGATCAAGGAGGCCATGTCATTAGATTTTCTTCTTTTATACCCTTTCTTGCCAGCCACGCTGTGGAGTACTTGGACGCGTGTGATGGAGCATTGTCCTGCATGAAAATCATGTTTTTCTTGAAGGATGCAGACTTCTTCCTGTACCACTGCTTGAAGAAGGTGTCTTCCAGAAACTGGCAGTAGGACTGGGAGTTGAGCTTGACTCCATCCTCAACCCGAAAAGGCCCCACAAGCTCATCTTTGATGATACCAGCCCAAACCAGTACTCCACCTCCACCTTGCTGGCGTCTGAGTCGGACTGGAGCTCTCTGCCCTTTACCAATCCAGCCACGGGCCCATCCATCTGGCCCATCAAGACTCACTCTCATTTCATCAGTCCATAAAACCTTAGAAAAATCAGTCTTGAGATATTTCTTGGCCCAGTCTTGACGTTTCAGCTTGTGTGTCTTGTTCAGTGGTGGTCGTCTTTCAGCCTTTCTTACCTTGGCCATGTCTGTGAGTATTGCACACCTTGTGCTTTTGGGCACTCCAGTGATGTTGCAGCTCTGAAATATGGCCAAACTGGTGGCAAGTGGCATCTTGGCAGCTGCACGCTTGACTTTTCTCAGTTCATGGGCAGTTATTTTGCGCCTTGGTTTTTCCACACGCTTCTTGCGACCCTGTTGACTATTTTGAATGAAACGCTTGATTGTTCGATGATCACGCTTCAGAAGCTTTGCAATTTTAAGAGTGCTGCATCCCTCTGCAAGATATCTCACTATTTTTTGACTTTTCTGAGCCTGTCAAGTCCTTCTTTTGACCCATTTTGCCAAAGGAAAGGAAGTTGCCTAATAATTATGCACACCTAATATAGGGTGTTGATGTCATTAGACCACACCCCTTCTCATTACAGAGATGCACATCACCTAATATGCTTAATTGGTAGTAGGCTTTCGAGCCAATACAGCTTGGAGTAAGACAACATGCATAAAGAGGATGATGTGGTCAAAATACTCATTTGCCTAATAATTCTGCACTCCCTGTATAAGATGAATAAACTGGTAGCAGTCTGCAATGAAGGTCAATCTGGATGTTACCATCTAATCAGTGCTGCCAGTGGCAGGCTGTGCAGGGACACACTCCCAACTGGTAATATCCAGCTGGACCTTTATTTCAAATTGCTGGCAATTCATTAATAAATATCTAGAAGGAAGAATAAAAGAATGGCACAACAAAAATCATAAGAATAGATGCTCAAGGATTATCACAAGGGGAATGCAAATAGTTGCTAAAACAGACATCAGGAGAGGTTACGGGTCCTCTTTAATGCATATGTATTTAGTCAATGGTAATCTAGTGAAATGGTGTTGTGTCTCAGGCAACTTAAAGATCAGTGAATACCTTCCCTCTAAAAGCATTGCTTTTGTTTCTGTAGACAAAAATACACCCCAAGACTTGTAAAAAAAAAACACATAAGTTCATTTTTTCTGTTTCATAAATACGTTGTTGTTTGTCTACTTTTCCTTAATATTTTTTATCAAAACCTAATTCTGATGACTAATAGGAAGCGTACCAATTTTAATTTTTGATTTTGACAGGTAAGAGGCAGACTTAATAAACAATTTTACACCAAAGTAATATTTTATGTAATAAATTAGATCTTTTGATGGGTATATTAACTTTAATGAGCAAGGTAGCCATAAAAATTATATATATAACATCTTTTTATATAGATTTCCAATAAACCTGAATATTACCTATGAACAAATATTTGTTAACAGGCTTTAGTAGACATCCGCAATGGAATGGTTGTGATTGGTGTAATAGAAGATTTAAAGGCTATGGACACTTTTGAAATTTTTATATTGCGATTCAATATAAAAAAATAGATTTTCAATAGGTTTTTACTAGATATATTGGTATTTGACTTGTGCAACTTTCATATAATACAATGCAGGCTGCTTGATCCATTCTGTCCTCATTCCTTTAGATGGTTCTCCAACAGCTAAGTCTGCAGCCCCACTCTTGCAAACAAATTTAATTAATAATAATAATAATAATAATAAAAATAAATGTAAATTAAATAGCATCTCAGCTTAAATTAGCTTTCAGAACAGGACAGAGTAAGGCAACAGAGTGAGCTGTCAGAGAGCTGTCTAATAGAACAAGCAGATAACTAAATAAGATAAAACAAAAGAAACATTTTAATAAAAACCTATATCAAATCTCTTTTATTTGTAACAATACAATAAAAACTGTGTTCAAAAGTGCCTATACAGAATGCCACCAAACACGCAGAATGCTGGATACTTATCACACCCATGTATGGGAGGGAGACACCACATCGAACGAAGGAGAGGCAACAAGGAACAAGGCCTGAAAGCAAGGGAAGAAAGAAGGACACCTCCTAGTCAAATCCCTAGTGACAGTCCTGAGTAGCTATCAGTATGAACAGACTCCAAAGGTAGGTAAGTTCAAACGTAGGAGTACCTAGAGTCCTAACTCACCCTATAAGACCCTGGCGATAGTGACAGGACTTAGACTACCTGTTCCTTCAGAAAGGAAGGACAACCAGGAGTCTCCCTCAGGCCTACAACAAAGGGCAGGGGAAAACAACACACAGATAAACTGAAACTAAATGCAAAAGGGAAAGGAAACACTTAACTTTCCAGTAGCTATGGCAGCAACAGGAACTCAGCCAAGAACCAAAAACCAGCAGACCCCAGATACCACTGAAGCTATAAACCACATAGAATTGTGGGAGAAGCAACTATAATTAAGGAAAGTTAAATGACCACAAAAGCAACATCTGAAGATAAGAGGTGTGGCCAGTATCAGAAACAACACAGACGTCTATTGATCCACAAGTAAACCTGTCAGATCAAAGCACGTGTTGCCAGTCTCACAGATCTTCTGTTACCCACTGTCGCGGAGTTTTCCGTATGTCTAGGTACATCCATGACAATACTGTCCTATAAGGACTTTTATTGAACATTGAAAGTCAGTCAATATTATATAGTGATCAAAGCAATATACCATGTAGAGCTGTATAGATATGTGGCAGTCACTGTCTAAACTGTGTGTACAGGAACATGAAATGTAAATGTCATTCATTTTTAAAATGATGAATTAATATTAAGTTTGACCCAACATCTCCTAATGTTATTTAGAGCATTTCACAAAGTCATACATAAGCCAAACTAGTATGATAAAATATAAAAACAAATGTATTTGCTTAGCTTGTTACAAAAGTTATAATCATTGTCAATGCAGAGGAAAAATAAGCTTTAGGCCTCCTGCACACGAACGTTGTGTGCACCCGTGACCGTTGTGCCGTTTTCCGCTTTTTTTCACGGACCCATTGACTTTCAATGGGTCCGTGGAAAAATCGGAAAATGCACCGTTTTGCAGCCGCATCCGTGATCCGTGTTTCATGGCCGTGAAAAAAATATGACCTGTCCTATTTTTTTCACGGCCAACGGTTCACGGACCCATTCAAGTCAATGGGTCCGTGAAAGAACACGGATGCACACAAGATTGGCATCCGTGTCCGTGATCCGTGGCCGTAGGTTAGTTTTTATACAGACGGATCCGAAGATCCGTCTGTATAAAAGCTTTTTCAAAGCTGAGTTTTCACTTCGTGAAAACTCAGAACCGACAGTATATTCTAACACAGAAGCGTTCCCATGGTGATGGGGACGCTTCTAGTTAGAATACACTACAAACTGTGTACAAGACTGCCCCCTGCTGCCTGGCAGCACCCGATCTCTTACAGGGGGCCGTGATCAGCACAATTAACCCCTTCAGGTGCGGCACCTGAAGGGGTTAATTGTGCTGATCACGGCCCCCAGTAAGAGATCAGGGCTGCCAGGCAGCAGGGGGCAGACCCTTCCCCCCCCTCCCCAGTTTAAATATCATTGGTGGCCAGTGCGCCCCCCCCTCCCTCTATTGTAATTATTCGTTGGTAACAACATTGGTGGCCAGTGTGCGGCCTCCCATCTCCCCCCCCCCCCCCCCATCATTGGTGGCAGCGGAGTTCCGATCGGAGTCCCAGTTTAATCGCTGGGGCTCCGATCGGTAACCATGGCAACCAGGACGCTGGTTGCCATGGTTACTTAGCAATAGTACAATAGTAGAAGATTCATACTTACCGGGCCGGCTGCTGCGATGTTCGTGTCCGGCCGGGAGCTCCACCTACTGGTAAGTGTCATTGCTAAATGAACTGTCACTTACCAGTAGGAGGAGCTCCCGGCCGGAAGCAGAAATCGCAGCTCCCAGGTAAGTATGAATCACTACTGCTAGTAACCCGCTGCCACCAATGATGGGGGGAGTGGGGGGGCTAGATGGGAGGCCGCACACTGGCCACCAATGTTGTTAATGCTATAGAGGGAGGGGGGCCAATGGGGGGCGCACACTGTGCCACCAACGATTACAATAGAGGGAGGAAGGGGGGGGGGCGCACACTGTGCCACCAAGGAATTATTACAATAGAGGGAGGAAGGGGGGGGGCTGCACTGGCCACCAATGATATTCAAACTGGGGAGGGGGGAGGGGGGGGTCTGCCCCCTGCTGCCTGGCAGCCCTGATCTCTTACAGGGGGAGATGATAGCACAATTAACCCCTTCAGGTGCGGCACCTGAAGGGTTAATTGTGCTGATCACAGCCCCCTGTAAGAGATCGGATGCTGCTAGGCAGCAGGGGGCAGTCATGTACACAGTTTGTAGTATATTCTTACTAGAAGCGTCCCCATCACCATGGGAACGCCTCTGTGTTAGAATATACTGTCGGAAATGAGGTTTCACGATCTAACTCATATCCGACAGTATATTCTAACATAGAGGCGTTCCCATGGTGATGGGGACGCTTCAAGTTAAAATATACCATCGGATTGGAGAAAACTCCGATCCGATGGTATAAAAGGGACTCCAGACTTTACATTGAAAGTCAATGGGGACGGATCCGTTTGAAATGGCACCATATTGTGTCAACGTCAAACGGATCCGTCCCCATTGACTTGCATTGTAATTCAGGACGGATCCGTTTGGCTCCGCACGGCCAGGCGGACACCAAAACGACTTTTTTTTCATGTCCGTGGATCCTCCAAAAATCAAGGAAGACCCACGGACGAAAAAACGGTCACGGATCACGGAAAAACGGGACCCGTTTTTGCGGACCGCAAAAAAATACGTTCGTGTGCAGGAGGCCTAAGAGAGGGCTAAATGTGTCATAACACTGTTTTCTATTGAAATGTAAAGTTTCTACTCAAGAGCTGCAAGGAACGATAGATTTAAACAATAGTGACATCAAGTGGTGAAAATATAACACTGTGTATTTTTAAATTGACAGAGATTATCATTTACAGTATACTAGAATGGATCTGTTAATAGAAATATTTATTTAAGATTTTCTGTTTAAATACTGCACTTTATTATTTTTGCTACACATCATTTTAAGCTTCTGTGTTAAAGAAAATAGAAAAAACAGTATGAAAGCAAGTACTGCTGTGAATATTTTTTCAAAAGGATATGCGGCCAAAATGCTGTTTCTACCAATGACATTCTAGAATGAAATCATAAATATACTCTTCACTATTTGACCACGATTTTATACCAGTCACTTACATTCCAGCTATCCTGAATTTTATCTATGTATCTTTACAAAATGGTTCCGGATGAATATTTATTAGAGCCTCCAGCTTTGTCCTACCCTCCTAGAATACTGGATTTAACAGCTAATATACAATCACGTAACATCTCAAGTGTGCAGTTCAGTGTCAATTTAACCACCTCCCGACCGCCTAACGCACGGATGCGTCCGGAAGGTGGTTGATTCATTCCTCCTGGACGCATCCGTGCGTCAACTCGCGAGACGCGAGATTTCCTGTGAACGCGCGCACACAGGCGCGGAAGGTAAGCGAGTGGATCTCTAGCCTGCCAGCGGCAATCGTTCGCTGGCAGGCTGGAGATGCGTTTTTTTTAACCCCTAACAGGTATATTAGACGCTGTTTTGATAACAGCGTCTAATATACCTGGTCCTCTGGTGGTCCCTTTTGATCGACCACCAGAGGACACAGGCAGCTCAGTAATATGTAGCACCAAACACCACTACACTACACCCCCCCTTGTCACTTATTAACCTCTTATTCACCCCTGATCACCCCTGATCACCCCATATAGACTCCCTGATCACCCCTCTGTCATTGATCACCCCCCTGTCATTGATCACCCCCTTGTAAGGCTCCATTCAGACGTCCGTATGATTTTTACGGATCCACTGATACATGGATCGGATCCGCAAAACACGTACGGACATCTGAATGGAGCCTTAAATGACGGAGGTGATCACCCCATATAGACTCCCTGATCACCCCCCTGTCATTGATCACCCCCGTGTAAGGCTCCATTCAGATATCCGTATGTTTTTTACGGATCCACGGATACATGGATCGGATCCGCAAAAAAACACATACGGACATCTGAATGGAGCCTTATAGGGGGGTGATCAATGACAGGGGGGTGATCACCCCATATAGACTCCCTGATCACCCCCCTGTCATTGTTTACCCACCTGTCATTGATCACCCCCATCATTGATCACCCCCCTGTAAGGCTGCATTCAGATGTCCGTATGTTTTTTACGGATCCACGGATACATGGATCGGATCCGCAAAACACATACGGACATCTGAATGGAGCCTTATAGGGGGGTGATCAATGACAGGGGGGTGATCACCCCATATAGACTCCCTGATCACCCCCCTGTCATTGATCACCCCCCTGTCATTGATCACCCCCCTGTCATTGATCACCCTCCTGTAAGGCTCCATTCAGACATTTTTTTGGCCCAAGTTAGCGGAATTTTTTATTTTTTTTCTTACAAAGTCTCATATTCCACTAACTTGTGTCAAAAAATAAAATCTCACATGAACTCACCATACCCCTCACGGAATCCAAATGCGTAAAATGTTTTTGACATTTATATTCCAGACTTCTTCTCACGCTTTAGGGCCCCTAGAATGCCAGGGCAGTATAAATACCCCACATGTGACCCCATTTCGGAAAGAAGACACCCCAAGGCATTCCGTGAGGGGCATATTGAGTCCATGAAAGATTGAAATTTTTGTCCCAAGTTAGCGGAAAGGGAGACTTTGTGAGAAAAAAAAATAAAAAATTAAATTCCGCTAACTTGTGCCAAAAAAAAAAAATTCTATGAACTCGCCATGCCCCTCATTGAATACCTTGGGGTGTCTTCTTTCCAAAATGGGGTCACATGTGGGGTATTTATACTGCCCTGGCATTTTAGGAGCCCTAAAGCGTGAGAAGAAGTTTGGGATCCAAATGTCTAAAAATGCCCTCATAAAAGGAATGTGGGCCCCTTTGCGCATCTAGGCTGCAAAAAACTGTCACACATCTGGTATCGCCGTACTCAGGAGAAGTTGGGCAATGTGTTTTGGGGTGTCATTTTACATATACCCATGCTGGGTGAGATAAATATCTTGGTCAAATGCCAACTTTGTATAAACAATGGGAAAAGTTGTCTTTTGCCGAGATATTTCTCTCACCCAGCATGAGTATATGTAAAAAGACACCCTAAAACACATTGCCCAACTTCTCCTGAATACGGCGATACCACATGTGTGACACTTTTTTGCAGCCTAGGTGGGCAAAGGGGCCCACATTCCAAAGAGCACCTTTAGGATTTTACAGGTCATTTACCTACTTACCACACATTAGGGCCCCTAGAATGCCAGGGCCGTATAACTACCCCACAAGTGACCCCATTTTGGAAAGAAGACACCCCAAGGTATTCCGTGAGGGGCATGGCGAATTCCTAGAACTTTTTATTTTTTGTCACAAGTTAGCGGAAAATGATGTTTTTTTTTTCTTACAAAGTCTCATATTCCACTAACTTGTGACAAAAAATAAAAACTTCCATGAACTCACTATGCCCATCACGAAATACCTTGGGGTGTCTTCTTTCCAAAATGGGGTCACTTGTGGGATAGTTATACTGCCCTGGCATTCTAGGGGCCCTAATTTGTGGTAAGTAGTTTGAAATCAGAATCTGTAAAAAATGGCCGGTGAAATCCTAAAGGTGCTCTTTGGAATGTGGGCCCCTTTGCCCACCTATGCTGCAAAAAAGTGTCACACATGTGGTATCGCCGTACTCAGGAGAAGTTGGGCAATGTGTTTTGGGGTGTCATTTTACATATACCCATGCTGGGTGAGATAAATATCTTGGTCAAATGCCAACTTTGTATAAAAAAATGGGAAAAGTTTAAGGTATATGAGGCCTACTTGAAATCTATCCCAAAAAGGATATCTTACATTGAAGATACTGATAGTGTCATTCAGAAAAACCTAAGACACACGTTACCGTGCAGATAGAAGTCTGATTCTGAGATTAAACCTTAACCTGTCACACAGTGCAAAAAAAACAGGTCTCACATTTCTATTCAAGCAAATCTGTACTGTTTTAGCTGGTCAAGTTATTTGTAGCGACCGTAAAAGCACACTTTTTTTTTTCTGGGTTGAAAAACTATTCCCAAATTTGCCATTCTCAAAATAACTAGTTTCTGGTATTTGAGGCCTACTTGAAATCTATCCCAAAAAGGATATCTTACATTGAAGGTACTGATAGTGTCATTCAGAAAAACCTAAGACACACGCTACCGTGCAGATAGAAGTCTGATTCTGAGATTAAACCTTAACCTGTCACACAGTGCAAAAAAAACAGGTCTCACATTTCTATTCAAGCAAATCTGTACTGTTTTAGCTGGTCAAGTTATTTGTAGCGACCGTAAAAGCACACTTTTTTTTCTGGGTTGAAAAACTATTCCCAAATTTGCCATTCTCAAAATAACTAGTTTCTGGTATTTGAGGCCTACTTGAAATCTATCCCATAAAGGAATACTTACATTGAAGGTACTGATAGTGTCATTCAGAAAAACCTAAGATACACGCTACCGTGCAGATAGAAGTCTGATTCTGAGATTAAACCTTAACCTGTCACACAGTGCAAAAAAAAAAACAGGTCTCACATTTCTATTCAAGCAAATCTGTACTGTTTTAGCTGGTCAAGTTATTTGTAGCGACCGTAAAAGCACACTTTTTTTTTCTGGGTTGAAAAACTATTCCCAAATTTGCCATTCTCAAAATAACTAGTTTCTGGTATTTGAGGCCTACTTGAAATCTATCCCAAAAAGGATATCTTACATTGAAGGTACTGATAGTGTCATTCAGAAAAACCTAAGACACACGCTACCGTGCAGATAGAAGTCTGATTCTGAGATTAAACCTTAACCTGTCACACAGTGCAAAAAAAAACAGGTCTCACATTTCTATTCAAGCAAATGTGTGACAGTAACCTGTTCCAGTGGTGGGTGACGTGAAGCCGGATTCTCTGCTATGACATGAAGACTGATTCTGCGCTGACATAAGGCCAGATTCTCTGTTACGCGACCTCTCTCCTCTGCCTGGGTGCCTCGGCCTAAATATGTGACAGTGGCCTGTTCCAGTGGTGGGTGACGTGAAGCCTGATTCTCTGCTATGACTTGAAGACTGATTCTGCGCTACCATAAGGCCAGATTCTCTGTTACGGGACCTCTCTCCTCTGCCTGGGTGCCTGGGCCTAAATGTGTGACAGTGGCCTGTTCCAGTGGTGGGTGACGTGATGCCTGATTCTCTGCTATCACATTAAGACAGATTCTGTGCTGACATAAGGCCAGATTCTCTGTTACGGGACCTCTCTCCTCTGCCTGGGTGCCTGGGCCTAAATGTGTGACAGTGGCCTGTTCCAGTGGTGGGTGACGTGAAGCCTGATTCTCTGCTATGACTTGAAGACTGATTCTGCGCTGACATAAGGCCAGATTCTCTGTTACGGGACCTCTCTCCTCTGCCTGGGTGCCTGGGCCTAAATGTGTGACAGTGGCCTGTTCCAGTGGTGGGTGACGTGAAGCCTGATTCTCTGCTATGACATGAAGACTGATTCTGCGCTGACATAAGGCCAGATTCTCTGTTACGGGACCGCTCTCCTCTGTCTGGGTGCCGGGGCCTAAATGTGTGACAGTGGCCTGTTCCAGTGGTGGGTGACGTGAAGCCTGATTCTCTGCTATGACATGAAGACTGATTCTGCGCTGACATAAAACCAGATTCTCTGTTACGGGACCTCTCTCCTCTGCCTGGGTGCCTGGGCCTAAATGTGTGACAGTGGCCTGTTCCAGTGGTGGGTGACGTGATGCCTGATTCTCTGCTATCACATTAAGACAGATTCTGTGCTGACATAAGGCCAGATTCTCTGTTACGGGACCTCTCTCCTCTGCCTGGGTGCCTGGGCCTAAATGTGTGACAGTGGCCTGTTCCAGTGGTGGGTGATGTGAAGCCTGATTCTCTGCTATGACATGAAGACTGATTCTGCGCTGACATAAGGCCAGATTCTCTGTTACGGGACCTCTCTCCTTTGCCTGGGTGCCTGGGCTTAAATGTGTGACAGTGGCCTGTTCCAGTGGTGGGTGACGTGATGCCTGATTCTCTGCTATGACATGAAGACTGATTCTGTGCTGACATGAAGCCAGATTCTCTGCTATGGCATGAAGAGACTGATTCTGTGCTGACATGAAGCCAGATTCTTTGCTATGGCATGAAGAGACTGATTCTCTGCTGACGTGAAGCCAGATTCTCTGCTATGGGACCTCTGTCCAATTGATATTGGGTCATTTTAATTTTTTTAATTTTTATTTTAATTCATTTCCCTATCCACATTTGTTTGCAGGGGATTTACCTACATGTTGCTGCCTTTTGCAGCCCTCTAGCTCTTTCCTGGGCTGTTTTACAGCCTTTTTAGTGCCCAAAAGTTCGGGTCCCCATTGACTTCAATGGGGTTCGGGACGAAGTTCGGGTCGGGTTCGGATTCCGAACCCGAACATTTCCGTGAAGTTCGGCTGAACTTCTCGAACCCGAACATCCAGGTGTTCGCTCAACTCTATTAGTGAGAAGAAAAGGAGGTAAAATTCATTTGGGTGGTAAGTTGCATGACCGAGCAATAAACGGTCAAAGTAGTGTAGGTCAGAAGTGTAAAAAGTGGCCTGGTCATTAAGGGTGTTTAAGCTAAGGGGGCTGAGGTGGTTAATGCTTTCTACACCTGTACAATGTTGAGTATGAGCTGCAACAAATGTTCTTGGTCAGAATCCTCACTGCAGCTTTGATTTTAATATTTTATGGAGAATAAAATACAAAAGAACACACACAACATTTCCAAATGAGCTAAATTTGAGAAGAAAAAAAATGTATCCAAAGAGGAATGGGAGCTGGAGTAATTGCCAAAAATGTACTTTAGAGTGAAAAGTAGTTTAAGGCATGTCTTCTTTTACTAAAAAGCAATTATATTAGGTTTCCAGGACTTAGATATTAATGACCTAACCTTAGGATAGAATATGTGTAATAGTCAGCAGGAACTTAAAGTGGCCCTGGGAAGTAAAACTAAAAGTGAACCCATGCTGTAGGCGGGTCAAAATTGACATAAGGCAGGGCTAACACATTTATTCAGAGACAATAGAAGTAGGCAGGGCTAGCAATACAGTAGTACAAAATACTGGCCCAGCAGAACCAAATACCAGAGTGCACACAAAATACTGCCGCAGCAGAAGCAAATACCACAGTTCAGCATAAAATACTGCCACAGCAGAACCAAATACCACAGTGCAGCACAAAATACTTCGCTCCACTGTATGAAACTGTATCATCATCCTAAGGACGTCAATACAGTTGAATTTCGGAGGGCACCTATAGCTATTGGCCAGGTGCATAAGTTTCTTATGCTCCTACATTAATTAATGCTGAGAGCATCAGATGTTTATGTACCTGGTTGGCGGCCATGTTAAGGGCATAGGTGGCCCTCTGGGCATCAGCCCACCAGGAAATTTCCCAGTACGGTTGATGACCAGTCCACGTCTGCATGTGAGTGGGTAAATTCAATGTGTATTCCAAAGAGAATTCTTGGCACTTGCTTGCAAATAACGTTGTTATATTTTAAGATATAACATACAATAAGACATGTTTTCCCCGTCCCAGCTTTCCTCAACTGCTATAAATTTCTTTATATTCAGAAAAAATATATCTTTAAACCTACCATTACATATCAGTGACATCAGATGCCCAGAATCTCCTGGAAGTGGAAGTATGCTTAAAAACAGAAGCCCAATAGAGACAAATAGGTACATATTATACAGAAAATGAAATCTCACAGGTACATTTTATGCAAGTATGAAAGAAATTAAACCACTACATATACTTTATATGTGTAGACCTTATACTATAGCATAACATTTACCTACTTATGTCTGTCCTGATCCTGCGTAGTTGATTTAAGAAATTTGTAGTCCTTATACTACAGAGTTACCATTTACATGCTGCTATCTCTCATGATACTGCTGGGTTTGGACAGTCGTGGCCAAAAGTTTTGAGAATTACATAAATATTGGAAATTGGAAAAGTTGCTGCTTAAGTTTTTATAATAGCAATTTGCATATACTCCAGAATGTTATGAAGAGTGATCAGATGAATTGCATAGTCCTTCTTTGCCATGAAAATTT